>NC_061782.1:10273671-12673671 GCF_022458985.1 Mugil cephalus
TCTCTAGTAAGTTTTTATGACAGTCGGCTTGCTGCTGTTGCACTGACATTCATATAAACACTGTTGCTGGACAGTATTCTCTCTCTGGTTTTGACTGTCAGCACCCAAAAGGAGGCCACGGCAACTCACAGAAGTCCCCGCCACACAAGAGCGGCGACTTCGACAAGTACAGCGACTACAGCGACGACAAGTACGACTACGACGAAGAGGAGGACGACTACGAGGATGACATGTCCGAGTATCAGCAGTCCAAAGATTCAGCAAGTCAGGGGAAGGGGCGCCACCCCAAAGACCAGATGCACAGGGGGAGCATGAGGGGGATGAAGCAACAACAATGTATGAGGGCTTTTCATTATCTTAGATACCAGATCATTCCTGCAGTAATTGAGGCAGATTTACTGTCAGTTTTATGCAGCAGAAGATGCCTCATTCATAAAGTCAATGGAGGTGTGCTTCTCTGCAGGACGGTGAACAGGGTTTGATTAATTCTTACGATGTCCTTTTCAGTCGGGCAGAGGGGAAGAGGCCGAGGGAGTGGACCAGGAAGAGGACGTGGGATGCTCAACAAGAATAAGAAGCTGAAGGGGAAGCCCTGGGGAGGACGCGGCCGAGGTCGAGGAGGAGACCAGTGCATGGAAGACATGGCACTCGTAAGTATCAAAATTCAACTAGATTTTACATGATGGCCGCCGATGGGCCATGCCACAGGACGACCTGGGAATGGAACTAACCACAGCTTCGTCTTTTGACTGCACTGATTAACTTTGAATGTGCATTTTGTGTCACAGGAAGGAAAACATTCTTCTGGCTTTCAGAAGAAACGGCCAATAATGAGCAAGGAGTTCATCAATCAGCATACAGTCGAACACAACGGTAGATACATCTGCAAGTATTTCCTGGAGGGTAGATGCATCAAGGTATAGTAGCATTAACTTGCTTGAAGCCTATTTATGCCAAGTTTCTGTAAAATATATATTGTAACTAGGATTAAAATGTTCTGTCTGCCATGTAAAATGTTCTTTTTTCTATATTCATACAGGGGGAACAGTGCAAGTTTGAACATGAGCTCGTTGTGCCAGATAAGAAAAAAGAACTCTGTAAATTCTACCTCCAAGGATACTGCAGTAAAGGAGATAATTGCATTTACATGCACAATATCCTTGACTATATTCTTGATTACATTTGTTTAATTGCATTGCCTAATTGACTGAAACCACACTGTACAATTTAATCAGTCCTGATCCTTAACCTGCGATCGCACATGAATACCCATGCAAGTTCTTTCATACTGGAGCCAAATGTTACCAAGGGGACAATTGCAAATTCTCCCACGAGGCTTTGACTGATGTGACCAAAGAGTTGCTCGATAAGGTGAAATAATTCTTTGATTTTTAATACTCGGGTCTGATTGTCAAGGATTTTGTCTTATTTTTTTGTATCCGCCTCATTTATCAGATTATCAACACTGAAGAGGAGAATGCCCGAGAGGATGAGTTGGAGCTGGAGGATCTGAGGAAGCAGGGTATTGCCCCACTTCCAAAGCCTCCCCCTGGGGTGGGGTTGCTGCCCACTCCTGGTCAGAGCAGTCCTACAGATGGAGCCTCTGGTCAAGCAGGGAAGAAGATCCCCTCCCTGTTTGAAATCAAGGTTCAACCGACTGTAGACTTGGCACAAAAAATTGCTCTGAGGTAACCAGAAAAATCTGGAATCAAGCTGAAGTGAAACAAAAAAATAATTCTGCAAACTTATCCTGAAACTGTTCTCTTTATATTTCAGTGGATCCAACTTTACTCAGAATCAAGGTGACGGCACGGGGCAGTTTAGCGGCGGCTCAGAGGACGCGCAGAGTGGAGGAATTGCGCCTTCAGGCCCATCTGCTCCTCCTATTCCTCCCCCTGGATCACCGTCTCCCATGGGTCACCCAACGGGTCCGCCTATGCCGCAGAGCCCCCCAGGACACCCACCACCCCTGGGGTTTCCGATGCCACCGTTCCCTCCGGGTCAACCTCCGCCCTTCCACGGAAACCGACCTAATTTCAACCCCCAGATGAACATGCAGAGGCCTCCATTTCCTCCGATACCGGATGTGCAGATGCTGCAAAATCTATTCCCTCTTCCACCGTTGGGGCAGAATCCAGTAGAGGTCTTAACCAACTTCCTCCAAAACCAGAGTATTGGACAACAAGGAGGTCAGTGGTACATGAACGTTGTTGCCCAACAGAGTGATAAACTTCCTAAATTCCTGAGATTGAAAAATTGTGTGTTTCTGCTTTGTTTGCACCGTAGTAGACCCCAGTCTGGCCCTGCTACAGAACCTCCAGCAGCAAATAGGTGCAGACTCTCAGATCCAGTCTTTACCACCAGCAATACAGAAAGCCATCCTTTTACACCTAACACAGCAACAACAACAACCACAAGGGAGTGAGCCACAGACTACAGATATCCAGGATGATAATGCAAGCAGAGGTAAGTATCCAGAGGCAAGAAGAAGCTTTGCCAAATTCATTACAATACAATGAAAACACTGAAAGACTAAATAGGCCGTCACTACACGGGAGCATTATCTCACAAACAAACCTTGACATACAGAGAATGTAAAAATGTGCTCTAAGATGTGTTCAACAGGGGGTCTGCGGAGGTACTGCAGGGGAGTTGCAAAATCTTTGGTTGATTAAACATTTTTATATATTTTTTATTTATTTTCCACCCCTAAATTTAAATTTCTCTTAATACACATTAATATGAATCCAGCATATTTTTGTAAAGAGCTAAATGGAGGCAGAAGACGTCTTCTTTATGGCAACACTTCTCTCATTTAGTGACACACAGAGCGTCACACTAGACCTGTCAATCTAAGCCTCCTGCACACAGTAGGCCCCGCCCCTATCACTGCTGGGCCAATCAAGAGGCCGCATATACACACTCGCTCCCATCAACATCCATTAAGCCAAGGTTACATAAGTTGTGTACTTCTCAGAGTCTAATATAGAACACATACAGGGGGTCTCTACTTAATTCCTCCATCAGTTTGGGCTCCTTGGTTTGAAAAATGTTGCAGACCCCTGCTCTAAGCGATCAAACCTTTAAATATGATTTCACCGTATTTTTGCAGATGAAACAACAAATTGGTACTCAAGCGACGAGGAGGATGGGAGTTGCGTTTCGTCCATCCTTAAAACTCTAAAGAAGCAGAATGAGATGCAGCAGACTCAGTCCAAAACCCTCCAGGCTGCCACGGCGGCTCCACCTCTGGGTGACCCCCGGCTGGTGAAGGAACGGGCCCAACCCAGCGACCCACGCGTGAAGATGGACCCCAGACAGCGACCCCCAGATGTTAAAAAGGAGTCCGATGGAGGTGCGGATCCACGGTTCTCAAGGGACCCCAGGAAGATCAGACCGATGGAGCCAAGTTCTTATCGCCAGCAGAGCCACCCGGTTCCTCAGAAGAATCCTACGGGAGAGGAGGACGAAGAAGGCGAGAGGGAACTCAGAGACAGAGCTGTTCTCATCCCTCTAGACCCCAGCCCTGGGGTGGTGCTGAGGGACCCTCGTTGCCAGCTGAAGCAGTTTAGTCACATCCGTGTGGATATTCTGCTCCAGCGACCCGCCTTCGCTCAGACAGTGGTGTGGGCCCCTGAGGACCTCATCCCTTCCCTAGTGCCCAAACAGGAGCACTCCATCAATCTCCCCCTTCCACCCTTAATTGCTGACGCTCAGATGAATCGAACAAGTCTGCCCGACCATCCTCCAGTATCCAGCCCGCCACCATCCGACCCCAGACTGGCAGCTGCCCGTTTGAAGGAGCGTCTGAGTCGACAGCCCACTGGATCTTTGGAATCTCGATCCTCCACAGAGAGACCTGTAGATCCACGCCAGCAAAAGTCTCTGGACCCCAGACTGAAGCGAACGGGAAGTCTGGACTCCAAGCCGCTGGGACCGAAAGAGCCGTCTTCTGGGGGAGGGCTCGTGGACCCCAGGTTACAGAAGGCCAGCGCCAGCTCCTCTCCTCACACTGCCCGAGCCAAACCGGAGCCGGAGAGGCTGCCGCCGTACGCCCCTCGACTGGCGTCATCTGGCGGAGGGCTGGAGAGTCCCACTACAATCCTCGGGGGCATCAGCCTTTACGATCCCCGCACTCAAACCGAGCAGGCCCAGAAGGAGCCGGCGGAGCCCCCTAAAAAGGCTGGGATTCTGAAACAGCCTGCTAAGAAAGACAACACGCCGGCACAATCACTCTCCCCAACCCAGCGAAGCGGCTCTTTCGAGGATGTTAAAAGCGCCGACGCCGACTCGGATGAGACTCCACTTCCCTCTTCTCCCACAAAGCCTCCAGCCTCACCTGTCAAACCTCCTGCAGTTCATAATCTCCCCATCCAGGCCCTGGCCGGGCTCATCCGACCCCAGTACACTGACCCCAGGCAGGCTAAAGTAGGAGCACAGGGCACTACAGGAGTGCAGGAAGAGGCAGAGGAAAAGAAGGAGCCTTTGGAGGAGAAGAAGAAGAAGGAGGAGGAGGGAGAGGAGGCTGTGGAGGAAGAACCAAAACAGGATGATCCAGAGGAGGATGCAGACGATAGGACACTCAAAGATGTGTTCAAGACTTTTGATCCCACTGCTTCCCCTTTCTGTCAGTAATCACTTCTCTGTTGAGACATAGAAACGTTGCATAAGATTTGTATATTGACGAGACCGGTCTATTAATCTTTATAGAGCTATACATGAATCTATTTATTTCTGTACATAGTCTTGTATAGAGTCAAATACTACGCCGAGCATTTGTCAGCGCGGAGACGATGCTGGATTTACAGTTCCTTTTAACATGATCGTATTAGTGCAGTGTGGTTGGAGCGTGTGTTTGTTCCGATCTTTTATTATTGTGTTATTTTCACAGATGTGGTTTAAACAATCAGAAAAAGGGGAATTATGTTACCCCGTTAAGGTTTCACTAAGGATTGACGCGTTGTTTACTAAACTGCAGGAAAGATAATTCATTCACAAAAATGGGGGAAAAAAACAACAAATGTTTGTTTTTAGAAATTTTGTATTCACATATTAATTCTATAACATTTTATATCATGAGATCTCTTTGTGTTTATGCTTTGTTTTCTTTCTGATAAGGGATTTAATTTTTTCAACGAACCCTGCTGTGACTTTGTGATTTGTCAGATCATCTAAACAGAATATTTGTTTTTACTGTAATGCATACATATGCTGATATTGATATCTAAAGGTTTGCTTATGAGCTCATTGCCTTCCCCATGTCCTTTGTGCCGTTTTTATATCCGTAAATTGAAGCTAGCTTGCTAAAGTCTTTGCACCATTTGAGAATTTTTTGTTGACTACAGTGTGTTTTCTTTTTTTTTAAGATGTTCTAACTAAAAGGTCAAATTCATGTGGATTACTTAATTTGATTCATCATTGGCACTCCTCAAAACGCTGAGAAATTTCTAAGTAGTAGTAGTAGTAGTAATAGTAGTGTGTACCTCCTTTAATCTGTTTTAACCACATAGTCGTTCCTAATGGAAGATCAGTGCAGCTGTAAGAAAAAAAGAAAAGAAATTCAAGAAGTCTGACTTTTTCTCAGAATTCTTACATGTGTATTATACATTTGACATTAACATTACAATTTACATTTGTTCTCAGAAATCTGAAATAATGGGGGAAAAAAATCTGAATTCTAAAAATAAAGAATTGCATTGATTGAGTACCAAGAAATATCTGAACCAGGATTCTGAAAATAAAGTGGGAGGGGAAAAAAGGATTCTGAAAACAAATAATAATAAAAAATAAATAAAAATAAAAAAATTCGGAGAGAAATGTCCATATCAGAATTCTAACATTACTGGAAAAAAAGCAGAATTATGAGATAAAATCCATATTCTGAAGTAAATAAAGCTTTTTTCTTTACTTACAGTGTCCCTGTTCCTCCTCCATATAAACAGTATAAGGAATCAATGAAGAACATAATCAGCCGTATTAATACAGAGAAATACTATTTTGTTGTAAATATGTTACAAGTGTGACCTTCATGATATATTTTTTTTTTTTACTGTAGAGTTGTGTTGCAGTTGACTGTAGATTAACTTATATGAGGTTTCGTGTGCTACAGTGTGTGAATGTTGTAGACCTAAGGTGGCATATTGCTTTGTTTTAAAAACACTTGTGTCTGTGAGCTGCTCCTGTTTGACTGAAACCAAGCTATTTACTTTTTTATTCTTTTCATAACTCACATTGTAAATGCCTATTTTCTATCACGTGTACAGTGTGTTTCTGCGTGTTTTAAAGTATAATGCTTTTTTTTCTGTATGGGTCAGTACGGTGGTTATGGTTATAATAATACTGTATGACATTTTAACAACACATATGTCCATCATTTCAATGATTTTATTATGAGTATCTGAAATAAAGAAATTAAACTACATCTGATTTTTTTCAGAATTACACATTGAAGTTTCATTGCGTTGTCTTAGTATCATGGCATCCATCCACACTCCTGACGTGTCAATAGGATTTAAGGGGCTCCACACAAATTAACAGCTTTACTTTAAACCTCTGATGGTCACTTGTAGCTGTCGTGGACGTTAACCTTAGGGGCTAGACTGGGCGCTAAAGGATGAGACGACGTCTTCCTCAAACCCAGCTCATCTGTTTTTGGGTTAGAGGTCTGCTGGGCTCGATGGATCTCTAGGTTTCTTTTCCACTGGAAACACAACGCTGTAGCCTCCGCACCATCTGAGTTCGGCTCAGGCTGCTTCAGACCCTGTAACAAAAGTGCAGTCCATCACACAACATACGCTGATCAGGCTTAACATTGTGACCACCTTTGTAATATTGTGTAGGTCTCCTTTGTGCCTCCAAAACAGTTCTGACTCGTCAGAAAATGGGCATGGGCCTTCTCCTGCACAGACCCTTGATCATTTTGAAATCTAGGGAATTTGGAGATCAGGTCAACACCTTTTGCTGTTTGTCATATTTACTATTTTGTCCCAGGCTGCATCCTGCTGGGGATGGCTGCTGACATCAAGGAGTGTCATTGCTATGGGATGGGGTTTGCCTGGTCTGGTCCAGGTGATTGTGCTGTATTTACTTCTCCTGTCAAGTTTTAATGTTGTGGCAGATCAGTGTATAGTTGAAGCTGTGTCTTGGTAATATATATAGAGAGGACATCAAATAATAACAGGTTTGTAAAGACTGGTGTTAGATTTACCGTAATGCAGGCTGTTTCCGCAGCATGGACCCCACGCAGGACTGTCTGGAGAAGATTTTGTGCATTCTTCACCAGGATCTCATCAGACGATTTGCACCCAGGTGTTACAGCATTGACGCTATGTAAACATTAAGGGAAAAAAAAATGTGTCATTATCTAAAATTTCAATAAGTGATTTATGTTTAAACTCGTCCGACCTGGAGATGATGTTGAGCTGATTGGTGATGGTCAAAATCTGCTCAACAATGAGGGACAGCTCGACCGCACACTGTTTATCCAGGCTGTGGTTGGCAATAACTCTGATGAATTGAGTTACTGACTGGCAGTTTGAGATGACATCTTTGGCTGCAGTAACAAACGCCTCTTTATTCTGAAAAAAAAAAAAAAAAAGATTGCGGATAATTATGTATGCAAACAATAAGGTGAAGGCAGTAAGGTCACCTCTGGTGGTCATTACCGGTATTGGGCCTTTCTTCTTCAAGTACTGAGTCATGTAACATATTGTGTCAGCCATCTTCCTGGTCACCTGGACGATTCTGTTGTCCTTGGGATCCCAGCTGTGGCTTTCTTGTTTTAGAAAAAGGGAGGTGTAGGTCAGTGAGGAGGCTTCTTTGTATAAACTGTATGCTCCACCATCCTGTAGAGAAAAATGAGGCCATCATTTATTCTGGTGCAAATGCATCACTGAATTTTAAAATCTTCCATGAAATACCCACATCTTTCTCCATAGCTCTAGGTCCATGTTTAGCCACAGTTGCTATGTCTACATTAGCTGCTGCTGCATCTGCTTTTTCTGTATTGCTTTTCTGCCAGGATGTCATTAGTGCGTCAGAGGGAAATTCCATTTCTTTGACTTTAGTTGGCATCACAGGCGATACTTTGTGGGTTTCCTCGGATGTTCTGCCCTGTAGACCAGCCTTGATGTGGTCTTTAGCATCCTGGTGAATCCCATCTTGTTTCCTGATCTCTTCTACCACATAGTGAGCTTTTGCTGACCAGCACTGTATTTGCACATCCAAGCTGAGTGTGTCACAAATGTAGTGAGTGTCCACGATAAGCCTCGCCCTGCTGATTATATCTGATATCTGAAAAGTCAAGTGGTCATTGATTGACCTCAGATTAGAACGAGCATGTGGGTCACGGATGTAATTTAAACTGTCCTCGACTCTCCTGGTTGCAGATTTGACATTTTCAGTAAGCGTCTGGGCTGCATTTTCAAATTTTTGCTCGGCGTCTTCTGAGTATTTCTCTCTAAATCGTTCAGCCGACAAATAAGCTATGCTGACAATGTTTTTAAATGCAGAGTCATAGTCCTTATTTTCCTTGCTTAAATGACCGGAAAGCACTCTAATCTTAATCAAAAGATGTCTCTGAAGAAATTCAGATTTTGCAAGTTGCATCACACTTGGCATCATGTCAAGTTCCTCTGCAGATTCAAGGAAAGCTTCAGTCAGTGCTTTTAATTCATCCTGGTATCCTGTTAACTGTTTTGATTTGTAAGCACTTTTGCAATTCAGGATGGTGAGCCTTGCGGCCTCTTGGATTCGGAGTGAGTTCTCAGACAACACTGACAGCTGTTTATTTGGGTTTAAGTGGTTAATTGCTGTTGATGTTCCCAAAATTTTATCCAGAGACTTCAGTAAAATCTGAATAGAGAGACCCCAGAGAATACAAAGCCCATCAAGCTGATCCACATGTCCTTGCAATGAGGAACTGGAGAACTCTACCAGATACCTTGTGTTGTTCTGGGCTTTGTTTAGCTTGTTGTGTAAAACGCTGAATGTTTCTTGACCATCCGTTTGTGAGGTTAAATCAGATGTTGTCAAGAGCTGAACCACGTCAGCACACAAATTCATAACTTCATTTAGCTGCAGTTTGACACCCACTGCAGTAGTTTGCAGATTCCCTTGCAGCTCAGAGTAAACAGCATGATACCAGGCACCAGCTTCTGGCAGTAAAACCTTTCGGATGTTGTTAATGAGGTCAGAAAACTGTGTGCTGTATTTGTAGATGCCTTCTGTGCTCTTGGCCGAACTCATTGCCAGCTCTTGAGCTGTCTGCACGAGCAGCGGGGTTAGTGACACCAGATCTGCTCTGAAGCTTTCCAACGTCTGACAATCAACTGCATCGACGATGGCCAAGGCCTCCTTTGCAGCCTGTGCATAACAGTTTGACAGCTCGAGAACACTGGTGCAGGTCTGGTTGAGCGCTGTCACATCTTTCCCTTTAGTCACAGTCACAACTTCATACAACAGGGGCAAGAGGTCAAATTCAAGAGGCTTGTGGATCACTTTCAGTCCACCAGAGACAGCTGGGATCTTTAAATCATTGCTGTCATATTTATGAGCCAGTTCCGCTTCTATGGTTTCCTCGTCTAAATGCTCATCCCCGTGTTGTTTTTGAGAATCAGTTTCCATGACTCCAAGAGCAGGACGCTCAATCCTTCTTAATATATGATCCAGGTCCAGTTCACAGGTCTCTTTGACTATTACACATAACTGTGAGCTATCAGGCTCACGTGCCGTCTCTCTGAGCGGGCTCAAGAGGTGTGGATGCTGTTGGCCATCCAGTCCTCCTCTAAGCACTTTAAAATTATTAATAACCATGGAAACACTGTCCGAAAAAGTAGAGTACACCTCCACATTCAATCTGGAACCAAGCAGCATGTCTCTGACTGCCTCAGCTACTTTGTTTTGAGATGACTGAACCTGTTTCAGCAAAACCAAGAGGCCGTTCCTATAGATGGGGTCATCGCTTCCGTCCAAGTTCCTCCTCACAGAGCGAATTACTAGCTTCATGTGACAAATTAGATTTGTTGCATGTTTGTTAAACAGTTCGTAGCTCTGCTCTCTGTATGCAGTGTCGCATCCATGGCGGTCACTGACCATCTCATTGATAGCAATACTGGTGAACTCCCTCACATCCATTACATCGCTGAGAGCATCCTGAAGCTGACTAGTCTCTTCTTCCCATTTTTGACACACCTCATGAAGCTTTTCAACAGTCTGCATTGAATTGTCTGCCAACTCCAGTGAAAGAGGCGCGATGCGGGCTCTGAGTCTAGTGAGGCATGCTCGTGAGTTCTCCACATTCTCCAAACTCTTTGCATCAACAGCCACTGATGAGACAAAGTTTGCCACTTGGGCAATTCTATCAGTGAAAGATATGAAATCTTCAACTTCTGGCTGTATACTGTTCAGATCCATTTCTGTAGAGGAATCTGAAACCAAAATTTGTTGTGTCATACTTGAGAGTTGGTCAAATGCAGAAGATGCCGCAAGAAATGTGTCCAATACTTGATAAAGAACAGTGGTCATCAAGACTTGGTCAAGCATCTGTATTTGTTGGACCAACAAAGCGCTAGTTGTTTCAAAACTCTGCTCACAATCGATGGGATACTCAAAAGTCTTCAAAATCTTTTTTATGTCAGACCAAAGCTGCAGGATATGACGACAATGGCTCACCACTCTTTGCTGAAACTCTTTACGAGAAGAGTTTGCCACAGCCATACAATGGAACGCGAGATCTCTTACCATGCTGTCAAAGCCACTGTCTCGGATTGAGGCAGTGGAGGAACTGGTAAGTAGTTGCAAGATACCATCACGCCGTCCGGTGTAATAACCACAGGGTCCCAGTTGTCCTCTGTGACAGTCACTCTTGAGGGTTGCAGTAATATCTCTGACAGTGCTTTGCACCTTGTCCAGTATGTACCTCTTGGCTGTTTGGGCCTGCTCGCTAGTAGGGTATTTGATGGTTGTGCACATGGCGGTGTGCAGCATGGGAATGCACCTCCTCAGGGTCTCCAAGGAGTCAAGAAGCTGTTTGGTTTGTCTGGGGTCCTGTAAGGAATTTGCTCTCTCCACGGTGAGAGTTTTGAAGAGAAGCAGAGCCTCAGAAATTTTTTGGAAAGATTTGAGAAGAGACTTGATGTCTGAGGAGGAGCCAAGCTCAGACAGGCACTCCAAAACCTGATCAGCAGCGGCTACAACCCTCCTCACGGTAGCGTCATCATCCACCAACAGAACCTATGGGAAGACAGATATAGGCACACGGTTACTGAAGCAGTTTGTTCGTTTTTTAGCCATGCTGGTGACATTAACCCCATTGACAGCCATTTGCTAGAGCTAACATGGAAACTGGTGCAGACACACATGGTGCCTAGATCTATTCATTTTGGTGATTTCCTGACTAGCCCTGCGATAGACTGACAACCTGACCAGGGTGTACCCCACCTCTCGCCTGATGACAGCTCCAGCCTCCTCCCCCGACCCTCTAGAGAACAAAGGGGTTAAAGAAGATGAGGCTGAGATTCCTTTCCTTTTTTTCTAGTGCCACCATCACCTTTTTGACTTAAACAGCTGTTGGATATACACTAGTGTACAGTTATAAATGATTCTGGCCACTAAAGCAGGCAAAAATAAGAACAGATAATGCACACTGCAGATAAGATATAAGTAGTAAAGAAGAGGGGATTAGTGAAGAGTAAATTGTTACAGATAACTCTGGAAGCTGTTTAGGTTCTGGATGTGTAGCAGAGGCATTTGACGTGTGCGATTAAAAGCAGCACCATGTCTGTCTTTTTGTTTTTCGCATGATCAAGGAAATTTGGGTTATTAAAAGCAGATGCAGTTGTTGAGGACGTATCTATTACAATGTTTCAGTGCTTTTGATTAACTATCATTTCATTCTGTTCGCCTCTGTTTAAAAACAATATTTTACATAGTTGCAGACACATTTTTAAACTCATACTTTACTTTGACTACTCCCAGGAAGACGTTCTGTGTAGCAGTGATGAGTTCCTCTCTGTGTTCAGCCAAACTGGGCTGGATACTGAGTTTCTGAGCTGCCAGCAGCACGTGCTGTCCAGACACAGTGACCGACTCCAGTAGGGACGACATCTCCATGTGCAAAACTTCATCATCTGTCTCGCTTATTTTCCTAGAAGAGAGATGATAAAGAGTCTGGTGTTCGTCTGTCACGTTTCAGTCTCAAACTAGGTCATATGTTGGACAGAGACTTTTATTGACTTGTATCTGAAGTCTTGTTGTACATACCGGGAAGCCGCCGCCGCCAGGTTCTCAGTAGCTTTAGCCACAGACTGAGCCGCCCCCTCCAGCTGACTGAATTGTTCGGGGTCTTCTGAGCTGTCACACAGCAGCACCAGGCAGCATAAATGACTTGCGATCGGTGCAACCACCCGCTCCACCGCTGCAGTCCTGATCAACCCGTGGTCCAGCAATGAGGACATTATTTAGAGAGTGATTCTCTCTGGTCAAAGGAAAGTGAGCAGCTCCATTCGTTCGGGGTTCCCGTTGTATTCACTGTGATAGTTGTATTAATTATTGATTCTACTCTACAGAGCAGCTTGTGTTTCATGGCAACTGGTGTCACCTGATCAACCACACATGACCTCATCAAGCTGTAATGCATGTAGCAATCCCGCAAGAACTGTTTTATACAAATGTCTTACTTTAAAGTCTCATTAGGACAGGCACTACTACAAGCTGCACTGGTTATAAATGTTTTGATCTGAGGCACTGGTTCATGCTATGTGCTGTACATTTCACAAATAAACACTAAAGCTACAGTGTGGAACATTTGTCTACCCCTTCCTGACAGTAAGTGTAATTAACGATTGCCTTAGAAGTCTGTATTCACTCTCATCGTTGATAATTTCTTTTTCAGACTCTTGTGACAGACAGCGATGGTGAATAGAGGTACATTTGTAACTCTTGTCGCTTCAATAGTGGCAATAAACAGAAGGACTTAATTGATGCATCACTTTTCCAGCAAGAACACGTATGCCTTTTTATGTGAAAGTTCTGCACTAAAGCTTTAAATAGATCAAACTACATGTAGTGGAAGCCAGTGCTTTATTGCACAGATCTTCAACAGGGGGCCAGGTACTGCAGGGGGGGGTCACAAAATCTGTGGTTGATTAGACATTTTTATGGATTTCCTTTATTTTCCCCCACAAATTTAAAGAGAGCCTGTTCAGTTCCCTGGTGAAATCCCATGTATGTATGTATGTATGTTTATGTCAGGTATATTTATGTTTACAGCAGTCGCATGGCCGCCCTACCGTTGCACGTTTGAATCTGTGCATTATTTGAATAGCTTAATATTGAATGCAAACTGATAATAATAATGTATATTTACATTATAAAGTTTAATACAGAGCACATATAGTAGGTAGGGGGTCCCTACTTGATCTCTCCATCAGTTTGTGGGTCTATGGCCTGAAAAATGCTGTAGACCCCTGCTTTATTTATTTATTTATTTTTATGGCTACTTTACATCTATATCTCTGCCTGAATGGTCATTTTGTCATTTTAATTGTTTTGTTATTTACAGAGCATTAATTATCAGTAAGGAATTTCAGTTTACCTGTACTGTCCTGTGTCTGTCCAACTTACATGAAATGCCCATCTACTATCTGTCCCTTCAAAACTCTATGTAAGAGTATTAAAACACATTTTTGTTATTTTATCACAAATTTACAGTGACACAACTTTAAAAAAATAACAACTCATATTTGAAAAACTGGAACTCAGTTAAGTTCAGAAATGTGCTTCATTAGTGCCAAACTGGTCAAAAAGCTGTACTTTGTTCAGGTTTGGGATGTAAATGTATATAATACCTTAGAGAGTTGTATGATGAACAAAGTTAGACCTTTATAATTTTGCTTTTTCCCCACAGAAATCTCGTTTTCTGTCGACATAAATATTCCTTCCAGTGAATCCCAAAGAGTTTTCTGAGAACTTACAGATGCAGCTATGTGTCTTTCCCATCCGTTTATACATTTAGAGTAAAGCTGCCAGCAGAGAGCAGCACACGCCATGAAAAAAAAGCCCACCACCAAAATGGAACAGGAAAAAAACGACAGTAAAAGAAGAGGTTTCATCCTAAAATTTATCAACAGATAAATATATACCTCGAACAGGACTTTAAACATCAACCATACAGCACACTATAATGGAAATGATATTCAGTGACAGTAGTATACTCAGAACAAAACCCCAAGTAACGGTGTGATTAACGGTGGCAACAAACATAGAATTTAAATCTGATAATCACAGTTACACTTTACAAAAAAAAAAAAACAAGTCAAGTGTCGGTTTCTCTGCATACATGTATAGAGGGAAGACATGGATGTGTACAGTATATGCTGTAATGCCAGTGGAATTAAATGGTATCAAAAGATTCATACAGCACAACACAGAGTGGGAGCAACCGTAGGGATCCATAAAGTGACTTGAAGCCTTTCTAACACATTAAAAATACAGTTTTTTTCTTTGACATTGCACGTTTAAATCCGACTGATGACAAAAAAAAAGTTTCATCCTTTTGTAATATAAATTTACTTTAATACAATTAACTATCATCTAATTGTCACTTCTTTTTTTTTTAATTTGAAGCATACTTTCATTAATGTTATGTTGCAAGAAAAGGTCTTCAGATGTACAAAACTTTCTTACTTATTTGGGGATCTTTAATAGAAACTGTAATCCACCGTGTTTTCAATTCACAATCAGGCATTTAAAAAAAAAAAAGTAATAACAACACAGGGGGTAACAAGATTTAGCAGTGTGGAGCTGTGGGCTTGAATGGTGGCAGATTTTCAGGGCACTGACATTCCTCCATATTGACTCAAAATTAGCTTTTCCCTCGAGCCCCAAAGAGCTCGTTTATGCATAGTGATTGAGTGCAGCACATTCCCACCTATTTTTAGGGCATTACTCATGCTAGCGCGGGCCCCCTGTAAACGACTGCAGGTAGACTCGCATCGCATTAACTTTCATCTAGCCGTGGAGACTAATGTATCTCATTTTTCACACTAAAACCTAAAAAAAAAGCCTACTAATAACATGACAGTAAAATTAAATATGATCGGCTTAGGTGAAGTAAAAAGGTTTTTGAAATAAATTGTGTCCAGGTCTTATATCAAGACACGAGGGGGATTATTATGCATTCACGTGTTTCAGCGAGAATTTACAACACTTGGAACAGTTCGGGGGTCCGTCTTAAAAGACTGCTGCATACCTGAGCAATTGGTTCTTTGCAAAAAGCAGCTTCAGATAATCTGCTCTACTCGCACTATTCAAAGCATTTGTTAATTCATAACATCGCAAAGAGTAAAGACTAAAATTTGAATCTGTTGAAAAGTGTAACTCATCACACCTGAAAACATGGAACATGGAAAGTCACAAAGCTTGAACTGTGTATATCTGCTTCATCATGTAATTTCCATCCCATCTTCTGCATTTAAGGGGGTGGATAATGAGGGAACTATGGCAAATAAAGTTTTAACAGAGAACTCTACAGTGCTGCTGATTACCACATTCTATATAGAGGGTCCCAATAACCTCGGAAAGCCCTTCCACTAAGTCTTCAGGGCTTTTGGGGCAGCTCTAATGATTAGTGGATGGCACGGGGCCAGTGCATTTTGAACATAGCACAGAATAAGCTGATTATCTGTGGGAGGAAAGGATGTGTAAAAGAGATATTTATGAGCCGGAAATAGAACGGAAAAGATACAATCTTCTTTCACTCCCAGCAATTGGGATGAAGTGAATGCACGACTCCAATCTTTTACTATATGGGACATATCTTTGGCACAAAAAGTAAAGCAATGGAGCCAAGTCATTCATTCTTATCAAACATCAGTGCTTTAAGGAAAACATACTGCAGAGACAGTGTGTTTATAATGGCCTTCAAAACCCCAACTCTTCTCGAAGCTCAGTTTTATACAATATGGCTTAAAGTGTATGTATAAAAATAAATTTGCTATGTAACACAGCCCTGAGGGTTTTGTTGTCCACCAGTATTCATGCCGTCTCCACATCCCCGTACGGATGTGGGTCTCCATCAACAGCTCCGCTCTGCTGGCTGGGAGTTACCTCCTTTGAGATTAGCTGAATTCCACAGCAAGTGTCCTCTGGCAAGCCACACTGTCACCTCAGAAGCCTGTTTCCTGGACCCCCCACCCACAAAAAAAATATCAGGTCTCCAAAAAATATGGAGAATATTCTTCTCTTCCACATATGGAAGACTGAAGGGCCTGGTGCCACTGGGGCGGCTGGGCTGCGAGACCCCGTGCTATTGGATCCTTCCCGACCCAATCCCTAATCTCACTGGCTCCTCCGGGACCCCCACTGCAAGTCTCAGTGGTTCTTTTCCATCCAGTCCCAGCTTTCATCACTGTCCTTCCTGTTCTTTTCCGCCTCTATGATCTCTCTGTAGCGGCGACGGAAGAATCCCATCTGTCAAAGGGGCGAGAGCAGCAACGATTTGAGCGGTTAGTGAGATGTATCTGTGGTCACGTCTGATTACAGGGGTGAAAAACGAGTCCTGTGTTTACGATCGTTAACTACAAATCACACACGTTTTATAATACTGCTGACCGTTTTCCAAACTTTTCCACTGTGGAGGTGGCAATTTCTCAACTAAAACTTGCAATACACACGTACGGTTAGCTGTGAACTAGAGTCCAACTACTATCAATATTGGTACTGGCAAATACTGTATGTCTGCTATTAAAGTAGTAGTCTCTTTTGCCTGCACTGAGAATGTGTTATGAAGCGACGGCCAACAGCTGATAAATCTGTGATGAGTTATACACATGCAGATATCTGTTTAGAGAGATTAGCAGCTGGTTTGCTAGATATCACACTGGTATTTGGTATTTCTGAGCTATGTGGAGAGACTTCCTAGCCAACAACTAATGCAACAAATTATGCAAAAGATGTTATCTTTACATATTGGCTTTGTGCAAATTAAACAAAAAACAAAATGTTAATTTAATAATTTTAGAAGTGATTTCCTCCTGCTTCAAGCTATGCTACCTGGATGCTTGATCGTAGCGTTGTATAAATGTTTGTACTGTAAATAGGTATCACTTAGTGCTACTTATTTCAGAGTCATGCCCTGAAAACATCTAGATATCGTATCATACAGTAACAACTGCAGAATCAAACAGTTTTGCTACAGGATTAATTTATTATTTATTCAGGCTTTTTTTTCTGGTGTTCCCACTGTTAAATATTACATTACTGTGACACTCAAAAATCCTGTATTGTTTGGAACATTGTGCGGCTCTGACATATGAGACTTCTGGGAACATTTTTTTTAATGCAAGAAAAAAAGAAATCTCGAGTTACGACATTGTCTCGCTAATCTTCATGATTTGATTTTACATAGCTCGTAATTGCAGCTCTATTCAGCAGCTGACTCTCGGGAGTGTCGCTGGACGCGCCACCAGCGAGACAGTTTATTTAAAACAGCTTGGTTCCTTCAGCCACGTTGCTGCAGAAATAACATGATTTCGGTTAGAATAACAAGTCGGACCTTGTGTTCGCTGCGATCTTTAAATTAGAAATATATGCAGAGTTGAGTTCTCTCCTGGTAAGCAAGAGATCACTGGAGTGCAGAGAGTCAATTTAAAAAAAGTAGCCACCAATGTGGATCGAAGCAAATCAAACGTTTCTCTTGAATAAACGTGTTGTTTCTTTAGGAATGTAATATTGTGCACCCATTTACATCTCACTGAGCTCCAACATACGATTATTAAGTGTAATGTAAAGGAGCCATGGAGGGATGCGGAGAGCTGTGGACTTTTGGTGTGTATCTAATCAAAGAAGCCACACTGGGATGCTCCATTCATTTGGCTACTAAAGTTTATTGATTTAGACCTGTGCTCTCCTCAGGCATTTCCTGAAACGAGCAATACAGGACATGTGCCGCTCTTGTAAGTGGAGTTTATTTTGGCAAGATCTGAGGACCTGGGGATCGGAGGGTGGAGAAGTTTGGGGGGGGGGGCAACATTCCGAAGTTTAGTTGTGGTATTCCCGATGGAAGACGAAACAGCAAAAAAGAAAAGGAGTTTTGTGCAAACAGGGCCTCTGGACATCGGCATAATTGCCATTTCCCCTTTTAGACTTTTCTTTTATGTGAGTGGTATGGTGTGAATTATTATCCAGTCTGTGATTTGTCCTCTCCACGGTTGTTAGCGGTCAAAAGAAAGCTCACACCCCCACTTCTTCCTCGAGACTCCAGCTGTCTCCGTACAACTGGATACTGTGCTGACATCTAACCAGAGTTAAACGCAGCGCTTCTGGCTGTGACAACCTTGTGACAACCACTTACCACCGCATATTACTAGCGGAAAACGCAGTTTTAAAAAGTTTCTGACTTTTTCAGTCAGCTGGAAAATTCTTTCTGTGCTCATGTGTTGGCTCACCTTCCAGAGTAGCACAGCTAACAGCAAAAAGATGAGGATTCCCACCAGCAGACTGATGGCGATGATCCAGCCGACTACGTAACCCCTGGGCTCCTGGTTGTGGAGCGCCTCGAACACCAGCTGAAACACAGCAACGCACCAGTGAGACAGTCTCGAATGCAACACGCATACAGAGACACACAAGAATGCACATTAAGTCATGCACTGCTAATGATGCAATACAGTGCAAAATAACAACGCAGACGAGTTGTATTTCATTTCGCTTTAGCTGTTCTCAGAACGTATGGCCTGACTCAAGTAGAGCTAGAGAGGGCAAATCAGAGAACAACATTTAAAATTTATATTTAACATTTATATTTAACATTTACATGTAGATTTAACATTTATATTTAACATTTACATGTAGATTTAACATTTAGTAAATGTGATAAAAGAAAAAGTGACTTCACACCTATTTTTTTTTTTTTTGTATTTTGGAGCTAAATGTAGGATTAATTGCATGTTCATATTTACATGTGCAACTTTACAAACAGCGCCCCATAGTACAGTACCATGTTTCATTGAAACCCAACAGACCAAAGAAGGGACAAGGTGGTGCAATGACCGTTTCTCCAGATGCAATAGACACAATCAACAACCCTTAACAACAGGAAATGAAAACAACTTGCTTTCAACTGCAGGTGATTGGTGTTGTATTCACATACTGGCTGTGGCAAAATGTGTTCCTAAAGACATCTAGTGTATGCAGTTTTGGTGTTTTAGTGTATTTTTATCAATGCATTTGTGTGTTGAGATTAAATTGAAGGCTGAGTTCAAACATAGCGCGCGTTCTCCTCGGAGTAGTTTGTGGTTTAAGACAAATCCATCTTTGTCCAGACTTCAATTTATCTAAAGAAAGAGTTCCATGACTTTTTTTTTTTTATTGCTCAGACATCCATGGTCTCAAGAGAAGTGTCAGCTGGTGTTAGCTTTTAGCTAAAAGCACCACTTTATCAATAGAAGATACACAGAGCTCCTGCTGGCTTCATCAACGCTTCCATCTGTCTAGCAGTGAGTGTTAGACAGTCGCTGGTCATCATATAACTAGTCATTGGGCTATTTCTATGTTTAATTTGAACAAATTTTAATCTCATGAGATCACAACAGTTAAAGCAATGTATCACATACTCCCTTCTCAATTCAGAGTGTCATGCCTTTCAACTTAAGCTCAAAGCCCAGAATGAGGTTAGTTCTGAGAGTTATCTCCATTATGGGAGGCTTGGCATCTCTTAAAAAATAGTTGGGTTCTGCAATAAATTACAGCTGTTTGGGCCGTTTCCCATGACACGAGTGGACCGGTTGGATAATCGGTCGCTGACAACAAACTCATTTCACTTAAACCAGTGCACAATGGGATAATATATATATATATAAATTCTGTACTGACTTTAATTAACTAAACATAATAATTTTATCTCACATTCTAGTGCTCAGATTTTCAGTTTCCAATACAATTACTGTGATTTATACAACCTATCTGCACTGAATTAGCATTGTTTTGACTGAATAAGGACTGCATTATTTTAAGCCACAGCTAAGTCTGCTTTAATTTCAGCATTCGGGCTTTAAATGTAAACAACACTTTTACTATAATCATGAAATCGATGTACTTTTTTAACTAATGGTCTTAAACAAGGGAAAACACCGCATATTATCTCAACGACCTTGTATAATGGGTTTCTGCAAAGCGTGTTGGGAACATTTTAGAGCTGATTGAGGCACATCACTGCGTCAGTGTGCAGCGCTGCACGGGCTCTGAGCATAAATGCGGCATAAGACTCCAATTGTGGGCCAAAACAAAACCAAGCGGACAAGTGAAGATTAATCTCTCTGTTGAATACTTTCCCACATTAACACCCCCTCCCCTTACTCCAAGCTCTGGAATTTAACTGTTGTCACGCATGCCAAAGCATTGACGTGCACAAAAAAAAAAAGATGAAAGCCGTACTGGCCATTGCTCTCTGACTCTTCCAACTTTCCCGATTTAACTTCTGCAATCCATTGAATGTAAAGTTCGTTCAACTCAGTTGTGCATCCTCGAATTTCTAACTGTAGCTAAAACATATGGATACGTGTAGGTTTGTTTACATGTCATGGATGATAAAAGCCGAGCTTCTAGTTCAGCTAACGACCAGTAGGCTCGCTGCGAGCAGTACAACCGGGGACCACAAATTATATTAGCAGTGTGCACTCTAGCTTGCAAGGATCCTTAGGGAAAAAAGTAAAAGTGGATACTAAAACCTAGGGGGGGTAACAGTCGCTGGAATGAGCACAGTCCCTTAGTGCTGAAAGAGTGGCATGGCACAGACATATTCATTGCGGGTCTATATTTTCCAAGCACAAGTGGGGCTAAGGGTCAAATGGGTTGCAACCCAGGCAGCACCCTAATCTCAGGAGAGGTCCCACTGCCAGCATTCTGGGCGCTCAATATAATTATCAAATCTGATCTGGTGGGCCATTCAATCACTCAGCGAGCGACAGTGGGGGGAGGGTCTGTCCTTGTGCACAGCTGAGGAACCTGAAATGCAGCCAATAGAAGTGCCACCAGACTGTATACACTCAGTCCCCAGCTGTTCCCCGGACTTGATATATGATTCACAGTGGAGCCCATCAACTGCTCCAGGAATGTCTAATCAAAGTATTATGGACGGTGGATGTAAAGATAAAAATATATATGTTTATTAATACAATTTTGCCAGCAAAGCCATGTAGTGCGCACCCTGTCCTTCAACCAGAATGTAAGCCCAGAGAAGCATGTGTTATCATCTGTATAGGTGCTTTAGAGCAAGACATTATCAGCTGCAGAAATACGCAAAATTTCAGACTGAGTCAACAGAAACAAGATTCTGCAACACTGGCAACTCATAGGTCAACTTATAAAACTCACACAGTGAACGTTTGCCTTTTTATACATTGAGCAGCATTAACAGTCAATTGTTTTGGCTCTGTTTTGGTCCCCACCAACTGTTTGGCTCAGTTAATTGAGGAAAATTCATAATACACTCACAGAATTGTCCTCTGGCAGGCCATTCGGCACCTCCACCGCCCTGTCATTTACTTGGACGCTGCCCCTGGTCACAAACTGGATCACCGAGGAGCTATCCTGTAGGTGGAGACAAGGTCGTTGGTTTTACTTTTACAATCACATTAACCGGGAATTAATCTACTCGTGAACTTGTGACACACTGTATATCTTACCCTCTTAAGGATTTCAGTGTTGAGTAAAAGTTTTACATCTATGCTCAAAGCTTCATCTTTTAACTGTGGTCCCAAATAGCAGGAGATTGTCATGCATGCTCTTCCGGGCCGGTCACAGTCCTGTTAAAGGAGTGGGAAAGAGCGAGGAGAGATGTGTGATAAACAGATGTTGCGCAGACCAGAGAAAATAATAATACCAAGAACCCTCATGAGGGGTGACTGTCAGTGACCTCTGAAATGTCAAAGTGGCTCAAAGGGAGCTGCATATTTACCAAAACTTTGCGGCCTGATTTGGTGAAGAAGACAAATATGGACTGGAATATGCTCTCTTTGTCCTGGGGGATGGTGCACGGTGTCGGGTTCCTATGAGGTGTGCAGTTACCCCGACCATCGGCCACCTGAAACAAGACAGGAGTTTGGAAAAACTGATTAGACTAAGATTTTAGGTAAAACTGAAGCACCAACATCCAGTGCCAGAAAATTAAGCCTTTGCAGAATTGTGTCAAAAAATTGCAGTTCCTCAACAATTAACACTTGAGGTTGGCTGCAAAAGTGATCAACCCCTAAGTTAAAATGCCAACGTAAATCTTTAGAATCAGTCAAATGTATTTAGTCTCTGCAGATCAGAAGTTATTTTTCCTCATTCATTCATGAAGACTTAAAGTTATGCATAATTCAGATCATGAGTGACAAAGGTCACTCCCCTAGCAAAGGCGTTGCCCAACTGCTTCAGTCCTTCTCTTGTTGCACTGCCTTGTCAACTTTTGAATAAGCCAGGAACTAGGAGCCAAGATGGCGACCACTGGAGCTGCCACACTGAGCCTCGAAAACTCTTTTCAGGAATTCATTGGGTGATATCATGGATGGTTTTCCTATTCCAAATATATTGTATGGTAAAATCATGTAATCTTTTAAGTTTGTCAAAATGTGTTGTGTACATTTCCTGTACATGGCTGTACAGGAAATCAGGTGTTTTATCATGTTTATGCTTCAAACATAGCCTTGGATTTGGGTCTGCCACTGAAAAATGTTAACACAAGCTTTTTGTCACATAAACTGTCCCAGTCCCACTATTTTTTAGAGTCTCCACGACTCACAGGAAGTTCCCCCCTAGCAACACGCTGGTACCCCGCCCAGACAGATTTCCCATATGGAGTGATTTAGAGGTGTCTGCTTTACTGCCAAGCCCCCGGGGAGCACTTCCCCTCTCCCCTCTCCTCAGTCCGACCTGCTGCTCCGAAGGTGGAAATCTCCCCTGGCCTTCCTCATTGTCCGTTTCGCTACCACCCAGCGTGTCTGCGCTTTTACTGCCGCGCTTTCTCATGTCCTGTGTTTCTGCTGCCATTCCTGTTGTGAAGATTAATGCCGCACTAAGTTTAACCTGGTGAAATCCCCCGCGAGATCTGAATTTACACAGTAAATATTGCAGATTGAGGGATTTTGTGCGGAAAAACTAGAACATATGGAGCGTACGGACTTGTATTTTATCTGCGAACAAATGGAGGTCTGTGTGAAATGTAAGGATATCTGGCTATAAAATATAAGTGCGCAACTGTCCAGTGTGCCACAGGTTTGACGCAGTGTTAATAGCGTTTATGATATGTGGTTCCAGGCTGGGGATGGTACGGGGCAGTAGCCAGCTCCGCAGGTGTCCCATTCCCATTTCGTGCAAGCTGTCTGATCCCCTGAAAGTGATTCCAGATGGACTCTAGGAGGGCGGGATACAGTCAACCCTGTCTGCCCATTCACAGTAAATACAATTAACAGCTTGAGCTCCCCCATGATCTAGCTATATGAAAGGAGCAATGCAAGGGTTAAGAAAACATTTAACCCCAGTGGGAGTATTGTGTTTCTTATCTAAATGCAAAATGTTGTGAAACTACACGGATGTCTAGGTTCAGTAGCAACGTCAGCATTTTTGCTTGGATTTTCACTGGTCCGTCGGTGCCCCGCGCTAGGAAAAACGTCCCAGCCCACTGGCTTTAGCGGCTCCCTGTACATAAAAGTGTCCTCTGAGGTCAATACAAGCAGCTGAGCCATAAAGAGAAGCGAGGCCGACAAAAATGTGGCTGCCCGTAGTTGACTAAACTAATACATAATAATGTGGGCTGGATAAATAGCGCAGATAGACTGCTGCTGCTGGCATCCACCTGTGTTTCAATTATGTGGAACATGTCAGCTCCACTGCCAGCGAGCCGGTTGGGTATCCTGATGTCCACAGTAGAGCCAGGCAGCCTGCTGGGGCCCTTGTTTATGGCCTGGAGCGACATCACACAGAGACACGGGGAAAGACGGAGACAAAGAAGTTAATATATAGGGAAACATCTAAAAATAAAACATATTATATACAGTAAGCTCTGTGACTGCAGTACCTGGAACGTGAGATTGAGAGGCTGGAAGTCGCACTCCATGTCTTCCAACTGGACAAACCGCGAGCTGTCGATGGTGTTTCCATACACGAAGGAGGTCGGTGTCACCACACTGCAAACAACACCCACAGTGTTCAGGAGGGGGGATGACGCATTAATATTCAAGTAAACACTTATTTAAATGGTGAAAAGAAACGACAATAAAAAGAGCGCCATAAACGCCTCTGGCTTTAGTCGTAGAACAGAGCAGAATTGTTTTCTTTAGCAGCTGAGATATGTGTCCACTGTTGCTCTGAACCCTCCCTCCACATGAAAGACGTCAGCTTTATCAAATGTCAGAGTCCTGGCAGATCCGGCCTGTGTTACATCTCTCTCCCTTCCCTGTGAAGCATGGCTACGATAAAGCAATCACAGATAAGGCTTTTCAAGTTGATATCGTCCATGCTGAGGAAAGCACTCCCTCTCATCCTGAGAGCCAACAGATGGGCAACCAGTTCAAGTCATTTAAGCTGGGACAGCGTTTGGGTCATTGTCCTCTTCTTACCCAGTGATAGTGGTGTCGGTCTCGTGAATCAGAGGGATGGAAAGATCTAAGGTGTTGTCGGAGAGACTGTGCTCGGGATTGGCGCTGAGACAAACAAGGGACAATAAAGTAGCACATTTAATTTGGTTTATGGGGCACAAAGTTGGGCAAATATAAATGGCTACGTCAGCTGTAGGGCTCTTACCTTTTAGCCTGAACGAAGAACTGCAGTGTGTCGTTTTCCCCAGAGACCTGACTTGTGTCAAAAATCACAGCAAAATGATACTGGAGAGGAAAAAAAAAGGCAACTCATTAGTTTGATGTTAACATTTTGTGTACAGCAGTCTTATCTAAACAAGGCAGCACCAGGAGGTTTCTGCACAATAATTCAATGTGATTTACTGAGGTTACACCGAACAACTCCAAATATGACAAGGACTGCGTGCTGCATGTAGGTCTGACACTGTGTAGTTAGATCCACCTTAGTTTAGTTACCTTAGTCTGTGCTCTCATGAAGGGAAATCCCACTCTGCATTTGAGGAAGTCCAAATCCACGAGCTCACAGGAAATGCCCTTCTCTTCCTGCAAAAAGAAAGATAGAGAGTAAGAGAGAGAGTAAGAGGAGGCGAAAAAGACAGACTGACTGGAGACAGAGTGGGTGACACACATGGAGACAGAAGACGCAGAGAGGAAGAAGCAGTATACCAGACACAGCTTGTGAAGAATAACAATCATTTCAGATAAGTAGAGGGGGGAAAAAAAGGATGGACGAGTAGGATGGTGAAACTAATTTCAGCAGGAGCGGTGTAGTCTCTGGTGGGTGTTCGTGCCAACATTTACAGTATGATCAAAGATGACGGTTAAAAACATTTCTTAATGGTAATAAATCAGCCCTATTGTCTTATTGAAGTTCTAAATTAAGTTAAATAAAGAATGTACAAAGCAGTGATGGCACACACATCTTAGCAGGCGGGTAATTGGACAGCCTCCAGGCTGTGTGTTTGGAAGCTTGTCTAAACAATATGGAGCTTCACCGGCTGCGCTGTATAAACACTCAGGCCTTGACCCTACGAGGAGTAAGAATTCTTTTAGCGAGGGTTCACTGAGAGGCTGTCAGCTGAGCTCATACACTGGGACCATGAAAGAGGACAGAGATTCATCACAACCTCAACAATAAAAAAAAAAAAAAAAAAAAAAAAAAAAGGAGGCAGACTAATGCTCCCAAAATATTCAAAAGGGGATTTGGATAAATCATACAAAACATCTGCATGCGGGAGCTGCTGTCCAGTCTGAGTCTGTGTTTACAACAAGTTTCCAAATTTGATACAGGAAAGAGGTGTGATGGTCGTCTCCGCTGACATATTTAAAGGTAGACGTCCATCCGCGGCATCATCCAAGCTTCAAATACTCCTTGTTCAGCAGATTCCACGTGTTAGTACAGGGCGTGGCCTCGCCCTTCATCTTCATTAAGTCAGCTTAAATAAGCAGCGCTGCCCTTTACGCTACGGTGAGCCGTGCAGAGGGGGGCAAGGACCCCAGGATAACTGCCAATGGTGGAATTTCCTGTATTTCCTGTATTCCTCTGTGCTGCTGTGCAAACACAGCCTGTCTCAGGGGACAGGGCAGGATTGGGGAAATCAGTTTGTTTACCCGTCACCCACCTGGCAGCCCTTGAGAGAGAGCAGAGCGCTCAGATATATGGTGCTTGTGTCTCCAAAGGGAGAAAAACAGCAACGTCTGTTTGTTCAGCACTTCTTCACTCTCTTTCCCTTGCTTACTTTCTCGCGTTTGTCTCTGTTGGGAGCAAATGCATACTGGGATCTAATTCAGTGTTAGAGACGCCTCTGAGGTACCGGAGCTGTACGCCAGGGTGGATGACAATACACAGACGACCAGTTTTCTGCATGTTTCTTCATTTCTGCATTCGCTTTCCAAGCGTCTGTCGCCGCCTACTTTATTCTCTGCACGCAGGTATGAAGATGAAGGCCGGCCTCTGGTTTGCACAACACGTCCAAAGTGCGACTTCACAGCCAATAGTGGTTCATTTTTTCTTAGTTTTGAAGGTCCACTCGAATTCACACATTTCTCAGTTACATTCCCAACCTCGCGTCTCGCCACAATGCTAATTTGTTCCACCCGGTAAACCACCAGAAATCAGTGGAAGCAGTGATGCTGCACAGAACGAAAGGTTGTGCATTCAAGATCGAACTTAAACAAAAGCCCAACAAAGAGTAATACAAATTTTTTAAAAGTAAAACTGATTACACAAAAGGGCCCTATTCAATGTATGGAAACATATTACTGCTTCGGTAAATTAATGACTACGAGGACATTTTAGTTAATACTCATTATATTTTCATTAAAATTAGCCGCTGTAGTTCTTGATGTGCACATGTGGGGAGTTTATATATAACACCGGGTCTCAGTGCATGACATTAATCATGAATTTGATTATTTTAAAATACATATATCTGTTACACTGTGACATGCTGTATATATTTTTTGGACAAACACCCAGAAATATCACCGAGTCCAGCTGCTGTGCTGCTGATGTTTCTGCAGCCTTAGAATGTTACAGCTGCTCCAGGTGATTCTTTACATACTGCTGCATACTTAATCTGTGAGGTAAGTAGACTATATATGATACGTCAGTCAACTGTACTGGAGCATTCCAAGTAATGCACTGACACAAAACATCTGTGACTGCTCTGGCTATTAAAAGAAGAAGAAGAAGAAGAAAAAGAAGCAGACTACTCAAACGTTTCACTGATAAACAAAAGAAAACACAGAAGCTGGTGAAGCAGCAGCGTCTGAGTCCCACGGGAGCGAAGGCAGCGCTCCTGAAACAATTCACCTCCGCAGCTCTCTTGACAGCTTGTGTTGCTAGAACAACAGAGCGATAACACACTCCAGTTTCAAATATGAGGGGAGTGCAAGTTCACGCTTCGCTTACTGGGGGAAAAGCGTAAGGAGACCTTAACTTTGAGGTCACATCACCGCCTCAGACTTCTGCTCTAGCAGCAATTAGAACTAACCTCTCTGTCACTCATTCATTCATACCATTCCCTTCCTGTTCCCTTTGTGCAGAAGGCCACCCCGACTTATCGGGTTCCTTAACAAAATGAGCCTCTGGGGCTGCTGGAAACCCGACGCTTAATGTCAGCCTGGTTCATTAGATTAGTGGTGAAACTGAAACTGGCTCACTGTTTTTCTAATATTTGCCTGCAGCCCGTATTTTATTTCAATTCAATTTCACATTTTATAATTATGCGCTTCTCAGAGATGCTCTTATCCATCATAACCAGCTGGAGGGTAAACATGAGGTCTGTCGAAAAAGCCTCCTCGACGGAGCCTCTGACGTGGCCCTTTGCAACAAGCGAGCGAACAGACGTGAGCGGGAGGCAGAGGTGGCCGCTGTGAAATGAATCCGGGGGAAATCTCTTAGGTTTTATGTGGGACGGCAGTAGGTTGATATTTCTTTAACAGCGACAGAATGCTGAAGTCATTAAAGGTCTGATGACAATCCCCATGATGGTTCAGTCATAAACCTCACTTTACCTGTTTAAATGTGGAGCCGTTTCACACGAATAATGCGATTTGTACAGGGCATAAGTCAAACCTGTGGGAATGTGTGGGTTCTCAGGCATACAGCTCATTTGTTGCTGACATGGTTTGTCTGTCTGAAATGAGTCGGAGAAGCGTATGACAGCTCAGCCGGAGGAGTTGCTCTCTGAGATGGCACAGCTGTTGTTGCGCCTACTGGGGCTCTACCTTCACGGCTCAAAAGAAAAGCTAGTTTTTTTTTTGTTTTTTTTTTACTGTGCTTTAATGTTTAGACTGCACTTCTGCCTCATATAGGCTTCTTAAATAAACTATCTTCGAGAAAATGTACATCTCAGCGGAAAACTAATCCGATATGTTTAAAGTAGGGGCTTGTGTATAGCTTCACCTTCGCTTCAATGCTACTACGGCGGAACAGCAAACTGTCAGATTTTAGAAATAAACTCGCACACCATGGTAAATAAACAGCAGATACTCTGAGAGCCACAACAGACCTTCTGCCAGAAGTTGATGTAGAAAACCTCTCTGGAGAAGTTCAAGTAGATGTTGGTGTCGTAGGCGTCGTCGCCGGCATTGGAGATGGTCAGGTTCAAAGACACGTTCTTCACTCCTCCGAGGGCAAGATGCGGTTTGCTGTACAGTCTGGTGGGAACATAAAGTAAACATTGTGCTTCAGGAAGAACTCTTCATTTAAAGAGCAGCAAGTTTTCTTATATTAACAAGGAACAAGCTTTTATTTTGATGTTATTATAAACTGTCCCCAAAGGAGATAATTTACATCTTAATTTTAAATGTATAGGCCTATGTGTAAATGTATATCGCTACATACATCCAGTTGGCTATATACACTCACTGGCCATTTATTAGGTTCACCTGTTCCCATCAGGCAATCACATGGCTGCATTTCAATGCATTTGGGCATGTAGAAGTGATCAAGACAACTTGCTGAAGTTCAAGCTTAGCATCAGGATGGGGACGAAAGGGGATTTAAGTGATTTTGAATGTGGTTGGTGGTCTGAGTATTTCAGAATCTAATGACCTACTGGGATTTTCACGCACAACCATCTCTAGGGTTTACAGAGAATGGTCCGAAAAAGAGAAAATATCCAGTGAGCAGCAGTTGTTTGGATGAAAAAGCCTTGTTGATGTGAGAGGTCAGAGAAGAATGGGCAGAGAACTGGTTGGAGATGATAAAAAGGCAACAGTGACCACTCGTTACAACCAAAGAATGCAGAATACCATCTCTGAACACGTTGAACCTTGAAGAAGATGAGCTACAGCAGCAGAAGACCACACCGGGTGCCACTCCTGTCAGCTAAGAACAGGAAACTGAGACTAGAGCTCACACAGACTCTCACACACACAACTTTGGGATGTGGTGGAATGGAAGATTTACACCATTTCAATATGGAGCAAAATCGTTGAGGAAAGTTTCCAACACCTTTTTGAAAGTATGCCAGGGGGCCCAACATTTAACTAGCAAGGTGTACCTAATAAAGTGGCTGGTGAGTGTAAATAAACTGGTATGGTATGGTATGATATGGTGTGGTAAAGAAAAAAGTGCATCAAAGGAGAATAATCAATGGATTTAGGACTGAAACAGAGAGCCTGTTGCCACGACACAAACTTTTACTAATAGTTCAGAAAGCAAAAGATACTCAATAAAAAAGAAAGGGAACTCCCTAACTACGGAAAAACATATGGATGTCCTCCAGGCATGCGTCATGGTTCCACTACCCACACCCACATGGCCTATGACGTCAGCTGGCTTCCTCAGCGCTGGAAGAAAAGTCCAAGTTAAAGAATGAATCTGAACTTTTAAAAGTTGAAGGTTTTTACCCGGAGAGGAGCAGCTTTCCACGAAGCCTCAGGTCTGCAGCGCAGTCGTCTGACAGGCAGTTCTTCTCAAACCAAGTCTGAGGAGGAAATAGTAAAGTACACAGTTAATATGACCTCATGCTCTCCACGCACTGAACACACTGACGCTGTATTCAGACTAGGGGGCAGTGTTGTGTTGTTGTTGGCGTTCAGCAGCAGATTTTTATCCAGGAAAAGCCAAAACCTCGTCTGATCTCTGCTTAAATTAGTGAGAGGAGGGTCTTTGGTAAATCATAAAAGGAAACATTAATCAAATGGTGAAGTCTGATGAATTTCAGATAAATGGATTCACTGGATGCTGACAGACGCAAATCCCTCCGTTTTTCTAGAAGCGCAGATGCTGGGGAAACACATGTGGGGCAGGTTAGGGGTGGTCGCAAAGAAAATAAATCAATCTGACTTTTTGGATTCCACTCAAGAAAAGCTAACACAGACAATAATAAGCCGGTAACCAACACCAAATCATTATTAGCCCTATTTGAGCTATTTCCTTCATTCCTTCAGCGGTCAGTGACTTTTGTTTTATATCAAGTGTGAGAGAAATTTTCACTTTCTGTCAAGCCAGTCGATGAAATCACATCTTGCTACAAAAACAAGAAGAACAGACTCTTTGTCAGAAAACCTCACACTTAAAAAAGGTTTTTGTTATTTCAACATTTTGTATACTTCATGTAAATTAATCGGGAATTCAAACAGCGATGAAAATAGTTGTCATGCATCACTGAAATGCTGCAGCTGCAACTGAATAAGCATTGTATAGATGTAACTACATCTAGGATAAACTGATTCAGTTTGAGAGTTATTGTTGACAAGACAAAATTTTCACACAAAAAGATAAAAAATAATTTTTTTCCCCCCAAAGATATGGTTATTATAATTAACAAAAACTAAACTAAAACCTGAAACAAGATTAAACACTTCTGTAAACTAAATATCCATAAAAAAAGATGATTATTGAGACCTGGACTTCTAAGCATGTGGCTTTACGTCATGTTATTATTGTAATGTGCATTCAGAACTTGTTAAACCCTAAATGGCTCTGTAGCCACAACCCTGAGCCAACTTTCATAAAAACTAAACTAAACTAAGCTCCTTATTCATCCATTTGTCTCAGGATCCAGCTGCTGGAAAACAAACGTCCACTGCAGATTACTTGAACGGATAAGTTGAATTGTCAAAATTAAGACCTCTTTTGTTGCCAGTAGTGAAAACGTCAAGGCCTGAAGCTTTCATCACCTAAACATTTGAGAGGATTTTGCTCCATATAATTTTTGTTGTTTTTTATACCTCATTCTTCACTGCCATCTTGTTTCCTTTTCTCCACCGCAGCACCGGCGTGAGCGATGGCAGGTCTCGGTCCTGGGGTCCCGACACCACGTGCTTCCCCAGGCTGTAAGCCACCTCGAAGGTGATGGCCGTGAACACCTCCTTCACGTCTTTCTGTAGAGACAACAAACACGAAGGCTGCTGTTAAAGAATCCGTCCGGCCGCAGCCACGCAGAGCCATTACAGCTGAATGTAACCTCAGAGAAATAACTGTCATGTAACTGTCTGTGCGATTATAGTAATTATACATCTTTGTCTAATTAACGCCTGGCGCACAGACTGATTGCGCTGCAGATTATCACAAGATAGAAGATAGATCTAGATAATCGGGCTCAAAAGACACAGGGTTGAAGGCAGATTTAAACGCTGTGTTAAAATTATTTGAACTGAGTTGATGACACATTTCTCGTATCCGTGACCTTTTTTTGCTTCTAGTTTCTCATATATATAAAACCGTCGCTACTTCTCAGCAAAGTGGATCCTTTTTTAAACCTGCTGGCACTGCCTCTGAAAGATATCTACCCCATCTAAGACCACAAAAGAAGTATTTGAATTGGCACAAGGCTTGGAAACAATGCAGACAGAATGAAAACAGAGAGCTTTAACGTGCTCGAATCCAGCAACTTCACGACAGCGCATGAAAGGCATACATGGGAAAAGCAGAAACTGATGATGTTTTTTTTTTTCTCCGTCTGTCTCTTACAGCTACACTCAGCTTTTTGAAGGCAACTTGGTGGGTCTGGCTCGGGGCTCGCTATCAAAAGAAAAGCTGCCGCAAAATCTCCGACAGCAACCTGTGTGCCGGTGCCCAGCTGCCCGCCAACATGAAGCCGTGCCCACAACGTCAACACGAAGGTCTTTCCGGGGGTCATTTAAGGCACTCGTTCTTTTGCGCTTTTTCTCTTTTGTCCTTTATCAGAGCGTCCAACCACCCATCCTCTTTCCTCAGGCAGGCACAGGGCCAGCCTGGGCTCAGAGCACATTTTAAATTGCCAGAGTCGAACCCACCCAACTCATCAACAGTTGAGAGAGTTACAGCAGGAAGGAGCAAACGTTAGTGCAGGACATGGATAGACAAAAACACTAGATTTGGGGCTCCCTTGGGAAACGGTGCAGCACACTGATAATGATACGGTCTTGCTGATTACATCTGAGAGATTTTAGTGAATTTCTGTTCTGTTCAGTTAGTTTGCTCTTCAGCTGACCACAAACTCTGGCTGAGCGGTATGACCATATCAGGGTATTTTTCAAAATTCTGATGGTTCACGGTATATTTTTCATGCATAATCACGTGTCCACAATATTTTCCACTGGTTGAGAGAGGAATTAATGCAGTAGATTGATGACTACGGACTATTTTACTGTGATGATGAGTAAATGATGTGGGAATCTGGGGACATTTAGCTCGGAGATTAAAAAAAAAAATAATAATTAAATGTATCAAGAAAAAGGGACAATTACGTTTTCATTTCTTTTGACATATTTATTTATATTTAAACATATTTAAACTGATATGTCTGTAATGCCAATAGCAGCGCGACCGGCTACCATAATAAGTGTAGTCTGCACGCAATTTATTTTTTTTCTCAATCCAAAAACTCCTCTCAACCAAAACAGGGAATAGAAATCTGGGACCTCTGGTCACCCTAAAAACCAAACAAATAAAAACAACCTTTTTTTGGCAGAAGTCCTTTCCTTCTACGCTTCATTTTTCGGACCTTTCCATCTTCACCACGCCTCACAGTGACCTCACCAAACACATCGGTACATAAAAAATATCGGTATTCGGTATGAACCGGCATACCGCCCAGCCCTACCACGGACCATGGATCAGGTTGATTTTGAACAATTTCGTCCATTAATTCATTTACATCTCGAAACTGCTTGTTTTATTCACATTTGATTTCAGTGGCCCGACCAGTGAATTCTGAGGGTATCTGCATTACGATTCGAGGTAAATGTCCCTTCACAGTGCTAACATGTTGTCCAGGACAAGACTAAAAAGGCTGGTTATAATTTATGCTGCCTTTAAAAGTTTGGCATGTCCCCGCAAGTAGTTACCGTGATCCGCCCCATTTTGTGGTATTGACGTATATCGACCGTGTAACTGAAAATATCTGATACGGTCGAGTTGAAGAGTTGAGTGACATGATCACTGATGTTTACAGAAATGATGGAGGTCAAGTAATTTAATGCCATGTCTGAGAAAAGTATTGCTATTTCTCACGACCTCAACCTTTTATTAGGCCCTTGCATTTCCGACATGAACTTACCCGTCAGTAGCTCATTAAACTAAAAGCCTCTGTGGCTTCTACGGCCTTCTCACGACTTCAGGCTAATTTTACCACTTAAATGTCAGCCAAATTTGTTTATATGACTTCCTATTTCATGACCTGAAGCTCACAAGTTCCATTTGAAGACAGCAGCTTTTCATTCACCGCGTTCCCAATTAGTTCATCATCCAAATATTTCCAAATGGACCAACTGACCAGACTGGCATTTCTATAGCAGACGTATACAATTAAACATTTGGAGAATAATTTCTGACAAATGGCCAACTGGTTTATTAACGTTTCAGCTCCGAATGACAATATTTGATTGATATTTGATTTGGTTCACCTCACAAAATTGCAATTCACGCATCTCTGGGCTTACAGAGGTGGCATTGTTCTAGTAGCACGTCGGCTCTGCTGGGAGGTAACATGACAAAACTAGTCAGTGCAAGATGAGTGCTGCCATGCTGTGCAATTAAAGCAGAAAGCTTGAAGTGACCCCTGTCCGCTGGCCGCTGGGTGAACTGACCCCCTGGGAGACGACTGTTTGGGCCTTCAGTCCCAAATTCCCAACGCTTATCTCACATTTTCAAAGCCACTGGGGAACCGGAACGAACGCAATGCCTTTAAATAAACTTGACGGTTTTTGCGCTTTTTCATGGTGAAAATGAACATTTATGCAGAAATAAACTGCCATAATGTTTCCATTTTCCTTGGTGCCGTGGAGGGATTTCCACTTCTTTTTTTAACAGGGCATCTATTATTGTGCAGGTATAGGATCACTTTCTCCTTGGAACACAGGAACCAAAGACTGCTAATTAACTGGAGAGCTCCCAAGACTCTCAGCATGCTCACAGTAGAAGCGTGTTCGGTAACACTTGGCCTAAGCTTTTAATATCCCTTTATCACCGCTGCCAATTGCCCCACCTGAGTCCGCACCCCTGCTCGGGTCATTTGCTCCCACCTGATCCCCGCTTTAATTCCTGTATTTATGGAACAGAGGGAGTTCCTGAGCTCCAGTTGAGAAAGACACCGGCTAGTGTTAACTGCCTGCTACCTATAATTTTATGGAACAACTGTTCCTTACATGCTGGCGAAGTTCAGAAGGAGTAAGACTGTCACAGGCCATTCTCCACTCAACAGACTGGCACTGTGTTAATCCTCATTCAGACGCAGAAGCCGCAGGGTGCGTCTCTGGTCTCTGAGCGAATAAAGCGGTGGAATGGGTGGAATTTTTTTTTCATTTTTGAAAGCCAGTAACCAAAGTTTTTACCTCTCTTTATACAGGTCTACATTGTCCCACGTTTGCTGGGTTTACAGTGAACGGTTGCTTTTAGCTGAAAAAATGGACCTTGAGTCAACGGGCCTTGCAGACTCATTGAGTCTTGTCACAGACGTATATTTCAACAGTCTTATCTAACACAAAACTATTTTGGAAGATCATTGTTTCCTACTTTATAGTAAGTCTCTACGGTTTACGGGAGGGTTGTGTTTGCATTGTTCTTGACCTTTAAATAAGTTGTTAAGAGGTTGAAACAGGACTGGCATTGTTCTCGTCAATGGCTGTTTCCACCACTTGGAAAGACAAATGTCGTCTCCGAATGTAGGCGTTGAAAGGGCGTGGATGTCTTCTTCCTACATAGCTAGCCAATCCAAAAATTACCAATAGACAAATGTGCACACAAACTGAATTAAACTCGAATGAGATGGACGCAGCTCTACAGATTGTTTTTAGCCGATAATACTCATTACTGTAGCTTTATATGTGTAATATGGATAAATGACAAACGACAAATGTCCAGTTCTCAGGCAGTTTTTATGTCGTGAAACTGAAAAATTCTCTTTTTGCAGTTTGCATCTTTCAACAAGGTGAATGGTTTTTTCAGACTGCCTCCTTGGAGACCGCCTGTAAAAAAACGCAAATATCCCTCACGGTCGCTTATAAATAGTCGAAACCTCTCATCATCCCATGGACAACATTAATTATTAAGGTTTCCAGTCACTGCTGCGGGGATGCCAGAAAACTCGGAGAGGAGCTGCTGACCAGCGGGACCCGCCATAACTGTAAATTCTCAGCTATAGCACGAAAATCTCAATGTTGCAACAGTTCTGTTTTTCTTTTCATTTTTTTAAGACCCGCTTGATACAAAATCCCCCCCCCCCCCTAAATATTCATATGTTTAATTCGCAGCGTACAGGTGGGCTTGCCATGCTGCATGTTTTGAAAGAAAACACCTTGGGGTTAACCGAGAACACTACCTCACCCCTGGAGCAAGGTGTCTGCCAATCTCCATACTTTATGTTCACACTCAGGACCCATTAATTATGTACACTGGGTTTAACTTACACCTTACCAACCATTATTTCTCCTTGCCTTCTCTCTCTGCTGCCTGGATTAATTCCCACACATCCATAAAGCATGTTTACTATTAAGCATACATGATTTAGGAGCATAACGGTGCATATTTCAACTCCAGCAGATGTGCATCACAAGAACACTGTACTCTAGCGTTGCGAGCACTGATTCTCACATGTTAATCTGATCACGGAGATGGCAGCACACCAAGCTGCCTCCGCTCTCCTCTCCCTCTCCGTGCTCACCACTGTGGGAGCGGTGGGGTTGACGTCAGGCTGCGCGAGGCTCTGATCTTCGGTTTAAACACCTCACGCTTGGCTGAGACGCACAAGAGCTCCTATCTCAGCCAAACCAGCTCCTCAGAAAGCATATAGTCCGGTCATGGGAAGTCTTCATTAACTTGTGCAGGAAAAAAAAAAAAAAAACGCGGACGCAGCACTCCTTTTTAGGACAATTGATGTTGGAGCGGCTTGTAGGCAATCTTAGTTTAAATGGAAAAAGCTTTTCAGTTACGTGATGAATGGATCCAGGCTGTCAAAGGGCAGCGCTACGTGTGTATACGGAGAAGCCATGAGGCAACTCGAATGTGAAATTATTTACAGTAATGTCCGCAGCATATGGAAGACATGCACTCAAACAGCTCATCTCCATGTATCAAAGTCAGACACTTAGCGAAACTTTTAGTGACTACGGGTCAAACTAGAGCAGCTGCTCAGCTCAGAATAGGTTAGCAGATGTTGGGGGGGCCTCGAATGACAAACTGCGTAGGAGTAGAAAGGAGTGCTGTCCAATTGTTCTAGCTAGAAAAGACTCAAGTAGACACAACTTCATTTGTGTCTCAGACGAGCGCCTGCTCAAGCATGCGATGTCACGTAGTTCCTTGGAAGGGCACGCACCCTTTTTAATCCTTAAAACCAAAGCCATAAATCATCAGATTTAACAGAATTTCTTCTTTAGTTTGATTGATCTGCTATGAGCTTCACTCACATCAAAGAAACACCATCTACATCCTGTTAAAATTCCCCAAGGAGCACTTCCCGAAGCTCACACACTGCTGTTTTCAGTGGCAGGATGTTATTTAAAAAATTAAATAACTTCCTCCAAGGACACCGTCAAGGACATGTAAGTGAGAACGAGCACAGCAGCCCGGTCGCTTCTTTCTGCTGGGATCTTTATGTGAATTTCCAGTTGCTGGTTGAAACCTGATTGTTTTGTTGTATATGCTCTCCATTGTGCTCATGTCGGTTTGCAATTTCAAAAGACATTTTTCTGTGTCTTGTAATCTTTTCTTTTTTTTTAAGTTTAGTTTACATATTTCCAGCTTGAGATATAAACTGCACCATCTGCATATTACTTCAAAATCAAATTTCTTTCATTCGTCCGGGCGCGATGTTTCTGCTCTTGAAGAAAAATCATTATTTTATTCTTCACACAAAAGATAAATAAGAACGACAAAAGAACATCTGTGAGAAGCATTTAGATTTTTACCTGATCAAAGCTCCGATATGTGTACAAACAAGTTTCTAGCTCTGACTAACGGTTCAGGGCATGCGGTGAAGTTGCCTTGCCAGCGCTCCCCTCACTGTGAATTATAGGAAAAATATTTACAGGGTGGAAACGACACAACTGAGAGCAGTGAACCAAAAGTTGCCACAAGGGCGCGGGCGGTAAAACCGAAACAACGATCTGAACGACAAACTGCAGTTTCATGTGGGTTCATCTCGATGAACAGCTCAGCTCACACCTTACATTGCTATCAGATTTTTTAACCACAAAAAACATGTGTACCGTGTCACCACTTGCCTATCATCAGAAATGTTAACAATTGCTTATTTATAGACAGTCACAGAAAAAAAAAAACATTAGGATGGAAATGACACAAACAATTGTTGGGGCCAAAAACCGAGCTATGCGAGCGAACAAAACAATGAGCAGCTCGGAAAAACTCAAGGAAAATGCAGAATCAACTGATATTTTTTCTAAGGTCATTATTATGAACAGCTGAGTGCTTAATTATTCTTTCCGCTGATTCTTGCCTATCAGTTTTAGGCAAGAATGTCCGAATCAGGAGAACTTCAACATGTTTTTTTACGATCCGTGCGGTTCACAAGAGTTCAAATGCAACAAAAAGACAAAAAAAAAGACGAAAAAAAAGCCTGTTTCACTTTCATCCTGTCCAAAAGCGAATGAGTAATCTAAAAATGCCAGACAACCAGTCACACCAAATATACGCAGTACACTCATGAAAGCTGTTCCCATTCAACATGAGCCATGTTTACTCCAACCACTGGGAAAATATTTCAGTCTGTCTGATGTTAGCAGTGGAGGCGGTGATTCTCAGAGGCCGGTCCGGCTTCAGGCACCGACCTGATAAATCACAGGCAACCTGCGCCGAAAACGAGAAGCAAATCAAACAGGAGAGGTCAGAGTTCACTGTACGTTGTGTCCAGGACAAAAAGCAAACACGAGAGCAGCGTTGCAACTTGAGCAACAGTTCTGCTTATTTACGCTGACTCAGTTCTGTAGTGAAAACAAATTGGGGGATTGTATGGGGTCGTACAGTTACGGTAATTAGGGGTAAATAGTGCTTTCAGTAAACAGGAGTGGCCTTGCGTAAAATGTCTGACCTTTCGCACGAATACACTGGAACTCCTTCTGACTGTCACCGGACTGTGCCACTTGGACTAGATGGAAAAAGGAGTGTCCCTCTTTCACACCAGACTCATTTTTCATGTCCAGATCTTAACCTATGCTCTCCATTCCTCCTCGTTCTTTCGCCACCTCCTTCTCTAACGATCGCTGTCGCACGTTTTCCGACATTACACATTCTTCTCCGCGTGGAGACATGAACCAACCGAATCTTTACCTACAGCAAACGCAGAGTGCTCCTAGATGCGCCGGTTGTGATGTTGCAACATCCCCCATGGGGCAACTCATATTTCCTCCAGACGGAAGCTGACAAGTACCATCACTTGCAAATGAGAGGAAACATATACCATCTGCACTGTCATACATGAGGCAACATCATGAACAACAAGGTCTCAACACAGAGAGAGCAATCATTTGTGCAGCGCTCGCTACTGAGAAACCTTTTCCAACACCTCTCTGCTCCGGGCTCAGATACGAGGACATACATCTCGTCTTCAGCAGCCCAAGAGCATTGAATTTATTGCCTTTTTAAACGTTGTTCGCGTAAACACAAATTACAGGAAACTTTTACAGTCTTGCGTGCATCATGAAGAAGGCATTCAACATTTGACCCTTGGACAGTTAAAGCCACAGCTGGGATTTATAAAGCAGGAGAGAGAAAGGTGCCTCACTTCCCCAGTGGAAATTGGCAGATGGAATTGGTTTACTGCTCAAACACACCAAATTCATCAGTGTGTTATTTTTAATGCATTCTCTCAACAACAACTTGATTTCACGCCAATGAGCCAGCCACCTATAAATACACAGATGTGCTCCCTCCATATTTCAGTTCCTCCTCACACGGTTCCCACATAGTGATATTTCTCAACACTTTTTTTTTTCCAGTCACTTCGCGAGCAAGACGTTAATACTGTCGAAATGACCCCGAAGCTGCAGCAGTGGAAATTTAGCAGCAACAGGAGCACCAGGAGCAGATTAGCCGCGTTATACCTTCTCCTTCATTCCTCGAATTCTCAACTCAAGAGTTCCCGTCGCTCTACCTCTAACCCCTGCCGGAACTCTATTGTAACTGGACTGCCGGGTCTGGAGTCACCACAAGGACAGAACCGAATAAGCAAAACAAACATGGTGCTCAAAAAAAAAAAAAAAAAAAAAAAGATAGAGAGGAATCCAAAAGAGATCCTTTTAAGGAAGCAGCTTTGGGTCTTGTGAACTCAAACTGAAACAAGGTGGACTCAGTCAGTCTGTATTATGTTTTCAAGCAATAATGGGAAAGACGATGCCGTGTTAAGAAGAAAGGAATGCTCCTGGACAAGTGAGATAATACCTGTGTCCAAATTCCTCTATTGTTCCGTCCACAGTTCACTGTCAAGGGAAAATATTGATTTTCTTTTCAGTTTATCAGTCATCAGTTTGTGGCGACTAGTAAAGTGTCACGTAACTGTACTTGACTCATCCAGTAAAGCTTGGCATGGTTTTATTGTGGGATTTCCTCTTGCTTTTAAATAGTGGATGGCAGATATCCTTGAAACCGGGAATGATTTCAGAGTTTTATAATGCTCAGTTGAACTACGTTCAAATACGAGCATCAAATCTATTTCTGAATATTGTTTCTGTTTGACAGGAACAAAAAACATCTGAAGACTTCCTGTCTTCTGCAATTAACTTCCTTCAAGATCCAGATAGAAGTGTTGTGCATAAACAGGAAACTTCTTATCTGCACAGTTGATCGTGTTATTGCTGACATAGTGTGAAAATGCAAGGAAAAAAAAACATCTTGAGGACTCTTGAGTGTGAAGTAAAGTAATGATTTCTGTGTCTTGGTATGGCCGTTGAATGATACAAAACTGTGGTGACATTCGCTCTCAGGAGAAAGTCTCAGGAGAAAACATCCCCCCCCGAGAGATGAGATACCAGCGGGGAGGAGCAGCTCTGTATTTAAAATGTCGTTTCAGTGTTTGTGAGTGCGTTTGAGTCTGCTCCATCCTGGTGATAGAGGAGGTCTCCAGATGCTTCCTGCAGCTGATTTCAACACCGTGCATGAATCTGGGGTACTTTTACTTCACTGTTATTGTTGGAACCATTGTTTTTAGACAAAGGCCTGATAAAACCGCAGCACGCAAACACGGGCTTGTCAAAGTCCCCGATCAGGGTAGGTCTCTGCAGGGCACTAGCAACACATGCACATTATATATATTTGTTCCATTTCCTTTGAGGTGGATCCGGACCATTTATACGGGAAGCAGAATTTAATGCTGCACGTATTAACAAATGGGTCAAGTAGTGGGAAATGATAACCCCTGCATCAGAGGCAGCTTTTAGGATTCAGCACACATGCAGACTGAACTCCCCGTATACTTATACTGTATGTTTCCTCTGCAGTGGAAGTGGGAACCACGGTAAGAGCAACTCCTTCATTGTGGTCAGACTTGGCCACCCATTATGTTTCCTTGCGGTGGCATCGTGTGGCAGCAACGCGGCCAAAAGACTGCAGAAACATTTTACCCAGCATGCTTGGCTGCCAAAATCAACAAATCGTCAAATCTTCCCAACCTTTGGTCGGTTTTCGATAGGAGTAGCAACGATGGATTTACTACGGAAACAACACAGAAGTCTAATGAGCGGCCATACCAAAAATAATACTTCACTCGCAGAACAACTTGCATGACGCAGAGGAACTTCATGAGAACTTGTTTTACTACAACAAAAGTCTGCTGGCTGAGTGCTCCTGAAAGCTGGAGAACGCACTGTCTAACCTTCATTCATGTTGGCACGACCATGTAGGGAAATCCTGACAAAAACGTTACTCTGAGCTAAAATTAGTCTGAATAGCTCTTCTTTCGTAAATGCTATTAACACTAATACTGGAAAAGCATTCAGCTCTTATTTATATAATAGTGTCTATGAAAATTTCCACTTGATTTACTATCATAGTGCACAGCTCCTTTTTTTATTATTATATTCTTTATAAATAGGTGCTTGACCTGATGTCAGGAGTAATAGACGACAGCTGGATTTGATTACCTTCCTGCTATATACTTTCATTGTATCACGTCTCTTGGCCCGAGCTAAATGAAACAGGGGCAACGGCATCAAGGGATTTACGCGTTCCTGTTGAAGTGGCAGACAAAGCAGACAGTGTGGCAGCCGCTCTGGGTTTCCACGTGCCAGACACTTCTCAGGCTCCGGGAGTTTTGACGTACAGGAGACTTGTTGGGATGCAGCGGCAGGAACTCCTGCCTCGCCTTGCTCTTCTAAGCTTCCTGTTTGTCTGCGGAGTGCAGACTTGGGTCAGACGGTAAACGCAGAGGATTTCTCACATTTGTTTCGACTTACTTTTGGGGGGGGGGTTTAGATGATTTCACTGCAGAATGCACTTCTAATATAATCTGGTAATCTGTCAGTCACAGTAAACTACCTCATATCTGTCAGTTACTTCACTTCCTATCAGCCACAACTCACTATCAGCATCTAGCAAAGTAAAACCAACGACAAAAATATATTTTTTAAAAGAAAGTAATAATAGTGTTTGTGTATTGTTTGGTTATAAGTCAAATGAACTCTTCATCAGAGTGAGAAACATGGGTAACTCAGGCTTCAATTAATAATTATTTTATTTTTTATTGCATATTAATAAAGAAAAATATAAAATGGTATTCGGTTCAATATTGCAAAAAAAAAAAGTATTTTGACATTTCTTTCTTAAATTTTACTTCTTCACTACTTTACTTCTCCTGTAATAACTGTTTTGTTATGTGAGCAGAGCTGATGCTACATCAGTGCAGTTCATAAGAAGAACCAGTCCTTCACTTGAGAGACATGAAACACTGGGGAAGCTACAGTTTCCAGTGTTTCAAACTAATTATATCATGTAAATGACGAATCTGGCCAATGAAACTTAGCCAAATGGGAAATGAATGAGCTACAGAATGATGCTAACAGGCAGGCAAACAGGCAAAACATTACCTCCTTTACACATCATCTGGTTCCTTCTGTAACTTCATAGAACCTCATGGGTTTATCTACACGGCCTGTAAATCTCATGCATTGTATTGCTCAAATTCCACACACCAGCACTATCAAGATTTCCATTCAGTCACATGAGACCGGAAAGGGCCTCAGTGCATTTATTTTTGACAGATAGACGTTCATCCTGTGGATGCCTCAATAATAACTGCAGCCACCAGAGCAAAGTTTGATGGACCTTTAAATACTCCTGCGGTGCCAAGCAAATGTTGGGAGGACATGAAATATAGGGCACGGTGTAATATAGGCCAGGGGAAAGGGGGCCAGGCGGGATGCTTTACAAGCTAAATTAAACAGACAACTGTTACAGGCAGGGCTTTAGCTGCCTATTATAGCTCCTCCTTGGAGACGCCGATGCTAAACAACACTACACATGACCACAAATGGAACTGATTCTTGGCACAGTTTCAAGGTCCACGTGCGCCCCGCGGTAAATGGGGCTGCTGGAGTAAAAACACGTATGGTGATGGATAAACTGCCAAAGACGTAAACGCAGAAGATGTGCAGAACATCTAACAAAGGGACAGTTAGCAGAGCACTTCACTCCGACAACCGATAAATCAGTCCAAGGACCAAACAGTTTTAGGGATTTGTCTGGTTGCTTTCAGGACAATGAATAATGACTGCTTTACAGTGTATAGTAAGCTACCTGTATATCACACAGCGATGTTGAAATAACACCTGCCCCACTTTAAATCTGACATTCACATCAACTGCAGACACACAGAAGATGCTATAATGCAAAAGATGATGCCTTCCAGGCTAATGGTATGGAATGACAGCCACTGGCATTACTTTGCTATAAGTACATTACAAAACTCACTCACCAGTCCCATGTAGCTGGTATAAAATAAGACTGTAGATAATATTAATAACTAATTTATTACCTAATGGGATCCTTGGGACAAGAAAATCTGAGTAAAGCCCTGCACAACGCTTGCTAAAACATTGCTGGATTATTACTTGATCGCGCTGATCATTTTTTTGAAGGAAGTTTTGCCAGATGGCACAAGATTAAGGTTGTGAACTAAAACGTTATTTTCTCATGATTTGTTTCTTTGAAAAATAATATTTATTGTCAGAATGCTTGGAAGACATGCGGCGTATAAAAAATGGGAGAAAAATATTAAGTTTGGCGACTATGGGACAAATGATTCGGAAAGAATAGGCTGTGCTGGCCTTCTCATTTCTGGATGACCTTTGTGTCGTAATAATTGTTAAATGTTAGTTTTCCGTTCCTTCTTCTTCTATAGTGCGTTTCTTATCATGCACATCCAACATATAAAGAGCCGTGATGGTGGTTCTTGCCTCGGGTATTTGCATTGTTTCCCATAAAGTTTAATTCCAGAGGCATTCCTTTTGTAAGAGAATAATTCTATCCAAACATTCGAGCTATTTTACAACTTGGCACAGGGAGCTGAGAAACTGCTACAAAACATGGCAAAACAGTACCAAATGACTTTCCCGAACACACCAAACTGAAGAATTCCTGCTCAAAGTTGGTGGTTCTCTTGTTAAATGAGTCATTTCCATGTCAAGCTCAGCACCTCTGATCATCTGAACCTCTAATCATCCATCAGTCGTCAGGACTGCGTTCCCCCTCCTTAAATGTGAGGTACAATTCAAGTGAAAGCCGTTTATTTAGCTAAAAATAACCAAACAAAGACCATCTGGAGCGCTGGCATGCCGTAAGTCGATGCCAATGAAAACACATTTAAAGTGATCAACATGAAAGTCTTGCATAATTTCAGAAGGAATTACTCCTGAAACACCGAAGCATTAGCTTCTGTACTCCATGCTCTCTGAATAACTCTGCTCTGCCCTTTTGCTCTCCATGCGCACCATGATTTACCGAGTGACAAGTCCGGCTTCTCACTCGATCTCAGACGCAGAAAACTAAGCCTACGCTACATAGAACAAACATTAGCTGTTATTAAGTTTTGCTGTTAACTGAGGTCATTTAAGATGAAGTGTAACGTCAACAAATGGGGGTCGACAGATGGTCAGAGTGGTTCCAAACGTGAGAGCGGCTCAGAATAGCTCGTGGCCTGCTTCCACCGGCCCTCATGCATCAGGGCTTGAGCAATCAACCCTGACGTGAGGGTTTTCCATCAGCAGCGCCAGCATGCAGTTCCAGTTGACACAACAGCAGCCTGGCTCCCTGCTGTTAGTCTAGTCTCAGCCCTGTGTTTTCACTGTATGTTTTAGCCGAGAGAAGCGTGGGGCGGGGGCCTCCAATCTACCACCACCCTCGAGGAAGTAGTCCAGCAAACCAGCTGGTTCCCATTAGCATACCTCTTCTGGGGAAGAGGAGGACTGGCTCGTATGGGCAGACACACGAGGAAGATAAATGATGCGATTGGTCAAGAAGACTAGACTGTCTTTCAGAGTGGAGCCACATCACTTCTGATTATGGTGATTCCTTCTCAAGCCCTCTCAAGGTTTTACCAAACACATAATCCGTGATGAGAAAGATCTGACAGTGGACAGCTGTCACACAAAGTCCCAATCTTTGCCCCTTTACTTTTCATTCAAATTTAAGGTCATTCAATCGGTAAACAGTCTGTCTGTGAGGCTGTAATTTGGCCTCCACACCTTTGCAGCTCTGTGTGGCTTTCTGGTAATCTGCTTTTTGCTGATGAGCAGGTGGGGTTAAAAACAAAAAGCAGCCCCAAAAGGCACTTATCACTTATGCCAAAGGAATCGTTTAAGTGTGAGCAACACCCTTGCAGCATATGTCTTCGTCTAAAGAGACAGAGGAGAAAATAAATACCACTCTAATATGAGGCTAGAGCCAGAAGACATTTAGCATAAAGGCTGCAAAAAAGATTGGAAACAGGAAGCACAGTCTCACCTGGAGGTAACAAATCTTCCCAACGTCGCTAAGGCTGTGTTCAGACCGTCAGAAGCCCTGTTACCCATTGGCAACTTCAAAGTGTGATTTCATCCAGCGACTTTAGTGCCTGAGCTAAGCACAAAGAGCTGCAACACAGAGCCGGTCCCTGAAGTAACATCTGCCCTGATGGATGGCACTTAAGGTACGAGTGTGTTTACCTCACGGCTCCAGAGATGCCACAGATACGTGGCGTAACTCACTCGCCCACCCACAAACCCAGAGATGCCTGGTTCAAGTGTTGAAATGTCCTATTTACTCCAGGCAGAAGCACTACTTCACGTTGCTATGTGTGTTGAAACGTTGATGGAAAGAAGTGAAAATTAAGCTTGAAATGCTGGATTCTCCCAATGCGTGAAACTATCCAGGTTTATTCAGGGGCCTGGGTAAACACGCGCTGAACGTACCTCGATAGCTGTGATGTGCTTTTTGTGCGTTGGACAGAGGGTCCTGTGTGCCGTGTGTGCGCTCGTTACACTCTGAACAGTTGAAGGAAGAGCGGCACTCGTGGTAATGACAGCCCCCCTCAGCTGGCAGCTCTGCCTCCCACAGTGAAAGCGCCTGGAGAGCGCCGTTAAGAATGCCAGTGAAATTTACAGGCCTGCACTGGGCCTCCACATTAGAAGAGGGGAAACACGGACGGTGCCCTCAGGACGAGGACCCTCTCCGCGGCAGCAAGACTAAATCACAGAGGAACACAATAGAGGGACTATGCGATGACAAAGGAGACTCTGTTTCCTGTTTCTGTCAGTTTCTGCAGACGCGCACCATGGTCTCAGGAACCATAAAGCGCCCGACTGTTACCTTTAACCTAAACCAGCGGGGTGACACAAATAGCTTCTCAGCAGATGCCTGTTAATCCACAGCCTTCAGCCACAGCGGCCAATACTTTCACCGCGATGAGTTATGGAGGGGCATTGCTCTGTCTTGACATTAAAATCCATCTCGTGTTTTAATCCGTCTAAACATTTTTAGCTGGAAAAAGTCCTTTGAAGCTCCCACCAAAAGCTACATAAGTAAATAAATAAAGAAGAAAAATAGGCCACAAAAGCAAATGGCTCATATCACAAATCAACACTGCAGGGTGAGGGTGCTTAATGTCATGGGAAAGTTACTGAGAGATCAACTGAGGACGTGATCAGTGCATGGACAACCCAGGACAAACACAGCCAAGCAGCCATGCAGTTCAAACCTACCTTGACGTAAGCGGTGTAGCGCTGGCACTCCTCTCTGTTGATGTCCAGGCTGAGCTGCTGGCTCATCTGGCTGATCTGAGACCCGCTCTGAGTGAAGTAGACCCGGGACGGCTGGCTCTTCTGCCGCTTGTCCGCGTCGGCCGTCAGGTTGTAGAGCAACTCTGAGGAGGAAGAGGCAGAAGCGCCTGTTAACACATAACAGCAGCTGACAGCGATGGCGCTCTGAGTGAAGAAACACTTGAAGTATGCAGGGTTTTGGCTTCTGGTAATTGCCATTAAAACTTGGGGAAAAAAATAAATGATCGCAGTCCAATTAAGTGAGAGGGAAGGATGGAACATTTCTCGGTCAGATCACTGGATATTACTTCAACTTAACAAGAGCTCTTTGTTCGCTGTTCTTTAATGAAAACAGTAGGATTATGACGGCGTAGGTTTGCTTGCTGCTGGCTGGCTCACTGGCTTTCAACAGTCACGAAGGTTCGTTACGCGCAAGGAATTTAAATACAAATTTGAACAACATTTCACAAAAACCAGACTTTCGTCCTGACATTTTAAATAGTTTACCGAGAACTGACACCAGGATTGACAAAAAATGGAAGGAATTTTCCAGCCGGTGGGGCACAAAACTAATAATACCGTGAAAGAAAACTTGCTAATGACAACATTCCTGCAGGTTCCACGCCTGACTTTAATGGCGTTGGGGCACAGGACAACGTCAAACCTTTTTAGAATTTATAATTCAGTCAAACATTACTAACGTTTCCGTTTCGTTGGCCACTCCAACTCCGTTCCTGTCTATGAATCAGCCTCATTCTGTAGTAAGAGGGTGTCGTTCTGGTAAAACAGTGGGAGGGGTGGCAAACACACCCTAGTTGGACCAAAGAGTACTGTTTTTGTCATCCAACAGGGGGAAGGCCATGATCTCACTCCAGAGTAGGCAAAGGAAGGTTTCATTATGAGAGTCACCAAACACATGGCGCTGCACTTTCCGTGGCGTTCGCCAGACGGCTAAACAGAGCGGCTTTATTCCTGAGAGCCAGGACAGAGTCATTATGTAACGACAGGGCTCCTGCTCCCCTGGGGAGGAGGAGGAGGAGGAGAAGGAGTGGGAGGGCGGGGGGTTATTGTGAATGACCACACCCAAACACTGGAACAGTGCTGCACCTCAGCTCTCAACAGACACCGCACCCAAGAGCCAATGACCGAAGGGTAATCCATCGGCCATGCTGAGATGCAGCCGCGGGCCAAAGGCTGCGGCTAGTCGGCATGATCGTGTTTACATATTTCCCATATTTAATTGACCACTAATAGTTCAAGGAGTATGATTTTCACTTTCTCACAGCACAGAATGACCAGAATATGTCTGCAGGGGTTTGATGGGGACACTGATCGACACCAACGACACATACTTGCTCAGATTTATTACCTCTTAGATGACGACAAGATGCGCTAGCTGACACAACAGATTAAATTAAAAGTTTTAGAGGTTGTGCATTTTTTGGGTTAGCAGAGAGCAAGGCTAGCTTTTCCCCTAATCACATCTCATCTCCTGCTACCGCTTATCCTCACTAGGGTCGCTGTCATCGGGCAAGAAGCAAGGTAGACCTCGGACAGGTCGCCAGTCTGTCGTGGAGACAAACAACCATTCGCACTCTTCACATTCACACCTAGAGTCAATTTAGAATCACCAATTAACCTAAGGGTTAACAAGGTGGGAGGAAATTCACACAGACACAGAGACAATGTTTCCATAATCTTCCATTTTTAACACTAAGCTAGTCGCCTCTTTTCTCTACTTTCATACTTCCTACAAAGACATATGAGTGTTATAAATCTGTGTTTGGCTAACTGTCTGGCCAGTTTAACTGGTGAGGAAAAAAGGTCAACAAGATCCATCACCTATTTGGCCAGGAAGCTGTCTTCCCCGGAAGCGCAGGCAGACAGTGACGTTGAAGCAGTTTATGTTCTGGTGGCCCTCGTGGCACTGCGGCACGGAGATGTTGATGGAGACGGGCAAGAAGATGGACACATCCACCGTAATGACAGGCCGGGACCTGCGACCACATGAACCGACACACCAGAACACAGTGTGGGAGAGAGAGTGAGCGTTACAACAACTCAGAAATTTACATTTGCTACCAAAACAGATACTGCAGCATTTACTCACCTAAGCAGCACAACGCTGTCTGACATGAAAGCTCCGATGGTGACGTCTGCGACAGAAACAATGAACATTCTTAAAGAAGATGTGACATTAATGCAACATTAGCCGCACTTTGACACCTGCGAATCCAAAACAATGCACAGAGGACTTTAACTGTCATGCTGGCTCAGTCTGACTGTCAGCTGTGGAATGCAGTAAACAAGATGCCTCTATCACGAGTCTGAAACTCTGCTATTGCCTGAGAACAAGAGGCAAAAAAAAAAACAAGAGGGGGGAAAAACTATTTAGCAATGTCTTTATTTTCCATTTGATGTTATTCTTCACTTTTTGTTTTCCTGACGTGGTTAGGAAAATCTGGTCCATCCCTACCTGCGTATCCATTGCCATCCATGTCCACATTGCCAGAGATGGACTGGCCAAACATCTGCAGACCAGGGTTTACACTGCGCCCAGACAGTTTCTGGAACAGAGGATGCCAGCCTTTAAATAACACATGCGAGCGAGGGGGGGTGGAAAGAAAGCAGCACAGTGTGGGATTTGTTTTCTTTAATTATTTTTTTTCTCTGCGACTGTTTTTACATCGGCAAATGATCAAATTAATGTGCGTGGGATGGGGTTGGGGTGGGGAGGTCTGTGATAACAGCAGGAACGAAAGGGCAAGTTGACATGACGTGGAGATGTGTTTATGAAGCAATCAGGTGTTTAAAACCTTGTTAAAATCTTGAAAGTTTCGGTCTAATTTAAGCATCCGTTGTGGGGACGTGTGGTTGGCCTTACAAAATGGGAAGAGCAAAATGTACTGAAACTCGGGTAGGAGGATAAATAGCATGTGAGGTCACGCTTTTTCTTTCAGTGACATAAAAGGTCATTCTTCAAAAACAGAACTATTATATTTTGACACAAAGTAGTGAGGATTAACTGCTTCATGTGGCCATTAACCTTTACATACTGTCCATGTATGTATTTAAATTCAAATTTGACCCGTTTTGACATTTGACAGCAGGTAAAGTTTTATTCTTTTAGCCTGAATTTTGATGACTTTTCCTAAAGTGGCTGGAAATACACAAAAATAAAATATTATTTTTATCTTGAAACATAACGGGCATGTATTTTTCTTTATTTACAACATGCAAGGGTTAAATGAGTGTTTATTTTCAGAACTGGTTGTGCCTTGCTCAGGGATGTGTGGTGCAAAAGTTACACAACCACCTGCAACGTTAAGAGCTGCTGGATCTGTATCACATCAGAGTTTATGCATTAACACGGCTATGAAAAATTACAAAAAGATTTTTACTTTATCCTAGCAAATGCTGTTTTTCTTACCATGGAGTATTTTTTCGTGATTCCTGCTTCATCCCCGTGGTAGATGTAGACAGCTCCTCCATAGTCGTCCTCTTTAGGCGCTCCTATGGCTACATCTGTAACCATGAATGAATGAATGAGTGAATGTTTGGGAGTGTGCACAAAAAAAAATCCATTAACCCTCTGTTTAGTTTCAGCTGGCCCGTGCTTGGGGAAATAAGCCTCAACAGTAAGACCCGTAATAGACAATTAAGCGTTGTTAGGGGCCATAAAACTTATGCGACCTCTGAGAAAGTGGAAACAAGACTATAAAGTGCTGGCACGAGCACTGAAACACCCTCCTCTTAGCCCACTGCAACACAAAGTCCATGTATAAACTTGTTTTTACACACCAAAACACTTCCATGCCATGCGGTGCAGCAGAAATGCTTACAGGAATTTTAGCATTACACAATAATTAATTCATTACACAGAGTATCGGAGTGTTTTTGTCACAGTTGCCAAATGAGTGCTTCTACAGTAGTTGGTTCAAATTAAATGGTAGCAGTTAAATTGTAAATAATGCTGTCAGTCAGTGTCTGGCTCTTCCGCAATCTTAGAGCGACGGGTAACAGGATGAGTTATATTTCACAGCTGCCAATCTTACACCCTACACACACACACACACATGCTGTGCCAGGCTGCGAGGCGTGAGGCACACTGATATAAAAACCAGGCCGAAGCTTCCAGCTTCCAGCCACGAGTGTGAGATGGACGCCAAGTCGAGCCCTCAGAGGCCAGGACAGACAAACAAACAGCATATACGTACAGCACGTGGATAATTTTGTTTGAGTCTGGACGACCGTGTGCGCGCGAGGGTGATAGAGGGCAATATTTCCCACAGATCCAACCTCACCACAGGGTAATGGAAAAAGTCTGCGAAAATGACGGGGTTTGTTGCACCTACTGCGCATCTCAGCCGCTGTTTGGTTATGCTGAATATGAACTGTGTGACTGACTGCTGAGTGGCAGGATAGAGAGGAAACAGCATTGTTCTGTGATTGCGACGCCAACACAATGCTGTCCCTAAGTGACGACAATTCTCTGGATTACTGGTTTACAGACAACTGCAGGGCCATTCAAACAGGTATGCATGGAAAAGACCACCATCAGGTTTGTACTGGCCTCTCCCCAGTGATGAACTAAGGCTCTGATATACAGTTTCATTGAGGAGCGTGTTTTATTTTTATGGCCAGAATGGAAGACCATAGGTGTGACTGACCTATATGTCTAAATGGGGCTTCTAATACTGGATGGTGTGAACGGATCCCGGTGGAGGCTGATTTTTTGAGCCACCATGTCCCTGGAAATGTCCCACCTCTGAATTGCGTTCAGTGGTTATATTATTAAGTCCAAAAGTTCCAAAATGTTCATGTAATTTTCCAAGTCCCTAAAATATATTCAAATCATTATGGTTTTGTATATATTTCTATTAATTCTTACATATTACATGACATTATCCTATGTAATAGATATTTTTCACCAAAAACGAGTGGTGTAAAACTTAAAAAATACACTTTCCCTGCTCTTTGAGACATTTATGTAAGGATTAATCATTAATTTTTTTAAAGTGGCATAGGCTAATTGAACATTTTGAATAGGTTTGTGTTAAAAATGTGGTAAAAATTCTTGGTCCGGGTCAGTTGTGAAAGTACAGAATATGAACAGTATGTAAGTGATAAGCAGGAAAGGCAAAAAAAATGACCCATTCTACCAAAATAAAAAATGTTTCAATAAGTCGCTTTTTGCTTACCTTGATAACCATCGTCATCTATGTCTCCGATTGCTGCAATGCACTCTCCAAAGTGTGCATTGAAAGCATTGTCACCAGTCAAAATACCGTCCTCTTCCATTACCCCCTGAACACAACACAGTTGGGAATGAGAACAGTTGATAGGCAGAGATGGCACAAGGAAAAACCTGGACCCTACAGTATGCTTTTCTTTGATAAAACGATTTAGCCACGGCTGAATCACTTCACTGTAATCTATGCTCTAGATGAAAGGGTACACTTCAGTAGCCCCACTGAACCACACGTCCCACTCACATTGCCCTTGCTGAGGTACACAGACACCTGGCCCTCATCTCTCAGCTGGCTGTGCATGGGTGCCCCCACCAGCAGGTCCGACAGGCCGTCCTGGTTCAGATCAACTGCACACAATGAGGAGCCAAAGTAAGAGCCCATCTGGAACCAAGCCGAGCCACAGAGCAATGGGTCAGATCACAGACACTTCTGCAGTTTATATGATTGACACACAGTCCACACACTGGCATTATTAATGGAATATTTACACTACTTATGCCTTCAAGCTGCTCTGGCTTTCTTACATTTGCCTTGCAGGAAAAGCATTAGCTACCTCCCCGGCTCTGTGCCGCTCTCTAAACACTTTACGCAGACATAAACATTGTAGTTCTGACAACAGAGCAGTTGAAGTAACTTGTCTGCCACGTGCACATATCTCAAAATTACGCTGCGTGATTTCTAATACAGATTAGGTTGAATAAATGTATGGCTACTGATTAAAAAAAAGAAAGAAAGAAATTTAATATAAAATATAACCACAATGCAAAATATTCAATGTATAATGACTCAAAGGAGGACAGACAGGACGGGGACAAACACAAGACCACATCAAAGCTCATACCATTTTCCCTGAGGCTTGAAAACTCTTCACCAGAGACACGCCATCGATTTTGAAAATGTAAACCTGTGCAGCAGAAAAACAAACTCAATGTAGCAAGCAATATAAGGAGGCTTCAATCCGGCTTTTTATCTTTTATAAAGTCCCTACTTTTCCACTGCCGCTGTGCTGAGGCGCCCCTGCAGCGATGTCTATTACATTGGGGGAGGAGAAGTGTCCCGCGGTCACAGCGTAGCCTGGAGACAAACACAATATTCAATTTCGGCCTCTTTGCACTGATACATTTAACATCCAGCATCCTGCTCTCATTAACGCAGCCTCCCACCTAGGTAGCTGTATCTGTGGGAGTCGACGTCTTCCTTGTTCAGACTGTAGAGCGAATCAGAAGTCAGGTTGTAGACCTTGATGGTCCCAGTCCAGTAGTACGACCCCGGAGCCCCCATCACCACCAGTTCCTGCAAAAAAAAAAAAAAACAACAAAAAACACATTCATGCAGATGAATGTTATTCACTTTCTGTCTGCTCTGCTGCGGAGAAGAAGAAAAAAAAAAGGAGACAGGGAGAAACACTGCTGGGTGAACATTTGGTTAACCAGCGGCCACAGACTGGTTTGCGCTATCTGCTCTTAAAAACACATCCAGATGGCGTGCGAGCAGCTTCCTTTGATGTGATGAGGGATTCAGACACCAGGCAGGCAAAACTGAAAGCTGTAAAACGATTCTATTGCCATAATTGTCCACCATGATGTATTTAAGAGGGCGGGAGCGCTCCAGAACATACCCCTAAAAACCTCAGTTCATCACCTGAGTCTGATCCAGTGGAGAATTTGAAGCTACTCTTGCTTCACACAAACAAACTGAACAACACACCAAGGACCTGAGTCAGCAGAACGCATTCCCCGTGCTGTGGTGTCAAACATCTGGGCACCACCAGACGTAAGAACAAACCAGGTTCAGGCAAGGATAAAGGTTTAACAGTTGGACATCATTTCTTTAAATTCTCCGCATTCTTTTAAAGAGGGGTGGGGGGGGTTGTTGAATTGCTTTACCAGATCCCCACTGACGTCCTCGACCCAGGGAAGAAAAAGAAGGACTGACGATGAATCTGTGGGTTCAGAACAGTAGCTTCATTGTGGGATCGTTTTCGGTACCGCTTCTTTCCCGAAAGGCACACGTCTTATCTCCAGCATTATTTACGGCTTTCACATGATGTGGGATAAGACAGCTCACATATGAAAACGCTCCACTCACAAGCTCCTCATCTGCAGTTTGGGTTTTGTGATGTTTGCATTGGGGTTTAGTCAAAAATAATGGGGGTTATGTTCATGGCAACCATGAGCGAGGCTGTTTGACTAGATCCCGAAACTCCCACACGCAGGACTTGCAGTGAAATGTCAGTTGCTGTGAAAATCACCTGAAATAACCTTATTTTAGAGAAATGATACCTTCGTGTGGTACTGCTGCATCCTTTCCCACACTCTCTTTGTATGCAAAGAGCTTAAGGCTGCAACTAGAGGTCATTTTAATTTTTGATTCTTGATTATTTTCTCTTGTTTTGTCTTTCCAACGGCCCAAAAGCTGAAAGAAGTTTGATTTGCAATTTAATGAAAACTGAGAAAACGAGAAAACGTCACATTGGTGGTCTAGAGAATGAGTGGGGATCATGTCTGAAAGATGATTTATGAAAAGATACTCATTTAATTCGTGAGATGGGCTTCATTGGTTTGGCGTCAGACCAACTGGACATCTAAACTAATAATATTCTGCATGTAAAACAAGCAAAAAGCTTTTGAGACCAATCCGAGGACATGTTTCAGTCTACTGTAAATTACTGTATGTTCCAAATTGAGCGTAACTGTAACCTGAGACATTAAAAGGACCTTTGCCGAACACTGCGCTCACGGCTAACATCAGGAAATAATTATATCGCCATGGTATTGAAAACAAAATGTCTAAGCTGGTCAAATGTACACGTTACTTCATTCCTCAAATGCACTTTGTTTTCCCTGTCAAACTATATTTCTACCAAAATGCATTTCAAAGTTAAATCTACTTGACCTTCGTCTAACCACCTCTGCCGCAGCTGCAACGGCTTACTGCCAGACGTGTTTGGAAGACCAATGGGTTACTTGTAAGGTACACAAAAAAGATAGTGTGCATCTAAGAACAACGTCAGCCGAGCACTAAAAAGGAACAGCAGTGCTTGTACAGTAATCTGTAGAGAAACGGAAAGTCGTGTTTACATTGACGTTTTATCTCGGGGAACAATAGCAAAGGTCAAACGAGGCCCCTGCAGCATTTCCTACAGTTTCTGCCTATCAAAACACAAGCCAACACTTATCAGCAGCTGGTCAGCACAGCGCCGGCGGCTTTGATGGATACGCTGGTGTATATCTAGCTAAAGGATTTAGATTTTACCGCATCATTTGACATTGCTTGGGTGAAAAATTCCCCTCCAGTTCAGCACATACACATTGCAGCGTATCTACTAACTATCCCCAGGATACCAGAGAGTCTAAGTCAACAAAGGGTGATGGACAAAAGATTCTTTGAGGCATTGGACATGTGGTAGTGTTAACGGTAATCATGCTGTTCGAGTGAGAAAATAAGTCTTGTGAGAAGAGAAAAACAGACAGAGAGGAAGATAATGAAGGCTAATCGTTTCTACTGGCGTGTAAGATAAAAAGGGCCTTAAAGACTGATTAAAAGTTGTGAATCGAGCGATGAAAGAGTCCAGAGAACAATATGGATGGCAATCGCTATATCTCTGTTAGACAAAATGAAACAGGGGATTACATGTGTTAAGAAGATGAACAAGCGCAAGTTACTGACCTCCGTAAAAACTCCCGCTATCCCAGCTTGGCACGAGCCGTGCTCTTCCCCATACTTCTGCTTATAGTCTGTAAGAAAAAACAAACCACAAATTATTTCACTGTGTGCTCGAGCCAGCATTTACTGGAGTTTTTCCTGCATTCCATATGGAGCTAGTCAAAGTCCCGGTCCCATCCAAGAGGAATCTGGGGGCAGAAAGCAGACTGAAAGAAGGGGTGCAGCACCGAATTCAAAAAAAGGACCTCTTACTTGTGTATGTGTGTGTGCGTGTAGGGGAGGAGGGTGGCGTTCTCAGGTTACAAAAATATTGAGCTTGGATCAGCGCAAAATGCACAGTAAATACAGTCCCATGCAAAGTGTGTCTGGCTTCTCCGCAACTGCTGGCAACGCGGGTCACCAAAGGAAGTGAAATCCGACCCCCTGCGCACAATTAAGGTGTAAAACAGCCTTTGAAAAATAGCTCTGAGTCACATATTAAAACATGTGCGCGGCACATTTTTCATGAGTCACCTTAAAATGTTATGCAGCAGATTAGTTTGCGAACGGAATGTGGTTTTTAGCGCAGCAGCGGGTACGCGAAGGAAAACAACCTGCGCGACAAATGGATTTGATTTACTGCAATCATAGCAAAATCCAATCTGGAGCGAAGCCTTCCATAAAAGCACCGGATTTCTGGGGGGGGCCGAGCCAAATATCGGAGCTTTCGCTCATTCGCCATTATTACACCTTTGTGGAAATGTTGCTGTTTGGCTAAGCGGCGCGAGGGGAATACTCGTTCTCCATCTCCATTTGACAAACTGCGTGCCCTTTGAGGACGGGAGCTGGCTCTCGCCGAAGTACATGTGTTGGACTTTAGGAAGAGGGATCAAACTTCAGGGCTCCCCTGCTACTGTTCCTCAGAGCCAGAACACCAATCAGAGGCTTCACACTGATGGCGCTGGCTGTGGAGATGAGATAAAATGGAAATATGAAACCTGTAACCTATGGTTCTGCACCCCCGGAGAGGTCCCAAGATGCATTTGTGGAGTGATGAAAATGTTAGCCAGCTAAGTGTAAGTTAGCTAAATGTTTTTCTTACACAACGTTGTGCTGATGTCCCCAAATTTTTCACAAAATCATTCAATTTTACTAAGAAATTTAATGTAAACAACACACTGAGATCATAACCCATGTCTTTAGTGATTTTAAGATAGTGACAGAGTCTTTTCAATTTAATAAATTAGTGTGGATTAAAATGAATTTCACTGCTTGTGCCTCTACCGTACCTTCGTAGCAAGGGATGAGAGGTTTGGTCTGCCCCTGTAGATTCGGAGGAATGATGGAGCAGTATCCATGCGGAAGGATATGCTCTGCTTCGTAGAAGACGTTTTTCCAGCGATGAGCGCAAGCCTGTGCGAGAAAAATCAGGTAAAAAAAATAAACAAATACATGACGCAGACACGCGTCTCGTTCTGTAAACACAAACATTTCAGCTTGGAGGCAGGCGTCCCTCCACCAAGCTGACGGTTTTGAGCCCCGTCCTCGCTGGGGCTGGAGTCAGCGCGTCTGCGTGGCTGTCAAATGATCGGCAATGAGAGGGGGAATTAAAGCCCATCTATAATCCTGACCATAACAGCCATGGTCTGTGGTGTGAATATCTCGGCTGCAGGCTCAAGATCTGCATTTCCCATGGAGCCCTCAGCAGGGAAGTCTTCACACATCAACATTTTTAAAAGTTGTAATTTCAAAACAGCTCCCCTGCACTTCACAGCCAACTGGAGGAGCCAAGAGTTCAGAGTAAAAAAAAATTTAAAATAATAATAATAAAGCGGATCAAAAGACATAAAAACACACTCCTACTTGATTATCCTGCTCGGACGGACGGTGGGTAATTCTCAAAACAATATTTTGCCGCCGAGTTGTTCAAAATAAAGCATTCCAGAGATGAGTAAGAAAACGGGATATTGTAGATTTCTGACTTTGTTGGAAACAGGCCACACAAATGTATAATGTGGTAATAATTTAGTACCCAGAGGGAATGGTGGTGGGGCTCCTGCGGCTCTGGGGACAGAGCTGGCTGCCTCCGTGCACACAAAGTCCACTTCATTTCCCCCCCAAAACACACCCTTCCTCCTCCCACACACACAGCTCCAAACGAATATAAGAGCTTGGCAGATTGTGGGCATGCAAAAACGCATCAGATGACTGGTTGGAAGCGAGACCCTGTGTTGAGCAAAAGTCGGCAAAGCGCAGCGCAGCTAGCGTACAGAAGCAAACAAAAGCAGCGTGAATTCTCCCTCTCGAGAAGAAGCAGTGAGTGGAAAAAAAAAAAAAAGGATGAATCAGCTGATATAAACCTATCGAAAGCAGCTGACAACTTCTGCAGCGTGAGGCCTTTATGGACAGAGCCTGCGCCGTTGTCATCATGTTCCTGGTGCGTTTAAAGAGCTGACTAGTCACAAACAAGGGCTCCACTGAGAGCGCAGATGAAATCACCACTGTAAACATCTGCCAAGCAGCCGTTCTACTCCTGTTGCACGGAAACGTGAGTTCATTCAGATGAGATTAAAAAAAAACAAAAAAAAAAACAAAAAAACACGCACACCAACACGTGGCCCAGGAGAGTCTCCACCTCTTTTTTTTTTCCTTTTCTTTTTTTTAATCATAACCTCATCTAGACTGCCAAAGAGTGTGCAGCTGAACTCAAATTCTCGAGACTGACAGCTCCAAGAATCTTGACGTTTTTGAGAGACGACTCGCTGACGAGTTTGAGCCAAGAGTGTTGGTTTGAAAACCATGCCAGTACATTCCACTGAGGTATAAAAAAAAAATCGAGCGAACACAGGCACATTGAAAAGAACAGAGGCTGGACACATGACGAGTTGTCTGAATAGATCCACCAGAGATGGATTCAAACACATTCACACCTGTTGTGAGAGTTTCATAACTCACGCAGCCCACTGGACAACCCTCAAACTGTCCCGCGAAGCCGCCAGTTCTCCCCTCTCCACCCACCGCAGCAGACGGGGGTTAATATTTAATGAAAGCCTGCCCTTGAATGGGACCACCGCGGAGGAGCTGAAGCCTAAACAAACTCTGCCCGCTGCCCTATGATCTCTGTGCAAACACTTAGCCAAGCACCTCTGGGATTAGCACCCTTCTGATTTCCCCAAACCACGCTCTTGTTTCTTTTAATGAACGATCTACGTCTTGACTCCTCCAATCCCGCACACGAGGTAAATGTTTCACTCAATTATGTAACCGCACAGCAGCTTCCAAATCTGCCTGGCTTCTGTTGCTACTCCAGCTCTGAATATGCAAAAAGTCATTCAGGATCATTATTTTAAATTCATCCCATCCTTGTGCCCGTTGAAGCTTGTAAGAACATAACACAGAATGGAAAGAGTGGCATTTTTTTTTTTTTACTAAACATAGGCCTTAATGGCGAGACCAGCTGTGCTTTAACAGTGTGGTTCATGGCATTTGTAACAATGATGTTGGTATAATCAGGACTGTTTTTTCTTTTTGTTTTTTTTCGTAAAAGCGTACGTGGTTTGCATTACGCAATTTGCTACATCGTCCCTGAACTCACCAGTATTTTGCCGCTAGCTTTATCCTGGCGGGCCAGGCTCACGCCCATCCACTCATCATCCCTGTCTCCTTGGCAGGTCTTCCCACACGACTCTCTCGCCTTGTTTCCTGAAAGACAATGGGAGCAGTTAGCAGACATTGAGTAATCAGGACGGAGGATGTCTTGGCGCAGGCAACTTGTCACTTGTCGGCTATTTCCAGTTTGTTTCCGGTTCTGGGTTTTATTCTTTTATTTCTGCTGAAAGTGCAACTGACTTGATAATTTGAATGAGTGGAAATCAAACATTGAAAAGGGCAATCGATACAGCGGGTACAACAAAATGGTACAGTAAAGCATGAGATAAATTTAAAATGTCATAATTCTGCCAGCGACTTTCTTAACTGATTGTAAGTAAAAACAAAAATGAATGGAAAAATAAAACAACATGTCTCAACAAATGTACTGTAATACAGCAGTCTACAATAATGTTAAGAGAAGAAAAGCTGCAAATCTGTGTATTATTGATGCTACAAACAATTCATTTATCTAAATGTTCTTTCAGCTTTGAACTGATTGGTCAGTCGTTGCAGCTTTTGATCACTGACATTAGCTTTTCGTGACCAAGGTACATTCCTCTGTAAAGGTTTAAGGTTGATCCTATCTGTCACGCAGCATCATCAATGAGACGTCTGATTGGTCCCAGACGCCCCCCCACCCTCCCCCGTCTGCAGCAGGACAACGACCTTAAACACCCAGATCAATTCGGACGTATCTTCAACAAGATCAAGCAGAAACCCCGATCCTAACGTCACAGAGTCGCCCCCGGGGTTACGTGGATTTGGGCTGTCATGATGCGACAGGTTAAATCCCCAGATGGCAAGTCCGCCTGGAGCAGGCTTCTGGCCAAATATCGTGAAGATCTGTGCACGAGTGCTTTGCCTTAAAGCTGAATGGTGTATACTCTCAGTATTTATTTCATTTTTTCGACTTCAGCATAAGAAATGTGTAATAAAAAAGTTTTAAAAAATCCCTCAAACTTATCTTACATGCACATATGCCTGGTATGTTTACAATAATACAGTTTCTGCTGATTGATCTCTTGGACTGGCTTATTATTACTTTCACACGTGCAGTTCATGATCTAAAGAAACATCAAAGAAACAGAAAAATGAATTCAAGGAACAGAAACTTTGAGTGCAGGATGATGGCATTATCTATTATTTACTAAAAATATAGATTTTCACTGTATTAGTACATGGTATTAGTATATTTGTCTCTATGTTTGAATACTCAGTTTATGATGAGGAATATAAATCATAGTATGTTGCACTGGGGAACTGTTTTTCTAATTTTACTCTTTTACTCTCCATGAAGCTGTTTGGTTACACATTGACTAAGCACGGGGTTAATATTGAAACCAAGTGTGCACCCGGTGTTTCGTGACCACAAGAAGGGAGGAGGAGGCAGGGGAGGGGGAGAGGTGGAGGGGGAGGAGGAGGAGGAGGAGTAGGGGGGAGAGTTTTTGAAGCTAAAGCTTAAACTTTCTGGCTCACGTGCTTGGAAAATATTAGCAGAAGCATAAATCATATTTATCAAAATATTTATGGACCCCTGCACTCAGAACCCTCCTGACTCTCGCACGTCTCCGCGAAGTGGGTTCAGAAGCGAAGGAACAACCGTGTTCTGTTGAGTGCAGCATAAGGCTGCATTATTCTGATAAAACAAAACAGATGCTCGAGGGGGAGTCGGTAGAGACACACACACACAAAAAAAGAATTGCAGCAGGAAAGTCCAGCCTGTGTGTGTCACTGTACATGCGAACGGTTCAGTCAGATATGGAACTTTTCTGTATTAACTCCTGTAAAGTTGTGTGTGAGTTGCATGTGTCCTACAGATGCTGCAGACTGTGGCGACTGACCTCTTCCCAGATCCATCTCTGTGCAGCGGCGGTCTGGGTTGCTGTGAACTCGACACTTAAATACTGCTCCGGGAGAGTGCACATAGCTACTGTAAGAAGAGGTTGCCTTTGGTGCCCCTACTATCACCCTGCAGGCAAGAGGAGAAGAGAGAGAGGATGGGACATAGTCGCTGTTTCACTGGCAAACACTTAACACATCTTTGATTTGTGCTACTGAAAAGAAAAAGAGAAAAATAAAAAAATAAAAAACCCCTATTTGGAGTTTTGAGTATAAACAGAACTGACCTTCCACAAGTATACTACCACTACTTTGAATTATGTGGGTGGGGATGCAGGTCGAGCTCTAAATTAATTTGTTTCTAAAGTACAAACTTGTTGCATCACTGCCACACAGTAACTTCATTTTCAGGGAACATTGCAACATGGCACTTACCAGCGTGTGTTGTCATGATAATGCTCCAGCACAGAATAGCCAAAAAAACTAGAATTTGGTCCGCGGAACACCAAAGGATGTTCTAAGTCTATATTGTAGGAATAAGCCACTGAGATTGAGAGATAAACATAAAAAACATTGTGTACTCCCGTTCTGTGTTTCCGCAGAGGAGCCATCCCTTTGCGCATCGTGCGTAATAACGCGGCTAAAGTGTCCAGAAGTAAGAAAAAAGGAGGAAAAAAAACAGTAAAAACGAATTCTCTTCGGTGGTCAGAGAGTCAAAAACTTTCTTTCAGGACTTTTTTTCCCGGTCTAGCACAGCGTGCGGGGTGTGATGGCATGAGGAAAGTTTTAAGGAGGAAAGTTGACGGTCCGGTAAATAACGGTGCGTCAGCTCCTCTCCATTCTGTGTCAATCTGAGAAAGTTGTTGCCTCGCAGGCTCCCTGTCGCGGAGATAAATGCGGACGGTCGTCAAGTTGACTCGCGATGTCCTGGCAATGTGTCGGTGCCTCGCTCAAAAATAAAAGCATCCCCGTTTGGCTGAACGGCTGCTACGACGCTCCCAGGAAAATCGGCGTTTTAATGTGAAAGGTGGGGGGCGGAACCCGTGGTATTATCGGGGTCCGCGGACTTTTGGTAACGCGGTCACGGGGAGATGCGAAGGGTTTTGAGGCGCAAAGCATCACATTTCACCCGTGGGCTTTGGGGGGCTCAGTTCAGCAGAAGTGAGGGAGGAGGGCGCACTGCTGCCACCTAACGAGGGGCTTCGTCCTCGCATTTAAAAAGTTTTCGGTTTTCATCAACAGTTGAAGAAAGAAAGAGAAGAAAGAAAGAAAGAAAGAAAGAAAGAAAGAAAGAAAGAAAGAAAGAAAGAAAGAAAGAAAGAATCAGTCTCTCATCTTATTATAAATTGTGGACGTCCCATTGTGAACCCCTGTGTTGCAATTTATTAAACGTATTAAGCTGTAATGTGGCCAAACACAATACACTGATCAAGCATAACATTATGACCATCTACCTACTACTGTGTAGGTTTTCCTTGTGCCTCCAAAACAGTTGTGACTCATCAGAGAATGGAGCATGGGCCTTCTGAGGGCGTCCTGTGGTGTCTGGCAACATATGTTGTTAGTGGGGGTCCTTGGGTCGGATGAGTTGATGGGAGAGGTATGTGGATCAGATTTGCTCCAGTGCACCCCACAGATTCTTGATCAGGTTGGGATGCAGTGAATCTGGAGGCCAGGTCAAAACCTTGTGCTGTTTTTATATTTTTTTGAGTTGTTGCCAAACTGTTTTTGTGTGTTTGTGTGTCCGTGGCCGGCTACATCTTACTGGGGATGGCAGCCATCAAGGAGAATCAGTTCTATGGTGTGTGGGTGCCTGGTCTGGTCTAGGTTGGGGGTACATGTAAGATCCACACAAATGGGAGGTCTAAAAGTTTCCCAGCAGAACTGAGTTGAATTGTCGTGGCCTCATCAACTGGCCCAGTCTTCGTGGTCTCCTGCAGTAGTCCACTCCTACCTGGATGAACAATTCTCCAACCTCTTATACTCTCAAATTGTCACATAAGATCATCAGCTATATCTTGTATTATTAGATGTGGTTCCTTCTGCCCGATATATGTATCATATATATGACAGAAGTTTATTTATCTTGTTTCTCCTGCTCTTCTTTTTTCTCTATCTTCTCTGTTTCTACCCAGATTGGCCTTCAGCAGATGGGTCCCTCCATATGAGCTGGGTCCTACTCAATGTTTCTTCCTGTTAAAAGGGAGTTTTTCTTGCCACCGTATCTCTGGAGGTTTCAGGTCAGTTTTTGTAAAGCGTCTAGAGACAGTTTGTATTGTTATTGATGCTATATAAATAAAACTGAATTGAAAACCAAAATCTGTGTCCAGATACCGAAGCAAGATACTTTACTGTGCCTCCCGTTAAACGAGGCTGTATTAATAAATTCATGACATTATTTGCACCTTTGTTGTGAAAGAAACAAATAGAGGTCACATAAAGGTTACCTTTGCTCAGTTTGTGACCCGATTCCAAACATCTTTAACGCCCAGATCTGTTGTGACAGACGTCTGCTTTCCACGTTATCACGATCACATTACCATGTGTCCTCTGCCAGACGACTTCAACAATGTAAAACCAGGTAATGAGATAAGATTCAACACTGTATGATGATAAGGATGAAGGAGTGACAAAAGAACAAGTTCTGTAAATAGGATTTAATTTGTTAGTCTGAAAATGTATAGCAAGTCATATAGTGCCCTTATAGTACAGTTTTATTTTCCATAATACAATTTACAGTGTTTGTTTTGGGGTTTCCTGTCAGTGTCAAAATATAAAGCGTAGAAAAGCTGTGCCAAACAAACGAAGGTCCAGAGGCCGATATCTTAACGTGGTGCGAGTGCACAGTTAAAGGGTCGTTTACAGTTTTACAGAGGAAGCGATTCAGACAACAGCACAACACAGAAACCTATAAATCAACTGACCGTCCGCATCAATATGTGATATCATTTATTGCACAAGCCAATCCGTATAAACACATTCTAAAAACGAAAGGAAAATCATTTCTCTTCACCTAAAACATATAAATTAAACCTATTTTCAAAGTAAAACTGGATTTATGGAAGATTTGTGTCAAATTCTCTTTTTTTCCCCTCATACCTTTAGATGTATGCACATACACTGCACCACACACACACACACACACATTTATGTCCCATAGTGTAGTCTCATACACACAAACACGCACACCTAAAACAACAACAAATGCAGAGAGGAGGGTTTGATAAAATCCATGGCAGTCTTCCCCTTCAGCAGCAGTAGCAGCAGCAGAGTTTTAATCCCGAAGCACTCAAATCCTTCAGACATTCATCGTAACCAAGGCTGTGGATGGACAGATATGAGATTAATTCAAGTTTTCATGAGTGGGCTCATGAATACATTGTCAGTAGACAAACGGGTGCTTACTATTGTTTTCGAGTCTTCTTTGTCCAAAACCTTTTGCGCTTGGTCAGGAGGAAACTTGAGCATGGACGTTATCACTTTGGCCATTGTCTGCAGATGATGAGAAAGAAAAGCATTTTTCAAAAAAAAGAGGCCGTGAACATCACAGTATCCCTATCACAAATATCATATCCACCAGCCCTTATCTTCCACACCATAATGCGATCAAGTGAGCCTTGTTCTGAGACGATTAAAGCTCAACAAGAACAAAAAAAAAAAAGAAAATTATCTGCATAATCAACTCCAGGCCTATCTGCCAGGGAGCATGCATTTCCCCATAAACACAGGGGATAATCAGAAACAGGGCCGCTGTGTAGGAAACCTAACCGCTCCACTAACGCTAAACAAGGCCAGCACGTCTTTAAATGGCAAATCTGCGTCACGCAAAACTGCATGTGCTCGCAGGCAGCCTGGGGGACATCCTCTACGCTGGGGAGGTCTGCCATGTTGCCATAAAGACCAACTGTTTGCTGAGGAGCTGGGAAAATCCCGCTGACTTTAGGACCATGTCAACAGCACTATTAATTAGAGAGAGCACTGTTAATTATCACTAACAAGACTGGACACAATGTGACTTTTACATGGTCTCATGTTTTGTGAGGCGGATAGAGTTCACTCACGCTCCAACATTATCTGTAATATTTTCAATATAGTGGTTTCCATTAGTCTGCTCTATAATTTACTGAAGACCCTCTGATCTATATAGATTTATAGAAAAAAAAATTATATAACTTATATAATAATAAATGTCCCTCACTGATGTTTCACATTTAGAAAGATGGAGGAGGCAAGAAATTAAAAACTCTAGGGACATAAATGACCTAATAGATGATTTGATGTATGTTCCACATACACGGTCATAGCGTAAGCCTTTCTGTGTCAGAGGACTGTGCCCCTTTGTTGTTTTCTGAATACAATGTTCTATTTCCAGCAAAGTTTTGTGGTCACTATTGTTGCAGGACAATAAATTGCATCCATGTGCCTTTTTTGTAAAACAACGTGAGAAGAAGAAGAAGAAAAAACTAATAATAATAAAAAAAACAACATACTTTTGTTTCTCGTCCCATCATGTACTCGAACAGCACCTTCCTCAGGTACTCCATCTCAGCAGGTTCTGAGAAGGCATCTGACGTGTTGAATCCAGGATCTGTATACAGATTATTACATATAATATTAGTTGATTACCTTAAATTATACAGTGTCCCTCTGGTAAAATAGATTTAGTGCCTCAAAGTCTTGGTTAAACACAGTGAAAATAAAACAAAATCTCCTGCTAGTAAGATAGAAATCTGGACACACTTTTCAAAACACTTCAGTTTGTGTATGTAGGATTTATTTCTTGTCTCTTATTTTGAAGTACGACAAATTACACCCGGCAACACAAAAAACATCCCCCAGAATCATGTTTGTCTTAGCAACCAAACGCAGCAGCACCTTCTGCACAAGGCATTTGTTCGAATTAAGCACCAATTATGAGTATGGGAAAGAATGTGACTTTATTACCGCGTAAGTCTAAGAATGAACGTCTTAATTCTTTGCCCAAAGCTATAACACCGCTAAGTGCTCTGAAAACTGTGAATGAGAGAGACTGTGTTAGTTTGGTAACACTTAACGCTGTGGCTTCCACCTCCAAAATATCCCATTCAGGTTTTTTATCACGGAACAACACCCACTTGCTCTTCTTAAATACTCGTGCAGATATCACCAAATATCCCCACATGTGCCCAGACAGCAGGGAGATAGGAGCACAGGAAAAGGTGATACAGAGGTCCAAACAACGCTTTGATCTCCGAGTGGCCCCTGTGAAGTAATGGGTGACCAATAAATGCCACAGCCTTTGTCCTCCTGACCCCGTGTTGCCCCAGCTGAGCCTACAATCCCACCTATCACACGGCCACAGACCTGAAACCAGATAGCCCTCTGATCAGCCCTCTGCCCAAAACCACAGATCTGGGTGGTTCAAGAAGGCTCGGAAGAGCCATGACTGAGTGGAAGACAAGTTTTACTAATGTGCACTGTAGTCTTGTGAAAATGCATTAGGATGATAGTATGTGGGCTGGAAATGGAGGATTCGAGAGGTCTTCGCGCCGCGGGGTTCTGTGTAGGAAACGTTAAGACCACGATCTGCAAAAGCCATTAAATCCCGAGGATGGCTTCTTCACCGCCGCCCCCCCACCTCCTTCTCACAGCAAATTCTCTTTATTACACCAGCAGGAAAGGTTTAAGAGGACTCAATCTCTTGAAAAACACACACAGACGCTCCATGTTTGGGTCGTGATATACTTGAGGATAGTGCATTGACTTACATACGGCCCCTAGAGGTTTCCCCTCAGCCTTAACCACAACGTTATATGTATACCCCTAATCCTAACTCTGACCTTAACCAAACCCTAATTATAACCACAGCTCTTATCTTAACCAGAAAGCCGAAAATTATGCACAGTTGGCCCGAATACACTCAAAAGCAGAGCTAAACCAGACAACACTCTGTCTCTCGTCCCTTCTCTAATCCATGTGTTTTTAATGTCTGAGATCTTACCGAGCTGCTAGTCTCACTCTCTCGAGAGAGACAGACTTCACGTTCAAATGTTAGTGCATCATATAATCATTTGTTACGTGTTGAAATTTCTTTCTACACTACAAGGTCAGTTAACCCACATGTTTGTGCTGCTCTTTCCCATGCTATTGTCCTGCCTACGAGTGTTGTGCGTGTCCTCTTTGTCGTGCTGCTCTTAAAGGAAATTGGTCCAAGAAGCAGAACTAAGCGATTCATGGTGTTAACATTACCTTTGTATGTGCTCCCGAGATGAGTTACAACAGTGGTTCGGTGGAAACATTTAATCTTGTCCTCGAGCGAGTGAATCTGGCGTGGGGGGAAACACACAAGCATGCACCGATTATTACAGGAATAAAGTAAATAAAACTGATCCTGGCGGGTTAATTCTGTGCATTAGGCTAATTGATTATTGGGACGTTAGCGTTGTGACGGTGTGTGAGAGTGACGATGCGTGTGAGAGAACTGTGGGAGGCGTTGCTATGATTGTTTATGGGGTTAAACCAAATGTAAACAGATGTGCTGTGTAATTAAGTTGATGCAGCAGGAGACCAGTAGCCGCTCTCGCTGGAGGCCACAGAATCATGGGAATACGCTGTAATGGATTTTGTGTTCATTTATCCTCCTTGAAGAGCAGACACTACTCACCCTCTCCACAAACTCCTGCTCCTTCAGCCGGGCCTCGCTCAGCAGAGTTGTTTTTTCAGCGAGCTGAGCCTGAAGTGGAGAAGGACAGAGGATCATTGGATGATTTATTTTCGGACTTTCTTTTTATATTTTTTGATTATTTGGATTTTTTTTGGAGTGGACTCCAGAAAGCGTAAAGCCAACAATCATACCTGCAGGTCCTCTGTGGTCTTCTGTGTGCCAGAACAAAAAAAAAAAAAAAGGAAGAAGAAGAGAGAATATACTGCACGTTAAAACAGAACAGGAATAAGATAAAATCAAAAATGGTACATCATTCTGAATATGTTATCGTCCCATAAACGATCCTATTGTATCGTATCACAGATAATTTAATTACATTTGAGTTCATCACCTTATTTTATCTGTTATCAATACTTTTATCTATATATCAAATGAAATCTACACTGCTGCACCATCTCTGAAAACTATTAAAATACACGGAGGTACATTACAGGCCAAACGTTTGGAAGCAACATCCTATTTGTACATGAAAGATCATAGTTTCTTATACTTTGCAACAAAATAAACATGATTATTGTATAAAGATAAAAACATTTTTACTCTAATTACCAGGTTTTTGAGTTTTTCTTGCTTAGGCTTTGCTTTCTTTAAAGTAACCTCCTCTGGTTTTAACCAAAGTCCTTTTCTTTTACTAACATTTATTCAGCAGTGGTCTGGTAACATTAATTTAAAGGTAAATTGAGGAAAATAGTGCATAATGGTGCAAATACATCCCACAATACATAAAACTCTGGTTTTTAACAAAGACATTGTGGACAGAGACTTAAAGTTGCTTCCAGACTATTGACCTGTAGGGTTCTTGCTAACCTAGAATGCAACTTAGTCCTATTTGTGTAAGATTTTTTAAATCAGTTCCTAGCTGCTACAAAAAATTATCACTTTTGGTTTTTTAAATTGAAAATCTGCATTTACGAGCTGTTTCAAAGATTTACAATGTCTAAGTATGAGTGGGAATAGAGTTTAAAGCCACAGACAGAAATTTGTAAGTATTGAGAGTCGAACCAACATCTGGTTTGTCTATTTCTGGGATTTCTTTTGTCTAAAAACTAAAAAGAAGAACATCGCCCTTTAATCACACAGTATGGCTCAAAGATTGTTTAAGTACACTTTAGTGTGTGGACAACCTCTGAACAGTGTTTCTCTCTCTCCTTAGTGAGACACACTGACCCACTGTCTCTCAGAAGAATGTTTTTTGAGGCCCACAGTAAGGAAAGGCCTCCCTGAGCATAGAGCCATTCAATCCACACATTAAGTTATTACCTCACCTGGGAAAAATGCAGCTGAGAGAGCAGCGTACAGTAATTCTTTGTGTTTGTGTGCATTTGAACACGTGTGTAAAGGTGGATGAACCACTGCAAGGGTCTCATGGCACCTCAACACATGGGTAAAATGTATCCCTGGAGCACTATATGGCCCCTCTCCAGTACGCACATCTTGCATGCAACTATTGCTGCAGTATAAATCTAAGGTCCAGAATCACCTCGTACGATGATAATTGAGAACAGGGATTGAGGCTCCCTGTAGCCTTCACAATCTCTGTTTTTGGAGGTGGTGGTAGTGGGGGGGGGGAATCATTCCTGGGTGATTCAAACGAGCTCCACAGCATCCGGCGAGTTTTGGAGAGCCGCCACACGACTGGAGCGGGAAACCGATCTGAGCGAAGTATGTAAGCAAATTGCCCCTGAGCTCAAAGACGGAATCCTTTAATTACGAAGCAACCCAGAGAAGAAGATGACCCACGAACGCCACGTCTGTTAGCCTGGATGTGAACTTTCAAATGGGGCATCGGAAAAGCTCCGTATCGGCACAAAGCAGCATCTGGATCAGGCCGTTATTTAAAACTAGTACCGCTTCCATCTGACTCAGGCCTTTTCCCAGAAGGGAGCTGAGAAAGAATGACCTCATGCAGCCATTGTTACTCAACGCAGTCAGCGTGAAGTGACTTACGACTTTGACAGAAATACTATATAAATTTAATCCAAACCTCCAGTCTCGTATATAAAACGGATTTTAACAGCTACAGGTATGAATTTCTACATCTGCGTAAACGTAAAACTGTCCCTCATACATCAACCAGATGTGGCAGGAATTGCAGATGTTTGACGACCTGGTGAATATGTAATAGTGGGTCAGAAATGTTAGTACCTCAGAGGAGCCTTGGCTTGAAGCTTGTAACTCCTCAAGTTGTTTCTGAACTTGCCACACTCTGTCTCCCATCTCCTCCTCTCGACTCTAGGAAAAAGAAACAGTAAAAAAAAAAACAACAACGGCTGAGTCATTTCCTATCTATTGTCTGAGCATCACAGCTCAAGTATGTCGGTCAAATCAGTCTAATATGAGACCTCCCACTCTTTTACAGTCAGTAAAAGACTGAGTCAGTATTAAAGAGTCACTTGTTCTTTCTCTTTAATACTGATTTACTCTTTTACAGTGAGTAAAAGAGTGAGTCAGTATTAAAGAAAAAAACAAGTGACACACTTGGTTTAAAAATAGTTGAGAATACTTTAAAATATGTGGTAAACACCAATCAATAGATCAGGCTTGTTCCAGCACATCCCACAGATACTTGATCAGTTTGAGATCTAGTGAATTCAGACACCAGGTCATCACCTTTTTGAGTTGTTCCTAAACTGGAGGTGAGAGTGGGAGTGGGGGTGGGGGTGAGTGCTTCTTTTCTAAGTAACATCCACATGAATGCCAGGTCCAAAAGATTCCCAGCAGAACATTATATTTTCACAAGATGGTCACAAACTATTCACTTCCCCTGTCGGTGGTTTTAATGTTGTGGCTGATCGGTGTAGGCGGTGTCTATCGGGGAGAGTTTGAGTTGGTCTCGCGAGGCTCCAAACCGACAATCGGTTTTACCAGTGACAGAGCAGAGAAACAGATGTGATGTAATTAAGCAAATAATAAAGTTAAGAGGGCACAAATAGATTACATCTTCCTCTAATCTGAACATCCAAACACACACGGCACAGAACATACATGCAGGCTCAGTCAACGTTTTGCTCACGGATGAAGTTAGGCAGTGGTTCTCAAGCGAGCCATGGTTGTGGGGTGTGAAAATAAGAAAATGATTTAGGGTGAAATAACAAATATTGTGCTGATCTTCATTTCACTACAAATCAATATGGATAATTTTACTAGCTGCATCTTCTAATTTTATGAATGAAAGACCAGACTAAGCGAAGGGAGATGTCAAATATTGGGGCGCTGTAATGTTAGGGTTTTCCTCTTCATAATATCTGGTTGTATGTTGGGATGAAAATGGGATGAAAATGAAAGTTACCCATTATGTTATTTGTTTTTTTCCAGTACCTGTAAAACCTGTTCATATTTCTGAACCGTTCTGTGCAAATCATCCTCCTTCTGAGAAATCACCTTCTTCAGCTGACTGACCTCTTCGTGATGGATACTGATGAGATCTGCTTCGACACTCTGGGCTTTCTCTGTTGAGCAGGAAAAGGAAGGAAACCAGCTTTAGCACACGCGCAACACATTCACACCCCCAAACCGCTCACTCACGTCCCAGCTGGAACGTGACATGATTTAAACACCGATGACACAACATGGCAATTCAGACGCGCCAGTTCCAATTTTGTTTTGCTCAATGACAACATAAAAAAACATAGTATTTCCATGTAGTCATTCAAGCAAAGTCTTCCACATCAATCATCTTCACTTTGATTTTCTATTTTGAAGGAGTTACATCAGGGTCTAAAAATCTAAGCAGAACATAGTTTACAGAAATTTGACCACAGCAATGCTGGTAAATCTCGTCAGTTTAATTTGATGAATGGTGAATAATTTCCTTTCGCCTCACCAATGGTCTCCTTCACAGATGTATCCAGCTCCCTCTCCTTCAAAGCCATCTGTGTGTTGAACTCCCGTAATAGCTGCTTCATAGCGGAGTTGTGCTTCATTTCCAGATCTTCTAACTCGAGTCTATTAGAAAAGACAGCAAAGGACATTAATACTGACACCACGGGGACATTTACAGAGAATATAACAAATCTAAACATTACCGAGGCTTTAGGGACTTACTTTAGCTTTTTCTCGTTCTCCTCCAACAACTCCTTCTTCGTGTACTCCAGCTCGTGTTCGTGCTCCTTCCTCAGCTGCCTCATGTCTTTGTGCAGCCGGGTGAAGTCCTTGTGGACCTTCTCCTTCTCGTTTTTCATCTGATGGAGTTTCTCCTTGAGCGACTGCAGAGAATCCTCATCCCCTTCTTGCATGGGAGAGTGGTTTTCCATCTCGCTCTTGGTTTGCTGGACGCTGCTACACTCCACCTTTATCTCAGGTTCAACGGGAGTTTGGAGCTGTGTGATAGTCGCCTGGTGTTGATCGAGCCGAGCATCCTTCTCGCGTAATTCCTCTTTAAGGCGGTTTATTTCCGCAAGAAGGTTTCCATTCTGCTCTTCTGCTTCTTTCAGCTTTGCCTCTATCACGTGCAACGTGGATTCCGTTTCGTCGTCTTTCTGATGCGAGATCAACTTCTCTTCGTACATGATTTTCAGCTCTTCCAAAGACTTTTCTCTCTCGAGCCTCTCGTTGCTCAGAATCTGTTCAAGATTTTTCTCCTGCTCTTCCTTTAGTTTGACAAGAGCTTCCTCGAGCATTTTTGTTTTCTCTTCTAATGTTTCCATGTGTTTTTTGCCAGATGCTTCATTGCTCTTGATTTCCTCCAGGCTCGTCTGAAGAGCCTGGACCGTCTGCTCTTTTTCCTCCAGCTGCAAGGTCAGCTGTTTTTTAATCTGGCTGATTTTCTGCTCGGCTTTCTTCTTCAGCTCCGATACTTTCCGAGAGCTCTCCGCAACCTTCTCTTCGGCTGCCTTCAGACTCTCCTCCTTGCCCCTGATAATATCATCTTTAATCTTTTCAAATTCCTCCCTTTGACTTTCGAGCTGGTCCTTACACTTCTGGTTGTCTTCCTCAAGGGAGCGTATCTTTTCTACCATCTCTTGCTCCAAATTGCCGTTTTGAGCGCACTGCATCTGGGTCTGCTGCAGCTGCTCGACCAATTCCTTCTTCTCATTCTCCCTGATGCTATGTTGCTGTTTGAGGTCAGATGAGAGCTGTTCACACTCTTTAGTTTTTAAGGCTAACTGCTCCTGGAGCTCGCCGAGTCGGCCTTTGCAACCCTCGAGCTCCGAGGTAAGTCCACTTACTTTCTGCTCCTTCTCACTCAACACCTGGTCCATCTCAGACTTGCTGATGGACTGATTGTCAATACTTGCGGACAACCTTTGCAGAGTTTCGTTCTTCTCAGAGATTTCTCGCTCCAGCTCTTCAAGCCGGTGCTGGAGAGACGTTATAACGTTGTCATTCTGGGTGAACTTGTTCTCATACTCAGACAAACTGTTCCTGAGTTCATCTGCCTGCTCCAAAGCAGATTTTCTCTCCTGCTCTAATCTCGCAACGGTCTCCTCCATTTGCGCAGCAGCCCGTTGCCTCTCCTCTGCATACTGCTGGTTAACATTATTTATGGCTTCCTCCTTCTCTTGCATGCTACTCGCAAGCTGTTTTTTCAAGTCGCTGATGACGCTTTCCAAGTCTGCGATAAGCAGCTTGTTTGTTTTCATGCTTTCTGATATGATTCTGTTTGCTTCACTCAGTTCCTCAATTTTCTGAATTTGCTCACCGACGGACAGGGAATGATTCTCCCTCTCTTGTGTTAAGGCGTTTATTTGCTCCGTTTGAGCATTTACCTGAGCTGTCATCTGTTCCAATGATGTGCATAGATTCTTCTTCTCCTCCACCTGCTGGCGAAGACTCTCCTCTAAAGTGCAGTTTCTATCTACTTTAGTGAGGATTATGTTTTTGAGATGCCCTACATTGTTCTGGCTACAGAGCAGTCTGTCATTCAGCTCTTTCACCCTATGCTCCACTCTTTGTTGGAGTTCATCAGCCCCACACTCCACTTTAGATTGAACTTCCTTACAGTAATGGTCCATTTGGTTCATGATAGAAATTAATTGCTGCTGGAACTCCGCTTCCTTGGCTTGTAGCTGAGTAGCAGTTTCCTCAAACTTACTCTGCAAGTCCTCACTTTCCTTACATCTGGAACCTTCCAGGGCTTCAAGCTGTTTCTCTGTGTCATCCAGCTTGTCTGTCAGAGTCTTTAGCTTCTCTCTGCTCTCTTCCTCTGCTGTGTTCAGTTTGTCTTGGAGGGCGTTTCTCTCATTCAGAGCCTGGTTAAGGTTCCTCTCTGCCGACTCCACTTGTTCTTTCAGCAACGCTTCAGCCTGGGACAAACTTTCAAGCTTAACCGCTGCTTCATTAAGCTCCTCTTGCAGCTTCTGCACGGTGGTCTCTCGAATGGCCAGGTCCTCCTTTAAATCCTTTATTTCACATAATACTTGCTCAGCCTCTGCTCTGCTTTTACTAAGCTGCTGAGACACCTCCTCCAGTTCCTGGACTTTCTCCTGTAGCGTGGATGAATGTTTCTCTGTCAGTTCTTCCTCCTGCTGTCCTAACTTCCCCTGCCACTGTTGCTCCAGCTTCTCAATCTCATGCTTGTGGGTGGCGTGTAGCTTCTCCAGCTCTTCTTTATGGTTGGCCTGCAGCTCGGACATTGCGCTGCTGTGGCCCTGGGAGCTTTTTTGGGCCATCTCAACTATTTTCTCTTGCACTTGCTGCTCCTTCTGCTGAAGCTCTGCCTCCTTCTTCGCGAGCTCCTTTTTCATGTTTTCGTCGTTCTGCTGAAGCTTCTTCTTGAAGTTCTCCTGCATGTCTTTGGCCTTCTGTTTGAACTTTTCCATCTTCGTCTCCTGCGATTTGAGCTTCGCTTCCATCTCGGTTTTAGTGTTCTTCAGCTTCTTTTCGTAGGCAGCTTTTTCATCATCCAGCTGTTTCTTGAGGCGTGTTTGTTCTTCGACCTTAGTGTGCAGTTCTGCAGTAAACGACTTCTCCTTCTCTGAAAGCTCATCCTTGGTCTCTTGTAATTGGTGCTGTATGTCTTGAAGCAGCTTCTCTTTTTGTTGACAATCACTCTTTGCTACTTCCAACTGCTGCTCCAAATCAGTCAAGTCTCTCTTACACTGATTAAGATCTTCTGACATCTTACTTAACTGTGCATTAGATTCCTTTACGCTCTCATTTTCTAACTGGAATTGTGATAAACTGCGTTGCAGCTCCTCCAGTTCCTTCATCTTGACTTCTAAGGCTTGTGCAGTTGAATGTGATTCTTCCTGTAGTGTTTTCTCTTTCAGGATTTGTTGTTTAATTTCCTTTTCCTTTTCCTTCAGAACAATTTTCAGTGCATTACATTCCTCCTTTAGCGTTTTCTCGATACCTCCGAGGGACTTCTCATGCTCATGTTTGATATGTGCAATCTCTGCATCATGCTTTGACACTTGATCTTGAAACCTTTTGTCATGCTCCTGTTGGGCTGAGCTATTAGCATCTTCAGCTGCCACCAGCTTCTCCTCCAGAACCTGTTTACTCTTAAATAGCTCTGAAAGTTCAGCAGAAAGTGCCTCCAATTCCGCCTGCTTCGCCTCCAGTTTCTCCAACGTTTTCTGGTTCATGTCTTCGACGTGTGCTTGGAACTGCAGCTCCTTATCTTTCAGAAGGGTTTCCATTTCAACTCTGTGTTTTTCCTTGAGCTCCTCAAGAGCAGCATTATGTTGCTGGGTTAAGGTGCCCTTGTGCTTTTCCAGCTGCTCCTGGTGCTTTTCCTCCAATGCAGAGATTTGCTCCTTGTGTTTATTCTTCAGCTCCTCCAGTTGACTGGAAAGTTCATGGGAGAGACCCGATTCATCTTCTGAGACCTTGCCCACTGAGCTCTCCAGCTCCAAAATCCTCTGCAATTACAAAACACGTAGTTAGTAATTCTACAAAGCTGACTAGTCAGTAATTAAGATATTGGAAATCTGGGTGTGCGAAGCAAAGAAATACAATTAAGATAAAAATGTGACTTGTTCAGTAGAGTTTAGAGATAACAAAACAACACAAGTAAATACATTTTTAGAAAGGCTCACAGTTCTTGCAGTCTCCAGCTCCAGCTGTATCTCTTTAACCTTGTTATCAGCCTCCGTCCTAATAGCCGTCTTCTGTAACTCTACATCCTCCAGAGCAAGAGAGGCCTGTTGTTCTCTCTCCTTGGCCAACTGTGCAAAGTCCTCTTTGCATTGGTCCTATTCAGCAAAAAACATTCCAAAATTACAACACAACAGTATTTATCTAATTCAATAGTTGCATTTATCGAATCGATTAAATAAAGGAAAATATTTAGCACCCACCACCGCTTTGTTGATTCTTTCATTTAACTCATCTTCTTTAGCGGCCAACTCGTCACTGTGAAGTTTTTCCATATGAGCCACAGTCTCCTCTGTTGATTTCTAATTAAAAACGACAAAACATGCAGTTTAAATATCAATATAGCAGTACAGTTCACAAAATTAAAATACATCTGACTTGCAAAGGCCTTTTATGACAGTAGGGAAATGGTTTGAATGTGTAGTAATAAAAGTTACTATATAACCTTTGTTAATGACACATCATCTTCATATAAACACAACCAAAGACAACTTGCAGTGTAAAGACAGTTACATTAATGCAACCACACAACAAGCTCTTGATTATTCAGCGGACGTCACTGTCTGACCTTCATGATGGTGACCACCTCCTGTTTGACTCGTGTGAGTTCATGCTGCAGAGTCTTCCTCTCTTCCTCATGGGCCTTTTCAACTGCTTGCATTTGCTCATCCAGCTGAACCTGCAGCTGTTTTCGGGCCTCCTCTGCCCTCTGAGCTACGCCCAGAGCCCGTTCAAGTTCTTCAAAAGCTTTTAGAAAAATATAAAATCATTAGGATATCTTCATTTTTTTTATTTTTTTGTTTTGCACAATTTCAGACGCTCACCTGATTTCTCAGCCTTTTCTTTCTGTTCCTGCAGTTCTTCTTTCTGGGCAATAGCCTGCTGAAGCCTGGAGCGAAGCTGCGCGACCTCATCTTCTTTCATTTCTAGTGTCTCGTGCATCTGCCGCTTAGTCTCAGCAATGACCATGCCCTGGAAAACAGTCAAACGTACGGGATGAACAACAGGTATCAACACTGAAGAAGATCTGATAAGTACCACCTCTGCATTTTACACCCTAACTCAAGCCATGTGCCTGTAATTGTTTCTGACTTTAAGTGCTTTCAGCATTCCTCACAGAGATCTCCTGAGCTGCTGTCCGTCCCGCAGAGCCAGAAGGGGTCAAAGTTTAAGAGGAACAATATGGGACTTCAATGTGTCTTACTTCTTCACTCAAAGGACGAAAAAAAAAACACAAAACCTGCAGAACCTTCAATCATAATGTGGCTTAAATCCGAGACACTTCTCACCCACCTTGTCCTGCTCCAGCTGTTCAATGAGGTTCTTGGCATCACGCAGCTGAGTGATCAACTTGGTCTTTTCTGTCGTGTGCAGTTCCTTCATAAAAAAACACACACAACATTCAACACGATTACAAATCAAAGCGGCATAACTCCCACTTCACACTAGACAACCTTTTGATTTTCTTACTCATATCCTGTACATGTTTAGGTCAAATGACTTCTAAGTGTTTTCCGCACCACCCAGGATGCCTCGCCCACAAGACGAGTCACCAAAGGGTGTACAGACGCCCAGCTAAACCAACAAGACAACCCAAATTACAGCCCAATGCTGCAGCAGCGGCATGTCACAGCTATGTCTCTGTGCCATCGCAGTTTATACAGTGGTTACTTAGCAGGAAATGCTGGGCTGACTATAATTCTCGGTTTGTTTGAGTTATGTGGGAGAAGGATTGTCTATGCAGCCATGTGATTGACAGAAATTTGAAGAATGTACGATTTAAGAGTAAATAAACAAAGAAGCCAAGACCTGCCCATCTGTCAAGCAAACTGCACATGGTAAAGTCAAAACTCCTTGAACTAAAAGCCTGGAATCGTACACAGATGGCAGGTTTTACGGCATATTTGTCTGAGGCAGGGGATGAGCACGGCCCAGCAGTTCCAGGACGCCGTCACGCTGCTTAAGAGGGCTGAACGCCTTTTAACCTCCGCTTTCCCTGAAACAGGCCCTGTTCCCAAGCTTAGTGCAGAATCAACATCAACATTACAGCAACAAATCAAAGCAAGTCAATCAACACACAGTCGCAGACAAGCTGTCTTTGTAACAGCAAACATTTTTTATAACATGCTGCTGCAAAACATGAGAATTTCCGTGGACGAACTACACAAGCCGATCATACCACGGAAGCAAGATGTTTTGAAATCAATGGTTCAGTCGTGTCACGTTGACATGACTTGAACCCCTCGCTCTGGACCTCAGCCAGGGAATTTGGACGCTCGGACTCTGAGAACCACAGTAATCCGCTGTGTCACAGAGATAATGGAGACGCATTATCAGTGGACCATAAAGACTCTGGCAGGCATTTGATAGCACAGCATTAATTACCCCAAACACGCTGCTCAATCAGCTGCAGCCCCTCAGCCCAGCATCATTTTAATCAAACCTCTTCATAATTGCAGCTTACTGCCACATCAATTTCAAGCAAGAGAGTTTCCTTTTGAAATTCTTACTTTTGAAAATACCAGTTATAAATGAATAACTTTGAATAAAAAAGTATGACTGTGGTCTCCCTCTGGTATCGGTTAAATACACAGGTTAGTCACCTTCATTTTCTCCAGCTCCTGTAATCTCTCCTGCAGCTGTTCCTGCAGAGTTTCATTCTCACTGGCGAGCTGAGAGCTCCGCTCCTTGTGTGTACGCATCACATCTTTGCACTTCTGCAGCAGGTTTTCCTGCCTCTTCACTCTCTTCTGCAGAGCCTCCATGAGTTTGGTAGGATCACTGTCGCCCTCTGCTGTCCGAAAAAAAAAAAACACAATCCAGTGCTTAAAAACGTAACATCGCAGTTTCCAAAACAGAAATGCAATATATTTTACAGTATCTTCATGACCACATTTGTCGTCCTTGCCAAGCGCAAACACGTAAATATTTTTAAAAACATGCGGTTACCCTCGGTGCCTTCAGATTCTGTCCCATGCTCCTTAGAAGGACTCTGTGTGGCAGAAGTAGAGTCTTCAGTGACCGCGGACTGTGGGACCTCGCCTTCAGGTGCCAGTTCACCATCAGGGACCCCCTTAACACGTTTCTTCAACAGAGCAACCTTACAGAAAAAAAAATATAGTAAGTAAAATGGCATTACATGGTTTGTTCCATTTTTTTCTGACATTGTTTTGGAAATAAAACAAGAAATTGCTGGATTGTTTGAGGCAGAGAACCAAATTGGATTTCAGTGCAGAAGGATGCAACTGTTTCATGTAAAAAAAAAAAAGCTGTGCACTTTGTTGTGTGTCCTTTTCATTGATGCCATGTATTATTCAGGTTGACATTTTGCTCCGATACATAAGACAAAAGACAAAACTTCTGCACAACATGCACTCATGCTCAACTTGTTAATCCTACATCCAATTTCTGCAGCTTTGCGACAACCGATTAACAAATCATCTTCATATCGACACACTCACCTGTGTTTGAAGAACGGTGATCATCTGATCTTTCTCCTCCAGCGCAGCATCAAACTCCTCCTGCAGGTGTTTCTTGGCCTGCTGGTCCATCTGAAGCTCCTACAGATCATTCAGTAAGTTTACATACACATACAAGTTAAATAAAAAATAATAAAAAAACATATTGATCTGGAGAGACATTCTTAACATGTAGTCACACCTCCCGCAGTTCCCCGATCCGACGGAGAGCTTTGTCTTGACTCTGACTGAGGATGGCCTGTAAGAAACATGAATTAATATCTAATTAGTTCAGATGCCATTTTTTTATTTATTTACAAAAATGTCTAAAAATCCATTGCATGAATAATAAAATACTGGTCAACACTGTAGAAATACCTGCGTTTTTTCTTTCTCTCGATGTACTGTTCGGTATGCAGTAACGAGCTGCATGAAAAAAAAACTAAATTAATTAAAAAGTAACATTTATATGTGCCTATTACTACGTGCTACATTTTATATAGGTTGACTGACTTAAAATATGAATCTCCTTTGAGCTATTCTCTGTCAGACTCTCACCTCTGAGTACTTTCCTCTGTACTTCCCAAGACTCCTCTCCACTCTGAGGAGCCGGTGCACCAGCTGCTCTTTAGACAGAGACTCCGCACTTCCTGGTGGCTCCTCGGCTTCACTCTCGATATCCGAGGGCGGATCGTACGACGGGGCACCTGGCGAGTCATTTTCTCCCAGAGGTGTCAGGGACTCGCGTGATGAGCTTCGGACCAGGCTTTCTTTAGATGGAGAGCGAAACAGACTTTCTGCGCGACTGGCACCACCACGGATCAATGACTCCACCGAGGGAACTCTCAGCTGTAGCTTCTGGGCAAATGACTGAGGCTCCTCTTTCTGTTGGGAACACACAAAAAAAATGCAACGACATTATAACGTCAACCTACAGAGAAAGAGTCTGGAGAGGATTATAATGAACGTACATGAGGAGAAGCGCTTCCGTCCCCATTGATGCTACCTCTTGGAGACCTTGCAGCTCCTTTTGAGGCACTCTGCAGAAAAAAGAGATAATGAGTGCAAGAAAAGCTGTGCCGCTGAACTTGTCCTGGGCCAGTTAGTCATCCACACCCAGCATGGCTCGCCCTGATTACTCTGGAGGGAGCAATATTAGTATTGCTGGGAGCAATGCAGGGGCAATGGGTACCCTCATGCAACTTGGAAAAAACAGAGGGGTTAAATACATAAAAGAAGGCATCTCTACCGGACAACAAACAATAAAAAAGGGGTTAAAATGATATTCTACAGAACAGCCACAAGGTCAGAACAAACAGACAGTTATAGTCAAGTAGGAGAGCCGGTATTTGAATTAAAGATGCCGGGCAGGGCTGTGTGTGTGCAGCTGGATTATAAGAGCACAAAGGCAAAACTGAAGTAAGTGAACATCTAGCAGCTTAGTTGGTTTAGTTGACTGGTTAGAAGCAGGATCAGAGTGAGCAAATCTCCTCCTCCCTCGTCCAGCTCCGAGCTACTCCTTCCTCTGGCTGACTGTTCCATACATTCAACGTTTCTTTCTCGTTTCTGGTCCATTTGGTGTTTCCTCTTCATGGTACAGTAGTCATCCCTGAGTCTGGGTTTTAGGAGAGCTAAATGCGCAATACACTAGAGCAGTGTGATGCTCTGGATGCAGTTTGATGGGAATTAAAACAAATTAAAGGTTCCATGTGAAAAATCCAACCACTAGAAATGCTATTAAATAAATGTTTTTATGAGTGGCTTCCGCTTTGTTTGTTGTTCTATGCCTGCTCAGGGTAACATAAGCATTTGGGTATAAAGCAAAGAGCTAGCAAATGTAAGAGAGGGAGATTGCTGATAAGTGAACACAGATGTAAAATAAATGAAGGTGTATTTTAAGAGAAATCACTTGGAAATATTTTCTGATCAGACTAACAGGTTGAAAACATAACTTATTTGTGTATTTTTAAGGAAAAAGGTAACCACTAGATGCTTTCTCCCATTTTAATTCATCTTAAATATGACACAGTGACTCTATGCAACAGTACATCAACCCTCCTCAAATAAAATCCTCATTTGAATATCTGAGAAACCAAATCCAGAGTAGTTCTGAATTCAAAATCCTGGGTCTCACAATGGAGACCATGAACTGAAACAACCTGTGATCAATATAAAAGACCAAAACTTATTGTATGTCCAAAGAAAAATGTAAAGGAAAAAAAAAAGAAAATTAACAAGTTAAATGCATTTGTTTGATGGGATCAACATGTTGTTAGCACATGACAATGAATGTAAGACGTGTTCACGATTAATCCAACGAGATGATAAGGAAACCTGCACATCAAAACTCTCCAGAATGAACTGATCTGAGGCCTAATTTATAATCTCTCTTGTACAAAGTGCAACAGATGTCATATAAATGGAAGAGGACAAGGTCTCAGTGTAGCCTGTTAAATATAGAGCAGCATTATCGGTTATATTTAGTCATGTAACACAGAGGGAGCGGGGATCAGGGCTTATTCATCCTATTTTTAAATGGAGCATCACAGCTAACAACGTCAATACTTCATGGCTGGGACTTTGTCTGATTATTGGCAACAGCTGATCTATATCTTCACTGACTGCGACATTTAAATCCGGGATCAGAGGAAAAAGTAGGAAATGACGGAAAGCCATAATCACCACAGCAACTTAGGCAACTCACAGGTGCAGAATTTATCATAAAGGTGTTTTCATCGTGTATTATTTTTTCTTTTTTGCTGTTTGATGACAGTGATGAAGACAAAAGACATTGAGAAGCGGATGTCCTGCTGTGATGAAATCCTTCTGTGAAAATCTACAGGAATCCTGGTCAATGCCAACAAGCCGGCTGTGCATGGAAAAGCGAACACTCAGAAATAAACACAAGGAAGCGAGGTGCTTCCTTGTGTTTATTTCACTAATTTATTTCCACGCAGTTTCCGACTCTCATGGAGCTTCGTGCTAAAGCCCTGTTTACCCTGTTTACACACTGAAACACAAAACCGACGCGAGGTTTACACAGTCTGGAGGCTGTTTTGAGAAGCTGATATTTGACCGTCTTAATGAGGACAAGGACTCTAATGTTGAAATAAACCCTAGCATTAGCACTCAATAAAGTCTGGTAAAATGATACCCAAAAGTAGCCTAATTATTCTCATAATTACTAGTCATTTTAAAGCGGTTGGGTCTTTGGTGATATGATTGCATTATAATGTAATATTTGTACATTACATGTTACATGAAGGAAAGCAGAAACTGTTCCCGGTCCAGTCCTAATGATAAAATGTGTTCTTTGTGTGGCAATACTACGTGGTTTCTCGCTGTTCACACATTTAATCAAACATCCTACAGTTTTTACAGCTCTACACAAGTGCACTGGGTTTGTTTGTTTACTTGGAAGAGTCACACGGACATTTCACCTGCTAACAAAAGGAAGACAACTCTCCAAATAAACAGACAGACTTGTGGGGAGAAGGGACAAAGGCCATCAGGCAACATAACAGGGTGTTAAGGGTCTGTAAGGCAAGCAACTAAGGTTTCCTAAAGACGAAGGAGCTATATTAAATTATTCGGACGGATTCTAATAACTGAAAGGTGGGTCAATAAACCAACACAGAGCAGAAAGCACAGAAGTTTCTATCCCACGAGATGACAACCACACCTCCCATTAGATGCAGGGTTAGCCTACACATGAGATGACTTCTGGTTTTGCTAAATCCAAAGCAAACAAGAAACAGAGAGCAGGGAACAAGCTGTCCCTACGTGGGCCACAGTCCTCTATCGGTTCCCCGAATGCGCGGAAGACGGGAGGAAGGAACGGGGGCAAGAGGAGGAGGAGGAGGAGGAGGAGGAGAAAGATGAGGAGGAAGAGGCAGGAAGTGAGGGCAAACTCACCACACTGGCTACCTGGGCCGTTTTGGGTCGTTTTGAATGGTCCAGAGCAAAGATAGTATACTCAGAGAGAAAAGCGGGCTCTGCTATCATCCCGGCCAGCATCTGACCCCGTCAGTGCAGTAACGGGACCAAAGAGGTGGGGGGAAAGGAGAGGAACACAGAGAGCAATGAGAAAAAACAACACCATGAGTGTGAAATAGCGCTGAAGGGAGTGTCTACGCCGGCCTGTTCGGAGCAGGCTGGCCGAGAAAGAGAGCGAGTCTGAGATGGATGGAGAGAAGAAGAGAAAGGAGGAGAGCGAGACAGAGGGAGAGACACTACATGAATTGGAAGAAAAATAAGATAAAGCGGAAAAGTGAAACACTCAATCAACATTAATGTCATGGATAACAGTTTGGCATCTCTCTGCAATATATGAAGATTATAATGTCATAAAAGGAGGCTAAATATGCCTTCGTTAATCAAATAAACTCCTTCAGAGATGTCAAAGTGTTAAAAGATTCGTGAGGTGAAAAAAAAGATGCAGCGATGCCACGTGAAGCTTCTACGCTGAGGGCACATAAGCCCACGCTACAAGGGAAGATGGGGAGTGTAGAAACCTGAACATAAGGGTGGTTGTAGCTAATCCAGTGGGGTGGATCTGCGGTGTTGAAATACAAAAAAAAAAAAAAAAAAACAATCATCCAGGTTTAAGCTCTAGAAAAGGTGTCATTAAACTGTGGCATCATCTTACAGTCATGGTCAGTACCTCGCTGCCTGTCTACCTCTTTCTAAGCGATGGAAGAAGCCTTGCATAGACATGTATATATCCATAGGGGCAAAATATGGTGTCTAGTCACCAGAGAGAAAAACACTCAGAGGAGGATTCATCAATTATTCATACGCTCGCTGAAATATGGTTCGCTCTACACCATCGACGTGTCCTTCCCACAGCCTCTCAATGAGAATCTTTCAGACTCCGTTTACAAAATAGATTTATATGTCATTAAATGAGCTACGTTGAAGCATTTAAAGGATTTCACAAGCAAAGCTTTTTTAACAAATGGCCACGTTATAGATAGCAACTGGCCAAATACTCATTAAAATAACCTGAACGTAATTGACTTCATTATCCGATGCCATAACACATGCAGTGAAACGAAGAAGAAAAAAAAAATCAAACACCGTACCTTATTGCTCTGCAACGTTAACGATCACAATGTTAGCCGTACCATATGTTCTCATGAAATAATAAAGACCCTGGGGCAATACAATGCACAATCCAATATGCTTGGGAGTCCAGAAAAGAATATGTGTCTATTTTTATATAGATTTTTTTTATCTGAGAGAGGAGAACATATATCGACAAGCTTGGACTCTACTTGGTTCTCTCATGCACATCACTCAAAGAGGCACTGGTGTGTTAATGAGGGAGCATTAAGCATAAGAAGACACATAACATATCTTTAGCAACTGCCGGAAACGTTGGAATATAAGCTGGGGAGGGAATGTGACATCTCTGCACATGTTAAACATGAAGCTGTCGCAGGCTGACAACCACGCTCACCTCTCTGTCGCCGGGAGTGAGTGTGCCATCAGGGTGGAACGGAGGGGTCTGGCTGCTGCGCCGGTCTCCACTGCCCATCTGCTAAAAGTGGATAAATTTTATGTTAAAACCATTATTATAAATAGCATGACCCTCCCAAAATGACATGCAGCCATACATGCAAACTCCCTTGATTGCCTGATAATCTGATAAACAGTAAAATAATTACTGCTCTTTGCGTATTGTAACGTTTCTTATCAGTGCAGTCCAGTGTTTTTAATCTTCACCTTTGAACCTCATCATGTCGCTTTAGCAGAAAGACGATGAGAGTCATGAACAGCAAACAAACTTCTTTATCCCCCCCGCACCCAAAAAAAGGGCCAATTAATTAAAAAGTCTGCCTCTTTTTAAAGTTATGTAGATTCCTTGCATGCACATGTGTTATGCACGTTCTCTCGCAACAAATATAATAATAAAAAGATACCAAAAAGTTCATTCCTGGATGCAAAATGCTTTTGGTTTTCCTGAATGGCCAACTTATTACCAACATCACTCTAAAGTTTCCAAAGAAATCCTGTGAGACCGGTTTGCACCTTAAACTCAGCTTTTAGGTGAGAATTCAGTATTAGAATACAGAAGAACTGAATTATTACTATTATTTATTTAAAAAAAATCACTCTGTACAGTAAATGTCAAACATCCACAATGATTTGATGTTTTCTGTATTTTAGGTGAGGAGGCTACTCACTTCTAATATAACAGTCAAGCACTAAATATCTTCAGGAAGTTTATGCATTTGTTTAAAATAACTGAAAGAGCTGTTGATTCAACTACATAAGGACATGCTTGACCTGAACACCAGTGAACAAATGTAAGAGGCTGCAAACTATTGGTGAGTTCCTGGACATGAAGGAAGTTGTGCACCAGTATTTCCTGTTGGGATTACTTTTGTTTGCATATTTTCAGTTGTTAAACAATGCAGTAGCTACTATGCAGAGCGATTGCTACTGGAAAGGTTTTCAAGCGTCACTTAAAGCAGCCAATGCAAACAAAATGACACAGACCCGCCCATAATGTCTTCGTGTCCATTGCAAAGCTTCCATAGTATTTTGGCCACAAAAAAAAGTTCACGGTTGGCTGCTTGTTGCTGTTGACTCTTCGCACCAGGACCGAGTAGACTGGCCAGTTTAAAGGTTTCCTGAACGCACCTCACTAGCAACAGCTACGGAATACGGCTAAATTTGAAAGCTAAATGATTTAGTATGGTGCTAACATGTGTAAGAGCGCAAATGACCCTGGGGACAAACGTTAAGAACTTACATTCATTATGTCAATGACATATTATTGCACAACCATTTCCTCGCCAAAACGACACGACAGCTTTCTAGGCTAGCACCTCAGCAATGTAAACAGACGACAACTTAGCTCGTTAGCTTCGAGCACCACAACAACCAACCTGGGCCTGCTGTGGTGACTGCGCATTCCTCTGCGGCGACTGCTCCTCGTTTATCTTCTGCTTGAGTTTTTTAAACATCTTGACACGCCGATGTAGCGAACAGCTGACGAGCAAGTGCCTACTGTGCGGCGGAGATGTATTTTGTTTGTGTTTAGTCTGACATCCAGTACTCGGGGCTACACTTCCTCGTCGCTCTTGAATCTCAGCAGGTGACAGTGCCCTCTGCGCATGTGCGGCCAACGTGGAGGAAAAGAGAAACGTCAGAGTTAAAGGGCCAGTCGGGGCTGATTAGAGCCGTATATTAGAGAGAGTCTGGCCAACTAGGGAATGGACGTCTGAGCTATCCCGTTATGCTGATTGGTTCTGAGCTGGTCACGTGTTTCACGGGAGCAGGCTGCTTTTAATCTACAAGTTAATTACAAGTAGTAATAACAGAGGACGAAATTGGACTAAAAGTTAAAATATGCCACAGTGCTTAGCCTACGGCTGCAGCACAGGATCGGGAAAACACGGGAGAAACTTCACCGATTCCCCAGAAAAACAGAAGATTAAAAGGAAGAACTTGGTGAAGAGGAAGAACTCGATATCAACTGATTTCTCCCTATTTTGTGAGGTAAATGTCAATGTTTCTCTTTGACGTCTAAGATTTTATATAGAAAAAATACCATCACAGTCATGTCATCATTGCTGTATACCTAAATGCCCAACACCGCTTTTACAAATGAATGAAGTTTGAAGTTAACCAAGCCTTATGCTAGCTAGTTATCTAGGCTAAAGGCTTAGAAAACAACTACTGTCATATGTACTGTGAAACCCGTGTGTGCATTTAATTTATGTTGATGCAGATACCCAAATTCAATTGACACGTAACTTTGCCTTGGTTACTACGTTATTAGGTTATTATGGTTAGCGTGCTAATAATAATGATAATACTAAATAACAGTAAGACTAGCTTAATTAATTATTTTTTCTGAGTATTTATACATTTTCTGTATAATTTAAAATTTTTAAGGCGATGGATGAACATTGAAGACACTGAAGAAAGAGGCTCATTTAAGATATTTACAGTACGTAGACGCTGGGATATTTTAGTGAGGACCTTTAACATATTGACAGACGTTGTCAATAATAATTATAGGCCTGTTAATGGTGAAAATAAGTGATTTTTTTTCAACATAGCACATCCGCCCCGTAGGGTTACACTGTAGATTATTCCCTCCGATGTATCTAACATGGCGCCCATGATTTCAGTTGGCCAGACTCTCTCTAATATACGGCTCTGGGACACGTGTATATATCTATGTCTGAGACTGATGTGGCTACAGTGCCCCCTCTGGAAGAAGAAGAGAACTACAATCGTTTGTAAATATTTCAAAATTTGTTGCTGATATCAATTTTTAATGACTTTCTTTATTGGAAGCAGTTTCACAAGTAACAACGTGAACATGAAGACTTCTAATCTTTCATTTTTCCTAGCCTTTTTGTCCCTCCCACAATCCCACCCCACCTGAAATTCCCAGTGTGACACGTGAACAGAACACACACAATAAACACACAAACAAGGAAAATATCAAAATAAACAAGAAAATGGAACAAAAGCTTTTGATTTAGAAATATTATTTCTAAATCTAAATTTCTTCAAAAGCTAATTGCTCTTCTTTGAGGTTGAATGGGCTGGGATGGAAAAATATTTTAAAATATTTAATTTAATTATGATTTTTTTGCTAAAAACGTATAAATAGTTGTGCGGCGGTTAGCACTGATGCGCTGATGACAGCTGTGTCTTACCGTTATGTCTTACTGTCTTACTGTCATCATATTTGTAATAATATTGAGCCACAGGTGAAGTACTATAGCTAAATTTGTTTTCATTTACGTTAAATAAAAGAAAATCACATCAAAATACATCCTCCACAGACAAAAAAAAGTTAGTTAAAACCTTTTTTTGCATTATTGCATATTTTGTATTGTTCTATTTTTATTTATTTATTTATTTTTTGTTCTTTAAAAGTGTCCTGTACTTGCAAGTCATGCTGCTTACTTATGCCTTAAATTGCCGCCTGGGGACAAATAAAGTTTTCTGAATCTTTATCTGAATCTGACACATGTAGCAAATTTTACCATGATGCATACTTAAATGTGATCAAATACACTAGAAAAGATGCTGCTCGTGCAAACAACACTCTATGGACAAGAGAGGGCACTGTTTAAGCACATTTTATTGCTATTTTATGCTCGAAAGCACAACTAACCAGACTTACATAATGTTTTTTCCTGTATGCCATCACGTTTTTCATGGCTTGTGCTATTTTTCCCTGCTGGAAAAAAAAAGGTTAATTACAATCTCTTTATTCCTTGGCTGCATCTCCAAAAATGAATGTCACAGGAGAAGGCTGCAGCGATACCAAGTGCTGCCAACTTAGCAGCTTCTCATGTGGTAATTAATGTCTTTGTGATGCTTCACCTGAGCCGGTGCCAGAATTACCCGAGCGATGCTGTTGAACTGATGCTTGTACCATTGCAAGCAGATGACCCCTAGTAGCTACAGCAGCTGTTTTGGCAAGTGGCACTGAGCGGAATGATTCTCTTCTTCTACACATAAATCACACACAGATCAATGTGTCCTTGTCCCAGCGCAATGATGTTTTATATTAATCTTAAATCTGCGCGCATTCAAGAATAGAAAGTCTGTACGTTTGCTCCTCGTCTGAGTCATGAAGTCTTTGAGTAATGTGATCTGAACTGTAACAGACAGAGAAGTTGATAGAAAAGATCAACACCGTGGGCATGAGTCATGGTTTAAATATGTGGTATTTTCCCTCCTCTGGGATCCGGGCCATGTGCAAATATCTGAAATAAACGCTTCTGAGTCAGACTTTGCTGTCTGGTGGAGAAAGAATAGAAATCATTTTACACCCTGAAGCCAGTAAAATGAAAATGAAGACGTGATTTGCATTTTTTAGCATTCCTACCCTGATGCTCACCATTGTGCAGGGCCCCTGATCTACGATGGGTAGCTGGAACAGTGACTATGAACGATGGGTGGTTAACGGCACGGTGATGCAGCTCCTCCGTACCGTGCGGCAGTTAATGCCTCGCCCTGTCGGCGTACAGCAGAGAAGATGAAACTCAAGGCAGGATAATCTGCTGTTGCAGGTCTGCTGGCAGGTTTGTGTTGCACCATCAAACAGCAGCTTAGTCTTGTAATACAATAAACTTAACAGTATGGACTTCCAGTCTAGCTTACAGGAAGACCTGTTTCTGTAATGTTGTCATAATATTTCAACAATACACTAATGCTTTCACTGTTCATAATTGTAAAATGAGACAACTTAATAGGAGTTTAGGAAGCTGGCATCATGTATCCAGACCTGTACGGTCCGCAAATGCTTCATATGCTGATGCTCTGTTTTTCCCCGACTTCTTGAAAAAGGTAACATGGCAACATTGCCATTTAATATTTTTATTGGCATACATGGACATACCAGTGCCAGAGTTTCTAAATACTCCATTACCAGTAAAAGGCCTGCAATTAAATTCCAGTTTAAGGTGGCAAAACGCCCCCCAAATATATTTCAATAAATGTCTGTTAATATTTGTGGGTAAATGAGGTAATGGTGACAATAAAAATACACAGGCTTTCTTTTACAGTATTAGGAACTGGGCATTGAGCAGTTACTTAAATTGGGTCACCAAAGATATTTAGAAGGGAAACAGTTCGAATAGACCGAGACCCCTAGGGGTTCTGCGGGGGTACTGCAGGGGGAGTGGCAGCTTAAAGTCTTTGGTTGATTAGACATTATATATATATATATTAACACGAATTGAACATATTTTAGTAAAGAAATAAGAGATGGATTAATATTGAATGCAAAATGACAATAATAATGTGTATTTATGAACAGCACTAGGCCAAGTTTAATATAGTACACATATAATATAGGTAGGGGGTCACTTCTTAATCTTTCCATCAGTTTGGGAGCCTTTGACCTGAAAAACGTTGAAGAGTCCTGCTCTAAAAGATTTGACAAGTGTTTTTTGTTAAGGGGGCGAACACATATTGTGTGTTTTATTGGAAGTCGTGAAGTGAAAAATAGGCTGTCGAGCAAATCTAGAGGAGGAAAAATTACGAAATTGCGAAAATAAGAAGAAGGCACACGGTTATCAAAGCGGAAAACGCACAGCTCTATTTGATTAGGAGTGAAGCCAACTTCCAACAGGAGAGTGATGTACACCGAAAATTCTGCGCCGATGATATAGCGAACTTCAGAAGGCAGATCAATGAGAAGAAGAAAGCCGCGGTTCCCTTGTGGAGCTATAACGTCCAATTAAAATCATATCTGCAGGAGTAACTGAAGACCGGGCGCAGCTTACACAGCTTTTCCAGCTAGAGCTTGCAGCCAGAGCTGCTACAAAATGAGAATCACAGTGACAACAGAAATGCTGATCAGACTTGTCAGCTGTCTAACTCCTTTACAAAGTGGCAGACAGGTGGTTCAAAGTTAAAGCATGAGAATAAATTCATACATGACGTAGTTTAACAATGAACATTCAATTTTCTGTTTACCGGTGATGATAAAAGTATAAGAACGAAAATAAATTTAAGTGCAAAAAAGCTGATACCCTTTTAACTGTGATGTATATAGGCCAGAGTTCTGCCTCAGCTCCTGAAATTTCAGCTTTACACATAATTGTGTCTCTGGAGGAAGCCACATTGATTAAAAATTGATACGTTCTCGATATGGCGTTTCGGTCACATCTCTTTCCCACCTCCTTCCTCTCCAGAAACCACTCTGCAATGCAGATCAGATCAAAGCTGCACCCCCCACCCCACCGTCCTACCACCCCAAACCTAAAGGACGGTCATCTGAGGTAACTTCTTACTCTGCTGCTATTTGTGTCTTTCTAAAACTTCTGTGAAACACACACTTATGTCCTCGACGGGGGACGAAGTGATCAAAAAGGGACATTTGAGAGATTCAATCCACAATCTAAATTACTCCTATTTTTATCCAAACTAAGGTCAACTTACCCTACACACAGATTTCGCAGATCAATTAGTGACCCTTTGACACTCTTTGCCTATGTATCGAAGAACCAGTCAAGTCAGTATGATTGCTTTGAGTCAGATTTCGGATATTTACACCGATCAGGCACAACATTATGACATGAGGCAGTAAATAACATTGATCTTCTTGTGACCTATGTAACTCATATCAGTGACACTCCTTGATGCACACACACACACAAACAGTGTAGGAACAAGCATAAAAAACAGCAAAAGGTGTTGACCTGGCCTCCAAATTCACCCAAACTGATAGAGTCCCTGATGAGTCACAAACGTTTTGGAGGCACAAGGGAAACCGACAAAACATTAGGCAAGTGGTCGTAATGTTATGCCTGAGGTACGTTTGTCTCTCTTTTTTTAGGCTGAAATTTTTCAGTCTTGTACTGAGATCGTTGTAACAACTGTTCCGGGCTCTGAAGGATGGTTATGATCTGGTACACTGACCAACTCTTGCCCCTTTCCCATCTCCCGTGGCGTCATCTGGTTGTTTTGCGTCCGTGCATCCTGTCACAGCGAGGGCGTGCCAGCTTTCAGAGTCTGTTTAAAAATCAGTTTCTGGGCACGTGTTTATCGCTGGCATAAGTACAATCACTCATCAATCGTTGATTTTTTTTTGTTTTTTTTCATGCCCAGCTAGAAGCAGATACGTGACGATTTGCAAACACTTTCACGAGCGTTTAATTAACATTTAAATACAGGAATGAAGAGGGGCCGAGGCCAATAGACAATATATATATATAAAACTATAAAATGATGTTGCATGCATGTTTTTGGTCACTTTACGGCTTCACAATACAAACATATATGCCCAGCTGTACACATATAACTACTGCAGGGGAGTCATTCTAACATATGACCATTAGTTCTGTTAAAGGTGCAGCTGCATGCTGTTGCAGAGGCATATAGTGTGGGGTGGTTCCACTAGGTGGAGCTACCCGTGCATTGCAGCACACCAACCTTATGACATGTTAAGACACTGCAGCCCTCTATGGTGCTAATGGATGGCCCGTGATAATTAATTGTAGCCCGAAGAGATGTCATTACCATCTCCATGTGTGAATGAGCAAACAAGCTCTGCTAAAATGTCCTAGCTGACTCCCCCAGTAAAAAAAAAAAAAAAAAGACTAAAAACAGAGTATTTATTATAGCCAGTCGGCCTGCCATCTCTTTTAGAAGTTTTTACTCAGTATTTCTGAGATTTGAAATGAGAAAACCACGCTGCATATTAAACAATAGAAAGTAGATAACTTCAGGTTAAGGCTGTGGATCTCTGTACACTTTTACAAGACGTTATATTTAGAATCATGTAGGTAGGTTCACCCCATATTATCATTTTTACGCATTTTATTATCATTAAAATAGTTTTTTTTCTCTTGCAAAATCTGCGCAAAAACAAAATACACTCATTAGTGTTTATGAGTTACTGTCAGCTTGCAAATGTTAACATGTCAGCGTGAATAAACTACTGAAGGATGTTGCCTCACTAGATACTTAACTCGTCATATCAAGAATGTGCAGGTGTAGCTCGCGACAACACTGGTGCCTCTGCTCTGTTTGGTTTTATTCCAGTAAACCCTGACAGTGAGCGCACAAGTAAAGCAGCAGGCATTTTGACAACTGTTGAAAAATGCCAGACTGTTGAACAATGCTGTAATTTAGACGTGTGAGCTTACAGACCTTACAGGAAAAAAAAAAAAAAAAGAAATTAGGACCAGTCTTCAATTTCTCAGTAAGGCTGGAGGGGCTCCTGCGGCTAAAGGAAGCTGGAGGGCTAATTAGTCATGAGAAGGTGTGCAGTGAGTGTGGAAAACGAGAGAGGAGGAAAGGCTGGCTGCATGATGCCTTCACGTGGGACTTGTGTTTACAAAATGCTTTGTGTTCGAGCGGTAACATCATTGCCGTCGGTCTGCCACTTATTTTCACCACTCATCCAGGCTTCTTGAAGATGAGGTTCTTATTCTTTTTTTTTTTTTTTAGAGGATCTTTTCATGGTCTGGATAACTGCGCCATACACCTGTCTGTGTCGGTTTCCCTTGTGCCTCAAAAAAGGTTCTGACTCATCAGAGAATGGACATGGGTCCTTCTGAGGGTGTCCAATGGTTTTGGGTCCTGTGGGTTGAGGGGAGGGGCCTCTGTGGATCAGGCTTGTTCCAGTGCATCCCACAGATACTTGATCGGTTTGGGGTTTGGTGAATTTGGAGGCCAGGTCGATTGTTTTTTGATTTGTTCCTAAACTGTTTTTTGTGTGTGTCTGTGTCAGGCTGCATCCTGCTGGGGGTGACTGCTGTCATTGCTATGGGGTGGAGGTGTCTGGTCTGGTCTAGGTGGGCGGTACATGTCTAAGTAACATCCACATAAATGTTTTCCAGCAGAACATTGTGTTGTCACAAGATGGTTATAAAGCGTTTTTTTTTTTTTCACCACTATACCTATTTCCTACATTGTTACCAGGCTGTTAGCCTTGCTACTGTTAGCCTTTGTGGTTTCTAGATGTCAACAGTTGCCTAGCAGCGGTTTCCTTGACTTTCCAGGTCAGCACAAGCTCACAAGGTCCATCTGAAAGCACTAGTGAACTCAGGTCTTATCAAAGATTTCCCCTCATGAGGTCGTGAATAACACACGGCACCACATAGTGTGAAGAATCCGCTGACATGGCACAAAGTTCTATATGCATACGTCTGTGGGCATGAGAACAATGTATAAGTGACTTTTCAGGATCACCAGTTTGAATGAATCAAAGATCAGACCTGTATATATTCACATCTGCACCAGCCTAATTCTGAATCTAATTATTCGCTCATATTAGCATATTTGAATAATGTGATAACCTCTGAAGGCTTCGCTGTGTAGGTAATTTCTTTTTGACCCTATAAACTTCCCACTCAGTTTTTCATCTTGCGCCTGTTGCCAGAGTGTCTCGCGGTCACGACTGCTGCAAACATCGAATGTTAAAACAGTTAAATTGCAGCCTCCCCGAGAAACAGAAGTCATTACGTGGGTTTCCCCCACAGCTGGGGATTCACACGGCTACACGCTCCCCCGGGGACGGGGCTCTGTACTTTGTTTCATCAGTCAGAACACCACAGCGTTCTCCATAATTGCTGTGGGAAGAAAAGAAAAAAGGACGCCTCTTGCTCTTTGGAGGTATCGACTCCCACTATGACACATTATAAATAACAAAAAGGAAAATTGAACATTGGAGAGATGATGCATGCGTCCTGGTAACTGATAAGGCTTCTGCGTGATTGCACCTGGGGTCTAGCGGCGCTTGCGTTTGTCTGACGAGAATGATGGGCTTCATTACGCGGGTCCCCTCCGTTAAAGGATTCGGCATGTTGAGCGGCGGTGGGGTAGCTACACCTGGACGAGCATGTTTATGTAACGAGGGAAACATTTCCAAAGGGCTGGGCCCGGTATTGTTATCTCTCCAGCAGTGGCATCCTTCTCCGTGTGGTCAGAGCCACCAGCGTTTTCCAGATGGCGTGAACACACCGGTGCATAAAGCAGCACACTCGCTCCAGCCGTTCCTCATCTGCAGAGTTTATTAGCGCTTATACTTCAATAAGTCGCTATCTGATATTGCATTAACCCTTAAACTGGCATTGTAACCAACACAGTTGATCGTTTTTGTAGTAGCAGATAAAAAATGATCAATTTCTCCTTTTGTACCCAGTTTTTTCAATTTCTAACCTTAATTTGTAAGATACACAAATCTGTGTGAACACATTAAATATACATGTATCTAAGCTGTGCTTTTATAGTTTTTGAGATACAGCACTTTTGAACAGATGAACACAGCCTTCAATGAGAAAACTATGTCCTAAGTTACAAGTTATTGGGAGATTTGAACAACACACGTGAAGTTAACCTTCTATATAATACAATATAAGTACAAACCATTGTGTGTTTAGTCCTGGGAAACGTGCTTTGTTTTTTTATATATATAAAAAAATTATTGTCAGCATTTCTTTCAGCATTAATAATTAACGCACACTCGGTTGCCACATATATCCACGGCGATCCAATACAACTGTTCTTTCTGTATTTATGACACCTATAATGTTTATGCTGCATGTAGAGGCGCTGAAATGTATTTACTGTTTTCCTTTCAATGAGGTCCCGGCGGGGTTGTAGAGAACTTCCATATTTCTTGCAGCCCTCATGAATTTGTAATATAATGCAGTCAGGTACGACGTCACCTTTAAATGACCTCAGTAATAAATATATAATTGGGTTTACACGTTTCCGATAATATCGCAGCCTTGACGATAGGTGGCTGATTGTATTGAGCTGCATCAGACATGGACATGAGTAACAGATGAAGTGGATGTTTCGTTGTCGCCAATGACATATACGGCTTTTATTGTTAGTGGTTGAGTCTGCCGTTCTCCCAGTGGATTATTTTAATTAAATGTCAATGATGTTGTGTCCTGCTGCTGCTGTTTGACATTTAAATGGTTTAAAAATCCAATGTGTTTGTGGCGGTAGTTAGCCGAGGTTGCAGTTGCACTCGGAAAATAGAAATAACAGTGACTGAGGCAATCAGCTGTTGAAATAATTTCGACTGACCAATTCAGATCACACTTCTCAGGATTTACTTCTTTTTGTGTAGAACTTGTGATTAAATAAAGTCTGTCCAAACAGGAAACAACATGGCATCCCTGTGGGAATGTTCTCATGGAGGGTTATTGTGCATTTCGAAGGCGTAGACTCGCAAACTCTTATTTTGCAAATTTGCTATGCAGAAATAACAGGGACCTGTTGTTGTGCGTGGAAATCAGACGGGAGAGAGCAGTCCTGCATAATAACTGGCGAGCTGAGAGCTGTCACTTATCTCATAAATTCCATCGAGCGAGTTCTAATTAGCCTCTACACTAATATGAATATGTGTCTCATTAGATGCACTTTCATGTTTTTTTTTTTTTTGGGATACTACAAGGCATCTGCCACCACAGATAGAGGCTCATCTGTTGCTGACAATGCGATTCATTCTCGCCGATTAAAATGTCTCCGGTGTGTCCTTGCTGCGGACATTGTTGCCACGGCGCAACCTTGACCGGGGCTTCAAGAAGCCAAGCTGAGAGAGCAGCTGCTGGTCTGACAATGCGCAGTCCAGGGTGAGTTTCTGTATAGGCAGGAGGGGTTATCTATCCCTCCCCTGGTCGCCATGCCAGTGGTAATAAAATGCAGCTTTGTGGCAAAGAATAAAAGCAATCCTGCCGGCGACTGTGATTCCTCCCCCTTTTGTGCTCCTGGAGGCGGGGCAGAGACAGAAAAGCCATTAGAGAAGAAAGAAACGGTAATCTGATCATGTCTAAAAGGGGCAAGCCCGGCATCAGTCAGCTGTGCCATAATCTCAACCTTCTGCCTCAAAGCGATCATAAATTCCCCCGTTTATTCCTCGTTTACATCAGATGACACACTTACGGTTTGGGCCGTTTTCTTGTGTCTGTACCGTCATGATAAGCTCCTCACTCACCTGACTGCAGACAGACAAGGCAAGGTTTCCCCCCAAACCAAGACACTGTGATTAATATTCATTATAAAGACTGCGGTCTGCTTGTTTAAAAATGTTGCAAATATTGCCAGAGATCAATTTTCAGTATAATGAACAATGGCAGCAAAGACTAATTGTGTCCAATTCTTTTAAAAAGCTGTATTAGAGTTGATGTGATTAATCCATAAGTTTTGCCTCCTAGAAAGATTGTCAGGCTCATACAGGCAATTCTCTTTGAGTTTAGAAGTTGCACTTATGTAGTTGTGGCTCGTTTTTTTTTTTTTTTTTCACATCACACGTGTAATAAATAAACCTTTTATTGTCTTCCCCCTTCCTACCACTTAATAATATACATTCTTTGTGCCTCCAGAAGACTCATCGGAAAATGGGATCCTGTGGTTCCTATGAGTTGAGGGGAGGATCGGGCTTGTACCAGTGCATCCCACAGATACTTGATCTAGTGAATTTGGAGGACGCTGGGGATGGCTGTTGCCATCAAGGAGTATCATTGTTATGGAATGGGGGTATCTGGTCTGGTCTGGTATAGGTAGGTGGTACATGTCTAAAAAGTCCAAAAGTTCCCAGGCAGAACATTGAACAGTCACGAGATGTTTCAACGTTACTCACTTTTCCCGTCGGTGGTCATAATGTTGTGGCTGATCGGTGTATGCGACACTATCACCATCGTTAACAATTGTTCAGTCTGCGCAATATCCACAGTGACGACCTGTCACCAGCAGATTATTAACTTTACCAGCTTTATTTTACAAGCATGTCAGCAATAATATGCACTCAGAGTGAGAACAGGAACAGCAGCAACCTTTCCTGCAGCATTTAATGATTCGGTCCACTCCATGACATTATACTGTGGCAATGTAACGCCGACCTTTTATTCCCCGTCTCATAACTACGTGTGCCGGCTACGAGACATCCACCCAGCGCCGGGACGCGACCTATGCGAGCATCGCGAAGAGCCCGCCTTCTCAGAGATTGTTTTCTCAACCGATTCTATAAGCAGCATTGTCAGGGCTACACGCTATCTGCTGACTCAGGTGCGTAAGAGGGAGCGCCACGCCTTATCAAATCATTTTGAGTGTGCTGCAGCAGGACATGAGCCGCAGTAGAATTCCTGCGGCGCTTCTTGCTAAACGCATCATGTGTGCGTCTCTTGGTGTTTTTGTGCGTGGAACCCGTCCCTGACTGCAACAACCAACTCACCTGTTCAGTTTGTCTGTATGATACCGATGCTCAGGCCTCTTATTTGCTCTGCTTTTTTTTTTTTTTTTTTTTTGAATATAAACAAGTCTAAGCTGTGCTCCAGGCCCACTGCTCATCCATCTTACCTGGCACTGAATTAACAACCTTCTACTGCCCAGCTCTCCCGGTTTCTCTGAGTCGCTTCGCGCTGCCTACCTGCCACATTTTATTCTTCCACCCATGTTTCTGCATGTCTTTAGCACAGAGCCCGTGCCAGCTCAGAGACTGAGGGTAAGGGCTCGTCTCGGGAAGCTGTGGCTCCTTGTCCCCCCTGGTGCTTTTAATGAAAGAGTGAAGAGGAATTGAAGAAGAGGGAGGGAAGGAGGGAGGAGGTAAAGGTGTGGTTTGAGAACAGAGACGAACAGGCCGGGAGAAGGTGGACGCACACTTTATGGGCGCGTGCCAGAAATAAAAATGAACCGTGTTTCTGTACTCAAGCTATAATCACTTAAGGTAATTTGGTGACACGGTGAATCTTGTGTATCACTCATCAGTGTTATCTCCGCACATCTAAATGAGAAAAGCTGTGGGAGAGTGGTCGAACAGACAAATGGAGAGAGTCTATGGAGAGGGGAAAAGCCTATAGGCTGTCACTATGATAAATGAATTGTGGAGAGAGTCAGATTTTCTTCTCTGTATTGTTCAAAGTCTCATCGGGCCTACAGTGATTCACTCTCTGCCTCCGCATCATTACCAGGAATCTGTGTTATTTTGCGATTTAAGTGATGTTTTTCTGCTGGTTTTTAAATACGGGCAGGGTTGTAACTCATTTGTTCCAAGGATTTCGAGGATTTGCGAGTAAACAAACACGCAGCGAAAACCCGACTCTACTGTGATACTGGATTTATCCCCGAGCCTTGTGTGTACAGCAAAATCACGAGCCTGTGACATTTGCTGCTTCAAGGGATTCAAAGCAGCCAGGGACGCAGCTCGAAAGATGTAAAGCTGTCCAATCAGCTTTTTCCCAGTAATTAACAGACCCTCGCCTCCACTTCTGTGTTTAGTGCTCCTCAAGAAACAATAAGAGAAAACTCCGTAATGACTTGTAGTGCTCTCTCAAGCATTTACTTTTCATAATTCATTTTTTTCTCAGTTCATTAACACGTAAAGTTCAGAATACATGTGCTGAATAGCAAAAGTGTTTCAGCACCGGACGCTAACATGAGCAGGTTTTGTTTGGGGAGATAAGCATCCAAAGCTGGCTCTGTGGGGCACTCTTTGAGCACATTATCTCTTTATCCTGAAGTGGTGTTAATAAAAAAAAAAAAAAAAGGTTGGCTGAAGTACCACTGAGGCACTTCTAACTTCTAACTACATCTTTCATCCCGTGCCGTTTGACTTGTTGAAAAGTTATGTTTAAGTCCATCCATTCATCTGTCTGCCCTCTTTTAGCCGTTGGGAATGTGAGGGGAGCTGAAAGGTGTAACAGCGCAGGACGACTGCAGCAAACGACAGGAGCCTCGAGCCTCTCGTCTAGACCGCCTCCAGGTTTTGGCTGGACTGCTGTCATAGTGAGAGAAATATGTGCTACAAGAGCCACTTGAAAGGCTACAATTTAGAGAACAAAAGAAAAGCCTGTCTCGCTCCGCAGAGTGAGTAAAATCAATATGCTTTATCAAGGCATTAATAATCCAAATGAACAAATGGACCAGACTAGGGACGTCGAGTCAAAGTAAAACTTGAGACGATTAGTTACAGTCTTCCATTTCGTCAACACAAGACGAACTGCATTCTCAACTTAATGATGAGATGACATGACATGACATAAGGTGAAATGAGATGAGATGAGATGAGAGAAATGAGATGAAATTAAATTGAATGAGAGGAGATAAAATGAAATTGAATGAGATGAGGTTACGTGACATGACGTGAAATGAGATGAGATGAGGTGAGATGACATGTCATGACATAATGAGATGAGATGAAAGGACATGAGATGACATAAAATGAGGTGAACTGAGACGAGATTAATTGAAATGAGATGAGATGAGACGAGATCAGATGAGAACACCTGAGATGACGTGAAATGGGATTGGATGAGATGGAATGACATGAGATGAGGAGAAGTGAGATGATGTGATGAGACGAGATGAGATGATATGAAATGAGGTAAAATGAAATGAGAGGAGATGAGATGAGACAACATGAAATGACATGACTTGCGGTGAAATGGGACTGGATGAGATGAGATGAGATGAGATGAGATGAGATGAGATGAGATGAGATGAGATGAGATGAGATGAGATGAGATGAGAGCTGTTGATTCAACTTTTAATTGTGGAGGCTGTTGTTTGTACTATAATATTGTATTGTGTTGGACCAACATACGTTTCAGTTAATTCAGCAACAGGGGTGAATGGTTCTTAGTGTTTTATCCATGTGAAAAACTTCAGTTTTTGTAATTTTTCTGAGGCTCTGACTGAGGTATCTCAACCAAAGCAGCTTTACACCTGCAGAATGTAAAAGTGAGCAGCAATAAACCATGAAGAAAATGACTTGCGGTTGAACAGAAGTCACCTCAGTCCACTGCTGAGAAGCAGAGCAATACATTTCTTCAGCAACACCACATACTGAAAGAGCCACCATAAAACCATACCTCCAGTCAAATCATTTGCTCTTCAGGATTTTCCACGAGGACCATTGTTGCCGGACTGTAAATCTAATTGGATTCCTGATGGCAAGTCCTTCTCAGCGGGGAGAATGGGCAAATGGTTTTCATTGAAAGCAAATTCATGCAGGCACAAACTCTCTAAAGAAATGGGATGAAATTGTGGAACAGACGTCCCGATTGACTCACGCATTTCTCAGTCCTTGTTTATTTAAAAATTGATCCCTGACTCTGGAAGCTGGTTGAAGCAATGTGACGCGCCTGCATTTCAGTACGTATCAGTACAATGGACTCACAAAGGGATTCCTAACCTCCTTGGCTTGTTTGATTACTTTTCTCATATTCTTAATTCCTGCAAAACACACAAAATACCTCACCCTTTGGGGAGGTGCTGCCATGCTGGATCAATCCTGCTAAAGCTTTCGTGATAAATGAGGTTTCTGAAGGGTTTGTCTCAAATCCCAGTGGACTCTGTTTGGCAAATTGGACTTGTCAAGCCAGATCTAAATCAATATACCCTAAGCCCTTTCAACACCATGTTGGTGTATGCATTTCACCTCTCTCATGTTAAACTACATGCTAATACTTGTGGAACGCGCCGTTGAAAGGGCCTGCGTCCTGTGATGTCGTTTTTACCAATGACTGAAATGTCAAAGATGTGTATGCACGTGTATATAAAAGGTTAGAAACAAGTTGTTCAGAGTGTTTTCAAAATGACAAAATGATTGGTTCCACCATATGTTCTCAATCATCGGGAGTCACCGATGCTCAGCGGGGTGAGAGGAAATCCCTCATTCAGTGCCCTGTTTCATTTCTCACTGTAAGTGGATACGTGTCCTCCCTTGTCTCCTCATCTTTATTCACCGCAGGGGCCCTCGTTGCTGCACTGTGAACGATTGTCTCTCCTCTGTCTTCCCCACGTGCCCTCTGGAAGTCCTGTAATAGGCCATTTAAGATGTGTGCCAAGCCAAACTGGAGCACGCATTTACGCATATAACTGTAAAATGGCTGCTGTCCCAAAGGCTTTTTTTTTTTCTTTTCATAAATATTAAAATATGTACACTCAAGCATATTTGAAGATTTATTCTAAAGAAGATAGGACCAAGCCTTTGATTTTCAAAATAAAAGCTTGAATCCTTGCATGGTAAGACAAGCTTCCTGCAGCTGCCTCACCCGCTCTGGTGATCAGCTGCTTCTCAGGGCAAACTTCAGGTATTTCAGTAAAGCAGACATAATTGAGGGAGTTCACTGACAATGACTCCTCCCAAGTCATGCAACGGTTATGACATGCTTTCATGCGAACCAGTTTTGTCGTCACTATCAGGCAGAGCATCTGTAGCACAAAGGAAAGAAAAAATCCTGTTTTAAAAATCACATAAATGGGCATTTTTTATTATCAATCCGTGACTTTTTAACATCTCTACTTCATTCGATGGCCAGTACAGATTTTTACTGCGGCCACATTTACCAGGTAAATCCTGACGAGAGCAAAGGACAGGCAGTGAAAACACATGAAAAGGCACATTATGTGCCCTTCACACATTGTACACCGCTATGTTGTGCGGTGACAAAAATGCATTCACGGTTTATGGGAGTGTTTCTTTAATGGTATCAGGAAATAGGACGCAAATGAGGATGCAGCAGGCATTTTTAAAGAACAAAACAGTGAGCTTTAATAAAAAAGAAAGCTGATAAACTACAGTTCTATGTGTTCTACTTTGTAGTGGAGAAGGCCAACAAAAGGTTTTCTAATTCTAAGACAGGGACTTATTCTGCCTTCAAAAACAACTTATGAGCTCCTGGATAGGACATGGGAAGTCACGTACACACAGTGGTTGGTGTTAAAGTGGTAACTCACAGTGGTAACAGCTGTAAGTCGTGAGGACGTTGCTATTAAAGCAGTATTCATCCATCGAGGGTCCTAGATGACAGAGTGGCAAAATAACGATGAGTAACTTAAAGTAGGCAATGCAGGGGGATAATTGAGGATAAAATGACAAAGAAAAACATTTTATGACTAAATAGCATCATGAAGATGCTAAACCCGACCCCATTTGAAGGCAGCATATAACACAGGCAAGGGTAAGAAGACACGGGTGGAATCACGAGGGCAAGAAGCAGAACTAACCTAAACAATACTGAATAAAATAATGGAAAGAGTCTACAACCCAAACCCATAACCAAGGCGGTTTCTCAATAACAATAATCCTTCGATAACATGACACAACATATGTGACGCGACAGTTTCTCAAAAACTGAATGACTATTGTGTAGCACGATATGACACGGGTTTACGTGATAAGAACTTTAACTGCATCTTGCACACTGTGAATTATGGGTGAACAGCGTGCAAGATGCAGGGAAAACATCAACTGATGAAGTCATTGTTCACTCGTTATAGTTTTACTGGTGCGTTTACTGCCTGTACAAGGTTAAAATAGGGCATTATCCGCTAACTGCTCTGTAATGAGTCTCAGTGGCTAATATTGCCGGATTAGCCTTTGCCTGGACTGTGCTGGTTTCTTCCCACAATCGGGTGAACTGGAGACTATAAATGGCCTTGAGGCATGAATGAGTCTGTATGTCTGAAAGCCTGTAATGACTTTCCTGCCCCTCCAGCCAGAGCATGCTGGGAAGGTCTGCAGCACCCCGTGACCCCGAAGAAAAATTGGTGGGTGGGTAGTATATAATGGGAAAAACGGAATGTACTGTATTGCGTTATCTGACTTGATTCCCACTCATCTGTGTTTCCATTGTCATTGCTTCTCATCGCCGTCGCTGCTCTTGTGTATATTTTTCGCTTGTGTTTTTTCTTGTGCGTCCACGACGTGCGCAGCTATTAAGCGCATTCTCCACTACAAAGAGCGCAAGATGTAATTAAGTAAATGGATACAGCTCCTGTCCGAGCCACAGACGCAACTTTTCATTCACGTCTCCCTTTATTAAATCGTACATTTTGAGGGTAAAGATTTGATTTGACAAGGGCATAAAAGTGGGCTGAGCGTGTCCTTATTCTTTATGTCTGCCTTGATATTTGTAAGCCAATCACCTGGATGAGAGAGCGCAATCAATACCGTCACCTTAACGCAACCCCTCTACTGTCTTCTCATTAGGAAAATAACGAGTCTGTCGCGGCGATGCGGATTTAACGCGCTCATTTGCGCTTCGCTCCCTCTACTCCGCGCGTTTTTCCCCTCTATAATATGACTCATGAAGTGACAGTTTGCTTGTGACAGTCGATAACTGCTTCCTCGACGTGCCCTTTCAAAGCACCGGTCGATGTTTTCACGGGTATTTTCAAGGATCAGCAGCTCCAGGTCGTTATTGATTTTGTTAAAATCTCTTCCACGGGAGCTTACAAACAAAGAGATATCCTGGTCCCGATCGGTCATTCGAGCCTCGCGGGGCTGGGAAAAGTTATCGAAGTCATGATCAGCCATTGTTTAAACATTACGCTGCTCCTTGACGCAGTATAGATTTTTGGCATAGACGCACGACTACTTTTTCAAAAATCTTCGAAGGTCTCAGGAAGTCTTATGTTTGTTTGTTTGTTTTTTAAAAGCATATTGATTGGGTCGTTATTTATTTGGATCAAGTGAAACAGTGACACCAGAGTGTTATCATGTCCATCAACCATTATTAACCATTACGATTATTTTCACTGGTGGAAAGTAAGTCAGATACTGCACAACAAGTTACTTTTTTTCGTCCACCACTACTGGTTATTCGTTTGAGTTGATTAACGCTATTCTTTTATTGTGCGCCCGTCTTCCCGTTTAATCTGATGGGGACTTTGTGCTGCTGCTTAGTTCAGCGAGGCGCCTCTGTTTCTGCATTTGCACCGCAGAAAGTCCGTTTCTAGTGAGATGAGGATCCTCAGTGCGCATGGCACAGCGACTGCGCTGGAGTGAAAATGTATATCCAGTCATCTGAACACTACCTCAACTAAGGACGCACCGAGGAGACTCGTTCATCTTCGGCCAACTGCACAAACTAAAGCTGTTTTCCCTTCATCCCGGAGCCTTCGATCGCGAAGGGTGATCTCACCATATGCGCTGACGGGATTCAATGTGCCACTATATAACATCCACACAGAGGCTACCGACCCGCTCCTCTCCGGATGAATCAAGCCCGAGGATAGAGGACTTTATTTTAAAGCAGATACGGAGTGTTCCAAATCTGTAACTCTCATAATCCTGAGCGTCCTTTTGATATTTTTTGGAGAGAAGCGTTTTGGTGCAGGAGACTCGAGGGATACCACTACTGTTGCTGCTTGCTTTTGCACAAAGAAGCGCGTCAGATTGGATTTAAGCTGCAGTCCACTTCACACCAACTGCATTGCCATAACTGAAGGGGGGAAATGTATGTATCGTGAAATTATGCTCTGGCAGCTTTTCTCGTCAACTCTTTGCTGGATTTACAGATTTGTGTCTACAAGTGGGGCGTTTTTCTGCCTTTCAGCTCCAGATAATATCACTTTACAACTACGATGAGACAACGTGGAGGGCCAACTAGAGGTAATGTTGCTTACAGAAGTGCACTGAGGGAGCAGGACAGTGACTTCCAGAGGATACCTGCAGAGGAGTGAATGCCGTCTCCGATGTGGAGCTTGTCGCTGTCCGACGCGCGAGTGGTGCTGAAATTTGGATGATGCCGAGCCAGCGACTGCAAGGCTGCCGCTCCCTGCACTTCAACGAGGACAACGGCCGCTTCGTGCTGCTCGCCATCCTCATCATAGTGTACCTGCTGTGCGGCGCTGCGGTCTTCTCGGCCATAGAGAGGCCCTCGGAGCTGCGGGCTCACGGCCGCTGGAACGGGACGCTCCTCAACTTCAGCGAGACCTTCAACATCAGCCTGCAGGACCTCAACTCCTTCCTGCGAGAGTACGAGACCGCCATCGCCGCCGGGATCCGAGCTGATGCTCTGAGGCCAAGATGGGATTTTACTGGGGCTTTTTATTTTGTTGGAACTGTGGTGTCGACTATAGGTGGGTAATTTCTGCAGCATGCACTGAATTCCCTGACCTTTTGCGTCCATCTGGTTGCAGGACCGGTGTCATTTACATTCTCATGTATTATTCCATTTAAAACAAAAAACACACACACACACAAGTTCACGTGAGGAAAAAAGAAAATAAACTCAATGAATACATAATCAGCTCACACCGTGAAGACAGCAGTTGCTAAACCTCTGTGGCACATTGGAGTCTAAACACTGAACAAATCGGGTCTTATAAATAAATAAATGGTTTTTAGTGAAATGGTTTTTCTTGGTTAAATAATCACATCATTACTTTCAGTCTGGGTGTCAGTGGCGCTGGAGCTGTCTCCCTGTGGGCTGCTTTCTTTCCACCCAGCTTACATACAGAATAACAGATTACATTTGTGTGCGTGTGTGTGTGTGTTTTTTCCCCCCGGTCATGTGTTACATTTTGGCTGGGAGGGAGTTTGGCAATGGGCGCGACATCTGACTCGCCTGCCATTTGGAACGGCACACTCATCCCTGGCTATAGGACAGCACCCATGGGTGCAGTCTTTTTTTGGCCACATTTCCGTTCAAACCAGCAGGAATGTCAATGAGAAGCCCCTTTCTGCCGCCCCCCCCCCCATTTAACATTTACTTGTGCAATAGGTCAGAAAAGAGCAAGTGGCCCTCCCAGGGCACCCCGAGGGCCAACGGTGTGGTGCACTGCATGCGTGATGTCCCCGACACCCACTCCTCCCCCACAGCTTAAAGTAAGCGGGCGATTGTGAACGGGTGAACGAGGAAATGAACACACGGCAGGTAGTAATTTGAGCTGACAGCAGCTGTCTGTCGCTGACCTTGCCCTCAACGCACAATCACACACATTCATACAGTATTTACACAATGTAATGCCTCTGGCACCTCCTTTTAATTGAGTGCTGTGGCGAGGTGTGTGATAAGGAGAATCATTGGGTGCGAGTGGGTACAGAGGCAGAATTGGATCCTCTCGAGTAGAGAACCTGTCACAACTTTATTTACTGTAGCGCTGTCAGGAGAGCGCTATTGGCCTTTCCACCTCCTGCTCTTCAATGCACAAATGTACAAACACAGGGAGCTCTCGGGGGACCCGTGCTCTCAGCTCAGCCAATCACAGGAAGGGACTGCAGCAGCTGTGTTTGTGTACATGTCTGTGGCAGGTTGAAATCCTTTTGTCCTCCTCTTGTCATGCAGCATCAGCGTCTTCCCTCAACAGGCAGATCACATAAACTGACTCAGCCGCTTTAGGGAAAAATAAGCGTGATGTCAAGATTCTCTCTACAGTATTTGTCTCTTTCATATGCGCGCATGGATTTCTGTCTGGAGTTTCGTCCAGCTTTGATCTTCATCCTCCCGGCCCCGTGGCTTGTGCGCTACTTTTCCCCGCATGCTCGCGAGCTAGTGATATAAAAGGGATTTCGGGGCCTCCCCGCACAACTGTTCATCATAGTGGCATCCCCTGCACGCTCCAGACGCTCCTCCCGAACTCTTCTCGCCTCTGCTGTGGCAGAGGCTTCAGATCAGGCAGTGACTCTTGGCTCCATTGATGTGCTTCCACAGAGTCTCTTTGAAGAATGAAAGCGAAGCTGGGGCCCGCCCGAGGCGGTTGTTTACCTGGGGTTTCGGCCAGGTTCACTCGCCACTGGTGCTGCACTCGGCGTGCTGTTTTAGAAATTTCAGGAAACACTGTCGAGAATGTAATACACGAAACGCGTGTCGTCCAAACAAATGCAGCATGCCTTGGCAGATGGAGTTGGACAGATGTCATGGAAAGATGTCACGGAACTGTGGATGTAGCAAAATAACTCCAGATTTTCAGAACACTTTAAGGACTTCTCGCTAAGATGGCATTAAGTTTGACACAGAAAGCTCAATCTTGACCTTGAAAAAGGCAGTTGACAAAAACAAACTCACTTACGCTGTTTGGAGGATTTTTCTGCACTACTACAGAATAGAGTAGCAGCAGCTGTAGAACAGTTGTCACTGAGGCGTCTCTGCTGACAGCGAAACAAGCGACACTGTTTTCAGGGATGGGGGTATGTTTGTTGGTTGAGCCAGTCACTCCACCACTTTGGTCTAGACTGAAATACACTTTTCTTTTTTGGATATACTGTCATGACATTGTGCGGTACAGTACTGTGGTGGTTAGCACTGAAGCCCCACAGCAAGAAGGTTCTGAGTGTTTACATGTTCTCCCCCGGGTTCCCTCCAGTTGCTTCCTCCCACAGTCAAAGAAAGACATGCTCATTAACTTAACTGGTGATTCTAAAGTGGTCGTAGGTGTGAGTGTGAATGGTTTTCTATCTGTCTGTGTTTGCCCTGTGATGGACTGGCGATCTGTACAGGGTGTACCCTGCCTCTCGCCCAGTGACAGCTGGGATAGACTCCAGCTCCGACCACGACCCTAGAGGCCAAACAGTTATGGAAAACCAGTGAATGAATGAATGTCATGACATTTGGTAAAAATGCCCAAGGTGACCATGGCAACTTTTCATTGGACCTGTTTTTTCCCAGGAAATTATTTTAGTAATACTGTATACCGACACAAAATATGCATTTACAGACATCAAAGAACGAATCCCAGTAATTAGGTGGTGAAAGGAAACTTTAAGCGTCCAGAAGTCACCAAGGCTAACAGTTTATCAAGCTAACCATCGGGAAATGTGATGTAAGGAATGATAAGGCATAATGAAAATATGAGGTTCACAGGGATATCAACATTTTCCTCAGACATATTACAAAATCATGAAGAAAACTGTACCACTAAGTGTAGCTACTAAAATAGCTTCGGTCACAAAATGTTCATATTGTGTAACACAAACTTATACAAAGGCATCACATAAGAACTGGATGCTGCGCTGTGAGTCATTAAAGGTACTGCAACAAAATAAAAGTGGTGCATAAAAACAAAAAAAAGCACTATAAAAGAGATATTGAAAGGGCAGTTCCAACAAGAAAAGTCAATTATTATTGTCTGTTTTATGAATTTGAGTGGGAATGGGAGGGCAGTGTCATGTGAAGTGATCAATGCCATTTGCCCCCTAATCAATTTTTACACAACTTAAAGTGTATGGATGGCGTATGGAGTTCAGTACATTGACTACATGGTTTAGCATAAACATAGAATTAGAATTATCTTTGCGAGCGTGTTGATATTTGCATCTAACTCCAAGTAGGAGTTATTTGTCTCACAGTGGTGCATCAAAGAGTTTCTGGATTCATGTCTTGGTTGCGTTGCCCTACATTTTCCTGACACGGCTCCAGCATTTGCATTCTCATTAAGGAGGGCACAAGAGTCTGCTCTGTAAATAGCGTTTCTATCAATACAAAAGCTTTTTATAACCTTCCGGGCTGATTGATAGCCGACGATTGCCAATTAGGACAGCTCTCTGTAGTCATTCGCGGGGCCTTCAAGTCCTTGTCTGAAGTCCCTGCAATGGCATTTTGGAGGAATGCTTAGTCAGTTTTAAAGCGCTGACAGAGGGAAGACTTGTCAGGAAATCAAGTTGATCAGTGACGCCTTTTAACCTGCTGAGAAAAGAGCAGATACAGACGGTTTTAATGGTGCAGCAGTTCAAGGAAATGTTCATCTGCAAGTTTGGATTGTGTTCTGGGCTATTTATTCCTGGGGACAGAGTCTGTCCTGGCTTCTCTTGCCCCTGGGAGCTACTGCAGCTCCATCACACTGTTATCCACCCACTCAGAGGAGCCACACAGGCAGACAAGGCAGATAGGGCAGTTTAACAAACAGCGCACAACAGACCCACATGCGGGTTTGGCTTTGAATGAAGCCTAATTTAACCCCGGTGCAGCCCAAATCTCGCAAAATGAGAATAAATTCCCGAGTCGGGTCGGGTTAAGAGAACATAAAGAAAAAAAAAGAAACCCTGGCTGTCTAGAGCAGTGCTGCAGCGAGATGAAAAAGAGCTCATCTCTGTGGATACACAGAAATATTCAGTATCTCTTCCATCACAAACCACTGGGTTGAAATCTGATCCTTAAAACAATCATTAGGCTGAGGCTGAGGTTTATGCTCTAATGCACATGTTGTGTTTTGCTGAGGTGTGGAAACAGTTCTGTGGTATTTTACAGCGCTATCGAATTGCTTTGGAAACACCTCTTAAGATTCAAGCTAAAGCTGTATTAATCAATATTTCCACATTATGTATGGCTGTATGTGATATAAAAGTAGTCTCTCAAGGAAAACCCAGGGAGAAATATCACCTAAATACACTTTATATGTGTTTCTTTCAACTCATTGGTTCAGATTTAGAAGCTGTTTTAGCAGTGGATCAGACAAAGTTAACAACTGGTCGCTGAGCATTATGGACCAAAAAGCGAAAAGGAGAGTCATTGTCGAGGTTAATGTCACTGGGTCACCTGAAGCTGGAACAAATGCCAATATTGATTCATGTCTGCCGTAGCTGTAAATGGCTAACAGATAGTCCATCTTCTGCTGAATTCTAGGGGAATCAAAACACATGACAATTTGAAATAATGCCAGCGACAGTGGTTGTCTTTTTTGTGTCATTCTGTGACCAGCCGTGATCTGATTGTTATGTTGCATACCGCCTGCCTGCCTCTTCGGATAGCAGGGCAGACTCAAAGGATATTTACTGTGCGATTGTTTAAGTGCTGTCAAAGGATGCCAAAACTGACCTTTGTATTGTTTCGTAGATGAATTTTTGATGAACAACTGCAGTAAGCGCTCTGCTCACTGATACACAGCTGAAAACTCAACTAAGGGCTTGACAGTTAAGTGTTTTTTATTTTTTATTTTTTTATCTGAGGCTGCTGCAGCATAGAAATGTTCATTTTGCATTAGCGGCAATTTCTGAATCCATTTGTTGACAATTTAGCATTCACAGCCAGATCTCTCTTTATAGAGATTATATCACCTGGAGCATTATTTCTTCGCCCTAGCAGCCTTGTACAGTACGTAATAATGAAAAACGATGAATATTGCAATAGTTTAATCAGCAGACCCTAGGCTCCACCACCACAGTACTACAGCATACGGCAATATGCTGTAACAGTCACATAAACATTTATATAAATAAAAATCTTTATGATTGCCCCTTTAAATAACACTGACAGGGTCTCTGTGGATCAGGCTTGTTCCAGTGCATCTCAAAGATACTTGATCAGTTTGGATCTAGGGAATTTGAAAACCAGAACATTATATTATCATGTTCAATGTCATTTACTGCACCTGTCAGTGGTTTTAATGTTGTGGCTGATTGATACAGCAGCATTTGTCGCAGCGCTCTTAGAACTCCCCGGACTCCACGTTTGATACAGTCACGTTTTTGATACCACGTTTGTGTCCAAAATTTTGATTTCATTCTACCGCTCCTATGTCAGGTAAATTACCATTTGAAGCGGCGTGTGAGGATGCTTCATCTCGCCAACTCGAGTGAAACCCGACGCCCTATAGCGTCCGAGGAATCACAGCAGATGTTGTCAGTTCAGGAGAGCGACTGCAGATTCCTGTTAATGAGCCGTGAATCTGACCTTATGCTTCTACCGCAGAACACCGGAGAGAACAGGCATGAGAGGGAAGTTTTGTAAACTCATTACTTCAAAAACTATTATCTTGAAATCTAAACGTACAAAGCAAGGATTTGATCAAGAAGTAATCAAAACTGCAGAAACGTGTCCCATATTTCTAAACAATTAGAGGCCTATATAGACCCCTTCACAGTTTGTAAACAATGTGACATTTTTTTTTTTTGTTTGTTTTTTGTTTTTTTGAGGGGTGGGGTTTAACTGGATGCAAAACATCTCAAAATCTATAGCTTGTAAACAGCGATTAGCATATTTCAATGGACTGTTTTGACACAAATGGATGTGAAAAATGCATATTTTAGAGAACATACTAATGAACCCCTGAGACCGTGAGTGTTATTTTAAAAAGTTGACTCTGATTGATGGGACTCTATTCACTGACCCCTACACTCACTCACTGGATGGATGATTTGACCGAAGGAGGACACAGAAGGGACAAAGTCTGGTCTGTCTTTATCAAGTGAAGCCTCTCCAATAATAAGTAAGTGGAAACACTGTGGAGGGCTAAGTAGTAAATGCAACTTCTGCTTGGACACCCTGGGAACACACAACTAATGTTACATTAGCTCGCAATTAGCATTAGCATTAACGTGTCACAAGATTCCCTAAATAATGACTAACTTAATGTAATTTCAGTCACAATTTATTCTAACCCAAAATGTTTTCCAGACTGAAACTGATGATGCCTTACATATTAATCTTATCTGATATGAAGTGTTGTTGATTGTTTCACTCCAATCCTTTCTTTTAATCGCCAAAGCTAAAGTTGTCAGCGGCTGGTATGTGATAAAACTTTTTTTCGATTTTTTGGTTTTGGCTCCAAAAATACAGCAACACGACATTTCTATGGTTGTGACAGTGACAGTGTTCGCCTCAAGCTTCCCTCCAGTTAACATTGTGACGTCTCAGTGACGTCTCTCTCTTCCTCATCCTCATGTGCCATTTTAAAAAGTGCTGATTTAGCAGCAGTCTTTCACTGAGACACACTTGTGAGGTCTCGCAAGCGACTGTTACATGGCCGTCTGACCAGCGCTATTGTACCAGGAATAGAACCGCGGGCCACATTTATACAGCGCTTTGTAATTCACGTGCCTCTGAGGTTACAAGACAATATCACCTCTGCCCGGTAGAGCGTGCGTTTGGCCTTTAGACGCAGTGAAATGTCACATGACGGACGCGTGGATTCCTCAAAGCAGCCCGTGTTTCTGCTTTGATGGCGTGTTCTTTTTTAGATTAACCGCTCTGCTCTGCGCCTCCTCGTTGGGACAAAACCATCTGTGTTGTTGTTGCTGGTGGTGTATGTTATGAATGTGCTTTCAGGGGGTGGGCGGGAAAGGTTTGCAATCTGTGAAAGCAGATTCATCTCTGCGCGGCCGTGGTTCAGACATGTTCCTGACGCCCGTGTCCTCAGCACCGCAGACACTGCTGATTCCTATCCATCTCCAATCTAACGTCTTTGTGACTTCTTCTGCTCACAGCCACGTGGTGTCTTCCTGTCAGCTGGTCAGTCACTCTTTTTGTTCGTTGTTGTTGCTGCTGCTGCCGCCTTTTTTTCCTCCTCTCTTCAGACCTCCAGGGATGCCCCGTGAAATCGCAGACTCAGAGAAAATGTCACTGTTAAAAATGGAAAACGGAGGCCCTTCAGTCAGGTGAAAGGCGGCGGAGGGGGTCTTTTTAGATTGCGTTGAGACCAGACGTTAAGCGTAGGAACTGCACCCCTCGGTGAGGAAGTTGAGTTGAATTGTTCTGCTGCTGCGTAGAAGTGTAAATTATGAGAGAGCCCAGGCAGAAACTCAAGTCTTAAAGCTGCTCTAGTCGATACATCATAAAAAAAGGAGATGATAAACTCTCATACGTCTCACAATAACGTCTGGTAGCTTTAGTTTCATCATCGCTAGGCTAGCGCGGTTGATCTCAAGCCAAAAATAGGATATGGAGGTCTATGGAGGCAAAGTTTATGCTTGTCTGTGTCGCCCTTTCACACAGTGGAGCAAATTGATGTCAGTGCTGCTGGCACACAGTGTCCCTTAATGTTGTTTCAGCTGGTTGACTATATGCTAAATAGACAACCTGGTGTCTGTGAGCAGAGTAGTCTCTACATGTCTCACCGTAACCCATCAATGCAGGACTACAGACCTTGTGGAAGGTGATTGTTGCGAGAATTGCTTTCGTAACAGAATGAGAAGTTTTGCAGAAAGAAGTTTGCAGAAGTTCTGCAGGAACACGACCGCTTCTTTTGTGTTCGTAGTCTATACCTTCCGTGCCTTACCTCTTCTATTGCTGTTCGAGCAGAGTAAGCGTCAAAGCATAATGTCAGCTTAGCTCAGATTCTTTTCACGGCAGGTATTAAGACTGGATCTAGAAAGTTAATAAGCTTATTAAAAATGGTCAATGCTGTAAATTTATGGGGAAAAATACTTTTACTGCCTGAATTGCGATTATATTTACGTGAGCAACCCCCACACGTTGCGTTCATGACCTCATGTAGAAATTTTCCTAAAGGGTCAGAGCTCACGAGCTGTAGTGTTTATGCTGACATTTAGAAATGGTGAAGGTGCACGGTAGGTTAATGTAATATGCAATTTAGTCATGAAGCATTTTGCTCAAAATTTTTAACATGTGTCAGAAATGATGACATTTCACGAGGCTGTTTCCAGCATGAAGCTACCCAGACGTTAGCGTGTTCTCTAGCTGCCAGAAGTTGTCGTGCAGTGGCGTTCCCGTGACTCACAGCTGATGTCACCACTTGAACACCAAGCAATTTGTGTACAAAAGCACAATCCAAGCTTCACCAAGGTCGGTGGCTATAAATACCTGTACATATTTTGTGTCTGTTCCAGTAATAATAGAAAGAATTCCTGGAAAACACCAGCTGTAGCACTCAAAACTGAAAAATTATCTTGGGCGCCATGGGTATCTGTACAATATGTCATGACAATATATCCAAAATAAGAAGAGATATTTTAGTCCAAGCCAAAGTGGTGGACTGACTGGCTTGAACAAAGGGACATGCTGTCATCCCTTGGAAACAGTGCTTCTTGTTTTGCTGTCAGCAGAGACACCTCGGTGACAACTGGTCTGCAGCTGCAGCCATCGCACCTTTAGTGCGCTACGGCAAAAAATCCAAAGAAGAGTGGCACCTTTGTTTTTTTATCAATTGCCTCTTTCAGGCTCAAGAGTCAGTTTCTGTGTCAAATTTTACCACAACCCAGAAGAGGAGTCCTTAAAGTGTTCAGAAAAACTGGACATGTTTAACTACTTCAACAGTTCCATTACACGCTTTGGTTGAATCAACCTTGTACCTGCAGTGGATGACCTTTTTTTAATTTGAGTAAATATTTGAGTTCACTCAGAAACGTACAACCGGGATGTAAAAATGCACTTGTTCCAGATAGGACATCTCTCTTAGTTCCTCTCCTTTCAGGACGCTTCCTGCTGCGTGGTGGAAATGTATCTGTGTGTGTTTGTGTGCGAGGTAGACCTGCTGAGAAGCATGGGCTTCAATAAATCCACATCACAATTAACCGGTTGCGTACAGGAAGGTTGTGCACACCTCTGCGCACGGTCGATGCAACTCATAAATCTGCTCTGACTTTCTAAGGCGTCTTCTCGCCCACGTACAGTAACTCACAGACTCAAATCACCCTGTGGCCGAGTGAAACCAAGATCATTTTAGAGGACACAGCAAAAATTCGCTGGGATTCCTCCCCCTGAATCTGATTAGCATTTCACTGATTCTGCTCTTTGCACCAACAAGGCGAGAGCAGGGTGAGCTCCACTCGTTCTCCGCTGCTCCGCACCTGTTTCAGACCTGCTCTCCAATGGGGTTAATTTTGACTGACGTTACAGATTTATGTTCTGGTGGTAACATTTTGATCGTCGTGAATTTCTCTGGAATTCAATTTGCACAGGTGCCGAAGACATTGCTGACTTGCAGCTGAGAGAGTTTTCGACTTCCTGCATAAGCAGAAAAGTCTGACTCCGGAGGCGGCTTTTGATGCAACGGAAGAAGAGACATCATTTGCAGCGGCAAAGGGTTTCAGCAGACCATTTATGCGCACCTTGCTCGGGATCGTGTATATGAATAGTTATCAACATTAATAAGCAAATAGTGAGTTGGTGAGCAGCGAACAGCGCCGTTTGGCTGCCGTCCATCGGTGCGAAGCAGGGGGCTGCTGGTGTGAGCCCGGAGAAAAGGCAGGAGGACGACACTTGGCTCGTAGATGTGCTGCAGTATTGCATCTTTCTAACGGCCAACAGCAAAGAGCACAGATGAAAAAATATCATTTAAAAAGTTTAATTAAATTTCTCTCTTACTTGATAAACAGCTGCTATGTTAACACGGCCAATATTTCTTCACTCTAGCTGAAATCATTTAGAGATTCACATGGATGCCACATGTGTTTACATGGGTATCAATCAAACCGTGAGGTCTGATGGAAACGTAACTGAAGAAGAGAGTTTTAATCCATTTTATTGACAAAACTGTGTCCCAAAAGTCAGATCCACGTGTTCATTGTGACTGCCCAAATACATTCTGGCATCACGTCTTTGAACAGCATGTTTTGCCACATTTCTGTCTCCTCCCAGAAACCCGTCACGGCACATGTTTGATCCGCACGGGGCAAATGTGCAGAAAGAATGTATTTATTGCACCCACGGAGAAACGGATAATCAGATCAAGTGTTTACATCGGGGGTCTTCAACGCTTTTCAGGCCAAGAACTGATGGAGAGATTAAGTAGGGATCGCCCACCTAATATATGTGTTTTCAAATATGTGTTCAAATATTAATTTTCTTATTTCAAATACGCGCAACAGTAGGGTGGATATGGAACTGCCGTGAACATAATAAATCAGTATAAAATATATATTATATATTGTGCCTGGATTCATGTCAATGTGTATTCAAAGAAATAAAAAAAAAAAAAAAACATAATTAAATTTAAAAAAACATGTCTAATCAACCAAAGATTTTGCGACCCCCCCTGCAGTACCTCTGTGGACCCCTAGGGGCCCCGTACCTCCTGTTGAAGCTCTATGATTTATGTGGTTATTATTATTATAATACAATCCTATCTGACAATATAAGACCACTCTGCTGAGACTGAGGTGGCGTTTTATTATTTTATTAACTGGGATATTATCGCAATTACGAGCCGAATACCAGTGTCCATATAAACGCAGCCGTGCATTCAAGAGGAAAAAACACGGATTGTGACCTTGAGTCACGTGGCAATCATGTGGTATGTGCATTACATTATATTACAATTTAACTGACTGGGCACTGTGTCGTCCCTGGAGCTTGAGTGTCACGTTACACATACTGCATACTGTACATAATTGCACGTCTCCCTTTACTGCGCAATCCTCTTCTTTGTGAGAATAATGTTCCTTCATTAAAATCATATGAGCACACCGGCCTCGGTGCCGCTCAGCTGACTCCAGCCCGACCCTATCATCCACAAACACACCTCCTGAGCTAATGATTGTGTAATTTTATTGCCAGCAGGCACATGAATTGAAATCATTCAAGTCGAAGACTCTCTGAGACAAATTCTTCAGCCTTTGGCCTATTGGGAGCGGCAATATTATCCTTGCGAAAACGCCAGGAGAGCCCCACAGATGAACGTATTCTGACCTCACGCTGAATTATTCTGCTTCCTCCAGGCTGCTTTCTAAAGTGAAGCATTTAATTGCGAGCAACGGAGCATTTCTCCATCATTTCTCTGCGACAGCTTTCTGCAGATTCTCTGTGTATGATCCAAGATCATTATTGGAGCTGTCAGTAACTTAGTAGTCCCTGACGGGGATCGAGTTTTTGCCCGAATATAGATTCCAGGGACTCTTGCCTTGAGATTAGCCGCGATGAAAAACCATAAAATCGAATATCTGCCATGCCTCATTTATGGCTCGCATGTCATTTGGTTGTTTCCGCTCGGCGGCTAAAAATCAGACATCAGTGCTGTTATTCTGGTCCCGCACACGCCTCGCATCCGTATTATCTATTAGCTGAACCTGGAGGCCGCGTCAGTGGCGTTTCAAAAGCTCCACCTGGACAGGTGTGTTTGCTTTGTGGAATAACACAAGTGCGCTACATGTGGCCAAGCCTTTATTCAAACACCGACGGCGCATACAGTCAAAGATAATAAGAAGCACAAGGACACGGCCTTTAGATCCATCAGGCAGAAGCTATTAAACCGATGAGAGAGCGACTCCTCAGTCACATGAAAGAACGAAATCTCTGTTACTGTTTGCAGACGGAGCCCCGTGAATCTTAAGTTTATTTTTAATTAAACCCCCGGCTGCTTTATCTGTGGACTTTTTTCAGGTCTTAAAGCCTCGCAAATACGAAAAAAAAAAATAAACAAAATGAAGACAAAAGAATAAACGCTGGCACGGCTCCAAACAGAATGCAGCGTTTTATAATTTATTTATTTCTTCGCTTTTTGACATTAAATCAATACAGGCTACGGTTGAGTCATCAGTCCTCGGGGCTGTCTTTGCCAGTGAAATTAACTACTGAGATACAATTTAGAAACAATAGAGCGGATTCGGTTATGGAGAAGCCGAGCGAATCATAAAAGCAGAGAAGAAAGAGAGAAGGTGTTTTTGTGTCACGGAGCTTTTAATTATTTTTACTTCCGTGCAAAACCGGTTACACTTTCCATTTCTCTCTGAATCAACGCTCTTTAATGAAAATTAGCCGCGCGTTTCTTTATGATCACATCAGTCTAATATTCCTTATTAATGCACAGCCTAGTGTCAGTGCTTTGACATACAGAACAAATACCAATAATTATTTCCTATGCTGTGTGTGGGTGAGCTGGCAGTGGAATTGAAAGCTGCATTGTTTCAGGGGTCCCATTGCTTTGCTGTTGCTTTTTGTTTCCTGTTCTATTAAATGCTGCACAAGTGTCCATAGCACAAATATAGAATAAACTTGGCCTTATGTAACCCGCGCCATCATCTGCTTTCTGTAAGACTGACAGCGTAGCGTGAGTATTCCTATTATTGTCCCGCCTGCCAGTAATCTTGGCAGCTCCTCGGCAGATGGTGCGGCGACGGTGTCTCAGGTCTGGCCGCGCTGCAGCTTGCTCAGCCCTCCGTCCGCCCGTCCTCTCCGCAGACCCCCGCTACGCCTCGCTCGTGACTAATGATTTCCTGTTCGTCACAGAAGCACGCAGTCATCAGAGGTGCGGGCACGAGGGGCGTTTTCTGCTGCAGCTCCTCTCTGGCCCATTTAAGCCTCATCCCAGTGGTGGGGCGTAGCTGGTTCTGACTGCGAGCTCGCTGTTAAGCACATTAATTGGGGGCGCGGGGCTGCAGAAATGTTTTTTTTTTTTCTCTTTTTTTTTTGGTTTGCAAAACAGTCACGTTAATGAATATCTGGGCACATTTTGAAGGCTTTGGGAGGAGATGTGCGCGAGGACATTGTCCTTGGTATACAGTCACCTTCAGAGGCAATATTACTTAGGAAGACATGTGAATGTACAGTGTCACATGTCCTTCACCACGAACGTAGACGCACGACCCTGGGGCTTTTAGTTGCCTTTTATTGTGAAGCTCCATTTGGAGCTTTTATCCACTTGAACTGGCTTTACTTCATATCTATCCCGTAATGTGCCTCCCGGATCTTCTTACCCATGGCCAATTAATTCAGACGTTGCCTTATATTACCATAATTGTCATCTGAACCTATTCATGCTAAATGCAGACTGCTCCAACATGAGAATGAAATGCGATCGGCTTTGCGACGGATGACCTTGTGGGCCTTTTTTTTTTTTTTTCCTGTAAATCGAATCAATATCCCTTTTTTTCCGCAATGCTTTGATTTGTAGAAGGCGTCAAGTGGGATTTCATCAAATATGACTCAACCCCCTAAGGGTGAGCTCGGTGAAGACTGCAGCACACCGCAAGGCAAGTTACGTCACCTTAGGTTTCTCTTAAATATATAATTAAACAGTTTATCCAATTTGCATGTGAATTAATGAGCTCAAACTGCAATCATCGGGGCATTTTTCTTTTTTTTTTTTTTATTGAGCAACTTCGCAAATAGCTTCAGCGACTTAATTAAGAAGTATTGTCTGTGTGGACAAAGCGTTCGACAGTTTATTCCTCCGTGTCACAGATTTTTACTGTTGCACTGGGTGACCTGTTCTTAGATCTTAAATAGTAAGTGCTGCACCAAATCTTCAGATGAAATTAGTCTGGGACAAACACAGGTTTACTTGTGTAACATTTAATAAAACCTGGGGTAGTGTTGTCCAAGGACGTTAATAAGCATTTTTAAAAGATTAAACCTTTGTATTTGTGTGATTGTTTTGGCCACTTTGGGGCTGTCAGTACAAACTGTAATCACGTCGCCATTTTGTTGGCTTTTTTTAGACATCAAGCAGTTACAGAGCAAGATTAACCTGCATGTAGAGTCGCCAAAGGGAAATGCAAATTCTCTTTTCTTTTAGCTCTGGTTTTGTTACCACCAGTTACAAAGGGAAATAAGATGCTTCACGCACCATGGCTTCTGCTATCATTTATTTATTTTCTTATAATGGTTTTCAGCATTCGGAAATCGGGGACTGATAAGGGCAGATGTTAAAATCAAGTCTAAAACGATGTACACATATGCCCTTAGAGCTATGAGATAGAAATAATAACTCATGGGTTTGTCCGAATGAGCAGAGCCTTTGACATGACACTTATTAATTTGATGCGCCATCCACGGAGGGTTTTATAGCAGCTTGAAAGATTTATGCTATAAATGGGAAGTGATGTGGTTTGGGGCGGAGTGCCGCAGGAGTGTTGAAAGATGAAATAACACAGCATTAGTCTCTGCCTTGGGATGGGATATTGACATGAGCAAAACGTAGAATACATACAGCCTTAATATTAAACCATGAAACATTTCCACCTGCAATCCACTGATATAATACTTTAGCAAATGCACCTACAGCATGTTTAAATAATTTCCATTACTGATGATAGAGGAGCATTTCATCGTATCTTGACTGAAGAAAGTTCCCTCCCTGAACTGAGCAATGAATAAACAGTGCTCTCTGTGAATGCCGTTGCCTCCGTTGCGCCGCAAACTGTCCAGATACTGAAAAGTCTGTTGCACGATTGTTGTGCAGTTCTCATTCAGTCGGATCCGGCTCTTCGGCGTAAAACGGGATGATTGATTGCTGTTGAGAGGCGAGCGGTTCACTAAGTGTAGCAAATGAAATGCAGAGCATTCATTAGGTCCGTCAATACATCTACTCGCATCAAACTGAGTAGCTTGTGCAATTTTTTTTTAGGTCCCAACTTCACTGCTACCTCTAAATGGCGATTGTAATTCGCCACTGGACTGTAATGAGAGCTGCTCGGTCTAAAGTGTGTCAGATCTCTGATAGCCACTAAGCGCTCGTGATTTACAATTGGCCGAGGGTGATTCAGTCCGGCCGTAATGCTGAATTCATCACAATGATCTATTTTTATCCTTTCAATTTCATGTCTCCTCAGCCTGATAACCATTAGAGCACCTTCTCGTTCTCTTAAAATCGTCAAACGGTTATTAATGGAAAGCGATGGCGCCATTTCCATCACTTTCCCTCTGGTTGAATCTCTAGTGTGTAATTATGTGCGTGAGCATCATTAGCCATGAGAGCATAACATCATTTCCCACGTTGAGCATACTTTATTCAATGTTAATGAATAAATAGTCTCTCGGGGGTCTGACTGAATTGGATTAGAACACATATGATTTCCTGCCTTATCAAGTTGGGCCGAATTAAATTACTCATCTTGGCTTGGACAGAGTGCTCACTGGGGTCAGCTGCTGACTTCCCCTTTACTTAAGAGTTTTAAAGAGGAAGTGCTCAAAGTAACACCTGGTTTGCATCTTGCCCGCCCTTTCGTCTCTATTATTGTTCTGTTTTCCCTAATGCGCCTTGACACAGTAGCCTGGAGTAATGGTTCTGAAATGCTACACTGAATCGATGCCTGGTGCCTTTTCCTCTCTTAGGTAATTTACTTGGTAATGAGAGACGGTGCGGAAGACTGTCTCTGCATGCGGTGGGAAGATGTAATCTGTTTTCCCCACGATACAGTTGGTTCAGAGAGTCTTGGGCTGCTAATTAATTAACAGTGAGATGCTGAAATAGGATTTCACTGAAGGGCTTAATTTGGATAATCGCTGCCCCTTCACCTTTCTGTCAGCCGGCGTTGCCCTGGTGTCTGTGACTGATCTTTGTCACAAAAGCATATAAATTTATGTCTGGAGGGACGCGTGTGCCGGAGAGGCCAAACAGTGTGTATACCTGTGTGAAAATGTGTCTGTTATATTCCCTCTTGTCTATAAAACAATCTGTATCAATCAGAGTTGATCTAAATGACCCGACATGTCAACAGCAAACCCGTGCGAGAGTGGTTTTCAGTGCTAGAGATAAGGTCAAAAAAGCCATTTTGGCTATCATAAAGGAAGTATCGTCTAGATATTGATGTCATTTATTACCTGACAAGGAGGCTTGGTGGAAAAAGGGGGGAAAGCGATGCCCTAATGCTCCGACAAGACCGAAATGGAGGATAGCCATGATGGAAAAATCAATTAACCTTGGCCTGGAAGTGAAGTAGTTGATCTTTCAGCACGATTTTATTTGTTGACAAATATACCATCTGCTGTTCTGTGGATAAGGGGCTAGACACCGTGTGTGTAGTGAAGTGTGAGTGCATCTGTATCCTTGCATTGGCCCTGGGAGAGAAATCTCACTGCCGTAGTGTGTATGCATACAGATAATCACATGGCGCATAGATGTAGGAGCAGAAGGTTTGCAAATGAAAAGTCACGTATCAGTAGATGAGCCACATACTAGAGGTTTTGTGCTCATGAAATCACTAATGCTTTAGTCTGGGTACTGCAACTTAAACTCAGTGATCTTGTTATATCATCCCATAAAAATCACGATGTGCAATAACCTTGCACACACAAAAACCTCAGTACAAGACACTTTGTGGACTAATATATCCATGAATGTCCATCAGTTGTTGAGAAGATGACAAGTGCAAGTAGGATTTCACCCGCTGATTAATTGCGCAGCGGGATTATCCCAGTTGTTTCCAGGTGTGTTTCAGGGTGTCAAAAGACCACCGAAATCCATGTGGGCAACTAATTGTGAACAGCAGATGGCAGGCTGTCAAGGGATACGCAGTGCTGGGAAATTATTTTCACAATGTATGTACAGTGGCACTGAGGTGTCAAAAAAAAATCACAAAAAGTCTAACCTGTAATCATGCTCAAAAGTTTTGCGAGTCAGTGTGTAAACACGATGACATGATGTCAGGTTGGAAATTCCAGAGACCTGTGGGATGCACGGAACAAGTCTGATCCTCAGAGGCCCCTCCCCTCAACCCATAGGACCCGTACTGACTCTTCCATAGTCGGACGTATCACCAATGATGAGTACGGAGGACCGATCGAGAGCTTTGTTGTGTGGAGCAACCGGAACCACCTACAACTCAACATCACCAAGCCTGATGAGGAGGTGGTGGTGGACTACAGGAGGAATCGGAGGAGACCTGTCCCAGTCGCCTTCCAGGGTCTGGAGGTAGAGATTGTGGACTTGTAGAAGTTGGGCTCCACGTCAACAACGGTCTGGACTGGTCACACAATGCAGACGGCCTCTACAGGAAAGGACAGAGCAGGATGTTCCTCCTAAGGAGACTGAGGTCTGTAATAGACTCCTCAAGACCTTCTACCAGTCTGTGGTTGCCAGCTGCTCTTCCTTGCTGTCGTGTGCTGGTGGGGCGGGGCCAAGACTGGCGAGGTTAACAGGCTTAATAAACTGGTGAGGAAAGCCTGCTCGGTGGTGGGATTGAACTTGGACTGCTCGGAAACAGTGGCTGAGAGGAGGGTGAAGGACAAAATCTGTGCAATGTCGGACAGTCCCTCTCATCCTCTGCACGACAAGCTGTGGCTGATGGGCAGATCATTCAGCCAGAGGATCATCCCACCCCGATGCAGAACTGAACGCCTCAGACGCTCCTTTTTGCCCTCACTGAGCCGATACGTAGCCTATTTACATACTCAATTTATTCACAACTGTTTTCACTTTGTTCTTGTTCAGTATATTTTTTGTTCACTGTTGTGTTTGTCCTACTTACTGTCTTCTGGTCACATTTTTTTCTTGACTTGTGCTGCTGTAACATTTGATTTCCCTAATGTGGATCAATAAAGTATTATCTTTTTGTTTTCATTTTTGGTTATACTTCCAATACACCATCATTTCACCAACATCGATGGTGCCCCATGAAGGTCATCTTAGACAAGGACAAAGAGCACTAGAACTTTAAGTCACTTCACAGATACTACAAGCCAAGAAAGCCCATCTGTACCTCCTCCTGCCACCACACACTTGAAGCTGTTATAACATGGCAGTACAACGAAAACAATGGGCTTGACGTTTCCTGGATTGGTCGTTACAAAGCAGGCGATTGGTTTTGTGGGGAACAGTGGGCGGTACAGACTTCTATGGATTTCTGTTCAAGGGTTCTTCACAAGGTTTGTCTTTCCTTTACGCTCTGGAGGTTTCCAGACACTCGTAAGGGAAATTAACATCAGAGCTGCACCTGCGACAATCCTTGAGGTGGAGAAGTGCTCCTTCAACATGCAGCAGAATCCACTTATTCTTCTTTCCTCTCCTCTCTTCTAATAACCCCCTTCTTCAGCTTGAACACTCAGTCAGACTGACTGAGTAATCAGGCGCCTCACTATACAGCTAAGGGACAAAATGACTTACCTAAGTTTATTCCTGATATGCTCTTCCATGAGCATCTGAGCTATTTTTGCCCAACCCTTGAGGCTAAAACATTACATTTAAGCAGTGTATGAAAACATACACTGTAAGTACCTTTCAATTATTAATGAATGTTGTAAAGTCACAAATAAGTTTTCTGATCATCCCATCTAATCTTCCGTACCGCTTAATCCTAGCTAGGGTCGCGGGGGTTTGCTGGAGCCTGTCCCAGCTGCTGTCAACAGGCGAGAGGCAGGGTAGACCCTGGACAGGTCACCAGCCTATCGCAGGGCTAACATAGAGACAAACAACCATCTGATTAATACGCACACCTAGGGTCAATTTAGAGTCACCCATCAGCCTAACGAGCTTGTCTTGGAGGTGGGAGGAAGCCGGAGTACCCGGTGAGAACCCAAGCAGACACAGGGAGAACATGCAAACGAGCTGGATCAGCGCTAACCACCGAGCCGCTGTGTCGCCCTTTCTGATCATCATTGGATCTTTTTAGTTAGTTTGCAGAGTTCCTTCCTTCTTTTTCTATGTTCCCAATTTTCTCTCCCTCCACGACATAACCGCTTAATTGCAAAGCTCTATCTTTTGAAATTATCCCAGAGTTTCTCTCCATTTCTTAATACTTCTAGCTTACATTCTTGAATTACCATTAAAACAAATATTATCCAGTATTTTTTGCACATTGTGCATACTGCACTCAATCCCCTGCTTTACTACATTTGTAATTACTAAGAAAAACCTTGCAGAAGGAAACTTGAAGCCTGATTTAAAGACCTCATTTAAACTTGAGGTTTAACTTTCACGCAAATCCTCTCTTATCTTTAAGAGACAGAATTCTTGGAGTGGAAAATGTATTAAATCTGTTTTTTGGCCAGGACTAACATTCGCGACATCTGTGTTCTGTCTCTGCAGGTTTTGGGATGACAACACCTGTGACAATTGCGGGCAAGGTGTTCTTGATCTTTTACGGACTTCTGGGCTGTGCTGCCACTATCCTCTTCTTTAACCTCTTCCTGGAGCGCATCATCACGCTTCTGGCGGTGGTGATGAAGGCCGTGAGGGAGAGGCGAATCAGGAACAGCGGCCTGCTCCCGCCAGGCATCCGTCACGACTTCTCAGCCTACTCCCTCCCGGGATGGAAGCCCTCCGTGTACCACGTGATGCTGATTCTCTGCATTTCCGCGATCACCATCTCCTGCTGCGCGTCAGCCATGTACACCCCCGTGGAGGGCTGGGCTTACTTGGACTCACTCTATTTCTGCTTCGTCACATTCAGCACCATCGGCTTTGGTGACTTTGTCAGCAGCCAGGGCGCGACTTACGAATACCAAAGCCTCTACAGGGTGGCCAACTTCTTCTTCATGCTAATGGGTGTGTGCTGCATATACTCTCTGTTCAATGTCATTTCTATTGTCATCAAGCAGGTGCTCAACTGGCTGCTGGAGAAAATGAGCTGCTTGTTTTGCCAGCGCTGCAATAAGGCCAACGCCTTCCTGGGCAGACGCAACGCCATCCGACCCGGTTCCAAGGTCCGCCAGGGTCGCCTGGGCCAGCCGCCCGACTCAGACGGACCTTGCGATAGTGACACTGAGGGACGCAGACTATCAGGGGAGATGATCTCCATGAAAGACCTGGCGGCCTCTAACAAGGTGTCGTTGGCCATCATGCAGAAGCAGCTGTCCGAGTCCGCCAATGGATACCCCAGGACAGTCTGCGGCAGCTCGCGCCATAATGGTTTCTCCGGTGGGGTTGGCGCCCTCGGTATCATGAACAACAGGCTGGCGGAGACGAGTAACTCCAGGTAGAAGATACAGTGAGACTGAAGCGTCGGAGCTTTTTTGTTGACCGCCATATAAAAATACAAGGGTTTTAAAAAAAAAAAAAAAAAAAAAGGGATTGCCGATGTAACTTGTTATGCATGATATACATGATTTATTTATTTTTTTTCTTGGCCGGAATTACAAGTCTGTCTGACTGACAAAACAACTAATGGTGATTCTAGTGATGGTTTGATGATGATGGCATGAAGAGAGAACCACAGATAAAAAGTCAAAATTTGGAAGCGTGGGTACCATCCATCACCATCTCATTAACCAAACCCAGAACAAAATCTCTTAAATAACAGTGTTAGCCTGCAGAGGAAACAGTATGCCATACTCGCTCAATATACCTGACTTAAACAACCGTAATGTTGTGTTGTAAAGGAGCCAAGGGAAGAATACAGTCTTTGCTGTTTTGGGGTTTTGCCAGTTTATCTGAATGTAGATACTGAATGCTGATGTAAACAAGCCGAATGATATAGCACATACTGATCTATGCATTGCAGTTCTCATGCATTTTTGCACCATTCCCTTCCATTGATTGTGCAAACACACCTTCTTTCCCCCCCTCTTCTTCTTCTATCCTCAGGTGATTGATTTCATTTCTAGTGTGGGAGGTTTCTTAGCGTGGCCGCGATGTAGCTGATTTCAACAGGGGCTGTAGTGAAAGGGCGGTTTATTCAGTGACATACTAACAGGCTACAAAGAGTAATTTCCTGCCGCTCACGGTGGAGAAGGGAGCAGAGTCGTGGAATGAAAATTCATTGCTCATGAGAGAGGAGCAGGCCTTCTTATCAGCTGAGAACATGCTCCGGCGTCCAAAGACTTTGACTTAAACGGTAAAAGAAGGCCCCTTCCAAGTCTTTCCCCCTTTTTTTTCCTCTAGCTTACAGCCGCCTGCAAGGAAAATAAATGATAGCGGGATATCGCGGGACGTGTTCGTAAAACTGAATAAATGAAAGTTTGTGTTTGTTGGATGCGAAGTATAAGGTAGGTGGACAAGTAGGGGAACAATAGATGGCTGTAGCCCATTCATGTTTAATGAAGCATATTGAAAGAAGCAGGGTGGATCCCAGATGCATGAGTAAAAGAGGGTTCTCATTTTCCATTTGTTTGCATTTACACATTTTTCTCTGTAAAAAAAAAAAAAAAAAAAACCTGCAGATGCCTATTCCTTCCTCTTGATTCGCAGCCTAAATGTGCAGCTGTGGTTTAACGGATGGAGGGCATTCGCAGAGGATACGGCGCTACCCTGTCAGGCTTAACGTTCAATTCCCTCGTCGCCGACAACAATTTCTTCCGAGGTGTCTGTGATTTACGGCCACGTGGCGGAGTGTGGTGTTTGCAAACACCAACATAGAGGAGGAAACACAGATACCTATCCAAGTGATGGAGGTGGAGGAGTAGGGAGAAGAGCAGCTGACAGCAGTAGAGGAAGAGGAGGTGGGGTTAATCAAGTTTATATCTAAATTCATGCAAATCTGCAGCCTCCCCCAGCCGCCGAGCGCTCAACTTTTCCTGGCGTCTCCCCAGCCCTCCTTTCCCCTTCCATCTCTGCAATCGCTTCACACACACACCCTGCACCAAAGCCCTCCTGCTTCCTATTTCTCGCGGATCTCGGCTCTCTCCTCAAGCCCATCACTGTTACACTGTGAACATGAGACACGCCATAAATGTACATACAGTATATAGCATTGGAATGTCTTTAAAAAAAAAAAAAAAAGAAAAAAAAAAGAAGCTTTTTAACGTTAAGGGTTGGGTCTGGATCTGTCCTTTTTCTTGATTTTTATCATTTCAGTGCATAGTGGTGAATAATTTCTCCCCAGTCTCTGCAAGAGGAATAGAGAAATTGACTCAGGTAGTTAAATCTTCAGGCTTGTCTTAGTTTTTCCTGCATGCCATTATGGTAAAGCCATACGAGATAGCTGTATATAAAACAGAGTACTGTTTAAAGTCTATTTTTCTACATTTAGCTTTCAAATATCTGTAAGTGGATGATTGAAAAGTCTCACTGTCACATGTCTCTTATACAGTCAGTTGCTGGATTGGCCAGATGCAGCATTCAGAGGAGCTTAACTCATTTTGCAAGATACAGAAATTTGTTGAGGTTTTTTTTTTGCAGAGTTAAGCCCGGTTTATACTTCTGCAGCAGATCAACAGATACTGGTTTGTCTGCTGGTTCGTCCGCATCGTTTTGTAATCACGCTGCTAAAACGCTAGAGTTTCTTTGTCTACTTCAAACAGTGGGGACTGGAACTGAGCATTAATCATTAATAAATGCTGAGCAACAGTTACTTCTCCTGGATTCAATCTGCGATAGATGATGCGTAAAAGGCAGGAGAAAATATAATTTTCTGTACTTCTATGGCCGCTGAGAGACATATTCGAGGAAATGCATTTTGGACTTATTACATCTGCTTCGTCGGGACATGTAGTTGCATTACTGGGGAGGTTCACGTCAGGCTACAGCGGAGGCTCGGATCCGACGCAGACGCATAAATCTGGCTTAACTCTGCAAGAAAGCCATTGCTTATTCCTTTCACAATTCCCAACAGGGTGGCTCACGAGCGGGAGAAGTGAGCGTATGTGGGTGATGTGAAGCTCGCAGCACTGAGGGCGGAGGGTTCACGTGCTGTTTAGCGGTGACACTGCAAACACAAAAAAAAAAAAAAGTGCCAAAACCCTGGGACATCTGAGCAGGAGCACGGGCATGCTGTAGCATATGACATACTGTAGTTTGAATTCAACGGCGTTCCCCACGGCTGAAATGCGTCTCGGGGGGGGAAGGTTTTATTGACGCTTCTCTGGAATGATGATTCCTGGATGCAAAGGTTGATTTTCCCTCTGAGGTTTTAGGTTACGGTGATCGAGGTTTCGGGACGTTTCCTCCCGATATCGTCCGCACCGTGACTTTAACAGACTTCCAATTAGGACCGTGTGTGTAAGTATGCATTTGTGCATCCAAACAAAGAGTGTAAATGACTGAAAATGACAGTTTCGGGAATCTGCCGAATCTTAACTGCTTCCCAAAAGAGAAGCCCCTCTAGGAGTTTTTATTGACTCGATATAATATTCGCTGATATGTATTTTACTTAAGCCTGAAACACATCAAGCTTTTAAGCCACTGAATATAATACTTAGAGTTTATTCACCTACAATGCATGCTTGGCTTGAAATCAGTTGCCTTACTTTAGTCCATGTATATTCCCCAAAAGGTTCCTTAGTGAAAAAGATTATCGTGTGTAGAGCTTGTGCGTTGTACTATACAACTATTTTGCATTTTGCAAAATCGATCTCCATTGATTGCAATGGTTTTAACTGCCCCGCTGTCCTCTGTGTCTCCTGTAAGAGGAGACAGGTGGTCTTAGGATTGACTGTATGTTTGTATTTGTCCACAGCAGAAATGCCTCTAAATAGCGGATATCGGTCTACTTTTGTTTCTAGTGCAATTAATAATTCATGTCCTCATCAAACACCAAATTGGGTTGAGCTGATGCAAAATTCAAGTGTTTGTACATAATCTGGGTGAACGTAGCAGACTTGGAGCGCATGGCTCGGCGGTTCGCGCCAAACTTGTCAGGGTCGACTCAACCCGAAACAGTCGAAGCCGCCGCTGACAGCGATTTTTTCCGCTCAATGATCATATTATTCTGCTGCATTAATTGACACTGGAATATCTGTTAGTCAACAGCGCTCTGAATGTAAAGTAGTCCTGTTAAAATGTTACGCTTCCACGGCCATTACAATAAGGAAACGACTTGTTTGACACAAGGACAGACTGGAAACGTAGTTAGTGTTAATCTTTAAAGCTGCTGACGGTGCTAATGGCATTAACGTTTATCCTACAAACTTCCCTGTAGTCGCAGTATGAGGCATAGCGCTTTGCTCCGCACCAAGGATGAGTGCATGAACTCGAGACTGTTAAAGTGGCTCATTCCAGGAGCGAAATGTATTTACATTAATTTGGTGAGGGGCGCCCTGCAAACGGCTGTTGCTGACAGGCAGGTGAACAGCTGAGCGGGTCCGTAAATGAATGATGTATCATTTGCGCTGCTCGGCTGCTTCTGATCTTTAGCGGGAGTCACGCTGTCAGCCTTGATCCAGAGCTTGATCTCCAAATCCACAGGACAAGTGAGCTTGTTTTGTTTTTGTTTGTTTTTTATGTTTTTCTTTCTTCTGAAGACCGGTAAAAGGGTGCCACAAACTTAATATAGAAGCTGCTTCATGCGTCTGTGATCCACAGTTATGTTGATCTTTGCCTCTATTGATATCAGAAATAATTCTACATGTCTCATGTTGCTTGCATCGTGGTGTAACATCCAGTTAATGTATGCAAATGAATTATGTTTGCAAGTTGCACATTTATACAAATGATTGTACTTTTATATAATGTAACTGAAATTTGTGTGAAGCAAGAAGGGGTTCCATTAAACACGGATATTTACTGACATTCCCTTGGTTTTGGTGGAGTTTCGTACAGACTTAACTGTTAAGGCTCATTTAAGTTAAAATATGCGTGAAGCTGACACCGGTGTGAGACATTTATATTTGTCTGCTGGGTTCATTTTCAACAATGGCGACTGAAACTTTCGCCAGAGACAAGTCATATGTACATATGTTTGTATCTCGAAACCTCCTCAATTAACCTTTTGGTGTGTTCCATCTTTACTTATCCAAGACACTCAATTAAAAAACAGCTGAGATGGAGAAGCAGCCAGAAACACTAAAGCGGAAACAAGCTACTCCCAGGTCGGCAGTAGCGTGCCGCCCTAGCATAGCTAGGGCATCGAACTGATGAGGAAGTCTATTAGACACCTCTATTTAACTGCAGATTTATAAGAGCCATCACATTGAACCAAATCAGCTTTACTGGTCATGTGCTATATGTGTGCACATACAAGAATGTGTTCTCTGCACACATTTGTCCACACACAGAGTAGTAATCGCGCCTGAAACAATGGGCAGTCATGCAAGGCACCCAGGGGCTCTAGGTGCTTCCTCGAGGCAACTCAACCGTGGACACGAGGCGTAGCTGACCCAATCCCAAAGCTGCTTCTCTAACCGGTACCGGTACAGCTTTTCCTGAACCATAGATTTCAAACAGGGCCGAGTTTCCTATATTATACATAACATAACTGGGACATTTACTCTGATTTGACTCGATTGCAGCTCAAAGTTCACTGATGACTCTCGTCGGGCCGATGTTGGCAGAAAACAGCAGAGATTCCAGGAAAATACTGAACCCGAGCAGCCAAGAAATAGACTGATGCACGAGCCAACTGAACAGTGGCAGTAGTGACAGTGACAGTAGTGTCCGATCTAAAAAAGCATGTTGTTTTTCCCCCCCAAATGTTCTTCAGCCAGAGAGATTGTTTTAAAACACGGCAATTTTAAGTCGACTCTAATTAACTGCTTTTAACAGATCCAACTGATCACAACAAAAAAAAAAACTGACAGAAAAACACCTATTGTTGGATTTATTTTGGCTTTAGAGACCGCCTAATTAAATTTCTGAGTGAAGGGAGGTAGAAGAAGGGGTTTGTTTTCCCATTAAGTTAAACTTCTATTTCTGATGAGGCTCAGAAATGCTTCTTTTAGATTAGATAGCAAACAGCAAAAAGTAGGAAACAAGCTACAACTGTTGTACAGGCTATGGCTATTATATTAAGTAAAAAAAAAATATTTATCAATGGGTTAAAAGTAGCTTTCTGCATGTGACTCTGATAATTTACGTGTTCTGAGCCCTAATATGCCAGAACACACACGGCTTACTGGAAGCCCCGCGAAACAGCTCGGCTCTTTTGGTAATGGGTCGATCAGGATGTTAGTCATAAAGGGAAACCTGTAATTGCATTCATTATTGAAATGAGTCTGAACTCGGCAAATTATGCTGAAAAGCAACATACATTATCTCGCTGCGCAGGGGTAAAGAGGAGTCTGTGTGGAGGAAATGTGCCACACAAGTCAGCGATCATCAGCAATTTTCCCTTCAGCAAGAAGCCTCATCTCTCCTCGCGGTATGGGAACATTAAACAGTCCGGTATGGTTCTCGGAGCAGATGACACCCACCTAGCGGGATTGCCGCTTTTCCGTCTCCTTATGCTAGACGTATCTGCGTGTTGCTAGACTCAGAATGACTGGAACTGTTTCAAGAAATGAGATGAGAATAAATCCGTCTTTATTACAACACATCCAATTCTTCTCACTTTGTTTTCTTCTTGCCAGGCGCACAAACAATCCTCTCTCCCCCTCACACCGCCACAGTGCAAACAGCAAGATTATCCCACAGGGAGGCAGGACTGCAGCTAAACCTCCAGCAGCAGGCTGGAGTGTTTCCTCTGGGTGTCAGCTGGTGCCACAGACATGTGCCTCATTTCTTTCACTGCGGCAGAAATCTCAGATTCCCTGCTGTTTGTCAAGAACTGTTTACACTGTGTCTCCGCTTCTCATCTAGCTTTCCGCTGGCTTCTTTTCACTTAGCTCTCAGTTTAGCAAAATATGAGCACTGCTATTGCAATCAGATAAATGATGGATTTCGCACATCCCTCACATGCTGGTAGAATGCCATTAATCTTCGTTTGAGATTAAGTGATTTACAAAAGCTGTCGAGAATCTTCTTAAGACCTCGTCAAATGAAATACGTTGTCCAATTACTCTGGAGAGGACAGAATGGTGACAGACATTAATACAGCATGTCAGTAAAGAGGATGGAAAGGAATTATTTAAGGCTACATTATCTTGAACATTAAATTAACATTTTTAGCCCTTTCTGAATGAAGAATGTTCTATAAATGGAAATAAATTGATGAATATTTTATGTTAAAAAGAGTCCCCCACACTGTGCTACACATATGTTGTCTCTCAGTCCCAAGTTTTGTTGTTTTTCCTAAAAACTATTAAAAATACATCAGCGAGCGGCGCCACTCTTCACTGTTCCTTCATCGTGATTAATACGGGCGCTGTAGTTTATTCAGAGTTAATCCAACGTTCACCGCTGCCATAATTAATCACAAATTATTTCCTGCAGTTTCAAGCTTCTCCGAGATCTTTCAGCTGCGGCGAGTTATTTATAAGTGGCAAAGAAATGGTGGTGGGGGGTTCATCGCTGCAGGAGGAACTCGTGCCCTTCACAAAACACGAGTAAGGAAGATTATGTGCCTGTACTGATAAGACATCTCGACGCATCAGCCTCAGGAAGGTCTTCAAAATGGACAGCGACCTCAAGCATCCCCGAGTTGCAGCAGAATGGCTCGAGAAAATAAAAGCCAGGTTTACATGAAGATTTTTTTTCTCATTCCAATTCAAGGTTTCAGGTCAACTGTTTACATGTGAGGTGATCTATTCTGATCTGATGTTTACATGTATCACTGCTTTAAACAGAACCTGTGATGTGCTCAGATCACATGACTGAACAAAGATGGAGGTCTCTCATCTAATCAGTCATAGTTGCAAAGGTAAAGCAAAGGCTTGATTCGGAAAGTCTGAGGGCTCAAATCCACTTTAGCTATTGTGTCGGCCTCATAGAAGCCGGGTCTTCAAGGTTTTCCAGCGCTTTCAAATTTGTTCCACGTTTCAGTCTTTCCCAGTGTGTTAACACACACTCGTGAACACACACACGTGTACACACACGCGTGCATACACGTGAATGTGTATAGACACACGCATATGCATGAACTTGTACACACACAAACGTGTATGCGTGTAGACACATGCGCATACTCGTGAACACACAGACGCGTGTGTAGACACATGCGCATATCCGTGAATGTGTGCACACGCAGATGTGTGTCACAGACAGCCCGCTGAATAAACAAATGCCGAGTCCGAATAATTTTCAGGTGTCACTACGGTGCCCCTGTGCGCTGGATATCGTGCAAACCCACTTTTTAAGCCAGTGGCCATCAGAAAATTTCTGTACCTTGGAAGTGAACTATTATGAGAGCAATGCGATTCCAATTCCAAGCAGTGTTGAGCAGTGCGTTTAAAATGTGGGCCCTTTTCAAACCCTGGTAGCACTGCATTAAAATTAAAGCATTTCATGTTGAAGGACCTTGCACACGATGCAAGCCCTGAAAAAACTATTTCATCATTTCACCGTGTCTGTGAAATTTGCTGGGAAAAAAAACAGCCTCATCTTTCAATAATGAGGCAGAAAAGAAGATGTGACTGGGTTTTGCATTTTGTTTAGCGGTCAGCTAAATTAATTAAAATCCTGTTTTTTTCCAAATCAAAATGAGAAACTAGAAGATGAAAAGGAATATCAAGCTGCGACTGTGTGAGATAGATGTTCTTTTTGATATAATTTACTTTTCTCATGTTCAAAAAAGTAACAAAACAAATTATTAAAAAAAAAAATAAGAGGGACATTGTGTCCTCTTAGGGCTATCAATAGATAAAAACATTTAAATATGATTATCGTGTTATTAAAGCGTTAACTCATTTGCACTCGTGTGCACCATCCAGAGAGGCACTCAGTTGCCACTCATACTGGCACATTTTGCAGAGAGAACTATTAATCCCTTTAAATATCACTCATTAGTGACTTTGCCTGGGGGCAGCCTGAGTCTAGCACCACCACTGATTAGGAACCACTGATTTGAAGTGAAACTGGAGAGATACACATTTGTCTAAAATGAAGGTGCATGTGAAAGAGAATGAGGCCGGTCGGTTATTTACACTGTAAGTTACGTATGTCTATGCATGTGTATGTTAGCGACTTTGAGAAACAAGAAGGAAAAGAGCTATAAAAGACAGCACCAAACATATTTTAATGGAACTTGAACTGCTTTGCAAGATAAAAAAAAAAGGAATATTCAGCAGCAGCTCTATTAGATACTGTATATATAGATTACATCTTTATGTGAACAAACGAAAATAAAAAAATAAAAAATTACAGGTAGGACAAAGACTGACCGTTAAGAATAAAACTCCAGTCGCTATATATGTACACCCAGAAAACACCCCTTTAATAATCGAGTTAATTGCCTCAGTATCCCTGGGCTCTCTGCTCTTAATATTCATGACTTAACCTGGGGCGATAATATGCTTCACTACATTAAGTACCACTTTCAACCCAGCGGCCCCTTCTTCAACACGCCTTTCATGTTTGCCCCTGTTTTGTCAGTCTATTGAGAATGCACATGGGAAAGTCTTTAAAAAAAAAAAAAGAAATATGCAGAGCTTTAATGGTATCTGAACAGACCATGAACCGATCTGAATTGAAGGTAGAGTGTGAAAATCAAAAGTCATTGTGGAAATGGGACATTGCCATGTAGATGGGCCGAGGAGCCTGAATGATGAGGCAATTACCTTATCACATCTGCTCTTTCCGTCTTTCCACTTACCATTGGTGGACACAGAGGGAGAGAGGGGTTAATAGATAAAGGGAACTCACAGATTCTGCTAATTAAGTTTGATATGATCTGTTCCTCAGATTAGAATAGAGCGGTGTTTGCTAGTGCAGAAATCTTTCACTGTCGCCTCGCTTTTACGTTACAAACCTACTAAATCAGAGCTGGAGGTGAGAAGAGACCCTTTTAGCCCTGAACATCGGTGACTCAGGAGTGGAGGTGTAAAGCAAATTTCAAATAGTTTTTAATTATTTTTACATTCTCCACAAAAAAAAAAAAAAAAAAACTCTGCAAACCAAAAGACAAAGGTGCCCATAATTGTCAGATGAGGCCTTTAATTCCCACAGAAATATGAAGAGCTCATAGGGTAAAGTCAAATTATGAACTGGAATTAAACTGAAGGATTAAATGTCAAACAATTAACGTAGGAGGAGATCATTCAAAGAGCTTACATAAAACACCTTTCAGCGGATCCCATATTGAGCTTTTCCTCACAGCTAAAACTGAACTAACTGCCGAGGTAGTAAAACGAAAATCTCTTCTGAGTTTAATGTTACATTTATGCAAATCACAGTCACAGAGACTTCATTCAGACACTATAACTTCTACGTCTGTTTGCGCTCAGTTGAAAATAGTCACATAAGATCTATTCGGCTTCAGCCATCGCAGTAAAACAGCCCCCTCACCACCTGGCTTCTGGAAGTCGGCTGAGGTAGTCTGAGGAGAAACAAAGCCCACATGACTCAGTTTTCATTTTTAAAACTTATTTTTAGTGTTTGGTCGCAGTTCGGTAAGGGTGTGGGTAAAAAAAAGGTTATGTGGTAAAATAGACCTTTTCCCAACTTTAACCACATGTTTGAAAGACTAACTCTAGTGCGCGTTGGCTAAGACATTTGTGTGCTTGGTTGTTTAAGCCATTTACTTGGATGTGTATGAAGCTACATCAGCTGCAAACATTGTAAACAATTAGCAACCAAAGCTGGTCCTCCACTATGGAGTCTTTTGGTGTCTTTCAGCAAATTGTTTTGGTTTTCCAGTGCAACTTTACTATTTTGGTCCAACATCATAGTCTCGTTTGCTCCAAGCTCTGTGAGATAAAGTCTTTTAGGGCTGTCAATAGATTAACACATATAAATACGATTAATCGCACGACCACCAAAGGTTAAAATGCTATTAATTGCATATTGCACACATTGCATTGTGTTTTTAAAGCACATTTTTTAATAAATGTGTATCATCAAGAGAGGAACTCATACTGGCACATTTTGCAAACGCAGCGATTATTAACCTCCTGAGACCCTGTGTCCTCAAGTGGGGACATTAGGTTTTAGGTTTGTGGGAGCTTATTCTGCTTCGTTTAGACCTGTTGTCCTCTTAAGTGGACGTTTTAGTCTGCCATCTAGTGGTAGAAAAGGGTCAATACACTAGTCAGTGTAAGAATGGGTGTTTCAGTGTTTTTTTTCTGCAGCAGATGACAAGACAAACCTCATCAAATTTTATGGTTGTAACTTGTTTATTTATGCTTACTAAGTTTGATATGACACAAAGATTTTTTTTTCAAAAGATACTTCCTGTTCAAAGGTGATGCTTGTTTTTTTTTTTTTTTCACTTCTTAGGTCCAACTAATCCCAAATATCTTGGAGAAATAAAATGCACTGCAAACAAAATCTTGGGTCTCAGGAGGTTAATCCCCTTAAATAACCTGCAGAACCTCACTGGTGTCTTTGCCTGGGGCCCTTCATAGTCTAGGACCACCACTGACTTTCACTCTGATATACAGCTGTCCAGTGAGAGATATATCAGTTCAGATGCACGTTGGTCTAAAATGAGAGTGCACGTGAAACAGAACGACAGCAATCGTATATTTACACCAGAATTCCCGTATGCCTTTGCATGTTCATGTTACTAACTTTAAGAAACAAGAAGGAAAGGAGCTATAAAAGTAGGAATACTGACAGTACTGAACATATTTTGATGGAACTGTTTTTTAATTTCTTGTGACAAACACAAATTGCCATCGCTTTGCAATGGATAGTAAGAAGAGTGCACAACTTTGGTTCGTTTCAAGAACATTCAAGAGATGATGGGAAACTAAATTACTCCAGGTATTTCTTTTTGCTGAGATTTTGCAGTTTTTATTGGCTCGGGTAACCTTGTTTGTGAAGTTCATCTAAATATAGACAGAATTGTTGATACTGCACCACAGGCAGGACAACAATCTGTACATTGCGATATCTTTTTCAATCTCTTTTCTCTCTCTCGTTTCCCCATTTCACTCAGCACAAATACCCCCTTTGTCTCCGCCTGGAGAGAAAAACTCTGCAGCTGGTGTTAAATCTGCCGACTGCGCTATCACTCTACTATCAGTGGAGTGACTGTTCCCACTTCAGCTTCCCCAGAGGCATCAGAATTAATACGTTACACATTTATGGTATTTCAATGAGGCTCGGCGGTTAAAGAGGGCTGTGGAAGGACTGCAAAGAGGGCCGAGGTAATAGTCATTTGCATTCAGACTTTTAATTGCTCTGGATCTTTGGCCTGAGTGTGAGGGAAGGAAAAAGTAGAAATGAGGCCTTGTAATCATGAAATCCTTCTCATGTTGGCGTCAAACATGAGCAACAACAAAGACAGAACCTGCTTTTACGTGGTCATGATATTAAGGAGCAGAGAAAAGGGGGAGACAAGATAAGGAAGTGAGGAAGGATGACAGGAAGGGCTGTGTTTTTATGTCACGTTGATTCCCACTGGCGATTTGGGAATCGCTCTCCACATGAGTCTTGCTCTCCTAATTATGCTGAGAGGAGTCAAATAGAGCTCGCTTCCTAACAGCACTGATTCGGGAGTGCTTCGAGGGAAACAAAGATATGGGGGAAACAAAAAAAAAGAGTAAATAAATAAAAATAGATGAGGTGCAGCCCATGAAAGGACATTGGGAGAAGGAGAGATGCAAAGAGAGTGAGTTTTCTCATCAGCTATAATGCTCTGGCTGTGCTCTTAGTAGAGGTCGCTATTAAATTCAGATATAATATTAATAGTTCTGTTGTGATGCATTTGCTTTGACGTTAGTTGTGCAGTAAATCCAGTGGCTCACAGGATCCAGGCAGTAGTCAGGTGATACATCATTCTGACAGTCATCCATAATAAATGGGGTCCGCTAGGCTCGCTGTTTACATCAGGACGGGTCTTTACGTAATAACTTATAGGAAATAGTTTACATTACTGACATAAAAGACAGTACAGAAAGCTGGTCGTAACAACTCATCTGCAACTCAACAAGAAGGACTTTGAGATGCACCTAGAAATGAGCACATGGCATCAAAGCTGTCCTACGCAACTTTGGAATTTGGTGGTCCCAAAAGTCAACAGAAGATAACAGTTTCGTAGGACAACATGTGCTGTGTTTCAGCATCCAGACATACTACATGACGTCTCCATCCAACTGGCTGCTAGATATAAAAATGATGAAAAGAAATTCTTTCAGACTTCAACTTGGACTGCACAGTCAAACCTGCTTCCTGCTGTTTGGGAGAAAATGTTTTGACGCTTTTTGTGTGTGTGTGTGCGTGCGTGTGTGTGCGTGCGTGCGCGCACAACATAACATCCCACTGTCAACCATTTTCTAGTGCATGATTTTTAATCTGCAGCTTTCAAAGAGCTGGGTGGACTGAATGTTCTCTTTTTTTTTTGCAGCTCTGATTCATGTTTCAGGCTGACGGGGCGGGTGTATTTTTACTGCTTCAAGACAGGGTGACGGCCACACCACCGCGGGCAGAACAAGATGCAACATTTTATAATGCTATCCGAGGCCGGTCTTTCGACTTCTTGCCCACTTTATTTCACAGAACTCTTGACAAAGCTCAAACGGGCACGCTTGTAAAGCCGCCTGTCATTCTGAAGGAGTTAAGAGGATTTCTGTTCTCAGAATATAAATACTTTATTGCTCTTACAGTCGGCTGTATGTCGCTCTCTGGATTGCAGTCGCGCTGCTCTCAGGGGTGAGAGGTGAGGGAACACTTGACATTATAAAATACAGTTTAACAGTGACTACAGAAACTCACCACGCCAACACCAGCTGCACGGTTGCATCAGCCTTATTAGAGTGTCTGCTGGACACAGAGCAGGTGCTGCAGGAAAAGAAAAATAATTATTTATTTTTTTACATATATTGGTTTTATTCATCTTTTTAGTCTCGTGTTTTAACATAATCTTTTATTTACTAGGGTTAATTTAGTATCACAGCGAAACTTTGCAAATCATTTCTTGGAGCTGGGCACTAGGTTTTAAATATTTATAAAATGCTTTTTACCCCTCCCTTGCACTACTTCATCCAGCTTTACTTATGATGTGCCGGCAGCCCTATCTAAACATTGCCTCATTTGTATCCTTAGGGCAATTTCTGTCTTGCTTCCCGTTCTTCTGCGTTTGCTTGATTTATTGGCCATTTGCGTCTCAAGTTTCCTTTTTGTTTACTTACATCCTCACTTCATTTATATCTACACTCAGCCAGATTGTAAATGAGGTCCACTGCGCCGATGCATCCAGAAGTGCTTCGTCAGGACAGGCGAACAAAGCAACTGTTTGTGGCCCCGTAAAAAAAAAAAATAATATGAAAGGGTAACCCAGATGGATACCTTATACCCTTAAAGCTATGAAGGCCTTACAGTGCATCAACAATAGTCTGTGACCACTTTGACGGTAGATAGTTCCCCTCATATGTATATGAAATAGATGGGCTAAGGTGTGCCAGAATCGCCACGGCTCTGTCCTCTTACTCTGCACACTTCTGACTTCAGCTACAACATGGAGACCTAGCATCCAGACAAGGTGTCTGAGAATACATCAAGTGTTGGATGAATCAGGGGTTAGGATGTGTCAGAATACCAGAGGCTAGCAGACAGTTTTGTGGAGAGGTGCTAGAGCTAATCCATCTAATGGTCATTCCAGCCAAACAAATGAGCTGTCGGTGGACGTCAGCGCTTTTGCTACTCCTCTTTTTCTATTATGATAATGGTGGAAATGCTTACACAGGCACAAATACGGTACCAGGAATACCAGGCTCGTACAGGAAGAACCAGAGTCTACACTTTTTTTTTTTCTATTGAGAATCTGGTGGTTCAACGTGTGAAGATGTTTAATGAGTCTGGTGGCATTTTCATGACTGTGGCCTTCTTGGGGAGAAGCTCAATTGTGGATGACATTAAAAAATTATTGTTAATTTTTTTTTTTTTTTTTAATTGTTGAGTAATTGGTAGCAGACACATGCACGTCTTTATGGGATTAATTAAATTATTCAGATTCTGATTAGAAATGATACAATGAATTTAGTTCGGTGTCACATCGTTAAGTCTCACAAGGCTACATCAGAATAATATAACCATTATTAATGCTCTTAAAGAAAGACTTTGATCTTTGTTTGCTTCGGGAAAGTTTTGTTCCTGCTCATTAGCTCCTCTCCGGCAAACTCCTGCTTCCTGAAGAACTGAAAGAATAGTGATGAGGCATTTCTTTATTTTTCTTTCCGCCAGGGTGTAAATGACCTTTAATTATGTACCACCTCAGACGTATTCATTCTGCTGAAAGCCACTCTTAAATGCGGCTTTGTAAATAACAGGTGACACAGTTTGTGACATTGTGCGTAAATGCCCTCCAGATCCGTATGACAGCGTGACACTTTAGCCCATGTTTAGTAGCAGAATATCGATGGCAGATCTCATCGTACTGACTTGAAACAGCTGCTCATAACAACTGCTGTGTAAGGTTTCAGAATACTATTTTAATTAGATGCTTTCTATCACCCACACACCATATGCCAAAAAGTCATCCGTGGGTGGATGTTTGGTTACTTTGAGCAAGTAAGGCCACCCTTATTTTCTGGTGGTTAAAGCAGTAAGTATTCACACTTTTACAGAAACACAAATGTACAGTATGCAGTTGGCCCTTTCATGCATCAGATCTTGGAAGATATTTCAGCTGAAGACATTCTGACCAAGCCCACTAGCTATTCCTTTTCTATGTTATTTTTAAACAGTTTAATGAGTCGTTTTTGATATTGAACACTGACGCAGCAGTGAAACAAGTTCAACAAAATGGCACAAAGCAGCATTTGTTTGCTCTTCTTATTGTCGACAGTTAACGCAGAGAGTTTTGTGTCGAATGCTACCTTGAGCAGTGGAGAACGTGTAAATGTAGAGGCCATTACTCATGAAGCTGCCAGTATTCTGCTGCACTCTGCTGGTGGTAAATGACCTCTACAGATTACAGAGCCGTAGGACTTTTGCAACTATGATATCACACAGATGGCATTATATGATAGGGAGCACCAGAAGGGACACGGGAAAAGAAAGAGAAAACAATGCCTAAAGCTTAAGTTAATTTGTTCACTGGTCATTTGGACAAGAAGAACCATTGTATGTTGTATATTATATATGTTCATGTACAGTTTATTGCAATTATGAACACAATCTTCCTAAATGGACATGCATACAAGAGAGGCCTGGACACCAACATGTTGAAAGACACCTCACCCTTTCTACTTTCTACTACAGCATCTAATGAACAACAACATTTTGGTCCAAGCAGCTTGATTCAAGAAACCAAAATTTTCACTAACATAGGCTCCATTGTGACACTAGTCAGCAATAACACACACGGTGGGGATTCAAGATTCAAGCCGTGCAGCTGCTGATTGTGACTGGAAGCTTTGCAACAATGCTGGAAAACCGACGAGAAGTGGTAACAACAGCACAAAATACATGACTTAAATTGTAAGTTATCTGTCACTGAGAGAAAACTACAGTTTGCTTCCGTCTGAAAGTGTGATCTCTCGAGCATGGGCGGATTTGGAGGTAATGGCCCCGCAACTGTACACTTTCCTGTTTTGGAAACCTCAGAAAGTTCTCAATTCCTGGGGAAATTTCTGCAACAGCCTCTAACCATGCAACCGATGGTACAATAGTAGTTTGGTGTCTCAAACTATGTATATCTGCAATGTCTGATTCCATTTTAGTTGTTATTATGGCCATTTATAATTTCTTTTTGGGATATTTTGCGTGTTAAAGCCATTGGGCAGAACCGTTAGAACAGCTTCTCTAGACATTTATCTTGTTTAATTTAAGAGAACAGTCAAATGAGGACGCAAGTGCTTGTTAAACTGACAACACAGAAACATGGCGCACACACATACCTCCTGGGAAATAAAGTTGAGAAGAAGAAAAAATGTAGGGAAAAAAATGATCCCGCTGCGCGCCAACAACAAGACCAACAAGAGAAGTCGTGTTTGGGTCACGTGATTTCCGGGTTGTAGTATGCTCGCTTGTGATTGGAGGAGCACCGTATCCCCGCCCACAACATCCTCTGCGTGTGTTTCCCGCGAACAAGGTGGGCTCGCGCCGTGCGGCAGCTCTGTAGCTGGGTTGGGCACACAGTCTTCAGGTTTACTTCCAAAATACTGCGCATAGAAAGTCGCACTCATGGCGAAGCAAAGCTCACTTTTCAACTTTTTCACCAAGTCTCCGCCGCCGGTCTGCAAGGCCAAGCCGAAGACGAGCCCCTCTCCGACCGAGGCAGACCTGCCGTCCTCGGTGAAGAAGTCCAACTCCTCTCCTAAAGAGCAAGCTAAACAGGCCACGCAGGAGCAGAAGGAGAAGCAGCCAGCAGCAAAGACCAGCAGCAAAGTGAAACAGAAAAGTAACGCCAAAACTGCCAGCGGGGGATTAAAGAAACTATTCGGCGACAAGGCCCCGGCGGCTAAAGAAAGGTGAGCTAACTTTGAGAGCCGTGTAATTGCTGCAGCCACTTTTTAGCCCGAAACTGTGCTAAAAGGAAAAGGCCCCGGAAACACGTTGTGCACAAATTTATCCCCCCAAAACGCAAATTATTGCTATTGCACTCGGTCTAGACAAGGTAAAAGTTGCTATGCTAATTCGTTTTTCATGATGACTCGTCCACTTTTGACTTTCACAGTTTTCCCAGGTGTCTTGATGAGGACAGTGCAGACCATGCGGTTTAAGTCAAATCGATACTAATGCCTATTAAATGTTAAGATGAGATAATGACATCGAAACGTTGTTAAATTGACACAACGTCCTCTCACCCTCAGTTACAAAAGATGAGACTGATTAGCCACAACATTAAAACCCGCCCACCTGCACATTGTTGCAGACCCAGCACACTTCCCTGGCAATGAAGGGGGTGTCACTCGTAACCTGGTGCCATATGTTAGCAATGCACATGCACCTGGCTCACAATATGGTGCAAAAGAAAACATGATTTATCATTCCAGGCCACCTACCTCCTCTGATGATCTGTGGTTCAATTCTGATGCTTTCATGCCCATTGATGACTCCCTGGAGTGGACTGGGGTCAGCATGACCCATGATGCACTTGTGACTCATTCTGTAAGAATCTGCAGGAGCCTTTGAGCTACAGTAGCTCCCCAAGTGCATCACTAAGTTTTTGCCCTGTCTGCACTTCAATGTTTTCCCCTTTCTTGGACCGGTATTCATCAGTACTGACTAGGGCTGTTGTGGTATTAATGGTACTGACATCTGGCCCCGGTTTCTGAAAGCCCTAGTACTGACTACTGCAGACCAGCACAACCTCACAGAAGCTGCACTTTAGGAGATGCTCTGACCCAAAATCCTTCCACTTATGCATTGTTGTGAGTCAGAGCATGACAAAATAGTATAAAATAGTGCACTTTAATAGTACAATCACAGTGTCTGTAAAAGATTATAATGCATCCTTATAATGCATATCACTGTGAACTGTCTTAATTGTGCTTGAGCAAATTGTTTTTCTTACCTTCAGCAGCTCCACATGCTCATTCAATGCTGGTGCCCTTGTGTGGGCCAAGCTAGAGGGACACCCCTGGTGGCCGTGCATGGTGGTGCCCCAGCCTCTGACGGGACAGCAGATGAGGGGCCGCGGTCGGGACCAACGCGTACATGTTCACTTCTTTGATGAACCTCCTACTAGAGGATGGGTCAGCAGTAAATATATCAGAGAGTACCGAGGTATGGCTGTTACCATTATCATGACAGTTGTGTAAAATATAGGTAATGGGTATTTGCTTTAGGACTTTGTGTGCCTTAACGTCAGGAAGGCTGTTCAGTCATTGTGTGATTTTCACTGTGTCACAGGCTCTGACAGCAGTGATGCTAAAACTGGAGGGGTGTACTTCAGTGGTAAACCTGTGATCCGACGTGCAATGGAGATGGCTGATGGAGTTATGTTTGACACCCCGGAGAAAAGATTAAAGATGCCTCTCTGCATGGATCCATCAGACGAGGAAGAGGATGATGAGGAAGACATGGAGGTGACATTGTGAACACTTTTGATTAGCTTATATGAAATATATGACCATCTGCATTATAGTAAATACTATTCCTAATTCAACTTTGTTATCTTTACCAATGTTAATACAGAAAGTTTTTATAACTTTAGACTTGTGTGTTTATATTTAAATTTCAGCTCGACAACTCAACTTTGACCGATGAAGAGGACAGCGACGTGGATGATGAGGAAAAAGATGATGAACCAGCCAAAGTCAGTCGTCGTTCATCTCGTTCTTCCACGGAAAAGGGAAACACAGCCAAGCGCCGTCGCATCATTGTAGCCTCAGACAGCGAAGGGTCAGATGATGAGTTCAAACCTGAACATGCTGCGTCGAGCAGCGAGGAGGAGGAAGAAGAGGAGGCGGCGGTGAGCAGTGAAGAGGAGAGCACGCAGGAGTCGGAACCAGAAAGCCCCGTCAAGCCTGTGAAGCGTAAACGCCCTGCGGAGAAGTCCACCAACACAAAAGCAAAGGCGCCCGCTGCCCTGTTCGCTGCACCCAAACGAGCTCCGGCAGCAGCAGTCACAGCTGACACCAAGTCTCGTTTATCAGCCTTCTCTGCTCCTGACAGCTTTGAGAGTCAGACAAGTGGACCAGGATCCACTGGCGGAGCAACGATTTGGGATCACGAGAAGCTGGAGTGGTTGCAGGACGGCAGGAGGAAAGACAGACAGAGGCGACGTCAGTCTGAGGACGACTACGATCCTTCCACTCTGTATGTGCCAGAAGACTTTCTGAACAGAGCCACTCCTGGTATGCGTAGGTGGTGGCAGCTCAAATCTGAGATGTTTGACACAGTGATTTTCTACAAGGTGGGGAAGTTTTATGAGCTCTACCACATGGATGCCGTGACTGGAGTCAATGAGCTGGGGCTCACGTTCATGAAGGGGACCTGGGCGCACTCGGGTTTTCCAGAGATCGGCTTTGGGCGTTTCTCAGATGTACTTGTCCAGAAAGGCTACAAGGTGGCTCGCGTGGAGCAGACGGAGACGCCAGAGATGATGGAAGCTCGCTGCAAGACCATGGCTAAGCCAACAAAATTTGACCGTGTGGTGAGGAGGGAAGTGTGCCGGATTATCACGCGTGGTACCCAGACATACAGTGTGTTGGACGGTGCTCCCTCAGAGAGTCAAAGCAAGTTCCTTCTGAGTTTGAAGGAGAAGGCAGAAGAGGAAAGCTCTGGTCGTTACCGCACCTACGGAGTCTGCTTTGTAGACACCTCCGTGGGTTATTTCCACGTCGGTCAGTTCCCAGACGACCGTCACTGCTCCCGCCTGCGCACCCTGATCGCTCACTTTTCCCCTGCTGAAGTGCTGTTTGAAAAGGGGAACCCATCTGTTGAAACCCGCAAAATACTGAAGGCCTCTCTGTCCTCCGCTCTGCAGGAAGGTCTGAATCAGGGGACACAATTCTGGGATGCTCAGAAGACTCTGAAAACCTTGTCTGAAGAAGATTATTTTAAAGACGCTGCTGAGAAGGAGAACAGCACTGGGAGCAGTTTCCTCCCTGCTCTCTTGAAGAAGATGACCTCCGAGAGTGATTCACTGTGTCTTACTCCCAAGGATGGCTATGAACTAGCACTGTCAGCTTTGGGTGGATGTATATTCTATCTCAAGAAATGCCTGGTAGACCAAGAGTTGCTCTCATTGGCCAACTTTGAAGAATACATCCCAGTTGATGTGGAGATGGAGCAAGCAGCTGGACCTGCGAGTTTCTTTGCTCAGACTCGTCAGCGTATGGTCCTTGATGGAGTGACTCTGGCAAACTTGGAAATCTTCCAGAACGGGACAGGAGGAGCAGAAGGGACACTGTTGGAGCGTTTGGACACCTGCTCTACCCCATTTGGCAAACGGCTGCTGAAGCAGTGGCTCTGCGCGCCCCTGTGTAACCCCACATCGATCAAGGATAGACTGGACGCCGTGGAGGACCTGATGGGAGCTCAGGCCCAGGCTACAGAGGCTACAGACCTGCTGAAGAAGCTCCCAGATCTGGAGCGTCTCCTGAGCAAGATCCACAGCATTGGCACCCCTCTGAAGGGGCAGGACCACCCTGACGGCAGGGCGGTTCTCTATGAGGAGGTCACTTACAGCAAGCGCAAGATAGCAGACTTCCTCTCTGCTCTGGAAGGTTTCAAAACTATGCGGGAGATCATTTCTGCCTTCGCTCCACTTTCAGGCGAAATTCGTTCCGCGTTGCTCCGTCAAGTCGTCAGTCTGAAGAGTGAAAAAAATGGCCTCTTTCCCGACCTCTCTGCCGAGCTTCAACGCTGGGACACGGCTTTTGACCACCAGAAAGCCCGCACCACTGGCGTCATAAGCCCGAAAGCCGGCTTTGACCCGGAGTACGACCAGGCCCTGGCCGATATCAAGAACTGCGAACGAGAGCTGCAGGACTACCTGGACAGGCAGAAGAAAAGACTCGGCTGTAAAAGCATGGCCTTCTGGGGAACTGGGCGAAACCGTTATCAGATGGAGGTTCCCGACAGCATCTCAGAGAGGAATATCCCAGAGGAGTATGAAGTGAAGTCCACAAAGAAAGGCTGGAAGCGTTACGTGACAAAGGAGACTGAACGTCTGTTCTCAGAGCTGCAAGGATTCGAGGAGAAGAGAGACGCTGCTCTGAAAGACTGCATGAGGAGACTCTTCTACAACTTTGACAAAAACTACAAAGAGTGGAAGACTGGAGTGGAGTGCATGGCAGTGCTTGGTAATTACATTCCTCTCTTTTCGTTAGTCAGCGCAGTGTTTTGATGGATTTTTATTGTTGTTGTTGTGCGATTGTCTGAGCATCCATATTTTGGGCGTATGAAAACAAGCTTACACTGCAGCTGTCTGCTCTGAATACACTTCCTGCAGATGTTAACAATACATCAGCGTAATGGGTTTAACACAACTGTGCTGCACACAAGTGCTTGTTAGAAAGAATGCTGTCACTGAGTGAAAACTAGGCTACGTTTACACTAATTAGTTTGTTTTTCCACTGTTAAGGAAATTGTAAATGTTTGCTCCTAGCAGAGGGAGAGATAATTGTGTAGTTTATTACCAATCTCTGGTGCAGCAGCATAATGTACGCGTAATGTGTTTTTCTTCTACGAGGATATTTTGTTTATTTTGCTTCAGTAGAGCTGAGCTGCCAGAGACTCCCCCTGAATAAGGATGTGAGCAACAAATCCTTATTTGTAGAGTTTTAAAGGATGACTCATTAAATGTGCAATGCATTTTTTTGTTGTTTTTTTTATCATTTAGATGTGCTGCTGGCCATGTCACGCTACAGCCAGGGTGGAGACGGACCAATGACCAGACCACAGGTGGTGCTCCCTGAGGATGACAACCAGGTGGTGCCCTACGTTGACCTCATTGGATCCCGCCACCCTTGTGTCACCAAGACCTTTTTCGGGGACGACTTCATCCCTAATGACGTCTTCATCGGCTGCCCCGGCAGCAGCGAAAGCGAGGTGGAAGGTTGCGCCTCGTGCGTCCTCGTCACGGGGCCGAACATGGGCGGAAAGTCTACCCTCATGAGACAGGTGAGGATATTTTATATTTTCCTCAGTGTGTATGAAAATACAAACCCCTTGAGGATCATTGTTGGTTTAATTGACTTGTCTGTTGACGTATATTAAGATACTTGCTTCTCTTTGCACAGTGTGGACTTGTGATCATCCTGGCCCAGCTCGGTTGCTACGTTCCGGCTGAAAGCCTCCGCTTCACGCCAGTTGACAGGGTCTTCACTCGGCTGGGAGCCTCGGACCGCATCATGGCCGGTGACGTTACAAACTTAACACAACTTTATTATCTGAGCTTCCACCTCAGGAGCTAAGCTTTCAATAACAATCTCGCCTTCTGTAGGAGAGAGCACCTTCTTCGTGGAGCTGAGCGAGACTGCCAGCATCCTGCACCACGCCACTAAACACTCGCTCGTGCTCCTGGATGAACTGGGTAAGTCTCCTCTGCCTCGCCGAGGCTCATTCGCGCCTCCTCGGCACAGATCCGCCGCGCTGGTTTGTTTTCAGCTGTGATTTGTTTGCAGGAAGGGGCACGGCTACATATGACGGCACAGCGATCGCCAGCGCTGTTGTGAAGGAGCTTGCTGAGAAGATCTGCTGTCGCACGCTTTTCTCCACACATTATCACTCCCTGGTGGAGGACTACGCCAGCAACCCCGCTGTGCGCCTGGGCCACATGGTGAGCGCAACAATGCTAGTCGGGCTAAATACAACATGGCACAGGAAAACATGGTAGATGTGAAAAATGTGCTGACCAAAATGATTATTTGGGGAAATCTGATTTGTGTTTCTTTTCTATGCAATTGGTTCCTTATGTTACACCTTTCATTACTATTCAGGTCTAGTCTACTTTTTATGTAGTTCTTAAAAGCATTAACACAATTCTTTTAAACTCACATGTCTTCATAAAGAGTGTAGGTGCTGTCAGGAACCCATTAGTTAGGCTATGTTTGCAAAGCATTCTCAAAATGAATTAAATTGATGCATGAATAAGTTAGTTTGTCCTATTAAATTGGAGCCTTTGGGCCTGGGGTAAAATTAAAATGATTGTAAATCCTACACATCTTTCGATGTGGATGTGAATACCACCACCTTTGTGCTCGCTCGCTTTACTTTTGTAAAGCGCCTTGAGACGATTTGAATTGTTATTGATTGTATATAAATAACAATGAACTGAATATCCTCAAATACTAGCTGAGCATCGTCAAGTGGCAGTTAAATTATACAAAAAAATTAGTCCAAAAGTGTTCCTAAATGTAACCGTGACCTAATTTATTGTAAATGCACTAAAAAGCAGCAAGTATGTGCCTACAGCGTCTGATGTATTTAAAGCAGATGGCAGTAGGAGGCTTGACAAGGCAGCAAATTAAAAGATTTGACTTTGAGAGAATGAATTCAGCAGTTTGTGACCACATGTACTCCACAGCACAGCTGCTCCCCTGGCTCTGTCATTACGGCTGCACCTCTTGCCACAACCTACTACTTCCCGTTACCAAGTCCCATCTGCTCAGAGTAACATCTGAGCCAATTAAGTCATTTTGCGCACACCATTCGTTGTGGTTTGTTAATTGTGTGCAGGAACGGTTTCACCCCGTTGCTCGGTATAACGTCTGTGTTTGTGCCTTTCAGGCGTGCATGGTGGAGAATGAATGTGAGGATCCAAGTCAGGAGACCATCACATTCCTCTACAAGTTCATCACCGGGGCTTGTCCCAAGAGTTACGGCTTCAACGCCGCTCGACTCGCCAGCCTGCCGGAGGAAGTGATCCAGTCGGGACACAAGAAGGCCAGAGAGTTTGAGAAAAGCACCATCAGCCTCAGATTGTTCAAGTAAGTTTTAGTGTCGGTGTTATTTTCTGTGCCTATTATGATGACATCCGATGGAAGCATTTGAGTGGTAATTGAGTTTGTATTAAAAGCTCTGTTGTGCGTTTCCCTTCTTCTCTTCCAGGAAGTTCTGCCAACTTGCTGATGATGCTACACTGGACAACGCGCACTTTGCTTCACTTGTCCAACTCATCCACACCCTGTAGTTTGTAAACAGATGTTGCTGAAGTTCTGTGTTCTCAGCACTTGGAAAAAACACTACTGTAATGAGCTAATAAAGTTTATTTTTAAAAAAATGACAATGTTTCATCTAGGAAATTAAACCCTTTTAATTCACGCTAGCGCCTACATAACGGTTATTGAATACTTCACAATATATTAAGTCTAAATGTTATGATACATGCATACATTTCAGTCTGTATGAGAACCCACAATCACCAGTACACATGAATGGGAGGGAAGGGGGAGGGGGCGATGAAACCATAAAGCGCTGTATATAGATACTTGTCTCAGCTTCAGTAGAGTAAAAGCCTTTTTAAATTCTCCAGCAACATTGGCAAACTATGAAAAAAGCAAATGGCGTTTCATGTTTTCACAAGACTTGTCTCTTCCATTTAAATGAATGTTAACAGGCCATGAAAGCAGCAACAAACACTCACGCTGGTTCCAAATCAGGAGCAGATGTCTAATTATCCACTTGACTAAAAAAAAAAAAAACATGTTATCACAGTATAACTAAATGGCTTTATGTATTTTAACCATGTCAGCTTATTTGGTAGAGAGGAGGTTTTGTCTTAACATGTCATCTGGCTAAATAAACTGAACCAAATAAACTGTATCCTGTAAGTTGGGTCTTACTCGACCGGCCAACACAAACAGAAAATATGCATAGATCATGTAAAAACAGACTGCGACACCGTCCCAGAACACGAGGAGCCGAACAAGTCTTGTGAAAGCTCGTTTTCAGCGTCTGCTTTTTCTGTATTGCAAATGTAAAATGAGTCAACGTTGCTGGAGAAAATGTTTAGTGTTTTTCTCTCTTTTCTCTGATCTCTTTCACAGAAAGAAGTTAGATACTGCGACATGAGTATAATTACAGCAATTCTAGGGTATAATAACCAAAAAAAAAAAAAATGAACACATTTAATAAAATAAAGACATTCAAGTACAGTAAGATTTTTGCATGAAAATACAAAACTACACAAAAAGCATTAAAATCAAATCTCAACGGTTGTCTTGAGGAAAAAAAAAAAAAAAAAAGAGCTGAAGTGCTAGGTCATTTTTCCCCGTACATATCATACGAGCACGTCGGTTGCCCAGTGATGGAAGCATTGTTTTGGGGCCTTTCGCCGCCTCATGAGAAAAGTTGTGCCTCTTCTGACTTAAGCGTCTGTCCACGATGGATCTGTACACGGCTGCAGTATCTTGTTCTTCCACTTCTGTAAAAGCAGACGAGCCTCGGAGGTGTCCGTCCGTCCGTCCGTCTCTCGGTGGTGTCACCAACTCAACACACCCACGAACCCTGAGTCAGCTGCTCTTATGCTCTGATGTCACCATTTTTTTTTTGTTGTCAAATAACTGAAGCAAAGGAAAAAGTGATGCATCCATAGTCAGGCTATTTTTTTTCTCTCTAAATGTCTCTTTTAGCATATTCCCAAGTCTTTTTTTATTTTTATGTTTTTCTTTTTTTTTAAAGTCGTTGTGTATGCTCTGTCAAAGTGAATCTGTATTTTAGCTTGGATCTCCTCCTCCACTGCACAGTTTAAAGTGTCTTATGTCCACTACTGCTGAAGCGCAAAAGGACCTGGGGTCTTGAGCTCAGTTGTGCTGCAGGGTATTGGACTCTATAGGAGGAGCCGAGTCATACAGTGTGTCTGTGTCATGTGTCGGCTCTCCGGCTAACGTGCAAGGATTTGACAACGTCCCTGCACCACAGTCACAGAAGAATCTGCAGGAAGAGAGAAAACAGGAGAAATTATTTATCAGCATACAAACGAGAATATAGTACATCACATACTATACACTCCATGATGTAAACCCTGTCTACAGACCCCAATCTAACCTTGATGACAGTGATAATTTATTCAATCTGTCACTGACTGACGGTCTGGTTTAAACTACCAACTACGAACAAATATCAAAATACATAATTTGAGCAAATTTTGTCCCAATAATCTTTTCTACCTTTGATATGTTCAGGTTTTGGGTCTGAGTGCCATAAAATTTAAGTTTTTATTTATCAATGACCTGACCACACTTCCTCTAGAGTCATTTAACTAATGCTAAGTTCTGCTCTACCCCCACCAGTTACAAAGAAATGTTGGATTATACACTGTACTTATTTTTACAACTCTCACGATCCCACGGGACTGCTTTATGGAGTGGTTGGCATGGCAACTGGTGGTAGATATTATGTCGCATCCTGTTTCTATCGCGTCAAATAACTAAAACACACTTGAACATGCATCAACATTATATTAACTTCTTAAAGTGACAGAAACCATCCTTGAAAACTATTTATTTGACGTGTATTTTAGTGTTTCAGTTTGGCCCAAGTTCCATCCACTAACATGGAGGAGGTGGAGCTTATGACCTATACTGCTGCCAGACACCAGGGGGAGCTCTACTTGCTTTGGCTTCACTTTAGAGCAGTGTTTCTCAATTCCGGTCCTCAGGACCCACCGCCCTGCATGCTTTCGAGGTTTCCCTCCTCCAACACACCTGATTCAAATGAATTGTTCCTTATCAGGCTACTGCAGAGCTTGATGATGAGCTGATCATTTGAATCAGGTGCGGTGGAGGAGGGAAACATCGAAAACATGCAGGGCAGTGGGTCCCTATGACCGGAACTGAAAATAACTGCTTTAGAGGATTTCTTCCTTCTCCAGCTTTATACAGTCTATGGTAAATGCTTTGACAACATTTCTCCTCCTTTTCCTTCCAACACTTGTTCAATGCTTGTTAAATCAAACATAAACATTTTTCCCCCAAAATAAAATGAAAATGTGGGCGTTTGGGTGAAAAGGGACCAGGGGCTTAGTACGGATCAACAACACTAACCTATCGTGTCTAATGAACTCCACATCATGTCCTTGGTGACACTTCTTGATGCAGTTCACGCAAATGGCGTTCCGGTCTGTTGTGTTACAGGTGTGACACCTGCGCGGGAACCCAGAGGAGTGTTGGTTAACGATCACAACAACAGAGGACGTTCAACTTGACCTCCGGAATGAACATGAATTACCTGTAAAAATCGTGCATTGGGTAGCTGGTGTAACTTGAAATCTTGTACAGGCACTGACCTCTGCTCACAGCTTTTTCAATGGCATCTTGATTGTTCATTATTTTATTATCTGGAGGACACGTAGGACAACAAGCAGGTAAATAACGTTTCCACTTGTTAACAGGCAGATCAGGGTTTGTAAATAATGCAATAATGTGTCAAAATCTGTAGAGCACCTTTCATTGTGACATTGACACCAGATGCAAGAAACAATCCCCCAAAACGATTGTTGAAGATCTGGTTCCCCTCCAGAGTCGCCGTGGCATGGTTGGTGATCTCGATACCTGTTAGAGAGCACATGCACTTAGATGAGGATCCCATTAGCCAGACATACTGTACCTCATTAAAAACAAGTTAGGACATATTTTCAGAGCTGTTAAAAGTCCATAATAATTAGACTCATCACATTTTGAAATAATGAGTGATTACAGCTGGTAGCTCGTGTTGCCCACCTGCAGCGAAGCCATCAAATATCCTATTTTTCCGCAGTACGGGGTGACTGTTGGTGCTAATGAGGACTCCTGCTTGGGCATTTCTGAAGATGTCGTTCTCCTCTAGCAAACCTAATGACAGAAAACAGATGGTTAAAAATCCCACAAACTACTGATGTGAAAACGAGACTGAACAAATGGTTCAATAGTGAAAACTGCTGCATTTAAACTGAATGCACGCGTTAGTCACCTCTTCCTCCGTTGAATATACAGATCCCGCCGTCTCTCCCGTCGTGGATCTTATTCCTCCGCAGGGTGGGGTTGCTGTCCGTCTTGATCCACACTCCTGCCATTGCGTTGTCAAAGATTTCATTGTCCTCGATCAAGCCTAAGCCTGAAGGACACATAATCGTGTTTTATTATTGAAGCAGCATGGGGTAACCGCTGTCACGCTGAAGGGCAGAAGGACCCTGAGTTGCTGTAGATAAATAAAACACTAAAGCTCCTCTGCTTCTCACCTGAGTTGTAAACCAAAATGCCACCGTTCTGGCCCCCCCAGATCTTGTTCCGCCTGATCTTGGGATTGCTGCCAGTCCTGTCACAAGAAAGGCGCACACACAAGGGAGCGAGTGAGCCACTGCTTCAATAAAGCTAAAAGCAATCATCATCCCTGTCAAACAATCTTAACATCGGGACTTCTGACTCCGGCCTGAGAAGGGGGAATATTTGCATATTTTCAACATTATTGTCGCCCCACACACACACACACCCACCTGATCTGAACTCCAGAGTACATGTGATTGTAGATGTCATTGTCTTCCAACACACCGTGACCATTGTCGTAGAAGTAGACCCCGACCTGTTGAAACAACAGGTAAATATATTGGCCGTCGCTCTCTCACATCCCACCAGAGTTATGACATAAATATGAGAGTGTAATAGCATCGTATCAAAGTATATTGACGGACTCGTCTGTCATTTGTCATCGGTGATTGTTTTACTCGGCTGTAATCTTACCTGCTTCCCGCTGTGTATCCTGTTCCTCCTCAGCACTGGCGTACTGCCGGTCGTCACCCACACCCCTGCCAGCGTGTTGCTGTACACCTCGTTCTCCTCTATCACCCCTTGTCCTTTTTCATGCTGTGTGACACAAAAAACACCATACATCACTATGTTTCCTCTTTTTGCATACAAGATGTATGACTAATTTTTCCAAAATATGTATTTACCACATATATGCCACCGTGTTGTCCATCGTGGATCTTGTTGTGCCTGACGATAGGACAGCTGTTTGTCCTGATCTGGATCCCTGCCAGGGCGTTCCCGTAGATGTCGTTTCCTTCAATGAGGCCTCGGCCATCACCAAAAATATAAACGCCACCTTGGTTACCATTAAAAATGGCATTACCCCTGTATTTAGACAAAACGACAAAGCTGAGTACGGCCGACACATTTTAAATGATACATTCAGCTCATTTAATCACATGCAACATGCACAAACTGACCTTATTGTAGGGTCACTGTTAGAGGTGATCCACACCCCTGCAAAGTTATTTGCATAGATCTTGTTTTCGATGAACTGGCCGCGACCCTTTTCGTGCACGTAGATGCCCCCCGTCTGACCGTGATGGATCTCACAGCGAACCACTGTTGGATTGGCGTACGCCTTCACCTCAAAGCCGGCTATGCGGTTCCTATGGATGTTGCAGCTCTCAAAGTAACCCTGGAAATGGACAAAGAAATGCAACGTGATTTTATGTCCGGTAAGTAAACGCTCGCTGCTAATCGAAACGTTTTTTTAAACAAACCCCAGTGTCTTACCATGCCGTGGTCAAACGTAAAAACCCCAACATCTCGGCCGTGATGGATGTGATTCCGTCTGATGATCGGGTTGCCGTGGTTCTTTACCCAGATCCCAGCCAGAGCATTGTTTGAGATCTCATTGTCTTCGTATATTCCCTGAACAAAAGAACAATGCTGAATAAATCTGCCAAAACGTTTACACTTGTGGACTGGGACTAGATGTATTCATGTTACACATATGAACCCAAGATTGAGTGTGCACATACAGATACCAACAAGCGATTTTAACGTTACAGTTGTGCTACAATGCAGGTGAAAGTTGTGTTCTACCTGTGCATGGTCAGTGATGTAGAGACCAACGTTTTCACAGTCACTGATGTTGCAGTGCTTGATTGTGGGACAAGCACCCTGGCCGCTTACACAGACGGCTGACCCCACTGAAAGAAAGCGGGATGAACATTTAATGATACACAAATGATAGAACAAACAACAACTATTTACTTCAACGCAAACAAATCCAGTCGTCCCATCATTAGATAGATAGATTAGATTAGATCAATATTTCTGTCCAGTTGTTTGCCGACAGGGAGGCGTGAAGCAGGACAGAGACATCAGCCTGTAACGTCTCTTTCCCGACAATGGTGTCATGTAGACAGTGATGGACATTGATCATAATGGACCAGGGTTTGTTTAAGGGTCTTGTCTCTGCCAATGATGCCACTTGTGTCTCTTTCTGAAGCCCCTGTTACAGATTTTAAACTGCATGACTTAATTTTCTTCTAATTGCGTTTACTCTGCCTCGTGTCCCTTTAAAGGTTAGGATCCACTAAAACAGAACCAAGAAGTGGTGGAATTACCTGTGCACGTGCTGCGTATGATGCAGTGGTCGATGATGGGGCTGCAGTTCACTGTAATCTCCAAGCAGTGGTGTGCATTGTGGTGCTGGGCGGATTTATCATCAGGATTGAACTGCAGCGGAGACAACAGGGCATCAACAAATGCAACTGAAACAATATTAAAAGTACTTTAAAATGTTTTGGGCAAACAGAAACTGAAATGGTCCCCTCACCCTAATAGTCATGTAGCCAACATAAGCATCTTCTGATCCCTCCATGAATACGAATGTGGAGTCCCTGGTATTCTCAATGATAACTTTCTCTGCTACTTTTCCAGGGGCTGCAACACGATCAGAATGAATTAAATAGAGACACAGCTGAATAGATGCACAATGAAACAGTTACAAAAACTCCAGGAAACACCTACCGGCTCCAATCATCGTAATCGGGGACTCGATGTAGATCCATTCGTCTGTGTAAATGCCAGAGTGGACAAATATCAGGCCGTCAAAATGAGGCTCCTGACCCCCTCCAAGAGCATCCTCGATGGTGTCATAGTACTGGAGAAACCACAACAAGTGAGATTAATGACAGGTGTAATGAGTGAATGTTAAAAAAAAAAAAAAAAAAAAGAAGGATGCAAGGTTTACTTACAAACATGTTATCTCTCCCTTTGTATCTGGCCGGATTACTGTAGAAGTGCTCTGCAAAGCCTGGCTTAACATGTGCCCCTTTATACTGTAAAAGAAAATCACATCATCATTATTATTGTTGTTGTTCAAACACACCAACAGACAGAATAAATAATATATACATTAGAAAGACATTAGATACCAGGGAAATGCCTGAGACATGTTTTGTCGGGGGGAAACCGCTCTAAAGGTCAATATATCACAGAGGAATTCAATTTAAACACATTCTCTTCTTTAAACAGTTCTCATTTACACCCTAAAATACAAAATGTCACCATTATAGCCTGTGGTGTTGCCCTTTCACATGACATTAACTGTATGTACACAGGAGGATTTAAAGTTGCACAGGAGAAAGTTTTGGCAACAAAAGTATTGATGCTGACATTACGAGACGGAAAAGACAGTTTCATTTATGTCTCTTCAATATTATCTTGAAAGCTGTTTAAAATCGTGCCAGAATTTCCTGCATGTACAAGCATTAGAGAGCATTTCAGATGATCACGTCTCTTTCAACACATTCTTTGCGTGCAAGACTTTTTAAAAGATCAGTAGAGAAGGATGTAGCCACTGCAGAGTCCTCACCAGTTGCTGAAAACTTTCTTTCCACGGGTTTGGCTGCTCATACTCCTCCGGGTTGATCTGAAAGAACTTCCCTGCCTCAGGGTGCATCATGGGTCGCGTGTATTCAAACACCTCCATGTATAGCCTCTTCCTGAAATGTGAAGGCACATAAACGGTTAACGCCAGCCTCATTTCATTTGACCCAGAACTACTCACAATACAGAACAGGATCGTTTGTGGTATTTGGGTCAAATGTAGTAAAAACGCTGATAATATTTGTTAAAAGATAAAAGTTATGTCTACAACAGGACAACCACTCTATCCACATAATGAACACTGAATACTAGAGTTAAACACTCATTGTGTATAGGTTGTGTATACATTAGGCACATGCATGACAGTCCGACACTAAATCTTAGCTTCATGAAAGTTACAGTATTTATTATTTTTAAAAACAACTGAGAGAGTTGTTGATTTAACATCATTTTCATTTTGGACGCTGTGATTTATAGAACTGTTGTATTGTGTTTTTGTTTTTTTTGATAATCCTATCCTATTCAGCATCTATGCTAAACAACAAAGACACTTTTGTGTTTAATTCAATGCAGTTTAACAGCACATCCTCCAAAATCATTACACGGTTTGTTGCCACCTTACATTGTTTAGCTATGAACTGGCCAGTTAAGTGTCATTTTCTCCATGCCAGTGTATCAACTGCTGTTTATTTTATATTGTGTTCATTTCAAACAATATCCTACAGGGAGGTTAGAGTCATAGAAATAAATATGCAGAACATGATAGTCTGGCAGCAGGCCTGCCATTACACACAATATGCTGCTTTTGCCCACCCACTTTTGTGTATTTCTTCTCTTGCTCTTTAATTTTATGTAGTGCTCTTCGCCCTCCTAATTGCCCCTCGGGGATAAATAAAGTTTTTTCTGATTCTGATTTTGTGATACGTGAACAAAACAACTTGAAAATATCTTTTTGTTGCTGCCAAATCACCAGCTGTGTTTGCTTCTTCCCACTTAAGTCACCAAATTATATAAAATCATAGAAAGTCGGACTGTAACGGCCCAAAAAACAATGATTAAAATATTTACAACAAACCTGCTCTGAAACTGTTCATTTAATGCACACAAACATAATTAACACGGTCTCACCAGAGGATGGGGTCATTGGCCAGCTCACTGAAGCGCTTGCATACACATGCTGCACGGCACAGGTCCTGCTCCAACAGGTACGAGAAGATCTTCAGCACCACCTCGTCTGGAAGCTTCTCCTGCAAATACTGCTCTGCTGGAGCTGCTGGGAGGAGGACGGCCGTGCAGTTAGTATCAAATATTTTCAGTCACAACCAACCTCCGTAGAAACAATCACGGCTTTTGTTAAAGTATTAAAAACCATCTGAATTAACCTCTTGAATTTAGCACTACACTGTCTAAACTAGGCTACTGTTGACTACTACGTTCAGCAGTGAAGGTCATCACTTTACTTTTACAGTTTAATTACAAAATTTGTCCTTGTGTTTACAACTATCTAAGCGACCGTTGCATTCACATTTTAACAGTGTTTTATTGCTGAATCATAACATGTGGTCAATAATCAATCCACGATTAGTTGCATTTTCGTCAGTTGAAGTTTTCAGTTGCTGTCCTGTCTGTAACCTCTATTTATTTCCATTATCTGAACTACATAATTTACACATTTCCTTCAGAGGTAATCTGCTGACAGCCTTTTCCTGAGTAGTCTTGAAAACAAACAGCCTAATCTTTCTGTCAGAAAACTTGACGATCTTCTACGAAGCACAGGGAGGTCATAAACACGTCTATTTGAACAGATTTTAGCTTTAATATAAAAGAAAAAGAACAAAAAATGTCACATTGGTTATTTATCATGTTAGTTAAAGCAGATCACATGAAGCTGCACAACATGAGGCAGTATGACAGTTTTCTCCAGCACCACAGAGCCCTGCATGCAAAACCAAAGCTAAATGCCATCGAATGGGGCAGAGATCTATTTTTGATTCTTGGAGCCACACCATAGGAGAAAAACTCCAAATGCCACAAATAACAGACTTCATGATTTATCCTGTGAGACGTCCGTGGTGCCGTTTCGGGTCTTTTTAAAGATCTTACAAGAGGTTTATAACATAATACATCTACTTTCAACATCTACTAAAAACAGAACAATTCTTCTGAAATGTGCTCAAGTTGACCGAGTAATATCCATATAGCTGTGTGATGATACACATATAAACAAATTACACTGTATAAACAGGGTCAGTGCAATATACAGACCTCTCATTATGAAAATGAAACAAAACTCTTTTCCATATTGCACAAGAACATGCACCCATAACAGACTTTGTAAACAGAAACAGGACACACTCCTGGCTAACGTGAACTGTACAGCTTCCCTCTTATTCTACCTAAAGTAATTAATTCATAACAATTTGCAAATTAGGCCCCCAAAGGCATCGTACAACCGGTGGAAAATTAAATGCTGAACGCACTGAAAAGACAGTGCAAGTCCAATAATGTGTTTGTTATTACCTGGTAAATCTTGACACTTTCCAGACACTCTGGGACGCTTAGGTCGGTGTCCAAAGTTTTCTGTGGTGGAAGTGGAAGCACCCTGTATGTAAAAAGAAAAAAAAAAAAGTCAGTGGAATTGTTTAATCATAAATTATTGTGTTTCTATTAAAACGTTTATCTTGCAGCTTTGTAAGAACCTTTAAATGACTCTTGAGCTCTATTTACACGGGAGCAGTTTTACCTGGGGACGTCATGTGATTTAGAAATTACACCCCCGTGTCTTTGTTTCGTGTTTGCAAATTCAGAATAATAATAACAAACAATACATTTTTAAAAATAAAATATGACGTAATTAGACTGCATCGATTCCAGGGGAGAATTAATAAACTACCTGGTAGTATTTAAATCAGCTTTACTGAAGTAAAATCCAACACATCAAAATATGCGCATGTCACTGATCTCATAATGTTCCACAAATTCATTCATTATCAAATTAAAAAAAAAAAAATAAAAATAAAAGTAAATCACATCATGCTTTAAAATCATAGACACTGAATTTTGTTGGATTAATTCATTCATCAGATGGTTTGGAGCTTTTTTCTGTGAATGGCCCAGTGACAGCCTGATTTGCATATTGATTTACAACATATTCTTCATTATTCTCAAGTGACAAGAGCCAGGAAAAAGCCATGAATTAAATAAAACACTAGAAACAATAAAAACACACACCCAAACCACAGAGCTGCCAACTCAAACTGGATAAATATTGTCACAGGAGCTCTGTGTTAGGAGCAATATGATGATACGGTAATTTGCGGCGTAATTTTAACTTTACTTTAAATTACGGGCATAGGAGATTCGCACTGGATTTAAATCGCAGACGACCTCTGCAATCATTACAAATTACTAGAGGTACCCAGGGAAAAATAGTCCCGTGCCAACAGGGCTTTTGGTAACAAACCTCCATGTTCGTCTTTGTCGGACACACTGTTCTCTTGGGCAGAGACTTTCTTCTAAGTTGGTAGGGACTATTCTGAGCTCCTGGACCGGATTCTTCTGCGACCATATCTGCAGGAACGTCCTCATCTAGAAATTGTGAAAGAGAATAAAACGTCAGCACTCATTAAAAAAAAATGATATTTATGGTTCATCACACAATACAATATAAATAACAATCCCTGTGTAATCAGTTCTTGCCCTGAAATATGTGTAGCTATACATATAATAATCTTCACTATGTTGCATATATAGTTCAGATACTTGCCAGAGCAACAGACATGAATTTCCCCCTTTGTAAACCACTGCTTTAAAACACAGATCTGTCACTGATAAGCAATCCACCGAAACAGAAGATTACATGATTCAGCGCCACAACACGTCACGAGACAAAACCCAGAATAAAAAAGGTTTATTACCTGCTATGTATGGTTCAAACTGATTACCAATCCAATCAAGAGGGGATTCAATCAACGGAAAAACAAAAAGAGCCTGAGCATCAGCCCTCAGCTAAACCACACACATGTTTATGAGCCTATTCACCGTGGCATGATGAGTTGATAGCTACCCCTGAAGATGCAAACTCTGTCTCCTTGTTGCTCTGGTTGCAAGGATGACTCTCCCCAGCTACTGGGCCAGTAACCACTACAAACACAGCCGATGTAACAACCAGGGGCAGTTTAAAGCAACTTCTCTGCAGCAGTAAACTGAATTAATAAACTAGTTTGCTTGCTTTATTAGACAAGACTAATGGTTTATTTTGTAGAAAACATAAACTGTGTAAAAAGCAGAGATGATGTTGCGCATCCAATGCCAATTCTGCAGTAGCTTATGCATTTACAACCACCTTGAAATGACAAGTGAGCCGTGGACCTCTGAGCAAAGGGAAATAAGCATCATGACAGGACTTGCTTGAATAAATGAGATGAGACAGAAGGGGGATAAATGATTATTGGAGTGAGCATGACAGTTAATTCTCCACTGAATAGTTTAGTCGGGACCATCAAGCAATTACTTTAGTTTTCTATGTTACATTTTAGTGAGAAACCCCAGGCATAGAGTTACCCTTCTTATGCTGATTTGCCAATCAATTGATGGTGTGAGATCAAACATCACAACATGTCACTAGAGCACCTAATCACGCTGAGTTGGATTCATCAACCAGCCTCTAATGTTACTGATCAGTGGCCCATCAGATTGAATGGGTCTCTGCTGCTGGCTTTTGTTGCAACTATGATTAAAGAGCATTTTTAGCGAGCAAATGTTTACTTTGTGAAAAAAAAAAAAAAAAAAAATGCACCGTCTGTCAAACAACGTTACTGCAGAAAAAACATTAAAAACACAATGCGACTGTGTTATACGAAAAATACACTGTTACAACATAAACCGCACTGGCGTTTTAACGTTGTAAATGTTATGAAGACGAGGGTTTTATTAAATAAAAAAAACACCAGGACGCAGATAGTTAGCCGAACATGCTAATAATAACAGCTAACTAGCACAGGCTAGGTTAAGTTAGCATGCTACGACAACTGGCAAAACCGCTTAATGTATCCTTCCTGCCTCCGTCACACGCAAATCGAGCAACCCGTTTTATTTCACGTTTTCCGTCAGTAGTGTAATGTTCCCTGACAGCAAGCGAAACTGAGCACCGATATGAGGTCAGACGAGCGAAATGAAGGCCGACTCGGAGTAAAAAAATCAAGCAAAACAAAGCGCGGCCTCCATGCTAGGTACAAACACAAAAGCCTCGGTGTTTCCTGGCTGTACTGCGACCCATTGAGTCTACTGTTAGCCCTGCTTCTGTTTTATCATAACAACCAACGCTGTCTTGGCGTAAACACGGCATATTCACACATACAAATGCCCGGGCGTAAAACATACAATTGCACCCTAAAGCCAGCTGACTAATGTTAAAGTTATCGGGGCTAACGTCACCTCTTTCCTGGTGGTTCCTCTCCGGCTGCACCGGGCGCGGCCTCGACACTCGCCTAGGTCTTCTGCTAACGTTGCTTGCTCTGACGGAGTTCATTTGAGGTGTCGTTAATCGTGAAGAAACGTCGAAGCCTTCACAGCAGAAGAGGCGACACCGAGCACAACGCCTATGTCTTTTTCTTGAGCATTGCACGATGTGCCATGTTTGGCCGTGGGTCCCGTGAAGCGTCTCGCTGTGTGTTGGTGCCGTTCCCCCTGCACTGCCGTTACGTCTAGCCCCCGTCCCACTGTAGCAGGAGGAGCCATAACACACACACAGGCACGGTCCGTCAGGCCTCGGTCACATCACATGGGAGGACCCCTCGCCGTCACGTCGCCTCCCCGGTTCAGGGCGGTCTATTCAACAGTGATACTGCTCTTCAGCATCGATCATGTGAAAATCTGCTGGTTGTTGCAGTCTACTGTACCCACCCCATGCATGGAGGTGGAGGTGTCCTGCTCAAACCCGAAAACATGCGCCATTTGCTACCAGCTGATTGTCATTAGTTCACCATTGTTGTGTGTGGCAACCCTCATCAAGGGGCCATCATCAAGTTTGCCACTTGTAATAAAAAAAATATAAAGGATTTAATTCTTCCTCTAAAAGGGGATGCTGCTTGATGGGGTCCCTGAGTTCAAGTCTGATTCATTATTAATTCTTACCAGGATTCAATGTGAACCTTTGTGTTAAGTGACATTTAAAGCAGAACTTTCATGATTTTGCTGAGAGATTAATTGCGGATATGAGCAGAGTGTAATATTTGTACCACTCAGTTCCTTGGCATTGACCCGTTTTTCCGTTCCCTTTTCAGCAAGTCTGTTTTTGGTAGCTGCTAAGGATGCCTGCTGCATTCTCGCAGTGCTTCTGGCAGAACTCACTGACATCTCAGTGGGTCGGCTAGACCTGTGACAACTGTCGCTCAATCCCGACTGTCTAAGCGGCTAGAAGATGGATGGAAAAGGGATGTTTGATCATTTTTATTTTAAACAGAACGTCCAAAGGTTACTTTAGCCCTCTCAGGGACTGCTAGAGAAGATATTATACAGCATGCTGTCATTTTCATTCGTTTCTTTTCACTGTCCAGCACCCAATTTATAACATGTGTGTCCTGTTGAAATACTTTGACAGGGTGGAATTCATTAATATTCATGCACCGGCACACAATTTATCTACTGCTTATGAATGTTTTTAAACCCAGCGATATCTGGGACACAATAAACAAATAAAAGAACTGAAGTGGTGCTCATTTGGAATCTGTCTGATAATGTTTGAATGAAGATTATATCTAAGGGAATTGTGATTGTGATGTACTTCCATTTGTATTAGGAGTAACCTTGGTTTACACCGTGTGATGTGAATAAATTGTTGGATGATATAAAGTGAGGCTGAGTATTCATAAGCAAATAGTAACTAAACGTTCTGAAGTTCAGAATTTGTTTCCAGGATTCAAAGATTTAAGTAGTTTTATTTGTCATTTGCAACCATGCAGAAGCATGAGCTGGAACAAAATTATAGTTTGCAATTGTAGCTAAAGCAATTTTTTTAATTTTTGTATGTTGTCTCATGGTGGTGCTATTCAGCAAGATCAAATGAGCACATTTAAACAGGTCTCATATACAGTCATGTGAAAACGTATTGGAAATTCCTGTCAACATTAAAATACATTAAAATATTTTATCTTTGTTGAAATATTCAATACGATAAAAGAAATAAAAAAATAATACAGAACACATTTCGGCATAATTTTCATAATAAATGAAAAAAACATCACGCATTTAAAGTGCGTTTTGAATTAACTCCAATATTTAGTATACCTTAAAACCTATCAAATTGTAATCTTCATTTTTAGATCATGTGCCACTGATTCTCAGTGAGTGTCTGGATCTTATTTAAATCTGTGACATCTTGGGTTCACTGTCATCTTTGATGTCGAACTACGTGGTGTCGTCACGACAAGATATAAAAAGGCTTTTAATGCCTTCAGACAAGAGACCGCCAAGAGATTTAAAAGACGTCTAAATTGTTCATCAAGTGATGTTGGTTTCAAACGACTCCCAGTTTGACTGCCAGAGACTGGCTGCTCTTAATTCAGTCCCAAAGCACGCTGTCTGATACCAAAAGAAATTTCAAAGAAACCCCAGAATTTCATCATAGGATCGGCAGGATATTCAGATGTTGGTGTTGAAAAAAAGCCTCTATTGTCTGAAAAGAACTTTACAGTAATATCATATGTAGATATGTGTGCTTCCAGCCCAAAGGCAGCTATTCATACCAACTGTTATGTTCTGTCACTGGGCAGATATTGACATTTTGGTTCAAGGTAGATGATTTGAATGACAGATTCATCATATTATTGTACAAGCATATCAATTTTATCTGAAGGCACTATTTCAAAGAGGATCAAATGTTGTTAATACGAACAATATGTCTAAAAAAGCCAGGCAGTTCCATTGGATGTTTTTCAAAAAAAAAAAAAATGTATGTGTGAAATTTTGCAGGACTGTGCCAACATTTTTCTCAATATCCCCCCAAAAAAATTGTTCGGAAATTTCGGTTTCTTGTCTCATCAGTTTACTGGAACAAATGGATGAGTGATATTTCTGTTACTCAGTTGCACAGCAGCCTGATTGTCCACTAGATGTCTCCTTGTCTCTTCCGGTGGGTACTACTCTTTACACCGTGAGTGCAGAGAGGAGCATCACATGATACCTTTATGGTCGGTGCCTTTTTGTGTCTATTGTCTGAATGGCGCTTCGTCTTGTTCTGATTTTTTTGCTTAGTGATCCTGAAAAGGAAGTTTTTGTCCTTAAAAACACCCTTGGCAGTCACCTTTGTGTAAGCCGTAATTTCTTAACAGACCCTTTGCCCTAGGACGCTACCATGACAACGGTGTTGTTTGTGTCAGATTGCCAAATACACTGACGAATTGTCTTTTCTCTCATAGGCGGAAACTTAAGTCTTTTAACACTGCTTAGTATTGTGATTATGTAAATATTTGCTTGTAGGATATCAATGTGTGACTGTGGCGAAAACATGGTAATTAATTAGCATAGTTTTTGGCTGGTCTAGATGAATACTGCTCCACTGACTAATTAATGAGTCACTAAGAGCTGCAAAACTACCCTACAACTGGAGGTGGCAGCATCTGCACAACCGCACTTCTGTACACAATTCTAGCATCAACTGTATTTTCCGTTCACGCATGTGTTTGTTTTCATATTGTTTTGCTTTATGTTATGGACCAACCCTAGCAGGCCTAACAGCAGGACCATCTGGGGTTTGTTGCACTCTGGTCATTGACCCATCTGTGAGTTTTTCTGTCTGTCTGATGAGGGCTAATGTCGAATGACCCCTTGAAAGGAGTCAGCTCCGGGCCTCGTGTAGGACACTGAATTGTACAAACGACAACAGCCCTAACTGTCATGAACCGGAAGACTTCTTGTCTTATGTTTTATTGATGAATCTGCAGGTGTGCGGCAAGTTATCAGAGATTGATTTACTCTGCTTAAATGGACAAACCGGCTACCGTTGTGTTTTCGATTCACTGGCTGTTTTGCTCTGTTGTTATGTTGCTATGGCCAGAAGCAACATATTTTGCCCCGTCTTATGTAATCTCCGTTTGCTTTTAATTTAACGTTTTCATGAATCACCTGTTCTTTTAGGGAGAGGTATACTGAAAGCTAAGCACCTCGCCGAAGCCAGAAACATGGGGAGCATGACTGTCAAGATCTCTGTTGTTTTTGACACTAATCTGTCGGAGATATGACAGTGAGGCACATGTGTTGGCTTGGTAACCAATCTAGTATCCAGTGGCAACAGAGGTCTATTGAATGCTGGGTGGCTCTGTATTGGCTGCTGTGCCCACCACTCTCCCGTGTCACCAAGTCACGGAGGAGACACATCCATACAGCGGCTTTGAATAATAGTGGGGTCGTGTAATATTCGGCTCGGGAGTCAATATTGTGTGTGTGCGTGCGTGCATGTGCTTGTGTGAGTGAGGAGGGGTCATCCTTGCGCTGGTAGTACAAATACTCTTTGTGTTGAACAACTTAATGCGCCGAACTGCAGGTGGTAGCGCTGTCTGTCTCGCTGTGTCACTTTCTCCGTCTCTCTATCAGGTGCAGACATAAAACACGTCCTTCCTTCAGTCTATTGAAAACACTGATGTTTAAGAATCGTCTCTTCTCTTGGTCAATCCTCACTCCACATCTGAAGGCATCCACTGGTGCAGAAGCAGACACAACAGAATAAGCGTCTTTGTCTCAGACTCCTGTCTGTCAGAGACAACCCCCCCCCTCCCTCCTTCCCTCCTCCTCCTCCTCCTCCGCCTCCTCCTCCTCCCAGCCTCTCCTCTATTTGGGCGGCTGTTACAGAGAGGGCAGATGGCTCATTACCATAAATAGGACAGAGAGAGAGTGAGTAAGGGGGCCGTGCACACCAACCAACAGGACCACGCCGCCCAAAAAACCCAAGGAAATGGGAGTCCGTTGCTAGGAGAGAGGAAAGACAGCTTTATGGCAACACAAAGCTGATTCCCCCATCCGACCTCATCTCCCTCCCGCCCCCTCGCTTCCCCGCTCTGGGGACCGATCCTTGAATCTGCCGGCCGGGGACAGATGGTCAACGGGCCCCACCGTCGCTACAGCTGGACACGGGCAAGGCTGACACAGTCGGACCTGGCGGGACTGCATCGCACCTCTCGCCGTCCAACCTATGAGAAGCGGGAGCAGAAAGTGCTGAGGCCCTGGCCATCAGCTAAGAATAGATCCACACTTGTTGCCCGCAGGAAATATGTGGATGCACAACGGATGATAATATGTTAAGAGTTCGTCTCTTTCGAGGCGCAAGCTCTTTTTAGGAGGGAAAGCATTCGATGAGGGGAATCACGTGTTTATTTTTACTGATTTACTGTTGCAAATATATTTTCGGTGCTTGAAGGCAGGCGGTCGGTGACAAATTAAGTAAGGGACATCAATTACGTACAGTTTACAGCTGGTTGAGATTAATTAACATTGCGTATTTCGGTGCAGTTCACAACCGTAACCATAGGCCTTTAGCAGACACATCCCTCCACGTCTGACACGCCAAGAAGGTCGTCCATCAACATTTTATTGCGAAGCAGGATAGTTCTCGGTGCTCAGTTTCCAGTTCATTAAGATTATTATTTTTTTGACAGGCATCCCAGCGTGAAAGGACAGTTTGCAGGAAATGAAAGTTTCACACTTCTTGCACAGCAGTTCTACTCCGGAGCAAGTTAAGAAAGGTAACTGCACTTTGTGGCGCTCCCAAAACAGAATCCTTGCTTCCACTACCGACTACACAGAACAGTCAACTAAAGTCCTTGAAGTCCTGTTGGACTTTTGGATCAATAAAGGCCTCTTCTCCTTGCAATGGGTGCCATCCATCCATCCATCAATCCATCCATTCCCTCTGAGGTGGTCAAGGTGAGCTGCAGCTTATGCCAGTTGACAAAAAACAAGAGGCGAAGTTCACCCTGGACAGGTCACCAATGAGTTGCAAGGTTGACACGTACAAAGAGACAGTTACACACCCACATGCACAGCAAACAGCATTTTAGAGTCCCCAATACACATAACGCACATTTGTTTGGACATGTACTGCAGGAGGAAAACAGAGCAATAAGATCTCTTTCCTTTTATAAACCACACCTACTGTGTGTTGTTGTTCTTTTTTTTTCTGATTTCCCTCGTTATGAATGCCCTCTACGTGACTGCTACTGGAGGGTGGTGTGTGGAAAGTGTCTCAGGACACCACCTCTGAAACAATAGCACATCTGCTCTCACTAGATCTCGCACTGAATAAAAGGGCAACTGTCTCACAGACAGGAAGCAGAAAATCAATTAGGAAAATAAAAACAGTAGTCTTAAGTGCAATATGTGCTTTAATGATTTTTTTTTTCTTGTAGTTTGATATTTGTATTTGCTGAATGTGATTCATAATTTCAGGGGCAGTTAGTTAATTAGGCTTTGGAGATTTCGCTTATTTTCCTTGGGCCATTTGTCGGACGGTGTCACGTTCATTCGCGGGGAGGGAAGGAGGATGGCAAAGGATTGAGAAAGCGGACAAATATCCAAAACGAGGGGAAGAAAGCGTGGCAGCAGCATGTCAAGTAAGCAGCACAGAGGCGGTCCTGCATCACCTAGCCATCCGCCCTGGTTGCATAGGAACACGAGGGCCATGCCTACCCTGCAGACACACTCCTTTCCTCTCTCCTCTGCCACGCTTCATTACCCAGTGCTCAGCCAGGCACAGAGAGGCACTGCACCACTTTCTCCACAGTACAGCCGTGTGCCCGCTCACAGCAACACAACCAGGCTCCCCGTACACCCAGGCTGGGTATATGCTGCCCCTCAGGCATCGGGTCACACTCACTTTATATGCATGGTGCAGAGAGGCAGGTCTGTACTCTCTTCACAACCTATTTTTGTTGGGCACACAGTACCCCCATATAACAAGAACTGAAATACCCCTTCACTGACGAGTGTCATGTTCCAAGTGTGTTCATTTGAACTCATGCCAAATATTATTTTACTACCAGCGCTGTAAAAGTCAATTTGACAGTGCATGATTTAGTATTTTGTTCATACAAAACTCTGCCCTGGCGTTGAGGATTTATTCTTTCATTTGAAGCAAACTATTTCAGGTATTAATGCCTTATTTTACCCACTTATCAACTGGCTAATTAGTTGAAATATTAACCTTTTTCTTCTGCTGTTTATTCATTTCTTCAAAGCGTCGAATTCAGACGTGTCTCCATCACCTTTGGCTAACTGTCGATCACTAAACTTCTTGGCCTGATTGTTGATTGTTTTTTCACCGCATGATTCTCACTGTTTCTTTTAAATAACTTTGATAATTGTTTGATTGTACTTTTAGCTATTTAAACTGCATCACTCAATATTTCAAGCGGTTATCTATTACTTTTAGCCAGTGTTTCAATCATTTATACCATTAACTGTATATAATATAAAGGGAGACGAACGTTTTCCTGGAGGACAGCTGTGAAGCTCAGGGTCCTGGCTCTGGTCATCGCCATCTTGGATGTACAAGACCATGTGTAATCATCTGCAAATTCAAAATTCTGTCACTTAAAGCAGACCCACCCTCGATCAATACATGAGCCTTGGGGTAGTTTACACGACAGAAATTCAACCCTATAAAGCTGTCATTAGCCATTTAGTTAGTTTTAGAGGCCCAAACTATTTGTGTTTTCCAGGCTGTAGACATTTTATTTCTACTTTAAAGTTGGAGCCTATGTAGCCTGGTATCAGGTCTCGGGGGACATGGCATTTGGATTTCATTATGGGACTTGTTTCAGCTAATTGGTACCGAATTGATACGTCGTACAACCAATCAGAGCCGTTTTGTTGTGAACAAATTCAATTTGATTGGCCTGCGAGATTGTTGCCAGGGCATAATCAAATCCAAACTGAGCTGACTCCAAATCCAATGTCTCCAATAAAGATGCTGTGGGTGGGGCAAATTTAGGCTAGCTTCCAGGAGTCAGTTGGGACTGCCTTGCTTTTGGATCCATCCTCAAGTGGTCATTCGAGGAACTGCAGCTTCTGCCGCTTTCTCATCAGCTTTAGTTTCAGTTTGGTTTATTCGTGTTTGGCTGTGTTAAATATTACACATCTATTTTGCCTATATAGCCACTTGTTTACGGTATCTGATTCATGTGCCCACTTCTTTTAGCTAATAATTAGCTTGTAACTTAACTTCTTTAGTCACTTGTGAATTGGAGTGAGTGCCACTACACTGTGATGGAGTTTCGAGGAAATTCTGACATTCCTATCAGATTTTGAATTTCCAAGCGTCATTTTCATATTTCTGTTTATTGAAAAGGAGCAGGCACCCTAGTTGTCGTACTGTTTATACATGAGACAACCCAACACACACTCCACTTCTCACTGGAGAGCACGGGCGATTCCCTCATACGCGTCATAGCCCACTGTGGAGCTGGTAGTGCCAGACAACACTGCTGGGCACAAGACCACTATTGTCCCACAAGATAAAGTGTGCTTGTGACCAAGGCAAGGCGGGGAGGACCAGATGCTGTGAAAAGATAAGGGAGTGTCATAGAACAAAGCTCGTCTTATGTGTTGTTGTTTACACTAAAGACATCAGTCGAATGTTTCTGCAGACGTCACGACTCCAGTTTAAGCGCCTGGTAGGACATAACATGTCAGACCGGGTTGTCTTTCCTTTACCCGCCTCCTGCTTCGCAGTTAATTGACTACAAGTGTTCATTTGCCTTCGAGGAGCAGTCATTAAGGCTGAATAACAAAATTTAGCTTGGCAATAGAGCAGCCAGGGATCAATGGGTTAATTCAATTGCCCACCCCCCCGCATGGGGTGTATTGTAGAGCGGGGCAATTTGGAGGTCTTTATAAGCGAGTCGTGCAGTTTTACTGTGCTTAAAAGTGCAAAGAGATCAATGAAATGACAGGGAGCAATGAAATGAGGATGACCAAAGTTCAGCTCCGCGTGTTTAGTAACAACTGAACTGCCAGTTACTGTATATAAAGATGACTGAGAAGGCGATACGTCATGGTCAAGTTCGGGAAAGTGTTGCGACTATAGTGATTGTGTGCCTAAAGCTATAATCATGTAATGGCTGGCTCGAACCTGAAGACTTGTTTGAACTAGTTATTTAACCGATTGTCTGATTTCATTTGCGTCACTTTGAGAACTGCCATGTATTTAAAAATATTAATATATATATAATCTTTAATTATCTAACCGGCTTTTTACAAACTGTATCAATGCACTCATCATTCTTTTAAGGCAGATTCCTGCAGCTACGTTGTATCCGTTACTCCTCAGCCCATTTATAATGTGTATTTATTAGATTTTATGGGTGGGAAGGATGCCTCTCAGACGAGCGGAGAGGGTTCATACTAATTATGCACATACATTTGGGGGCCCATTTTTGCTAGGGGGGCAACGGTGCAGGTTTGGCCCTTTGAAATAAGTAAAACCAGCCCTTCTGGTTCTGTCTCTGTTGCTTAGGGAGAGAGAGCCATGTCTTAACTAGAAATGCTTGACTCATTGTTTACTGACTAGTAAAATCGCGTAGTGAAAAACTGTAAAAATCCTCATAGACGTCTCATTAAAAGGTTTTCTCATCATGCTGTTGTGAAATTGAATTTACTGTCATCTTTCATCCTCCACCGGGATGAACTGACATTTCGGCTTGTTCATATAAACGTTTGCCCAATCTAACCTGAACAAATAGACTGAATCAATACAGAATTACAGTATATTTGTTTGTTGAAAAAAAAAAAAAATCATTCCTCTGCCCTACATGTTGAATTTTATTGCCCGCGCATTAAAAGAGGCACTTATCAGCTGACAGATAAGAGACAATCAGCACACTGCTGACACAATTCATAAGACCCGGTTAGCAGAAAGGATTGTCAAACAAAGGCTTCTGTCGGCAAACACACTCTTCAGCTGAGGATAACTGCCGGCAATAGCTGTGAGAACCTCTAGGGAAAACAAACCTGAAGAACAAAGAAAGTGTTGCATTTGAAAGAAGTTGACCACGCCTGATTGCTCTACTGACAGTTAGAGGGCGTGTACAAGTGCATTTACACATTTTTTTTTTTTTTGGCAAAGGAAAGAATTCAAGTATTTAAAAGGGAATACTTGAAGATGAAAATTAGCTGTCTTGCTTTGTGCTGTCTCTTTAAACAAGAGCGGTGGGCTCCATCCAGAGCAATTAGGACTTCTGGTGTATGTCTATACACAGCAGGTGGCCTCTACAGCTTCACAGACAGTTGCTTTCTTGTCACGGGGAGAATGCAAATACTACCTGTTTAACCAGTTACCGTGTTCACAGTACTTATCTAGGAAAATAAAATGCCACGCAGCCTTCGCGCATATGTGTGCGCATGCACCTGCGTGTGTTGAGCATGCATATCTGCGCGCGCATGCGGTGGAACTCTTTAGTCCGTGTCGTAATTCTCTTGATGACTCTTCCACTCCACATTTCAAAGGAGGTTCAAACTAATTAGCTCAGGGAGCGGGTTGTCTGTTTGGTCTGCAGCAAATCCTCTAAAAGGACCACTTTATAAAGTGCACTCTGTAATGTCTTTACCTGTCCATGGTATATGAGGGGAAAGCCACACAAAGTAATGGGTAAAGTATGCCAAATTGCGCACGCTAGTGAATATTCTGGGTGTCGTCTATTGTTCTAATTATGCGTCTGAGATCTAGCAAGAGAAAGAAAGACGCACAAATATGGCACCCATCGTGTTTCTGATTGATATGCAAAAATCACCATTCACTGTGTGTGTAACCGAGAGAAAGATGGAAGCAGAGGAGTCGGTTTTAATCAAGAGTATGGAAAGGAAGCAGTTTCCTCTGGAATGTGATTTATCTTGACAGTTTACACCTCTTAACTGGCTGCGTACCAAAGTGGCAGCATCTGTTTTCCCACTCCAGAAACCAAAGTTAGGTCTAATGAGAGAGGGAGAGGGAGAGAAGGAAAAGCGGATGGAGAACAACAAAGGCAAGAGGACAGACTGGATGAGGAGCAGCCTACAAACAAAGGTTGTCACTAATAGAGAGTTTTATGAGCTCCAGACCTGCTGAAATGGAGTGCTGTGCGTGTGCAGCAGCTCTTATCGGCTCGCCGGCAGTAGGGCAGGGGAGGGTGAGAGCTTCCACACTTGCGATCCGTAAAAATGGTCTGATTCATTTTCCGCATGAGAGGGTCTCACAGGGGCAGCATCAGACCAGCGAGTCCACGCAGATTTATGGACCATTAAAGCAGCAGGCCTCCTGACCGCTATGCCACTACGGGCTGGCTGCTAAGACACACTGCACCCTCATTCATGCTTCTCCATCACAGGCCAGCTTCCACATTGTTCATCCTTTCATCAGCACCACTTTTACTGCCTCACATGAACTCCTCTCGTAGTCTGTACTCCTGCTCCTCTTCACCTCGCTCCCTTTGATGCAGACTGAGCTGTTTACTGTAATTATCCACACCCACTGTTAACACGGTTCTCACAAGACCTATTCCTCCGTGTCACCGAAATGACAACCTCTTAAGCCCCCCATGAAGGGCACACAAAATGCTATATCGACACGGAAGTGCTCGAGTAGCGTTATGAATATCTCTGATGGTGGTCAATGGTGCATGTTGTTTTAGCTTAACAGTTTTACAATCAGATTAGCACCATCGCAGGCACACAGACTAATGGGTCTGTCTTTTCAAGGCATCCTCAATCAGCTGTTTCCGTGGTGATTAATGCATCTTGTTCTCCGCTCTCTCATTTGGTAGCTTTGCAACTTCATCATCCCTAGGAGTGATCCTGGGAGGAGGAAAAAAAAAAATGGGGCAGAGTCTATGCTGCTTGCCGGCCCTAAGAATAGCTCAGTGCGCAAGAAAACGATGCCACAGCAACCTGAAAAAAAAACAAAAACAACACAAAAAAAAAACATGAATGAATATAATGACATCCTGATAAATCGCGTCACCCGCTCCTTTGCTGAATAAATTCATTTGCCACACTGAGTGCTGTTTAGTGCCGTCGTTCAAATGAAAACAAAACAATCAAAAAGAGCTTCCCTAATAGTATTGATAAGTATCAAGACACACAAAAACAAAAACACTTCCCTGAGTGTAATTCAATGTGACACAAAAATACCATTACACTGTCACCAAGCCTGTTTGTCCAGTTGAGAGGAGAGGGGGAAAAACAAGGGTGCGCATTAACACGGGCGCAGAAGTATTTACAGCGTGGCAGGTGCTAGAGGTTTATACACACTAAAAGAAAAAAAAAAAGAGGCCATTAGATCAGTCCACAGAGAGCTACTGGTGAGCGCTTATGAAATGGAGTGGCTGAGATGAGTAAGGTATCGCCATTGTGTGAAAGTTGCAGTTTGGTGTGAAGTCAGTTGGCCAGCGGTGAAGCTGCACTCAACAGATAGCCGGGCAAAGATACATGAGTGACCTGCTGCACTGGGGCTTCCTGGAGGACACTGTTGCCTATAAAAAACACATCCAGTCATGTAAATATGCAAATTCTCGCACATGTGCAGGGAATAACTTTCATGGACAAAGGGAGAAAATCGCCCAATTGTTCCTTTTCTTTTTCTTCCAATTTCTTTTCTTTGCTTAGCCTATATGCCCAGGCATGCTGTGTATATCCACGGGTCACGTTAGCTCCTTGTATCATCGTTTACTCTAGGAGGGGCCCTGTTGAGGGTCCACTATCGTCACGAGGCTGGGTGTGGTGACACATCCTTTCTCTCCGCCCCGGGCTGTTTGTGCAGCCTAAATAACGCGGGGGCTGTCTGCGTGGGACCCGTTCCGCTTCAATGTGTTAATTAATAATTCAAAATTTAACTGCTTCCCCATTTTTAACACACGCGTTTAAAACACAAAATTTCCGCCCCTCCTGCGTGTTACGCCGGTGATAAAAGTGAAAGCAGCACATTGCGCGACGCAAAATTGGACGGCGTGCGCGCTCACGAGGCTCCTGCGCTGCGGCAGTTGCCAGGGGAGATAGGAGGGGAGGGGTTTTCATTGGCTGAGGTGGACCTGTTGCCACGGCGACGGCGAGGGGTTTGGTAGCGTTGCCGTGCGCCGTGTGATCCGCGCGCTGCGTGTACGGAGGAAGCAGCTGCTGATCTGATCTCTGACATTGTGTGAGACAGACATCTGAATAAACTGCGCGCAGACGTGTCTTTAAACATACCGGACCGAGGCACGCCGTGCATGATTGTAAGTATTTCTCCGTTTTTCTTAAAATAGTGACGAGAATAAATAAATAAAAATCCCTGTTTTTTTTGAATCGGGAGGAAACGGGTTGTGTTTCGAACAAGCTAAAAGTAAATGTGGTCAAGTGACTTTGCTTAGAGCAGCCAGCATGGCAGATCAAGCGACAGCATGTGGCCAGCTAGCTGGTGTTACTTCTCTTGTCACTGGACTCGAAGCTTCAGGGGCAGAGACGGGTTATTCACAGCGCCAAACGAAAGCTACACTTTGACATATAAACACACAATTAACACACTATTCTACGTGGTTAAAAATGCTCTGCTAAAGCTAGCGGCGGATTTGCCTTCACTGACCCACCGAGCGGCTGTTAGCGCTACTTTGGCTCGGGTATGCTAGCGTTTGTGAGGTTTACACTTGGGCGAACTTGGTCCGGTTAAGTGCCGGAGAAAAAAACAACGCTTAACTAACCGGAGATACTTCATAACGAGTCCCGTGTGTCGGGAAACGTTGTGCAAGAGTCCACGTCATTGCGCGTAACTTTGTATTCCTCGTCGTGTTACTGTGGCTCTCCTGTGAGTGCAGTCCCTGCCGTGTATCTGGCTACGAAACACGTATCAGTTTCCTTCTGCTACTTTCAGCTTTATCTTTTTATCTTTTCCTTTCTCCTCGGGCTTTTAGTCTCATTGTTTCATTGCACCTCCTCGGCTGCATTTTTCCTCAAGTCGTGCTAGTCGGCGGTACCAAATCAATTTTTATTGGTGGTAATGGAAGGACACACACACACATATATAATACACATATATATATATATATATATATATATATATACCCCCCATCGTATCTATAAATAGTTGAATAATATTTTCATGGTATAATATCGACGCTACCAGAGGTTGTGAGGCTGCACTGGCTAGCTAAGCACATGATGTAATGGATTATCACAAGATTGTCCCAGATTCAGAGTGCTCTACTAACAATGTCAGAGTGAAGGGGGGAAAAATATCTGTTTATACTACATATGTTTTATGCTGTTATTAAATAGACCTTCCATACCTTATGTTACCCCACGTGTCTGGCCTCACGTGCCCCTTTACTCTCACTACCTCTCTCTGTTTGTCAGTATTGCATTTGCTCATCTGGAAATTGTCATCTAATATTCATTATGTGCGCTGAGGTTTCTGTGTATAGTAAAAAAAGAAATAGATTTTGAGAGGCACAACCTAGACCTTTGTTGGTCCTGTCTTTTTGCCCGGCAGTTGTTAAAGCCCTATTGATCTTTTTTTTTTTTTTTTTATAAGACAAAGGCAACAGGAGCTTAAGGGACAGAAAAAAAGACAAAAAAAAAAAAAAAGAGAAACAGATGTTGTCAGCCTGCCATTATTTTATAGCCAGAATCACCATGGTCATATTGTAGGTCAAGCCATCTGTTGTCTTTGTTGTTGTTGTTTAGCATGTATGCGCTCATGGTTGTACCTACAGAAGTCTCCGACGTGCTCCCCAGAATAGACAGGGTATGTTAACTTAAATGACATTCATTACTATAAATAAGCTGTAACCTGGCAATGTGGAATGGCTTTAATGGCTGTAATGATCTAAATTATTGTCAGCACAGATGAATTATGCTTAGATGTGAATGGCTACAAGGTTATTTCAGTGGCTGGTGAACAGGGCTCTGAGGCACTGTTGCTACCATATGCAAACTAAAATTTTGAGGTTCTTATCTACCTGGGGAGGAAGTGAAATGCATGTGAAAATTCACGGGGAATGCTCGATCTCGGTAAATATTGCGGTCCGTTTTTGGAAACGTAACTGACAGACATGGGACGGTGATGCTTTTTCTGATGAGAAACCGAAATTTATGACTAACCACATGAGTCATAGTATTGTTTGTTACTTTGGAAGTGTAATCCTGACAGTAAACCCCAGGGTGTAGGTCAGCTTGTGAAACAGGATAATTAGATATTTATTAGATAAACTCTTAGAGTTCTTAGATTTTATTTTTTTTCCCCAAGAGATTGTCAGATATTTCAATTCATAATCAATATTTTGACTGTACCACCACAGTTTTCATTCATATTACTGGGGTTGTTTTACACCAGTTGTGCACAGTTGTGGATTCAGCGATATCAAATGTATCTCAAGCTGCTCTCATGAATGCCACATTTCATTTTCACAGCTGTTTAAATACACTGGTGTCACTTTACCGAGAAGTGGCTCTATTGTACTTTTTTGATGACAGAACACAAAGAACTTTGTGGCCAACCAAAATGAATGTGACAATGAAGCAATGTAACAAACGAGAACTCCACAGCACAATGTTGTTACTGAGTGAACTTAAAAGTGCATGTTTAATTTAATTATGTTCATTTAATAAGGAAATAGCATTTGGACCTGAGTTGCATTGCGTAGCGGTTTCCCTAGAGCGGCACAGAATCTGCAGTTTAAAATGGTGGCGTTGCCATGTAATCAGTCTTATCACAGAACTGTGTACTCTGACCTGGAGCAAATGAAGGGTTGCGTCCTCTAAAATCCACCATGTTCTTTGTAGTTGTATGAGTGACTGCGCTTTCGAGTTCATTGTGAAAGCCTGCACGGAAGAAACTTTTGGGATTGCTTAACACAGAATAAACCAGTTTGGAAAAGCTTTCAGGTTTATAATAAACTGTTCTCCCGAATACCCCGTCGTTTCCAAGTCATTTGTAACTTTGATTTAACTGACTGCGTTTAAATAGCTGCCTTCAAATAGTCTTTATTTTTGTAAGGGAAGACGTGAATAACGGATTTCTTCGACTTTGCTCGACTTTATTCCCATAATTACATTGTTGTGTCCGTGTTGCAGCGTGTTTATCTGTTCGAAATGGAAAGTAATGTAGAATTAAATAGCAGCATGAGATGTAAAGAAAGCGAAATTAGATAATATTTGGTTCTTTTGTATAAGTACTATTTATTTTTTTTAATGATTAGCCAAAGAAAGGATATCATGAAGGATATTTGTTGTTGCGTCCTTATTTTCAAGGTGTAAGTTGTAACTTAAACTGTTTCCTTCAGTTATTCAGAGGGGTAGTAGTTAGGTGGTTTAATGTTATTTACCTATACTACTTACAGCGAAAAGTCTGTTTATTAAATCAAAAATTATGCCTGAGATTACCTTAATTGGTAGACGTAAACATGTTGGGATGCTACGTTATCACATGTTATTAAATTAGCAGCTTATTTCTTCGTTAAAGGCAATCACAATTGTTAAAATCCACAATTGCTCCCTAGGAGAAGAAAGTTCAGGCTGAAGCCGACCTTATTGATGCCCTGCAACGGAGTCGATGGTTTTAACTACCACCCAAAGCTGACAGTGCAGAGAAACATCCAATCAGCTGTTTGATTAGTTTAGCAATGAGCTTCTGTTTCGCCATTCGCACAAACATTCGTTGAGACGCTGATTGATTGGCAGGGATTCCTCTGGCCTCGCTTGCTCTTCCGATTGACACCGAGACACATCTGCGTTTGTTTCGTCGGCGCAGAGTAATTCTCACCGTTGTTTCACATTTCTTCTGAAACGTGTCCGAAACGCCTTCGCTTCCGTTCGGCTGAAGGTGCTCTTTCTATTACATTGAAAAATCCCTAAAATAGAACGCCTATTTTTTTTTTTTTTTACTTGAGATCAGCCGCTAATCAATGACTCTCAGCTCTGACCGTTGACGCTGCCCTGTGTGACTCATGGGGTCGGCTGATTATGCAGTTCTGTGGTCGTCTCAAATGATCACCTCTTCGCAGCCCCTGTGTGGTTTTGAGACAGGGACATCCCCGGCAGTACGTAGCCTACTGTTGTTTTGGGTCGACCTTTGGCATTCTGCTCGTCAGACATAGGGGGTAGCTCTGAATTTGAGTTGCAAATGTAAAAACGCTTGAAGAGACGGGTTTACATACGTGTGCCTCCTCCTCCTCCTGTAGTTTCGCTCGTCCTGATTTTGTTTTTCTGACAGTCAACCTGTCTGTTCTTTGTGATGTTTCACATCATTTAGCGTATCTGGAGAGATCACGCTATGGTTAAATGCCATCTATTTTTATGCCCTGAGCTTTTTTTTTGCGTCTTTCTACGGCTGTCACTATTTTTTACAAACTGGGGTTAACCCATTGTAGTTAATGTCACAAGATCAACAACATGAAAGAACGGGTTGAGGTTTAGTTCTGCAAATCTGCAGTTCAGTCTGGGTATTTTTAGCTACCCTGTGTTTGTTGTGTTTCTACCCTTTTTGTGGTTCCCCTCCATCTTCTCCATTGTTTTACATCTCTTGATTAGTCTCAGCGGTCATACACTGACTCTATGGTGAGTCCAACCCCCCCTCAATCTTTTCCCCTACCCCTCTTTAACCCTCTGAGTGCTCCTGTGCCTGTCTCGTTTCTGACGGGGTGGACTCCAGACACAGGCCATTAGGGCCCGCCTATCTGAAAGCAACACCGATTCGACCGTTTCCTTGATTGAGTGAAAGGAAGAGGGAAGGACGGCTGTGTCCTGTGTCACAATGGTTCTTTGTCTCATCACCCTCGGCTGAATTAACGGGATTTATTTAATTGATGGCGCTACGACAGCGACAATACACGCTCACCAGCTCGCGTGTAAACGATCAAGATCTTTTCATGAATGAAACGCTATGTTGTAAAACCACATCATGATCACCAGGACGGTACCGGTACTGGACTGGTTTGGTGTCCAAAAAACATAAAATATTCTGCTGGCAAATCCAGATGCTTTTAAAAAGTCTGGCGTTAACGGGAACTCACCAAAGTAATAACTACATAGGAAAAAATGCGGCATGTATGTGGAACTGTGAATACAATAAAAAGCAGATTTTCTAGTTGTACAAAATGTCAGTCAGAGATAAATAGGAAACATAACTTTTTGCTCAACCTATTGCAATGCATATACTAATATTAATTCATTATAAACTGCTTTTTGTCTAATGCATTCTGCACTTTGAACCACATTTTTAAATATTTACTCACAGTTCTGATGTTCAACAGGAAGATTCATGTGAGAGGCTGTAATGTAACGCCATTTTTTTGTTTTTTTTTGATGTCCTCACGTCAGAAGCCTCAGTAAATATTCTTACTCTTTGAGAGCAATGTGCTTCATCCTGTTTTCTTTGGGTTTTTGTGAAAGAATTCTATCACAGTCTGAACGTGATTTTTTTTTTTTTTTTTTTTGATTCAGGAACAAAGGCCGTTGCTCGCCGCTCGATTCGTTTCTGCGTTTCTCGTGTACCAAGTTTTATTGGCTTACACTTGTAGTATTTACATGGATGGTAATCTCTCACACTGAGAACATTCCTGGGAGGGCTTAGTTAAAACCTCACGAGTGTGTAAACTTTTAAGAAAACTACTTTCACCCATTTCTTTTTACATATCGGGAAACTATTTTTTGTTTGGTTGTTGTGGGTGCTGATTGTTGTTAAGCGTTGCTACACTCAACTTACAGACACATGACCAAGTGATAAGGTTTCAGTGTTGGCCGGGGGCTGGCATGTACTTTGGAAGGCCTCACCTCTGTTGACAGTCAAAGTACAGTCCGTGTATTTGAGTTCGAAACTTACTCTGTGAAGTTAATGCCACCAGATGGACCCGAACAGAATCATTATCTATTCTCTTCTGATTGCATTAGTCGACACATTAGGTCCGGCCTCGGTGTTTGTCAGCAGCCTCTGAGCTACATGCTGATGGAATTCATAGATTGCCAAGGCAAATACCGCTGTTTCAATAAAAAAACCCTCTCGGGCCGACGCCTGCCCGAGTCCACTGTTTTGGTGTAGAGCAGGCCTAACAGCCTCTGTGTGAAGTCTGAATCTGTTTTCTGAAAATGAACTTCCTCAACAGGCAGGAGGTGTTTCCTTCCCTCCCGGTCCTCTGTTTGAAAGTGCGAGGTGAATACTGAGCACTTCGGAAACATGACTAGAGCAAAAACAACTGCTCCTTTGTACGAGCCGAGTGTGGGGCCAATTGTAACGCTTTGTACAAGCTTTTTTTTTTCATTCGCTTTCACCTCGGGGCGCTGAGTAGATCGTTTAAAGTAGTAGTTTTATTTTAAAATGTATCATTTAGACGTGCTTCAACCGCAGCCTGATTAACCTTCGCATTAATGGATGCTTTATTTGTTACGACATAATTTAACCCTCCCATAGAATAAAAGGCCGAGCCACTTGGCTACCTCGCTCTGGAACGGCCTCTTTCTCTCCCTCTCTCCCACTCTATCCCGGTCTCCCTTTGTCTCATTCACATTTTTAGAGCTCCAGCCAGACGGAGTAGTCGCCTAAATATCAGTTAGGGTTTCAAATAACAGCCGTCACCATGGGGCATTGCGGCACACCTTTGTGTATCTGTTACAGAGGTGTAACTGGTTTGTGTCAACTGGTTTATTTCTTGAAGAGGGTGTGGCGTCAAGACAGAACTGGAGGCAGTTAGGCACGTAATATATGGGTTTCTTTTTTGTGCGGATAAAAGAAATATCCGACATAATTGCAATTGCTTAACAAGATAGAGCTCCGGTGCGGTGAATTAGAGTTTTATAAAGTGTGCCTTAATGGCACTTAGTCTGTAGTGCCATGACATCCAGGTCGGCAGCGGCCTTTCCCACTGCTCTTTGTCCGACAGGTTTGTGGAGAACAGCAGCAGACTGCTGGCCTCAGCATTTTGCGCCTGTATTGATCTCCCCACATTAGCTCTCTCTTCATGCACAGACATGAGCACAATTGCTTCCCTTACAGCATCGGCTGCCGTGGCAACTGAGTCCTCATGATTGTGAGATTTCGCTCCCAGAAAACATCTCCAGCCCCGGCACCTCTTCATTTCGGCGCCGCCATCATCTCCTTTACATTCCCCCGTACGTATCTGACACATCAGCGGCTTGATTTGCCACTTAAAGCTATCTCCATATGTCTTTGTGTATTTTTTGAATAGGCTAAGTGCTTAACAGGATAAAAGAGCAGTTTGAAAAGGGGGGGAAAAAATGTGCCTTGGCACCTGCTGTTCGCCTGCCTGTTTGCACATGAATATGATGAGGCTGGCGGTGTGCAGGGCTATTTTAACTTGCAGATGAGCCATCAGGTCAGCACCGTTGCAGCTTTGGTGTATTTTCAAGCATGAGCAGCAGTCAACAGGCCAGTCCGGCTTATTAGCTCCCTCTCCCCCTCTCCACTCTTTACACTCTAGTGTCCCATTATTCATTGCATTCCCAGCCGCCTCTCTTTGATGCCTTTTCATAAGAGCAATGATGACTGCGATCATTGCAGCAGCGGTGGTAATTGACCAGCTGCAGTCGTGGCGAAACACTTCCTGGGTTTTGGCTGGATGCAGGACGGCGTTCTCGTCCCGTCCACCCTGCCGCTGTTGATATTCAAATGAAGGTCGTCTGGAGGGGCTGCTCAAAAGAGGGTAAGCTGCCTCTTGCACCCGAGAGCCCAGCTGAAGGGGTCAAGTTTACGAAGAAGGACCGAGGTGAAGCTTCTCGGGGGGTTTAAGGTTAATCACTTTACCCGTTGCGTGATTTCTTCCCCATCTCCAGGCAATAAAGTTTACAGGCGGTCGTTCACGTCCTGTTAAAGAGGAAAAGACAACAATATAGAGTGTTTACAGATGCCTCTGGAAAACACTTTGGTTACACCTTTTAATCAAAGGAGTCCTGTGACCACACCTGTGTTTGTCTTCTGAGGTGGAAGACGACCGAAGATCCTTGTCGGGATCTGCCTGAAATTATACCTGCACATGGTTTTTGCAAGCGTAAGTTGTAGACTCGCCTCTCCACTCGGTCCCCGTTGTGTTTGTAAATTCATTCAGAGCGGGGAAACTGTCATGTCGACAGCGTTCTGGTGTCTCGGGCAGAGATTTTCCTCGAACACAAATGGGCAGTGCTCTTGCTGCTTGACGTATCTGATTGCTCTACTTTGCGGAGAGCCGTGATTCATCCTAGTCTGTAGGAAAACTTGCACAGCCTACCTCACTGCCACTGTGTCTCAGCGTGCTCTCTCCCTCTCCTCCGCTTCCCTTCGCCTCTTGTCAATTTTTTCCGTTTTGCTCCGTCCTTCTATTAGAGGATCTCACCTATTGTTGTCTCTTCCTATTTTCATTCTGCCAGTCGTCGCTTTGCCTTTCGGACTGGAATGCTCATTGACTTACTTCCTTTTTGCCGGTGATCAAAATCACAGAAGTATGTGCGTTACACAAGGACGGTTCAGCGTTGTTGACATATGCAATACGCGGACAATAGAGGAGTGACACGCAGAATGTGGGATTATTATATCTCGACACAATGGCATATGTAGAGCAGGCGGGATACGCTATTATTACAGACACTTAAACAAATACACTGCTGAGTATTCTGTAAAGGCTGAAGGCATCGTGATCCTAGATTTACCTGTCACTCTCGGCCAAAATAGGATCTGTCAGCCGCATCCTCTCATTAAGAGGCTGATTTTCTAAATGCTCTAATGACTCCTTTCTACCTTCTCTGCCCTATCTGGCTGCCTTCGTGTATACACTCCCCCTCCTGTCTCAGCCGCTGTGCAAACACTCTTTAGATTGACCCAATTCTTATCTTATCACGGAGACGAAAAAGACATGCCTGTCCACCACACCGTGCGTACTTTACCTCTCCGGCTTCCCGGGCCCGCCGCCCTCCTCAGTCCGAATCCAGAACTCGTCAGACCGCCTCAGACACGAGACGTCCGGTGTACGTACATGAGGAATACCTGGTTACGGTGGTAGATAGTCAGTGGCAGAGGCAGACCACATGGGTTACTCATTTTCTTATTGACTCCTGTTTGTGGGATTTCTGCTCTTAATTGAAGGGATGACATGGTTGTCATGGTGACGCCAGGACATAAAGCTTGTTGTGAGCTGAGACAAAGAGTGGTCTCTTTGTGCTCTTGGCCTCACCGAGCACTCTGCAAAACCTCCGCTTGTGTTTTACAGAATTTGATCGAATTTCCTAAAGAAAAAGAAAAACAGCGCTCGCTAAATGACCAATAATACAGTTGCCCCAATTATCTCAGCGTATTAGGTTCGACTTAAACTTTGGCCGGATCGCCTCCGTTTAAGACACTTTTTGACAGGTCATGTAAAAAAACGAAAAGTACGATTGTCTCATGAAGGGTTCTCGAGTGGGATTTGTTAATGATACGGCGCCGCTGGCAGATTGAATTTCCTTCTGGTGTTAAATGACTGTCAACTCCTGGGTTTTGTGGCCTCTTTATACTACTTAATCTGGCATGTGACAAATTGAGACTTGATCCTGGCTGAATGCAGATCAGTCCGTGAGAGCCATCCACTCTGCAAGATGGAGGCCTTCCAGTCATCGGTTGGTTTCATGCTCATTTACACATAACGAGCAGCTGGGCCTTGTCTGAAATGAGGTGGGCGTTGAGTAGTGGAGCCTTAAGTCAGTTCAGTTGCTTGAGAGGATGTCCTCGAAGGTCCTCGGCTGAAGTGAAGAGTGGGAGGGGGAGCTGAGAGCCTCTCCGTCCTCACCAGGCGTGGAGTGGAGGGGCAGCGAGAGTGCCAGGGAGTGCAATAAAGGCGGACAGGCACAGCTACAGGGGTTTTGCCCCCCGGGAAACTTAAAAAAAAAACAAGGTCAACGCTTGGATGAGCACATCATTTCAAAGTGTCGCATCCAGTTATTTTATACTGACACTTTTATTTTGAAATGGAGTCCACTGTCAGAAACTATGAATGTGTCATGTACGCGAATTTTTTTTTAACGATCTTCTATTTTTCCTCTTTTTTCCAGACCTCTTTGATTTAATGGGTCCAATCATTGGGATGTCGCCAGATAAGAAAACGGAAATTCCGGGTATGCAAGAGGAGCGGACGGGGCTCAGAGGCGTCTGCGGCGTGGGGACGTTGCCGGAGGCGGAGTGCGCGTCCAGTCCGCTGGCGACCAGCGTGGACCGCGCCGGGGGGAACGAGGACGAGGAGCTCACAAACCTCAACTGGCTCCACGAGAACCTGCTTCAGAACTTCACCCTCGGGGGTCCCGAAGCCCAGCCGAGCGGCAGCCCCCTCTTCGACATCGAGGGGGACTACGGGTCCAACCAGGGCCCGTCCTCGTCCTCCTCCTCTTCGTCACACGGCAGGGGCAGGGAGCGGGACTCGATGAAGTCTAAGCCCCCGTTCTCATTCTCCCTGCTCATCTACATGGCCATAGAGCAGTCTCCCAGCAAGTCCTTGCCCGTTAAAGAAATCTATGGCTGGATTCTCGAGCACTTCCCCTATTTCTCCAACGCTCCCACCGGATGGAAGAACTCAGTTCGCCACAACTTGTCCCTGAACAAATGCTTCCGCAAGGTCGAAAGGAGTTTGGGAAAGGTAGGTCAACAAAGCGTCTCCTAAACTTTCGCAGCGCGGCTCGCCCAGAAAACTGTTTAAAATCCCGCGCCCGTCATCGGCGACGCTTCATTTGATGGCGCGACGTGAACTGTGAGGCCAAAATGCGGCTGCTTTGTTGAGTAAAACGCTGCTGGTGAACAGCGTGCAGCAGTGTAAAGCTGCAGCGTGGCTCATATGTCAGTGTCCAGGACTTTAACGCAGCTGCAGGGACCTCTGACTCCGCTGTGATAAGGGTGGAATCCAGTCAAGGTCGCAGACACTCCTCCATAGGAAGTGCAAACACAGCACACTAAAATAGGGCATTATCTTCTGCAGCGCTACAAGGTAGCGCGACTGTTTCACCCTAGAGAGAATCATCCCACAGTCGGAACCCTAAGCATTACACTGTAAGAAGAAACTGAATGTGACCTTAAGGGCAGGTTTGAAGTTGCAGGATCAGTCTTTTGTCTGCCTCGTCCTGGAGTTTCAGATCAGTCGTGATCGGGGACATTTGTGTTGTAAGTGTTGTAATAAATTGAGGTTAGCCTTCTCGCACACACGTTTCATATGCAAAGTGCGAGGAAGTGAGTCTTATGTATGTCAAATAAAAAACAGTGTAATAAATGACGTATAATAGTAAATATTCTTAGGTAAATAAGCAGCATTCAGTGTTAAAGCCTTATTTGGTGTGAAGATTTGAACACGGTTGCTCCGTCTGTGCTGTGGGGGTGTGGTTTTGAGTCCGTGTTGCCAATGTTGTCCCTGGCTGAGACCTGATATTGTCCCATCTTTCGAGTGGATGTCGCTCAGCGCTCAGTCAACAGCAACATGGTGCGGTGCAGGCCGCTCAGCATGCAGGTGCACAGCGTGAGCCCTTCGTCTGCTGAGACGCCAGCACCAGTTTCACATGACACTGGCTGGTGGTTTCCGTTGCCATGGAGACATTTCCTTCTTCCTGCATCAGGGCTGGTTGGTAATCTGAGTCAAGGTTATTCTCCTCCCTCCCTCTATTCTCCCAGGCTGGGCGAGAATACGCCACCATCAGATAAAAATGCCAGTTAACGCGCGGCCGCACACATCGCAACACGGCAGACGGACTTCTTGTTCACGCAGCGGCCGCCGAGCTCATTTTTCATGTTTCTCGAGGCTGTGGAGGAATTCCTACTTCCGTTTTGCAGCGTTTTGTTTATGGTGTAGAGAACAATCGCTCTACGCTGTGGACGTTCATGCAAATGAGACTTTTACACACCGATGTGCTGCTGCCACTGCAGTGAAACTCCCCTGACAAACGTCTGAAATTCTGCATTTCAACGTTGCTGGAACACACGTTCTTTTAAAAGGTGCTATGAAGCTTTTAGTTGAGCACTAATCTGTGACTAATCTGTAAAAGGTTAGGGTCACACTTGACTTTTTTCTCCTGATAAAAATAATGATCTTGTCATTTGTAGGTCTGTGCAATTACTCAACCGTACACATCCACCAAATTGATTGCGCAGTCTGTCATTGAATTTTAAAGTTACCCTGTGGATTTTGTTCTCTGCTAGTAATGCAGTGGGGAAGTGTTTTCACAAGTGGGCCCTTGTTTACATGGATTTCATGATTGAATTCCTGTCAAACCTGTTATTTTCAGGAGTCACGGGTGCACCTAGATTATTATAAAGTAAAAAAATTAATTTCAGAGGGTGTTATAACGAGTATCTGCTTTGTCCCACAGGCCAGTGGAAAAGGTTCCCTCTGGTGCGTTGACCCCGAGTATCGCCCCAACCTAATCCAAGCCCTTAAGAAGCAACACTTCCCAACCGCACATGCCTTCTGCACACCACCCGCCTCCCCGCCCAGGTAAATTTTCACCCGACGCTTTCTGGATGCTGTGAGTTTGCTCTAATGTTGCAGGATGTCGTCGTCGGCTGATCGACCCAGAAGCGGCGCGGTCCGCTCTGTATAGATTTCGTCAGACTCGACACAGTTAATCTGACCCCGTGTTGTTTGTTTGCTTTCCGCAGTGCCTCCTCACCCCCTCGCCATCTCTTTCTACAAGGTTGCTCATTCAAAGGTGAGACCGACGCGAAAAAAAACCCATCTCGGCACGTACATTTGCATGTCCCAAATGAAAAGCTGTCGGAGTGCGGTCGTCTTAGCTTTGTGTTTGTGCGGTATTTTGATTCTGTTGCACATTTCAGTCCCAGAACATTCAGCATCACTGTGCTTTTTTTTTATCCTCAACTCTTTGGTTTGATTTGTTGCTTTCAAGTCATTGATGCCTCATGTAGACCATAATGTTGTAGCTCCTAGTTGATGTCGCAGCCTCCCCCTCCCCTCCTCCTCGCCTCTTGGATTTGTAACCTTGACGACAGGCAGAGGTTCTGCTGGTGCTCAGTGTCGAGCACTCGGTCTCACTGTAATCATTAATAATTTAGAGCCTCAGAAGTGAGCTATGAGGCTTTTAGACACTTTGTCAGGTCTGAAAAGATCAGATGCACTCTCATTATCGGTGGCTTGAATTCATCCTCTGATTTGAATTAGCGCACATCCGATCCATTCAACGAACACCGATGGGGCCGCTGCGCGTTAAAATTACTGAAGGAGCCCCGGTCCATCCAGTCCTAGTAGAGATATCATGCTGCCATGCTTTCACGCCTTAGGACTGACCATCCTGCATGTTCTCTCCTCTTCCAGAGTCTGACATTGATGCTGCCACTGCCATGATGCTCTTAAACTCTGCCCCTGGGCACCACGTTGACCCATGTAAGAGAATCCACAAACAGGCATACTTTCACCTACTCTTCCAGCTCTTTGTCTCCTACCCCCAACATACCACCCTGTCATTGCTCAAGTTTTCTTTTTTTACTTTGTGTGCTTTAATTTTCTTATGTACATGTCTCCTGTTCTTCCAAGCAAATATTTGGTTCTTGCACAGGACAGGATTCGAGGACTTTACTGGTACCTGACTGTACACAGTATCTCTTATATATATATATATATATATATATATATATATATATATATATATATATATATATATATATATAAAGGAATAGTTTGACATGTGGGAAACACTATTTAGCTTAGAGAATTTACCCTCTGTTGGTTTTCTGACTGGTCTGCTGACCGCGAGTCTCCTACCCTTCGTCGAGCCCTGACTTCCTGGATTTCTGTAGCTAGTCAAGACCATCACTAGTCATGTGAGGATCCGTTCCCTCAATCGTTGAAAACCTGCAGACTTAGCACTGAAACTGGTGTGGGTACAGAGGAGGAAATGACCATACATGAAAACTGAAAACAGGTCTGCTAAGCACAGTTGTTAACATCAGCTGTCCTGCCTCCACCAGATTCTGTTATTACAAGTATTATAGTGTTGTTTTTTTTATGGGAACGGACCATAGCTGAATGGCTATTGCTTGTCTAACTTCACAGCAGTAACACAAGAAGTCAGAACCCGTCAAAGAGTAGGAGTCCTCTGGTAGGTGGTCAGCAGATTAATCCGAAGGACCATAACGGGGTCATTTGGGGGGGAAACGGTTAGCTACCTAGGGTCTGTTTAATAGTGGTAAATCCACCTAGAAGCACCTGCAGCACTGACTAATAAAAACAAGTTATATATTCTTTGTGAAATTCTACAGAATCCAAAGTGTAACCACGACTATTTGTTGCTTAATGGAAAGTTTTGTGTTTGACTCTTAGCTCGGAGGCGTTTGCCAAAGACCACAGGAAGTCCAAATATCGTCATCTAACTCGACCAAAAAGCAAATAAAATGTGTTCCCTAAAAAAGTTGAACTATTCCTTTAACATATGTGCATATGGGAAAACTATTATGCTAGTTACAATTACGACGTCAAGACGTGTGTCAGATTGTCCATTAGTCTGATCTTGCTACAATTAGCATTGATTCATTGCTTGCTAAATTATTCGAACGAGCTTTTAAAATTACTGTACGTTGCCTTGTGCTTGTATTTACCCACCAGCGTTATTTCTGCTTTCACTTTAGAAAGCTATTTTTAAAGCAGGTTTTCCCTAGTTCTGCTTTACACATAAACTATAAACAAAGTTATAGTGTCTGCGCTTCTCCGTCGTCTTGAATTCTGCTTTTGCTTTTCAGCCACAGCCCGTTTTTAACCGTGTAGTATTTAAATGTGTAACGAGCCCGTAAGGTCACCTTTTTGATTTCGGCGTTTATTCATCACGCTGTCCGTGTTCTGTGCTCCTCAGGCAACTCTGACAGCCCGCTGGACCTCTCCCGGCCCGACTCTGTCCTGGTGAGCAGCGACCCGAAGCAGGACCACAACTACAGCAGCGTGGCCCTGCAGCGCTGCTCCTCCCGCTCCTCCTCCTCGTCCCTCTCCTCCCTGGACGAAGGGGGCTGCGACCGCAGCCAGTCCCGCCGAGCCGGCAGCGAGGGTTTCCACAGCGACGAGGACTCGGACCTCTGGGACGAGAGGGGCGTCCACCAGACGTCTCGGCGCCCGCCCGCCATCAAGTGGCCCGCCGGCAAGAGGGCGCGGCGCGAGGTCAAGCCCGAGCTGGACGAGGAGCTGAAGGAAGCGGCGGGCTCCTTGCTGCACCTCGCCGGTATACGCAGCTGCACGGAGGGCTCCAAACGCACTGTCAAGAGCACAAAACTTAACAGGAAATGAAGTTTTCTTTTGCCCCCGAAAGACTCCGAACCCTGTGAACCCTAAACCTCTGACCCCTGATCGTGTGTCCCAGTGTGCCTCCTTCTCCTTATCTGATCGTTCATTGGCCATTTTGAGCCTTTTTTTTTGTTTGGGAGTATCTCTGTCCAACAAAACAAATGGCAATAGTATCGTTCACACAGGAGAACAAAGCCATATAGAGTAAACTCGGGGGGTAACTGCTGGGGGTGGGTGTTTGGGCTATGGAGTAACCATCAAGATACCTATCCAAAATGACCTGCCTGCTTCTGTTGGATTAGAAGATTGTGATTCAAGAATTTTTCTCTGAAAGACAAAAATGGAAAAAAAAGCTGAAGGTTTTATAAACTCAAAGCGTTGCATGCTTCCTCCTCAAACCTGTATCCTCTTCCAAGTGAATCTATTTATGAAGCGAATGAGTGCATGTTTGTAACAGACAAAATCTAACCTCCTGGTGTTATCAGTTTCTCCTCTTTTTTTGTGCTAAAGAAAAAAAAAATGCCACTGTTTTGAAAAGAGTTCTTGCTCTGAGACTCCTCTTGTAAGAGAGATGCAATAATTAATCCACAACCTTAACTTTCTGACTTTTTTTTTTTTCTGTGTGTGTGTGTGTGTGTGTTCCATGGTGGCATTTTTCAGAGTCGAGTATGCTAGTTCAACTTTACAATTAAGAGAATGAATGGAGTAGTATTACGATCTTGTTACGTGATAAACTTATTACGCACGGGCTCCGGCCCTGTTTCAGGATTAGCAAGATGTGGAAACGGTATTACTCTGCCACTGCCAAATTTAGTTGCAAAGTTAGCTATAGTACTTCGCTCAGTTTTCTGCGGCCATTACAGTACAAGCTGTGTTCCTTTTTTTTTTTTTTTCTTTTAATCGTTCCTCGTTTGCAAATCCACCGCCTCCTCCTGTCGATCCCTCTTCATTCATCAGCGCGTTTCTGACATTATCTGTGCAAACTGGAAACATGTACTCACGTTCGGCGACAGCCTATGCAAAGTGAACATCTCCCGCGCGTTGCCAGATGTTCACTGCGTGTTCATAGGTTATCCTGCGTAGATTTTTATTTTTTATTTGTGCGTGTGTATCATAGTGCATGTTGACTTCGGCCCTAACCTGAGAACGACGAAAAGAGAAACTCTTTTCCTTTAAACACGGCTCCATTGAATATGATGTAGCAACTGCTGCCCTCGCTGCGGTTGTGTTGTGGGACTGCATGGTGCCCCGCCGGGTTATTGTGAAGGTGAGGAGCAGATTTGGGTTCGTTTCATGCCACGTAGTTTGAAAAAATTACTAAATTGCATACGTGACGTCTGGCTGGCTGAACCTGCGGCCAAGTAAACTCACGACTTGAAGAAAGGTGCGCCCGCTTGGGCTCAGATAATTCAGAGAACCGCGCCGTACTCGAGTGGAGGGAGCCGCTTTTAAAGTGCAGTCGCTCGCGGGAGCCGTCACGTCGAGCCATCGGCTCTGGCTACTCGTGTTTCGTCCTTGCTCTTCCTCCTAGAACAAAATAAGGAAGTGCACGCTCTCTTCTCAAGCTGCGAAACGGAGTGTTTATTGTCAGTTGATTGCACGCCGTTCGCTGAGGGGGAAGTTGCGAGCCACTTGTGTAGAAGGCCACAATTTTCACTTGAGCTTTTTAAAAAAAAAAAAAAGAAAAAAGAAAAAAGGACGCGCTCGGGTCGGGCGCCGCGCGGGGACGAGCGATCTGAATATTTCTTCTTCACTGTAAGACATCACTGATTGTGTCACCGTGACTGTTAGTGTAGCACGCATGGTCAGTGCCAAACATTTTCTCATGCCACTTATGTTAAACTGCGGACGACCCCACCCACCCCCACCCCACCCCACCCCCAACCTTTTGCCACCGCCACTATAACGTAATTAAGACTTTTTTTCTGAATCAGGAAACGGGAGACGACTCTGGTCAGTGCAGTGACTTAGCAACTCCTTTGGTTTATTTTTGTCTTTTGAGAGTGGGAGCTGTCCCTCACAGAGTAAGCTGCAGTTCTCAGAAGTGAATACGTGCATACACTGGTCTTGTTTAGCTGTGAAGAAAAAAAAAAAAAGAGAGAACAAATTATTGTTCATTAATCATCACCTTATTTATGACTTTAATTTATGGGATATTTTGAATGCATACTCTATCAGACGCTGGTCATTTTGAAACTAATGACTAGGCACCTTTATTTTTCTCATTCTGTGAACTCCTCTCAGTGAGGACTTTTTTTTTCCCTTGTTTATTTTACAGCAATACACTTTTATTTCTCGTCTCGTTACACTGATTAAGTATTTTGCCAATGTTTTGTTGTCTTTAGAGCGGGTGCTTTTTTTTTGTTTTGTTCTTTTTTTCCAATTTAACCATGACTGCCAGGTTTTCTTGATGTTTTGTTTTTCTTTTTGTTAAAGCTGGATAGAAGAGAGTAAATTAACGTTGATCCTGAACCTTATTTTGTTGCCAAAACTGATGTACAGCTGGGGTCTAGAAGAATTTGAATTGACGCAGTCCCCCGTGTACTGTAGAAGCTGATTTAATTATTCTTTTTTTTTTTTTTTTTTACAATTGTCACATGTATGTTTAGGTATTATGACTTAAGTAGTCGTAAATTAAAGATTAGGTCTCGATCTCATCACAGATTAGAATCTTTGAGAGTGAGAGGAAGAGGGGAAAAACACAAAAAGACTGCCACTCATAACTCATGCTTCCAGGTATCGTTACGGGATGTTTGACTATCACTGTAAACTGGATCAGACTGACTCAGTCCCCAGGCAGCTGCTGCGTGGTTTCAGACCTACATTTGAGTATAGGTGCAACTGCAGAGAAATTATGTAGAGACTTGAAGAGGAAAAAAAAATCTCACTCGTTCTTTCTGAAGCACTTGCAAAAGAAAAAGCTATGTTGGCTCTCAAAGTGAGCCGACGTGTGAATGAGCTACCTTAACTTTTTTTTTGGGGGGGGATATCCTGGGACTTACACAACTCCGAAACCCAGTTGCTTCACTGCTCCACAGCTGTTATTGAATATTAATTATGTGATTCTGCCGTAGTTCCTATGGGTATGATAACATTTTTCTCGCATTTGTCAAAGCTGCCAACCCAGTATCAGTTTGTGTCTCTTGTCTGCCATGTCTTTTGGACCGACACCTTTTTGGTTTTTGTATGCTAACCTCTGTTGATAAAATGTTTATAAGATTTATTTTCGCCAAAGATATGCAATTGCATTATATATGGTATTACAAAATATTAATAAAAACCTGTTCTTGTTATCGGCGTGTGCATCTTTTTATGCCGTCTCGTCGGCGTGAGAGCGCCGTCACTTTTAGTAGCGTGCACCAGCTAAATTTCTGACCAACATTGCCACCTGCTGCGAAGGCCACAAGATCAGCGTCCTGGCCAATGATCGTCGGGAGTTCTCCGTTTTCACATAACCGTGCTACAGCTGGCAAATATTTCCCACCGAGCCCGGCGGCTCGGCCTCTGTTTTGACTGCGCTTTGAGCCGCGTGCGGCAGCTCCGCCGCACTTTCCCTTTTCCTTCTTTCTGCGTGTTTTTGAACGCGCCGCGCGCATGGCGGGCGGCCAGAAATGCACCTCACATTAATGTAAATTCCAGGGCTGCGCCAGTGATGGATGCATCATCAAATGTGCTAACGACACTCTTCGCTGTAAGTTAATTAGTCATGGAGGACTGTGGGATGAACACAGAGTGACCCTGAACAAGGGCTTGTCTGACTAGCCTCGGGCCCATTGGCACAGCTCTATTGTTCAATAGAGTCCTGTGTGTCGACTAGAAGAGGGGGGCTTCTCCCTACTGACTGCCTCAATTCAGCTGGAAATCAGAGCAGCATCACCCCCCCCCCTCCCCTCCCACACGGCCCTAGCAACCACGCCACGCCGGCAGTTGCCAGGCAACCAGACAATGCTGGAGCCACTGGCTGTGGCGTGCGTGCGAGGAGAGTTTGTGTTTAGCCTGTGTGCATTTAAGACCAGGAACAGTGAGACGGCGGCAGAGGAAAAAATAAAGAAATAGTATGCGGCGGAGAAAAAAAAACAAAAAACAAAACCAAGAGAGATTATTATGGATTAGGTGAAATTAATCGTGTAGGATTTGTGCAGCGGTGGATGCATTAGCGGCAGCATGTCATGTCACTTCTTGTCTAAATGAGGTCATGTGTGTTTTAGAGGGAAGTCGCAGAGACGATCCTTGATGGCGCTGCCACCCGCTTGTGATTTCTGACCTTGTTGTTGTTCATGCAATGCATACAAGAGTAAAACTCGGCAGTAAATAATTTAGCAGTCACATCACAGCATTTAATTGTGCATGGTACTTGGTTTCCTAATGTTAACCTCGAAGCAGAGGGATCTATCTATCTATCTATCTATCTATCTATCTATCTATCTATCTATCTATCTATCTATCTATCTATCTATCTATCTATCTATCTATCTATCTATCTGTAGGCCTGTCTAGACTATTTTTAGGGGTGTTGTTTTCATCTCTTATTTTTATGGGGGGCTCCCCTCAGAAAATAAGAGTTGAAAAACCATTTATTTTTATTTGTTTGTGATAAGATGACAAAAATAATTCAGCACAATAGTAGAAAGTATGTGGTTTGACAGAACATAGAGGGGTATTGTTCCTGTACACTGTCCCTTTTTTAAATAAGTAAATAAGTAAAGTGATTATCTATCTATCTATCTATCTATCTATCTATCTATCTATCTATCTATCTATCTATCTATCTATCTATCTATCTATCTATCTATCTATCTATCTATCTATCTATCTACACCCCCAAACGCTAGGTGGCGCCCTGTTCCCACCTGCTCACCACTCTGCCGTGTCCTGACCTCTGACCTCTGCGTCCTGTAGTCGCCTCTCATTTCCGGAAGATTTCACAGGCTAGCCAGAAAATGAAAGTATTGCTCCAGCTGAGTGGGCATTTAAAGCTGTCTCGCTAGCGCGGTTTGCGGACTCCCTCCAGTCAAATGTTTTGTTTTAAGGAGTCTGTCACAATGAACCCGGTGTCAGTTTTACTAACGGACGGTGAAAGCTGCCGCTGCCTCGCCGTCGTTTATAACAACTGAGTCGCGGCTCATCGCGTGCGTTGTCAACATTTCAAGCGACTGCGGTCTTAGCCGGGAAGCTAACTTGACAGCCGGGTTAGCATAGGTTTTCTAGCATCAGCCTGTTAGCGCCTAGTTACCGTCTCCAGGAACAATGGCTAACGTTACAGACCTGCAAACGAAATACAGCAAGCTGGCGCAGGAGTACTCAAAGGTAACCCCGCTGTCTGTCTAATATTGTTATAACGTGGCGTTACACGTCGATGTTGTCGACACAGGAGCTTTATAGGTGCTGTTAGCGCTAGCCACCTGCCATAGCTGCCTCACTGTGCTATTGACAGGATTACACACATGCTGCGTAGTCCGCTACTTTATTAAGACACTCTCTCAGATGGGAATTTATTAGTTGTGTTTATCTGAATCATAATAAACGTGCACATGGACGTGTTCCTTTTATGTTTATATATATACAACTGATACGTTATAGGCACAAGTATTTGGAGATGTTTCGGGATGTTTTTTAACTTTAATCCTTTATAAGCATTGTAATAAATAACTGGTGTAATCAAGAATAACTAGCCTCTTTCTAATTTGTCTCATGCACGCTTCATTTGGCAATTTAAGTAACCAAAACACAGGCTGCGCTTCGTGGCTATAAACATCTCAATGGCTAATTTGTTATGAAGTGAAGCCTTTGTTTTCTCTTCATGGAGTTATATTGCATGTGCCCTTTGTGTCTGTGTCAGCTGACATCACGGGGAGTGCGAGCTGTTTCCTGTTCAACTCCGATCTCCCCTTTAGCCAAGCGCAGTATCCTGTCTAGGAAGTGCTGACTGTGTAACTGTCATGCATGTTCTCCTTCTGCTTGACTAGCTGCGTGTTCAAAGGCTGCGATCCACACAGCGGAGAGCGCTGAGAATTTAAAGATTTTAGATTGAGTCAAGCGGAGGAGCAGCAGGTGCAAACACATCTCTACACAGGAATTCATCCTGATGCGTTATGATGCATACATGCCGCCTTTATTTCCATGGCACAGGACACACAAAACAAAGACACAAAACTTACATAGATTAGAGTCGATTCAACTTTATTGTCATTCCACATGTACAGGTACAGAGCAACTAAATGCAGTTTAACATCTAACCAGAAGTGCAATAAGTAGTAAGTGCATGTGGCATAAGTAGTGTGGTATATATGGTTGGTTTTATAACATATGGACAATATTAACAGATGAATAAACTATATACCGGTGAGTGAGTAAGATATGATTGATTGAGGTACTATGAATATAGATGGATTTGTGTGAAAAGTACTAAACACTATAACATAATTTACATTAGAGGAAGTGGTGAGATGATAAATTAGGCGATACAAAATACAGATGAAGTGAGCATTAAACAGTGCATAAATAATAAGCACTAGCTACCTGGTGTTACTATTAGTGCAATATTTGGTACATAGTACCGTGCAAACACATTGTTTAAAGCGTGCGTGTGCAGTAGTAATGCAGAGGTGGTGGGTGGTGTAACAGTCTTTAGTCAGAGAGGGAATGAGGAGTTCAGGGTTGTAACGTAGATTACGACTGAAAACATAATGAATTCCTTTGTTTTCACAGCTCCGAGCCCAAAACCAGGTCCTGAAGAAGGCAGTGGTGGATGAGCAGGCCAACTCTCTCTCACTGAAGGTGAAGTTACACATGAGAAATAAGGAGCACTGCGTCTGCAGCATACAATATAGCTCCTGATACAGGACAGAACACTTTGCTATGAGACTATAATGTTTTGTGTTGCCTCAGATTGTATCAAAAACAGTAATTTATGATCACATGTTAATCTAGTACTGAGAGAAAACAGTCGTTACCAAAGTCAAATCAAACCTAAGGCTGATGTGCCTCCTTGGGATCCCCTAGTAGCATGTGTTTATTTATACACACTTACTTGACACTTCATTTGGTACCCAAGTTAAAATGAGTGCATTCTAATATTAACACTCCTGCACTAAATCTTACAACGTTCAGTTAATGATTACACAGCGAAATTCACTCGTATGATCACTATGGAGGATGTGCTTTGTGGTGCTCTCAAACTGGAAATGTGGTTCTCAAAAAAATAGGAACCTGATTGCAACACAATTGCACAATTGCAGTTCAGCTGTATTGCAAACAACAGCTCTCTGAGTTATTTTAAACAAATATCAAACACCATAACTTTCATACACGTGGTTTTAGACTGACTAAAATTGTATACAATTTCTTAATGTATGCGCACATACTGCACACAATCACATGTAAGACGTCCTCTACAAAGTCCTCTATAAAGTTCATATATTTCCCCACACATGCATCCTCATTCATTTTGTGGCAGTTGCACATGATAAGTTTGATAAAGTTAATTTAAAACTTGTTCTCAAGAACTGCTTATCAAACTAATGTTGTCCCTTAGGGACGTACTTTTTGGCCATGTCAAAGTGAAATCAGTTTTATTGATATATTATCCCGGATAAATACCACCAATCTAATCTATTTTGCACTTGATTCATTTAATATTAATTTAATATATTTAATATGTATTGGTTCTGTGCGTTGTGCTATCAGCCGTGTACATCTTTGGTGTTTTTGCAGTAAATCATGAAGAAAAATAAAGTACTGGGCCAAAGTCTGTGCTGTTTGTGGATATTTCTGACATGTTCAAAGTCTACTCCAGAACTATTTGTGCTCTGGCATGCACTGTGCAAATGTTCCACTAATCATCCAACAATAGTTCCTCAACATTTATGTTGTCAGGGGCCTTTGTATCGAACCTTAAGGCTTGAGTGGTGGTTGTGCAACCTATTTTACTCATCACTCTTGGGAAATCGTGTGAGAAATTTTTGATTTATGTATTATTATAGCATTATGAAATGCATCTATTATGTATTTATGTCATACTTGTTAATCCTTAAGTAAATACGTTTTGTTAATGTGCGCTGCGTGTGATTTAATGAAGCTGCAAACCTATTCAGTAGTTCACTGAGAGCAAATGATGCTTCTCCAAAGGAGGAGGAATTCTTTTCATAGCCAGTTTTATATATATATATGACTAAATATGTAATGTCGCCAATTTCTCCAAATTATAAGAGAGCTGCATTTTTAACATTGAAGACTTGGATTTTAGAGTCAAAATACCTCACTAACCCATGCATCTTGCTTCACAGTACACTCCTCTGAACCATCGTAAACCATATTAACATGTAATACTGGATAACATTAAAAAAACAAAAAACAAATCCAGAGGTCACAGAGTACTTGTTGCAGTAAGTTAAGTAGGAATTTCACAGCGACAGCAGAATGACTTCACTGTGATTTAGCAGTACTAGGATGACATCTGTTATCCATTATGCTTGTTTTCCTTTTCCGTCTTCAGGATCAGCTGAAGCAGAGGGACCAGAGTCTGAGGAAACAGGAGCAGGAGATGGACAGCCTCAGCTTCAGAAACCAACAGCTGGCCAAGAGGGTGGAGCTGCTACAAGAGGAGCTTGCTGCTAGCGAGGCCAAGGGCAAAAAGGGGAAGGTGATCATGAGGGGAATAACAAGGGAGGGGCTGCATTGTTGAATAAAAGGGAACAGAATCTATTGTGTATTTATGATGTCTAAAAATGAGTCTCCTCACAAACCATAATGTATAATTACTATAATTACGACACGTGCTAATGTTTTCAAGAGCTAATGTATCATTAATTGTTCCTGTATCTTCTTCAGAGCAAAGGAGACTCTCCCTTACAGCATGGCCTGCAGACCCAGAGTGTTTTTGATGAGGACCTGCAGAAAAAGATAGAAGAAAATGAGCGACTTCACATCCAGGTGGGCAGTCGTGTTGTGTTGCATCGGTCAATTGTGATGTTTTTTTTTTGTTTTTTTTTACGTCTGATGACTCTGTTTTTTGCTCGACAGTTCTATGAAGCCGACGAGCAGCACAGGAGGAAGGAGGCCGAGCTGAGGGCCCGACTGGAGGAGCTGGAGAAAGACGCCGAGCAGCACCAGGCCGTCGTGGACGGGCTCACCACGAAGTCCGTGGAAACGATAGAGCGGCTGCAGGGCGACAAAGCACGTTTAGAGGTGAGGATTGCGACATTTGATGGGATTGTCGGTTTTGATGACGCTCATTAAAATGATTTCTCCTTCCTCACGACAGGTGAAAGCACAAACTCTGGAGAGAGAAGCAAAGGAGTGCCGATTGCGAACAGAGGAGTGGTACGACATGCGGATACGCTTCAAAAATAATACGTGTCATTCACTGTAATGCATAATTAAATGCACTAAACATGGTCTCTCTCTGCAGTCAGCAGCAGTTGAGGCGGTGCCAGTCGGAGCTGAACCGACAGGTGAAGCAAAGCAGCAGTGTTATCCAGGAGAAAGTGCCCTTCAATGACACCAGTGAGTATCTGGCACCGAGCCACTGGCACAAAAACAATCTGCTACAGAGCAGACATCTATTTGAGAACATTTATGTCTCTGTCACTGATACCGTAATAACATGCTGCCACAGACTGAGCGGTGTAATTCTACACCAAACCGTAATATTGCGCTGAAGGAGGCAGGAGGCTAAACCATTTAAACTGTCATGTCAATAAAGTTCCGTGCAGGGGCCGAGCCTCAGCTCTGCTTTAACTGCCTTTTGTCTCCTGCTCTGCAGAATTCAGTGACTACAACAGCCTAAATGTGCCGTCACACAACCGAAGGCACCAGGTGAGTGACACAGCCCACCAGGGTGTAACCATTAATACCTCTTCCTTGGTAAAATGTTGAGTTTCAGAATAATATTAATTTCAACACTTACCATTCACAGCCGTATATTTATTAATGAGTGTCCTTAAAGCTTTGAGGAAGACAGATTGATCAGAAAGACACACTGAGGCAGCTGCCTTTGCATTGTACTGTCTTTCTTTCAGCTTAAGGCCAGAGATGTGTCTGGCCAGGCTCTGGGTTTTATCCAGGACCTTGTGGCTGCTTTGTTGAACTTCCACTCCTACACAGAGCAGAGAGTTCACATCTATCCCAAGGACTCCTCCATTGAGCCAATATCCCCTCTTAACCAGAAGGTGAAGCAGCCCTACAGAAAAGACACAGACAGTCTACCAGATATGAGCTTTACACTACATATCTGCACATCTGCATATGGAGGGGTATTTATTGTACAAACTAAAATGTGTTTTTTTTCCCTCTCTTAAACTAGTTTTCTCAGTATCTACATGAGAATGCAGCCTATGTGCGCCCCCTGGAGGACAGCTTTCTGCAGTTATACCAAAGCATCACAGAGGACACCGTCACAGTACTGGTGAGTTTTGGGTACAGACCCTTTTCTCTGACGTGATGTCACAAGTGGAAACCCTGGGAACCAGTCAAATAAAATGACAGGAGAAAAAAAAAATAATGTGTGGATAAATTTACTGGGTTCCCCACGAATGATTCAAAAAGAAAAAGATGCAGCAACTGATTATTTGCTCCACAAAGGTGATGTGAGCCAACATTTACAATCATCATTTACATCAATAATAAATAAAATAATAATAATAATAATAATAAAATTATTCATATCTAAATAAATTAATTAATGGCTCACTCAAGTTATAATTTGTTTCATTTATGATTTGTTAATTTATTTTTGTATTTGTAAAATATCTGAATACTTATTTGATGTTAAAGAATGCCAGTGGGGCCAAGTCTATTGTAACAAGTTCAGCTGTTCATGTGCAACTTAAAATAAATGTATTTACAATCTTCTAGAAATTATTTGGTGACATAACTGCATACATATCAAGAATAATAAAAACTAACTGTTACATGATACACAACTTTTTACTCAAATTAAGCTTTTTTGTTTTTTTTACAGAGAAATCTGGAAAAAAAGGTCTGAAAAAAGTATAGAACTTTTAAATTTCACGTGTATGAACCCTGATTTTATTTGCAAGGCGTCAAAACTATCAAAATTGTCTCAAGGTGCGTTACAGAGCAATTGGGAGTAGTAATTCTAGCGTAATGCATGTATGAATATAAAGGCACTGCTGAAAAGATGAGCAAGAGGCTGAAAAATATGTCAGTAATCACAGCCATTTATAATGTAGGTGAGTCGGCCGGCACCAAATATGAATATAATATTTATCAGAAGCACAGTGTAACACTTTGTTAGTAGTGAAAGCAGTAAACACGGGGAAGGTGCAGAACTACTCCATCAGAACCTTGACGCAATTGCGCAACGTCCCTCCGGGTCTTAACTGTCCATTGTCTGCCTTCCTTAACAGCAGCCTGGAGCACAGCACATCCTTTTGATAACAGTATTTGAGCTTCCCACCCTGAGCGTGACAGCCTCTAAAAATGGCCACCTTGTGTGTGAACATTGTGAATTTGGATGCTTGATCACAACTCTATTTTGTTTGTTTGTTTGTTGTTGTTGATTTGAAGGAGACTGTGGTCAAGCTGAAGAGCTTCGCTGATAATTTCTCCTCGTACACCCACTTTCTGCAAAAGATTCTCCCTTACCAACTGAAAAGGTCAGAGCGCCGTGTGTGTGCGTGTGTGTGTGTGTGTGTGTGTTAGACTGAGATAAAAGAGTGGGGTGGAGGAGTCTGTGCTGATGGATATCTTCTCTTCTCCTTTCAGCCTGGAAGAAGAGTGCGAGGCACCTCTTTGTACCACTGCCCTCACTGCAAAAAACCGGGAGCTGCAGAGTGACATCAAGCGAGTAACGTCTGTGTTTGAGAAACTGCAGAACTACATTAACCTTTTGGCCTTACCCAGTAGGTTAACACAGGACGTTTGAGCTCTTTTAGCTTAAAAAGACCTGTCATTTATCACATTCAGTACTGTGTCTGCTTTTTTTTGCTTTTTTTTAACCTTGAAAAAGTAGTGAATTTGCCAATTTTGAAATAAAGGAGAAGCTTAATGAACTGATGATAAGAGACGCTTGTTTTACAAATGTCTGCAATCTGTCACAGGTGTTCGGCAGGATGCCATGCCACAGAGCAGCACTTCAGCTGTCTTCACCCAGCTGGCTGCCTGCCTACACAGTCTTCACGATGCCGTTATAGGTGAGCAGTTTTTTTATTTCTTTTTCTTTTTTTGGCCCACGCAGCGTGCCCGTATCTTCCCCGCGGCCGCTGGGTCGCTGCCGCCATTCAGAAAAAAAGCCAGACTTATTTTCCGTTTTCACAATAAACCACCTGCTCAATTTTGAAGAGTAAATATCCACAAGCTTCCGTGTGGCGTCTGTCACGCTGTGGATGGAACTTTAATCGTGTGTTCGCTGGAGGAGAAAAGTTTGAGCGTGTGTTTATTTAACGGCAGCCATTGTTTGTTTGGCTTCGGTGTTGTAGTGTGCTGATAGTGACTGTGGTCAAATACACTCCAAAAAACTGAACCCTCAGTTTTAACTACACTCACCTACCAGTTTATTAAGGTACATTAGTAAAAACAAATCTATTCCCCTCAGTACTGATAAAATGTTCAGCTTGTGTTGAAAGGTGGTGATTCAACCAAAATTATCTTTGACATTTAGGAGGACGTAGTGTGTGGTGCTGATAAATTGTAGAGTTTCTGTTATTTAGCCTAGCCCGCTGATTAAATGGGTGGATGCTTTATTCATCCCAAACTGGGAAATTTCACAGTTGCAGCAGCAATGCACAGACACTCAACACCATACATAATATATAACAGGAAAACACAGGAAAAAGAAATAATGTAGAGAGTGTTATCTGTCACATACAGATGAGGAGTTGTACAGGCGTATGGCTTGGGGCAGGAAAGATTTCCTGGAGCGTTCTTTGAGACAACAGAGTTGTCTGAGCCTCTAAGAGAAGGAGCTCCGTCGTCTGTCTATCATCTGGTGGAGAGGGTGGTCAGGGTTTTCCATGATTGATAACAGTTTGTTTAGCGTCCTCCCCTCCACCACCACTTCAAAAGTTTCCTGTCTGCAGCCAGTGACAGAGCCAGCCTTCCTGATCAGTTTACTCAGTCTGTTGGCGTCACTGTCTGCATTACTTAAAATTAAAATTGCACAGCTGCTGTTACATTGGAATGCACTCGTTTACTCTAGTGTACCTAATGAACTGGCACGTGAGTGTATTTACAGAAGAGTCAGCGAGGGAGCAGGATAAATCCATTCCTTTGATTTAAAACAATTCATTAGCAAATAATTTTTATTTTTTTTTTGCTCCCTGTGTGTACAGAGATGTCAAAGCATTACAACCAGAAGGCCAGCATTGAGCAGGAGCTCCCCACCGTCACCCAAAAGCTCAGCACCACCACAGAGTGCCTCCTGGGATCGCTGGGCTCTCTGACCAGCAGCACCGGCAAGGTACGGCCAACAGGGGGCAAGCAGATGCCACGTTTCTGTTCCCCGTATCGAACGGTAAAACGTTGTTATGTGTAATGCGCGAAAGCTTAATTGTACGTAGCAGCGAGGTTTCACTGCAGCATTGGTAAATTGCCACTAATGTGATAACACAGGACGGCGGGACTCAGGTGTGCGGTGTTTATGCGCCGAAATGATACCGTCCAAATTAGAGTTTGTACAGCTGCTCCCCAGTCAGAGCACACGGGTAAACGATTTCTCTTTGTGAATCGAGTACATTGTTGGCCGCGTCTGCTCACGGGAGGCACAGTTCAGTGGGTTGCAGCGTTGAATAACACGCGGGGCGCTCCGATGTGTGCAGCGAGCCGCGTTTCGAGCGCAGGCAAAAGCTTAATTGCTCAGACATTTATCATCCTGGATATTTGGTGGTGGAATCGTCTCTCTGCTGTAAACACGCCGGTTAATTAGAGGCTGAACAGAATACCAAGGGTCCGCGCTGAGGAATGCAGACATAAATTAGTGCGTCTGTAGCCAAGCAAGATGCAAAAAAGCTGCCTTTTGTTTTGATCCATGTGAACGCATCGGTGACACAATCATTTGTTGCAGATCGCCACATTCTTCAGCAACAACATAGACTTCTTCACGTCGTCAGGCTACAATCCGAGAGGGAGCACGGTGGTGCTCAACCCCCTGCAAGCTGAGAGCATGCTGGCCAACAAGAAGAAGGCAGCGGACTATATCCATGCCGTGAAAAAGGTTAGTACCTGGTTAAGTCTGCTGCTTATTCCACGGGTTAGTCTAGGACTTATAAGACTATAACGATTTGTGCAAAAATGTTCTGCTTTTGTTTCATTTTACAGCTCACTTTCAGGTTCTTATTTTTACTTTCACTCTTAATATTTTATTTCTCCTGTGCAAAAAAAAAAAAAAAAAAAGCATTGTTTCTTGAATTAATGTTAATGTTATTCTGTTTGTCCATCCAGGCCCGGCCTCAGTCCGTCCCCTACAGAGAAGCACTGTCAAACCGTCGCATACTGACCAGCTCCACTGAGAGCAGAGAGGGCCTCACTCAGCAGGTAAAACTCCACGTGAAGAATTCCCTCCTCATTATTTGAAGAGCTTACCTCTGCAGCGTTTCCCACAGGGCTTTGTGAGACCGTAGGGGGCACGAGCTCGTCTCACGCTGAATACAACCTGCCCCGCAGACTCTGGGAAGTTGAATGTTGTCACCCTGTGCGTTGGAAAGGAACTTTAATAACCATGTTACGTCTGGCTGAAAATATCTGTAGGGCATCTGCAGAAGATAAAAACGCACATACTCCTGGGATGTGACGGCAGCATTGATGTGACCTTGTCCAACTCAGACACAACTAAAAACGTTTTAAAAGCGGAGACAAGAGTCGGAAACAGTTCCTATTCCCTCACTGAGCTGAACACATAATGCTCGTGTCCGTTTTCTGCCACCGTCGACTGTGTTTGTTCTAGTGCTGTATGGTACTTACATATCCTGTAAATGTCCATGTGGGTTTTTCATTACGTTCAATCCCAACAGTGCAGTGTGAGCTTGCACGTGCTGGGATGTCCAGTCAGTTAACGGGAAACGCTGCATCTTACACAATAGGTAGAAGCAGACGGGCGATGTAACCACGTATGAGTCAGTGTGCCACGTAGGTTAGACAGAGTAGCTCTCAACGCAGACTTATAATAAGAAAGATGAATTCAAGAAAGGTTCCTCTTGTGGTTTCGTTTCCTGTGGATTTGTTTTTTTGCGTTGAGTGTAAAGAAGAAACTCAGGATGTAGGCAAACTGGAAACAGCAGAACAACGGCACCAGCAGATGTAATCTCAGTCTTACAAGGATACATCACAGTCATGTGATATTTCAGAGGCAGACAACTGCTCTTCAGGGACAGGGTGGGAAACTTGGCTGGTGTATATTCTTTTCCTGAGCGCAGTTCAGTTTTTTTTTTTTTTTTTGTTGTTGTTCTTTATCTGTTTGTCACTTAAGTACACAGTTTAGGAAATACCAAGTCAAACAATAAATTAATTGAGATGAGACTTCTTAGTCTGTCGGTTTATAATGGTTTTCCAGCGTTTCTGTTCATCAGAGTTTGTTTCCATAATGTTTTGCTACAAGCAGTTTGTGTTTATGTTGCATGCGCTGCTGCCTTTTCACTTCTCCCAGCCTGTCCTCGCTGTTCGCCGCTTACCTTCTCCTCTCCCCGCTGGCCTCCTGCAGGTGCAGCAGAGCCAGGAGAAGATCGCCCGCCTGGAGCAGGAGAAGGAGCACTGGCTCCTCGAGGCCCAGCTGGGGAAGGTGCGGTTGGAAAAGGAGAACCAGCGCATTGCAGACCTGGAAGCTCAGCTCGCTGCAGCTCTAGGGGGAAGTCCGAACTCGCAAACAGCTGCAGCCAGCGTCCTCACACAGAGCCACGAAGAAGCGGAGACGGATCTGAAAGCCACAGGGAAGGAGGCAACGCTCTGCACCAGCCTGGTACAGTCTGACTCTTTTAGACTGCTGCTGTGTTTTTTTTTTTTTTCGCTTGCAGAGCCTATTTTGTGCCCTTGAGGGCACTGGTGTCTGATTTGCTTCAACAAAAGGAGTATTATCATTCTTTTCTCGTTGCTCACACGCCAAGCAAGTATTTGCTTAATAAAACTCAGACTTCCAGTGTGCTGATGCGGCGGAATAGAAGAACGCTGTTTGCTTTACTCATCTGTCGACTACATGTGTTAAAGCCTTTATCTTTTGTGTGTTGAGTTTGTCCCAACAAGCCTGTTTCTGCTTGAAGTGGATTGTTTAACATCTTGACTAATGAATGAATCACTTGACGGATTTTGTGTTTTGTCACCAGGTTGGCATGTTGTGTACAACTCCTACAGTGGAGCATGTGAGTTGCAACACACTTAAATAAAGTCACGCATTAGAGTGAAGAGTTGCTAAATTAATGCTGAATCAGAAAATTCCAGCGATTCCCTGCATGATGAAATTGTTTCTAACCGGATGTTGTGTCTGCATCTGCAGGTAGGAGACGAGGAGTCCAGGGAGCAGCTGATAAAGACTCACTACATGGCCAGAGTGGGAGAGCTCACCACCCAGCTCCAGATCTCAGACAGCAAAGCTGTGCATTTTCACTCGGAGGTGAACCCTTCACTTGTTTATGCCAGTAACTGCGTCTCATAGGCCTCATCTTTTCATACCACACTGTCACATCCTCTGAAAGGAGATATAAAAAATCTTTTGGACACGGTTTCCGAACCCCGTTATTACCGAGTGTTTCCTTATTTACTGAGACTCTGACAGCCAATATCTTTAACTTGATGATCTGAATGTAGATACCCGTCTAAGTGACATCCTGTCACATTGTGACTAACTGGCACGTCAGTCGCCTTCATTAAGCACTGTAGCGACTGCGGTGCTCCTCGCGTAATGTCTCTCAGGTATTAAACTGTCACTTTTTTTAAACTGGGCATCTATCTCTGTCGTGTTCCTCGAATGTGCCCGTTAAGTCAAAGAAATATCTGCTTTTATTGCCGTTTTTGCAACAGATCTATAAAGCCCTCTTTCAACCTATCGGCAGACGCCAGTCGTTCACTTTCTTCTCCTTTTCCTTTCTAGTGTCGGGCTCTGGCTAAGAGATTAACCATTGCGGAAAAGTCACGGGAGGCGCTGAACGAGGAGATCAGGCTGGCTAATCAGAACATCACACGCTTGCAGGTAAAAGCCGGTCTCATCTCTTCCTGTGTGTAGCGGAGTTATAGTCTGAAAAAGTACGGGCCTCATTCCAGTTGATGAAACGTTCAAAGCGTAACTGTTCTTCCTCCTGAAGGATGAGCTGGCCACGACTAAGAGGAGCTACGAAGACCAGCTTAGCATGATGAGCGACCATCTGTGCATCATGAATGAGACTCTGAGCAAGCAGAGGGAGGAAATCGACACGCTCAAACTGGGCAGCAAGGTATATCACAGAGAAACTTTTTGTTTTTAATTGAAGCTCCTTTCAAAAGCTTCTGGTCCAGGCTCCACTTAAATACATCTGAAGGAGGAGTGGTGCGGAGGATCAGATGGCACTGAAGTGTGACGCTGTAAAGTTTCTGTCAGTTATGAGGTGAACTGGGAGGTCATAGGTGGCGTCGCGGTAGCCGCCACACTTGATGGGTAAATCACCTGCCGGAGGTGTCTGGTATAGTCGTTAAGCCGAAGCCGCGGTACGAGAGAGGCCTGCTCCGAGCGCGCGTGTTCCTGCATGCATGCACACAGATGGCTGCATGCTGGGAAGCTGCAGGACGGGACATGTTTCGCGATCGAAAGGTGGCAATTTTCCCTTGAAGGCCAGCAGCTAGCCTCAGCATGTTCTTGGACTTACAAACCGAAGTCAGATCCGAGTCAAGTCGCTGCAAGGAAATGCTAAATGGCAAATTCTTTACCACCCCTGGAGCTTGCACGTCTCTAAATTTGCATACTTTTTCTTTCCTTTAGGGAAACGCCAAAAAGAACAAAAGTCGCTAGAGCTGAGCCCTTGAAGATCCGCCCTTGGGAGAAGATCCGTACTGTGAAGCTTCCCATCAGCGTATCGGTACCGACACTGTCACCAAACCACAGGAAGGCCACGCGAGCCTCAGACTCCGCCGCTGTCGGGCAGCGGCAATGAAAACGAACAGTTTGGAGGCACCGACGCGTTTGACTGACATAAACATTTTCTTTTCCTTTTCCTTGTCACAGCACCAGTTAAAACAAAATAACACGATTTCAAAAAAAAAAAAAATGTTTTCTTAAACTGTAGCGGAAGTTGCTGTTTGACCTTTGTGTCGAAGCACGGTGGGAGAGAAACTCCTATTTTCCAAAACAGCTGAATTACAAGATAAACAGTCGACAATGGTAGAAACTCACAGAAGACTTGAAGACCAAACCCTGTTAATCGATGTGTGTGTGTAGTTTTCCTGCTAAATGTTTGTGCGAGAGAGAAAATGAGAATTCGTCCTTATCTGTGAGCATAGGCGAACAGAGTAAATGTCGCTGTGGCTGCGAGTGTTCCCTCATTGTGTGACTAGAGCACCAGGCTTTACAACATGTGAGTAATGTTTTACGATTAAATATTTTTTTTTTTTTTTAGATCAAATTTGAGATTATGTGGTTCCAAGGACCTGTATGTTTACTTACAGCGTTACACCCCGTTCTAACACATGCGTCATATATGACAAGCCTCTGAACAGAAGGGCTGAATGGATGAAAAAAAAAAAAAAAAAGACACACTTGAACTCATTCCGTCCTCCTGGAAGGGGAGAAAAGAAGGACAGACGTCTGCCTCCAATAACTGATTAACTGTGTTTACCTTGCAAGGGACGGACAAGTCGGAGCTCGTGAAAATGGCGCGAGTCTGTCTGTGAAGTTACTCTGTTAGTCGTTTTTCTCACCAAAGTAAGCGTTTCACAGGAGCCTGGTGCAGCACTGCTGTCTAAATTAATGTACGTGGATGAGAAGGGTTAATTGAAATCATGATGTAATTGTACTGTTTCTAAAAATATATATATATATGTATACAAAACAAAAAACACATTTATTCAGAAGTTACAAATCTTTATTTTCCACACATTTTGAAAACTGGATCTGTAGTTAGTTTGTGTGTGTGTCTCGTGTACGGCCAGATCACTGGGAAGCGTGAAAGAGGGTTCGGTCCGAACAGTAACTGAGACAACAGGTGAGTCATGGCAGAGAGCAGTTCAAGTTTACAGTAAATAGAATAGCGTGAGGTCGATGAAAGAGAAGCAGAGCGTTGCTCATGAGCGGTTCATTCAGACTTCTTGTTTGCCAGAGGGCCGCTGCCAGCAGACTTTGATCGCAAAGATTTGCCCCCATATCAGATTATTATAAATAAATGAACAAAAAAACTTGTACTCTCACAGTGTAACCTGTTGAAAAGCACATATTAATATGTGAAACAAAATAAAGACCTACTCACAATGTAAATGCTTCATGTATTTGTTTTTTTGTTTTTTTTACCAACAAACTTTCCGTGCTGCCTTTTGCGGAGTTGGAGGAGTGTGGGATTTTAAATCATCCATGGTTTATAAAAATAAGAAAAATCCTGTAACACGCCCTAACCACTGGGAAATGAGACAACGCCATTAACTGCACATATGAGACCTGAAAGATCAGACTTGTATGCCGTCACTTGTTTGGAAGGAAAAACGTGTCATTTTATTTGAGTTCATGGTGCTTTCAAGTACTCCATGTGCACAGTTCCAGCGCTAGTAGTAAATAGTAGTTGTTGCAAAACCACCAGTTTGCACATTTAGTGATGGTACTTAAAAATAAACTTTGATGTTTTAATTATAGAAGTGGAAGCACAATAAATATAGGTGACATGGACTTTTAGTTAAAACTGGTTGCATATATTCACAAAAGGCACGTTGAGGTCATTCATGAACGGACAAATTTGTGTTTCATTTTATTCTTAATGTTTATTTTTAACCCTTTTGTGAGTATTCGCACTTTTATCTAAGTACATCCCTTGCTTAGACCTGTTCTGTGTGTTACATTTATGGTTATAGTTGTGCATATTTGATTGAAACCCAACCTCAGGTCTGTCTGGAAAAGTCATGAGTTGTCCTTACTTATAGGTTATTATGTTGTTATCTGTCTGGTCCGGCAGTTTGGGCTTTGAGGCTCCCGAACTACGATAAATTTGACACTCGTGCCTTCTCTAAAGCGAAAAGTTATCCTGCGACCACTGAGTGTTAGGCGCCCGAGTAGTGATTGCCACATTTCCTACGGCCGTGAACGCCGCCCCCCGCTCGGTTCAGTCCTGCGGTGTCCCGTTGGAGGACAGTCTCCGTGAACTCGGGAGGGGAAGCGCTGCTGTTAAAACTCCCAGGATTTACACTCTGCCATTTTGAGCGAAACCCTGCCGACGGCGGAGTTCAGACGTGTCCATCAAACCGAAGCGATGCCCTGAATGAACCGCGTCAGGGGAACTTGTGAGTATTTTTCCTGAAGCCCTTTGCACTCGCGTTTGTTTTGGAGAGAGCCGCGGTAGTTTCAGGTTTAAAACGACATTTAAAGCAGCTTTTGGATTGCTCTCGTGTCTGTGTTTTGACTCGGTCCGCTGCTGAGTCGTGGCTCCGTCCAGATTCAAAGGCGCTTGTTGTGCTCACCGTGCAAATCAGCGCACGGTCAAAACTAACGCAGAAGTTTACGCTCCGACTTTACGCATCAAAACAATGGCGCAGAAGTGATCCCAGCGGTGGGCCCCTCCATCCGGGACGCGGGCCTGGATGACAGCATGCTGGTACTGTTTTCTCTCTCCCAGTCTCAGTTACCATGGACGAGACAAAAAAAAAAAAAAAAAAAAAAAGGATGTTTACCGAGTAGCTCGTGTGTTTTTTGGCGTGTAGACACTCACTCCACGCTGCGTGGAACAATAATGCAACTGTGTATCTAGATGTGCCCCAGCAAGAAGTTAGCAGTTTATTTGCACAGTCAGACGACCTCTATGGGAAATAAACTGCCTTTCTAATTCGTGACTTCAGCAGGAAACTTTTCAAAGTGGAAACAAGTGAACAAGTGTGAATGTCGAGGGACGTGCAAAAGCTCAGCTTTACGGTGGCAAGTGAAAAGGAAGGTGGCTCTGTTTTGTCACTTGTAGAGAGATGGCTCATTAAAAGCCATCAGTATCAGCTGGCATCCGGCCACAGGACCTGAAAGCAGCAGTTTCCAGCAGGCTGAAAGAAAGATGTGTGTTTTTCTTTAAAATGTGTTTTTAAAGCTAAACAGAAAAAAAAAACAGGGACACTCATTTCTGCCACTGGGAGAATTACTGTCAGTAATTATGATGAGAGGCTTTCTCAAAATAATGACCTGGTGTCTCCAAATTGGCCTGGCCGCGAAATAATGAGCTTGTTTTCAAAAAATAAGGAGTCAGGATCTTAAAATGACTCGGTGTCTTGCACCACGACACAGTTTCGCTTTCTGTGTCAAATTCTCAAGAATTCTCTTTATTTGGAGACGCTGTGTTGTTGTTTTTTCCCCCAAGAAAGTTCCTCATTATTCCATGGCACTGAGTTTTTATTTGAGATTCTAAGTCATCATTTTTGACTGACTCAATATTTCAAGAAGAATCCTCATCATTGTGAGACACCTACTTTATAGATTAGATACTAAATCACTATTTGAAGAATGTTTTAATCGCTTTGAATCGTTATTTTTGTGAACACCTCTGATTATTATGAGACACAGTCATTGTTTTAGATCATTATGAAATGCTAAGTCAGTGTTTCAAGATACTAAGCACGGTTTTAAGAGAGTTTGTCATTATTTTTGAGGTACTAACCCACGGTTCATACAATCATTTCAGACTCTAAGACATTATTTTTGAGTTGATAAATCAAAGTTCAAAATACTAAGTCATTATATTAAGAAAGTCGCTTATCACAAAGTACAAAGTTATGTTTTTAGATACTAGCTTACAGTTTCATGAACATTATTTTAAGAAACCAAGTCATGGATTTTAACATACCAAGTCATTATTTTAAGAGGGTTCCTGATTATGACGGAATGCGTCATTTTTCTTTCGATGCTTACTCATTTATTTAAAGTTTCTTATTATTTTGAGGCTCTCATAACTCACTCTATTTGCAAACCAACCCATTATTTCAAGACAGGAAGTCATTAATTTGAGACACAAGTCATTCTTTCAGCATACTCATTACTTTTCATACTTCATATCCCTGGGTATACACCTCCTCCCCCACATTGTACTTTAAAGAAAGCACAAAAAAAAGAAAGTAAACATTCATAAACGGTAAAACCCAACTGTAACAAGCAAAGCTACTGTGGAAACTAACTGAAACTCAACACTCACTACCACTTCAAGTTAAAGACACGCTCAAACACATTCTGTCAATTTCTCCTCAATTTTGTCCCCCTCCCCCCGACATGATTTTCTGAACTGGAACATCTAGTGCGGGGAATTATTGAACGCTACTAAAACCGCGCCTCATTCAACACGTGCGGAGACAAGCCACGGCTCAAACCCTCTCCTGCTTTTTGTTTGCCGGGAGCCCGGTCTGCAGGCCGTGTCGCATCTGGAAATGGGTCATCGCGTTTTTCGGGCTCCCCGCTTTAGATTACACTGTCATTGTGGTCGGAGCAGCAGAGCTTTCTCATCAAACCAAACGGGAAAAGTGTCTTGCCTTGTTTATTTACATGCTTTCTCCATGGTGCGAGCGAACAGGAAATACATGCGGACAGTCCGACAGGAACTCGCCTCATTTAATCAGGAAGCATCTGTCTGCCAAGGCAAAGCTCAGTTTATTATTATTAATTCAGCACTTTTGGACTTGAACCACGAGACTTTCCATTCAGTCACCATTTGTCATTTGCCGACCTTGACATAACACTGCATCACATCCTCATGAGATAGTTTCAGTGCTGTTCCTCTTTGTGACAGTTCTGGACGTTCAGCGCCGTCCTTCTTCCACATGACATGTCTGATAGATTTGAGCGTGCGTCTGGCCTCTTTTTAAAGCTGATTTTTCTCAACGTATTATGACTCGGTTACACCTGATAGTTATGATTATGTGACTTCATACTTTTTAGTGTGTTTTTGCCTACTCTAGAGTTAGTAAGTGCAGTAATTTATAGTAAGTATAGTAATGATGAACCAAGAAGGATTATCCAGCTCTGTGGGGCTGCAGGTTAACTGGAAGCAAAGTGCTGCTCTGTGTTTCATTTTAGCTGTTAGAAATTTAAGGCTTAAGGCTGTAATAATGTTTATAAAAAATATATTTATATACTTATAATGTACCAAATCAGTGCTATAAGCCTGTCTTAAGTCTCCAGGCTCCTCTTGGACAGTGGCAAATAACAGCCAAGTTCAGCTTTCGTCATACGCAATTCATTTCGAATATGATAAAATGACATTAGGATAATATTTGTTGTGAGTTCACACCAATGCAGCATGCTGGTATTTCCTGTGTGCAAAGCTGCTTGTCCCAGAGGAATGCGTGGAATGCGTTCTTTTGTCCTCCGTAGGTTTAGCAGCGTCTCGTTTCTGCGCTGCCAGCCCGAGAGCCCAGGGAAGCTGGCAAATAAGTCCGAAAAGACTTGTCAGAAACCCCCGCGGAGATCTCATCCTGCAGTTTCGAATCAAAGCTGATGGATCGCATGAGTTGAGGGACGGACTTGTGGAAAACGCCTGCGTGCCGTCGTGAACGTCCTCTCATTAGAAAGATGTTCTCCGGCGTTTGACTGAAGACTTGTCAGTCCGCTAGCCCGATTCAGAGCCCCCACTTCTCTGTTTATTTATAGACAGAAGAACCTTCTGCTGGATGTCTGTTGCTTCACGCAAGTCACGGCTGTGATTTGAAGGGAGGAGGGAGGCTGTAATTGAGGCTCTCTTTTTGTGGGTAGATGAAGCTTCCATGGGGCCTCTCGGCTGAGATCAGCACATCAAACGACAGCTTGTGATTGAGTAGCAGGAACATTTCCAGCCAGATTGTGTCAGGATTACAACACGTTGATTCAGCGACCGCTGTCAAATTAGCCCGAATGCCATTACTGTGTAGCAATATTTCCACACATCTAATGTTAAAGAGGAGGGAGAAAGCCTTTGTCTTCTGTGCGTTTAGTCCGCCTTGTTCCCTCGTCGAGCTTCAGCTGCTGCCGCACATTATACCTGGTTCTCACAGTTGACTCCATGCTGTTTAATGAGGATGGATCTTTGCTGCTATTCCGAACTTTTGTCTTGCTCACATTTCCAAGCGGGCTTGCCATAAAATATTTAGACTTTGCTCATTTCAAAGCACAGTATGTCCAAAATTCCTTATGTACACTGCAAAACCTTCCACCACTATAAACTTTTTTTATTTTTTATTTTTTGTTCTTGCTTCATCGTTTCTGCATTTTCAAATGCCCCTCTGCTCCAGCAGGAGACTCTAAAAACTTTCCAAACTTTCTTTTTAAATAGAATCTTTCCTTTTAACCTTTGCCCAGAAGAATAGTTTTACAGTGCAAATGTCAATGTATAATTGCAATAAGGATCGCATTACTGTTTATCATAAGTAAATAAAGAACAGTAAATTTTGTAGTGCTGCATCCCTTCCTATGTTGCTTGCAAAACTTAAAAAAAAAGAACCTAATTAGAGAAACGTCTCACATAAAGAGAGAGGCTTGAATAAAGCTGCACATCCCATCAGCAATAAATCACTGCATCTAGTTCAAAGACAAGAATCTGATCGTTTTCTCCACAGTCTTCTGTCACCACGGCTTTATTTCTCGCCTTTATAGCTAAAAGATAATCCTCTATAAAAGATTGTTCGTACTTCTCTGACGGAGTAGCTCTCGAGACGCTTCGGTTAATAAATGTGACGCTCTAATCTGTGGTCTTACTGAGAAAATCTTGTGCTGCTTCAACGCCGCCGAACAGCAGAAAGCTTTTACATCAAGTGAGCTAATTGTAACGTTAACAGAAATGAACTTGTTGCAGGTTTGCAAGGTCAGTCTCTCATTAAGCTTTAATGGAGCACCTTAAGGAAATATGTTTCATATAAATCCTGAAGAGCTCTCTCATCTACGGACAGGATAAGTGGAGCTATTCATGATTTCAAATAAGGACTGATCCATTCAAGATCACCTCTGAGATTTCCGTCTTTAATAAATTGGTCTTAAGAGGATTTTATTTTTGCTGTTGTCTGATGTTTCTTATTTGTTGTCTTACAGAGGAGTCCAGCAAACGAGGAACTGTTGCTTTAATCGGTCGTCAGCCATGTGTTCAACAAATCATTCAAACTGGGTCACGTTTGAAGATGACAACACGCCGCTCTCATCACCTCAGAAGCCCCTACAGTCGCCAGACCTTATCAAAGTATCAGTGCCACGTCCCAATGGTCTGAAATTAAAGCCTCCTCCAATCAGAGATACTTCCTGGAGCTTCAGTAGTTCCCTGGAATCCCCTCAAAGCCAATCAAGTCTTAGCGGAAGTTCTTGTGTACCGTGTAACACGCTCTTTTGCTCTCCCGTGAGTGCGGTTCCTAGCAGTGCATCCCCGTCTAACTCGTGGGAAAAGACAGAGTTCTTCCGGAGCCTCTCCCGCACGTCGACAACCTCGGTTCCCTCTCCCGCACCAGATGCCCTGAGTCCAACCTCGGATGGACCGAGCCCTTTCCCTTCTTTCCAGGGGAACTCAGGACACTATAACCCCTTCTGGGATGGATCCAGATACAGTGCTGATGTGGACAGCTCCTCGTCGGACTCAGAATCTGACAACGCCCTACCACGTTTCTTTATTCGGACCAAAGACGGCAGTGAACCTGCACGGGACCAACTCCAGAACTCCTTCTCCTACGCTTGCCGCAACCTGGAAAACCTACAAGTTAAAACGGAGACCGAAAATGACAGGGAGCGGCGGCTGAGTTGCAAATACGAGGTGTTAAGCGACAGTCCATCTCAGTTTGCTCCTCGGGGTCTGTTCCGTAGCCAAAAGAGAGACGGCTGGTCTGTCATGCTCAGGATTCCTGAAAAGAAAAACCGGATGTCCTCTCGACAGTGGGGGCCGATCTATCTCCGCTTGTTGCAAGGAGGCGTGCTGCAGATGTTTTATGAGAAGGGGCTGGAGAAGCCGTTCAAGGAGTTCCAGCTTCTCCCTCAGTGTAGGCTCTCTGATCTTAAACTGGAAAGCTACACCGAGCCTCGCAAAGTCCTCACGGTCAAGGTGGAACATTTCTCCTACACTGAAAAGAAGCGTTACCACCCAAAGCTTGAGGTCAGTCACGATGCCGAAGTGGAGCAGCTGCTGAAGTTTGGCTCCACGGTGCACGACGAAATGGAAGACCTGGTCGTCTCCATGGAGGAGGAGATCTTCAAAATGAGCGTTCCCCACCAGCAGAGGCGGCACTACGAGGAGCAGGAGCTGTCATTGCAGATCACCGACCACATCTGGGTACAACTGGATAAATCTGGAGGGGTCCTAGAGCGAACAGCCTTAACGCAGATCCACTGTCTTGCCTTTCTGAACGGACTAGGCGACTGTTTTCTCGCCCTCAACGACCTCAGGTTGCTGCACTTTGACTCCAGCTACGGGTCCGAAGAGGACTCCGAAGCCTGGATGGAGATCGGAGACTGCCATTTCCACAGATGCGTGAATGAGACTGAGTTTCAGAGATCCCGACTGGTTAAGTTCTCCCCCCCTGACGCGTGCCGGGTGGAGGTGATGCGGTACAAAACGACCGTCTTGGGCTGCACGGAAATTCCCCTCTCGATCAAAGCCGTGGTCACGGTTCAAGGCGCCTACGTGGAGCTCCAGGCCTTTCTCAACATGTCCGCCCCCTTCCTCTCCTCCATGAGGACGTCCGAACCTCATTACCCGCTGTGCGAGAATGTAGTGATCCGAGTGCCAGTGCCGGGCGACTGGGTCAAAGTGACGCAGACGGTGGCTTTGCTGCGGCAGAGGTCGCTGAAGGCCAGAATGAACAGAAACGCCTGCTTGGGCGCGGTCACCACTTCGGATTCGCAGCCCGTCATGCAGGTGTCAATCGGCACAATCAAGTACGAGAATGTATATTCAGCCATCGTGTGGAGGATTGACAGACTACCCGCGAAAAATACAGGTAACGCTTTTCATTTCCTCGTCAGCTTCTTATGCACGTGCACGTCTGCCGCTCAGCGTAACTACAAATTACTTTTGTTTTCTCCTTTTGCAGCGGTGGATCATCCCCATTCATTTTCCTGCAAGCTAGAGCTAGGATCTGATCAGGAGATCCCGAATGACTGGTACCCCTTTGTCACCATGGAATGTGAAATAATGGGCGCGGTTGTGTCGGAGACCAGGGTTAAATCCCTGGGCACTGTGAACGACATTCAGCCACAGAAACATGTGACCAGTTGGACACGCTATCATTGCCAGGTAAGCTATCACCAGTGTAGTCACCAGTGCGACCTTTATCTCTTTTTTTTTTTTTTAATGCAGCTAACCGAATTTTGTATTTGTTTTAGGTGGAGGTTGAGAAGAAATTGATTGAAACCGAGACAGAGAAGCAGTCGGGCTGTATGACACAGTGATGATTAAAGAACCTCCGGAAAGGACGTTCTCCATTTTGGGCTACGATCATTTCAAAAAAACAATTCTTAAAGGTGAAAACTATAACAAAACATGAACAAAAATAATGGTGAAGAGGGACTTTCTGCTTTCATCTGGTGTCAGATTCATGGTAACCACACATAGCCTGGTAGTACTCCTTGTGGAGGTCCAATGATTTTGTATCCTTTAACTGCGACTGAATATGTCTAGTCTTAATAAACCGTTTAACGCAGTCCTTTTGCCTAGCACTTTACATTTAATAGATTTATTAACAAATTATATTACAGTTCATTCCAGTACTGTATATAAGCTTGCATTTGCATCATCTGCACTGTCCTCCAGAATGATCGTCAACCTTAATAAATGCACGAAAAAATGGGCTTCATGAGATAAACAACTAAAGTAATGATCATTTGGTTTGAGCTAAGCTATTTAGTCAAGTATGAATTATTTACGAAAGTCTGTGTGGACATTTTGTGATTATTGTGTTCCAGGAATCTCAAAATAATTTGTGCCAAAGTGAAAGAACAAACCCAATATAAATATGTCAGACGATAATATATTAGTGAGATCTTTATTTCTCGCAGGGTGGAACACATTACTTTTGTTATCTATCTTGAAGTGGCCTTTGACTTTAAACCAAGGTTGCATTTTGGAGGACTGTAATTTTATTTAAACAAAATCAAATCTTTATTATGTGATCTTTCTGTCTCTGGGTTGTGAATAGGGTGGTTCATTTCAAATAAATAATAATAAAAAAAAAAAAGGAATGGTGAAGGTTTGTAGTAAACAACAAGGTCGTAAGTTACAGCTTTTATGTATGAGGTACCTGGCTCAGGCTGGATATGATGTACATGAAGAATATAAATTGAATTAAACCTGAAAGACTTGTTGTAATTCTTTATGCTGTTCACTGGACTGAAATAAATGTTATTTTACACTCTTTTTAATGCTACATGTTTTAATTGAAGTGGGAACAAATGTTGAGTTTAGATCCCGGTGTACATCTCGTGTTGACTCTGTTTTGATTTTCTATATTAAGGAACAAGAAGAAATTAAAAACTACCACCCGTACAACTTGCAGTAAACACATAAAGTGAATGGATGCACAAACGGTCTATACACACACACCGTGTGTAGGCAGGGCGGGTCCTGCTGCGTTGCAAAAAAATGTTCTAAAAACAAGCAGGTCTCACACAGAAAGCTTTCCTTTCGGTTCTGTAAACTGTAAACTCTGAACTAAGGAGCAAACACACACCTCACCCAGCGTCAAAACATGTGAGAAAACTTTTCTATCACTGCACCTTTGTTGTAGATGGAAAGTTATTAAGCAGTTATTTTGATGCTAATGTGAATGAGATCCTGAATGGTTTTAATGTTTAGCAAATTATGTATAATTATATAATACATTTAGGGTTAAAGTAAAGATTCTGCTTGAAGTTGAGGGTATTCACAAGCAAGGGTGTAGGAATTATAACAAAGTGATTGGACTCTGTTTTATTTTCGACAGGTGTAGAATATACTTTCATTGTGTCTTCATCGCGTAAAAGGAAAAACAGCTACAATAACTAAAAATGTGTCCTTAAACTTAAGAAACTTACCTCAGCCTCCAGTCACACCTCGCTGCATTTAGAGACCGACACATTGAGTGAATTTCAATAAAACACACAGAACGTTATCAAAATGATTGTCCTAGTTGCCGTCTTTTGCTTTATAAAGATGGATAGCCCAGCGTGCAGGGAAGTTAATTATCTTAACCTTAATGTGAATTAGTCTTTTTGACAACACACTGTGGACCGACGTGGCAAAAATACCAAAAACTTTGCATCCGCGCCGCGCACACATCTGGTGCCGCTGCTGTTTCATAATGCAGTAGCTTTAGCCACCCCTGTGGTGTTGAGTCATTCTCAGCAAAACCCTCGACAGGGGACTTATTGAATATATCCTGAACACAAAAACTTATGAATACACAAGGTAAATTATTAACTGTTGGACTATTATGTGTTGTTAAGGATTTAGGGTATTCAGAGCTTTTTAACTTTTCACTGAGTTATTTAGAAGTTTAAAAGTAGCAAGGTCAGGGTTTATATCCCATTCATCAAAATACTTTAACACATGTTACACACATAATACAATCAACTGAATTTAATAATTAATATAATTCTACTGATAACTTTGACGCCCTGCCATAGACTGGCGACCTGTCCAGGAAGTAGACTACTACGCCTCTATCCCAGGACAAGTGGTCAAGGAAAATGAATGAACGATAAATGTTATTTTTTGTAGGTTGTGGTAGATCACTGTTGCCGGCAGTGTTTTTGAAACTGACGGTATTCCAAGATGTAACCAGTATTATGCTGTGTTTGTCAGTAAAATAAAAGAGTCTTCATTAGAGGAACTCCTCCATCGGAGCCCCGAGTGTTGTGAAGTGACAGCTGAATGCCTGTTAACTGCAGTAACTTCAGCACCCTTGCACTCATGTTGCTGCAGCTGTTGAACTACACTCATCTCCATCAGGGGAGTCAACGTAGTGTTGAAAGAGCGCCAGCATCACCAAACAGACGCTCGACGGAGGCAGAGGTCAGGACTCCTACTGCCACTGCTGTTGTAAATTCAGAAGTTCAAAAGTGAGGGTGAAATGTTTCTCAGTCCTGGCGTTCAGTGGCACAAAAAGTGGGTGTATGCGGCGCATAAGGGTGCACCTAATTTAATTGTAGTCGGCATTTTCTCTATTCAGCAGCTCTCTGTGCATGTGTAAATGATGTGATCAGTAACAGAGGCATGTCACTGATGATTGACAAGTCACAATCAACCTTTATTAATCCGTTAAGGCTTGCGGTTTTTGACCGTAACTTAAAATGGTTTGGTTATTGACAAAATTCAAAGTGTTGCTGAACACTGGGAAGTTGTGCTTTTGCCTTTAAGAACTTCCTGACATCTCAAGGGTATAACTAACTTTGTTTTTACCTGGTTTTGCACCAAAGTCCAGCTTTGTTGGCCTCCTGTATTAGGTGCAGCTCTCTCCTTCACACCACCTGGTGGGACTTGCTCTGTTAGCTTTTCACCATGCAGTGCTGCCACAACAAATATTTCTTTAAACTCGGTGTTGTGCTTTTGAAGCTAACTAGGACTTTGTCCCCAGCTCAAAATAGTGGCAGTATTTCCAGCTAGAAAATGAAAACTCTCTCCTTGCTCCATTGTTGTTTACATATGTCCCTGCCTGAGTCGCAGAGACACAAGAGTTGTCGCATACGTGATGTCACTCCCACAAGAAAGCAAAATATCACTTTTTTTTTTTTTTTTGCTCATGACAAAATAGTAACACACAGTGACTTGGATAAGTAACTTAAATGTGATTACTGGGTTGGAAATAATAACGTGTTAGATTACTCCTTACCTAAAAAAAAAAAAAAAAAAGTGGTGAGATTACCATCACTGGTCATCATAACCTAATGGCAGCTTCTTTTTCCCAGAAAGCGCAATGTCCCAGTGTCCAGCCACCCTGTGAACTTTGTCCATTGGCGTGTGATGGTAATTCAAATACAGCAAGCTTTTTTTTTCCCCCGTAGGCATGTTCAGGTCTTAAAGGGTTAAACTAAGGGGTTAATCATACAGCGTGTGTACACACGCGCGTGTACGTTTATATGTGCACGTGTGTTGCGTATGTACACGTGTACACGCGGGTGTGCGCGCGTGCGTGTGCAAACACGTATACGGGTGTGTACACACAGGCTAAGTGTTCTATAAGGAAGCAGGAAACACACAGAGAGGTCAGCCGGAGGGACAAGCTGTGTTTCTGCTTAAAGAAAGCTGATGAGGAAGTAGCCTTCAGTCACGATTTGAGACTAAAATAGATGAAATGCGCAGCAAATACGTTTAAATGATAATAATAATAATAATTAATATTTAAAATCCAAAACCATTTAATGTTCTTTAAAAAACAAAACTCGACTTTTCCTGACGAGCGTGAAAGCCACTAATCACACCTTTCTGCGCATGCTTGATGGTAATTAGCGTCACCTGTGTGTGAACTTCCAGCTAAACTGTGAATTGTTTTGTCGTTTATCATGTGTCCAAACTGCTGGAAGCCCTTTGTCATCCGACCCCCATTACTTTTCCCACAGGAACATGCTGACCAACACAGGTCCAGTGGTAAGCAACGCTATATTTTAGCTAATTTAGCTGTGTTGTGTATGCGTTAGCCTACTGTACACTGTATAAATGTGAGGGAGCCTAATTAAATGCTGTCCCGAAAACTCTTTATATACAGTAAGAGGCTTTTTTGTTCTGAGCTGCAAGCTATTTGTCTGGCATTTTAATTCGCAAGTTGTGGAGCCAAAAGCCCATTCAAAAAATGTTCAATTACGACGGTCTGCTGTTTTAAACCCATAATCCCTATGACTTTATTGGCTCCTTTTGGTTCCTTAAAAACCTGCCAGATTTTTTCTTTCTTTTTTTTTTCGCTTTTTGTTTTAAATTTACTACGCAAGTCACAAACATTTAATCTTTTTCGAGAATGGCAGCTTCACTAAGAATACTGCTACTACTGCAAGATATTAACATCATCAGCCACATTAAAACCACGGATGGGTGAAGTAAATAACTTCTTCATCTTGTGACAATACAATGTTCTGCTGAGAAACTTGGATTTCAGGAGGAAGTTACTTAGACCCACCTAGAACCCCCCCCCACCCTCGCAACAACACTTCTTGATTGCAGCAGCCACCCCCAGCAGGATGCAGGCTGACACAGACACACATACAACAATGGTTTAGGAACAACTCAAAGAAACATGCAAAACATCACAAGGTGATGATCTGGCCTCCGAATTCACTAGGTCCCAAACTGATCAAGAATCTGTGGGATGCACTGGACCAGGCCAGATCCACATAAGCCCCTCCCCTGGTGGTCATAATGTTATTCCTGGTCGGATTTCTAAAACTTGGCGACATAGAAAAGTCGGATTTTTGAATGGAGCTTGGTGTGTTGCCTCTGACGTGCAGTTTCTGTAAACGACTGCAGGCCAAACTCTACCTGTCCATCATCGATGATGTGATTGACAGCATGAGGGAGCTCTTCTTGGACGAAGGGCTTGAAGACCGCGTCCTCGACGACTTAAGACATGTGAGTTTTATTTATATATTTACCCTTTTTTCTACATATAACCCCAGCGTATCTAGTATTCATTTACAGCAAAGTTTAGCGAGGAAGTCGTGAAGCACAACAGGGAGACGTACTGCTGTGTGTTCTGCTGTGCAGCTCTGGGAGTCAAAGATGATGCAGTCAAAAGCAATGGAAGACTTTAGGAAAAACAATATCAACTCGTCCAACTTCGTGCTCCAGCTTCCCGCCAGCTACAGTCAGACTGATCAGGAACTCACAGGTAACCCAGCAGAGATATACCTGCATAATAACAAACCACCAACAGTCCTTTAGTTATTACTGCAGCTCGTCAAGCTTGCAGTATATTTAAAGCGCGTCATCTTAAATTCAGAAAATCCCTGTTTCTGTGTATGTGCATCAATGGTTTAATCACCTGCTTTGCTGTGATTTGTGCTCCCAGCCTCTGTGATCCCTGCGAGTCAGAATATCCACAGCTTCCCAGTCAAGGCGAGTGTCTGCAAGATCATGATCACCTCCTTGTGTTCATATGACTCTTTTATATTTCAGTAAATCACACCTAAAAACTAACTTTTGTGTGCCTTGAAATTATGCATTTATGCAAATCAGTCATATTTTGTCAAATGTAAACATAAAAAAAAAGAAGTTGTTAAAATCTAGTATGTAGTATATGTAAATACCTTATTGAAGATGCCTGAATCTCTTTTCCTTCAGTTTTGATTTCAATTATTGTAGTTGGTTGCCCAGTAATTAGTTGGTTTCCTAATTCAACCAATTTTATCACTTTAACGATTAACTGTTAGATATTATTAATTGAATTTAAATATCTTAATAAATTCATTTAAATTCCAACAATAAATATACACCAGTTGTTAACTCGCATAAATAGGTGCGATATTTCTTGTGGGAGTCGAGTTATTATGCTCATTATTTGCCTCCGTAATTGCGCTGATTTCATTAGTTTGACGTAACGTGCAGCATGAAGTGACACCTGCAGAACAGAGCTGCAGGTTATGAACCGTTCATGTAAGTTTTAAAATGCCAAGAATCGCTGTGTTTACTTGATGAGATTAAATTTTGACTGTGCATAATTTGCTAAATTCTATTTTCCTTCGCACGTAATTTTTCATTGCAGAATAATTCAGAGGCGCTTGCTACTTTTTCCCTCCCTGCTGGGTTAACGTACCCGGTGCAGATACCAGCAGGAGTCACTCTGCAAACAGCCTCTGGTGCGCAGCGACTAAAATTCCTAACAGGATGAAGCTGTTTTAATTCTAGCTTGAACTATGCGTGTGCAATAACTGTCTTTTCCCACTAAGGTCAACTCTACAAGGTCAATGTTCCTGTTGTGGTCACTCAGGCCCCGGCGGGTCAGCAGCCCATATCACAGCCTGCTAAGAAAGTCATTGAATGGAAGGAAGCTTCTGCATCTCAGCCGGCTCCGGTCCCACCAGATCCCGTTCCTCCTCACGACGAAGAGCCGTCCTCTGTCCCAGCTTCTCCTGTCACGCATCCAGAGGCCACTTCGCCCCTCAGTGAAGAGAGCAGCCTTCCCCAGGGCTCCTCGGAGCCAGAGGTCACAGTGGTGGAAAATGAGCCACAGGTCGAAGTGGTGAACGTCAGTGTGGCCGCCTCACCCTGCGCCGAGCTGTTAGACTTTGAGATCAGCACAGAGGAGGCTCTGACGACGCAGGCCAGAGACGTCGACGACATCCTGAAAGAAGTGATCGAGGAGGAGCGAGAGAAAGCAGGAAGGGTGAGGAATCATCAGGCTGTTTACGCCGACACGAAGAAAATGTCCAGATTTGTACTGTTCAATGAAGAGTGCCACATTCAGATAAATGCAGTCATTAGTTTACAGCAGGGAACATAAAAAAAAACTCTTGGCTCTAGTTTTATTTTTACTCGAATAACAAAACGTGGTACGAAGTATATTTCCCAAAATCCTGCAAGACATGAATTAGAAAACATATCGCTGCTCTGTCCTCTCTGTTTTTAGTCTCTAGGTGATTGACCTAAAGTACATGGGTCCCTCCATATGAGCTGGGTTCTGCTCAAAGTTTCTTCCTGTTAAAAGGGAGTTTTTCCTTTCCTCCGTCGCCTTTGTGCTTGCTCTAGGGGTTTCAGACCGGGTTTTGTAAAGCATCTCGAGACAGTTTGTACTGTAATTGACGCTATATAAATAAAATTGTCTATTGGCTATAGACAGTCCACTGAAAAACCCTGAGGTGTATTATATAGCGTGCGTTATTCAGCGTTTTATGAGCTTTATACAAATTGGAAATTAAAACAAGAATTCCATTGCTGCTGAACTTGTATTGACCGTACTCTATGCTCGATGGGCCCAGTGGGGAAACTGACCAAATTTAGCCACTGTTCCTATCTGTCAGTTATTCTCATTTTTTATATATATTTTTTTTTAGACTGTCCTTGTGCCTCTGACTATTGTCCTATTCGCCTCAAGCCATGTTCCCTGGAGAGCTGCTGGCACAATGGCTGCAAATCAACTAGATCCTTCTCATAGTGTCATACTAAAGCATGTTTTTTGAAAACTACACTACAATGCAATCTGAATGGATTCTTTCCACGTGGTTGGCATAAGTCAGTAATATGATTTAAATGAGAGGGTAACAAATCAATTTATCGCGATGAACGAGAGACAACCAAACTTTCAAAATGATTAATGTAATTCAAATAATGAGTCATGTGATTGCACTTATGTGTATTAAGTGCAATGGTTTGAAAATGGTTGAAATTGTAAATCTTTTAATTAATTGCACATTATCAGCTCCAGGTCCACTGCCCTTTATTCTGGACTTGTGGCACCTAGAAGGAAATGTGGTGGATTGAAGAAGATCACCATGAAGTCGGTTTACTTTTTAAATTGTTCATAAAGTTTCATAAATTTCTAAAAGTTGACGACTTTGCATCCAACTGTGTGGACCTGATAGATGGCAGCCATCTAGTGGTTACTAGTGGTATTGCTACCTCAAGTGAACAGGAAAACAAAAAAACTGTTAACAGGCCAATTAGGAGACTACTAATGTAAACTCTACTCATTGGTCGTCTTAGCCATCATTGCAACAGTTGGAAAACTAGGATTCATGCACCTTTGTGGTCCTCAAACTTTCTTCAACATGAAGCGCTTTCAGATTTCAAATGTGAAAACTGTCCTGACTTAGTCCCTCTTCAACTCTCTGACCATTACCTTGGCATATTGGTGAAGTTTTTTTCTTCCTTCTTAGCTGGAGCTGGATTACAGCTACAGTGAACTGTCGGACATCGTTCAGCTGGACGGTCCCGCAGGCAACTCTGACCTGGAGGAGGAAGACGGGGTTCCTTTGGAAGAGAACGACTTTTTGGGTATAATCAATGCAGAGGCCATAAAGGCCCTGCAGGAAGGAAGCAGTGAGGGCAGCAGCATCTCCTCAAGCAGCGACGGCGAGGGGGCAGATGAGCTTGCTAATGTAGAGGAAGAGGTAGGAGAGTTTGATAGGGTTTATTTATTGCCACAAAAAGAAATAAATTGTGTGGGGGGAAAAAGCTCCTTAGAAAATTTATCAGTCACGATTTGAACACGTTTTTCCCCGACAGCATGGATTTGATCAGTCTTTTTCCCATAATGTGCTCTTTGTTGATTAGGACCCTCTGAATTCAGGCGATGATGTGATTGAGCAGGACATCCCGGATCTCTTTGACACCGATAATGTCATTGTTTGCCAATATGACAAAGTAAGGACATTTTGACTCTCATCAAAGCCAATCCTGAATATGAACGGTCAGTGTTGTGTATATTTCTTTAATTTGCAGATTCACCGGAGTAAGAACCGCTGGAAGTTTCATCTGAAGGATGGAGTGATGTGTTACGGAGGCAGAGACTACGTGTTTTCTAAAGCCGTTGGGGAAGCAGAGTGGTAATGAGCTTTAGTCCTCCTCAACAGATCAGATAATTACAGAGAAAAAAGACAGTTTAAAAGGAGGAAGACGACCACTAAATCTTGGTGCTGATGTAATTTGGCTCACAGCAAAGGCAGTTAAGAGACCACTGTGCGAAATTACTGATGTTTTTTTTTTTATTATGCCATTATCAGAGCAGTACTGCGAGTCATTTACGATGTTATAGACAATTAGTTACAATGCTGCTTGTGACGCCACTTTCACTGAGACAGAACGGCATGGATTTATGTTGCATTATGTTTTCCCAAACATTGTTTTCTTTATTAGTGGAGCAAAAAATTATTTGATATGTTTTCTCTTGTCATTAATTCTTTGAAGATGCTAATGCGTTGCTTGATTTTCAAACACTTCAAATACATGACACCGTTGTGCTGCATTCAATGAAGCATTTTGTTTCTGTGAATTCTGCTGATATCATCTTATTATTACTAGTTTTCATATTAAATTAAGAGTAATTATTACCACTGATAAACCATATAAACATTGTTTTGAAAAATTATCAAATTGAGTTATATCCAGCATCAGTAAAAGTCAATTGGCTGAAAACAACTCAGTTAAATCTGTTTTGGTAACTTCACTCATGATACTTAGAATGATTTATAAAAAAAAAAATCTTATCCTAGGTTCTAAACTTCAGTCTAACCGGCCAAACAATTACTGATGAGATATCGCAAATATAAAAATTATTTCTACAGCACAGACTTTTTACAAGTACACTTATCAAAAGCAATAATTGAAATCAGAGAAATTAGATTATTAAATTTAAGGAAATTATATGAATCTATAGCGGGAACATCTATGTAACGTTCACCATCTAACTATGATCTTGAATATGGCAACCCTGACTCTTGAGTACCCCGAAGAGATGCAAGATGTCTATCCAGCATATTTATCATAAATACAGTCCAGGAAGAGATTAGATTCTTGAACTCAACAGCAGTAGATTCATGCTCATTTTAGTAGGAATCAACAGGAGTGAATGAGATAACTGAAGTCTCTAACAGAGTACAGTCCTACAAAGCACACTGAAGCATCAAGCTTTGGCTTAGTATCTGTATGTGTCCTGATATGGAAAATTAAAAAAACAAATAACTGAACACCCTTATTTTCTTTTTTAATTAAACATTTTATTGTGAAAATTCAGGACACTTTGGACAGCAGTAATATTTCTTTGAACATGTCTACAGTCTTCAAGCCTTTCAGGCCAAATGTCTCCTGAGTAGAACAAGCCAAGAGGTGGCACTAAAACACATCTCTGCAGAGCTAAGACAAAGACCTCCATTTGATCACATGCACTTCACTGATTTTAGAAAATACAAACACATAATCTCTACTTTTTAAACTAAAACTACATGTCTCTTTATTGTAACACCTTACAAAAGACCAGCTTTACAGAGCTTGTTCTCGTTGACCATTTGTTATATGAGTGACTGTTTTTATTTGTTCCCATCCTGCTACATTCATCTGCTTCTCCACCACCTTATAGAAAGGGAAGCTGTGGCACCTGTTGTCTTCAATTTAAGGTCTTCTGGTCCCGACTGATGAAATTCTCAGTGTGCAAACTAAACTGCATCAAAGATCTCATACCTGCAATTCATAAAATCTGACCTAAATTTATAAGAAAGGCCTCACTTAAGTTTATAGTACAAATCTGCACACCGTCCGGCAGGTCATGTGGTTCCCTTATTTAGGAAGCAACCCTTCATCTTAATGTGATAGGCGTAGAAGCTGAGTGAGTGAGGTTTCCGGTTGGTGGATTTCTGGGTGCAGGTCAGGTGTGACGCCAGAGTCTGTGACCTGTAGAAGTCGGCTTGAGCGTGGCAGCAGTCGCAGCGGCTCAGCAGCAGGCCCACGTCCTTCCTGAAGGCCCGCGTGAAGATGGTGTACAGGAAGGGGTTGCAGAGGGAGTTGATGGGATAGAAGAGGATGAGCAAGATCTTGGAGTGAGACACGGTTATGAGGGGCATGCGCAGGGCCGCGGAGATGGCGAAGAAGGAGATTGGCGCCATGCACAGAAAGTCCGTGAAAATGAGCACAGCCATGCGTTTGGCAATCTTGGTGTCCCCGTGACGGGTGGAGTGCTCCGGGTTGTGAACGCTGAGATATATGCATATGTAACAGTAACACACCACCAGGAAAGCGATGACGTTAAGAATGAGCACGGACACCACGTAAACCTGAGACCCCAGTGTGTCGATGTCCATGGGGAGACAGATGCTCACTTTGCTGTAGCTGCTGACCCCCACAAGAGGGAGCAGGGCCACCAGCAGAGAGAGGCTCCAGCCCGCCGCCATCATCGCCGTCACATGGTGCATCCGCAGCCTCTTGTTGACGTGCATGGCATTGGTGATGGTGTGCCAGCGTTCAAGGCTAATGATGGTCAGAGTGTACACTGATAGCTCGCTGGCAAACACCGTCAAAAACCCCGCTATGCCGCATCCGGGCCCCGTCTGCCAGTCTGTGGCGTGGTTGTAGTACTCATGATGGGAGTGGAAGTCCATGTAGGCAATTAGCATCAGATAGAGCCCCATGCACAGGTCAGCAAAGGCCAGGTTACACATGAGAAATCTGGAGATGGTTAGCTTATGGTGGCTAATTAGCAGGATGACCAGGACAGCCAGGTTTCCAGCCACAGCAAAAACAGTAATTATCCAGGTGAGACAGCGCAGGAAGGGGAAGCCCAGCAGGTCCTCGCAAGGGTTAAAAGCATCTGGCTTTGGTGTGCACTTGACGAAGGGGTTGTTAACACAGTCAAGTTCCAGGTCTGGATACTGAAAGTTGATGTCGTTAATGAGATCCACGGCGTCTGTAGCGGGCTCTCTGAAGAACACACATATGTAAAGATTACCATAAAACCCCATAAAACGGATTAAAGAGAATGTTCTAGTTTAGAGACTGTACCGTACGTACATACAGTACATCCGGTTTGTATGTGAGGATGCCAGTTGTGTATTGGGGTTTATTTTCCTATCAAGATCATGCAAAAAGAGCTGGATGTATTAGCTGTTGAGCAACCTCTCTGCAAAGAGATCATTAGAGAGTTAAATGCATCATTCAAAGCGACGGTTGCTCTGTTTACAACTGACACCAACAATCTGAAAGTCATCATCAAAGGAATTTAATGTTGGCGCTTGATCTGATTTGTCTCTGGTCACGATAAAGAAATTCTTTCTGTTCAGGGAATGTTTTTGGAGGCACGGAAAGATTAAATGATTATTAAATGACTTTCTGGTGAAAAGGCTCACCACAATTTGTGAAAACAAGTGTTAAAAGCTTGAGTTCATGTCGGGAACACTGACATAAGTGTTGTCAATAAAGTTGGGGAAAGAACTTCTTTGATTTAATGCTCCACAGTAGGCAGAACCACTTCGCACATGTTGAGGAGGCGGCACAGAAGTCAAATGCTCTCATAACACTTGAATTACTTAAATATGCTGACAGGCTATTGTTGAATTTGGACAAGATTATTAAATTACATACCCTGCCTTTAAAGTTGTATTGTTATTAATGTTAGAGGCCATGTGATCTTATTGGAATATTAATTTTGCATGGAAACAGTTAAGTTGTATTCGTAAATCAGTATGAGCTCAGTCTGGACATCTATTAACCATGGAAACAGGTGCTCGTTATGATTGAGATTATTAATTGTTAATTCTGCCCTTTTGTTTATGTATGTTATGTGAAAGTTAGTGTTGCACTATGTGTAAATCAGAGTGCACCATATACATTTTATTATACAGTCGGTGTTGACGTGTTTGCAGATAATGCACAATAACTTTCCTACTGTCCCTTAACCGACAGGGAAGTGACTTACATTTCTGTTTCGCTGACATCACAAAACTTCGTGAAGTTCTTTAAGGCACTTTCCCTTTAAACAGAAAGAGAAGGCGAAAGGTTACACTGCAGAAAATGTCAATAAAGTCAACAGCTAATTACCAACCTACTCATGATCTGTATTCATTGGACCGAGGTTTGCTTGTTTATGCAGATGTGAATGGATTTGCTCCATCGCTGGGAGCAGTTGCCGCCTCACCTTTGTTTCCGGCGCCATGTGTGGAAGGCGCAGCAGTGGCTGGGGTACGTGAGCTCGGCCTCCAGCAGTTCGACCATGCTTTCCAGTTGAGGGAGGCTCTTCAGGGCCGGGGCGGACCTGGCTTTCAGGAATCTAACCTGCCTCAACCCTTTAGGGGGGAGCGAACTCAGAGCTGTGGAGGAAACATCCCTGAATCACACACGCAGAGAACGCAGACATATGTTTCAGTGAGGATTAGTCAATTAAAACACTGCATTTTAATAATGTATTAGACTATCACACCCCAGTAGAAGAGCATTTAATTTAAGCCCGGTTGGAGGGAGAGAAAAGAAGTTGGTTTAAGTAGAGAAGCCATTTGTGTTTTGTTGATGCTGTTTCTGGTAAGTTTGATGAATTTCCCACAGGTGTTCACTGACTTCTAGTGACTGTGGCAGCAAAACCCTAATTTACATTGTTTTCATATTCATCAAGCCAATGAGTAAATCATGCCTTCCTTTTAAAGAGGTGCTCTTTCACAAAAAAAAGCTTTTTATAGAATAGAGGTTAAATCCAATGCAAAAAAAAAAAAAAATTGAGGATACACTTTGTGTCTTCATTTGACTGTGTAACCTGGCATTCATCACATCTAAAAATACCCACAAGTGCCACACCAGATCCCACACATGCAAAACGAAGACCTTTAGCATTTCCTGCGTGTCAGTGAGCAGCAAAAACACAAATTCATGAGCTAGACGACACAGAGTTTGTTTGCAATCAGAGACCTTGTGTGCTGCATGCACCGCAGACTTAGCTCTTTGCTCACTAATCAGCATTCAGCAGTCATGCCTGCTTTGTTGGTTGTTTACACAGACACGCTGTCACCAGCCTGATGTTTATACAATAAAATAATAAGCATTGTTGTGAATATTAATCTTGCTTGACCCAGTTGGAACATAATCTGATGCTGTTGATCTAACCGATACATTTTTAAGTGTTAAAAGCTGGGCACATTTATATTCTAGTACAAATTATCATTCACTTTTTATGCTACTCCGGATTTTAACATGAAATATTCAGCTTACGATATCGACGTCAAATATTTATGCAATACCACAAGCACGATCATCTCTGGCTCACGTTATTTATAGTTTCCATTTAATAAGTAACAGCAGTTGCATAAGGATGGGGTCCTTCAACGGGACAAAATGTACTCAACTTCACACTGAAGGTTTTAGATAAATGTGGGAATGTATAAAATTATGGGGGTGAAATTGAACAAGAACTAAGATGAACTGCAGATTCGACTCATTGGAACCAGTGTGTCTATATAACTTACTCTTTTAGATACCCTGAATATTGATTTATTTATTTATTTATTTTTGCGTCAGAGACTACTTGTGGCTGCAGCTGCATTAGGTTGGCCTTTAGAGGCTGTACAGACGCAAAGCTGCAAACCACAACTGCGCTCAAACTGCCCTGAGATTCCCACACAGTGACTCATTGCACTGCCACGTATTTTCAGCGTGGGCTGCTTCTGCTGGATGCCGACCTTTCCAGCCATTACAGAGCTTGTGTGTTTTATTTGCCTTTTAGTGCATGAACCTTTCACTTCTCATTTATACGGATGTGCACTAGAGACCCCAGAGCTATAGAGGACAGTAACACTGTATATTTGGCCAACAAAGTGATATCTGAAGGCTAGTAGGATGAGCAACAAGCAGGTTTTATGGCCTCATTACCCACATGTAGTGTTACTCGGTTTACTCTGCGTTATAAGTAAACACTTATGGTATTTCAAACAGAGCTGACATGCTCGCTGCATTTGAAATAGCCGCCTCTGCAGGCTGAGCAGGCTGCTTGAAAGCAGGGCATCGTGGTAGATGTGAGGAATGCAATAACCGGCTCAGCAAACAGGACAACTCAGAAAACTTACTCTGTCGGTACAGCTTGGAAGAAGTTCAGCGTAAAACTACAGTTTTAAGTAATATCAGTCAATTAATCGAAATTTATTTGTATAGCACTTTTCATACAAAATGTAACACAAAGTGCTTTATACAGTAATCCCACCTGCACCCGTCCCCCAACACAGGCACAGACACACAATTTAACAATATGCAAAGCACTACTAATAAGGACAGCATCCATTAAAACAAGAGCACAAACTGGAAATCCACATAAAAGGGGATATTTTATGGAAGTATTCATCATCTGAATAGGTCTAGCACTACAGATTTTTAAGCTCACTTCTGGAAAGTTGCATTGTGCTGCGTTTAATTGGTTTCCTTATCTTGACTTACAGAGTAGTTGGACCGGTTGCTCCTCCAAACGCATCCTCTTGAATGTAACTGAGATACTTGTTGTTTCTCAAGTCTCTGCAGAAAAAAAAACAACAACAACAAACTGTGACCTGGAGCTAATGCTAACTCTATGCGATGTAAAAAGAAAACTAAAGATGACACATTAACAGCCAACAACGCCCAAAACCATTTTTCATGTAGTTTCTGTTTCCTCAGTTTGACACTGAGGAAGATAAGCATTATTTTTAGACTGGAGGGTGTCTGACATATCTCGTCCTCCTCAACATTCAGCATTATGGGGCAAAAGCGAGAAAAACAACAGCTCATGCAATCTCTGTTTAGTCTTCCATGAAGTTTGTTTACTGGTACACTGAGTTTTTATGATTAGGAAAAAAAAAAAAGAATTAACAGCAACGTACTGTATTGCTATGATAGTTTAAAATGCTTACAGTGTGTTGAGCTTGGTCCCATTGAACGCGTGAGATTTTATTTCCTTGAAGCCGTTTCTAACCAGTTTCCTGCCAAGGACACAATGTTATAAATTTCGCTTGGTTGTCAAAAGCACCTATCACCAAGGTCAGGGAACTGAACATTCAATTACATAAGCTTATTAAGACGTACGGAGAAACGTCCCGAACCAAAAGTGACAACTTTTTGCTTTTGAGCTCTGATAATGTGGCAACAAAACTCACATATCGACGTACTCCCCTGTGACGCCGTTGAAGGAATTGTCGGGAATGAAGTCAATCCTCATGTTCTCTGCCACCTCTCTGCACAAACAGGAGATGACGTTCATTCGGGGCCGTTTGGCTCAATTATCATTTAAACAAAATTATGTATATTCCTCAGAGCAGTTTTGATGACCTGTGACACAGCTGGAGGATTTGTGGCGTTGTGACATTGATAAAAATAAAAGTGAGCTCAGAATAAACAAATTGGGCTCCGCTTAGACTTCACGACACGAAGAACACACACGCTCGCGCCACATGCAGAGAGACGCTAATCCAGTTTACAGAGACATTTTATTTATTTATTTTTTCCCCCTCTGTGGGATTACTTACAGGAAAATGCTCGGCGCTAAGGAGGAGATGGTTGTGAAGTCTGGGAAGTGTACTACGCCCGTGTTGGAGATGCTCCTGTGAAGACAGATGATCGGATAAGAGCAAATCTTCAAAGGGCTCGTAAAATGTCACAGAGTTGGGGATCTTCTAGAGGACCTTATGATTCTCTGCTCGTGATCTCTGACACGTTTCTTCACAGTTAACTGGTGGCAGTGGATGCTGAAGAAATAATATCCAAGTGTTGACATTTCTTTGGTTAGAATAGTAGCAAAGCAATGCAACACAGAGGTCAGAAGATATCATCTTAAGAGCCTTAAATTCTAGGTTAAGAAACGGATACGAGACTTAAAGTGTTGTATGCGTAACAGTGGGAGAATGGGACACTGAAATGTTATTGTAAAGTTGGGATGTATAATAAATACAGACTAATTAATTGTGAACATAGAGGAGTAATAGGGAGTTCATATTCAGTGGTCACTCTCAAAGCTGCGCTGTACCTAGAAGTCTTTCCCTGTCTGGCAGTAAATAGATCTGGACTCTAATTTGTTCCTAAATCAACCTGTCAGAAGTTACTTGCCTCGTGGACATCAAGTTATATTTTGCCAAGATGAGTTATGCGCTACAAGCCCGATCAAACATCGTGCTCTTTACCGTCAATCCAATAAAAACTGACAAATGACCAGATCTCGCCGCAGACTCAGCTGTCCTCATTTTTGGACTGTGGTGAAATAACAGTGCAGTTTTCACAATTTTTTTTTAGTGTCATTGTCCAAATGTGCTGCCTGTTTTTATTTTTTTTATTTTATTGCTATCCAAATCTGTAACTCTGTGGGGGTGAATGTGCTCCTGCAGGCCCGTTCATTTTCCTTCCACTTCCACTTGATGCTGCAGCGCTTGATCTGTCACCTTTGAAAAGATGAACGCTCGTGTGTGGATGCATTCAGGCACAGTAGTTGTTTTAGAAGCTGGCCAACTTCTGCATGCTAACACGCTCATGCTGACAGTGCTAATACTCTGATGTTTAGCAGGTATAACGTATCCCACGTTTAACTGTGACATTCATGTGAAGTCATTATTTTCCGTCTCCATCATCTCATCTCAGTGTGTCCTGGGGGTGTTCACATGTGTCTTTTTCGCCTGCGCTTCCCCCTTGTGGTTGTTGGTACCCAGATTGGTGCATTTGAGTCCTCAACCCGTTCCCCTTTACACTTACAGTGGTGTGAAAAAATGTTTGCCCCCTCCCTGATTTCTTATTTTTTTCCATGTTTGTCACACAATTGTTTCAGATAATCAAACAAATGTAAATATAAGACAAAGATAACACAAGTAAACACAAGATGCAGTTTTTAAATATAGGCTTGTATTCTTAAAGGAAAACTAAATCCAAACTTAGATGGACCTTTGTGAAAAAGTGTTGTAGCCACACTCAGACCTGATTACTGCCTGTTCTCAGACAAGAAATCACTTCAAATAAGACAAAGTGAAATAGACCAAAAATCATCAAAAGCTAGACATCATGCCGAGATCCAAAAAGATCCAGGAACAAACGAGAAAGACAGAAATCATAAACCTATTTCTAAAGCTTTGGGCGTCGATTGAACCACCGTAGTTGCTGTTCAATGGCTCGTTGGTCTAGGGGTATGATTCTCGCTTTGGGTGCGAGAGGTCCCGGGTTCAAATCCCGGACGAGCCCTGGTTCTTTAGCTTTGGAATAGTATGTCCTAACTCCTTATTTGCTCGGCCCAGGCGGATTACTATTATCCACAAAATGGTGTAATCGTGGAACAGTGGTGAACCTTCCCATCAGTGGTTGGCCGACCAAAATTACTCCAAGAGCACAGAGGCGACCTCCAACATAACAATAACAACACCCAAAGAACTGCAGTTAATGTCTGTGTTCATGATTTCACCATAAGGAAGAGACTGGGCTGAAATGGTCGGCATGGCAGAGATCAAAGACCAAAACCTCTGTTGAGCAAAAAGAACATAAAGGCGCATCTCAGTTTCCCTTAGGAGAAAATACTCCTTTTAGAAGACGCGTGTCCCGTTACATCTGGTGTCTACATCACACCAACAGTAAAATCTTGTGGTGGTAGTGTGATGGTCTGGGGCTGTTTTGCTGCTTCAGGACCTGGAAGACTTGCTGTGATGAATAGATAGAACCATGAATTCTGCTGTCTACCAAAAAATCCTGAAGGAGAACATCCGACCATCTGTTCCTGGCCTCAAGCTGAAGAGAACTTGGGTTCTACAGCAGGTCAATGATCCAAAACACACCAGCAAGTCCACCTCTGAATGGCTGAAGAAAAACTAAATGAAGACTTTGGAGTGGCTTAGTCAAAGTCCTGACCTGAATCCTATTGAAACGATGTGGCATGACCTTAAAAAGGAGCTTCATGCTGGAAAACCCCCCAATGTGGCTGATTTAGAACAATTCTTCGAAAGATGAGAAAAAAATAAGAAATCAGGAAGGAAGCCAACACTTTTTCACCCCACTGTAGTACATGAGAGCCGTAAGGTTACATTTATTGGATTAATTGCATAATTTCACAAAAGATTTCAACTTGCTGAGTTGCATTCATCCTCTATGGATCATGAATGTTTACCAGACTTCTTCGGACTTAGGGTTAGGGTTAGGGTTACAAAGTAATGTGAGTTTGGGCTTCAGATGGACCCACCTGTTGGATGAGTTAGGTTCAAAAAAAAGATTAAATATGCATGTTAAACTTTGAGTGACTTACAAATACTCCAGCTTGGGCAGGTCAGTGAAGGCCCCTTTTTCAATAACCCTCAGACTGTTGATATTCTGCACCGAACTACGAGAACATAAACGAGGGAACACATCAGTAATTACAATATTGCTGTCGGCAAACAAGCGCAGAAAAAGCCATTCATACATCAGCCGCCGAGAGAAGTCAAGGATTAAACGCGGCGCTTTGTAATTGACAGACTAATCCTGCGAAATTCGGATGAAATGCAAAACACACCCCAGCTGTTCAAATGAATAATTGCTTTCATCACGTCTGAATGTGACATGCGGCGGAAGGTAAGGTGTCACTTACATTTGCGCCAGGCTGTGCAGGGAGAGGAAGGCATGTCTCTGGATACGTGTGATGCGGTTGCTCTGGGAGATCTCTCTGTGGCACAAACACATCCGTCAGCAGATTAACAAGCGACTGTAAACAAATTAGCCTCATCAAGCCACGGCTGGGGTACATTTTTAGCACGGCACATATTAAGAGCGACGCAACTGTTTGTTGTGGATTTCTGTCCTCGCCAGCTTTTTTTTTTTTTTTTTTCTTATAGAAATAGGACAAGACTGATTGATGGAGGGATACAACCCAAGAGGGAAATATTAAAATAATTAATACTTCTAGGGCATGCTGCGCCTCATGTTTGGGAAACGCTCCAAACATACATCACGGCCGCATCTAGGCCAAGAAGACAAGTGTTGGAAAAAAGGAGGACTAAACAAAGACGTTGAGAGACAAACAAAGTGAACGCGACTTGATTTGCCCTTGAACACTTTGTTTTCTGATGGCTGACTTCATTCCATCTTCTTTCTCGTAATCATCATTTCAGCCTCCCACTCTACTGTAATCAGCCGACACTTTTCCTAGAATAACGCCGCTCCGCTTCCATTTCAAACCCAGAGACAATTAAAGGGCTCCATCTGTACTACATAGTTGTGTGTGTTTTTTTTCCTTTCTAATTTAATCCTCTCTCCTGATTGCATTATGTATCGCGTTTTAATTGGAGCTTACGCTTCATGAAGGGATTTTTTTTTTTCACATGATCATCTAAATGAAGCGCTGTGATTTCGAGCACGCGCCATCCAATGACAGACCTCGCAGGGCTCCTCGTGTCATCCTACCTTGGCACAGGTTTAAAGGGCTAAAAGAAATGAAGCGTCGCGGCGTGAGATAGTGGAAATCAGCACTCCCCATTGCAAGTTTTGGATTTTATTTGAACATATCAACACCCTGTTAAGATAATGCCCCGTGTCCTTTTTTCAGGTTTTTCAGAAAGTACAAAAAACTGAACCAAATGTCGAATATATGATCTTTACAGGTGTAGAATCACATGATCTGTTCAACTGAGGATGTAGGCGACTTTACCAGCATCATAAAGAGATGATTTAGGCAAATATTTATATTTTATATATAATATTTATATATAAAGACGTAGACCAGTATTTTAGGAACGTTATTTGAAAAAGCAAACTATTAAATCCTCATGAAACGCGGCCTTACATATAACTGTGACCTGAACACCACCACCAAATTCAACCATTTATTGAACAAAAATATAAGTAGATATTTAAAATCCCTCGGCCGAATAAAAGCCGCCCTTGCACCAGCAGCTCATATTGCCCCTTTTAGCACAAATAACTCCTTGCAGGTGTTTTTGCAAATTATCCACCAGTCACTGACATCAACGTGCTGAAATTATTAACCACTCTTTCATACAGAATTCCTTCACCTACAAAAGATTTTCTCGCTCCACTAGCGGTTTCAAATTGCTACGTGACATTTTCAGATCTCGGCTTTGAATAGGCTACGCTCCAACCCTCCATTTCTTTCTTCTCTTTCTTTTTCTTTAAAGCCATTACTCGGTACATTTCCCGGTGTATTTAAGATGAATATCCTGTTGAAAGACCCCCTTTTGATTTAACCTCAGCTTTCAGGCGGAGGACCTCGTATTTTCTTCGAGTTCTCTTTCACATGAGGCACGAGTTCACAGTCGAATCGATGACTGCAATCTGGCCAGCGAATCAAGCCCAGACCACAACATCTCCGCCACCACGCTTCACGGCCGGCGCATCAAGTGCGTCCACTCTTACTATGTTTAAACCATTCTTTTTGATTCGTCCGTGCGGAGCAGAGTATTTCCGAAAGACGCGGTTTTCACTTGCATGTTCAATGTCAAGCCGTAGCTTTACTTTTCTCTTTCGAACCGTCAAGAGTTGCCTGAAATATCCTGTAATGACATTGTGCTGTTCCTGAAAAACAGCTTTTTGCTATTGCTGTGGTGGTCGGTTCAGGATAAACGGGCAGTCGCCTTGAAATCTGCTCCTCTTGTAGCTAATCCCCCCCCCCCCCCTGCAGTGGAATGATTAATTTTAAATAATGCAGAGATCTCTTTTATATTTCTTGCCAGACTCACAGGCATCTAAAATCAGACCTGAACAAGCTCTTTTGCTCATACCGGTGACTCCACGCACTCAGCCCTAACAGATTCTGATTTTATAATGGATTTGACGGTGTGATAAACGCAGTGCTGTACTTACCTTTTCACTGTGACCAATTTATTTCCCATTTATGTGCAAAATGACAAGGCCTAGTCAATGATGATTTTGTGTGATGTATGCTTGAGTATATCAACTTTATTTATAGGCAATGTTTGTTTGCTTTTTTCAAATAAGTAAGTAGACTATGTCCAAATTTAACCTTGACCTGATTCTAGCTTATTCAAAGTAACCTTATTATCAAAATGGATGCAACATTGTGAGCAAGTAACTCTAAACCTAGAAGGCACTCCCTCGACCACAAAATTTACTTTTGTAGATAGGTCTCCACTTTTTTAGTTGATTATTTCTAATAGGTTTTGAATGTACCATAAACTCCTACAAGGCATTATCTGTCTATCTATATAAATAACCAGTATGAAGTGTGGATTATCTTTACGCATTTAAGGTTTATCAAAGTATCGAGGTCTAAAAATGTGTCCAGTAGCTGTGATTTTAACCGATGTCAGTTACTTTATCTGTACATTTGTCTTTTCAATTATTAATTTATTTATTTATAAAGTGAAACACTGAAATTGTGTTAGGAGTAAGTTAGGGAAAGTTAAGTGTTTGTTCAGGACAGTCAAATATACTTCACACTGAGCACAAACTCAGATACATTTTAAAGCTCACAACTACAATATTAAGCATATTTTTAATACTGGTTTTAATGCAACAACGAAAGAAAGAAAAGCACGGCTTACATTACTGTGACGCTGATCAGCTCCTTAAAGGCGTGAGAAGGAATTTCTTTCAAGGGCAGACGAGTGAGCTTTCTGTAAGATTCACAAATGATGCAGTTAAATTCACATATGAACGTAAATGTAAAACTGTCTCTTTAGGCTGTCCTTCAAACTCACACAAATCACAGACCAAAAAGTCCTTGGAAGAAAGTCCTGAAAGTAAGTCAGGGAGTGGACACACAATGAGCTCCAAAAGAATTAATATTAACAAAAAATAATAAAAAAAAAATAAAATAAAAAGAAGGGGGAAAAAAAGTTCCTTAAGTACCACAAGTGCACTGGTGGGTTCAGTATGAAATCCCCCAGACTCTCTAGGAGGATTATGGGGATTTTAGACAAGGCTTTTGTCATCAGTAAAGCTGAGAGTTTGGTTACTTACAGTCGAGTCACGGATGGAGCTCCTGTCCGGGAGGCCAGCTGAGTGTCTCTGCTGCACTGAAACGTGTCGGGGGAGCAGCGGCAGATGGATGGACAGGGATAAGAGCAGCAGGAGCGCACGGTCAGGACACCGGTCAGCGCGACCAGGAGCCAGACCGCCCGGGGAGCCATGCGTGACACCGCGTCACCCGGTAACACAATAATAATAAAATAAAATAAATTCAAAAAATAAAAATAAAAAACGAGAAAGAAATAGGGGGAAAATGCCGTTTCTTCTCAAAGTTGATAAAACATCACTTCTTTAATTCCAGGCCAAAGCGGGAGGGGGGAGAAAAAGCTGAATATTGCTTTGAATTAGTTTCAGGATGCCTTCAGGTGCCGTCGTAATCGCGAGGTTGCTCTCCGAGTGGAAGATCTAACAAAGTGAAACACACGCGGAATTTTCTTTGACAGCTGAGAGGCAGAGATGTGACGTTTAGTGGGTGGAGATCACGAACGCTTCTCCAAATACTGAGCTCATGTCATGCTGCTACTGAGCTTTTGCCACTTTTTCTTTTTTTGTTTAAGTGTGACTATGGAGTAGCTACCCCATACATCCAGAAGCATCTAAGGGTTAACTTTGCATATGGACGTTTAATATTAGGTTACACTTATGATATATGACCCATAAGTTCATTTAGTTTTTCACATATTGCTCCCAAATGCTACATAAAAATGTAAAATCACACATTTAACTGTATAAGGTGGAAGACAATCAGAAATGTACGGTTGTAGATAGATTTCCACTTTACTTAGTTGATTACTTTTAGTAGGTTTTGATTTTGAATGCAGCATGAACTGCTAAGAAGCATTATCTATCTATCTATCTATCTATCTATCTATCTATCTATCTATCTATCTATCTATCTATCTATCTATCTATCTATCTATCTATCTATCTATCTATCTATCTATCTATCTAAATAACCAGTAAATCTGGACTCCTGCTGAAGCTGTGGCTGTAGCTTTCCCTGTGATTAGTAGTTGACTCTTGATGGGAAACCTAGACAGACACTTCCTAAAATAAAGCATAGTGTTAAGAGCAGGGATGTCCAAACTACGGTTCACGGGCCAACTGCCATGTCGACAAAAATAATGGAGCATGCCCCACATATGAAATATTCAACTGTATTGCACTATTTAGTTTTAACAATAGGGGGCGGTAGCATTTTGAATGCTGCCGATTGTCTACAAAACAAGATCAATCAAAGAAGACCACTTGGGATTTGAGGCATGGTAGAAAAATAAATACGGGGGAAGTGCATTTGTAACTTGCCATCTTAGAGGTATGGTTTACACTACTTACACTACACTAATACTTACACCAGCCAAACGCAGCAGAGCAGAAAGCTAAACAAATGGCAGCTAGACTGAAGACTTATTTTTTCACGCTAACAAAATACAGAAAAAAAAAAGATGAAATCTGAGATAGTCAGCTCATCGCTCCATACAGCCCTTTTCACACTGCACGAAAGTACCGCGTTCGGGTCTTTTGTGTGAAAGGGTTGCCGTGGCGTTTGTGTCATTGTGGAAGCTCCAGGGCTGCGAGAGCTGCTCACTCAGATCTCAAAACAGAGCAAAGTTTTGGTCCTCTCTCATAAGATCAGTCTTACTGTTGATCTCCCCAAGATCAATCTCTGAAGGGCAGGGATTTTTTTTATTTTTTTCAAAAAAAAAAAAAAAAAAAGTTAAACAAACCATATGTGTAGCTACACAATCTTTAATGGAATATGTGAACTAGCCCTACATCATGCTTGTGAAATCCCACCGATCGGGGAATCCTGATGGTACACCTTTTTTAATGATCATGGCGGCGCTGAGTTTGAATGGGACAGAATTGCCTTGCACAAAACAACGACTCTAAAATTGGACTTGCTGATGCAGAGTTTAGTCGCACTTAAATGTGTAATGATGACATTGTCAATACGATGGCGTATGAGAGCGAATTCAAAAAAAAAAAACAGGCATGCAGCTCCCACAGCGGGAGGCCAGACACGGAACTACTGGAAGCCCATTAGCGCCCACCAAGGCGGGTCGAGCCTGGTCAGAAAATCCCACAGCAACGTGCTATTTTCAGTTTGAAAGCGGTATCAGATGATGACTTCATGAGAGGGCGCCCCACTAAAGGTCACTTATCCTGCAGTTATTAATGTGCCTTCAGTTAAGGGGCTCACATAAAGAACAACAAATGTCTAGAAACAGAGTTGTGCGGCAAACGGGGAAGTTGACGACGCGCTGTGATTGGTCCGCTTGGTCCCACTTCAGTATTTCAGGCTGCTTCTCCATGTACGTCACTTTTTAATTGATTGTTTTGCACCACTAAAGATGGACCACATGGAGGAACGGTTAACTGAAGAGGTTCGGATATTTCTGTGAAAGATTCAGACGCGACTGTTGAAAACGAAGCAGGAAGCAGAAACGAATATGAACCCGACTTGCAAAAAAATACACAGCGCCGACTACAGTTTTTACTGTAAATGAGCCACATTGTTTCTGTGCCCATGGATATGGACATTCTCTTGTTAAATTTCCAAGGTGGCGTGTCAGCCTGAGAAAAGGACAGCTGGGTTTCGGCGGTAAAACACAAAATCAACACATTCTCACCGCGTACACCGCTTACGACACCTGACATCGCCACAGTCCCATTTGCACGAGCACGTCAAACTAAAAGCCTCGCGTCACCGACATCCTGAATCTCCTCTGCTGTCAGTGACCCTGACCCCCTTTTTCCAGTGCTCTCATCCTGCTCCTCCAACATGCCACTGTGACCCATGTCAAGAGAGCAGCAACACCTTCTTCTCGCTGCCACTTTCTGTAACAACCACCACACACACACACACACACACACACACAAATTCAGTTCCCTGGAGAGGTTGCTGCCCAGTCCTGTTTACCGAGACTCTTGCATTCCTTGCAGGCCTCTCGGCGGAGCACGGTGTCAGGCTCCAGTGTGTTTAACCCCGTAGGAGAGAGGAGAAGAAGAAGAAGAAGAAGGAAAAAAGTAGAAAGGAAAAAACACTGACAGGAAGAGAAGGGGGGGCTAATTTATGCGAGTGGACTTGAATCTGCCCACGTCTTCATGCTAACCACCATGCTGTGCATCACTTCACACCAAGAAGGTCACGCACAGCAGGACGAGACTTTCATGAAAACGCACACTGACATAATTTAAAAATCAGAGTTGTATCTCATTAAAATGTCATGATCGCTCGGCCAAATGAGGCAAACAAGCAGTTACACCTATTCGAATGTCAGAGTCAATTGTTAGATTAATGTAGTCGGATCTGTTCGTGTTTTAATGGATTTATCAGAAGCTAATGCTGAAACTCCTCTTTGGAAACCACAGTGTTAAACTGCATTTAAAATACTTAGTTCTACTAATGTGGCACTGGTTGTGGTACAGTGTACAGTGTAAGTGCATTTGTCTTATTTAACTTACCTACTTTCACTGAAGTAGGATTTTTGTTTAGGTTTGTTTACATGTCCTAGACCTAGAGCATAGGTCTTCAACAGGGGGCCGCGACCCCTAGGGGTACACGGAGGTACTACAGGGGGCGTCGCAAAATCTTTGGTTGATTAGACATTTTTTATATATATTTTTTAATTTTGTCAATCAAACAACTGAGGCCACACTGGCTTGGTGATTCACTGCCTCTACTATATTAAGATATGTTTAAAGTTAAAACAGTTATTTTCTTTATATGTTTACCGCAGGTGCACCCTACTGTTGTACATGTTTGAAATAAAAACATAATATTTGAACCTGTGTATTATTTGAGTAGCTTAATATTGAAATGTAAGAATTTTAAATGATTAAATGGTAATAAGTTAGGGGGTCCTTGGCCTGAAAAATGTTGAAGACCCCTGTCCCAGAGGGTTTTTACAGTATGGTGCAGTCAGACAAAGGACTACTTCCACAAATAGGCAGAGACATTTTTTTAGGTCATGTTGAGGTTATTTTTTTGTGTCATTGTGACATGTTTCATCTGTATTTTTAGCCTCTGTTGTAATTGTAAGTCTCTTTGCGATTGTTTCGTGTCTCCCAGTGTTATGTTTTTTTTTTCAGTTTCGTCCCTGGTCTTGCGTCTTGCATCTATATATATTCCATGTCTCTTTCTCTTGTAGAATTTTTGTTTGTGTTCCTTTTTGCTTTTTGCGCGTCTTTGTGCTTGTCTTGAGTCTCCTTCCTGGTGGATTTCTTGCGTCTCTTTGAGGATGGCTTGTTTTCATCCCAGTGGTCTGTTTTGTGGTCATTTTGTATTAGTGTGGTAGTTTTGTGTGTCTTTGTAGTTGTTTTGTGGCTGCGTCGTTTGTGGGCTGTGAGGTTTTTTGTGTGTGTGTGTGTGGTTGTATTGTGTCTTTCTGACTTTTTGCATCTTCGTCTTATTCTTTGTGGACGGTCATTTATTTTTGCTTTTGTCCAAATTTGTATCTAAGTATGTGACTGTTGTTTCTATCTTCATGATTGTCATGTTTGTGGCCGATTTGCATCCTTTTGTCGTGGTCTACCTTTTTCTCTGTGATTGTTTTTGGGATTTGTTTGTGTCTTGCGTGTCCCATGCCTATCATCTTATACATTCCAATTTGTGCGTACGCACACAAATGCATCTTGTGCATCAGTGCGCGCACACCATTACCGAGCTTGCTGGAGCTGACTCAGATTACATTTCTCAGCCATAACAAGACCACAGTTCACCTGAAGAGGGCTGAGGTTTTACTCTGAGGGTAAGAATAGTGAGAGAGGATCTAAAAAAGGCTGCGGAAGAAGAAGCAAACCTGTGACATGATTTGAGAGCCACATGGATTAATTCAGACCTGTGAAGACATGGGATAACGGATGGTTTTGTCACTAGTTTTTTTGTATTTTTTTTTTTTTTTTTTTCTTTGGATGAGGCTCTCCTTACCTCTGGGGTGGCAGGTTGCTGACCTGTCAGCATCCCGCTGCTTATCAGAGTACTAATGGAGAGCCTGAGAACACAACATGACACACACTGGCGTGACACAAAATGGCACCACAATGTGAGACAGGTTAGCACCAGCCAGCACAAAACCACACAACACAATACAGAACAAAACGCAACAAAAAGCTAATAATAACCGCGACATGGAAGTGCACAGACACCAGGACTGAGTCAGAACAAGCCTGCAGTCATTACTGAAAGTGGTAGAAGCAGCAATCGGTGTCAAATGCTGTTTACTTGCTATTTCCACACAAAGTGACATTTTCAGGGAGAAAGTTGAAGAGCGAACACACATCAGTGTGGCATTTCAGGTAATTGGCACCGAGTCTGTTCTGAGAGTCCCCTTTGTCTTATTCCTTGACTGTAGCTGCAGCTTCCTTCCATCACTGTCAGCCTCGGCAGACTTACCTCTTTAAAAGGGAATAGGGGTTTTTCCCCTATTCAGCTAATGGCATCCAGGTGCACAGTGCTGCCATTATACTCACCTCACTTCAGTCACTAGCATTCTTCAGGTGCTGCAGTTTCCTCCTTCCCCTGCAAACCTAACATCCTGCTTATGCTTCCCTGACTGGAAAACAAGTACCAGCCTTTCCATGGTGCTATAACAGCAGTGGACACCTGAGCCTGCTCCCTGTAGACCAAATAAATACAACTATTTCATTTTCTTTTTTTGTTGTTGTTTTTTGTGTTTATCTAATGTTTTCTTCTCTTGTGTGCACTGTCCCTATAGCTATATGCTGCTGCTACATTGCAAACTTCCACACTGTGGGATGAATAAAGGGTTATTATTTCTTTAGATGTATATTGAGCAGGGACAAATGCATCAAACATTATTTCATATAAATATAAAACAGATGTCATGTATGCAGGTGTCTAGCCAAATTTGCAAACCCAGTCCCTGACTAGGTCTTTACTAAAACTTCCAGAGAGCAGTTAAAACAACACAAAATCATTCAAACACATACAAAACAAAGACAAAATACGAACAAAACTATTATAATACAATAGTACAATATGTTAAAGGCATTGTTCACACGTTTCTGTTTCAGCCAGTGTTTTGCTTGTGTGTTAAAAACCTTGAGGTCTGTTAATGTTTTGATTTCAGGTGGTAATGTGTTACCTATTACCTAAAAAATTAAGGATGACTGTCCGAATGTTGTTCTACAGTTACTGCTTGTTGCACCCCTGGTTCTAATTCCACCATTTTATTTATGGACAAGTTGCCCCAGAGCATCTCTGGGGCAAGTTTGTCCACACGCTTGAAAATAAGTTTTAAAAATGAGAAGCCTATAAAACTGTCAAAGCAAATTATATTGTTGTTTTGTATTGTATTATATCAAATTGTGTCGTATTGTATCGTTTCTTGTCATATCGTGTTGTATTGTATCATTTTGTATTGTATCGTGTTGTGTTGTGTCGTGTCGTGTTGTGTCGTGTAGTTTTGTATTGTGTCGTGTCGTGTCGCCTCGTATCATATCGTTTACTATCGGATTTTATTGTGTTGTGATGTATCGTATCATTTTGTATCATCAAATTGTGTTGTATCGTAACATTTGGTATCGTTTCATGTCGTATCGTGTCGTATTGTATAGTATTGTTTCATATTGTGTTGTGTTGTGTCATTAGTTTTGTATCATATTGTTTCGTATCGTATTGTATTGTATTGTGTGGTGTCGTGTCATTTTGTATCATATTGTTTTGTATTGCATTGCGTCGCATTGCGTTAAATCGCGCCGTATTGCATTGCGTCATCTCGTATCATGTCTTATAAACCTTTTGCTTATTTGTAATTAAACATTTTGTTGAACAACTGTGTTGTACAGCAGATGAAAAGTACAGTAATTTTTCAATATATCTAGCTTTTCCATAGTGAAAAGCTCAAAATTATGTTTCTTTAAGTTACTTTTAACTTTTAGATGACACACAGCAGCTCAGTGTACAGTATGTGCTACATTCCAAAAGACTTTTAATCAGAAATTTATCACGTCTGACTGTGGTCAAGGCCGAGACCTTCTTCTTTGCTGTTGGTCGCGTTGCTTCAGGTTTCATGTTTCCACAGCAAAGCAAGGTTACATACTTCCTTCGGTTTGTGTGAGCTCTCGTTTAATTCATCCCACCAGCTGCTTGATAAACCTGCTGGAGGTGAACTGAACTGAATTGTGGTAAGATGTTGATCATGTAGTCACGATTTGAGGAAAGAAATTTCAATCCTGCGTATGTGCGGCATATGTGTCAGAACTAAAAGTAAAATAAAGCTGACTTTGACTTGACTTGACAATGGGAACCACAGCGAAGGTTGCACATTGAAAGAAGCTGAATGAGGTGAATTTTCAGTAAATTTTAGATGACCCTCTATTTATTTTATTATAGATCCCTATTCATCCTCACCGTGGTGAAGACTCTTTTTCCTCGGATCCAAACACTCATATATGACAAATCTAAACACAATACAGTACAAATTAAAACTGACAATTAAAATACAAAACAATATTACAAATACAAAATAAATTCCATTCCTTCAGCACATTTCATTAGAATTAGACAGACTATCGCAGTTCAAAATAAGATAAGATAGTACTTTATTGATCCCCATTGGGGAAATTCAAATGTTACAGCAGCACAACAGTGACCAGAAAGAAATTAAACAAAAAGTACCATACAAAAGTACAGTACACAAAGAATTCAGCAAGCGAGCAAAACATTACTACTTTAGATAATGGCCTCATTTAACTTTGTTTTGAATCTCTATTTATTTTCAATCAATCAGTCAGTGTGTTGGTAGCCAATTCCAATAAGTCTGCTCTAAACATCACAATTCTCTTAAGAGCCTTGGTTCTTTGTAGAGGGAGAGTGAAGTGAATATCTTGAGATAAACAACTGGAGACTGAGCCTATGGCCTACTGATTAAAGTATTGCACCATTATATATTTATAATTTGTATTGTTAGGTGTTTGCGAGTGTCTGTGTAAAAGCCTGTGTTGATTTACACTATACTAAGGGTTACTTTAATATGAATGCAGAATTCTAAATAATCCTACTGCTGCAGCTTCATGTTCAAATTCATTTAAGTACACATGCTGACTTTTATTATGCATTAGTCAAAGGAAATGCAATGAATTTTTCAGCGTGCTCAGCGAATTCCCCAAAAGGCAGCTTCAAAACAATTTTGTCACGCTTCAGCAGAGGATCAGTTTGAAAATATTGCAGGGAGCAGCTGCTGGAACGAGAAGGAGCAGCCACAGTGAGGCGTTAGATGAGGAGCAGCAGGTTGCCCACCTCCAACTCCTCAACAATTAAAGCAGGTCTCTCCATTCCACTTACGTACCCAATAGTACCCAGAGAAACCCAGGGAGAGCATGCAAACTCCAACCAGAAGGGCCCGAGTTGGACTCGAACCGGGTCCTTCTCGCTGGGAGGCAGTGCTAAAAACAGAGCTGCTGTGCCAAATAAATATAGTATAGAATTGAAATCTAATATCTTAAGCTGACCAAATTACTCTACTTACTGGATTTTAATGACAGTTATGCAATCTGGTCCAATCTGCTCACAATGCCTTCGATTCTTTCCGGATCTTGCGCTGCTCCCTTATATTAATTTGCGATATCATTATTTCACATGGGTATTCCGAGTGACAATTTGTTGTCCGTATGAAAAACAAAAAAAAGAATGTAAAAACAAAACTATATCTGGGAAGAACTAACAGGACCGTAATGACCCTCTTTGGCTTCAAAACATGAAACATCAAGGTTCTACATTCAAGGGCATCACAGACGTCTCAGATCACAAACAGGGAAGCGATGGCCAAAGAGACTGAAAGAGAGCCAAGAGGGTTCAAGACGATGCCACAGACACACACAGCCTCAACATGCACACACTGTACACTTATACAGAGCACGTCTACCTGCTAATCTACTTACTTAATCCTCACTGTTCATTGGGGTTATTGTGTGTGAGTGCTGTGGATCAGGAGATGCTTCCACTTGAGCAGGTTATAATCATTTCCATATGCCCTCAAATAATTCTCCCTCCCTCCCACTCCGACCACGTTCTGCGGAACGAGCGCCATGAGGACGGCATGTTAATGAACGCGGGACAAACAAGCGACCAACAAAACAGGAGGGTTATTATTATGAATTATTAGGCGGAATTTATGCAGTCTTGTTTTTAATAGCATATAACCTTGAGGTTGTCCGCTCGCTCGCTCTCCCTCTTGCAGTTCCCCGTCACACACACACACACACACACACACTTACACACTTACACACACACAAATTGTTGACAGGGCAGTGCTCCTGACAGCTTATCAAGGCAGGAATTCACGGGTCCTTGGACATTCGAAGTGCATCAGAGAGATATCGCATTAAAAGAATTAACCCTTTCACAGCAAGGCGGGGCCTGAATCTTGTTCGCTGTAAAGTCCCGACTTTACACGAGCATTTGAAGCTTTTGAGCAATAACGGAGTTCTTTATCACAAACTTCTGATACCTGCTGCGCAGCCATATTTTCTGCGGCGCGCCACTGTTTGATGCACTTAAATGAATCGATTGCTCTTGATCAACAGGTGTCAGATAGCACTTCTCTTTCATATGTGCTGAGATTGAGCTCAGGATTCCAGCTGTGAAAAGCCAGCCGGTCTTTGATCACGGATTCATTCTGATCCAGAGCTAAAGTATAATCAGTGTTGCGAAAACGGGATACAGACCTGGTTAGAGCGTCAGAGGAAGCCAGAGGGCACCGGTTTCTAAAGTCCACAGACCCAAGGATGTGCAGAAACCTTTCTGTTTTTCATGTACACGTTATCTGGACACTGGAACTAGAATTAGTGGGAACAAATTACTGAAATGAAGGTCTGGTTGTTTTATAGCATTATCTAGTTAATAATATCTTTTCGCATTGTGTGGTGACATTTTAGCAGTTATTGTAGCTTACGTTAACATTTACTTAACATTTAGTGAAAATGGGTCTGTATGCGTGTTGCTGCTGACTTATTTTATGTTCTCTTAGGTGTTTATCAATAGATATATAATTAACACAGGCTTAAAGTGCAGCCTCTCAGCTTTAATTTGTGGGTATTCGCATTTAAATTGGCAGAAGAGTGTAAGCGGTATGACCTTTCATACGCATCTAATTTTATACACGGTGTCCTATCTTCAAGGGCTCAAAGGTAATTGGATACTTGACTCAAAGGCTGTTTCATGGACAAATGCGAGATATACTGTATGTATATTTATTTATTATTTCTTTACTGGTTGCGCCGGTAAAGGTTCCAGGTTTGTTTGTTTTTTTAATTGTACAAGTGTGACATTTGAGTTTGGAAACTGCTGCTGTGAACCAACGGCATCTTCAAAATCAGCTCTCAGTGCAAGTGAAACAAGGGTTAACATAAAGAGGCCTAGATATCCGTGGGTAATCTCAGCATCCTTTTCAAGGTAAAGAAAATCCAGTTTACAACAAAGTGAAGAACACTCTCTGGGATGTAGACATATCATTATGCATGTCTGCTATAAAAAAAAAAAAAAAAGAAAGAAAAACTTCACAAGAGCAAATACAGAGGGTTCGCCAGAGGGTGCAAACCACTAGGAAGCCCCAAGATTAGAAAGCCCACATTAGATAAAGGCTAGATCTAAAAAGTCAGAGCAGGCATTGAACAGCCTTCTTTGGACAAACTCAGCTTAACCTGCACCACAATGATGGGAAGAGAAGTGACTCATGATCAGAAGCATATAACACCCCCTGTAAAACACCGCGGCGGCAGTGTGGTGCATGAACATGCGTGGCTGCCAATGCCACAGGGTCAGTACATTGACTGTATATAGACCCCTTCATGGCCCACGTCACTGTGACGTCACAGCATAAGCTGGAGGCAAAACAGAGGGAATCTTGAGGCCAACGCTGTCACTTTCAACCATGAAAATGTCACCTTGCTGTATTTTTGGCACCAAAACTGGAACATCAAAAATGCTAACTTGAAGTTTTACTGCATACCAGCCAAGTGCCAGTTGTAGACGACTTTGGTTGAACGCGATTAAAAGAAAGGATTCGAGTAAGACAATCATCAACAGCATGCATACTTCAAATCAGGTAAGATTAATTTGTAATGCATCATCAGTTTCAGCCTGGATAAAATTATGGGTTAGACTAAATTATGACTGAAATTACATTAAATCAGTCATTGTTTGGGGGACTCTTGCTACAGGTTAATTCTGATGCTAACTGCTAGCTAATGCAACGTTAGCTGCATTTTTCAGGGGTGTCCAAGCATAAGTTGCATTTGCTACATTCCTCTCCACAGTGGCTCTATTTACTTCTTGTAATAACTTTGTTGTAGAGGCTTCACTTGATAAAGACAGACCAGACTTCGTGCCCTCTGTGTCCTCCTTTGGTCAAATCATCCATCCAGCAAGTGAATGTTGTCCCATCAGTCGGAGTCAACTTTTAAAAATAACACTCAGTCTCAGGGAGTTAGTGTATTAGTATATTCTCTAAATGTGCGTTTTCCTCGTCCATACTGGTCAAAACAATCTGTTGAAATAGCCGGCGTTTACAGGCTATAGTGTTTGAGATGTTTTGCCTCCAGTTAAGCCCTGCCCCTCAAATAACATCACATTGTTTACAAACTGTGAAGGGGTCTATGCTATTGGCAAACTCATCATGACGTCACCCATTGGATTATGAACCTCGAAAATGAAGCCCGAAGTGGGCGGAGCTCACCGTGTTGGATGTTCTGTACTCTCGTACACTCGGATACTCCAAATATGGACATGTCATGTATATGGACATGTCATGTTGGGAACCTTAATGAAAAATAAACAAATGAGTTAGAAAAAAAAGTCACCCCTCATACAGTTGATGTGAATAGTTATATAAACTATTGAGACCAAAATCTATTTTTGTACCAGGCTGTAAACATGTTTAATAATGCTGTAAAGTTGTGCTTTTTAACACGGGCTCTGTGGTAATTTGCTCCCTTTTGGAGCCAGCCTCAAGTGGCCACTCAATTTACTGCAGTTTTTTCCACATGGACTTCACTGCTCAGACCCGGAGGTTGTCGTCTGGGTCAGTAGTGCCACACAAACAAACAGCAGCTGTAGACAGGGGCAGTAAATGCCTGGCAAAGCATCAGTAAAGAGGAAACACATTCTGCGGTGACGCCCATGGGCCTGTAGTACACTATTAAAATGACAATTTGCCCAGTCTTGTTTAAACCCTTAAAATAGTGGACTTTGTATGTCGAGAGTTATACAGTATTTCTTAAACTTTCCCTCCAGTTTGTATGTGAATATCCTGAAAAAGAATCTGCCCTTTAAGCCCATATTCATCTAACATCAGTGTCTTTTGGTAAACAGCTAAAATAACAATCATAGTTATGTGGACCTAATTGTATTTCTGGAATGGGAAGAAAGTTTTAATGAGATAATTGGCACCAATTTGCAATCAGTGATAATTACAATACTCATTTAATATGGCAGATTGCACGCAGGATGTTTTTAGACTTGTATAAAAAGGTGCGAATGTGGATCTGTTTCGGTTGCAAGTCTGTTCATGCAAAAAGATTTTATTTTTGTTAGTGACATTAAGTGCTCACTGCCACAAAAGTGTTCTTAGGACATCTTTCAGTCATTTAAATCTTTTAGTTCCATCGTTATCTCGCTCACAGTAGCTGAAATATTTCTGCTACTGGTACAAAACCTCACAACTTGTCCCCTTAATGAAATTCCAGCAGATTTTTTTTGGCCTCCACTAACATCAAAGCGTCCCTTTCAGTGCCAGCTGGACCGCAACAGCAGCGGTAGGATGTGTGAATGCGTGTGTTTGTGTGTTAGAGAGTGGGTGACTTGGACTGTGGCCCAGCCCTTGGCATATCTGTGTTGATAAACACATCTCAGCGCACCTTTTTTCTTTGACTGCTGTGACGTTCGTCCAGAAGCAGAGGCGTTGTTGTCCACTGAGGACAGTCCTCACTGAAGGACAGATGTGTCTGCTGCTGAGCGGCTCCACAGGCCAAATCGCTCAACTCTACAAACTGCTCATTTTCCACACGATGTCTGAGGACAGTACTCTCTGTGCCTGAATTAGCACAGTCTGGGGTAGAGACTGGTCCTGGACGTTTAGCACCTTGGATTTAGCACCGATCAGCCACAATATTAAAACCACTGACAGGAGAAGTAAACAACATTGACCATCTCGTGACAACGCAATGTTCTGCTGGGAATATTTTGCACCTGACATTAATGTGGATGTTTATAGACACGTAGCACCGACCTAGACCAGACCAGGCACACCCAGCAGGATGCAGCCTGACACAGACACATGCATGAACGCTTCAGGAACAACAACAAGGTGTCGACCTGGCCTCCAAATTCACTAGATCCCAAAAACCGATCGAGTATCTGCGAGATGCACGGGAAAAGGCCCAATTCACAGACTGGAATGGGGGGGGGGTTTACAGTTACATCTGTTCCCAATAATTGCCTTTCACAGTCAGACACTTCTCTGCCTCAGTGTATAAGGCAGCATCTTGTGCAGTTTTCACAGGACAGCTGGCGTCTCATATCACGATCCAGAAGCAATTGTGGCAGAGATGTGGATCATTACATCACATTTAATAATGTGAAAGAAAGGTTTAGGTCACAATTATGGGGAAAGAACATCATTTATATGTGCTTTCACACAAAGGTTAAGTGATTCTTTTCTCTGACGCACCTCTGTTGTACTCAAATGGAGTTTTCTTTGTGTGACTTCATTTGTTGCGCGCCATATGTTCAATGGGAACGGCGTCAATTGGATCTATAGGGACGAGGGGAAATCTCTAAGACTTGACACAATAATGTAATATCAAGGCAAGAGCAGCCTCATTATTCCAGATTGAATTATTCAGCCACAGTGTGGTGCTGAGGGTTTGGAAAGAGGCCATGGCCTCCATTCGATAAAACGACTATTCTTAGCGCAGTAAGGTACGGCCTTTGCTTTGTGTGTTCATTGTGGGAAAATAGATAAATAAATAAATAAATAAATAAAATGTTTTGTAGGACAGTCTAGTGCTTCATCTCATTTTTATTTCATTCACGGTAAAAGCCCAGTGGGGAGGAGATTTTTGGCTGGAACTGTAAGAATAAACAGAATATGGTGTTCATAATTTAGTTTTCATTAGTGTATCACCACTTGAAAATTAATATTGTTTTCCACAGATTGCACCATGTTTCTACAGTAACCAAGAGCAGACAAAAGTTAGAGCATTTTGTGGCTTTCATGTTTTTACCAACTACTAAACCACTTTAAATGCAGTTTTTTTTTAACTGGCGGTAGTCACTGCACTCTTTTTTTTTTTTTTTATATATAAAAGTGCACATAAAGTTTTAAAATATACCTGGATATTTTGCTTCTACTCAGATTACTATCATCAGAGATAAATGTATGTGTGTCAGGTGATTGGTCAGCTGCATTAGTTATGCTGATTTAGTCACAGGGCTAAACCGCTTGTATTACTGAAACATGTCCAGGAGATATTTTGGGAATTATTTTTTTTTTAAACTAATCCAGTTAATGATTGTACTTTTTATTTAGCAGCTTTCTTTACAGGGAGTTTACAAGCTGAGTCATAGTCACACTCTAACTCTTACTGGAAAATTTGAATATGCAATCTTTAATGCTATTGGTAAAACCTGCACTTTAACTGCCTTCAAATGTAGTTGTGTTTATCATGTTCACAAGCAAAGTTCACAAAAGGACCACAAAGGAGGAAATATTTTTGATAAAGTAAAAAAAAAATCCATGTTCTGAGCTACTCATCCTTTATTTTTCCCTTTGAATTTCCTACATTAAGTCTCTCTGTCAATAGCTAAACTTCTTCTGGAGACCGACAGTTGCCAAGTGGCATAATTCTCATGATTTGTGGCTGATGCAGCACCTTAAACTGCAGACCTTTTGTGCACACGACTTCGCACTTCGCAACCGCAAGCTCACAACCTCCGCTTGGAGGCAACAACAGAGGCTTTAGCGAACAAAGGCCTCTGATTGCTCAGTCTCATCCTGCTTCGTGCTAAACTCTCTCTTTTCTGATCAAATTATGTATCTCAAACAAAGATAACCAGGATTAAGAAAATAGTATAATCATTAAAATGCCAGCGAACGAGTAATTTAATACTGCAGTCCTTTATGAAACTGTTCATTAATGAGTTGATTTGTTACTTACATTTTTTTTATTTTTGTCAACTACTTGGTGTAGACAATACAGCTAAAAGTTTTGCAAATTCAACCACTTTACATGAAAGGACACCCACGAAAAAAAAGAAAAAAAGAAAAAGATGCCAAGCCATAAACAGCATGTGCTTCAACGCAAGATACGCAACACACAGGAGCATAAAAAAGGCTAACCATCCAACAACCTGTCACTGAATCAACCTGTAATTGCCGGAGCACAAAGAATGAGCTGACACTACTGTCACTTCAGTCACCCTGATCTTCTCTCTGTTTTTTCTCAGATGCTATTTTGGCTCCCGCTGTGCCGAACGTGAAATTTAATGCAATGTGTAGACGCGTGAGAAACTGGGGTTGACTCTAATGATTATAGTGCACACTGCTTGTCAGGCTTTCAGTCCAGTTTCAGAACCATTTTAGCATTTAGCTTTGGTAATGTTTTTTGTAATGTCCAGACAATGGCAAATGGAAAATACTTCATCACCCACAGCGAAGAAACTACGATGAAAGATCTCAAATGAACCCCTCTGCACTGACTGTATATAAAGTGGGACAAAACCTCCATGGCATTTAAGGAGCAGTTTTGAAGCTCAGTATGTGCACGTCTGTTCGCAACCACATGTCAGGAGCGTAAGTGGAGGTGGAGAGATAAGCTATAGAGGCCAAAAAATTTTTTTTTATAAACATATATATTTATTGTCTGCAGTTGGGCTCTTTAGAGTGGAGGTCTCTGGGGATCAGCTTGCTTTTGAATCCCGCCGCGAGCGTCCATTGTACGTCGTGTCGCCTCAGCTTTTCAGGCCCAGAAGTTGCTGCTTGAACACAGGCGCCCCAAAACTTCAATCCAAATAAATCTTCTCCGACATGCACGAGAGTGATTCTTTGGTTCTGCCGCCTGTGGAGCATTGAATACCGCTGAAAATATAACAGAAGGAGGAGAAGTTGTTTTTTTTTTCCACATCTTTACTGACAAAATTGAATTCATTCAATAAAAAGATAACGACATTTTTAAAGGTGCTGCTTCCCGCATCTTTTCAAGCCCTTGTTTGAAGAACCTGCTGTCCTGCAAACTCATGACGTTATCTGATGTTTACCTCACCTGGATTGAACTGTGCTTGATGAAGCATTGTCATGGTTGCTAGCCACCATTATTTCCACATTAATTGGATTGTAAAAGGTTTACACCAACCCTCTCCACCTGATTCTCTCTCATTGGAGTTGAGGTGGTCACAGGAGTCCTTTTTATTCTGTCGAACTTTTAATTTGATCATCAGAGAATAGTGCTCATATGAATGTAAACAATATTGAGTGTAAAGGGTGAAACACAGTAATAGAGACTTATGAAGACATGTAATTGATTGCACTACATCGGCGAGACACACACACAGGCATATCAAGCGGTGGCATAGTTGAGCAACCTGCAGGATTAGTCACACGATCGTTTTGCCCGTCCCCCTCAGACGTGCTTGAGCAGGATATTCAAATGGCTGCAGCCACACAGCCGGGCCTGCTGGTGGTCAGCTATAGCTAAGTGGCTTGGGCAGCAATCAAGCAGCTGCACACAACAATACACACGATGAATGAAGCCCTGGCAGTCCCCTGTTCCAGATTCACAGTCTGTTGCTGTGGAGTCATCCATCCAGCACATCTGCCCCCCCCTCCCCCACTAATTAAGTTGAAAAGGGGGAGTGAGAGGGTCATTAAGCACTTATTTATTTGGTAAAACCATTGGTACAGAACGGCAATCGTATATTCTTCTCATCGGGTCATATAATTGGTCTGAGCACTGATAAGCTTAGGGCCATGCAGAGTGATGGGCAAGGGCACTTGGGGGTGCTGTAAATTGTGCTAAGTCTGTGGCACACAAACTTTGATCATTACATCCTTGGTGGGGAACAGCTCTGATGAATACCCGTGTTGACCTCAAAACTGCCGAACCCATTCCGGGAGCTGCTGCTGAAGTCAGCTCGCACATAATACTTTATTGCTTGAAATGAAAGGAGGAAAGGTGTCCTGTGAGAAGTGGCGGCACCAAGTGTGATTACATCACAAACAAGAAAAAGGAGGAGAGGATTCAATTTGGGAAGAAGTGTATCACACGGGCAGAGTGGCCCTTGTGCTTGTCAGAGATTGGGAGAGGGGAGCGTTAATCACGGCGCGCGACCCGCATCTCCCGGCCTCCAGCTTTGGCTGTTTGAGCATTCTGGGAACTGAAATACAGTCGATGTCAGAGAAAAGGTCAATGACTTTGTTAGGGGGGCCCCTGCGAGGACGGTGAGCAGGTGCTAAGACACCTCCACACTGTTCAGAGAACGATCAGCAAACCCTGAGGTTAGAGCATTCAGGTCGCAAATTATGAAACTCACTCTAATTTCAGGGAGGCGTTGTCCTATAATTAGGAAAACGTATTTATAAGCCTGAAGATTTGTTGGTTTTGTGTTATGAAACCCAATATTTGATTCTGTTTATGGTCCCTGTTTTTTTTTTCTGGTTCTCACAGTGGATCATAACAGTGGAGTCTGGGGTTCTTGTGCTGCACTCAAACTGTCTACCTCAGCAAGGGATTCACAGTACATGTGTGCTATCTCTGTGATAAAACACTGTTTACTGTTTGCGCTCTTTACACCGTATCAAAGCCAGATTAATGGAAATGGAGCACGCTGTCATCACTGCTTCCACTTATAATCGCTCACCAGGTGAAACACGAGGCGGCTTTTACGGCGAAGCAGCCAAAATACATCCACAACACAACACAGGATGTCCTTCGATTTCTCTGACCAGTTTTAAAGTTAAAGATGTGAGTAAGTGAGACAAGGCAGCATCACTGAACTGGCTGGATGGGGTGTTGAATGTCAGGTATTAATGGCCCATTGGATATACAGTAGTTTAGGTCACTCATTTAATTGAAACTGAACCGGCAGCCTTTACATTTATGCTATTTTAATGTTAGCTTGTTATTAACTTGTACTGAGCCCTTCATATCTCCATGCTGAACAGACCAAACACTACCTCTAAAGAGAAACTTTTGCATTTTTATGTCGACTTATATAAATAACGTAGCACCAGCCGAAAGACAAAGCACAATTTACAATGTCACCACTAGATGTCACTGTGTCCTCCACACGGGTCCTTTAAGGCTTCAACTTCAAATATACTCACCATATCAGCACGTTTGATTTGCCAGCCAATGACGAAGACAACGCTGCATTTTCTTTTCATCAAAGGAAAGCCTACAGATTATTTAAATTTTGATGCATGTGATAGCTCTCGCAGTCATTCGCCTTATCTCAAATAGTTACAGTCATGTTTGCCAGCATAAATAGAGAATCTGGTCTGATCTGATTTTCACAGAACACTTAAAAGCTTGTGAGTCACGGCAAACTTGTGTTATCTGCGACAACGAGTGATACTTTCAAGTTCAAGCGGGATTTTGCACAGATGCGGCAGTTTACAAGATCAGCCGCTACAAAACTGCAATCACTCCTCTCGGCAGGCTGCAGCTCTCTGCCCAGAAAACCACAGCTGTTCAGCACTGTCCAACAAGTCTTCTGCACTATCAGTGAAAACACTTCCAGCAAAACACAGCAGCTCTACAAAGTATAGAGAACTTTAATCACATCATGATGGATTTCTGATGTCGGTTATAATGACGGTAACTCGCGTGATACGGACGTGTGTTTTAAGGCTGATTAATGCATGGCTGACAACTGCCATAATCCATGGGGTTTAAATGTGTGAGGGTCTTGTTTACTCGCTGGTCTTCTCAACTCAAAGACACAAAGCAATGCAATGGATAAAAGAAATATAGAGTTCCTCTGTATCCGCTTGACAACATATCAAAACCGGATGGATTCACAGTCCTTAGAGATTGTTTTTTTTTTTTTTTGTACAAATGTTGAAGAGGCGCACAGTTTTCTTTATTTATGTTTGTTTGTTTTCAGCATTCATCTAAAAAGCACTCAGACATCTTGAAGAGGTTTGCGAGAGATGATTCCTTTAACAGTTTGAGCCACCGTTTTTCATAAATTTGCGAGACTCGGTAAACTCCCCTGATCCCACCCTTGATCAGTCGTGCAGGAACATTACGATAAGTGTTTACACATTGTATATTAATTAGTGAGCCGACCTGACTTTGTAACAAAACTGCAGTGATCCTTCTTCTTTTGCTTTTGTTGGAACTTAGTCTCACATGAGAAATAGTCAATACAATTATCACCATGACGTAGATTTTTTGACGTGTGCTTTTCACACGTCAGCATCTAGACAAAACCTGCACAGATCTGTTTGTTTTTTTTTTCTGCATGAAATAATTTGAAACAACACATTGATGACTTTCAGCACTGTTGAAAAACATGTCACATTGCAATATGACTCTCTTTATATCCAGATAATTGATGCTGAATGAATGATTAGTTTATAACCTGGTACAGTGCCAAACAGTGATCTCCAAGCCTCCGCCGGGTTCAACAGACAGCTGTTATTAGATCAATGTGCAGAATAATCAATATTAAACACGAGGAACTAACGACAGTCACTTGTCCACCGATGAGCGTGGAAGTGCTGCAATCAATCCTGATTGGGCGAGGCATGGAGACGAGAGGGATGTCAGCACTCCTGATATTTAAGGGGGTCAAGTGCCATCGATCGCAGGCTCCCTCGGAGACACTGGCCTGTCATCAATAAGATGAATTAAGCTTTCAGTGCCAGCGCATGTTTCTCCGCTGCTCATCATATCCTCGCATCCTGTCTGCAGCGTCCGCTCTATGACTCACTTTCCCATGAGTTTTCTCTGGGCCCGCTGCCCCCGTGGCATGAATTGCTGATTGAAGTAGCCGGAAACCGAGACAGACTGAGTGAGAGCGTGGAATGTATTTACACTTTTATGTAGAAAAGGGTTGTCAAGATTATCAGGTGTATAGAATATGCATAATTCACACATTACATTATAAAAATAACTGTAAAACCTTTCTCATAGCTGCTAGAATTTAAATTTTTTTTGCCCAACTTTGCAATAATCCTCAGCTTTACAGTGTGTTTTAGCTTCTTTTAGCTTGTTGGTTTGGTTTTTGGGGACTGGCATTTAGAGACCAAGCCACAGCCTCTGGGAGTTGGTGGAGACCAAAACATTGCTTGAAGAAGGAAGGATACAAGTTAAGATTGAATCTTTCAGTTTCACATAAAAGCAGCTTCAATGCCAAGCCTTTTCCATTTGTTGGTGACGTTAGCGTTGCATAAACCAACTATTGCTGCTGCAAAGGTGAAGGCTGTCCAAAGAAATTGTCTTGATGTGCAATTGTAATGTAGTTTCTGCGTGGAGTGAAAATGCGCCGCGACTCAACCTCCTTATTTCTCAATAAATGTTTTCCTCTTAAAGCAAAGGGTTTCATTATTTTTATGTTAGAGCCTATCTTCACTGAGTGCCCTGACCTGATGTTTGGAGAATTTGCTGCTCCTCAGAACAAAAACATTTACAGGTTCAATTGTCTTTTTCACCAGCAATGACTTTTTTTTTTTTTTTTAACACATCGCTATTCTGAAATAAACGCTGCCGGAGAGGAGGAAATTGGTGTAGACAGAACACTGAGCAATTGGATATGGATATGTGAATTCAGCAAACAGCTGCTTTGCCTATCATGAAATAGTGGCATATATCCAGCTCGCAATAAAACACCATCATCTCCTGGACCTTTGCAAAGCCCTCTGTGACTTCTCACTTTCATCCCGAACAGATATAAACAGTGTATGGGTAGATTAAAACGCAAATCTCTCAGGCCTTGATCTCTTGTGTTTGCATTATAGCACATTATGTCCTGAGAGAAATGTTTTTTTTGTATTTTTTTCCTGACAGGTGTTTGTTAATCTGGTTTAATGCCGAAAACCAGCTTCTTTTCTTTGCGTTAAAGAGGCGACACGGTGGAAAAATAAACTTTCACTTTGACAGCATATAAATCCCGCCAATTAGTGCAACAGTGAGTGTGTGGAGGGATCGTTTTAAAGGGAAGACGTCTCACAGGAAACAGGGAATTTAGGGAGCATTTTTGTGGCAGAAACCATTTGTGCATTGCAGAGTGTGCAGAGTGCGCATGCATAATTTGGGTTTTTATTTTATTTTATTGATGTTATTGTTGTGTTTTTTTCAATTTGATGCAGATTTAAGGTGGCTAAATGCATTATCGCCTTCTTGGGATTCATGCAGTAAATAACAACATATGATAATAATGATGATAATGATAAATTGAGTCTGATCTCTTGCCTGCATATTTGTAACTTAGTCAACCACATTTGCTGCCTCTGCTTCCTCCGGCCTCCACTCTGCTCTGGTGCATTTATTTATTAATATTTTGCGGCGTGCACTTCGTGGCCAGCAGATGTCAGAAGTGGTCCTCTGATCCCGGGTGTTCCTGAAAGCACTGAGATCTCATTATTGTCATCAAGGCTGTGTCCTTGCACATTTTACATGCAATATGAATGTTCAGTTGCAAGACACGCAGTAACTCCGGGATGTTTTTGTGGATCCTGTCAGGTGTGTAAACAACTCATTTAAACGAGGAGGGATCCACTGGGTGCGCTTGTGCGGCGGTGGTAATTTATTGATTAATGGAGAAAATGGGTGCAGGAGGAAGAGGCTGCAGATGCATGCCGTATTCCAGCTGTGCGCGGGATAAAGAGGCAGATGTGGTTAAATGAGTCGCTGATGGAGGGATGTGGTGCACGGATCGGCTGGACAGAAAAGAATAAAGAGGGAAGGCGGGAGTGTGACAGACAAGCAGGCGAGCAGACAAATAGACTGACAATCAGGTAGGCTGCAGCAGGCAAATAAACACGAGTACCTGTACTGTATGGATAATGACACGGTTTTAGAGATGAAAGCAGAAACAATGCAAATAGCCCTCACTCTCGGCAGTTACCATGACGACCAACCACCTGAACTTGGAGGTAAGTCCCAGGAGAGGTCTGCTGGAGGGAGAGGCATGACAAGAGAGGCGTGTGTCCTGGTTTTACAGAGTCCGTAAGCCCTCGATGCATCTCCTCAATACACGCAAGCCTTACACCAGTGTCCACACTAGGAAGCTCAATTTAAGGCACACAGGAATGACACACTGGTAGCCGACAACTGAAGAATTCAATATCAAACCTGCTCAGTTTAATTGCTTGTCTTCCCTTTCGACAAAATGTTTATTTATTAAAAGCCTCTGCTTCTCGCACACTCGCCCTACAGTCAACTAGCCGTCACACATCCCAGTGTCTTATATAATGGATTCTCTTTGATGTGGCTGAACCCGAGCTGCCCTAACCCAGCATGCGATCAGGTACCCACTCGGAGCCTCAAGACTGCCTCCATTTGAAGGCAGCCCTAATGTCGTGGGTGGTTGGAAATCCAGCCGAATTTCTTCCTCACTTCCAGAAGAACTGGCTTACTACTGCCGACTTACAGTCGGACTTGGGCCAGAATAACAGCCTCTATCAGAAGGTTTGCATAAGACTTTTCATTCAGTTGTGGCTGCTGTTTGTGTTGATGGAAACAGGGGGAGTCTACTCTCAAAATGCTTTTTGTTTTGCAAGAGCGGGCAAAGCAAACTTTATCTTTCCCGTGCACAGGCGATACTGTTTATTCTCTTGTGTCAGTCATGGGAAATGTGCCTCTCCAAGGTCCTGCACAACCGATAGAGGTCAGAAAATAATACGTTATTATGTGTTGCTTGGTATTTCACTTGCGTTCTATTTACATTGTGTAAAATCATGACATACGTAGGTGAGCTCAGTGCAATTTCAGGTCAAGACCGCACGATATTACAAAGGGAGACCCGGCATTTCTCCCATAAGCAAGCACTTGGTGTCAGGGAGGAAGAAAAGCTCCCTTTTAACTGGAAGAAACATTCGATAGAACTAGATTCAGGGCAATCTGCCTCCACCAGTTGGGGTGACAGGAGAGCAGAGGGAGTAAAGATGAGCGTTTGTAAAGCAACAAACAGTAAACACTGAGCAGTTTGTTGTGGCTAGTGATGGCAGATTAGAAAGACGCAGCTCCAGAGCTAGAGGCCTGCAGACAACAGAAATAACACGCACAGTTAACACATGTAATAGTTGCGTCTTGTAAATCCGTGGACACAAAAACAGAGTTGGCACGCTCGAGGAATGGGACTCGGGAGTCGGTGCTAAAATTTCCGACCCGCTGTAATTGTTTGCCTTCCAACTTATCTGTTACTTTTTCTGACACCTGCTCAGTGAAGCAAGGTAATGTCAGACTCCTGGAAGCAGTCATGGCAGAAAAAGAACAAAGAAACAGTACAAGTGGTGCCATCACTCGGAGAAAAACTACAACAGTTCTCGTCGTGATGTCTGCAAAATAGCGATTTCAGGCGAGGATGGAAAGACGCCTCTTACACGGTGTGGGCTTTTAATTCCACGAATGTATCTGACGGTCTGCACTGCACAAGCACCGCTGCTTCTCAACCTAGCAGTAAGTCTATTGCCATTTATTTCCACAAAGAAATTGATTAGGGATCAATGACACAATCAATAAAGAACTGGAACAATAAGCAGAGTTGATGACGACATTGGTACCAATAAAACCTTATCAAGTCTCGTCGAGAAAGGCCAGGACACACTTCAATTCAATTCAGTTCAGTTCAATTCAGTTTTATTCATGTGGATTATCTCAAGATGCTTTACAGAACCCAGAACCTGAACTCCCCCCCGACAGCAATTGCAAGGGCAACAGTGGCAATGAAAAAAAAAAAAAACTCTTTTAACACAAGGACACTTCGCTGCTCTCTTCTCTCTCTTTTTCTGTAGCCTCGTATCATATTAACTGCTCAGTTTACTAAACTGAATGGCCAGTCATGTGTGTTGTTCAACATGCTGATTAATCTGACTAGTGGCAGCAGAATGGGTGACACCGAGCTAGTGAGTCTGGAGGCCAGGTCAACACCTTGTGTGGACCTCACATTTTTTTTGAGTTGTTCCTAAACCACCGACTAATATCCACACAAATGCCAGGTCCAAAAGTTTCCCAGCAGAACTTGTATGGTCGATGTTATTTACTTCTCCTGTCAGTGGTTTTAATGTTGTGACTGATCGCTGTATTCTATAGCTGTGATGTATTGAGTTTGTGGTTTCTAAAATTAATTAGCTTTGGGATAGGCTCCCTACAATGATACCGTACAGCCGCACCCGAAGTGTCCACTATCGCTATATGTAACTAACGGGCATCATCCCTCTTGCAAGCGATCCCATGTAGAAATGAGAATTTGTATTTTAGCCATAGCAATTAATTTCCAGGCGGCACCTATCATTCTGAAGCTAAATTTTAATTACTCATTTCAGGGCGGTTATGGTTGGAGCCCCAGCACACTAAAGATAATTTGCCTTTTCGTTAATCTTGAGGGGAGGGGGATTTACAGCAGCTATAGTGGTGAGTGCAAGTGCAGGCGATTTTTTTTTTTTTTTTTTGTGACAATCAGACCATAATTATGCGCGGGGACGCAGCCAAGCACAACATGGCCCAGTGTCATTAACTTGCAGCCCACCTCAGTCTGAAAGGGGCTGGGAAGAGAGGGGGGGTTGTCATTATTTTCTATTATTCTGAGAGGAACACAAATCCAAATGAGCATGGATAAAAAAAAAAATAATAATAATAATAAAAAAGAAACCTCAGCTTGGTGCCACAGGCTTAGCCAGCTGTTTGACATTCAGCAGTTAAACCTTGCAGTGGTGAAAAGAGTGGGGTCACAGGGATAATATTGCTTGAAGAACAACGTGAAATTTCATTAGGTCTGCTAATGCCTCCCTGACATTAGTGATAAATCCATGGCCGCTCACTAATGGGTGCTAAGGAAGTGGATATCTACGGCCTGTGGTAACTGTACCATGTCCGACGGCGCGCGGTCGAGGGATTTGACTTGAATCCGGAGCAACAGAAACACGCTGCTGCGTGCCGGTGTGTGACCGGGACGGCCAGGAAACGAGACGCAGAGGCAGCGAGGCGTTCTTCGGGCGCTTCTGTTGCCACCCCACGCCCTAAATGGCGTAAAACACATCCACCAATCACATCTGAGGGAGAAAATATTTCCTTACGCTGACACGGCCCCATTTCACGGCGCTGCTCTTTCTTGCTTTGCAAGGATTCAGGAGGGCTCTTGTTGTACAGTATTCATGTCAGACGGATTGAAATTATGGATGAATATTTCATGGCCTGATGGACTGGGATCCAGCCTGAGATGCTGCTGGCAGTGGATACCATTCATAGTATCGCCCTCATACGAACGCCTTGATACGTCTCCTCCCCTTGAAATGTCGATGGGAAGTGATCTGCGAATCTGTCGATGTTTCCTGAAAAGGAAAACTGAGAAATCGAAACAGGGAGAGGCAGAGTGATTGTCTTACCAATAAGTGCTGATACATATTTGAATCTGGTACATATTTTAGACATCAAGGGCAGCAGCAGTCGCACCGTGAGGAGGATGGGAGCGTCTCACTGTCTTGGCTCCTGGTGGGCTTCTCCTCGCGTTGCTCAGGTCATGTGGGGATCAGAGGATGCGTGACCAACAGACAGGCAGGGTTCAACGCCCTGCTGAACCGAAGACGCGGAAGCAGCAGACTGCAGGTGGGTGGGACTGGGGAGTCTGCGATCGCTGACATGTATCATGACAAGTGTCCGAAGACGCCGATTACCTGCCTCTCGGGGTCTCTAACTTGCTTTGTCATCTTTCTCAAGCAATTCTTTCAACGTTTTACTCCACTTCACGCACTGGAGTTGCTGCAGAGCTCAAAAAAAAAAAAAAAAATAAAAAAAATCCACCAGACTGCAGGCTACAGCTGAATGAAGGCGAACACACGGAGAGGCTTTGGAATTATTGGCTTAATTAGCCCTACAGGGAGTCCAGATTGAATGAATCGCCAGAGTAATGATTCTAACGCACAGGTGTGAGGGGCCCGGTGAAGCATACATGCGCCCGAAAAAAAAAAACGTTTCTGGACGTCTGCTGTTCAGGTTCACGGGGCTCCCGCCTCCATGTAAGGAGGGCACAGGAGAATATTGTTATTCTTTTTGTAAAGTTAATGGAGCATCAGCTTCTCGATGGGAAAATAAATGGAGCATTTGAAAGCTGACCTGTGTTGGACACGGACCTGAAGTTAACAGCATTATAAAATAGGGGAAGGAGTCTTCTTTTCTTCGCTCACAGTGAATTTATCATCACTATAATTATTTATATATATATATGTTGTAGCTAGAGGTTGCGCCTTGGAGGGAGGGGAAACTGTGAGGGCTCTGGTGGGGAGAAAATACTAAACACTACCTGTTTTGCAATAAAAATAATGTGGTAAATGACACTCTTGGTACAGAAGCAGAAGTTAAATATGCACTTTGCAAGACTGTAAATTGTTATGTAGTAAAATCCCAGACAATACTAAAACAACAGGGAATGATTCTAGGATGAAAGTGTTTCTAAAAGCAGGTGCCCTGCTACGACTCGTACGGCGTTACTATGTGTGAAACGGAGGCTTGAAATGACACGAGCAGCACAAAGATAGAATCGCTGACCTTGTCTGGCCTTAGAAAAATAACTAAATGTTTTATTTGGACCTCTGTAAATCTTTGATCCAGGACACCTCCGCACAAGCTCAGCGCTAACAAGATGGTTTCTGAAAGACGGCAAATAGTTTTTGAAGCTTCTTTGATGGAGATGACAGCTTGGAGGCGTAATAAGGAGGTTAGCTTTGCTCTGATTGCAGCACTCCCTTTGAATTGGGCAATTGTGAGTCCCTTTTCACCACCACAATGGAAGAGCTGGACACCAACTGCTTCCATTTGAATGCAGGTTATTTTCCAGCTCATTAAGCATATTGATAACAGTAAACAAATGGGAGATTTTTTTTCTTTTTTTTTTTTTTTTAAAGAGGCACAAAATCGCACCACGCTAAGCGCATTCATTAAAAGTTTTTTGGTGCGGATTGTGTGCATCAATGAAACTATTACCGCGGCATAGTGAGCAAAAGGAGGAGAGATATTTACACTGCAACGGCTGTTTATCCTTTTCAATATGACATGTCACAGTGGTGATTTACCCGCAGATGTCGTTGCATTGACAGTACTGTGATTCACGTTCACACGTCTCATGTTTTTTGAGTTGTTCAGGACTTCTGCGTTGGCTTTATTTGTTACTCACCGATGTCGCCACTTGAGCCAAAACAAGTATAGAAACACACATTCATATTACTGGAGGTGTGACCGAGGTGGCTGCTACCAAGTGACTGAGTATAAGATATATGAGGGGATAGTAGTAGTATAAGATGTGCTCCTTCACACAGGCCACAGAGTGCGGGTCTCTGGGAAGTGAGGCTCAAAAAACACAATTACACAACCATCGGTATGTGACATAAGACAGTGGTTCTCAACCTTTTTGGATTCCCGGGCCCCCTGCAAATTTTTGATCCACCCGGAGGGACCCGGCCCCACCCCACCTCAGGGTACATCAAAAAATTAGCTTAGCTTAATTTCAAGTGCTAACCTGAGCATGCAAATAATGAGCTTCCCGCAACGTCTTACGGTGGATGTTTCACAATAAGAGCATTATTCTATGCCCACTGAAACAGTAGGGGCCTCGTAATTTGAAACGGATGCAGATCGTGTACTGACAGCATCATGCAGTAACTTTGGACAATGCAACCGGGAGCGAGATCTCTTAATAAAATACAGTAAACTACCCCTGTGAAACAGATGTGATTAGAGAAACAAAGCCCTGTTACGCTCTGTAGTTTAGGTAGATAAAGGTTCTCGGTGACATTTGAGTAAAATAATCCTATTTCTATAAATGTCATATGATCCTTTTTAAAGGATATTTAAAATTGGACAGGTCTCCGGTCCATCGCACCGATGGCAAATTTTCCGCCTGCAACTCAAAGACCAGAAGAAAAATAACTGTTGTGAGTGACTTGTTGTCATCGTGCGTTAGGATACCTGACTGGTGAACTATGATATAAAGTTTTAACACATATTCCAAAGCGTGAAATATCAGATCCCACTGTCATCTGCAAGTTCAACCAATATATAGTTTATAAGGCAGAAGGGAGATCCCTCAACAGTCGGCAATAAATATTGTCGCGCTCCACCAGGGAAACTTTCATTTTTATCAACATTAGTGTCTGATGTTTGCTTTCCAAATTGTACCACTTCCTGACTCCTCCGAGAGAAAGGTGTTGGGTCAGGTCTTAATTTAGACCAATAAATTTAGGCCCTTCGCTGCTGGGGGAAGCACTGTCATGGCAAGATTGATTTTTATGGCGTCAACTCTGTGTGTGTGTGGTGGTGGGGGGAAGTGTGTGTGGAGGGAGGGGGGGGCAAAGGGTAGTGTTGGGCTTCTCAGTCTCTACCGGGATTTCAAATGGCTCTTACCATCTGCTGAAAACAGTCAATACATCCCAGAGCATCGTGTAGTCCCCACCTCCCCAAATTCTCCTCTGATTGATTTCAAAGGTCACAGGCGCATCGAGACTAAGCAGCCAATCAACATGCATGCCTTTACAGACTGCCGATATCTCATCAGGTCCTTTAAACCGGCATCATGGCGACATTAGCGCCGACTGACTAGGGTAATCTGGTCAAAAACTAAGCTTTTTGGAAAGGAGAGACTGGCTCGAGCAGCCAGTCACCCAGAATGGAAAGGCTGCAGAGGCGCCTACAGTGCGTTCAGACACACTAAATATAACAGGGTAAATAAATGACGGGTATGAAAGTCACCACCAAGCTGATCCCAAAGGGCATATGCAACACAGTGTAATGAAGTTTCGATCAAATCATGGAGTTTGTGAACGCGTCCTCTGTCAGATTATACGTGAATTAATAAAGTATGAGAAGCAGAAGGCGTGCTCCTTTCGGCAGCAGCTTCAGACGCGAGAACTTCATCTTCGAGATGTGAGCTGTCCCGTCATGAAAAATAAAATGCGCAGCCTGTTTTTGAGCATTCCTGCTTTACTGTGGTCCAGAATCCTTGAAGTGCTACGAGGATTTCCCGCTGAGCTTGCCTCTTCAGTATTGATTGCCGATATTGATAACATCCATCCATCGCGCAGTGGCTTAGAGAACCACGCGAGTCAAGATGCATCTGTTGATTAAACAGCAGCTCATTATCACAAAGTCTCTTATCTAAATCTCATAGAGATTCAGAATCCTTTCATGATCCCATATGGCAGATAACCAAAGCACAGCCCCGCTGCCTGGAAATTTCACTTTATCCTTAATTCTCTCGGATGTTTGGATTTCCTTGTTGTCTGTAACCTCAAAATAAAGTAAAAATAAAATAAAGTTTGCATTTAGTTAATGCAAATGCTGCATTATTGAAAAAGAAAATGTTTAAGTAACTTGACAGAAATGTACCCTGCGTGCGTTACAACGTGTGTTATACAGCGGAAAAAAAAAAGAACATTCAAAGTATTTTTCTTCTTTATTCAAGCTCGGAGAATAGCTATTGATGTACTGGTGGCAAGATGGAAATCTATTCTTTATTATATTGCACCGAAATGTGCTTTGATGGCCATGTGACGCAACCATGTGATCCAAAACAGACTTTGTTCTCCATTACATAAGCTACACATTATACTCTACGTATATACAAGGCTTCTGCCAAACGTTTTGGACACTGTCAGATAGAAGATGCCCAAAAGCAACAAAATAAAATCAATTCCACATGACAAGGTGCTTGGATGATACCAGAAGTCTGGGGCTCATCTTGTTCAGTCAAGCATGAAGGGTGCAAGCATTAATAAAGCTCCAGACACAGAGTACAAAAAAAAAAAAAAAAAAGAAAAGAAAAAGGAAAGGGCTGAGAGAATGCAAGGAATGATTTATAAGAGAGAATAGCTGGTAATGGTTTGGGGGTAAACAATAGTGTCCCTCTGGCCAGGTCTGCATTTCATACTACTGTGATGAAGCTGTCATAAGCATTCACCACTCTGGTAATGCAATCCTCTGGGGGACGCTTAGTTTTAATTTGGATGTCAAGGAAATGATTGACTTTTATTGTTTGTCGTGCGCGTGTGAGAGAGAGCCCTTCTATATCATTACCCGTCTCTGTCTCTCTATCTATCTGCATTTTCAGGTGCACATGAATATTTCCCTGTGAGAAAACATTCACCTCTAAAATGTCAGCAAGTGACTTCCCTGCTCATTTCCCTCTTCATTTTTCCTTTTCTTCTTCTCCGCTGTCTTCAAACGCTATTAGAGGGCCTGAAAGACACTTAGAGCACCATTTGTTGACATTGATTTTACTCAAACCCTAGTATATATTAGAATATTAAACATTTGTCTCTTCACTTTATGAGTATAAAGTATTGCTATTTAGAAAAATGAAAGAAATGTTTCATTTTTATGCTATGCTATGCTTGGCTCAAGCCAAAAAAAAATATTTTACAAATCACATACACTTCTCATCACCAATCACATATACAGAGCTCATATTATCAACGTGTCAATTTCTGCTGCTGAGCTGGTAAAAGTCATGAAGTATCAAGCTAGGAAAATCAATATTCAGTGTGTTTTCTGAGCTAAAATGACTCCGGGGTCTGAAGAATTACAAAACAGAGCCCTGATGTTTACGTGTCACTCATCTTTTAATTCATTTTTGCCATTTTTAACGTGCGTGTCTCATTATGTGTGTTAACATTAAAATAGGAACGTTTTTAAAAGCTTCTAATGTTTAACAGGACACAGTGAGTGGATTTACGAGATGACACGTCACTGTTCGTTATTTAACCTACATAGACTTTTTTCCAATAAACGACGCCAGGGGGTGCTGTAGCTGCCCCTAACTTTACCACATCGACTGAAAAATTCTTTCGATGGTGGTTTATATTTTAAAAATGTGTAAATATTATAATTTCATCATAAAGAAAATGTTTGATAAGAGCAGGGGGTTATTTCAAACATTTTAAAAAAAAATAAATAAATAAATAAATGCAACGCAGGTGATGTGATTCTGGCGATAGGCGTCGCGCCCATGGTCGCGCGCACTTAATTGAACTTATTTCCACTTCCTGTTTGACAGAGCGCGTTGTTTGTTTGTTTTTTTGGCAAAGTTTATCAAGAATCCTTTTATTTGTACTCATTCGAGGGTCGCGAGTGGAGCCTCAACCAAAACCGGGAAACGAGAGTGAAGTAGATAGGTCCAATGAAGGCGTACACGCAACATTACCACTGACCATGACCAATAAAATCCCGAGAATGGAGCTGGAGAAGAAGGGCCTGACACTGTTGCTCCGCCATGAGGCCAATAAAGAGCGTTTTATAGACTTGTACCTGTTGGATATAAAAACAAAGAGGAGCAGGGGCCCTGGACAACAACACCTTCACACGCAACCACAACAGACGCTAATGAAGACCAATGGTAAGTGTTGTTCTGACTCCTCCTCATTTATGTAACAATTATATCAATGTGCAGCAGAAATGGGAAAATATACATTTCAAAGCACCCTCGCTAAAAGGTCGAGTAAAACCCCGCGGGGATAATTAAAGAAAGCTTCTGCTGATGGATAAAAGATGGAGCTAAAAGATAATTATTACTTATAGGGAATCCCAACCTTACACTTGAAATAGATACAAAACAAACGAGTATAAACAAAAGGGAAGAGCGTCAACAGAAAAACAATGCTAGTTTCCACCTAGAGCAGAGTCATCTTTTCAAACTTTATTTTACAAAGTTTTAATAGTCCTTTATTCTTTCATACTCTGCGATAGTGTTGTTTCTTATTTGTATTTTTTTTCCCCAAAACTTTTTCAACATATGGAGCTTTTTTTTTTTTCCAAGGACGAACACGAAAATCAAGTCTTTTGTATGTCTTGCATCTGCCACATTTGAATAGGATAACAAGAAAAAAAGTGTATTTTTGTACTTCTCTACCATTACTCTGTTTGTGTTGCGTCAGCCTCTTTCCGAGAGCCGCATTGAATAAGGACATAGCAATTTAAAAGCGCTCTATTTCGCTTTTTACTCATTTATTTTTTTTTTTCAGCAACAATATGGACAACAAGAAATAGGATGCCAATGATAACTACTAACTACAACTTGAGCTGCTTTCAAGGCCACAGAAATGCACAGTGGCAGGTAAAGCTCGAGTGACACGCTGTTGTTGTGCGCTGCAGTGTTTTCTATACAATGTTAATGCCACGCTCTCATAACAAAATATTTTTCCACATTTCCAACAATGTTGGTTTTCCTATTGCTCCCAAAAGCATCTAGTCCTTCTGCGGGTAACCTGAACATTTTTTATTTTATTTTTATGGCTTTTAAATTAAAGAAATTTTATGAAATGACACTACAATGCTCCTTGAGTGTTATCATTATCAAAGTAAAGCCGTGATAAGGGACCTCGTCCATGAGTTGTTCGTCAACAATTCTTTCATTTTAGGCATTGCACTTCTAAAGAGTGAACTGGTTCCCTTGTAATCTTTTAGTCGATGCCGTCCAAACTCTGGACTGATCTATACGTTGCTGCAAAACTTTTAAGGACAGCTTCACCTGCCTGTTTGTTCAATGATTTTTTTCAGCAACATTAGCACGATCCATGAAACTCTTGAGAAACACATCAATTTCTTTGACATTCTCGGAGCTCTTTAGACTCTTTCTCGTCTCAAAGCGTCCATTTTCCTACGGAGCGGCGAGTACAAGATTATGATCAAACTTAATAACGTTAAAAGGTTTGATGTTGTCTCCGGTTTGTTAGGAAATACGATAAAAGGCCAATTTGGGGTTCACTTGTTTGTGTTATTTTAGTTTAAAACACAGTATTGACCAGGGATTATTATCAGCCCTATCCCCCCCCCCCCCCACTAATACTTGCTTGCCACAATGCTTAATTCCTTAAAAAAAAAACATCAATATCTGAAGGTGATGGTTGATAAATGCTTTCTGTGTGTACGGTTGCTTGTAGCCGTTGGGAACGCCAATAAGCTCAAGGGCGCTCCCTTTTTTTTTGTCTTTGCAAACAAATCTTTTCGTCAAATCAAAGTGTTTTTTTTGAAGCTGAAAACAAACAGCATACTGGTATTATGACTTTTTTTAATCACATGCATTTGAGTGTGTGATGTTTCCACGTGCATATAGATCCCAGATGTCATGGATTGGAACAAAAACATGACTAGAAAGGGCACACACACAAAAAAGAAGAAAAAAAAAGCAGATTAATGAAAATTTAAATTGATGCAGAATAAAGATATGATGTATGTACCGAGTAGAGCAGCTCAACAGGGGTCCGACTTTAATACACAAGCTTCTCCCAAAGTGATAAATTGTTGTGACACGTGTCATCATCGCAAGAGCCTCATATCCTCTTAAACAACCGTGCGTCAGAAAGGGCTTTTCATTAAAGCCGCTCGTTTCTGCGCGGCATATAAAAACCACTTCTCTTTCATACACTCTGCAAAGTCAAGCCCCCACATATCTGGAGCACAGCAAACAGATATTTCTTTTTAAAGGATTTTTTAAAGGTTATCACATGTAGACTGGTTTAGGGAAGACGAGTGCAAAAGTATATGGAAGGCAGGGCTTCTTCATGGAGTCCATAACGTTGTTATTAAAGCTTCCCTGCAAGGCGTGAATATCGACCTGAGCGTGGACTCCTTCACAGACCAGTGCACTTTGCTGTCCCGCCCCGCTAGTGCCATCAAATCAATCAGCCTTTCTAATTAACTGCATCCAAATGAGGCATCGTCTTCTGTGCCTCCAGAAAGACCTCTTTTCCACATCGCCTCTTGCGCGCGCGCACACACACACACGGACACACACACACACACACGGACACACACACACAGACAGGATGTTCCGCGTGCCTTCACCTCGCTGCTATTCCTGCCTGCCCCCTGCCTCCTCTAACCTCTCTCTTACCTTCAGCGAATCCTGTTCGGTCGTTAATTTTGAGCGTTTTTCCGAGGGATCCATCCTGCGCGTTTGACGGAGAACTTTTGTTTTATTTACAATTGCAGTTTTGTGCATATTTCCTTTCCCCTGTTTCATCTTGCTTCCACTGGAGCACTGCCGTCAATTTCCCTTCATTGATTTAGTATCTTAGAGTGACAGATGAACACTTCATAAGGATGCAAAATGTCTGTGAGCTGTTGTAGATTTATGACAAAGTATCTCTTTGAGGGCTGATAAAATAGGAAGCGCTGCAAGAAACAGCTGCTCAACACAACAAATCAGACCCTGGCAGCCAACTCTCTCTCCCTCTTTTCTTCTTAAACGCTCTCTCTCCCACCACGCTGCCTCTGACGGAGCCGGGGAGTGGAGCTCCTCTTAGCAGCCCCCTCTTCCTTCCCCCCCCCGGGGCACTTGGAGAAGCTCCAGATGTGCTCCTCCAGAACCACGGACCGCATCATCCCCGCCGCTGCTTCCGCGCGCACAACTTTTGTTCCCTTAATTTACAATCAGTCCACATTTCAGACTCGGCTTCTACTCATTTTGCCTCCTCTCTCTTTTCTTGGTTGAAGCGCTAATTGAAAATGCAAAGTGTAATCAGATAAGCTGAAGAAAGATGAGTGGCTTAAAGATTGGAGATATGGGTGACAACTCGTGGCTCTGCATGAGCAATGAAGTGGCTGGTTGAGCTGGGGAGGGGGGGGGGGGATGTGGGTTTGATCAGTGTACGAGTTGCTAATGGTCTATTTTGGCAGGCGTTTTGGCCGGCTTCCTCTGCCCTCTTACTCTGGCTGCACATACTGGAAACTTCTTTACTCAGTCAAATGCATTTCAAAAAAAAAAAAAAAATGCTAATTAACACAATTCTGTTAGTACCAGGCCTTATTTTTAGTATACTGTCAATAAAACAATACTTTTGCAATTAACACTTGCACAGTATAATATTTCTAGAAGAGTGCTTAGATTACTTTGATAGTTACTCATCACAAATGGAACAACAAAGGTTATGGGGAATTTATACTTCTTCTTAGCGCAGAGGCTACGTGGACCTAACGCTGTAGCTGATGTGCACCACCCTAGGAATGTAGCTACGTGCCATGATGACATCGAGTGCAAGATGTGCGATTGGTCCGCTCGGTAGTAGCTTGTTTCTGCTTTAGTATTTCTGGTGTAGGTACCAGATCGGCCCGGGGAGTATCCAGCGCTTCTAGGTGATGTCAGCATCATTTGGACTGCGAGATTGGGTCATGGTTAGACGACACAGATTTCATTTATTTTTCACAATGCGTTTGGGAGAGATAGCTCGGTGAAGTTTTTTCATAATTTTTAACTTTCCACAAAAGACAAAAAATATGATGACAGCACATTATTCATAAAAAAATTGAGTAATAAAATGACAAAATAATCTGAGTTCGATCCATTCATTTGTATAGTAGGCACGAAAAGATTTCATAAGTTTTATCCTCAGAAATATGTTACCAATTATAAAAGCTCCCCGAGCCGATGTTGTAGCCTGAGCAGATCTGGAACCTACACCGGCTGTTTCTCCATTCCCGCAATTTTCAAGTAGTTTTAGACGAATAAAGAACTGGTAAGGTTAACTCAGGAGGTTTGGAGGTACAAACATTTGTATGACTTGTGTTCGTTGAAATTCTACCAGAATTTCAGCAAAAGTTTCATTCCCCATTATGGAAAGTTAAGCAAAAAAAATGAACCCGACTGAAAAAAGACACAGTGCCGACTAGCGGTTGGGTGGCTTCTTGTTACAAAGTGCACCAGACTGACAACATGGCTGAGTCATTGTTCCTGGGTCACGCAGGTCTCTATAAGGGCCTAAACTATTTACATTTTACAGGTTTCTGATTACCTAGCAGTGCTCTGTCAATGTTTTCGAAACTCATGCTATCACATTTTCTATAGGATGTAGTTTTTATTGACCGCCCACACCTGATTAATATTAGCATTCAAAATAATGCTGCCTTCAATCGTCATCATGTTTACCGTGTTCACAAACAAACTCCTTATCAACGCTGCCTTCGTGTGTTTTTTACCACTTTGTAACTGGAGGATTTCTAGATCTAGCAGAGGTAATTTAGTCATTGCTTTATCCTACAGTTTTTTAATATATCTGAGGCCTCATCCTTTTAATTACGCCTTTGCATTTCATGCAAGTTACCCAGTGGTTATCTTGCTAAACTGGTAGCTTGGCGTGGCTTCTAGTCACTAACGGTTGTTCTCGCGACATACAGCTGGTGTTGCCAGCTGCACGGCGAGCATTTTGTGTACACGACGTCCCGTGACGTAACCACGGGAACTCCAAATTAGACCATTTGCAGTTACTGTCTGGGAGCTATGTTTGTACTCTCTTGGCACAGGCTATAATCACCTCTCCGCACTTCAGGTTTTCTGCACCAAGCGAACATGTCCCATATCAGTCTCTCTGCTGAACATGCAGAGACAAAAAAAAAAAAAGCAGATAATCTTGGGGAGGTATAGTTGTGCTTATAGGCCATACAGGCGCCTTTCTGCCTATATTTTTGTCCCTTTATGGTTGTCAGGGTGGTTTGGCTGTTGCTGTCAATGGCTCACATTTTCAAACAGAAACTCTGGACACTGAATAGGACTGAACACATACAGTAGATGCCATGAATAGTTGAGCTGAACAAAGCTGAGCCGTATTACTCTTTGGAGGACCAACCTGGAGAATATTTGGCATTTTTCCTACAGTAGCCAATCTGTTATTTGAGTAATTATCTAAAAAGCTAAAATTAAAATACGCTACACAATTTAAATGTAATTACCATAAATCACCATAAACATGTGACCAGTTAAGGTGCCACTGCCAAGCGCTTTGGTCCTTTACATGGACAGAAAACTGAGACGAAGGAATTAGACGATGATAAGAATAACAACTTATTCTGAATTCCATCTATACCGGGAAATAAATGTTGCTGGAGTGTTATGGTCCCAGCTCTGTGTCCTTGTAATGGCTTGTGACGATAATTTCCTCTGCTGCTCCCTCCTTGTTGTTAACTTCCATACTGTGACTGTGCCAAATTATCCTTACCTGCCAAAACTTGAATGGGGATTAATGGAAGTAGTGCAGGGTGCCAGCCAGATAGGCTCACTGGGCTGGTACCCAGAATATCTGCCTGCTCTCCTTTACCCAAGGCAACCTGCGAACGCTAGGAGAGCACTAGTACTTGGCCGACAGCGCAAGTTATCGCACTGGCATTTTTGAAGAACGCTGCAACTTGCAAGAATCCTTTAATGCTCCGAGGAATTTGTCAAAGTCTTTTGAGTACAAAACTACATCATCACCTAGGGTTTGATTGTAAGATACTATAACTGGCTTGTTTATAATTTAAGAGTTGGTTTAATTAATGTTGGAGTCAGGGCATATGTGGATGAATAAAATTCCTGCAGGCAAGTACAATATCTTTTAGCACAGGCACTAATTAAAAACATCTGGATGCGGGAGTCAGGGTTGAAGAATTATCTGCTAATTTATTTTCGGCTGCTTTGTAGCTCATGTGTGTCCATTGAAATTGTTCTCAAAGGGTTATCTCTGACCCACAATTTAGATTACGTATGTTATTTAATACACCTGTTGTCTTTCATCCACGCAGGGCTGATGCTATTTTGTTTAAACAGTAGAATTATTTCCCATACACATAAACTGTGCCTTTAAACGGTATTTAAATATAATTATAATCCAGCACCATATGTGTATTTTCACTGCATATGCTACTTTGCGTCTTTATTCAACGGCACATTCCGCTTTTTTCCAAGCACAGTAGAACTAACATGTATCATTAAATGTCTCGATTGTTTAACACATTTCAGATTGGCAGCAAGACAGATTTTTTTTTTTTCCCCCACCTCCCCTTTCTTTGTAAGCTAGATACAATTTAACTGTGAACATATGCATTATTCATATTTAAAACCACGTTCTCTGAGTGGATCATTTGGCCTGTGATCATGCCTTGCGGGGGAAGTCTGTTTATTTTTTATTGAAATAATCTCTGAGTAGGAGAAAAGTTGCCCATGTGAGAAATCAGATTTTCTGGCAATGCACCAGAGTGCAGAGGAGGAGTACAGAGGAATAGAAGTGGAGGGAGGAAAGTGTGCATGAACAGGATTTTCTTTTGTTATAGACCATCAGACAAGACAAGCAGCCCTTATTTCAACGGTTGACATCTAATTGCACCTGAAAACCACTTTACAATCATTATCCCCACTACCTGATCTTTTGTTGCCACTTCAGCTGTGTGTGATTCTTAACTTTGGGGCTGCAACCTGCTTTAAGTGTTTTGCTTAATAAGCTAATTTTATTCACTCCCCTTCCATTTCCTTTCAACATTTTTTTGGGTTTGGACCTGTGTGGTTACGTGTGAATGTGCGTGTGTGCCTCAAGTGTGGGTGTAAACAATGTGCACTACATAGTTGCCATACCTAATGTGCTTGTTAGCCATCTCGGACTCCCCCGAGGCGTATGTCCCTATCCTAGGACTTATTCATGGTGCGGTTTTAACAAGCACTGTCGATGTGAGGCCATTGAGAGCTTGCAAGATTGCAGTCAGTGGCAATTTCATGTGCCACACAGAGTGCAAATGAGCTCTGCAAATATTACTGGGGCTCTCAGTCTATGTCGGTGACAGCAGGAAGGCTCTGGCGCAATGGCCACAGGCTGTGGGTAGAAGACATTATTGTACTGAGAGCAGAAGGTTCAGCAGTCCAAGGAAAATGAACAACTTTACCTGCAATCTCTGGGTCATCGACATAGCAAAACTACACTCAGTCACATGCCAGTTCATTAGGTACACTAGTGAAATTAAATCCTTTGTAATATAATTGTCAAGCACTAAAATCTTAGCCTCATGAAGTTTATGGTGTGGTTAATTGTGTGCATGCAAAGCTAAATAACAGAAGTAGTTTTGTGTTTAATTCATTGCAGTTTGCCATCACCACAATTTGAACCTCCAAAATGATCATCCAGTTGAATTACAGACCGTTTTTACACTGTTTAGACATAGACGTAACATTATAACAGTCTTGAATAATGTAGGACTTGTATATTAGATTGCATTTATTTCCACTAGTGTACCTAATAAACTGTCAAGTGAGTGTATAGTTAATTTAGTTTACAGCCCGCTACTAAAAATTACTTTGGCTTTGGGCGGCCTCACATGTCACGAGATATCGGCTGAGACGCCACCCCCAGTTCACACAGCACCTCTTTGCCCATTTTTGTATTAGCCAGAACTTAGACAGGAGTTAGAGTTTTGCAGCTCTCACAGAGCTACTACAGGAGTCCCATGGGTGCTAATGCTAATGCGAGTTTGAATATTTTCATATAAGAGCGGCAAAAGGCAAAGAATGGAAATTCGGGCCCCTTTAAAGCTTGCACCATTGTGCCTTAAAAGGATATAGTGCACTGCATATAGTGTCTCCCCATATGGTCAATTAGTTGTTGATGATTGTTGTTGTTGACATTGATTTTTCAAGCGGTGCAAGGACATTTGCTCAGTCTCTCCTCAACTCTCTACCCTTTTAAAACTGAAAATTTCCCTTTTGCATAATTATGCTGAAAAAATTCTTACAGTCAAAAAGTAAAATATTTTGTTATTTTTGAACAAGGTACTTTTAGATAAACGAAGGAACAATGTGCTGAGTACAGTCTAGGATTTTTTCTTTTTGGATGAAATTGTAATGAGTAAGATATGAAGAAATGGGAATGTGTGGGAGAAAAAAAAAAGAGAACATGAAGTCTAAAGACTAAATGTTTCTGAATAATGTTAGTCTTCTCTCTCGTGCTATTTAGGTAAATCCATTATCAGGTAGAAGGCTCTCAAAGTGTCATGATTGCTCCTTTGTCATTGCTGCATGTCCAGAAATAACTTGTACCTTGTACGCTGCTGAATTATGAAGCGAGACGTGGTTTGTACTGGAAGCACTCCCAAATGAAACGATGTTCTTCTGCCTCAAATAAGGCACGAAGTCAGACGAGCCAAAGTGGGAGGGCATAAGATATATCGAGGATCAAGAAGAATAGAGAAAGAGTGCATAAGCGGGGACCTCTGAGAGGAGGGGGCAAGAAGAAACCCACTTCATGAATTAACAAACCCGTGGTAATGGAGTCTAAGGTCTCATTGCTATTTGTGATGGAAGCAGCCATGCATTCACTCTCTACTTATTAGGAGGGAATAGGGAGACGCAGTCCTTTTGATTAATACTCCCGCCTTCGCAGGGTTGGTGGGGAGTGGAGGAGACGAGCAGGGAGTCGACCGAAAGGAAGAGGGAAGATAAGATTACCATGAGGAGAACAAAGCGTTATAAATCTGTACCTGAAAACTGACTGGCTCGCTGCAGTAGGACAATTGTGGGACAGCCACAACTGGCCAGATTAGCAAAACAAGAAGCACGGCAAAACTGAACAATGGCCGTGAGTCATAATGCTCTTTGGCTAAATAAAAAGTGATGGGGGAAAAAAAAATCCACTCTGAGAGGATGTACATACAACGTGCTTTCAGAAAGCTGCCTGGGAGGAGATGCTATGTAAGTAGGATGGGGGCCATATATAATTCAGGAAATGTGCATTTCTAATGTTTAATGATACTTCCGCTAATCTGAAGTCGACGTAAAAGATTCTATTTCTTTTCTACCTAATTTTACCACACTGCAAACCAACACGTTGGTGTGACGGTTACAGTATTAAAGGGTCACCTAAATACTGAGAGGCTTTTATATTTCTAATAGCTATAACTAAACAGAATTCTGTCTATTTCTGGACCGTTACATCCTCCAAAGAAATGACCTGCTTATGTCTCATTTGTGCCTGCCTACATTATATTGAGGCCACGAGAGCTTTCTAGAACTTATGCCTCCCCAATGTTGCCTTGAGATTTTCTCCAGTAAAAGCCCAAATCAAGCAAGAAAACAGTTTATCCACAGTCGTCATAGTTTTTTTTTGTCCGTATCTCTTACATAATCTTGATTAATGACTATAATAATGAAGGGAAAATCACAAAACAGGTTGGCCTGTGTTGAAAATGGGACTTTTTTCAGTCCTCAAAAGCATATTGATACCAGACAGACTTTTTGTTTTGCCTTACATAATGATATTTCCTTGACTGTCTGTTTCGTTTGCCTGTTTTGACTTCGAGTTCTAAAAAGTTGTCTTGTCTTGCAAATTCCAGGGTTTCTGTGCTAAATTCAGACAAAAACAAGACTTTTTTTTTCTTCACAATCGTGTCTACGCTCTGGATAAACAGCGTTCGCAGGTCACATTCAATCCCCCGACTTTGCGTTACATTTGTGCATAACCTCTTTCACATATGGATTGTGGCCCGGACATTTTCCGGACATCTCCTAGTGGAGCTTTGCGAGAGAGTGGTGCAGACACTGACTTATTTCTGCCTGTTCCTTCAGTACAAAGTCAGTGTAATGTCAAATTGAGCCTGCATTTTAATGGCCTGGAAGCCAGCCCAAACTTTCCCTGCCCACGCCATTTTTATAGGGTATCGTTGGTCAGGAGTTGCTCTGTTGCGAACTGATCATGGCCTGGCAAAGATCTGCCAGGCCAATTAAACTGAGTACTGTTCACTTGACTTGTTTACAACAAAATGTCTTTGATTGTTTGTAGGGCTATCCAGCTTGTGCATTTTGTTTCTCTTTATGAGTTGAAACACTCCCTGTGGTATGTTACCTGACTACTGTTGTGATAAGAATAGCATCTTTCTGTGCCAGGCTAGCATTTTAATACAGCACATAATTGACTGGAGAATTCACAGTTCACAGAGGATATGCTGATGATGTCGAGTGAATCTGGTTCCTGCTCTTTTCATTCCGCCCTTTCAATGATATTGTGGATTCCAGATACATTGATAGATGCATGTTCATCAATATCGGTGCGCATCATTGTGAATGAGTCCTCCTCGTTCTATACACTCTACCCAGGAGCCAGCACTTGCCTAAACCCAAACGGTCCAGCAAGTGAGAAAACGTCTGATAGAGACAGTATCCCGCTGCATGTAGGCGAAACTTTCTCAGTGATGTGTGAAAATGGCTAAAAATAAGACTATATGCACCGGTTGAGATCCTAAAACGCAATTTCAACTAATGTTGCTCACATAAAAATAATCTGGTTGAGATAAGAAAAGTTGTAGATATGCAGTGCCTCTGAATCACATAAACACAGACAGGAGATGTACTGGCAGCTCTGCTTTCGAAGGTTCTGTTGAGTGTAACTTGAAAGAAGGGGAAATGGACTGGAAAATGTCATTGTATTATGTCTGGACTGTGTTTGATTTTCAGTCATAAGGATGAAGAGAGTTCTTTTTGAAAATAGCTTTCCGTTTGGGAAAGAGAATTTAAAAGAATTATAGTATAATAATTTGTTATTGAACAAATACAGGTTTTCCCATACAATGTTAATACTATGGCGGCCTGCCAGCGTCTAATTTACTCCACCGTGATCTCATAATGAGCCAGAAATACTTTTGCATGCAGCAAACAGCTCTTCTCTCCATCCTAGCCATCATGCTAGCTAAACATTGTTATTAAACTGACTCTAGCTGATGTGAAGGTAGCTGATTGCTAGCTGGGCTTCATTTGATCCATTTATTCAGGGCTGATCCGACTGGACGGATGTTCACAGTGATATTCAAGAGTGATTAAAATTTGTATTCATTTCGTGCAATGTTTATTGCACATGTTCATAATATTGTAATTCAACAGCGAATTTTTCAGTATAGAGAGTATGCATTGACTTCACTCCCACCCGGGGCCACGCCCCCCTGAGTGGCAAAAACATGGCGAAATGTATCAATAAATACGGCAAGACCAGGATAAATGTGGATTATCAATTATTAAATTGAACTTGACAATGATTCATACAAATTAGTATGGATTTGGGAAAATGGATTAGCCTTGGTTTCAGGTAGTTTAAGTTAGTTTTAGGTCATTTCAGATATTAAAGATGCTTTACTGAGAAGAAACATTAGTCATACAATACTGTAGCGTCTGACCGGACGTTAAAAGGACGACGAGGAGTGATCACAAATATTCTGTTTATTGGTTTATTGTTATTTATTGTAGCAACTGAAATAGTTACTGTCGGCTGTAACTACATCAAAACAAACTTATCTGACAGCCCTCCAGAACGTAACTTAAGAAGTAACTTAAGGTATGACTTCATCAAAACATCCTGTATAAATTAATGTTACCTGACACTAAATATGAGCCATAATACCTGGTTTCTGTGCCTGGATTCCAGTTGTTTCTTCGTAATTCAGCCATCTATTTACTAATACGGCTAATCTCCATGCTCAGCTGTCAGTTTTTGCCTCTCAGTGGCCGTAACCACGGAAACTTGGCTTGCTGTGGGTATGCCGTCACGTGCATACCTTCTGTTGTATTTAGATTACTTTAGGTGGCACAAAAAAGTGTTGTATAAAAGTAGCTGTTAGATAATCACAAATTGGGGAGGAACTAGTAACTTCTCAGCTCTTACTTACTTAGGAGAGCACAAAATGAGTCACTAATAGAAGAATTACTCGCTGTGCTGCCCAGCATCTGAAAAAAAAGCTAACCAGAAACAGCTCACAAAGCGCTGAAAGCAACTGTTCAGGAACTCCTAGGCAAAAAATGTATTAATCATGTTGCTTGTGATAAGCTTCTCGGCCATTCCTCTGTTAACTTCTCTAATTTTTGCATGCCGTGCTATAAAGTGTTACCATTTCATGCTGTCGCTGCTGTTGCCTGCAGTCAGTGTAATCAATGCAGTTATCTTTCCTCTTGACCAGTTTTTCAGCACAATCACAGCAGTCAAGGAGTACTGTTTGACGGCCAAGTCATCATTTCTTTCATCCTGAAGGCTTTGAAGAAGAAAGACTCGCTGCGCTGCACTGCTGCACCTCAGTAGTCACATATCAATCTTTTATTTTACTGTTTTGGCCTCAAACACAACATGCTTAATAATGTTCCCTACATGTCTGGGTCAGCCTGTAATGCCCCACCAATTATGAGCACGGAGCTGTCCGCGGGCAGCGTTACCAGCATTTGAGCCAACTCCGAGAAATACCCTGAAGGTAAACGGTGGAATTGAGACAAAGCTTTCCAGCTCACAAAGGTTGCCAAATCTCTGCTTGCATCTATTAAGCAAGTTTGGCATCCTCACCTCTCCTCACCCCCCACATTTGCCATAGACCGCCGGTTCAAACATTCTTCTTTCATGTCCTCACTCACTATGGTGCTGAAAAGAAAGATAGGACGCGAGGTTGTTGTTTTCTGGTTTCTTTCTTATTTTATTTAATTCCAACTCTGTGGCCAGACCTCAAGAAAAAAAAAAAAAACACTTTCCACAAGCAATACCTGCACCTTAGGTTACCATGGAAACGCTTCACTTAAAAATAGACCTGGAGGAATGAAAACTACGGGTAGAATATGCCTCCTTGATGTGGTTCAGGAAGATATATGGGTATACCTTAAAACAGGTTAGCATCTGGCTGTGTTTTACAGCATCAAAACAGCATCATATAGTGACGGCAAAATTGTGCTTTGAAAGGCAGAAAAGCATCACGGCTCGCATTCGCTAATGTAGCGCTGCGTTGTAAAATGAATTCATTTTGAAGGATAATGCTGATGGACTTGTAACAGCGGAGTGATGAGCACGAGCCTGTTCCGCTTTACATGTTTCCTGTGTATTTACAGTAGATGACAATAACAAAGCGTCAGAACGAGGTGTGTTTTTCATCCCCGCGCTGAGTGAAGTCTCCACAGAATAGTGTTTTGACAGCTCTGACAGACACTGCCTCTCTTCCAGGATTTACATACTACTGTGGCTGTGAAGATGCCTGACGAGGTACCAGTGGGGTGCAATTCTCCTTTGTTCCAGTGCCGCCACAGGAGTGATTTTAAATTTGGTTTGCGCAGTGTTGTCATATAACTTTCATTTAATATAAAATATTTATTTCAAAAAAAAAAGAAATAATGTAGCTTTACATGACATATCACACTGCACTTGTCACTTTCCTCCTGTGAGGCTGTCTTGTACGGACTAGTCCCGGAATCTGTTTCGTAGTTGCCAGAAATTCATTCAGACTACGGCTCTGAAATTCAGTGGGCTGGTTTACCGTAGGAAAAAAACGGCGTGTCCTGAGCGTGTTTATAAGTCAGACTGTAGATGTTTAATTATATGATGCAGACATTAACGGTGGCAAAACAATAGGCAGGTTTAAAAAAAAGTTTTCTCTTTTACACAGTTACAAGAGCAATATGATACTTTAATGTGCTTTGAGTTGTTAGTAGTACGACATCTTAGGTCACATTATGCTTTGAGATCCATCAAATTATTATTTTTTTCATGGTGACTGCCCCCACTAAATATTTGCCGCATTTATAGTTGGTATGTTTCTTGTTTTTCCCACAGTCGGTGGGTGTGTGTGTGTGTTGGCTGCACGTAGACATGACAGTGTTAGATTTAGCGCTTTTCCCTGAAATGATTTATAAAATGTGTCTTTCTGTTGTTGATCCAATTATATGTGATTGACAGAAAGACAAACTCGGGCTCAAGTGGTTTAGGGCTGCAGGCTGTTTGCTGATTTACATTAGGTTCCCTATTTCACACAAAACAAAGAGAGCAGTAATTTCCCTATAATGAGGGGAAAACAACACGTAGCAGCAGGTACTTAAAAGGAGTTATTGAGACAAATATGACAATGCAATCTGCTGTGGTGTGAAAAAAAAAAGCAAAGGAAGAAGCCAAGACTCCTCCTTAACTCTGGCGCAGAGAGAAGAATAAAAGAAAATCCTGCATCCTTCGTAGTTGCAGACGCAGCAGCTGTATGTGAGAATATAAGAAAGAGCATCTGCATTTAATGTCTGCTGACAAAGAACCTGACTATATGTGGGACATTTTGTTTGAGATCTTTGAGCAAAGTTGGCATATCATGCTTGAAGAAAATGTATCATTTACATCTGTGAGTTGTTTTTCTTTTTACATTTCTGTGAAGTTTTACTTAATAGCATCCAGATTGGACTGACGTGCTGCAGTATGTTCCTGTTATCCAGAGAATAAAGTAGAGGTATCCAGGCGGTCTGATGTGTGTGAATGAAAGAGAAGGGGGACATCTGTGCAACTGCAGTATCTATAATTGGACAGTTAATTCATTAGCACAAGTCGTCAGCTTAATTTTGTTGCCGTTTCAAATTGAAGAAAGAAAAGAGCGGAAGTGCAAGAGGAAAGATGTAGGTCAAGCCCTTGGTTTGGCCTCATTGCACACACAATACATGACATAGGTATGTAAACAGTAAACATGTATTAAAAAATCTTTTTAGAAGGCCTTATGTCACATGTAGATTGTAGATGCTATGATAACCGTATAAAAATGTGATTTGCAATGAATTTTCTTTAAGACTCAAGAAGCTAGATCCTTTCTGTAGTTGCTGTTTTTCACTGACAAGCATCAATCCAGCAGTCAAGGATGAAGCAGTCCATGAAAGACCAAAATGACATACTGTTCTGTTTTTGTTTTGTTTTTTTTTCACCAGCAGTGGTCTGTACTGTAATGCGGGATATAGCCACAAGACATGCAAGGTTTTTCAGCTTTACATTTTTTTTTTTTCCCTAGCCTGGGAAGTCATCAATCATGAATATTGCTCTCTCTCTCTCTCTCTTTCTCTCCGCCTACGTACACATAAAACTCAGCTGGATGCAGCAGGTCCAGGTGAGCTGACTGCATTCCCAGTCAGGAAATTCCGCGAAACACAAAATATAACTAATACAACGAGAGCACAGCCGGAAGGTTCAAGAAATTGTGCTGAACCTCAATTATTTAAGAGAGTGAAAAGATGCTTTAACCTAGAACATAGGTAAGAGAAGCACCAGGAGATCCAAGTTGTATCTAATATACATTTATTGTTGCATCAGTTCATAGCCAGATCTCTAACCATGAAATGAATTCAGGAACAACGATTATGACAAATGATAGCAGCGGTTAACCATAATGACTATAGATTACCTATAATGAAAATACAGTCAGAAATGACAGAATGAGTTGAATTTCACATAAAAAAATAATGAATTTGTAGGTTGTATATTGATGTGCAATAAAAGTGATGAATGCTTTACAAAGGAATCTATGGAGCAGACATGGTATTTAGATAACTGTGTAGGAAGAGAGCAATGTGAGGGCAGAGCTATTCACCCCTTTTAATAGTCAGTGAAATCAGATCAAGTTTATTTGTCTTGTCTGTGAATCACGGCTTATAAATCGTGTTGAGACACAAGGTGCTTTGCAGTGCACTTTTTCGTAAAGCAGATCCGAAGAGCTCTGTGTCGAGGAGTTTGGTGTTAAACATATGCCAACATTACACACGCTGAGCCTCACGATTCAGAAATGTTAATTGGATATGTTTTACAAACTTGGCTCATGTAGGTTGACTGTAGCAGGCTAAGGCGCTGATGCTAATGAACGGGTTATGCGCAGTCTCTCACCGTCGAGTGTGCTTGTGTGAAGTTAGGACTTAAAAAAAAAAAAAAGGAACAAAATAAAGACACCAGCACTTTGGCTCAGAGGTTTCTTAGTGTCTGTGTTCATGCTCATTGACCTGAACTGTCACAATGGAAACTCTCAATGGGACAAGAGGAGCTAGTATGTGATGCTTGCGCTGACCAGTATCTGATCCCTTATTAGCCTCCTTCCATGTCCGTTGGTCGGGACTGAGCACCTAGACCCCCAGGAATTTAACCCATATCCCTGCAGTGGTTGTTGAGCGTTTTACCACCCATTTGCTTTTTTGCCCCGCTTTCAAGCAGGGCCACATCCGTAGGCCTTCTGGACACCACCTTGTCCGTGTGGTAGCTGCCAAGGCTCATCCTGCTTCTCCCTGCGTTTGTTGTTAGCAAGCACTGGGCGTGCAAAGAGTTCAGCAACGAGAAGAAACATTTGTCTTTGGGATAATCATGTTTAAGTCTGCCTGGCAACTTAAACACTACAAATTCCCATGACAGATTACATTTCTAAATCTGTTTACTAACCCATTTACACATGAGCACTTGAAGGTTGAAGAGGTCACGCTCGCATGCGACTGATTTGAAATTTGACACATCTGCACAAAGCCGTGTTTACTTGTGATAGCAGAGTGGTTTGATTATAGCTTGAGTCAGTCACTCAGGCATCTTATCAAGGTGTCCAATTGTAAACATATCATGTGAGACCTACAAACCATATCACATAAACTCCATGAGAGAAATGGCTTGGAAGAGTGAGCAATTCCTTAGAATGAGATAGACTGGAAACAGGGTGGAGTGTTATTCTTTTTTTTTTCGCCACTGAGACATGATTTGGTCTTTTTTTCACCTGAGCCCCCTGCTTGTGCCTTTCTACTATCTCCACCAGCAAGATCAAAGGTGATCCTTGATGGGATGGGCAATTCATTCCACCCTGACAGGTGGGATACAGTCAGGGATGCCCATCACTCAAGCCCCCATCAAACTGTCAAAGATGTTTCTTGATCAATCGCTTGAAGAGTAGGAGAAAACTGGCCCCTGGATAATCTAGAAGGTAAACAATGAAATGAGAACAAATGTGCTCTGACATTCAGTACACTTTGAATGTATTTTCACGCTCAGATGTAAACGATTGCTCACTTTATCACCTGACCAGGGTGTTTTTATTATTTATGATTATATATTATCTTAATAAAGCCAGACTGTGAATTTCTGACAGTGACATCAGCAGTAGTTATTAATAGAGATATCAACATGTGTTCTTGCTTCTGCCGAAAAGTGGTTTCAGAATCCCTGTCGATATTAATAATCCTTTATTTGCAGTCTTTGAATTGAAATGCAAGTAAGAGACTGGGACACGGCTGCCTCTTTGTGAGGAGATAGGCGTTCATTGTAAAATGACAGAAACAAGATAAACGCAAGGCTTTCTCATTACTTCAGGGCTTCCACGCTTATAAATATGCATGACCTTAAACAGTCACAAACAATGCAGATTAAGAAATGGAAATCACCCTTTCAAGGGCTTTTGTAGCTGTGGTGAATTTAATGTGATTATATAAGTTAACATCTATTTGTAACTCTTGAGTTCTGCCTGCAATGTATGGCAGGATGTTCGGTGAGATTATTGCTTTACATCGGTAAGACGTTCATTTGCATGTGTGCACACAGCAGGTTACTAGACTAGAATCATTAATGACGTGTTTCTTGGTGTCAGCACAACGGGAAACAGCCACGCTACCTTGGAAACATGCATTCACATGCATAGGGGTGTAATGGTTATTTAATTAACTGACCACTATTAGTTGAGCTGACCGCGATGGTTTTTTGCGATTGTTCAGCTGTTTAAAAAAACGGAACAAGCAGAAATGTCATATATTCATAACTGAGTCTACACGGCTACATTGACTGTGTTCAAGTTGTGGATGGTCTACTTTTATGTGCTTTTTATAGCTTCAGACCTCTGCTATGGAGACTGTCAAAGGTTTTAACACACTGTTATAACACAAGTGGCTCTTATGCATGTAGCTTTTAATGCTTGGATTCCACATAGTAAAAGTCATTGTAAAAACTGTATTGGTGTATTATAATTATTACGATAAAATTTGTTGAAGATGTTTTAGGTTAATGCCTAAAGCACTGCAGCCTCCAGCCATGTGGCTGTGTGCCATGTGCCTTTTACGGAGGTATTACTGTGAAGGCAATAAATGAATAGAAAAGCCATTCACGTATAATCACAAAGTGAACTAAGCAGCAGGTGATATGACTGTACTTCCTGCACTAGCACTATTACAACACTCAGTTCATGAGACCAGTGTGATTGTTTTTGATTAACACGCTCTGTGGCTCAGGTTACTTGACAAGAAGAAAAAAAAAACAACAATCTTTTCACCTTGCCTTTAAGGACTCCCATTGTAATCAGCACCAGTGTTAATTAATTCTGAGTGTTAAAATCAACACTATAACAGTGTTTATGCAGAATTAATGTAACACTTGTTATTAACAGTCCCCCCAAAGCATATCAGCTGTGAATGTACCACCAAGCCTCCAATCAACACTTGTCATCTCAGAATACAGGCGGATGGAAAACAGCACTTAATGGCAGAGGAATATTTAAAGTGTGATGATCTATTGTGCGATAGTGAGTTTTTGAATAGTCTCTGCACATCCTTTTTCCAGCTGAGAGCTGAGTCTGCGGTGGGCCCTTGTATTTTTCAGTATAAAATGGACCATGACCGCGGGTTCAGAGGAGGCCAATCTCCTAATGGTCTGGTCACGAATACTGAGGAGCCTAAAATCCAAGAAAACCGTTACACTGATATGTGTGGGGAGTTTTAGCAGCAGGGTTGGAAACAAAAGGTGTAACCCTAACCCTAGTCCACATGGGGGCTAAGGAGCCTGATGTGCCATAACCATAGCCATGTATTGTATACTCTTGACCACTGCAGCGCTTGAAGGGTCACAAACAGTAGATTATTATCATCCAGGGTTTCCTTGGCCAGATGGTACGGCCAACATATTAAAAAAAAGTACTGAACTGCCATTTGAAGAGGGTATTTTAAACAGAAGTGTCAGGAACCGAACCAACCTAGAGTCACTTCTGCCTGTATTACTCTTATTTCAATACTATTATATACAGTGTCCGCTGTATTAGGATTTTCTCCTGTGGATTTGAGATGCAACACTGTATGGCCAATGTAATTGCCTCCTCAACTTGCAAAGATGCTGATCTGAACAAAGTGGAATCTGCTGTGCGTCAGAGAACACGTAACCAGGGTGCGATTTGTGAAAAAAACAGAGGTGGGGATAATTTTGAGAAACATCTCCAGATCTTTAATTCAGAGCAGGCTGTGCACTGGACTGACCTGTCTGTGGTGACAGTAAGCCACTCTCGACGCTCGCGCCATTTAGCAAAGCGACCCGGCTTAATGCCACCCCCAACCATAGTTTCTCCTCAGACAGGGAGAGGCTGCTGTCCACCATCCGATCAGCAATGTCAGATCTGGTTTCATCTTCTGTTGTATTTTTTTTCTCAGAATGTTTTGTTGTGGTCCTGTAAAATATGATGATATGCTGCTCTGGATTCTTTTCATTTTTTTCTCCATTTGAAAAGCTTTTGTTGCAGCGTGGATGATACAGACAGGAAGTTGGACATGTGAAACGCAAGAAGATCTGGTTGGTTTTCAAAATAAATGCCTCTAACTCGCTCCCGGTAGATCAAAATCACAGCACAATCAAAATGAACACACACCCTGTGTACTTTGGTTAATGATTACGATGTAATGGTGAAAATACTCTGGGTGGGGGGGGATAACTTTTGTCCCCACCGAGGATAAAAATAATTCAGCACAGGGAAGGACGTGTAAACCATAAACCTATCCCCACCTGCAAATCGCACCCTGCACGTAACAGTTGTTTTTCTGCAAAGATTTCACAGAGGACCACGAGTGCTGCCTTTAGCATGAACCTTCACCAACACTACAATAGCTAAATACAAAATAAATGGACTCTACTTTTGAAAAATTGTTTCTGTTAAATGTAGAGATTCCTGGTAACAAAAAACAACAACTCCCAACTTAGAGCTGCAAACGTATGGCAAAATGCAACGCAGCATTGTGTGGTTATGCATGTTATCTCTGGGACCATTTAAATGAGGTGGGCCAGGAATAAATTGCCACAACGGCAAACACAATACCTTAGCCCCAAACAAACACATTGGACAAAGATTCATTGCAGCAGAGTGGAATGAAAAGTCTCACCTCTCATGCATTAAATCTCATATTCTTGAAGGGATTGATGCTTCTAACAATAGTTCACTAAGCCCAGCTTGTTGGAGCCCTTTAGCCATAATTGCTTGTAGCAGCAAAATTTTGCCGCAGTAACAGCTTGCTATTGTGGTGAGGAGAATTAGGAAATTGTTGAAATAAAATATTTGCTTTGCCTGGCAGTCAAAGGAGTAAATACAAACACAAAGCATTGGACTTGGAGCAGTGTTTGGAAGACGCCTGACAGTTATTAAAGAGACACAGCACAATTTGAGTTCATATGAAGTCACCTTCAAATACCGCAGTGCAGATCAGGATCAATAACATCGGGGAATTTTACTCTTGGTGGAAATTGTGTAAATTCTCTTGATTTGAGTATACAGTATTTGCACATTTGATCAATTTTGGTATTTTTGATCATATCTAGAGCAACGTTAAAAGTACAGTCACCTTCAAATCCTTAACCCAGAAGTAGAAGCATGCGTCTTGCACTGACAGTATTCCTGTTGTTTTTATGGAAAAAATACCAAAGCATCATAGTAGAAGAGACATGTTTTTGTTGAGATGTGTAGCATACTAGCAGAGGGCGAGGTGCTCAGACTGTCGATAAGCATGTAAACACAAGACCCTTAGCAGCTTTGTGTGACACCAATGTTTTGAATTTGCTCAGGATGTTTTGAGGCACTATCATCTGAGAAGAATGACGACATAGAGGCTGGTTTGCAGGCAGTGGCAGAAGTCCAGACAAGAGATGATTAAAACGCGCGAGGTGGACAGACTTGCTGCAGAGGGACAGTTTAATGTGACACATTTCACAAGCTCCCAAAAAATAAGGATGTTGTGTAATTTCTGATTCATCCCTCTGATTTGTTAACTATATAAAAAAAATGGCTTGTTGGACCACAACAGTAAGGATGACTACAGATTATGAACAACTTTTCTGTAATTTATCATGTAGCAGATACAAGCATTTTGCTCTAAGGCGGCCCAATAATAGGAATTAGGTATTATAGTTCATTCAAATTCAATAGTTCTTTAATCACTTAAGTAAAAACTAATGTCATCATGATAGGTGATGATGACGGTAGAGCATAGGTCTTCAACAGGAGATACTGCATGGGGATCGCAAAATCTTTTCATACACACACACATATATATATATATATATATATATATATATTTTATTAATTTCCCCCCACAAATTTAAATTTCTTTAAATATATAATAACATGAATCCAACATATTTTAGTCGAGGGATAAATGGAGGCAGAAGACGTTATCTTTCAGTCAGCACTTCACTCATTCAGCGATACAGGAGCTTTCTCAGCAGCGCACCCTTTCACACAGTGAGTGCCACACTAGATCTGTCAATATAAGCTTCCTGTACACTGTAGGCCCCACCCCTATCGCTGCTGAGCCAATCATGAGGCCACATTACGCAGGTTCCCTGCAATCGGCCGAGAGCATATTTAGTCCCCAGGTTAAATCCAGAAGCACGCTGTAATATTAGCAGAAGCTACCAGTGCAGCTCGTTCTCATGGAGTCCACTACTGAGGCTAAAATGGATCGCATCGTTTTATTTTCTTTATCTTTTAATTTCATATTACATTGAAAATAATAATAAAAAAAATAATAATTTGAACCAGGGAACCGGGTCCCTACTTAATCTTTCATCAGTTTGAGGGTCCTTGGCCTGGAGAACATTGAAGACCCCTGACGTAGAGGATGGTTTAAGTTCTTGCTTTTAATTTTCTGGGAACCATGTCGTCCTATACCAAATATTTTGAGTCAAATACTTTTTGTTTGTATGTGACCGATTGGTTGTGCTACAGGAAAACCAACCAACCCTTCAGACCAGTACTGTCAAACCTAGGGCCAGACCTGGGCATATTGTCACAAAAAATGTATACACTAGTAGCATGTTTATAACTAGTTTTTCAGCATGAAAAAACACTATGCATAATTTATCGGAAAGAAATCCTGATGTCTAAATCGAAATAGATTAATCAACATCTAACACGAGAATAAAAGTTGAAGTCAGCCTTTGCCATAGCGCAATGGCATAGAAAAAGGAACTGGAGGCAGAGGACTGCGTAAAAAATATGCATCTGTAACGATGCTAACAGTTGTAATGAATAAATAACTAAAAGCTGATGTATTATGTATGAAGCAATTTCTGCAGCTGGAGGGAAAACTGTGTTAAAATGGGGAAGAATGGTTTTAGTTTCCAACATTTCCGTGGTGGAATACAAATCAAGGGACGGACGTTAGAGGAGGTGCCATTGATCTTCTGTTCCTGCTGCATTCACAAACGAACCTGCTACATCATGGGGAAAAACTTGCTATACTCAGAAGCTCAGAATTAATTGAGACAAATTAAAAAGAAATTAAATAGATGATTATTGAGCCATTTTATCCTTTATTAAACATAAAAATAATATTTATTATACCACAAAGAAGTAGCAGTTATTTCACTTTATCACTGCGTTAGGTTTACTTGTATAAATGCCCTATTCTCACTTCTCCACTTAATGGAGATTGAGTGTGGCTCTGATGATGGTTTTCTTGCTTCTCTTTCTTGTTCCGTACTGTCACATACTTTATATATCTAGAGATCTCTTATTTAGAGACACAGACACACATTCTTTGCACTTCTTATTCTTTAGTAAGCTTTAATTATAAATGATAAGAATTTATGCCATTGGTAACTTCTTCTGCTTAACAGAAAATGTGACACTTTAGTCAGTGATCTTGTCAGAGAGAGTTTATGACAAAGTCATATCAAAAAGGCTTTTGTGGTATAAAAGCTCAACTCTCTGACAAATGTGTATCCACAGTCCAAACTCTAATACTTGTCATGTGCTGTTTAGAGGGCCTGTGAAAGTGTCTGCTTTGTTTTGCTGCACGCTCCATTCCATTACAATGACTATGAAGTCATTCCGCTTTCCACATTCAGCTTTACAAGAACACAGCCTGCAGCAGAGGCTTCACATCAAATGCAGTAAGAAGAATAAAACATGCAAAACACTCGAATGATCCTTGAGCAAGCATGGGAAGAGAAGAAGTGATTTCGTATGAACAATGAAAGGCATTCAAGGTTAATATTTAGAATTCAAGTGTAAGAAGTAAGTAAGTGAAGCTGAAGTATTCGGTTTATTATAAAGCACTGGCAATATTATTACACAGAATGCTATTTGAAAAATGTGCAAATCTTTTTTATTTTTTTTTTTTTTTTTGCCATTTGCCTCAGCTGAGTCATTAAGTGTGTCACAGCAACTGACCGTACAATAGGCAGAATCACAGGCCAGACATGGCCCAGATTCACAGTTTCACTTATTTGCATTTTTTGTTACAAAGACTTCTCTGGCTCCTTGATCCATACTGTGAATGGATACGTTTTAATTTGCGTACAGATGTCCTAATTGCATGTGGAAATTCTCATTCTCTGTGGTAAGATCCCAGAGTGCTGCAGTGTACCTGGAGCAGCTGTTCAGCTCCTGGATAAATGATGAAAACCAGATATAATGTAGCAAGAGAATAACCAGTTCACGCCAATTAAGGTTGGTCATTTTCTACAAATGATGAAAGAGTTTAAAGGCGTCCGTATTCTTGGCACACAGTGGATATGCACCAGATTCTACCTGATTTAATCTAGTATCATATAAATAAATACCAGTATAATATGGTGGGTTAAAATAAGTCAGGCCCAGTGGCTCTAATTATGATAATCAGAGAGTACATGTTCAAGGTGTGCGATTCTCTTTTCATGAACCTAACCTTCTGTTGCAGCTATGGCCATTACGCTAAACACTAGACAATCTACGGTTCTGTTCACGTGCCCAGCTGACATCAATCAACCAACTCTGGCCACCATACATGCTTTCAACAGCTGGTAGCCTGTTTTGTTGCTATTAAAAGTTCCAGGTTATTTATGAGTCCTTTCCTTCCTTCAATTCCTAACTGGATGAATTAATTAGCTGCGTTTGTGGCACCGGTGCCAGTCCGTGGAGTCTAGCGATGCATTAAAAAAGCACATAAATTTTTAGAGACATCCCCACGAAGCACTTTGCACATTAAAACTTTGCATAAAGAACAAATGGCAAACCTGAACTAGATTGAGAACTTTTCAATTAGAATACATTTGCGCCAAATGTAAGAACCAAAGAATGAAAACTAATGTCGAATGTCGCATGGCCAGGAGGTGCTCACGGGGACAATTCCAAGACTCATTTGTGAGTGAAATAAGAGCGGAGATAAATGATTCACTAAGACGGACGCCGACTGTGAATTAATCAGGGTCGATTTGACGACGCAATTGAAAACATGTAAAAACAGCAACATCATTCAAATTATCCACACGTTCGTGCACCTGAGTGAATACACAGGTGCACAAGCTCAGCACAGTCGGCTCTGAGCTGCTCCGCTGTCTGGAGGACGATTTTAACCTCAGTCTACAAGGTATAAACTACATCGGGTCAAGGTCCATTCAACATTCATACATTAATGCCACACGATTATTCAGATGTGCGACTGTCGTCACACCTGTCATTATTCTGCTGAGAGTATACCTCCGCGGACCCGCTGCTGAATGATGTATCACCTGTCGACTTAGAAATCACCCGCACTTCCATCACGCACTCTCCCTCACCTTGGAACAGCGAAGCAGCGGTGCACAGGTGTGGTAACTTATAAGAATTCACGTTCCCCTCCCCTTCCACGGCATCACGGCAGAGTGCTGTCATAGCACCTGTCATCACCACTATGTCAAATTTCATTAGAGGGAAAGACACCGGACTCCTCGCTTGCGCAGCAGGCAGCAGGTGGCTTGGGATACTGACATCAACTGTCCTCTCGCCGTCCCCCAATGGACCATCTGAACGCACAGAAATGCTTTCCCTGTCACTCTCACCCTACTTTGACCCACCTGCTTTGCATAATAACACCACAGCAACCCTGTTATACGCCAGTGTCTTTTGCATTATCAGGCATCAAAGGCCAGTGCTGCTCATGACAGCAGATGCGCCATGCATCTCAAAACTAGGGGAAAAAAAAAAAAAATCCTTTCCTAACTTTCTCATGACTGAGGCCCTGATGAGTAGAAATTGGTACACGACGCCAGCAGGTTTTTAATTCTGGTTGGGGTAAATTTTTTTGTGAATCTTTGCCCAGATCCATTTTATTCTTACACATTAATACATAGCAGTCCTTGGCTATTTTTTTCATTATTTCTCATTATACTCATTTACACGTAAAGTGAATACAAAAGACACCATCTGTTCTTGGTGTGCAATTACAAGGTGAATCCAGGTAAAAGTCATCATAGCTTACATAGTTTTGCTATTAAGTCTGCAGCCGGCACCGAGGATGAGGTGTAAAGACGAGGTCAGACAATGATAGACTGAAGATATCAATTTTTTCAAAATGATTCGCAGCATCGGGGTATTAATAAATGGTCATTGAAAAAACTGGAAGCGGTTCTCCGGCAATTTAGGATTACACTGTCAAAAAAATTGGGGCTCGCCAAGAACCCCCAAATGACCGGTTGTTAAATTTGTCCTTATGGTGTCCAGTTCAGGCCAGGTCCGAACAACACGTTGAAGTGAACGCGGACGCGGTTTCTGCTGATGTGCAATTTGCATCGCATTCCCAGAACATTAACTGAGTAGGTGGTTTTGTCTGGTGCGTGTTCCAGCGGAAACAATCATATTCTGTTTAGTGAGCATGTTTAAAAATGACGGGGAGAGAAACATATAAACAGAGGAGACACATTATTCTTGTGCGTTGTTTATGCCTCTCTGCTGGACGCCCGGCTGGTGCCACTCACTATTTATTCTAAATGTTGCCGGAAACAAACCCTGGTATTGATTTCTACTTCTATCCTACTGATTTCAGATAGAAATCTATATGCCCAAGTTCCTCATTTTTCCAAAGGGAAAGTGAGCACTCGTCTGATAAATGACAGAGATTGATGACAGAGACATTTTTGTAGTTATTGAAAGAAAGCCTCATCCCATAAATATTTAATCCAACAGACAGTCCTTCCATTGAATCAAAACCTTTGATGGAGTATCTTGTTTCTTGCTTTGTTGCGGCAAATTTTGCAGCACAGCAGTGGCCGCCAGCTTATGCTTTGTGTTTCATCCCAAGTATATAGCAATGCTGAAACCATATTTTTGTGATTTCAAAAAGCAGTCGTAGATGACAGTCCAATTCAAATTCTCAAGAAGGGATGTTAAATTAGTCGAGGGTCCTCCTCCAAGGTCTTGTGGTGATTCTTGTTATTTACAACCCGCTCACTTCATCTGCCAACTGTAAGCAGAGTTACAGCCACCGACTCTGTTAGTGCTGCAAAGTCCGGCGTCGTAAAACTTTTACTCAGTCCTGAGCCAAATATCCTTTATCACAGACGCTGGCATAAAACTGATTACAGTTGTTCACCTGAAGCTTCATAAAAATCTTACAACGCAGCTAACAGAGACTTTGAGGGACAGACGAGCAGGACGTTTGACAATAAAAAGTAATGTTTATCAAAGGTTATTAAATAAAGTGTGTGGCGAAGCAAAATTAAAACCCTAATGGGGAAAAGAATCATGGCATATGTGTGCTCAAAACTTTACTATTATGGCTGTTTTCCTCAAGTGGGCAATTTCGCTTGCGCGTCCTTCCGAGCTTGACCTTGGTGCTGTGTGTTGGAGGCTGGCTCCAGCTGTTCCAGCAGAGTTTATCTCGGGCCATAATTACCAATGACAGTGTCTCAGGGAGGAAGTTGTCTCCTTGACAGATAGACAGCAAAACACTGTCGACAGGACAGTGGAACACTGAAGCCACTTTACAGCTGAGAGGGGGAAGGAAAAGGAAAAAAAAAAAAAATGAGATGTCACACTGGACCTAGTCTTCACACTGTACCGAGCAGACAGAGGAGAGGAGGTGGGGTAGTGGATGTAGCATGCGCGCTCAAGAATATCCTCTCATTCGGTTAAACGAGCTGAAGACTTGTCACGGTATTCAAAACGTAGTTGCGGATACATGCCGCAGCGGCTGAGTCATCAGACATGTGCATGTGACACAGAATTTCAGTTTACTGAAAAGATTTAGGAGCTGCTGAAGGCCTTTCATATTGAAAGCTGCAGAGCAAAGTAACCTCCTGCGAGTCTGAGCCCCATTCTTATTTCTCTGTTACTATATATACCTACTCTGCTGTGAATGCAGCGGCGCAGCGGTGGACCCACCCAAGGCCAGAAGCTTCTGATTAGCAAAGGCAAGCAAAGAATTATTCCCCAATAACTCCCGGAGAAGGCCGTCCAAATTAATATCGCTGTCTTGAGGGAGTTCACCGTCTCTAATAATGTGCCGCGATGATGCGGAGTTAAAGCAACAAATATCTCTACATTTCCACAATCTGAGTTGTTTGTTCTACCTTGCAAGCAGATTAGCGAAACAGTTGCATCAGCACAAAAGATGTAGAGATGAGATGCAGATGTTCCTGGTATCACAGGGTAATATCTCCTCTGGGCTTCTGCAACAACTTTGTGTCTGTGATGGATAGAGGCCGTGTTCTGTACCAGAGGAATTCATTATTTAAACTGAACATGTGCTTCAGAAATGGGTTTAAAGCACGTACAAGCAGTACCACACATCAGCGAGCTCGGTTGCTCTCACGGTTAAAACCTGCTTTTAAAAATTATAATTGTGAGTTGCAGAACCAACAGACATGAAGGAAGAAATAATCTTAACAATTATAAAGCTGTTTCAGCTTTGGACTTGGAAAACCTTCCAATGAGAGCATCTCATGTTCATTTCCAGGTAGGACATGCAATTCAAATTTCTACATAAAATTTTATGACCAATGTACAATTCTTCTTCTCCCAACATGGAAATATTGAAAGTACATGATGTTTCATTTTTAAAGGCACAGTGCAAATCTATTCTATCTATTCAAAACCTCCTGACTCCATCTGCTTCCTTCCTTTGAAAGTCTGGACCTTCACTCTGGTAGTGACATGGAGTGAAGCACCTACACACATTTAGGTAACAACAGGCAACTCACAAAGACATGGAATTTGAATAAATAACTGAATTTCAGTGTGGGTGTGCAGCCAATGTGTATTTATGGATTTTATGTAAATCATAAAAGTATGAAAGCTGAACTGAAATAACCTCAAATAATGTGAGCTAGATTGGAAAGCCCACCTGTTTTATTGTTGCAGTGCTGACAAAGCTGAGGCACAGGATTAATAGTCTAAAAATAGTGTGATTGTTAAACTTCCTCTATATTTTGTAACTCTAATAACTATGATTATATGGCAGTATTGATTCGGTCCACCTGTTGGACCTTTAATGGGGTCCCAAGACTTGTCCTCTAACAGTGGCATTGCAACTACGACATGAAATTATTTTTTGAGATACTGTATCCATGTTCCCCTCAGGATCAGCTGTAATCACTTTTGTTGTTCCCTGACTTTTGAGGGCTCCCCTCTGGTCAAAATTTCTTTTGGTCCAACCATCCCCATGGGGGCCAGTGTTAAACTACCCAACTTAAAAGCTGACAGCAATGTTTTTGTTTACAAAATAAATGGTTTTGGTCTTTATTGCTTATTTCCCCATTCATTCATTCCTTACGATGAATGTCTGTAGACAGACGTTTTTCATAATTCATAGGTTTAAATTATATCAAGACTTAAATGTGTGTATGCATGGCGGCCTTCGTTGACAGGCGGTTGTCTCCAAAAGTTGTCATTTGTCACCGCAGCTTCATGAAGCTGCGAACATGGTTAATTGCACGCTGATGTTTGCATTTCGTTCACTTCTGTTTCAATAAAGAAACCATGATACTACACAACACTACAACAATGCATAGCAAGCAAGTATAATGTGCCTGAACTTTGTCTCAGTACCCCTAAAAATAAGAGTTAAAAAATAATTATAAAAAGATAAGACAGCAAAAAAAATCAGCACAAAAGGAGAGACTATGCTGTTGTCTCCCTTGTGACCTTGTGACCAGTGACTGTTTAGGAACAACTAAACAAAAACATGAAAACATTCGCTGGATCACAAACTGATCGAGTATCTGTGGGATGTGCTGGAACAAGCCTGGTCCACTGAGGCACCTCCCCTCAGCCCACCGGACCCAAAGGCCCCCACTAACGACATCCTGTTACCAGGCACCACAGGACACCATGTCCATTCTCTAATGAGTCACAAGGGAGACTCACATAATATTAGGAAGGTGGTCGTAATGTTATGCCTTATCAGTGTAGCTTTTGGTTTATTAATCTTTTGGACAATGGCAAACTGTCATATTTCCCACAATTTATTACAGAATTTATTTGAGCCGTTTTTCCTTAGTCTTTCTCTTTCCTTGTAATGATGATGTATAGTCCTGAAGGTTCTGACTGCTAAAAATATCCGATAGTTACCCTTTGAGAAATCTCTCCTCGCCTTAGTTTTTTGGCAAGAGTTTCACGTTCCCCCTTCTCCATTGGCTCATCCACAACTGACAGTCTCAGCTCTCGTCAAACTGGGGCTCTTCCTTTGATCTGTTGATATTTTCACATGATTTTAGTCATTTAATCTTTCATAAGTGAGAAATGCTTCTTAATCAGGTTTCAACTTGAAAGTCGGGCTAATTTGCAAAACATTATTTTAAATTGAGCGAGGAAGTTTTCAGTGAAGCTTACCAGACTCCTGAGGGATGCGGCTGGGGTATTTTTCTGCTTGGCGGGGCCTGACAGTCGCATCAGAGTAACGCAACGTTATAGAAATCCTTTTTTTTCTTTTTTTTTCCCCCTACACTGTAATATCCATGCTATCGCAACACATTCCAGTACGTTGAAAATGTGTAAAAGTCTTTACTGTTGAGCTTTGTTAAGTAACGTTATCCTCTACTGCTGATATCTTGCTCTGACACGAGTGTCACTGTGATTGGGAATAAATAACAAGGCACAGGTGGTGTACTGTATATGCATCATCACTTTTTAGTCTCCTGGAAATTTAAACCTCTGCTCTGCAGTGACGTTTAAAGGTGTCCTATGGCTCCCGAGGGTAGGATGAATTAAAGATAAAAGAAGGGAGAGGGGGTGAGCGATGGGGAAGCAGAGTGCTTGGACTCACATGCTATTACTGCCCCGGTATATGTTATAACTCTCAGTGTCTTTGGAGACATGCCAGACACTTCCAGTGAAGCTGCTACCACTGTTTTTCTATTATTTATATATATATATATAAAAAAATGTGTTATATACAGGTTGGGCCGCTCAGTCTTGGGGCTGCAGACTAAAAGTCCTAATGAGCCAGAGTGGTGACACCTCTGTGTGTATTCTCATCTTTCCCAAGCCAGTTATCATAATTAATTCATAAAAAAATAAACTCTTGCGTAGCTCTCATTTCTTTTCTTTACCTTTTTTTTTTTTTTTAAATCAACACATTTCCTACCTGTCAAGGATGAGAACGCTCCCCCCCCTCTCTCTCTCTCCTGTGAGCCGAGTCTTTAACACTTGTCAAGTTAAGACGCTGAAAATCTCTCACAGCCTCTTATACGTGTGAGACTGCATTTGACAAACGTCTTTGAGAAAACATCAACAGAATATTTCAGGAGCCGAGCCTCCGCCACAAATACAGGTCATCGGGTCAGCCTGCCATCTCTTCGCCCTGATTGATTTGAATTGTGATGAGTGGCGATTGTGATATATCTGCATCTATCGCTGTTGCGATCTGTCTTTGTGAATTTTTTTTCTTTTTTTAAACTACGGCAAGGATAATGGAGCATATCAGTACTCTTAACTGCACATTTATCCATTTAACTGTTAACCATTAAATGTGAGTTCTCTTATCTTGAGCTTTCAGCTTTATCAAGGTCAAGGAGCTCCGCGTGTCGGGTAGTAGAGAATATTCAATTTCTTTCATCATAATTGAGTAATTTTTTTTTTTTTTCCCTGTAAAATCAGACTAATCTGCGAAAATAAAAACCAATCGTGTGTGTGCAGTTGTATCAGGAAAAAAAGGTCAAAGGTTGGGAAAGCGGCATGCATGTAATAAACTATGAAGTGGTGCAGTTAGATGGGAACCTGATGAACATTTATCAATAGAGGAAAATTGACAGTGTCTATTAAGAGCGAAGAGGAGTAGAGTGAATAATGTTGCTGCTTAAATGCACTTAATAATACAGTCCTCAAGTCTTACTGCGGAACATTTGAAGACGGATTTTGCAGGGCAGCTCTCGGGGGAGTGGACTCGAGTGCAGGTGGTGCTGAAATGGAACACATGACCAGTCAACTTTCCCTTAATAAACACAACAAAAGGAAGGGGTTAGGGAAGAGAGGTTGTCTCCGACCTGCAGGTAAGGCATCCGGCACAGCTGCTTTGCAATAAAGTCCACCCCAACTCTTAAAAACACACAAATTGTGAGGAGACTGAACAGCATTGTCAAATCAAACTTAAGATTCCGTAGAGCCCAGTTGTGATGCCGTGTGATGCAAGTCATCATCGGTTCGTTTAATCGCTGATTTCCAGCGCACGTGATGGTACAGTTGGAAAACCGCGGATAACGTCTGTTGTTCAGACACAATGACACCGCACATGAGTGTCTAATCACCGTCGCCGTCATCATAAATTTGGCTCCATTAGTCAAACATTCCTCCAAAATCACAGTTCATTCACAAAAATAAATAAATAAACGTGGCACCGTGTGATGAGCTGTCATTAACTTCATCCTCGTCATCTGCACGCTCTTTGAATATCGCCGCGGCACAAGCGCGTCGGCAGCCTTGATGTAATTTTCCCTCGCAAACTGAACGAAACACGTGAACATTTCACCGGCAAGTGCACTCTCTCCACCTCAAGTACGAGGCTCCACCTTTAAGTTCAGACAAATCCAAGGTTGGACTGACTAAGCTATGTCAATGAATCAATAAAGCACCCTGTAATCTCTATCCCTTGTTTGGTTACCAAGTCTCCCTGAAAGGAAGCAATGCCTTTGAACAGAGAGGATGCTGCAATCTTGGATCAAGGACGGTGTGTTTTCTACAGGGTGTTTTTGTGGAAGTTGTTATCAACGCAGTCGGGGGAGACTGTTGTGGGAGCACAATGAGAGTCAGAAAGGCAGACAAAGGCAGACACACGGAGGGAGAGAAAGGGATTTAGATGGAGAGATTGAAAGGTAAAAATCTGTTGTCATTTTCTCAACTCACCGGGTAGATAGCTTGAACACACCAGTGGCTTTGTTGTGTGCAAAGCACATTTCTCATTTTCAGTACCTAATGTTCCTTTGAAGCTCTTGGATAATTTTCTTTATTAATAATAGATATAACGGCTTTCTGTAATGATTAGTTTTCCTTTATAGCCTGCCTCCAACTTCACAGATATTTGTCCAGTATCACCGCTTTTGTAACATTATTTTTTGCCAAAATGAATAAAAAAAAAAAAAAGTAAACTACCTGCCCAGCACCAAAGCTGACAAAAATCGGGAGATTTTTCTTAGGATTTGACAGATGCACGGCTAAACAAAACAAATGTTTAGTTCATACATCTACCGGATTTGTCAGCTGTTCACTTTTGGAACTTTAAACATCATGATATGATTAACATTTTGTGTTGCATCATCAAATAACATTGTGTATTTTAGTTTTTGAGGAAACTGATTTAATCAGGGTAAATGTCAGCACATTTTAACAACGTTGTTTCCACAACTACCTCTAAACTAATAGCACGACAAACGGTCTGAGTCATGTTCGTCCAAATAAACACGGAAAATAAAAACTAAAAGAAGGTCATGACACTTAATATATGCTATTGATGATAATCTGAAGTCTCCTGCATGAACAAAAAGGCAGGTTTCGTTCTAACCCAAGCTGATGAGCGTGGAGCTGTTATTTGCGATTTCGTGAATGCACAGTAAAAACACTTTGTTGCGACGTGACACTTCTCAGGTCGGTTGTTTGCATGCGTATTAAACGTATGTGTCCTCCTGCAGTCAGGTGGCTTCAAGGACGTTAATGAGCTGGAAGAGAAGTTGTTCATACAATATAAAGCAGCTGTGAACGACAGATACTTGAAGAATCACTCAGTAATTTGACAGATAGTCCTGTTTGAAACACATTAACTTTAAATACCAAGAATGAACCTCACACCTACCACAGGTCATTGTTAAGCTGAAATAAAATAGGTATGTCCGAATAGAAATGTGTTACACAGGCATCAAAATTATTGAGCTTCAAGTAAGTAGAACTTTAATTTTATAGATGTTTTACCTTATTTAATTTAGCTTTTTTTTTCAATAAATGTCATAATCGTATTAGAAGAACTGAACAGTCACCAAAGTAGTGCACCTTGTCTGTTGCACATGATTAACAACCAGCACGTAACTGTAATGTATAAGATTCAGCATTACGTTTTTATGATTTTTATTTTATATGATTTTTCATATTGTCTCTCTAGCTTATGGTTTTATCATTTTAGTTTTCTAGTTATGACTCCGCAGCCAACATATCCACAAAGTAATGGTGGTTTAGGGCAGTTTACAGGCTTATTTTCAGTTATTTCTTCAAATTATTTAATACGTACTACATCTTCAAATTCAAGGATCGATTCACCTCCTTCCACCACGAGGGAAGCTCACTGGCCAGAGATTTTGATATTTTTCCTCAGAAGTGGGTGGCAACCCTGGCAGCCTGTCTTGAGGTTGGCAGATAAAGCATTTAAAGCCAAACTGGAACTGCGTGGACTACCAGTGGACGGGAGTGTATTTGCAGGAGCGTGTCTTTGGCTGGTGCTGTATTCACTGGCTTCATTGGCGACAGAATTTGATCTGTTCCTTCAAACCACTGGTGACCCAAGAAATACAAAGGAGTGGATTTTGTGAACCATTTATAAAAGTCCCAGCGGTGTTCCCTGTCAGCGTGGCGAGAAGATCAACACCCATATTACACGGGGCAGCGGTGCAATAAGATTCAAGAGTTTTTATTGTCATTATAAGAATATAACAAATTTTTTGCAGCTACCCCGGCTTAAAGGCACGAATAATTAGGTGAACATTTAAATAAAAAAATATGTACAAGAAAATGTAAACAGTGAGCATAAAGTGCAGCTTAGTGCCAGTTCCAGTAAGGAAGGAGGTGCAATAAGGTTAGGGACCCCTGATTTAATCAGTATTCATCACCTCAAAATGTGGTTTGTGAAAGTGTATTTCTTGAAAGTCAGAGTCACTTTCTACTAACCTACTTTATACTGCGTCGATATTCGTCTCAAACTGGAACTCGAGGAGCAACGGTTTGGAGAGTTGATGGTTGAGGGAACACATGCAGTTAATTCCCACTAAGGTCGACGACTTAACGGCGTTTCTCTTTTAGGAGAAAAGTACACCCTTCGTTTGTTATTGTTCTTCAGTTCAATCATCAGATAGTGGTGTCCACCGTGTTCCTGGAAGTTATTACAACAAGTGTTGTGATTTTTTGTGAACCCATTTTTCCACTATTTGGATCAGTCTATTTGATCTAGTTTTGCTTCAGTCAGTGATTTTTTGTGTTTCCCACAGTGACTTTGAATAGCCTCAGAGCATTTGACTTCTTTGTACTGTAAAGGTTTGGAGAGTAATCACAAAAGCAGTAGTTTTTTTTTTGTTTTTTTTTTTTCTCCCCTGGAGGAAAGCAGGTGGGATCAATGCTGTGGTGCTCCGTGCAAATTTGTTCAAAGCTTAAGTAAATAAATTATTTGTAATGCACTGTGAATGCCTTAAACTGACTCGGGGCTGGGACGGAGATCTCTGGTGAGCAGCCCAAGCTAAGGTCAGTGTGATGGTTCATGGAGTCATTATAGCTCAGCTGCGTTTTACAAGTACACATTAATTTTTAAATATTTTATTTTTAGGACTGAGTGTAATTTAGGAAAACGGACTTGTAGACCTGTAAAGCTTTTTTATTTATTTCTTTTTTTAGTATACGGTACTGAATTTCAGTTCACAGTGGATGTTTTCTTACCAGTGTCTGAAACAAAAGTCAAATAAGAAAGAAAAATTATTTAAGGCAGTGACACATTTCATCAGTTAACTGTGAGATTAACGAAGACTTGTAAGTCTGTTTGACAAACAGAAATCAACATAAAATGTGCTGTTTGCACCAGATGTACAAATACTTACGTTTTTTTTTTTCTGAATGCCAAATAGCCTGTTTGGAACACATAAATGTTTGAACTGCATAATCATTGTTTGTTAAGTCTTTGTTATAGTCACTAATAAAAACCCAGCAGCAACCTCAGGAGCCAACGCACAAGTGCCAAAACCCGTACACTTAAGACTGCCCTCTGTTCTAAAATACCCAACCTTACAGCAGGAATAAACGTGATTACAATCTGGTATAAAAACGAGTTCAGTTTCTAAACTTTGATGTGTGACAAATGTACCGGGGTGAGTTTTTATGTAATCCATCCGTCCATATTGTATTAAGGACTACACAATTAAAGACCTTTTTTGAGTGACAGTTGGATTCCCTCACAGTTCATTAGCTGTCTGCCCTGATGCCACTGACCTGCCTCAGATCAACTCTCACTCCATTTTTACCATTTTTTTTTTTTTTTAATGAATCAGTAGTTGGGTGCAGTTAGGCGTTGCCAAGATGGGAGCCAACACATTGAGCTTCAAAATCACACTGTGGGAATTACATGTCACGGAGGATTCATGCATTAAAACTACTGACAGGGGAAGTAAATAACAATAACCACATTGTGACAATACAATGTTCTGCAGGGAAATTTTTGGACCTGGCATTATGAACGTGACTTAGACATGCAGGCACCCCCACCCCATAGCAATACACTCCTTGATGGCAGCAGCCATCCCCAGCAGAATGCAGCCTGACACAGGCGCACAAACAAAAACAGTTTAGGAACAACTAAAAAAAAAAAAAGAAATACAGCACAAGGTGTTGACCCAGCCTCCAAGTTCACTACACTTTCTGTGACCAGACACAACAGCAGACCCTCAGAAGGCCCATGTCCTTTCTCTGATGAGTCACAACTGTTCTGGGGGCACAAGGGAGGCCAACACAATATTAGGAAGGTGGTCATAATGTTATGTCTGATAGTCAGTGATAAAAACATTGCATGTCAGTACAATATACACTTCATTATTACCACCTAATTATTCCTGACTGACTGTCCCTGTAGTAGGTTACATCTTCTAAGAGTATTGCAGTTTAATATACCTACTCAATAAGATTAAACTCTAATCTACAAAGCATTTAATCACAGTGATATATTGCATATCGTTAGCCTAATAGCATAACTGCCCAAATCATTTTTTGACTTGCTGTTACAACACCAATAAAAATATCAATGTTCTTACTAAAAATTGTGTTTTTTCTTTTTTTGTTCCGAAAATGTTCAAATATGACTTGGCTATTAGGCTAACGATATGCCATATTGTATATGTACCATTAAAGGAATCATTCTGTGCTGGATGAGCTATGCAAACTAATTAAAACATGACTTAATTTAACTGGCTACAAACTTCAATTGAGATTTATCACAAAGTTGAGGCCACCTGTTTCAGCGCCACGTATAATATGAGCTTTGTTTCCAATGATGAAACCATTAAAGTATTACGGTTATCGTGATCAGAAGGATCAAATGTGCACCCGAGTAAATATCTCGGTATTTGTCCCTGCTGAAACTCAGTTTACGCTTAATTGTTGTATTTTGGAAGCAGTAGTTTTTCTTTCTCTTTCCCAAGGACGTTTCACTGCTTCTAAAACAGTTTTTCTGTATTAAGCTTATCTTATTTACAATATTAGCGTTATCTACATTGATTCAGATGGAGGCATCTCCCCGATAAATGAATTTCGCACTTAGCAAATAGGTTTATCGAGGAGACATTTTTATCTCAGAGATGCCTCATTGTAGTGACACTTAATGAAGTCATGGGAAGACGAGTTACTTTCCTTGTTGTTGTGTCCTCTGTCAGCAGTCACCAGAAACACGCAGCAGAGGTTATAGCTACTATGTGGCATCATCATAAAATACACACAGAACATAAAGTGTACATGCAGAAACAGACAAAGTGGCCTTGCGGCAATATATTCTAAATCTGTCCGACAATTTGCTGTAATCAGACTTCCGCTTGGCTGTTTGAGAGAGTATTTGATTTTTGTTTCCCTCAGCCGTCTGACCTACTGTGGTCAGCTCAGACTGCAATTGTCAACCCACCAATCACCAGTCAATAATACACTTCCGAGCCATCAATCAGGGAAATTATATAGTAATAACAGAAACACAGACCACAAGAGTATTTTAAAAGTCTGGATTTTCTGATAATCAATGTAAATCCCAACCAAAACTTTTCCAATAGAGGCAGAAAACCAATAGAGACGTATTAAATACTTAAGATACATGCTGCGCTGTCCTTCAGTACAATCTAAATTTCACCTAATTTCATTTTATGTATAGAAGATATAGAAGAAAAATGTGAGGATTTTTAGTCCTATAAGCTGTTGGCTGCGTAATAAGTCATCAAAAAGATAATGTAATGCTTCACACCTGACCTCTTGGCCTTTGTGTTAAAGTAACAGAAGGAAACAATTAACCACAGCAAACCATGCTGAAACATTACGTTTAAGAGGCGGCTGCATCTTCTTGACCTTAATTTTCTGCAGCAGCTCAACATGTGGGCGAGCTTGGACATTCAGCAGTCTACCAGTGTTATGAGATTCCAGCGCCTTTTGGTTACGTAATAACTTCCAACATTATATTCTCACAGGTTTGCTAACCACTTCCCAATGCTCTTGCATGTAGTTACAGTATAACTAGGCAACTCGACATTTAAATGTTGTGCATGGAGCTGCAGTGAATTCATAGGAAATGGAGGACTACCACCACCGCAGAACCTCATTTTGGTAAGAATTGCCCACATGACTAGGGCTTGATAATGACCCAATCCTCACTTACAATAACAGGGAATTAGTTACGAGTGTTTTAACTTTGGTGTCAGACAGAGATTGATTTTCAGACGCGTGTCGTAGTGGTAGTAAATAATCCTAGATGCAGGTAAATGGGTAGATGGAACAAAATGTTAATAACCAAGTGAACTGTAGTTTAAAGGATTACAGTATATGTTTAAAATCAATCGTGCAAAGTTTTCTGGAGTTTAAACTATACTCATAGCTAAGTCCTGCTTTTAACTGGATTTTGGGAATGTTTACACTCCCATCCACCGAGGTTACCTTAGCTCGACAAACATTGGCTAGACCTTGTTCTAAAAGCCTCAACTCTGTAGTGGGAATAGTTCAGTGAAAAGTTCATGAACATTCAAGATGATAAAAAGGTAAATAAAAGGTAAGATAAAGGTGATAAAAGAGCATAAGGCGCTGCACCCTTTTTTTTTTTTTTTTGAAAGTTCATACTTGCTGAGAATAACATACCAGTGTGTAGAGTAGATATAAACTCCATGTGAATGTCAGGTGTGGAAAAAAGACATCAGGTCAGTATGTGGGTGTATAGCTGCTAGCTAGGCATCAATCTCTCTATTGAAGTACTCCTTTCATTTCCACTGAGCACACACAAAAAATGCACAGACTGAATGTAAACATGCAGCTGCCAGAAAACCTTTTTTTCCAGCAGAGAGAACGCATTAACATTCGGGTCAGAGCCATAAACTGCTCTCATATCTCCATATCTTTTATTTTTTCTCCCCCCCCTTTCCACCCCAAACCAGAATGAGACTCACAGCAGTGATAGTCTCTATACGTGACACACAGAGGGGGGTTCTCGCTCTCTCTTCTTCCTTTCTTCTTCCTGCCTTGTTCCTCTTTCACTGCCCACATCCAAAGCAACATGTCTAAATAGATCCTGTGCAAATTTGGCATCTCAGTGCACTTGAGTTGTGCAGGGGACACTTCATAGTACATTAACCCAATTTCAGTGGATTAAATCTTGCCTTTCTCTCCCCCCCCTCCCAACCCCCCACGTCCACCAAACCCCCACATCTCGCCCCCTCTTGCCTTGTCAAACGTCATGCTCCATTTCATAGCCGCGGTGTTCTCTGTCTGCTGCTTTGGCCGGGTAGATGTGAGTGAAGGAGGACATGAGTAATAACTAAAACCCCAATTTTCTCGTCGGAGACGGCTTTAAAACTCACAGCATGAGTGCAGTGCGGGTATATCATTAAGCGTATCTGGGTCTTGTGCAAACCCCCAGGCAGTATAAATGAAACCTCTCCTAATGGTCCAGAGAACCATTTACAGCCAACAAATACATTGTATCTGTCAACTAAAGGGGAATTTGAGAGTATCTATTGAGTCTCTTCATTTTCTGCTGGTCATAACACTGTTTCTCTACAAATGGACCTATACGGTAAAATGATTCTTTTAAAGGATAATCATGGGTTGTGGGTAAGCTTAGATGTGATTTCTTACAGACTTCTTTCCCACAGCACAACTTAAATTAGGTTCTTGAGGCTGAAAAGTGGTAAATGAGACCACCACTTTATTTTTTTAAAATGTATTTTTTTTTTCTTTCCCCAGAAGGGTCAAGTACTTTTTAAAGCCTGACTAACAAGCACACACCAGATATGTTAAACCGCCCGGGCGCATTTAATGCAATATTGATATTTCAGTTCTGTGCCTTGCGAGCGTCCAGTTTGCGCCCTACGACATGAGGTCACATCGGAGGCAGTCGTGCAATAGCTCGAGCTGCTCAGCCATTCTCAACACCAACAGCCAGATGAAGTTGTCAGATAGAAATAAATATGCAAATAGGGCCAACAAAGTTTTCAGCATCTGTGACGGCAAAGAGCATGTTTAATGCATTCTGTATCTCCTGGTAGGCCTCTGTGAATCATGAAACCGTCTAACAAACAACCGCGATACCAAGAGGTCTGAGAGGAGAATCAAGCAACACCCTCACACACAAACGCGCTCTGTGATGTATATTCTTCGGAGTCAGTCAGGAATTCAAGAAAAACCTGCACAGAGCCATATTTGTTGCAGCATATACTTTTTTTTTTTTTTAAATCTCCGTGGGCTTGACACCACCTCTCACTGTTCCGTCAGTCCTCTCTCCCAAGAAAGATGCTTGACTCGCAACAGCAGCTTATTCTTGACTCTTTTGAAAAAAGTTTCTCAGCGGGTCTATTCATACAAGAATAGTTGAAAAACATTAGATTCTGATAAAATATGGTTGAAAGCATCTCCATGAACACTAGCATGATTCTGCAGTCAGTTACTCTTCCTCGCGTATCGATAGGGCTGAATAACTCATATCTAAAGGCGAGGTCAGCAGTTTGTCAGTGGCGTCTAATGAACTGTCCAAAAACAACTCGACTTAATGCCTTCTGAATTGCCTCCTCTAATTGAAAACTCTCAGCACTTTCACATGAACAGTAGCAGAAAGTTGTCTCTACAGAGCCAGTCTTATTGCTTCCAAGCAGCAGTTTTCAGTGGAAAATAAATTTACCCTCAGCTGCCAACCCCAGCATTAAACCGCAGACAGACGGGGCTGGTGAACACGGTGGAACATTTCAGCCTTTCAGCCACAGAGCCAGATATAAGGCTGTGTCCAAGAATCACTGCATCCATAAAAATAGAAGCAGTGCACAACACACATTTGTGTTCGAGACGATGACAATGTATCTGTTTCCGCCAACATCTTTATGTATCACAGTGGACTGTGGTGTACAGCATAGGGAGTAGTAAACAAACGGTTAGCATAAAGTAGGTCAACAAGAAGAAGTAGTGATTTGTTTTTTTGGCTACAAATTAACACTAACTAAATGTTTCTTTCTTTCTTTAAGATAAAAATGTTGGATTAGATGGTTCTTAGAATGCAATGGTTTAGCATGCACATTAATAGATGTAGCATATGTAGCATCTTGAGATTTAAGTGACTCAGTTTGTATCCCATCACGTAGAGTGTCAGCCGCATGAACTCTTGCATAGGCACAGTACACAGGCACTTATTCTAACACACCTTTTCATTTATATACAGTCATTGATTGAAACCTGTGCAAAATACAGATTTAACAATAATACATAAATAGATAAAAAAGATGTCAAGGACTACTGCGAGTGTGCCAAACCATAAAGGTTTGCTTTTAAATAATCGGATTCACACAAAAACCAATTCCTCGTGAGTTACCTCAGGTACGTCTTTCCTTTCTAGAGCAAAACCTGCAAATACAGACAGTTCTACACTAGATTTTTAACCCAGTTGCTGCAAAAACATGGCACTGCAGCTCTTATTTATTATAATAGACATATTTAACATCTCTGTACCAGTGAAACTATCATTTTTAACAGCTTGACCACCTGGGTTTTATTAAAGATAAATAATTTGAGGAATACTAGTCGGGTGCTTAACGAAAGCTATAAGGATCAGATGTAATTAAAAATGTATCTAAATATCTAAAATGTAGTCAACTCCTCATCCCAAAACCGTATTATGAAACTTAAATCTAATCAGGAATAGGTTATTTCACTTTAAGTCGCATTATCTTTCTCATTAAACACACGGGTTATCATGTATCTATTTTCATGTGTGGAAACATAATAATCAGCACGTCTAAATTTCAGTCCATGTTCACACAAATGTCATTTTAAGAGAGGCAGAAATGGGCAAATCAAAATTTTTCATTTCCTCTGAGTTGCCTTGATGTTTAGCCGTCGTCACAGCTCATCATACGTGAATATTACGGGGAAATAAGGTCATGGAAAAGTTAAGTAATCGTGTTATCTGTGTGTTTCCTTTGGCGAACATTTTCCAGCGGTGATAAGCATCAGTTGTGGAGTAAATCTTGTTTTTCGTGTTTTTTTTCGAGTGGGATGACATTTAAATCTGTTTTTGATAGGGCTCTGAAGAGACGCACCTAATATAGTGACTGCCAGATAAAACTACACGTTTACAGATGCAACTGCGTGACACTAAACTTCTCAGAGGAAAAGTACTCGCTGAGAGAAAGTGTTTGGTATTCTTCATATATATATGTGTGTGTGTATATATATATACATATATATACACACACATACATACGTAGTACAGATTCGATTTTCTTTATTTTTCTCTGAATTTCACTTGGGGGGTTCATTGCCATGTTATCTGATCAACTGCTAGCTTTCCACTCAAACACAATAAAACCCCGAGAAGAATTTATATCTCGGTAAATTGGAAATCAGCCCAGACTATTATGAATGTAATTGGTTGATTATATTGCTCATTAAAGGTGATGAACACAGAGTGGCAATATTAATTTGACTCGTGAATGCCACCTTTGTATAAACAACCCCAAGAGACAAAGAGGCAGTCTCGTCCTCGTAGCAGCCGGCGTTTCAGTGCGAGTTAACAAATCGGTGTCATCGCAGTGTTAATGAAGATCATCCTGAGTTGTTCCGCTTGACACTAATCTGTGTTTTGCGAAAGTTTACTTTTATGTAGAATTCCTTCGTTGTGACGGTATGCATCTTGGCAACAGGCTTGTGTAATGAGGATGTTTCCATGTTCACATGCAAAGGGGGTGGACAATGACATGAACACCTGTACAACATATTGCAGCCGTACACAATAACCCTGCAATAAATACCACCTTTCTGAAGCGTAACGCCTAATTTGTCAGCGTTTGTGTTGGGCTCCTCAGCACAGATTGTACATTATAAGCTTCACAAAGCCAAATTTCATTGCTGGGCTATTGTACTGGATTGCATAGAATGATACAGGTGGCCATACTACTGTAACCTATGCTTATCGATATTATTATCCTGCTAAATGTGAGGTTTCTTAAAATATGCAATTAGCAGGTGTCGGTCATCCAGGTCATGGTAATCCAAAGGAGTTTTAAAAAAGGAAACTGGACTTGTAGAGTTCATCAACAGGACTCTACAAGTCAGGTTGCCTTTTTAAAACGACTTTTAGATTTAATTAGCAGGTGTTTTTCGATATTTCGCAACATATCACAATCATTCAATGTGACATGGACATTTTTTTCCCCACAACCTTGAATATAATACTGCATTATGCTTTTTCCTTCTTGCCCTCTTTCTCTTTCCTTTTATATATTCTAGATATGTTGATCATGTATGTGGCGGCGGTGGACAGAACAGCCAAAGGCAAATGAGAAATGACGTGTTAGTCACCAATGTCACAGGAAATCACAACACGCCGTGTTAAATTCTGACATTAACAGATTAAGAATATAGGACCAAGTAAGTGACTCTCATATATACTGTCATATATTGCATACGCGGTATATAACTCCTCCGTTATTATGCGAAGGTTTGAGGCAACCTGCTGCCTTGCTTTTTTTGCTTTTCCAAGTCCATCCTCTTTGCCACCCCGAGCTCTCAAAGGGAACATCTCGTACCATCTCCCTGAAACTCTGAGATCTCTCCCTCGCTGTCTCCTTGTGCTCTGCGTCCTCCCACTCTGAGGCAACAATTCATCTGCAGTACTGAGAGGCTTATGCTCTCTGCCAGCCGTTTTCCCTAGAGGATGTTGAAGTGGAGCATGGAGGCAAAGGGCAAAGAAGTTTGCAATTGATCTCGTCCATGCAAACAATGCCTGTGTGAGCAGAGGCTACACTCCGAGAGGACTGGTCCGTCTTCAGCACGACATCCTCGCCTCGGAGGCTTTCTTAGCACCTGCTTAACACTTTTCATCTATACGGAAAAAAAAAAAAAAAAAAAACATAAGCAAGAAAAATAAACTATCCTGAATTTTTTATTTTTTTATTCTCTTACAGTTAAAGAGATGAGATGTTGAAATATGACGAGAGAATTAGTCGGAGATGAACAATACGTCTAATAGTTTCACTGACTATAATTTATCTCCGCAGTCAGGTCACACACTGAGAGTTTGATGAAAAAATAATGTTTTAAAAGAATTTACCAGCGTGCGTGAGACAATATAAAGAGAACATTTCTTTTGAAAATGTGTTTTTTTTTTTTTTTTAGCGAACAAAAATGATGACACTCGTCCGTCAAGATGCTACTTAAGTTGAACGCTGTTGCATTGTGTTACTGAACTGAAGGTCAGACACAGAACAGCATCTACCAAGAGACATCTATCAGAATAACGGACTTGAAAATGAGTCTCTTACTTTACAAATGAAATAAAATCACTCATGCTCTCTAAGAATCTGTATCTCAAGTTTACTAGGAAACAAACCTTTCCCCTTTATTTTTATTTGAAAACTATAACACCCCGTATAATAATTTGCAGCGTCTACACTGAAGGACACAATGGCCTTATATTATTGTACCTTTTACAAGCCCCTGCAAGCTAATAAAAATGATCAAGCACTACAACAAGATATAGTGTAGTTTTAACATCACAAATAAATAGTTATAGAACATTATAGCGTAGTGTGTAGGCCCAAATCCTTGTTTATATTTCACACATTTGTAAAAGAAAGATTAATATAATAGTAAAGGGTGGATGTAAAAACATTCACAAATCATACGTCACTGAGTTCACATTTAAAACGGCTACATATAGTACATGGTGTGGAGGAATTATAAAGGACAGTGTTTGGTTTTGCAGGACGTCTCACTGGCAAACTTCATGACAAGTTCAACAACAAAACCAGAGTAGTATCATAAAATAGTGTTGTTCATTTATTCATGGTATAAATATTTACTCTCTATAAGCCTTTTACACTGTATGTGCTACACAGGCATTTTTTTACAGTATACAGTTTTTGCAGAAACAACCATATTAGCAAGATCCTATACAGAACCTGTAACAACAGATGCCAATCAGACTCTTTCTCACAGCCATTTAAACTTTCTATGCAAATGCATAGCCTACTTATTATTCTTGGGCTGTTTGACCTCTTCCAACCACTTACAGACTGCAGCACATTCAAAAACTGACCATATTATTGTGACCGAAATATGAGCTTCATACAGTTCGTATCCGGTTCCATTGGGGAATTGGGGCTTAGCTGCAAACAAACAACAACAACGAGGTTAGCTCTGGGATAATGTGCTGTTCTTCCCAGTCTGCCGGCGTCTCTTGGAAGCAGCGTAGGCCAAATTCTATTTAACATACTCCCAATAACACCGTTATGTTTATCAGGTATAGTGTTCAGTTTGGCATGATGGTGTTTGTTTATGTGCAGCTGTGACAGGCATTAGCCCGTCATAGCTAGACTTAATGCTTATTCTAATTTGCGTATGGTAACACGACGTATGGACTTCATTAAGAGGCAACAGAGCAAAGAAAATAATACCTCAGAACTCAATTAGGTAGTCCTACAACCAATCAAGGCGACGAAATACACTGCATAGCTCAGAGACGAATGCGGTGATCGTCATTTCTCTGTCTAATCTGCCCCGATGGCAGCCATGTTGCTCAGCTCCATTGTCCTCAGATTGAGTGCATGACTATGGTGATGTTGCTCACCTAAATCCCGCCCAAACAATTTGAACGATTCAGCAGATCTTCATATAATTAGTTCCCAACGGAACGACTCCCAACCTAAAATTACCCCCCACTAACATTTTGTGGGTAGGGCAACTTCATGCTGGCTTCTGGGGTATATTTCATCTAGTATTTATTGAGACATTTTAATAATATACCACTAAAACAACTAAATGATCCAAGTAAAAAAGGAAAAGACCGACTATAAAAGGTACATGGGTATGAAGAGTTGATGCAATCAAAACACTGTCAGACCTAAAATGAAAAATCAGGTGTTGTCCAGGGCTATGGGGGACGCTGTCAAACCAGAAGAGATCAGCTGTCAAGTCACCAAAGACTGTGAAACTATTTACAAAGACTGCTGCTCTCTCCCATCTCAGCACACTGCAGCGGGTAACCAGGCAACTCAAACTCCCTGTTGGCTGGGGAACAAGTTCCTGAACTCAACAATTTCATTTTTTTGACAAAAGTTTACCTTTGCTGATTTTGTCTGTCTCCCCTTTGTCACCACATCTCCTCATAAACCTTTCAAGAAATCATCCTGGTGCCCACAATTTAATTACCTGAGCTGAAACTTGTTATTCAATTGTCCTGCAGATGCGATATATTGTGTTGAGGATTTGATTTGCTTTCTTTTGTTTTATTTTATTTTTTTGAATTTGTGGAACCCTAATGAAATTCCACTTAGCCCCAGCACCTTTATTTATAAAATATTAATTCTGTTCTGAATCCTGTACACATACACACACACACGTACGCACGCAAGTGTGGCTGAATTTCCACATCTTAATCATGGAGGCACAAATATATGTGAGCAATCTACCTTGTTTTACAGCATCCCGGCCAAATCAATTGGTTCCAAATCATAAAGTCCTTCGATGCAGGGAGTGATATAGTCCCTTTGGCTTGCGGTGATTGGATTTAGCAGGCCTTGACTTTACATTTTATTGGTCGCTGGCACTGATCTACAGATTGATCGATAGCTAAAAAAAGCATGACCTTGCTGAAATCTAGCAGGTTACGTTCACAGGAGAGTGGAGGCGCTGACGTGTTGCCCCCTGGGTCAAAGGTTAACAGGGGCGCGTAAACACAAAGACGGATTCATTGGAAACGGTTGGTTTAATGGACAAATGAGTACAGCTAGTTAGCTGCAGGAATATTTTTGCATTATATTGCTATCCCTTCATGCATACTGAACAAAATAATATCCAAAATTATTTAATATAAATTTAGTTTGAAGATGTTTTAATCCCACTGGAGGGAAGTTCTTGACTTCACAAGGTCATTCAAGCAGGGCATTGATGTGAAACCATCTGCCTCCTTCAATAAAAAAAAATGTTTTCATAACAGCAAAAGATCTTTATAAAGCAAAATTTGTAGGTCCAGCTGCTATAAAGGTAAACCATGGCAATTCTTCACAAACGTATGATTCAAATTTAACAACCCTCTTTATTATCTCAATATTCCTCTTTTGCACACAGTGAGCAGCTATAATCTAATTTGTTAGCATGGATCATTGATAATGCATGACTACAGAGAAGTACACTCAACCATTTACCCTTCGTGAATCATTTAAGGATCTGTTGAATAAATGAGTGATTACGTTGTAAAATAGTTTCAAGTCAATAGCTTAGCTAGCAGCATCACAAGAATGTGGCGCTCGTTACGTACCAGAAAACAAAATGACTGGATAGATGCCGGACTTTGATCTCAGATCCTGTAAGAGTGCTCGAGTCAAAGCTCTAAAGTTCTGTCTGAGGGTGGCGCTGGAAGTCACTGACAAAATGTACCTGTGCTCGTTCCTTTGGTTGCTAGGCTAACTGTCATTAGCATTTCACATTTGGTGACTTTAGCTCAAAAGGGGCACAGCTCATTCAAAGATCATTCAAAAAAAGAAAAGAGGAGGATCATCATGATTCTTCCTCTGGAGACAATGAACACCTGTCTTCTTTAATACAATAATTTCAACACCAGGCAATGTGAAGTATTTGAATTAGTACTCAAATGTTTGTGACTCAGCTATGAACCTCATAAACCCAATTTGTTTGTTTTTTTTTCATCTGCCCACATCAGTCTTTTCACATATAATCTCATAAGTCTTGAAAGCCATTTTATCTTCCTCTCATATTTCTTTCAGCTGGTTCCGGTCTCCCTGACATATAAACACAAATGAAAAAAAGTCTAAACCTGCAGGCCTTGCATTATGCAAATGAGCTTAAACTAATCAGAGTGAGTCATACGACAGAAACATACGTGCGCGGCTCCGCGCTATCAGATGTAAATTACCAGCGCTCCGTGTGAGGGCTTTGACTTTGTTTACTTGAAGGCGTTGCTGGGCTATCACCAGCTGTAATAGCCTGCCCTTCGCTTGCAGCTACTGTAGGCATTTTGTTAATATTCCAGCAATTGTAAGGAGACTTCAGGTGAATAAGGCAAATAGAGTGTGCTACTGCTGCACGAGTGGAAATAACCTTTTTTTTTTTTTTTTTTTTGTAGAGCCATAAAAAAACCCTCTGAAGCTGATGGAACTCACATAGTCTCTTTTGGATCAATCTTATTCCAGACCTGGACAGCTGCCTGGATGTGCAATGCGCTATGAACATAAAAATTTTAGTCAGGCAGACAGGGTCACGCTCAGAAATCTTTGGCTACCGTTTTACGGTGAGTCATTGCTACTAGATATTTCTAGTATATATATAAGAAATCTTAAGCACCTCACAAGTAAGGATGTTTGATTAGCAATTCTTTGATAAACTCAGTTGCTACTGTGCTCATAAGAGTGTTACACCAGAGGACTTTAAACTCAGCTTCTAGAGATGAGATATTTCAGCACAGGGGAGCAAAACCCTCGCGTGTGGCAGCTCTCATAAAACATAAGCATTATGTGGGTTTCCAACATGTGTAAGAGCCCTTTTAGATGCAAGCAGATCATTTTGATACAAACAAAGGACGTTGCCAGAAGAACATTCACTGAATTAGAACTCCTGCTTGGACCTGATCTGAATAAATAAATAAATGAAAATCTAAATATTTGATTTGTACTGTAATGGACTGTAATTCTGATCCAGATTATATGAACTATATGCAGTAGAGGCATCTGGGTTTACCTGTCAGACAGACTGTGTTGCATCCTAATCACCATAACATGTCGTCTGTATTGGCTTGAGATTGTATTTGTGTGTCAACGTTTCCCCCAAACTACACATTTGTGTCATAGCTTATAGTCTGATATTACGCCCCGATGCGACTTTGAATAACACCACCGCAGCCTGGTTGATTTGAGCAAAGCTGGTTTTCTCAGCAGCGTGGATTTCCGCGAGTGTCAGCGAACCCAGAAGGCTCTTTACTCGGCCCTAGTGCAAAGAGACGTTGACTACAAAAGAACAACCTCACCTGCTACAGCAGCACCAGATACGGGATTTTATTGATTTTACTCACACTGACCTAAAATACAGCATCAAGCTCAAGAATTATGAGGAAGCAACAAGGAAAGAAATTAATACGCATCAGTACCTTCTGAAAAATTTTAGAGATGACCACCAGAAATATACTAAATATATGTAGCGTGCGCTGTAACTTGAACATAAACACTTCACTGACTTCTTTGACAATCCTGCTAGGGTGTGGTGACTGAACGCCAATTTCCAAGATTAAAAAATATTTAAACTATTTAAGCGGCGCGATGGGACACGAGAGGCCGGATGAATCATTTTGCGTCACATTATGCATTTAGGACGATTGAGAAAAAGAGGTTGTATCTGGGGCAGATTGTGGGGGACTTTGCAGAGCTAATAACTCCCAGCGTGAAGCTCGAATAGGTGAGTACCGCACCACAGTGTCATTAGTCACTGATGGGCTGCAGCCGACTCTCCAGAAGAGGACTTCAGCAATCACTGTGTTGCTTAGCAATGCAGCGCTGTATGCATGCGCTACAGTGTGCAAAAAACAAATGAGTAGACTCTATTGTGTGTGTTTGGTGGGCGGTACCACCTGGGGTTTTACACAGCTTATACACACAAAGCTTTCATCTGCTGCTGATTGTACAAGAAGTGTGAGCCTATTTGATTTGTGTGGGCTTATTTATACATGTTTTGACTGGCTTTGCTATTTATCGTTAGTCACTTGTGTTAGTTTTGTGCTCTTTTTTGTGCTGTTTTAAACTGTATTGAGGAACCTGATTGCACATGCTATGTGGGAATGGTATTTTATTATTCACACAGGATGCTGTGTCCTCTATAAAATATGTGTATATGTATATGTGTACCTTATTGCCATATGGTAATCTCTGGTTCAGACACAGGTACAAAAATATGTCAAAGAAATGATACATTTTTTTTGTTTCTGAGCCCGACTTTATTTTTTTATAAAAAAATAATATTTTTATTTGTCATTTCTTGGACAAGCTGCTTGTTCTTGGCTTGTTGTTGGAATGAGGTTAGATGACACTGACTCACTATCACATCTTACAGTACAAAGTAATATTACAAACATTTATACAGCCCTTAATGTTTTGCATGCTGACTTTGGTATATACACCGATCAGGCATAACATTATGACCACCTTCCTAGTATTGTGCAGGTTTCCCTTGTGCCTGCAAAACAGTTGTGACTCATCAGAGAATGGACATGGGCCTTCTGAAGGGCGTCCTGTGGCGTATGTCTGTCAACAGGATGTTGTTGGTGGGAGTCTTTGGTTTCCATGGTTTGAGGGGAGGGGCCTATGTGGATCATCCCACAGATGCCCGATCAGTGTGAGATCTAGTGAATTTGGAGGCCGGGTCAACACCTTGTTGCTGTTCTTCATGTTTTTTTTGTTTTTTTTTTTAAGTTGTTCTTGAAGTTTTTGTGTGTGTAACTCTCTGCAAGTGGTAACTCTGGGCCGGGGGTGCATGGTCTAGTCTAGGTGGGCGCTCCATGTTTAAGTAACATCCACATGGATGTGAGGCTCAGAAGTTTCCCAGCAGAGCTGCAAGATGATAAATATTACACGCCTCTTCTGTTTTTATATTATTTTAATGTTGTGACTGATGGATGTTTATCTCTGCAAAACAATACACATCTCTAACTTAACTAAGGTATTATTGCTTCTATTTTTTTTTTTTAACGTCTCAACTTGTGCAAATTCCTGCCTGAAAGCAAATCAATACACCAGTTCATCAACACTCAGTATTTGTATCGAAGATATTGACGTCTACTGTATGGACACGAGTGAATGTGCTCAGGCCCTTCCTACAACGTCTGACTACACACACTGTAGCTGACGGAGAGACATTGTACAAGAAATACGAGTGAAGGAAAAAAAAAAGTTGAGCCCACAGACAGTGACTACTATCACACATGAAATAACTCTAACTGTCGAGGAACTTCATGAAGACTTGGAGGCATACGAGCTGAAGATATTTGACACCAAAGACTGCTAAAATGGCACTGTTTATAACCTGCAGGGCAAGAACATGAAATTTCTGCTCTTAACAGAAACCATAGTTTTTTCGAACAGACTGCAGTAACAGAAGCTACAGATCACAGAGAATATGAAATCTCTTGCGGAAAAGGAAACCACCACCTCGAACAACCCTGTGAATCAAAAGAAGGGGTACGAGAGGTGCGCGGATGAGCGGTTCGACAATGACGGGGCCGTATCTTCAGCGGGAACACGCCGTTTGTAGTCTGAGTCAACGGATAATCTGCTCGTCCCGATATCGGTGCACGCGTGACATGGTGCAAACTCTCACGTAAAATTAACACTGAGAGGAAAAAGTAAAACTGAGCGGAAAAAAAACACCCGAAAAACTCAAACCATGCAGAGAGAGAACTGATTGTAGATTGCATGTTATTACCACAAAGCTTGCAGTAGAAATTTCTACTCTGCTTGATAAATCAAGCCCAATACATTTTCACTCCCACAGTGTGTTCAAGCCACATGCTGTGCAGTTGTTTGGAAAAACGGGTCATTGCCTTGATCATGAAAGCCTGTACATGCTGTAATAGACCGTGATAAATTAAACTCACTTTAATCGCTTTCAAGCCATCATCTGCATTTCGGTGACGTTCCCTCAAAGTAAGCCCCATCTTCTTATTCATTACAGTAATCTACATCCCAGTCTTCTGGACTGAGCAAAGAAAAGGTTCATTAAATCGCATTTTCAGATATTGGATCACATTTCTTTGGTAACTGACTGAGCGGGGAAAAGGAAAAAAAAAAAAAAAAAAAACGTGACCTGATTAACAACTGTGATACTTATAACTCACAAAACGCGAAGAAAGAGACGGATAAATTGGAAGATGTAATTTCAACCGCTTCCTGGAAGATTATCACACCTGAATATTTAATAGCCTCTCTTTTTTGTATCCAATATATATCCATTTTTAAAGCACATGTTTCTCCCACCTTGAATAGGCATTACTCTTTCCCTCTCCTACTTTTATAATAATATGATAAAAATAGACTGAGGCTTTGCTCATTGGTCAGTGCTGATGTTGACTTTTCCCTCTTTAAAGGGGTAGCTCACTTTTTTTTTAATAGCTTACCGTATTCTGCCTGGTAATCCCGCACTATTACCTGCATGTGCATAAGTCTCTCTACTGTCTGTGGAAGTGGATTAAAGCAGAACACACTACCTGCTCAGGCAGCAGTTGTCCAACAGTCGTCCATGTCTGAAAGGCATCAAAGTGCTCCTTCGCTGGTGTTCATGTCTCCACCGGTCTTCACTCAAACACCATTGAACAACCTGAGTATCGCAGACATGTCATTAGAGGTTATGGATATACATGCTCACCTTCGCTGGCAGAGGGACGCTTGTACCCTGACAAGCCCGACTGTCCCTCTCTGTGATTCGCTGGGAATTTATTTTGAGTGTCGGAGTGAAGGAAACGTGTTGAGCTGTCTCACTTTTTACACCTTAGACTGAGATGATTGCTCACTGAACGAAGGCCTTGTGGGCTGCGCCCTCTTTGAAGGCGGCCTCTGTAAAATTTAAATGTGCCATATATCCACCTCAGCGGTGAAGATTTTTAACCCTTTAAGAGCTAAAGGGTGTTTGAATTACCATGACTCACGAAATCACAAGTGTGGCTGAACACTGGAAAGTTGCTCTTTCTGGAAAAAAAAAATCACGGTAATGATGACACACCGCTGCTGTTGGCAGCAGGTTGGGGGGGCGACGCAAGACCCGGGAGACCCAGGAAGAGAGAGTTGTTTGGAGAAGTTTGTTGGTTTGTTTTGGAAAACGAGGTTAGTCATACCCTTGAGATGTCACGAAGGTTGGAACGTTCAGCAACACTTTGAATATTGTCAATAGCGCAAACCACTGTGAGTTACGGTAATTCAAAAACCCGCAAGCTTTAAAGCACCGCCGCCCATACGTTTGGTTGTGAAGGGTGAAATAAACAATGATGACTCTGCGGTACGTTCACATTTTCTTAAATAGGGTAGGGACGCAGCCTTAACTCATGTTGCTATCAGACATGCCTCGAGGCATCTAAGGTAGTAGATCCCTAAGTAGGTCCCAAAATAACAATGTTAATTTTTTTCTCAATTTCAGTGATTTTGCAAGATTTTAATTTAAAGTAGAAAGACTTATGTTTGCGGCGGTGCTACTGTTTCTAATCCTACTATTTATAATCCTAATTCTAACTAAACGCCCCGAGATTTAGACAAATATTAAATAACCAAATGATTTGCTAATGAAAGAAAACAACCAAGATCAGACTCTCAATAAAGAAAGCATCTGATGTAACAAAGCACTGACTGGGTGACCCATTAATGACATGAAATGAAAATCCTTGAATTTGCAATTTTCACAGCTGTGTGGAGACATTCCAGCACAAAATCTCAAACAAGGCTCAGTTAGTGACACATGTCCAATCACTAGCAGTTAGCTTCCCTTCAGAGAGAGTAGACAGAGCTAACCACAAAGAGGTCACCGAAAAAAACGAAATGCAAACCTTGGAGATCGATACTTTTGCCACTTTAACTGAGAGAAATGAATTCGGTGTTGGTGTACTTATTACACACATTGGATGCATTTAATCAAATCTGCACACCTACTGATGGGATGCTGGCAAATTTAGTTTACTGCATTGGCTGAAGAGGCAAAGTAAAATTGTCAGTAAAAACAATGTAATTAATCTTTAGCGCAGTCGTTACGTTTGTAGCGTTTTACTTTTATCACGCTGGAGCTGTTAACTACTTTAATTACACTGAGATCCAGTTCTTCCCAACCCATCTGACTTGGCCTGTTACAAAAGATAAATTTTCAGATAAACAAGGCTTAGCTGCACAAGTATCCTTTTCACTTTTTGATTATTCTCTAACTTTTGCATTTACCCTCAAAATTGGAGATTTTTACATCATTGGGCCTTGAATTTTTTTTGTTTTCCAATGATTTAAACTTAAGTATTTTGGGGAAGAAGTGGCTCCGTGGTAGCACTGCTAACATGACATGTGAAACTTGACAAGGGGCCCAGCTGAGTTACAAGCCAAAACTCTGAACCCTTAGATTGGTAAGTAACTATGGCTGTCAAGTGTGTGTGGTGAAATCAAACGTCTGATATTTCCCTCCCGCTGTGTTGTAAAGTGCAGAATAAAACAGGGTAAAATACAAGTACCTGAAAATTATACTTACGCACAGAACACTTTAGTAAAAGAACCAACTGAACAGCTCATGAACTTTCAAAAGCAACAACCAAATATTGCTTTTATCTGAAACATATATTTCTCATCTCAGCCGTCTGAGTTTTACATGGTTGCTCATTGTTTATTATTCATATGAAATGCCAGCTTTAAAAAGAAAAACAATACTAACATTAATATAAACTCTTTGACTACATACATACTTTAACAGCGTTAGAAATCTGTTTAAAACTCACCAGTTTCCATAAACCAAGTGACTTGGTGTCGTGTGGCTTTTGAAGAGCAGCATAAAACCACGTTTAGTTCAACACCCTGATCACAGATATCAGGCAGTGGGGGGAGTAGACTGCCGGAGGCCTTGTGGTGACACTCATTAGTATACCATTGCATATTCAAGCAGCCAAGTGTGCAAAGGGCCAATTATACGTGTTAAGCACATTCTATTTTAAAAGTAAATACAACGATCAGGCATAACATTATGACCTCCTTGAGAGGAGGAGCCTCTAGGGATCATACTTCAGATTCTTGATCAGTTTGGTGAATCTAGAGAATGTGGAGGCCAGGTCAACACCTTGTGCTGTTTATCACATTTTTTTGAGAAAAAAAAATGTCTGCTGCCATCAAGGAGTGTCATTGCTTTAGGGTGGGGCTGCCTGGTCTGGTCCAGGTGGGTGGTGCGTGTCTAAGTAACAGCCACATGGATGCCAGATCCAAACATTTCCCAGCAAAATGTTGCATTGTCACAAGACGGTCAGTGGCTGTCAGTGACCGGTTTTAATCGCTGTATTTGCTCTGCTCTTGTTTGCTTAAAAGCCACATCTGTATTCAAAGGCTCCTTAAAAGCACTTATGCATCCAGCGGACAGAAGGCTGAGCAGTCGGACTACGAAGCAGCCGTACAAAAGGCAGATGAAAGTGCAGAATACCTCAGCAGGGAAATGCACTTTGTGCCAAGCTTCACCATTAGCCCAAACCCTGCCACCATGAAGACATTGAGGGGGGCTCACCTCTTAAATGGATTTTGTCCACAGGTAAAAAAAGAAAGAAAGACGAATGAAAGGAATTATCTTGATGTAATGTGCTAAAATATTTAACACCGTAACACAGCTCTGAGGCTCTGAGGGCCTGGCTTTTCTTGGCTCCGGACTCCGCGTCAAACAGTTCATCTGCGTTCTCTAACAATCTTGTATTAAGCAGTTTTTAAGGACCCATGGGCTCAAATCCAAGGCCCCCAATAAACCTGTCAGAAACTTTTCCCTTGAAGCTGCATTGGGATTTCCTCGCTGGCGTGGCTGTGTGTCCTTGAGTGTTTCTTTGTGAAGTAGGAAAACACGGTAAACGTAACGTCACGCAAGAGCGGCCACATTTGTTTGCTTGCGCTCACACTTCAGGTAACACACAGCAATGTGCTAAGTATGAAAACTGTAATGAGAGCACCGGATATGAAAAGACATAAAATAGTTTTGTTTTTTTGTTTTTTTTCTGATGGAAATCTGGAGAATTACTCTGTTGTACTAAACGTTCGAAAATTTCAAAGCCCAGACATTTCCCCGCTGGAGGTAAATTGAGTAGGTAGACATAAAAACTAAAATAACATACAATTCCCAAAGAAAACGATCATGTTTTGTCACATCCACACCGACGACCGCCCCAAACATGTACTTTGTGTTGACTAGAGAATGTATTGTTTGCCGAGCTCGTGGACTGAAGGAATCTGAATTCTCTGCTAGCATGCTGCTGTGGCCTATAAATATAATTTCTGGATGTGGAGTCACTTTTCTATTTCACACTATCTTTTCAGGAAGCTGTTATGCACTTTCCATGCCTTCCCCTTGCAGAGCCAAAAGTACTGTGTATCAGTTATGAATATTTTAAATTCCACCACAAAGGAGTGAAATCCACCTCTGTGTTAGCACATAGTGCTTCAGGCTCGTGTTTCCAGTGGGTTCAGAATATCAACAGGGGCTGCATCACTTTTTTTTTTTCCTTTTTCTTTTTTTTTTCTTTTTTAAATTCCAATCCAGTAATTAATTAGGCTCCGCTGACAACATGCCACCGCCTCAGATAAAAAGACAAAGAAGTTTAAGAGACGTCAAGGAAGGTTAAAGGAGAAAAAAAAATCGAGCAATAAATCGTCCGCTAGTCTGTTTGAAAGGTGGGACGATCTTTCCTTTCTTCCTTCGAGTTTGTGACGCCAGCTGCAAGAGTCAAAATAATACCCTGGGATCTGCGCCATCGATCGGACGCCGCCTCCCTTTGAAGTCCTCACTCCACTCACACATCAACGAAGCTGGAGTTAGAGGGTATGGATGTTATATTCATCCAGATTCTTTCCGCCTGTGTTTCTCTTTTCGTTCTATAAGCTTATTTTGCATAGTTTACTTTGATGTTGCAAAGAGGGAACTCTTTCAGGACACACGAGGGGATGCAGCATTCAGTGATTCAGACAGAGTACTTCTTTGTGTGTGTGTGTGTGTGTATGTGTGATTTCAGGAGGTGAGGGGGTGCATTTATTAGCGGCGATTGGCAAGTTACTTGGAAAATGAAATCAATTACTCAGTAGCAATTACTTGACATTACTAATTGCTTAAAAGCTAAAGTAATGAGCTTCAAATTGGTTCTTTCACTTTTCCTACTGAGCCAGCTTGAGGCAGCCAGCTGTCATATTTGAATAGCTTTAAAGTCTCCACATCCTTACCTGCAATGACTTGCACTTACAGAAACAGTATGATGGTTTAAGCCCTGATTATTCACAAAGATCTGTGACCTTACCAATGAGATTCCAAAAGAGCAGCGTTGTAGCTCAGTTTCATGGCTCCGGCCACTGCTGTCCGGAGCAGTGACTTGTGCAAAGCATATACGGTATAAAGATGGATGGCCCTGCTTCTCAAAACTGAAGCCAAAGCAAGTGCTGGCTGGTGACTGGCTGCAGTATCGGACATAAGCGCCACCTTGGGCCGAACTAAAACACTGAAATACATGTCAAATAATTAAACATAATAGATGTTGAGGCATGTTCAAGTGTCAATTTTTTGAATAAGTTTTGTTTTAGTTATTATTAGTTATTTGACACTATAGAAACAGGATGTGACGTAATGGTGACCACTAGATGCCCACCACTCCATAAAGCGGTCCCATGTGACCTTGAGGGTTGTAAATTGTAAATTTTTCAAAAAAAATGCACAGGATCGATTAAACACAAACACTAGTGAGTCTGGCAGATGTGTCGATATCTTGGCTCCATGTGGCTTCACTCTCAGACTGTACTGCGCAGGCTCTGGCTCCACGTTGTCCATATTTATATACAGTCTATAGAGAAGGAGGAAGAGTGGAACTGAGGTGGACAAATGACACCTAAAGAGATGGGGAGCAACCCATGAGGGCACCCATCTGTCACTCAATGTTCCACACCCTCATCATACAGAACCATTCATGTTTTATATATATACTGTATATACTTTAGAGACGAACTCACTTTGGGAGCCAACCTGAAGAGGCTGATTTAGGAACTCCACTTCCGTGTCGTCGTCCTTTTTCAGCCCCGGAAGTTGCTGCTTGACTTTAACAAGTGTGTGATATGTGACATTATGGAATAATGTCTAATGGTGCGTTCACACTATTGGCGTCAAAACTTTCAACTCACTTAATTGTCTCACGTTAAGTGTCATGTCCCCAGTTTCAGATCGCCAACTTCTGCTCACAATGTGTTGTAGCTTTTTGCACTCTCTCATTGCTAGTGTAAATGTGGCAGAAATATCACGCCATTATGGGCACATGTCGACTGTCTTGGCATTTGAAACTTTTTGCATGCGACTTTATGGAATTTAATGACGATGTGGGCTTGTTTGAGTCGGGACACGACTAGGTGGTCCTTTATTGAGATTGCAGTGGAATAACATACCAAAAGCAAAGATGCCAACAGCCTTGGCATCTTACTCATATGATGTTAGATAATACCAGACTGAGCATACAGACTATGATTTTGGTGTTTTTATTTATTTATTTAGTCCTCTTGAGTACCTGAGGGAGACAAGGCCATGAGTTCCCTCTATTCTCTTTGTTTGGTTAACAGTTTGATCCATCTCACAAGTTAAGTGTCTTTCTGAGCTTGTCCATCACAGTGTTACACCACGTCATATTTGGTCTCCCTCATCTTCTTCTGCCTGGAGATATTTCTTACAACCAACGCTCAGTTTAATGTTGGCACACAATGCTACAGAAGCACAATTCTGTAGCCTTATTCAGTTCATAACAGTGGAAAAACTTAGTCTGGGCAGACCTGTCACTACCTCCAGCCCTGGGGGTAAGCTAAAACTACCCCTGACAAGTCTGCCCTGTGAACACAGTTAAAAAAAAAAAAAGAGACAAATTCTGAACCTAAATCACAAGATGACAGTGAACAAGCAGACCACCTAATGTTAAAGCAGCGAGGCATGACTGGAAGCAGAAACTGTAATTGAATTGGTAAATTTGAAAGTGTAACACCTGAACTCATTACTGAAAACAGTAATCAACAGTAATCACATAATCTTCCACTAAGTAATCTCTGTGACTGCACAGCTACCTAACTTGTTTATCTTGAAGTGGCAGTTTTAAACATATCACTTTGATGCTATTTGACTGCACCAATGGCAATAAGTAGTAATTTCGGGTTTGGTTTGGTGCCTGATTTTCTCACAGTGTCCATCTCTGGCGTAAGGGTAACTGCTGGGAGATGGATCACATGTCACTGTGTGCTGAGTCCACAGACACCCAATTCCAAGTTCTGTAAATTCATGGACTTTTACATAATTTCATCAGTGGGCCAAAGGCCCAATCATTATTTTATCACCTCATTAGGCAACAGAGAGTGAAGCAGACATTTATTTTAATAAAAATCCTTGCACTTTAAGTTAGACGGAGAAAAAAACATCAGAAAATCTTAAGTGTTGCTTCATTAGTTTGCACTGACATGCCTATCAATACTTTTTGCAGTTCAGGCACATCGGAAAGAATAATTATTGACCTGCTATGGTTCTGTTTCTTGAACATTTCTGGTCCAGAGAGGATTTGTTATTCACAATAAAACTTTTTCTGCTGTTTCTCCGGGATAAAATGCAGACAAGGGCAAGGTAGCCACATTAAAACACGAGCATATTCATTACACTGTAATCAGTACATTTTAGGCTATATTTAAACATGCTTTCCATTTTGCGTGACACAAAGCTGCGGCGCCCTCTCTGTAGGCCATGTTCCCTTTGGCTTCCCACCACCTGGAATGCTAAAGATGACCCGCTATCCGTTTTCTACTGTAGTGGCTCCATCCCAACAGTTTTCCCCTGGAGTCAAGCAGCTATGAATAATGAGACAAAGCCCCATGCATTAATGTAACAGCGCGGCCCCTAAAGGAAAGTGTGGTAGCAGGTGATTGTTCGCAGCCTCTGTGGGGCTGTCAGTAAACATGTGCCCCCTGTAGCGTGGGGCATTTTAGCAGGAGCAACCTCCCTTGCCCGCACCCCTCACCCTGCATCCTGGGAAATTATGGATGAGTTTCTAGATAACCCCAAAGCAGCATGTTAGCTTTTAGGCCACCTCTGGCTACAAGTGATTTATGAGTACACATCAACATGAGCATTGCTTATAATACAGTGACATTTAAATGATGAAAGAGATGAGATGCATCATGGGTAATTGAACACGTTTGAGTTTTTTTATTTTAGTTATTTATTTATTTTTTTAAGGTGGAATTAAACACAGACAGCTTACCAGGAGACATCTCCAGGCAAGACACTGGCCGCACATGAAAAGCCTCAGATGATTGACAGATGTTACTTTCAGGAGGCTCAATGCTCTTTTCATTTGCCGTGCGCGCACGCCAACATCTGCAAGAGGATCCTTTGAAATTCACCTGTTTTTCAAAACCTGTCACACCAGCAGCCGCCCCATTCAAAGCACTGGAGTGTGGCCGGGCGATTAATTTGAAATACATCGTTCGGCTATTGACCACTTAAATACAAGTTCTGCCTCTAATCGTGAATCAAGCAAACAGGAGCATCTCCATTCCTTGAAAACCTTTATAATTAGACAAGCCCCAAACTGACCAGCGCATCAAACATTATGACCTCCATCGTAACGCACGCCTCTGTTGTCCGTGTATATTATTTTTATCGTCTCATCACCGTTCCTTCGCGCACAAATATGCGGTGGCTGCGTCTCAGGTGTTAGAGCGGGTTGTCCACTGAACCGAAGACGCTGAAGTGTCCTTGGGCAAAACACTGAACCCGAAGATGGCAGGGAAGCATCGCGCATGGCAGCTGGTGTTAGTGTGCGCGAACGGGAAACACTGGAAAGCAATTTGTGCTCGGCTACGAAAAAGCGCTATATAAATGCAGATCATTTACCAGCGTATTGAATGAAAACGCCTCTGGGGTGAATCAGCGACACCGAAAGTTTACATTTACAGTATGATGCAGAGAATCTTGCATTCAGATGGGATTGTATTACAGTCATATGGCCTGTGAACAAATAAGTTGTTGCAAGAAAGCCCAGCTCTTCTTATTATCTGAGCGCTGCGTTCAAGCAACAGTGATCATACTCATCATCATAATCGTGTTTTTACTTTATGTTAATATCAGTTTTTCAAATTAAGGAATGCACAGTCCTTTTTTGTTTTTTGTTTTTTTACTAAGAGGAAGGAACACTGAGATCTCTTTCCCGCCGCCTGAGAAGACAATTGTCTCGGTGGGCAGTTGGAAAGTTACAAATTACAATACAAATTGCATAGCTCAAGGACTTACCCAAAAACAAAACCTATATTTGAAGCCAGTTCACGCAAAAAAGCAAGTGATTAAATGTGTTGCGTCGAGGCTTGCTTGGAATGCCGGTGCGTGCTGTGAGGTCTTGTTTTCCGAAATCTAAAATAAAAAACAATCTAGTTACATTTTAAATTAGCCCTCGTACTTCATACAGAGCTTTTCATAGATCAAAAAAAGTACAAGCCTTAACTGTGGAGGCATGGTAAGGTAGGTAGGTAAGCTGAGCTTCTTATTCATTTTAATATAATAGTGGAGGAACCACAGCTCTTGTTGCTCTATTGCTGAAGATACCGACACATGGAGTCTCTCGGGGACAATAATTAAGTCGCTGCGATGGCACTCCAGCCTGCTGGAACGGTTTCCTGCACAATTTTCGAGCTATAAAAGGCAGTGCTGTCTCAGACAGGTAATTGCATTATTACAGCCCCTGCATCTCATTATATTGTTTTTAATGTGAACCGAGTGTTGAGGATACGGTGCACGGAGACATAATGCTGCCAGGTTAAACACGATGTGTGTGCTAATTCGTCTCTTATAGCTCATATACAGCAAGCCCTTCATTATAACTGTGAGAATGATTCCTGTCTGGGGGGGAAAAAAATAGATGCAAAGCAGTCCGTCTGGAGCACTAAGGTTTGCCATAAATAGGTACTTACTGGCGGGCAGCTGTCAGTGCATGTGTCTCTGTTTTGCTTTATTATTTCGTATAAAGCGTGGCGTACACGAGAGTCGTTTTCCAATTGTTGCCTCAAATGAACGGGAGGGGGTTTAATTAATGTGGAGCTTCCTTTTAGTGTGGTGGAAAGTAAACATTTCCAGTCGTCCACAATCGAGGCCCAACAATGACAGTCAGCGGCGGAGACGCTTAGAGACTCTCTCTTGTTTCTGGCTCGGTTCGTTTCTCTCAGCCTATGGGAAAACGTTTTACTATTGTATGAATGACATTTTAATTTTCTCGGATGAACTGGTATTAAAAAAAAAAAAAAACATCTTACTGCGACGTGATTATCCATCATAACTGCATTATCACCAATCTCGGTTTCCCGGGAGAAATATATTATATCTAATTTAAGCACGGTGCTCAACCCAGCTGTGCTCTCATATATTAGAGCAAAGATACAGTATATGCCGCATAGGGCTTATTATATGTACATTCTCCCTGTTGCTGTGTGTATGCGGCTGCAAGAAAGAGTACGTTTTGAAATGCTACGTTTCCTCTTTGTTTACTGTAAGGAGAGAACGCAGTCTCGAGATGAAAATGAGCAGAGTTTGAAAAGCGCCAGAATCATCCTGGCTCCTTGATTACAACGCAGGCACAAAACATCACTTAAGTTGTCAGCTCCTTCCTAACACTCTGCTGCCTTTTACGCACTCCGCCAGCTCGGTATCTCCAAATTACATGTTATGAAAAATCCATGATCCACATGTGATACATAATTCATAAACAAAGGTGCAGCTTGGCTTTCAATTCATCAGAGACGGCAGTTAAATATAGATAAATGTTCAAGTCAGAGCTCATAATGGCTGTCTATAAAAACTGTGGCGCCGTACACACAGCGCGATGTGCAACATGCATACGTTCGTATTCACAGAATATTTCCACATAATACCTCGGTGGCGTGTTGTTGTGTTTTTTTTTTCTGTATATTTTGGGATATTTTTAGATCTGGTTCCTCCAGGGAAGCATAGGGCTTGTCACCACGTTTCTGAAAATGTGTCACTATTCTCATTTTTCTGGGGCTGCGAGCACGCGGCCGAACAGCGGTAGGCGATTTTCCTGTATTTTGTCATTTGTAGCACACTGTATACAAAAGGCTTAGTTGTTGTACATGAAAAGTAAAAAAAAAAAAGTAAAAATAGTGTGCCTGTCTGTTAATGAATAGAAACCTTCACCTCGGTGGCTGAGACATCTTGATTCCACTGGATCTATTGGATCTTGTGCGTCAGAAGACTTGCGCGTGTTGAAATTCCGTGCAACGCATCCAGGTCCCTCAACGCTTCCGCAACCCCCACCCGCACCCACTGTTACTGTGCCCTTCTAGGAGTACCTGTAATATAAGGTTTACTGCAACCGTAGCAGATTTACCACATAAAATTTATGGTAGCTATTAAAATTATGTGATATTTCATTTTTTTTTCTTTTTAAAAAAAAGCAAAAGCAGGCTTCTCATTTTTATCCAAGCAGCATTAATTTGTCTGGACTCTTCTAAAAGAACTAGCTGCTACAAAGGCCGACTGATATTGCCTCACATCCGATGGCCAGCTGGAACATACACCGATCAGCCACAACGTTAGAAGCGCTGACAGGGAGAGGTAAACGACAAATTGCATAGTAAATAGCATTGACCGTCCTGTGACAGTGCAATTTTTGGTCACAACTATTTTGGAGACACAAGGGACACAATGTTAGGGAAGGTGGTCATAATGTTATGCCTGATAGGTGTATAAAACTACTGTTACTTACATCAATTAAGGCTCTACAGTCTCTTTATGATATGGAAATGAAAGCATATTTGTAATTCATCTACTTTTTCCTAAAGGTACTCCTTCCTCTCATCGTCGCAAAACATAATGTTATGACTGATCGGTGTACTGTATGTTCTCTCTGTGAAATGAAATCCCTCTTCATACTAGCAGGCAGCAGTAGTCTGCATTTGTCATTCAAAAAGGGAAACCAGACTAACGCTGGAAGGCTGGGAAGAGCTACAAACGCTCATACATGCCATCACATATTCTGGCTCCTCTTGAATCGCCCCGATCAGTTGCTCTACGGTCGATTCATTCTAGGAGATCCTCTCGCCGTGTAAACTGATTTGCATTTGAATGTTCGGATGATGATGGAAAATGAGAAAAGCAGTCACTTTACCCGGCGCGAGCCGAACAGCCAATCAGAGCCGCCTCTCCGGCGAACCCGTTCTCCCGTCAGTTCAAAATACCGAATCAGCTGAAAGTCGGCCGACGACCGATCTTAGCCCTGCAGATTGCATGAACACCCGCCTGCATTTCTGGCTGACACAAAATGAGAGTCCGGTGAAATTAATTATGCCTTTGGCCAAAAGGTAAACAGTCGGAAACATAAGAGTTGCAACATGTTGCATTGTGGGGCTACAAGCAACAATTTTCAGCGTTTCAGTCTGGGATGACTAAAGACCTTGAGGTTTGACTTAGGAAAAAGTTTTCTCAGGTAATAACTTTGGCAGAAGTTGAAATAGTGAAAATGTCCCCAAATGTAATAGGGAGCAAGACTGAGGGTAGCACTGCTTTATTTTATTCATAATTTTCTCTGCTTATGTGTGGTTGCTTTTCAAAGTAAACTCCGTCCTACCGTAGTAGGTGCGCTTGCCAGGCTAATGTTTATAGTTTACATCATAGCGATTAGAGACACTAGATGCACTATTGTCCTTGGATTTTGTGTTTGGATGAGGTTAACAAAATACATGGGAAACACCACTATGCCACGTATTGAAATCCCGAGGTAGACAGTCTGCTGCTTGTTGCTAAGCTCTAAACGTCCATGTTCAATTTTACATCTGGACATCTTTACGGGTCTAATAGCGAGGATAATGTTGCCACATTCTGCCGTTCATCCCACTGCGCGTTTGTCGCGGACGTGCGTGGATGGGTATGGGTAAGAAGAGAGTGCGCGGTGAAAAGTTGCAGTTTGGCACCGAGCCGCTCAGCTCAGCAGAGACTCGTAGAGCGAGCAACACAGACTGGAGTGGTGCGTTTGGGACGAAATTGTACTGAAAGGCATTGTATCAGTTAGATAGATGAATGACCAGAGGTTTTAATTAGAACACGAGGTGCACATCCTACTTCATTATTCAGTGGAACCAAACTAATCCTGCCGCACAACAGCAGGGGCGAAGAGCCCGGCTGCTCCATCAGCACTCCACCCCAGATAAGAGCACTGGAGTTTTGAAAGGACGTGACACAAAGAGGAATAAGACTGTTTCATCACAAGGAGGACAAGATAATCCAATAATACAACAAAACTGAGTAAAAAAAAAAAGTGAGTGTAATAGAAACTCCTTCTTCATGAACTTAAGTCACCTCTGGCTGAGGTTGGCGCTTACAAGTCGGCTTTGTCTGGAGTTCCTTTGTGTTTGATTTTGAGGTTACGGTTCGATTTGGAGCAGAGATCAGAATGTGTACGTCAACAGTCCGGCTTTGTCTCAGAGCTGGTCTGAGGGGGAACATTTCCTCAGCCCTGCAGCTGCAATAACTCTGATCAGAGGTTCCTACATAACATGGATGATGCATTTACCCAAAGCAGCAATCAGGATTTCACTTTGTACAAGGTGCTTCTGTCTGATGTGTAGAGCATGAAATCTGATGGAAATGTAACACAAGAGGAACTTTTTTTTGGTATTTTGAAATTCATCCAACAGAAGAACAGGACCATGATGGGCCAGTGTGTTCAGTGATGCTGGCATTTTTTACTAATTTGAACAGCTCAGCGATTTGCTACCACTAGGGTTTGTATCACTCACTGAAACTCATCACATCACCCCAAACACACAGGTCTTCAACAGGTTGTCCGCGACCCCTAGGGGGTCCGCGGAGGTTCTGCAGGGGGAGCGCAAAACCTTTGGTTGATTGGAGATTTTTGATATATTTTTTTTTAATTTTCCCCCACAAATTTAAATTTCTTTACATATACATTGCATTCTATTTTAGTAAAGGGATAAATGTCTTTCATTCAGCGATACAGGCACCGTTTCACACAGAGAGCCACACTACACCTGTCAATCTAAGTTTCCTGTACACAATAAGCCCCGCCCCTATCGCTGCTGAGCCAATCATGAGGCTGCATATTACATGCATTACATATATATTCTTTACCTTTTAATTTCATACAGTTATATGTATATTTATGTTTACAGCAGTCCAACTGTTGCATGTTTGAACTGATAAAAGTGAATATTTAAACCTGTGAATTTGAATGGGTCAATATTAAATGCAAAATGATAATAATAATGTATATTTAGCTCTAGGCCGAGTTTACTATAGAACACATATAGTAGGTAGGGGGTCCCTACTTAATCTCTCATTAGTGTGGGGGTCTTTGGCCTGGAAAACATTATGACACACCTCTGATCCGATGGTTAAAAATTAGCCATTTATACTCAGTTTGTTTTATTATCATTAGAAATTCTTATTTGGAAACTTTTAAAACCGTTTTCTCAGACTGTGTCCTAGAGACCCTTTAGAATGATCAGATCTAAATATTACATGTATCACTCGCCTGTTCATCCTCTGTTTAAAACTATAATCCTTTTCTTCTTGCAGGTTTTAACATTATTTATTAAACGTGTCTGTGCCACTGTGGATATTACTGCACAACAAGAAAACATAAGAACCTATTCCCTCCTCTGTGAAGCACCACGTGGTTTTGGTAGCTGCTTTGTTTTCGTTACCCCTGATCAAATCCAATCATTGAAAACAATTTTTGGGACTTTTCTCATTCAACCTATTTCAATCCGCTCAGAGCAAATCGACTAATCATGACTCCGGTGACTCTTGGGGATCAGGGTGGTGTATAGGTTTGGATAACTGCCTTAATACGCCATCACCAAGCATGATTCCAGTGAAAATGTGTGTACATCTAATTGCACGGTTTTATTGTCACAGATGAAATAGTAATTGGCTGTACCGATGCCAGGACGGAGGAGTAACATATTTATGACATGAGTCCGTCTGGTTCCATTACATCTCACTGATGTGCTGTCTGACCTGAACTATGCATCACTGACCCAGTGCGTTTCCGTCCAGCGTCTCCCTCCATCCATGCCGCGCGTCGAGAGAAAATAAATAAGCATCGCTTTAATATGTGCCGTGGGTAAACACGCACATTTCCTCTGCCTGTGTTCAAACATTAATTTGTATCACAGTAATGGCTGGGTAGTAATAAAGAGCAGCATATGGTCCTGGTCCGGTCTCTCCCATAAAGCACATCGAGAATATGCTTTTGCTCCGTTCACCTCATTTTACAGACAAGTACTTTACTTAATATCAACAACAAGGTTAGACGACACTGTAGGTAATTAGTTCGGAGTCAGTTGATGGCTTTTTAATTGCTCAGCAATGCACGGCTATGATGAGAAGCAATAAGCGAGTGCCATTGTGTCCTCTTTGCAAACACAGCACTCCATTACGTCGTGGGCTCGGCGATATTGTAAATGCGGCGCGGCTGTTCTGCGCCGTGATAAGATGTAGTGCTACCTCCCCCTCTTTTATACTTCTCTCTCGTGAATCTGTCAACCAAACAGTTGTCAGCAATGTTGACATCCCCTGCTCTCCTGCTCTGGCAAATATGTAAATCACAGCGATGGGAAAACGCTGAGACAACACTTGGGTCTTCTGTTTGTTTTCTTTCCTTGCTTTTTTTGTTTTTTTTTCCCACCGGCTCCACTTGGCGCTTGACTAAATTGCACAGTGACCCCAATACCCCACCCCTGCAACACACAAATGCACGCGAAGCCCAAAACGGCACCGAGGGCCCAACAGATATAAACAAGTTAGCTCCTCGCGCGGTACAGTAATTTGTTCTTGTTCCTTTGCAGTTATTCTCCTCTGCGGGTCAAGATCCAGAGGTGCCTCGTTGATCTCAGAAAGCGCAAAGGTGAGGCCCATAAGCTTTCATCAAGATCAAGTGCACTCACTAAAAGTCAGAGAGGCGATGCGTCGGGGTTTCACTTCACCGCGCCGCCATGCGAACGCAAATGTTTCACCGAAGAACATAACAAGGTTGTTATGAAACAACTCTCAGCCGACTCGGCGCGCTCTCTGTCAGCCGCTCAGAACGGATGATATCTATGCCCCGTTGTACCGCAGTAACACAAATAACCCTGACAACTGAAAACTGCATGTACATATCATAGAGATGCGAGGCCTTTGGTGCATTTGCAGTGATATCTTTGTACCGTGGGTGTGACTTTCACGCGGCAGAACGGGGAAATGAAGGAAATGTCCTTGAAAACAGTGGTACAGCCTGCTTTTTTTCGGGCTCTGTGCGACTCGGGAGTACGAGAGGAGGAGGTGTTAATGGATCAATAACAGGTCTTACTGAATTTGGTGCAAAGGTATTGATCTCCAAAAAATAAAACAAAGAAAGTGACCGACTGGCCTTTTCTTCAAATAACTTGTCCCTTGCGACATGTGCTTCCAAACATAAGCGAGATCAGTGACAGCCACGGGTTTCCTCTGATTTGTAGCTTTCTCTACAAGTTGTCAGCCCGTTCAGGTGCTCTCCACGCAGATCAAGAGTGAAATAAAGTACCTGATCCATTAGCGACAGCCGCTGCCCGATTAAACGTGGCGGATGTCAGTTTGTTCCCGTAAAGCGCGTCATAAACGCCGGCGTTTCACGAAAGGGCGAACCGGTGTTTCTATTTTTGGGGCTCCACCGAGGCGGGGAGAGATTTTTTATTTTTCTGCAACAACAATTTCCATGTTCTTGCCACAGTATGCAACTTTTCACTTTGAGGTAGAAAATGTATTGTTAGTCTGGCCGCCTTCTCAGCTGGTCAAGTTCCCGCCCCCACACTTGTCACTTATGTTGATGTGCTGCCTGCAATGAAACAGCTCCTAGCCTGAGGCGGATGTAGCCGGCATCCGTAAAGCTTCCTCGTGTGTTCAAGATACGTGTTCTACAAAGGGAAAAAAAGAATTGTCTGCCATGTATATAACTAGCTTTTGTCTTTTTTCTTGTTTTTATTGATTAATACCAGCGCTGTTGTGGCTTTGATCTGTTGCGTTTCCTGTTCTTGTAATACCATTTAACTCCCTTCATACTGTATCGATATATAGAGATAATAAAGGTGCTAATATCACTGACCGAAAAGAAAAACGTGAGGCTTCACTTTGAGCAGATTTAGTTGTGTTGTAGTTTTTATAATTGTGACCAAAATTTATCATGAATTAAGGGACAATATTCCTAGTTTTACTTCGTATTCCACTCTCAGAACCTGCTTTTGGTGCACAAGGCAGCGCATGCTAAGAAAAATTAGATGGATAATTCCTGTCTGTGTATCCCAACAGCTGCATGGATGCTTTGTATCTAAATTAGTGACTACCGTACATGACCATTGTTATAGACTCCCTTGTTATTTTCATTGGAATAATACTTGAGACAGTAATTATTTAGTAGACTCGTCCGGTGTATTATGGTAGCTTGTACAGGGACCGGTATCTTGAATTTGTGCACGACTGAGGACTTGGATCCATGGATTTCTGGTGGTAGTTAGAAATGAGAGAGTTTTAGAGGTTTAAGAGATTTAACCTCCAAATGTCTAGAAGGTTATATAATTGCTTTCCTTGTTTGAGAGTTAAAGCGCTGTCTGGAGTCCAAGTGACTGAAATGGAAACAATTCTCAGAAAACAAAGTTCCTATTTTCCAAAGAATCTACGTGCACATTACCTTAAATGGATTGCATGGGTTTGTTCTTATAATTTCCCTGAAGTAAACACCAATTTATCTGAGCACTTGAAATCAAATCTCATATTTCCTGCTTTTTAAACCGTAATTGTAGAAGCATAATTGATCATTGTGGAAAATGTAGATAGCGTATATATATGGGCGGAAAATCAATAACCCGCCACACCTTGTTTTCATAGAATCACCCTCTTGCGGTCACAAAACGAGTCAATCCGCTGATCTGCGATCCCGTCCGCGCTGCACAGCCAACTGAGGCGAGGACGGCCGCGCACACATGAGGATGTACTTGTGAACGGGGGAGACCTTGCTATAATTGTGGTGACTCAGTGCAATGTTGACAGTGTGTCTGTGCTATGCGCTGCTTGTTTTAAAGACAGAGGAGGATCCATGGATAGAAGGTGGCCTTGCTTTTATGTTCTCAGGCTGTGATGACTCAATTAGAAAAAACCATAACCACAAGAATATGCTTCCTCTTGAAGATAAATAGTACATAGTGACCTTGTCCTATGTGATAAAACCCCCCACAGAAACCAAGGGTTTTCATTTCATATGAACAGTTACTTGCCCACTCTGCTTTCTGTTCCTCGTCCCGTCTACCACACCAACGCAAAGCAGCATCCCATAAAACCTCCTGTATCATGTATAGAGGGAGGAACTGAACTCCCATGTCTGAAGATTTAAGCAATACATTACACATAATTGATCCATCCCCGTCGTTACTGTAATTGCCCTCATTCAGCGACTGAATGTGCAGTTTACGGTAATTGCTGAGACGGATTTACCACTCAAGACGTTGACCTCCATGGCTGCCATGTGGCCATGCGAGAAAAAAAGAAAACTCGACATGCCTGCTGTGCCAGGTTCCTAAGCTCATGGGTTTAGCAAATAGTCAATTGAAGCAATAATCAACTCATCAAGCTCGGACTTTCAAACTGGAAAGGAGCATTATGTTCTTCTATTCCACGCGCCCCATTATTTCACAGCTGTTTTTCAAACTGTAGGGCGCAATCGAAGGCAATCTTGATGAGTAAAAGCCTTGGACAGGCGGAGGAAAGGAGGCACAAGACAATACTCTCAAGTGACACGTGTACCAATGCATTCACATTTCTTAATCTCGTACCGTTGCGCGTTGTTGCCCGGGAATACTGACAGAACCGATGCAAAATAAAAACCCCACGCAACATCGATTACGAGGATATTAAATATTGATTTTGGCATTATGACGGATCCCAGAAGCAGCAAATAAATTTCATTTAAAGGAGCATATTTAATTCTGAGAAGAAAGATCATACCCGCTGGCACAAATCAATCCGTTGTTCCTCATCTTCATCATCATCACCATCATCATCACCACTACCACCACAACAAAGATAATGATCGGCTCCGTCTCACAGGCAGAGGGAATGTGGCTAATGAGAACCTTCCTCTGAGGCTATGATTAGGAGTTGGCTGACAAAGATAAAGTAGGCTACACACGCTCTTAAGATAAGACAATAGATACACGGGATGAATCTATTTGCATCGTGACCTCCTCTGCTCCTTCTCTTCTCGTCGCTCCAAAATTTCACAGAAATTCCTGTCAGCTCCAAATGAAGGAAGACTTCACTTCACTCTAGAAACTTTTTTTTTTTTTTTCCTAAGCTTTGTGTATCACTTCACCACTCCAAGAAAAGTTCTGTTTAACTTGGACAAGTCCTCGGCTTAGTTTATTCTGACACAAGGAAAGTCAGAGAAATTGACATGACTTTCGATTTAAAATCAGATGTGTGCAACTGTTTGGGTTAATAATTTCATTATTTAAAACCAAAATATATTTGCAGGTTCACAAATGCTCACCCCCAGTCTGGTTGTACACTATGTCTGAGATCATCAGCGACTGCCGCTTTTGGAAGTCGAACATTAAAGCAGCTTGAGGCTGCTTTTAATGATTTGCGACAATAGTGTTTTTGTTGTTTTGCCGCGGCTTTAGAATGCAGATAGTGTAAATGTTGCTGTGCCACTGATAGTTTGTGTTTTTTAATCAATAACCTTTCAAGCTGAGTCGCTTGCCGATTTTTCAAAACCCTTTTACTGCGCAAAGATTATTTTTGTCACTCTGAGCGCCAGAACGCATCTGATTAAACGAAAACATTCATTTCAGTCTAGTTTGTTGCTCTTGGAGATCTTTATAACTGATTCAAGACTGTGGCTGGATGATACTTGAGTCTGCTGCAGCACTGCTTAAAAACCTCAGAGAATCGTGGTGCAGATTGCATCAGAATTGGCACATATTGTTTTTTTGTGTTCCTTAAATTTCGTAATCCTGTGTGACAACATATTGACATATTTCCAGGTAGCAAAAATCTTTTTGAAAACTCCAGTCTCTCTCTTTTTGCACGACACGCGTCGGGTTGCTGTGTCAGTCCCTCATTATCAAATTGCAAGAACTTGCTATTGTGTTCAAATATTCAGAAGTTAGACAGTGATTCTGTTATAGGAGGTGATGACCTATTGATGACCTAGCTAAGGAATATGTAGCAGGAACAGATAATTACGATATTTCCTTGCAGTTTGCCAATATTGCATGGCAGTATATCATAGTGCTTGGAATTTCCAGGGTTCCAGAGCTGAATAGGGCAACAACCAAGAAGTTTCAGATACTGCAGGTTCTTGAATGCCCACTTGAGCCTGGCTCTAAAAGCGGGTCAATAATCACAGATCCGCGCGTTGGAATCGTCCTATCGATAGAGCTCAGACAAAGATATTTATATTTAGAGCACAAATAAACATGTTGAAAGTGTTACTAAGAAAAACGTTCAGAACTGTGCAAGAACTGAAGAAATCACTGATATAAAACACACTGCCTGGCCACCAAAAAAAACCCCAAAAACACACTCTAATATTTAGTTGGACCGCCTTTAGCTTTGATTCCGGCATGAATTCACTGTAGCATTGTTTAAGCTTCTGCAATGTCACAAGATTTGCTTCCAGAGAGTTTTCCATTAATTTTTCACCAAGATCTTGTACTGGTGATGGGAGAGTGTGACCACTGATCAAAGCTCCAGCACATCCCAAAGACTCGCCATGGGGTTCAGGTCTGAACTCTGTGGTGGCCAATCCATGTGAGAAAGTTGTATTTCATGCTCCCTGAACCATTCTTTCAGAATTTGCCCCTCAACCCATCAATGGAATAACACGGCCATCCAGTATATTCAGGTAATCAGCTGATCTCATTGTTTGGGTATATTGTTGCTGAACCTAGACCTGAGCAACTGCAGCAACCCCAAATCATAGCACTGACCCCCACAGGCTGGTACAGACACTAGACATGATGGGTTCATCACTTTATCTGTCTCTCTTCTTACTTTGATGCTTCCTCACTCTGGAACAGGGTAAATCTGGACTAATCAGACCACATGACCTTGTTCCATTGCTGCAGAGTCAGATCTTTATGCTCCCTAGCAAACTGAAGCCTTTTCTCTGCTTGATGCATGCCAATGATTTGACCACGGGATGCGTCTTTCCACATGGTTGTTTAAGAAATGAGAAACTACTCATTGCATCAGTTGGGGTTAAATAACTTGTTGCCAGCTGAAAGATAATCGTCCATGCAGTAATTGCCTAATAGGAAGCTCATACCTGTTTGCTTAGTTAGATCCAGGTGGTGACAGGCAGTGTATAATCGAGGGTAAATCTTTTTGAATATTTAACATCATGGCCTTTTTGAGTAACCGGTGAATGCGATTACAGCTCGGTGGCTGGCTGTCTGCCTGTAGGCGTCTTTTAAATGCCATTTTGTGAATCAGCCCTGCGAAGATGGTGACGCCCAGAGCCACCCGCGCTGAGCTTCAGAAATGCTCTTCAGAAACCTCTAGAGGGTTTGTCTTTAAATGCAGTCAGTGGGGAAGCCCCCAAACGGCTTGTGCAGCTACGTGAGAAGATTTTTTTTATCTCCAAATAAAAGTGTGCACTAGTATGTGCAGGCATTGATTTCCTGCTGCATCTTTGCTGATATAACACTGGGCTCCTCATGAATGTCCTAAATCTTGAAGCCAGAAGTAAAAAAAAAAAAAAAAAAAAAAAAAATCCACTTCCTCTTTTTTTATATATATATTTCATTGTCCTTAGAAGTCATACAGAGCAAACTTCACATAGGAGGGAAAAAGAGGGGAAAAACTGTCACCTTGATGTTTCCACTGCAGTTTTTCATTGAAGTCAGTCTCAGAGGACAAGTGCTAAGGAAAACATCATTATGTGGGGAGAAATGTACCAGTAATAAACCCAAATGGCACTGAGAGGTGCAGTTGTCAACCATGATAAATGGCACCAATGCATCCTGAATGTGTTTTGTGCCCTTGCCATGTTGACTCCCTCTCCTGAGGGCGGGCTCTCGACTGCTGGGTTTGGCCTGGCGCTCCAACCTTAACCCCTCCACTAGTGGCTCAAAGCTGACAGGACGGAGGCGGCGCGGAGAGTGCCAGGAATTCTGACTCACGGTGCTTCACTTAGTCTCATTTGCACTCCGGTTTGAAATATGTTACGTTCTAGCTCCCAGGAAGCTAAACATGTTCTAAAATTGCTACATAACATGAAAAGAAAGGCCTGCTCTTTATTTTTTATTAGTAATAGCTACCTGTCTCTCAGTTCCATCTCGCTTCTGTGTGCGGATTTCCAAATAGTCTTGCATTCACTGGATATAATTTTGTCCCTGCTTATGTATAATCATTTAATGCAGCCATCACAACCAGGCACAATTTCCATATCTTTCATTAAATCGCATTGAAATGAAAGTACAGATTCTCTCTTGTAATTATCTTAATGTAACATGATTGCCAAATAAAAAGCCTAATGCTGCCCAATTTCCAGGACAAAATTGTGTAAAATGCACACAGGAACAATAAATGTCAGCAAAACAGGGGGGACATTAAATTCAAACACAACCTGAATGAAAGGCTTTAAATTATTTTGTGTTTTTACCCCGTGTCTGTGTGTCACCCCCCGCTATAATTCCAGCTATTTTGAGCGTCGTTTATAGGCATCACCCTGCCTCATCCATTTTGCAAAAGCCCGTCACAGCTGAAACATCTGTCTGTAAACATTTTACACTTTTAATGAAACACTGCTCGAGTTCACGTGCGCCTTTGGGAGCAGATGCTTGTCTTATGCCAACGCTCTTCTTCTTCTTCTTCCTCCTCTCAGATCTCTCCTCTTCCCTCATCCAGAACGGCCCAATACACAACCAAGTTTCTCCGAGGTCAAATAGGAACATGCTGTCAGTCACATTTTTTTTTTCAAACAGTCCAGCTTGCATATCAATGCTTTAAAGGAGACATATTATCCTTCTTTTGAGCTCTGTATTTCTTTATTTCTTTATCCGCTAGAGTAGCTTTGCATGACTTGCATTTCAAAAAGATCCTTATTTATCTAAGACTGCCTGTTATGCAGCCCCTAACTTCAGCCTCTCCCTGAAACAAGCAAACATCGGCACAACAAAGATTAACAGCAGGATGTCCCCATTTGGTGGGTTTTTCCGCTTTATTGTGTGACAGTGGTTATTTGTATGATGGAGAGTTAAACGCCACATTAACTCGCATTAACTTTTCCATAGATTTATCAAGAAAACCGTAATTTCAGTTTGTTGAGCTGGCGCCAGCGCAGCCATCCAGAAATGGGTGAATAGACTGAGCTGTGGGAGACATTTGTTCCATTACATCTGAACCCGGTGCCCCCCCTGCCTTGCAGTTGCACAAATTACCTATAGACACAATAGCCGTTTTGTGTACCAGGCTGTAAACACATCAGCGGCCAGCAAAGTTATGCATTGTAGTAGTGGGGATTGAACCTGCCTCGTGTGGTCATTTGAGGAACTGCAATTTTTGCAATGGCTTAATTTTTTACGACAATTTGTTCGGAGCCGCCTGGAGCCTGGAAACGATTTGGCTCAGCGGGATAACTTTTGTTGCATATGTTTGCAATTTAAAACTTTTGCTGAGTTTAATTTAAGCACATTGTAGCCAGTTTGAACCACACAAAGCATAGCAACGGACAGTGTGAAATGTGATGATGGCTGCATGCACGACAGAACCTGGTAATGCACAACTTTCCCACAGCCTCATTTTATATATATACAATTTATTTTTATGCTTCAAAATGCAAGTGCCATGAAACATTTAGAAAATACCGCTCCATTTTACTGACTGACCCGCTGGTCCCTCTCTTCATTCTCTCTTAAATTTGCTCAGCCCTGTTTCTTTTTTTTCTTCTTCTTTCTAAAGAGTGAATCAGGAAACCGAAGTCTAACTCTACATCTAAGGCGATCAAACTGAGAGAAAATGTCCTCCCATTGTCCTAGTAATGTCTTTGTACTCGAAGTTTGACTTTTTCCCGTATAGCTTGAGCGGTGGTGTTTTTTTTTCTCTCTCTCTACATTGTAGAACTTCAAACTCACTACCTCTGTTCAAATGAACAGGAGGATTTCTCTTTGCTCTCTGTGAATGACACCAAAAATTTGCTTTATTTACAAGTACCATACTTTTTTTTTTTTTTGTGTGTGTGTGAACACTGTCCTCTCAGATACAGACCTAAATACATTGGCTGTTCTTTCACACCAATCTTTAACGTCGCTAAATATATGATTAACATGTTTTGACACAGACAGTAATATATGTTATTCTTGACTAGTATTCTTTTATGCCAAATGTTATAGATAACAAGAATGTGCACTTAGAAATGAGAAATGATATAAAGCCAGTTAAACATGTCTCTCGGTCCAGTTTAAGGTCAATCAGTGACAGTTTATGGTGATCTTCATATTTCTCCAGAGTTATGTAACAGGTATTCTGGATGTACTGTATATATGGATAGGGTGAGGCATTAGTTTTTTTGTTTTTTTTTTAATTTAAAAAGCTATTATGAGAGTCAACAAACAAACATAAAGTACCTGACATATACATTTTGGGGGGAAAAAATGCTGTTTAAATGGCTGGGTTCCAGTTGACACCAGTATTAAAAAATGTAAGAAAAACTGAAGGTAATAGGAGGCTTAAAAGAGGCCAAACTAATTTCAGATAAACTGGTGTCAGTTTGGTCAAATCATTTTGTCATCACAATATTGACTTTCTTTTTTTTTTTCTTTTTTTTTTTTTTTTGCACATTGCAGATTAAACAGGCTTCCCTTAGATCCATCGAAAATGTAGTACATGTCTGAGTTGTGCACAACTCCTATATTTTACTGGGCTTTAGGTCCTATGGGTTGAGTGGAGAGGCCTCTGTGGATCATCCCACAGATACCTGATAAGTTTGGGATCTAGTGAATTTGGAGGCCAGGTCAACACCTTGTTTTTCATGTTTTTCCAAGTAGTTCCTAAACTGTTTTTGTTTGTGCCTGTGTCAGTCTACATCCTGCTGGGGACGGCTGCTCTCACCAGGGAGCATCATAGCTATGGGATAGGTGATTTATGTCTAGGTGACATCCACACGAATGCCAGGTCCAAAAGTTTCCCAGCATTCTTTTACATACTAAACACTTTGATTATGTGATTACGCTGAATGGTGTGGAACTGACACATACCTGTCCATGCTAAGCTAGCAGAGAAAAAGATGTATGGTCGCCCATAAAAGACGCTTCTACTAACTTATATATTGGTCCATTTAAACTCTGTGGGCCATTCACTCCTTGACATGAGTCTCTTTTTTTTGTTTTTCTTTTTGTTTGTTTCTTTTGGACGTGCATCTGCTTTAATGAGCTATCTTCTTCTAGAAAGCAAAAGCAGCGCAGAGCTGTCCAGGAGTTGGTGCCGTGTTTGCCTGGCTCACATAAAGAAGAAGTAGAAGTTATTTATGTCGCTGTCTGCCTAGTTCACGTGTTTCACGAAGATTTGCACTCCCAGGATTTAATCTTGACCTCGACATACATCTTCACCAAAGGCAGCTGTATCCTGCAGCAACCCTTTCTCAGCACTTTACGTGAAATGCATTACCCAGTATGTGATGATGCCCAGTATATGACATGGTAGGACACCGTGCTATCATCCTGTGTCCAGTGCTAACTCTCACATTTTGCTGACGGTATTGTAAGCTCCAATCAATGTCCCACTCCAGTTGTTGTAAACTGTCCAATAATGCTACTGTATTGGGATATTCCACTTTCGACTCATAGCACAGTGTGCATTGTTAAGCACAACCGTTATCTCAGGACGGTGATATTCTGATCCCTGCGTATCGATGCAAGAACCCTCCGCTGAACTGTACGGTGGTGATTCTGCGCGTGGAAGGGCTGCAGAGACAATCGACCCCAGCTGTTCTTCCTGTGCCTCTGCTATGTTGCTGTTGCTACGGTTAGCTGATTCTGTGGCTCTTTAAGATTCAACACTGGCACATTTGGCTACCAATCCTCTCTCTGTCTGTGTATGTTCCCTGTCTGAGTGGTTCATCACCCACCTTTTTTTTTTCTTGATATCCTGCAGGGTCATACCACTGTCCTTCCCCTGGCATGGATCGGTTTCAATCTGTTAACAGCGTTATTGAGCATCCTGCATTCATTTTTTATAGGAAAGCCGTCACAATACTGGAAATAGGTAACTCAAGATGACAGAGTGGGCACCACTTTTGGCAAATGTATTAACAGGAAATCTGTATCAGACATCCATGCGTCCCCCCCATGGGATAATTTGGGGGATTATTCACCACTTTTCATGCGGTGACATCAACACGCGTCAAAACTTGAATCTGAGCTTTCAGGACTTGCCTGCACAACTAAACTTAACTGTACTTTGTGTACAATAATCCTATTTAAAACCTGAAACATATCCAATTTAACATTCTAAATCAGGGGTCTTTTCAGGCCAAGGACCCCCAAACTGATGGAGAGATTAAGTAGGGACCCCCTACATATTATATGTGTTCTATATTAAACTCAGCCTAGCGCTTTTTATAAATACACATTATTATTATCATTTTGCATTCAATATTAAACCATCCCTTGTCCCTTTACTAAAATATGTTAGATTCATGTTAATGTGTATTTAAGAAATTCAAATTTGTGTGGGAAAATATATATATACATATATATAAATGTCTAATCAACCAAAGATTTAGCGACCACCCTGCGGTGACTCCACGGATACCCTAGGGGCTGTGGACCCCCTGTTGAAGACCTATGCCCTACATGAAGACGTTGCACAGTATATTAACATGCTAACAACATTGTAGTTGGCAGACAATTTGAATAAACAAAAAATATATCTCACGGTTATATGCAATGGAGCACTACGACATGAGACCATGACCACGAAAATATTCTAGTGAAAGCACAAGCATTGATTGAGTGAAAGATTGTCACAAATGCTGTGGTTGTGTTATGCCATATAAATAAATAAGGCAAGTCATTTTCTTATGCTACTATACAACTAAGGTAAATAAATAAATAAATCAAATCACAACTGTAATCTGAAATCAATCTAATCATACAGCTCCACTGAGACTGGGCAGTTAGCGTTTAAGTCAAGTCATTAGCAAGACTCTCACTGGGTGTTTATCACCGCAAAATCACTATGTTAGCATTGGGTTGGCTGACTCTAATTTGCATATCCAAGGAAAGTACTGATCACACCACAGACACCATCTCATTCGCTCCATAGTGGAATCATTGAGGGACCTACTTCCTCTGCACTAGTGTGTTGGGTTTGAAGTTAAATAGGGAACTCTGTGTGTATAACTCCTTAAAAACATGCTTGACCAATCACATATGTGTTTTAGATGTTCACAAAGCTGCAGTATAACAGAAAATAGCAAGTTGGTCTCTCGGAATGAATAAACTATGAGACAGCAGAGAGAAAGAATGTTACTTTGTCCGCGGTTTGTGCTCGTAACAAAGATTACCGCCATGTAAAACTCGCAGTAGATCTTCAAGACAACACAGCTAGTGTTTCAAGGCCGAGCCGACGATGCTTAATGCATGGCTCAGGTCGGGGGATGCTGAGAGTCTGAGCAACGCTTTTTGACAAGGGCAGTTTTCCCAAGAAGCGAATGGAAAGGTTGAAAATGAAAGCACCTTGTAGGGTTGGCATTGGTTACATTCACTGTTTCTTGCAAAACAAAATAATAATTCCGTCTGTGCTGAAGGCCTTGCAAATACGTTGAATGCATTTCCTAAAATGTCAAACATTAACAAAGCCTTTTTCTTTCTTTTTTTTAAGTTATTTTTTTGGAGACTGCTTTCCCTAAAAATGACTTGAGGCTTTCTCTTTGTTCTCTTCCTGCCATTAAATGTTGATTGGATTTAGACCAGAAACACAGCGATTGTGCAGAAGCAGCACCACCGAATCAGAAACGAGTAGGACCAATACATCGTGACAGATCTGTACTGTACAGCACCGCCTGTGGTCAAATATTCAACGAGCTGACAGGTTTAGGATTTCGGATAATGGACCCAGACAGTTTTTATGTTGTGATTGCATTAGAGACCCTTAGCGATATAATTTTTAATGTTGTTTTCCTTAATTCGCTCTCAGCGGTTCGATTGTACTGCACTTTTGTTCTTTTCCAATCGCCAGCCACTCACTCTAGCCCTTTCCCTCTCCTGGGATACACTGTATGTGCTGTACACAGAACACATGGAATAATGAAATAACAATAACAAGCTCACAGCTTCATTTTAGCGTGCATCCTCTCAGCCGATGGAAGAAAAACTCATAGGGTGGGGAAGTATTTTTAGCAACACGCTTATCCTTTCCTCTCAGCCTCCCTCCCTGCATCTCTCACTCCCTCACACAATGTCTTTGTCCCCGTCTTTTGCATTCATCTTATGCCATTTCCCCCCCTCTCACTGAGGCTCTTTGCTTCTATCTCAGCTGGATATTCCAGACGTCCCTTTAATTCGACACACTAATGTAATTCGCCTTCACTATAATCATCCATTTTCCCGTTTTCATGCCCTCTCCCCGAACTTGAGACACATCTCGTGGATTCTATTTCACAGCAGTACACCAGACTACATCAGTTTCCATTTCATTTATTCAGTATTTGTTTAGAAACCCCACGCTGGTCCGCTATGAATCAACATTGCCTGATGGAAGCATCTCTCTTTGACCAGGTTAAAGCAGATATAATTGCGTGAGGATCTGAAACTACAATTCAGCACTAATGGTCTGAATCAAATGAAAAGGAACTGGAGTAAAACGTAGTTTGCAGGGGAGCATCTCTGAGGCGCACGGTCTAAAAACCTGTGTGCTCACTCAGAACTATCAGCGGATCTGTAAACACCCAGTTACTTAAGCTGCCTAACCACAACGATTTCTAGTGATCTATAATGCTTTGTGTGGATCCCTTTTTTTTTTTTGTTTTGTTTTGTTTTTTTGACGGGGCAAGAAGCCATTATACGCCCACGCGCGATGTTAAAATTCCAGCTGTTAGTCATTTTGAAATGCAATATCTGATAATAATTAATTTCGTAATGATTTGACTTTCCCACTACCCTGACGCATGAAAATCATTATCAGTTTCTTATCACATTAAGAAGCATGGCATGGTGCTGTGTCTTCCTATTTGGTTCACAGTAGATCTCTTTAATGTTGGCCTTGTTCCCTTTTTATTTATACAGGGCTCTTTTTTTTCTAGTCTGAATTCAACCTAATGTATTGTAATGATATTACCACACGTACCGTTTTTAGATAGTCCTTGAGCAAGACTCAGCCAACTGACAAATTTCACACGCGTGTCGCACATTAGACCCAATCACATTAGAAAGCAGGAGCTGACAAAACTGTGATGGCGAGGTTGACTCTCTTGAGGAAACATCTGTTTGCCGCAAAGGTTTAAATACGTCTCGTAACCTCACGTCACGACGTTGTGCTTTTTATCCACATAATCTGAAAATCAAACAAATTCTTTAAGGAGTAATTTGGACGCGAACCTTCAGTTGATGTGAATTCTCACAAGTGCCTCTTTCTGAAACCTTTGTCTCTGCGCTATTGTGCTGTACGTGTCAGGCGATGCTCCAGTGTTAAGTGCTGTATCTGATCCTTGATCAGACTTTTGAGTTGATTTTCCACTGTCAGGTTGTGACTTTAATTTAAAGTCGGGTAACAGCTTGCTGCTCAAAGTTAATTTAGCCAGACGAGCATGGTGGCTCCTTATCTGATGAGGTGCACGCAGTTTATCTAGAGATAAAAACTAACACGGTGTCTAGACAGGTGTCTTCGGCTTTAAAAAAGGGCAGATCAGATAGGTTTAAAAGCAATAAATATCGTGCTTCGTTTTTCAGGCCGACGTTTCAAATTTAATTCGTGCTCTTATTTTTATTCCATTTTGGAATCAGTAAAAGTGTTGATAGCCCGTGTCTGTAGACTCAGGTGTTGTATATTACGTGTGAATGAGTCACATCACCTGCGCTGATTATCTTTTAGCACTAACTAAAAATCATATAATACATGAATACATTCAGTGGTTAATGCTTAAATGGCACCTGCACCAATTTTAAGTATCAGTTCCTCGAGTTAGGAGTGATGACGAGCTGGAAAGACATCATCTTAACTCTGTAGCTTCTAGAGGCTAATTCGGCTGCTAATTAAACACACCCGAATCTCTGACTGAACTTTTGGTAGCTGTGTTGCATTGATATTTACATATTGACAAGCATAGAGACAAGACTGGGGTTCCTTGAGATTTTGGTCTCAGTTTTTTGGTCGTTTGACCAATCTAGTTTTGGAAGCCTTTAGTTGCATGTAAGTTAACAGTCCACGCCAAATGCTGTAGGCAAGCAAACTTAAGATTTGACATTGGTCAAGCAAATAGCTAAGAAAAAACGTGTTTTTCAAACTGTTAACAACTTGTAAAATGTCCAGTCTCTCAACGCTGTTCTGTTCATGCTTCTGAAGTTGCTAACTGGAGTATGAGGAACACGAAGTCGTAGTTTAGCCTTGATATTGGTTTTCTGGCAGCGTTGTGAATGCAGCATTTGGAATAAGTCTTTCTAACAACAGCCCACCGTGAGTGCGATACAGCAGCGCAACGCAAGTTTTCTCTTTTAATAATGAAAAGGGTGTGTGTTGGATAACGAAATAATCATGTTGTGCCGATACATTTGGTGAATAGACTGTTTAAGTTGACTTAGATAATGTTTTATTCATTTGGTTTTTCAAAACTAGTTTTTATAATAATTATTATTATATTTTTTTTAATGTATAGTACAAGAAAAATACAGTTAAACACAAAATACTCCAGAGAAAATAAACGAGGAGCAAACAAAGAGAATTTATAATCATCATTTATAGTTCATGGTCATTTTTCCTCATACTCATTCCAAGTACAGGTCTCTGGAAAGCAGAATTGACTGACAGAATGACAGAACAAACACAGAACAGTTGAAATGGAGACTTGTTTGAGCTATTCTCCTTTAGAGGTTTGTGTCAGCCCAAGCGCACATCGGACAACCTTATAATACCACTTGGAAAAAACACACACAGCAAGTTAATTTATCTTAATCATCGTCATCATCATCATCATCATCATCATCATCATCGTTGTAGTCATCGTCATCATCACCACTTGTATTCTTGTTCTTCATTCTCACTCATGTAAGTCAGGATTGTGGAGGAAGGCAGTGATTCTACCAGTATCCTTACAAGAGAGCCACACAAGTTTGTCGTGTGCACGCCTCGTGCAGTTTTTGGGAACGGTTAGGCTGTTACTGGTCCAGGATCAGCTATCTCAGGTTGGCATTTGTATAAAAAACTATATAGGAACACATGTAAAAACAGGGCAGATTAAAATTATCATCCGACTGAAAAAAAAAATAAAATAAAAATAAAATGCAGATGTCCTCATAAAATCTTCTATGTCTAGCAACACTTAATAACACTTATGTCTTCTTTTTTGTCCTTTTTTTTTTTGTTTTTTTATTCCAAAATGGTTGAGGAGCAGTTATAGTTTGCATTGTCTATACAACAGGCTATAAAACACCACTTTGTCACAGTCCAGAAAGCACATATAGATGTGGTTGTACTGTATATAAACATATGTACTGTAATAAGATAATTTTGCGTGCATGGCTCCCAACTGATCATATCTGAGACATCCCCAGGACTCTGAGGAAACGTCCTTCTTTGAGTTCACCCAATGTGAAAACGAAGGCCTCCAGATTTCTTACTGGCACAATTGACATATTCTTTTAAACCACAGTCTTTCATGGGAAACTGCCATCCATTTCTTATCTGTTCGCTGCAGCAGCCAGGTATCAGTCTCTGCCGGCATCGCAGCCTCTTCAGCAAGTACTTTGAATGATTCCTCTGACATCCATCAGCCTCGATTTTTTTATTTTTTTTTTTCCTCCTCTCCGTATTCAGTCGCATGATTTATTTTTTAATTTTTTGTCCTCTTCATCCGTATTAAGTGTTTGGCGTATTTATGTGTGTATTTATTGATGCATTGTGTCATTTTCTCTAGAAAAAGTCCCAACAACACAAACACAGGCAATGTAAATGGAAAGTTTGTAATGCTGAATCTCCATTTGCAAAGTGCATCTGTGCTCCTCTGCTTACCAGAAACGAGGGACTTAGATTGTATTATCCCGACCAAGGAACAAGTCACAGATGGGTTAATGTTGTTTCGTAGACATGTTAGATATGCGTTTGATTCATTTTTAACTGTTTGTCGGGGTCATGTTTCCGTCAGTCTCTTTCTGGACAGTTCACGTTTTCTGTCTTGAGAGTCTAAAGAAAGTTATTCTTTTCATTTTCAGAGCACTGCCTCATAGGAAAAAAAAAAAGACTAAATAATGTTCATCTTTATTATACTGTACACATGTTGATGTCCTGATTTGTCTTTTTGTTTGATCAATGTTTAAGCTGGTCTGGCAGAGACCAAAGCTCTGACAATCACACGTAGTACTCCTTGTCCTTGTTCTTCTTGTTCTTGCTTGAGGTCTTTGCGGTGTTGACTGGTTTCTCTTTGACTACGGTGCCGTTGGACTGCGCCGAGTTGCTGATGTAGTTGCGACTCTCGTCCACGTGGTACGAGCCTTCGTCTCTGTTCCGGTACTTGTACATGGCGTAAAGCAGGATGAGAATGCACAGCGCCGCCGCCGCCACGATGCCGACCACCATCCCTGTGGTGCTGCTCGACTCCCGGAACACCTCCGACGTACCTGGGTAACCCTTTGGTCCGGCTCCAGTGGGATTGGCTGCAAGGGATACAGAGATATCATTACCACAGATGCATTTCATCGTTACAACTATAACAAGATTTATGACGGCGGTAAATAAATGCATTCTTTTTTTTTCCAGCTCCATGTGCAGATCAATATCACAACATAAAGACTGAATGATCCCATAAACATTTTGCCTTAAGGCCGCTGATGTCGAAAGTAGATGTTGACTTATAGGACTGACTTAACCCACTACAAGGAAAAGCATGCAGAGTGGGGCGGAGACAACAAACCACCACAACGTCTCTCATGATGGTCTCTTGTAATGATGTGAAATGGCATACAGTGGTAAAAGTGAGAGGTCACTCCCCTGTCTGATTCTTTCTAATCTCAACAGATTAACACAACAACAGAGTCTGAATTCTTAAACGATTTAACTGATACAACTGTCAAAAATGGCACGTAATTAAAGAAGACACCCAATTTTCTTCCATTCCCGATGCAGCAATTTTTTAAAATTTTTATTATGACTCTCAAACACGTTGGACATTTTCAGCAATTCGTGTAGAGTAAATATTTTACATGACTAATCAACAACCTATCGGCATTTAATTCAATTGTGTTCATACACTGCGCATTCAGATGAGCAATAGACGTGAAAAGGAAATCTAGAAGCGAGATTCGACAAATTCATTAGCAGAGCTGACAAGAACACTAATGTGTTACAGATTCAAAGTGAAGCGCCGTTGAAAGCTCACAGCTCGTTGCGTTTTCTACAGCAATCATGAATGAGCACATTACCAACGATCACTACATATCCAAGCTGCATGACTGTATCACTGAGTCTCTGAAAATACATCTCTCAGTAAGAAACAATCCTTCAATTGACTCAGCAGATTTTGCCAAAGGCTGTCCCCACGTCTGTTCTGCGGTGGTGCCATTCATTTGAGCATATTCTTAAAAAAAAAAAAAAAAAAAGCGTCAGCCGCCCCCCCCCTGATATTATTCGCTCCCCCTGGCGCATCTCTCTGTGTATTTTTGTAGTAGTCATCGATTCTGCTTGAGCCAGCTTTGTTGCATTTGTGAAATCCAAACACACAATAACGTTTGGAAATGAAAGCGCTCCAGTTACACTGGATTGGAGCAGTAAAAATATTTGAGGGATTTGCAGCTCGGTTTGGATCGCATTCATGTTGACGCGAAGACGTTGCGCTTTTGCATTTGCGCTGGACAAACGAACAATGCCTGCAGAAACATGAATAGCTGTGTCGAGATGCAGCCCTGAATTATTTCCTCTGTGTTGGCTCGACGGTCATTTTGCAAGCTTTGCAGCATTCGACTTTGCCGCTGCTCCCCGTTCTCGTGGTGAAACCCTATTATGCAGTGATGCCGTGAATGCGCGCTAGCAGTGATATATGGGCCACTTAAGCCTGACACAGCCAAATATTAGAATATGTGTCTGGTAACACACCGCTGGAATTTCATTACAGGCCATGTTTCAAGTGATACAGAGAGGAACAACGACAAAAAAAACATATGTTGGAGAGTCCTACAGCCAAGCAGATGTATGACAATGTCACTTTTACTGCATAAAGGCCACGCAAACGATTTGATTGGCCCAAAAGACCTTTGCTGGAGCACAATGTGTTGTGTGTCTTATTACTATTGTGAATAATAGACATCTTATAACCCTAACCCTAACCCTAAAATATGCCTTCCAAACAGACCTCCCTTAATGATCAATGAGGCACCTGCGGCACATACAGAATGGATCTGAAGCAAGTGTACTGGTCTCAGATCGTTGCAAACTCCTGTTGTTGGTGTATAAAACACCGGATGGTTCGGCACCACAATGCATTTCTGATACACCGCTCCGTGGTCACCACCCACCCAGACCTCTCAGGTCGACTGGGAACGGCCCGCTCACTGTCCCCAGAGTCAAAAGTAAACTCAGAGAAGCAGGATTCAGCTTTCCACGCTCCACATATCTGGAACAAACTCCCAGAAAACTTTAAAATCAGGACTCCAGACTTTTCTGCTTGCCGCTGCATTTTACTGAATCAAATTTGTGACTATTTATTCATATTCTCGCGCGGCACTGAATCTATTATTTGTCTAGTTAAACCACCATCCAGCTTGGGGATCCCATACTTTCCAGCACACGAACAGAAGTTGATAGAATACCCATCTCTGTAGTCTTCACTGGAATACTTGCAGTAGTACGAGTATTTGATATTTACTGAAATTCACTGTACAGTCACCGTCCTTCATGTCCCATTTTGCCGCCCTACTTTTCTCACTTATTTTTTCAAGAGTATTTCGGGTTTTAGAAAATAATTGCATTCCTCAGCTTTGATATCAAGGCAGCTTTAAAAAAGAAACTTCACTTTAAAACAGAAACCACATCATTGTGTCTTCATTATTCAGATGCTTTGATCCTGACTGGCCATGAGTAACTCCTATGCTAGAATTCAGTATCCACACGACAGAGCTGTGGATCTTACATCAAAAGCAAAACACATGGACAACAACAATTTTTTCTGCTATTGAAGTTTGCCATAATCACCCTGCGTTATCACATCTTTATTTTATGATAGACTAAGTGAACATGAGCAGGGTAGAAGAGTTCTGTTTATATATGTATATATAAAAATTTACTGATCTATCACATCTTATATAATACAGTTGTGGCAATTTCTCAGTGTCAACCAAGCACAAAACCAAAACGGCTTTTTAGGTATTTTAAAGGTGTGAAGGTATACCTGTCCCTCTGATCCCAAGGACCATGCCAGTGGTTTAGCATCTTTTCCCTCACTGATTACAAACGGCTATCCTCCACACCATGCCTTGGGTATCATTTCCACCAGTGATCAGAGGCGCAAATTCACATCAGCACAGCCACTTCATATTCTGAACGCCGTCCAAGCTGTAATACACAACCACTCATGTCTCTGCTAGCTCTCATCATTGTTCCGTCTCCTGTGTCTCACTCAGCGGTGATAGCCTTGGAAATAAAGCGCTTTCTTTTTTTATTACTTTCATTTCTCTTCTTGAGTGACGGTTTAATGTTCGGACAAACATCGCCTTTGAATGGTCTAATATTAGCTAATGGCGCGCGGAGATGACACACGTTTGTCTATTTTGGGGAGAATGCGTTCATGCCAGGCTCGAGGGCATGAAAACTGTGAGGGGTGAAAGGACTCTGAGCTGTCTGTCAGGAGCGGAGGATGCCACTGTTGTTCATTGACATGTTTTCCACCGTGGTTAGACTGATCAGTGGCCCTCGTATGCTTCCAATGCCAGCAGACATTCAAGGACAAGCAGAGAGTACCACTGGGGGATTGAGTGTGACTGAGCGTTGCAACAGATTAGCTCTGCTTGTGACAAGCCCACTTATCCTTGCAGACAGGTGTGAAGAATGCTCTCGCCTTGTGGGCAAAAGCCACTGGTCTACATGGCTCGTCCCGAGCAAGCCATTGTGCGGGCATTACCGATGAGTTACTTGCATATCTGCTATATATCCTTTGTTCCGAGGTCAAAAAGGCGAAAGTGTAGATAACATGGTAGGTTGATGGAGGATAGAGCCCTTGATGTGGCATTCAGGGGTTTTATGAGACCTCACAGCGAGGCGGCAGAGTTGGAGGAGTTCGGGAGGCAGGCAGCCTCAGCCTGCTATATCAGGACTGAGTGATAACAGTGCCATGGTGCGCCGTTCTTCCTTGTGTGATCTAACACCTCCAGCTCTGGGCTTTGTTATTTCCTCTTGCCTGGATCTGTTGATTGGCTCCCCACAGGCTGCATTCACAGAGAGACTTCATCATTGGAAAACCCTCAATCAACTGACCACAGTTTTTTTCTTTCAATTACTGGAGAAGTAACAAAAAAAAAAAGTAGAATTAGTGGGCTGTGCGAGACATTTTATATACTTTTCCATTTATGCAAACATTTCAGCCACAACTTTCAGCTTTTTCAGTGAAGTCTGATTCAGGATCTTGGCGAGGATGGATGAGCAATGACCACTTTGCACTAGTCATTGGAATCACCAGAGGCACCGTGATACGATATCATCACAATATATATATATATATATATATATATGATTTTGATTTTGTGCTGAGTATTGCGATATACACCAACACACTTAATTCTAGGTAAACCAAATGATATATACTGATCAGGCATAACGTTATGACCACCTGCCTAATATTGTGTAGGTCTCCTTTGTTCCTCCAAAACAGTTGTGACTCACCAGATAATAGATATGGGCCTCCTGAGGGTGTCCTGTGGTGTCTGGTAACGGGATGTTTTTAGTGTGGGTCTTTGGGTGCTTTGTGTGTGTGCCTCTGTCAGGGTGCATCCTGCTGGGGATGGCTGCTGCCATCAAGGAGTGTCATTGCTAAGGGTTGAAAGTGTCTGGTCTTTTCTAGGTGTGTGGTACATGTCTTCGTGTAACATCCACATGTTAACCTCCAAAAGTTTCTCAGCAGGTCATTGTGTTGCCACGACGATCAACGATCAATTACTTCTCCTGTCAGTGGTCATAATGTTGTGGCTGATTGCCTTTTAACTGTTTTCAACTGCAAATCATATCCCAAAAGGAAAATTATTTCAATAAAAGTATACAGTAAAAGATCAATACTAGTTCCGCTGTGTATCGATGTGTATTCAACACCGCAACGGAAAATATTGTGATACTGCGCTGGATCATTTTCGTTTTTGCATCCTCATCCTGTGCAGCCTGCCCTGCCTTCCCTCAAGTTCAACTGAGGCAAAATATAATAAATAAATAAATAAAAAAGTGCCTGACACAAGGCCGTCAAGAAATCCTCATAAGGACCTTAGTCAGAATGCATCTGCCTGTCTGTTCATTAGCACTCCATCACCTCAGAATGAAGGCACATAAACCGAGAAAGAAATAGCGCCTGAAACAAGTGTTTAAAATGATGGCTGCTCTTATACGCTCTACTCGAGCGTACCCAAGGGTAAAATTAGACATGGGGAAAATGACCTTAAAGTGGCGCCTAGCTCCGTAGCAACATAGCAGGGGTGCACTTGTGAGGCGACAGAGGTAAAACTCAGGGGGGTTAACTTTTGAGGGATTGCAGTTGTGCAAGAGCTGCCAGAATAACTTTCTCCTCGGCGTCTCATCCCAGAGCGAGACTTAAATTACAATATCACATCCAGGCCATCATAAAGTCCTTGCTGTTGTGTGCACAAGGACAACAGTTAATGTTTCAGACATTTAGTCACAAATCGTTTGCTTTCACCCCCCACAGCTCGCAAGGCGAGCGGCGCAAGCAAAAGTGTAAACAAAGAAGCGTAGACGATCTTATAAATGACCTTGATGCAACAATGTCAAACAAAAGAAGAAGCAGGGTAAGAAGTGCATGCAGAGAGGCAATGAAGAGCGCGTTGATTGGTTTCTACTCCGAGGCTTCTACTTACTGCCGGCTTTATTTGATGGAACCGTTTCTTTAAATTCTACCTGAACTCTTCGGTATGGGTTCATGCGCTCGCCTCTTAAAGATATTAGCTCCGAAGAAACGGAACACTTAATTATTTATTTTTTTTGTCATTTTAAAGTCGGCCAAATGCCTGATGTGATTCCTCGTCTCTTTGCCTGACTTCTTTTTGGCACGAGGAGGGAAATGGGATCAGAGATTCCCACCGTCAGGCGGGATTTGAATAAATGGTCCCCTTCGAGGACTATTTTTCCTCATTTGTCTCCGGCGGGTGGCTTCATTTGTTTGGTAATTTGTAACGGGGTGAGCAGGTTGATGGGGACCGTGGATGGAGGGAAACGTGAAGCGGAGTCGGGGTTACTTCAGGTGCGCGCGAGGCTTGTTCAGAGGTAATGGAGCGGCCAGGACTACTCAGGCTATATTGAATGGATAGAGTGGGCTTGACCTTTCATTAACTGCCGGCGCTGATAAGTCAAAAGAGTTGTGTAGAGGAAACGGGGATAGTGCTTCACTCTAAACGGCGCTGCTGCAGTATGAGAGCAAATAATTCAATGACTGAAATTATCATTTTTTTAAGTGAGAACGCAGTGAAAGGCGAATTTGTGTCAACGCGGCTCTACACAACCTGCAACAAACATCATGCATCTGTGAGGACTTGAGGAGGTGTGGCTGCGGTTCGCCTCCAGAGCCAACCCGGGCTTAGCGTGCACGCTCGCTGACACGTCGCTATTATTCAGCCAGATTAGTGTTACACCATCTCCTTACTTCACATATCCAGACATAATCACAAGCTGTCAGAGTTGTCACATAGTCGGGGGATCAGTCTGCAGACAGGTCACTGTATCAACCGCAGCAGAGCCAAAACATTTATTAAATCCCCCCCTTCTCTCTTTAATTATCCGAGTGTCCTCAAGATGTGATGCGAGCCATCCTGTACTTGTGACACGCTGGCAGCGTGTCTCGTGACGGCGTGCATGTGTGAGTCTGAAGTGGCTCTGCTCATGCCGATGGTGGATGATGAACCGAGAGCTTAGTGAGCACGAAATGAAGTGAGAATTATTAAAAGGTGTTTGATTTGGCCCCAGTAAAAGGTATGGTGCAGTTTAAGCCTTTGCCCTGTGGGGTTCCACTAAAAATAAATAAATAAATAATAAATAAATAAGGCAAGATGAAAGGAGGGCGCTTAGCTTAGTCGGCTTGAACGTCACAAGTCTGGAGTTCATCTTTTGATTATGTTCAAGTGTCAGCATGCACGTTCTTCATTTGCAGCTTGTTCAATGGTTCTGCAGCTCTGTTGTATGATTCAAACTCCACTAATAGCACTAACAAATATGTATTTTGTCACTATATCAGCGGCTTTTAATATTTATAGCGTTCTTGGAAATAAATAATATAAAACATACCGCATATTCTATTCTGTAAAAGCTTTTGTCTTTCTTTTACTGAGACGTATTTCACACAAGAATTTACAGACGAACATTATGATAACTACGCTGTTTTCATAAAGTAGTAATGTCTACACACATCCATTTCCAGATGCACAATTTTATATTTTATATTTTGAATGAATAAACACTTTCGACATGTATAAAATATGGAAGTGTTTATCCATACAAAAGAAAGAAAAAATAATATATCAACAGAAACACGGCCCATCTGTTCGAAAAAGGAGTTGGAAGAAGTAAACACGATTTTAGAGCAGCTCTGGAAAGCATTTCACTGATTACACAACTGTGAATTATTGGGTAATATTTTTTCGAGCCCTCACTTAGGAGCTACTATTAGTGCGGCTGACCTTTGGCGAGGTTGCTTTGCTTTTCTCGGTTATGAGAAAAGTCTTTCATGCCCTACTTAGACTTATAAACAGACACATTGTGTTAGCATCAATGTCAGCGCACCAAAAAGATGTGTGGCAGAAAAATAAAAAATAATTGAAAATATAAATACGGTGGGATCAGTAAAGAGAAGGACTGACAGTAAGTGTGAAATCCTGTTTTCTCTCAGAACACACTTCATTTAAAATAGGATGTAGCGAGAACACTTGGATGGCATAATCCTCAGTGAAAGGGTGCAGGGAAACAAAAATGCATAATTTGGCCAAGTGTGGACTACGGCAAATATTCAATTATTAATGCACAAACAGGCTTGAAGATTGTCAGTGTTGTTCGACTGGCGGAAGCTGTGATCACATTCAGCAACTGGCTTTTAAAAGCGGCGTTTCATTAGTTAAACCGTCTCCCCTGGCTGCAGTCTCTTGGCATTCAAGGTGCGTGACACTGTATTCCACAAAGGAAGAAATGAACACAAACAGAGTTCCAGCTGGGTATGATTGAACAACCTATTAAATGTGGGCAGTGACCTCTTAAGCCAGCGCAGTGCTCTTAATGTTTCATTAATCTCACAGCTACTTTTAAAACAATAATTTACTCTAATCCCCCCCCCCCCTCCTGGCTGGCTGCATTCCAGTCGTTGCCATTGGGTTAAAGACAGTATTCATTTGCCGTATGATTTATTGGTTTGTTTTATGTATTGTTTCCCCACCCATAAATTAAATCTATTAAAACAAACGTCAAACGCATTAGCAGCGGGTAATGTCACTGCTGAATGCTTGGGGATAGAAAAAAAAAATGATGAGAGAGCACGGAGGGAAGAGGAAACTAGAGATGATTAACCTTGACCTGCCTGTGGGCAGTGAAGGACTACTGAAGCTGAGAATAAAGGCAGTGGAAGATTATTTGTGAAATATAGAAGGGTGCATATAGCAGCACTGTCATTGAGGCTGCTGGTGTGAATTTATAATTGGAAGGGAGCCCATTTCTTTTGTGGAAATTGCATTTCACGTAACGGCGTACTGCATATTTAATGATGGCCGAATCGCAGAAAAATAAACGTACAAACATATGAAAGATGAACATCCAGCTGATGCATTCATTGCTACGCTAGGATGTGTCATTCTGCTTCTGTGCAAAGAAAAAGACATGAGAGACCAGAGAATCAATGTGTATTCTGCCAGGCGCAAGGAACACTTCTTTATGCTTTCCTTCAACAAGTTGAAGTGTGGCTAGTTTTTTTTTTTCTTCTTTTTTATTTGGTTTTTCTGAAGTAACAATTAAGGCAGTGCCATTTTTGGCATTCAACTGTGAGCAATGATCGATCAGTCAAAATATTGAAAGTAAAAAATAAAAATCAGAATACGAGTATGGTGACACACCGCTGGATTTAATTATCAGGTGTTTTTCAACTGATACAGAGAAGAAAAAAAACACACCTCTAAATGCAACACATCAAAAAATATATGACATGTAGCAATAAATGCAAGATTATCAAATCCGCCTACGGCTTCGACAAATACGTTCCTCGCTGGAGGAGAAACCAAATTAGGAGGAACAAAGGCAAGGTAACCGTGTAACCTTGGATATGGGTCACCGTGCAGCAGCTGCCCTCCATCAGCGGCCAGCATGAGGCCAATGAAATGAAGCAGGTAGATAAGAGACATCCGTTCCATCTGACCCCATGCAGCTCGGCAACAACCTCTTCCATTAACTTTCACCATGAAAACCGAGGTTAGTGCTGGAAAATCAGTAGCAGTCGCGATCTTGACAGACTGTTCACCGGGGGTATTTTTGCAGCGCCCGGTCCTACAGCTATATTTTCTCTAGATGATTGGCCAACACTTCACAGTGGCCTTTAAATGAGCATTTTTTTTTTAGTTTATTTTATATTTTTGTAGAAACCGTTAGACTTGTTTAAGCTAAATGTCAGACTTTATGCCACATGTATAACAGCGGAATTACCCTCAGAGGCACGTTGGGTCCTGAGATCGTTTGTCGCTTGTCTGTCTGCGAGGTGAGATCAAATGAAAATTAAACTCCTTGGAAAGCTTTAGTTCGCTTAACAAAGATAGTTGCGTTATCTCTGCCTGTAATCATAGCTAACTGTTGTCATTGCCAGATCTTGGCCGCGTGCTATATGCACACTCTCATTCCTCCTCCTATTACAGATCAGATGCGCTGTAGCATCATACGCCTGTGTATTCCTTTGTGGTTTCCTGAACGGGGGGGAAGGAGGGAGGGGATGGGGAGGGATTCAATTTGCTGCAGTATGATCTAATCTGAGTCCTGCCGGGTGATAAGCTCTGCTGGTAGCGCTTGCTTTCCATGGTTTCCGGAAGTAAGAGTAATAAAGCTTGGCAATAAGTAAGTTTACCTGATTCATGTCATTTGGCGGCTGATAGCGACTGCTGGGGGACAAGAATCCACCGAGATACACGGTGATCTAGACCTGACCTTGGGCCAGAGATATCTCGCATAATAGTTTTTTTTCAAAGCTCACCTCATGGGATCACTTATGCACCAGCATTACCCTACGCTATGTGCGCTGTGAAGCCAGAGTGAAGCCAAGGTTGACAGAGACTGAGATATCAAAGCCACGCGCATCTGGCCTCTGCTCGGGAATTGCCAGACAGGACTTGCTGTCAAGGTGTTGGATGAAAAATGATATAATATTGCCTTCATTAACAAGGAGACGGCCGAGGAGTAACACGAGGAAGTAGTGCTTTAACGGCGGTAGTGTATCTAGTACGCCGCGTCCCTGTCTGAGATGCAGCTAGTGCTTGGCAGAGCGTGAGAATCGTTGTGAACGTAGATATTAATCAGGATATGGTGTTAGACAGCTGCCACCCTGGGAGTCCACAGCTCTGGTGTCAAATCCCCTTCAGTGATCACAGAAGGAGAGGGATACTCTGCAGTGGGAGTGCACGTCCCAGAGCATCACACAGTTCGCGACTGATGTTTTGGCAGATGCCCTTGTCAAAAAATATCATAATGCAAGCGGCTAGTGTGAATCAGTACGCAGCGCAATCTCCCGTGCATGGTATTTGTCAGAGGTAGCAGATGTACCCATTGTGATGCGGCCCAATGGGAATATCACTCTAATGCGTGCTGCGAGACTCGTAGGAAAAGAGTAAGTGTGGCCGAAGCTAATCATGCCAGTGGAAGGCCAGAGGAACAGGAAGAGACACAGACTCGAAAGTTGATAGTCTTTGCTGTGGGCTAGACATTAATTTAGTGGAGGTTTTTATGACCACATACTGATCGATAGCGCATTTAGATGGAGTAGGGGGCCTTGGGTCTGGACTTAATTGTTTTCTGTGCCTCTCATCACTTCAGAATGCATTTGAAAATCCTTCTATTCATAGGCAGATGATGGGCTTAGATTTAATTACCCTCCACGTGTGGCGAGGTAAGAGATTAAAAGTTTGGTGGCATCGCAGGAAACAAACGGATTCACAATCCCCATTTGTTCAAGAAAGCTCAGAAGCACTATTCCCAAAAGACTTTGTGGAAAACTACCAGTAGCTCTTTTAATCCTTTTGAGCGCACACCTATGACCATGCAACAATATGTCCATTCTACAAAGAGAAAGACCTCGCATGAACCCCACCCGCAGCTGTAACGCTGCAATGCTAGTACATGTGGAACAAAACTATGGACTCCCACTGCCTGCCGAAAATTTTAATTAACAGCAGTGGGGACCATCTATACACCTGTAAACATCAGTTCTCACATATTTGTCTCCGGGTTTACCCAATTTGAGGTCATGTGGGTCTCATAATTACGACTGTGTGTTTTTCTGTCTTGCTGAGTGCTCCCCTGCTTGCACATTAACAAATGCCATGTGCTGATGAAGACAAATAGGTGCGCAATTAAAACACAGTCATAACGGCGGCGAACACAACACTTTAAGCAGTGTGGAGAGCCTTAGTTATGCATGCAATTCTCAGAGGAGGTATTGTTCCAGGAGACAAAGCCAGGGTCGGGTGAGTTCAATCGTGATGAGTGGAAGCCGGTGGACTGACGTTATCGGGCTTCTCTATCATCTAAAAACAGAGTGAATGCATGATCCAACTTTAGCCACCATTAAAGCCACCATGCCCATCCCATAAACGATCTAATCAGCCCATTACCCATCTAGAAAAAAAACTGGATATGGCTTCATGTCGTGATATCATCTAAATTTTCCAGTTAGTGTCAATCCAACAACTGGCAATTGTTGTTGTGTGCTGTCACTTTTAGCTTTGGTCGCAATTGCGTGGCAATTAATCTTTAAGATCTTTAATCCGGACTGGATCAAAAACCAGACAACCAGGCTTCCTGGCTGCACCCTGAGGCTATCCAGATATACCATTTGGCTAAGATGCTGCTTAGTAGACCATGCATACCATGGTCAAAAATTAATATAAAGTCATTGCCTTTTATAGCTTTTACTCCATTGATATTTTCCATTCCTGCACGCCGAAATGTCAGAACCAATAAACAGGCAGGAAGGAAGTGCTCCAGACTGACCTAATAGATTTCCTGCAGCATCTTGCAGACAGTGGTAGCCAGCGGAACAATTCTGCCTCTGAGAAGTGTGCAAGCTCCAACTAAAACTCCAATCTGCTCGTTTAAACATGCCGTGCTAGCCCAGAGTGTCTTGGTGGGGGTGGACTGTGACACACAAAGACACACCGACACACCCAGAGAGAAGTAGAATAAAAAGAGATGACTAACCTAACCCACCTGAGCTCGGCTCACAGGGATCAATGTCCTCATCATCGCTCGGACACTCGGCTGAGGCCACCAGCAAGTCGTCGGTCGGCTGAAAAGAGAGAGGCACAGAGTGGAGTGGTGAGAGCACGAAATGCTTAGCTGCATCAATGGGGTAAGATGGCTCCCACTCAAAGCAACCCACAGTGGCGTTTCCAGAGGGTTAGGTTAAGGAGAGCGGGGCAGATGAGATGAGAATCCAGACGGCTGCACTATTTGGCTGCTGGATTCATCTGTCAACACGGCCCCACACTGCCTGGCACCGCAGCAGCTGCTACACTGCTTTCCAGGCAGCACTGCCCTTACAGAAATAAGATCTGATTATTGAGGAACAGCAGAGGCTGAAGTTCACGGCGCAATTGTCAACTCACATGCTCAATTTGTGCTTCAGCGTGCAGCTTTGCATTGACCTTCAAGGGACTGATAAGAGCCATCACAAAACACCTCTGACATTTAGAGGACGACCAGCCATGAAAGCTTTTAAGAAAAAAAAAAAAAGAAAAGAAAAGAAAAAGAGAGTGCAAAACACAAGGCAGAACAGCCCAAGTTTAAATCAATATTTTTCTCCTTTCTTTCCGTGTGAGTCAGTGTCTCTTTTTACAAAATAACCATCCAAAATAAACCAAAATCATTATTCTGCGGCCACATCCACTCTCGTCCATTTTAGTCCGCTCTCGGTGCACTTCCTCAAACACGCCAAACACGATGCATTTTACCATGCTGGAAAAGGAGAAAAGGGCAAACAAAAGAGCAGAAAAAAAATGTACACTGTAAAACATTATGCTGCAATGTTCTTTTATGGTCTTGCTTCAGGCCATTTGATCAGCTCTGCGTTAAAGGTCGTTTCATTTAAGCATTGCAGCCTTCTTCGGGGTGGGTTTAGATTTTCGGTTATGGAGCGTTGCCAAGCAGAACAACCTGCTGCTCTATTGTATATTTAGCCTCGGACCCGAGCGTATACTGTTAAGTCATAATAATTTGAAATCTTCAAATGTGGTCTTGACAGCATTTATCGTACTTTTTTGTTTCGTTCTCCGGGGTATGCGCGTGTTGCATCCACAAAATGGATAAAGATAAAAAGGTAAAGAATGCATCAGGTCCCTGAAACGAAGACGGACCTTCGCTTTTATTGAATTTGTGCCCTTATTTCTCTGATTTGACTGTGCATCAAAATATATCTGCAAGTTGGATTAGTATTGACTCATCTTAAGGAAATTAAAGGTGATGTCATTTTGCTTAACATCCATTTGGCTGCACATAATGTGATTTTATTGTGACTGTAACATCATTTCGGCATTCTGAGCATGGCCGACATCATCTTTACATAATAGACCTGGAAATGATAGATCAAACCCATTAGGGAGTTGTGGCGGAGGGCTGTTTTTGGTGCATCTGTGCCGGGTGAGGCCCGGGGAAGCCGTCCAAATGTAAATTTAATTTGCTGTGCATGAGGCTGATATACAGTGTCGGCCATCCAGATGGCAAAACCGCCAGATCCTGGAGTGCCACATCCATCACTTCAGCTTTGTGATTTGTTTTTCCTGGCGGGAGATCTTGACACTCTGCACTCACTGGCAGAGGTACGGGAATCAAGGAATCAATACTGCCTCTCTCTTCTTCCTACCTTACCACTCGCATTCTGTCTCTCACCTCCCTCTCCTGCGCTCCCTCCCTCCCTTCAACTCTGTCCTTCAGATTTATTTGCAAGCGGAGAGGAGGAAGCAATGTGATGTGGGTGTACTAGATGTAGGTTAACTCCCCACAGAATAACCTAAGCGGAGGTGTATGCCCGTTCTCCTCATTCAGGTCAGAAAGCTACATCATGACTTCTGAAACTCTCATCAGCCCAGTGAAATCAATAGGACTTATGGGTGTTTTCTCACATTTTTATAATTAAAGGTGTTTTTGTTATTAAGCTCATAAAACCTAAAAGTATGTTCACGCCAATAATTGGCACGGGTCTGCAGCATTTCACACTACACTTTGATTGGGGCTTAAAAATGACTGACAACACCATAAAATAATGACACGTTCATTCCAGCCCCCAAGGTGAGCGTGGAGGACATCTAAGCCGCGTCTGAAAATATGAACCCCTCGCGCTGTACTTTTAAATGAATCTTGTGTGTGTGTAGTGGGCGTAAGCCTCCGAATCAACGCTAAAATGAATTCACATGTTACTGAGCATCGAGCTGCCATCCAGGATTAGCGTGTAGGTCAACATTCTGATGTGGCCATGACCTGGTTGAAATCCAATAACATTACCGATTCATGGTGTCCTCCTCCAACGCTTGGCTTCTTTTTCATCCGTGACAATTCAATGTGGGGTATGTGAGGGGCTTACCATGCAATTTAGCCACTGTGATGAAAACTGACAGGTAGTTTGGATTCCACAAAAAAAAAAGAAAGAAAGAAAAAAGGACACCTTAGGAGGTCTCTTTCTCCAAAACACCACTGGTTATTCATTTGATTTTCACACTGCAGTGGTTTTTAGTTAGAAATAAAACCACTGTTAGCCTCGCCTTATAAATATCATCCTCTTTTCGAAAGTTTTCCAGATATACTGTGGTCTTTGGGGAGGGTTCATTAGCTCAGGAGACTCAGGTTTACCGATGTAAACAGCGTCATGTCCACAAGAAAGATGCCCCAATAGATACGCATATAAACAAGATGTACCTGTAGTTTATTTCATGAAGGTACTTTTAAAAATGCTAAAAGCAAAGACTTGGGGCGTGCGAGGCATCATTAATCTAGCGGTAAAGTGCTGAAGCCACAGTGAACCTACAGCACAGCTCATTTATCTGCCTCTGCTCAGAGCAGCAGAGAGCGCACTCCTATGAGATGCGCTACGAAAACCTGGGGAGACAGTAAGGAGTGTGAAATGCTCAAAATGTGGAGGAAACAGAAATACGGCAGAGAGAAACCTGCTTGTACTGTTCATAAAAAAAAAGTATATAAAATTTTTTATGGTTCCTAAGTACAGTGTCATTTCAAATACTTTAGCTGCCACAGGAGTTTCCTCCACAAAGACACAAAGAAAAATAAATCTCGGTGAATCTTTCGGAGAAGTAAAGCTATCGACTGACCTTGGCTCGTGCTCTGATTGAACCATCAAAGAAGATGTGGACCTGGAAGTTCCAGCCTGACTCAGCCAAAGGCGCCCTGGTGCTTTCTTTAGGACTGTCATGCTGCTTTTCGATCTTTGAGGATTGATAATGGTCCACCTTAATGAGATGTCCGGGGCCGAGCCGCGGTTCCGCATGCGCCCTCTAAAGCTTAGTCAGCACTGTCATTCTGCCGGACACCAGGTTATCTACAACCCCACAAATACTTATCTGCTCCCCACCTACACCTGCGCTCTGCTACACTGCAGTGTCCAGTGCCACTCTCTAAAAAACCGCTATATGCAGTAGGTGGCTTTACTATAACGCACTACATTTGTGCACTTCCCCTCCTGAATGCATGTTTTCCCCTCTTAATCCCAGCCTGTGCAGGGGGCGGAAGGGAGGGCTGCTCTCCAGGGAGCGACGCTGTGCGCTGCTCCTGCCCCGGCACTCAAGAGCAAGAGACACCTTCTCTGTGATAACCTGTCGGCATGTCTCTATGGAGAACCGTGGGTTTTCACATTGTTTTCTCTCTGGTCTAATTTGATGAATGCTCCCTGGCACACAACATGTCTCTTTGGAGACGAGCTGAAAGTCAGGAGGACACTGAAGGCATCTGAAGGGTTTATCTGAAGCATGCCTCTGCTGTCCTGGTAATGTATTCCACTGAGGAAGCTTGCTGTTTGCTTTTGCCTGCTTTTTTTTTTTTTTTTTTGCAGGTGGGGGTTTTACCCCACCTAAGCCTGTTTTTTTTGTTTTTGTTTTTCCTTTTCCCATATAAGCTCTTATTTTGAGAACTTCTTTCCCTCTTGTGTTGCTGATCAGTGACAGTAATATTTTTTTTTTTCTTTTTCACTCGGTACAGAATCTGTTTCTCATTAAGATCTGGAGTAAGTCCCAATACTTTTCAGAATGCCAAAAGCGCTGCCAGAGAGTTCTCGGTTGATTGAAAAATCTTAGAGAAAACGCCTGAGCTACATAATCACAAATAAAAAAAACCTTGCTGTGTGTTCAACGGCGAAGTCGACGTGAAGATTCTCATAATTTGTCTTGATCTTTGTTTGACTACGCCTCTTCCTCCACGCTCGTGCTGCACAAAATCTATTAGACGCAAGCGCATCACTGAATAACTGTTCTCCATGGGACGTGACTATTTTCAGACCACACAAGGAAGGAATCGGTCTCGTCGCCCCTCGAGTCTACTCCTTCTAATTTGTCCACGTAAAATATTATCGATCATGTTGTCTCTAATTATGATCCTTAATTCTGTTCCCACCTTTTAGTCGCGCAGAGCAGGTTTCAGTGTTAATCAGTGTAAGAAAATTGAGTTTCAGAAATAGAGCTGTAATATCAGAGATATCAATAATTAACACCTAATTATGATGTGAATATGTTTGAAAAGTATCAGGGGTGTGAAACGCTCAGAACATCAATTGAAAACAAGGATTTTCTCTTGGCTAACTTGAATATTCACCAGAGAAATAATATACAGTATGCTACATCTTTTCTTTTTTGAAGTGAAGCTTAATTCACAGAGAATATTTTTATAAAATGTTTAAATATAATAAGCCTTTTATATTAAATGCAATAACATAACATACATGTGGGGTACAAGAAATGATGTCTTGATGATTAAATTATGTTTTAAAAAGTTTTTCATAACGTATTCAATCCCATATTTCTTTTAAATACGTTGTTTAATAATAACTGGATAATTCATATCAAAGGTTCGCACAAGAGTCTCGTCTGTGTTTACGTCTGTCTTTATATCTTGTCTGTAACGCTTAGCATCCCTTAGTAAAAGTAATGGAATCAGTATTCTCTGATTCTCTATGTGGCCCTGCTCAGAATGGTGCCGTTATTTCTCACGCTGGTGCTGATTTGCTCCGTTAGTGGCCTTCGAGGGCCCGTATTTGACCAGAGTTGCAGTGTGCGCAGACTAATTGGGAGGAGTTTGTTGTCCTAAGCTTCAGTCTTGCAGCAACACATCATTAGTGAGTGAGCCAGTGAGTGAGTGAGAGAGAGGGAGAGGGTGAGGGAGACGCTGGGACAGCGAATAGAACGGGGCTCGTGGTTGGGCGCGGAATGGAGAACGTCTCACTGTCCTTACGATGAGCTGCACGCACCCAAAGGTCTGCTGCACAAAAACTACAGTCTATAACAATGAAATGCTGGGAGAGGACGCTTTTATGATCCGGGCACATGCTCTCTGTTTACCCACGGCAGCTATCACACTGCAGCAGCAGCTCTTATCAGAACGCCTGATGACATCCAAGTATCTAACTTAGCACCCTGGAACTAGGTCGATGTTGATGAATAATTTAGTCCCAGATGCTCAATAGATTCCAACTGAATAATGAAGGCGTGTGGGCCTCTCAGACGGAGAGTTCAGCTCAGTGTATTGCCTGGCCTTCGCCCACACGCTTCCTACTTCTGGCCTGCCAAGCTGTCAGCGCCGCGGACTCACACCAGACTTGCGAGGCTGAAAGACAATGGAATGGCAGCGCTGCTATCACTTCAAACGGCGGAGGGGCTTTGTACGGAAAAAGGCAACAAACTTATCGTGTTCCAAACATCTTGATTCTCCGGGCTCCCTCTTTAACAGTCAGTTAGGGAAAGCTCTGATGCAAGGTTTCTTGGTGACACAACAGATTGCCGACGCGACTCAGAGTAGGGCAACGAACAATAGGGAACAAGCAGCTGGGTAAAAATGGAGCTATTCTCCACTGTATCCTCGCTAAAGAGGATTTACGTCAGATTCTGCATTTTTAAAGCAAGCGAATCAACAAAGCCCCAAAACAGGCTCTACAGAAATAAACCAAATATTTATGCAAAAGAGTGTTATACAAGACCAAGTGTGTCACAATTTTTTCCCGGTGAAATAAGTTGTCGGGATGCCTTTGAAATGTTTTTAACTGCAAACATTTCACACAAATAGATTTCTGTCATCATAAATTGTGATGGCAAAAGTTTCGCATCAAAAAAAGTGTTTGGAATTAACGGCATTAGTCGTCTCGAACGGCGCAAAGTTTGACCCATTGCAAAGTTAATATGCTGTGGCTTAACACTAAGTGGAGAAAATGAATTAAGCAGATTACCACAAATAAATAATTAAGAAGGGCAAAGACGAATTATTCTCTGAGTAACAATCGTACAGCAAAAACTTCAATGCAAGGAACAAAAAATCATTAGGTTGCGCGATTTTTATTGTTCAAAGCTGTCAGCAATTACTATACAGGCATAATATTATGCATCATATTATTCTGAAAATGAGTACATTCTGTAGTTAGTGTGATCTTCACAGCACCAGAGAATTCACTCAAAAAGATATTTCTAGATAAATAATATTTCTCAAAGGCAATTAACTCTGAATTGGTATGTGGTTCCTTCTGGTTGCGTGTGCCATAATGTAAAAGTAAAAGAAAGAAAGAAAACGGTGGTGGAAAGCTGTTTTCACTTGCTCAGATATGAGATGCCGTCCCTTCCGGGAGGAAGGCTTTGCTTTATTTAAAGCGAAGCAGCTGTTGCTGCAACTGGACCTCGGGCTGAGTATCGGAGTGTCATTAAAAAAAGAATGGTCGGAGGCTCTACGTCTCCTCCCCTGGTACCCCACATGTTCCTGTCTCGCCATACATCTTCCTCAAGGCTTAAGCCATTGCACCCTAGACAGTCTAACAAGGTGCTGGGAGGCAGACTCGCGCACCTGGCACACCAGCGCGCGGCGAGGAAACATACAAGCACGGTTCTCACTCAGAGGCGCGCGCGCACACACACACATTCTCAGTGGGGACTAAAACGATCACGGAGCAGGGAGCTTTAAACCATCAGTAACGTCCGATTATTTCTGGGGGAAAGAGCGCCGGACTCCATTATTTTCCTGCCGTGTGTAAAGGTTGCTGCTAATGTATTGATGATTTTTTTTTTCATTGTGGAAGGAAAGTCAAGGAAAATGAATAGTTTTGGCTTCCAAAAAAAAAAACCATATAACTGGGGATTGAGTGAGCAGTGACAGGTCAATTGTTAGTTTGGTGCTGAGGCTGCGAACAGCTTCTTTGGTGTAAAATGAAAGGCAGCGTTTAACAGAGTGATACACGGGGACAAGTGCGGGCTAATGTGGGAGTGTAAAGGTGCGCCGTGCAAGAGGACGTCCTCGTTAAACACACTCCCTCTTGGGGACTTGAGAATGATGCTGTGCGAGGGCTCCTTTTACATGTAGCCGCCCCCCTCCAAGGCACTGTTTTGTAGATGTTCCTCATGTCCCCCGACTTATTTCCCGGGAATTCGGCCGCGATGCGGATTCAGATCTCACTGCGGGGCAACGACAACCGATACGGCCGAGGCGCCCGAGTAGCCGGGGAAAGTTGTCTGGCTGCGTGGGAGGAAGTCCATTTCCCAGTCAGCGTCTGCGTCAAACGCTATCACCATGTCAGTCACTGACTCACAGTGAACCATGTGTGACTGCTGCCTAATTCATCCTCCCCTCAGACAACTTAAGACATTCTGTGCGACTCGTGATGAACAGTTGAATATATTTTGATTCCTAATTAAGCGCGCTGCTCATTATTCACGGCCGCGGACGTAAAGATGATGTGCGCACAATATGGGCTGCAGTCGCCTCGCAGTGCATGGGGGGGGGGGGCACGTCTTGAGCGGCTGCCATGTAGCATACAGCTTCTAGCAGAATATGCTGGAGAAGGCTAGATGCCTTCTGTTAGCTGCATGCTCTAAATGATAAAATCTTAATATGATATTCATAAGACACTATCTGCTTCCATCTACCTCCTACGCTCCCCCCCATGTTCTCTCATTTCTTCTCTCCCTCGCTCGTGCATAAACACTGCTCCACGGAAGTATATTACATGGCCGACTTTGTCCCTCCCCCTTATCCTTGCTTTCCCACTCCTCAGATAAATGAAATCTGTCGGCATTGAAGCATTTTCCCCTCTGGATGCCCTGATATTTTCGTTATCTGAAATCGAATCTGGAGCTCTGTGCGTGTCTGTAGCTCGCCTTGGTAGTAATCTGGCCTGAGAGCTGAGAACTGCCCAGGAGGAATATCATACACTGAGGATAAGCCGGGGAATGAGGGAAGCATAACAATTACCAGAGAATGGCTTGTAATCATGGTGCTTTCTATCGAAATGCGAGCATACAAACGCTCATTTTGGGGGGAAAACAGTTTGGCTGGATCCAAAGCGAACGTGCAGTTCTTCATTTTCATGTTCCTTTCCCTCAAAATCTAAAAATAGATGACAAATCCGAGCATGAGCCTGTGTGTGTTTTGAGGAAGGGAGCTCTGGAGAGGGAGAGATACGCACCTCGGCCACAAATCACTGTCTTCCTGACTTTACCTGCATCTTGACATGCGGTCCCAGTCCCTCATGAGGTGACAGGAACAAATTTGTCATCCTAATATAGATGCCATCATTGCCGAGATGAATGTACTCAGGCCTAATTCCCATGTGTAACGTCTGCAAAAACATGACATGAGGAGAGAGGAAGAGCAGCTTTGCCCTACAACAGCAGACCAGGTCGCCTGCAGCTCCCACAGAGTGTCACCATAATCAGATTCCTGTCCTCCAGGTCGGAGTTTGCCGTTCGCGAAGGGCCGAGAGTGAATGCCGCAAACTAATAAGCAATTTTCTCATTCAGCTGATAGAAAACCAAAGATAGTGCTAACAAATTGAGCGTGGAAATTGTAAGAGAAAATTGAAGAAAATGGAAATTGGGAACTATTTAAGGACTGTTGAGTAAAGATTTATCATCCAGCAATTCAAGAATTGCTGCCCATCTTCGTTTTGATTATTTTTAATTTGCTTATCATCCAGCTTTGGACCACAAAAGGACGTGTTTATTTTATAGCTTGCGTCTGTTGGAAAGTTACCAAATCCAAGTAAAGTTGAAAAGCGCCTTGCACTCTCCACTGAGCAAACTGACAGGGACGACAAAACTCAAGTGGTCCCTGCACCCGGCCAAAAAGAATAACCCACCAGATAACCTCTGGAAAAAAACAGAAATCGTCTTCTCGCTCACATCAACTCCTTGTTTTCACAGTCGTAGCTGGAAGTCCATCCATGATCTTGGACAGATGTGTTTATAAGAATTCTTTTGTTTTTATACTAAAAAAAAAAACCCAGCTAAGTTAGGCAGTATTGTAAATTGGCGGTAAACACATTGTATGTCATCAAGTCTTTAAACTTAAATGAAGCAACGTGCCAGGTGGGCATATTAATTCCATTTACTGCACTAGAAATACAAGCTACTAGGCAAGGTCTGTGTTTCTGCATTTCATTTGTTCTGAGCTGTCACATCACGTAGCCACACGCGGAGGCACAAGGCTTCAGCTTTTCTTGTGTTAAACTTAGCTGCGATCCCAGGTTCGGGGGGGAAGATGTGCGTGTGTGTGCTGTAGAAATCTTGTTTAAGGTAGAAGAGGGCCCTGGGGAGGTCTGCAGATGCACTGTAGGGCCTTCATAGGTTTAAGGAGGGTTATGGTTATCATTGTAAAACATGCCAAAAGGCAGACATCTGGGGGCCTTTCCACAGAAGGCAGGTTAGCCTTTTTTTTCCCCATTTATGCTATGCTAATCTGACTGGCTGTGGGCTCTATCTGCACATTTACTGTGCAAATTTGGGATTAGTACGAACCTTCCTGTTCACCTTCCTATGAGAAAGAGAAATTGTGTTCCCCAAATATCCCCAAAGCCATTTCTCCATTCCTCGGTTGCTCATGTCCACTCATCAGATGAGGGGGTGAAAAAAAAGAAAAGGCTTTACTTGCATGCTTGTAGATGCCTTTATTTTATTTTTCGAACACATGGGATTTGTTTTATCTTAATTTAATCTGGTGCTTACTTTATATTATCTCACCATCTTTCCCCAAATTCGTCTTGATCTGGCGTCATGACGCCTGTTCCCCGAACACAACCAGCCATCTTGATATGTGTGCAGCATGATCTTAATCTAAGGCTCTCGGCAGCTGTACACTCAATTACCGCACTGGTACGAAACTCTAAATAGAACCTAGATTGCAAAGTTTTGTTTTTTCGTTTTTTATTCACCAGACGAGTACAGTGCATTTGTTTTCTGCAAGTGAAAGGATAAATTATGGTCTTTATCTGAGGATAGAGGAAGTGTGTAATTTCTGTTTGGTGAGAATTAAAATGTCAAATTTGACTCACACTGCTTGTAGCATTCATCAGCGATGGGGGCTTTTGGATGCACAAGCTAGTTGGTGCCTCACACGTTCTTTCAGCTGTTGAGAAAATGATTGTTAAAAATGGAGCAAGCTCAGCACAGCTCAATGAGCAGTTGGCACGGGGCTCATATTCATGAATGCGATGTATAAACCAGGTGGAGGCAACACACTGTAGGACAAATTCCGTCTTATGTTTAACAGTTGGTCTAGGACTGTATTTTGCGTCTACAAATCATAACAGCAAATGTCCTAAGAGACAACAATATGGTTTATAAAACATGCTGCAAAGCTGTTAGTGTCAGTATCTCCCCCATGCACAAGCCAACGATTTATAAAACAACAGAGGCGACATTCACACTGCGTAGGTTTCATTCTTGTCATCCAAACAGACTTAGTCGGACAATCTGTAGTCTTCTGTGAGGCTGCCAGTAGTGTGAAACCTTCAAAAGCAAACATGCGTCTTTGTTGTCTATTTTAATAATGGCGTGCTCAACTTGGCTGAAGCAATTTGGAGGAAACTTTCAAACCAGCAAATAGAAAATAAATCACCAAAGAAAGACGAGGCGTGCTGTTGTCTCAGCGTGTCAATCATCTACCTGCTGCAGTGCAGACAAGTGTCTCTGCCGTCAACTATCAAAAAAAAAAAACCCAAAAACACAAACATTCATCAAATCAAGCGAGCACATGTTGCAACACACGGGCGTGCGTGCGTTCACCCCTGCCAAGGTGGACTGGATGTGTGAGTCACACGCGCTCCCTGTGTTCAACACAACGTTGAAGGGCAGTTTCCATAAAGGGCCCTGGTGAGGCTGAGATGATGGATATGGCCTGTCGCTAGGAGTGAACGCCGCAGGCCTAGGGCCACTGCAGGTCTACGGCGTTACCTCCTTTGCCATCTGTCAGCACTGGGTGGGCACAAAAGCATGACTGGGTCCGGGGCAGCGCACTCCGGGGCCACCGAAAAAGACACACGTTGCCTTAGGGACAAGGTGGGGACGAGGTAAAGACAGAAGCGCTTGCAGAGGAGAGCTGTCCGTCCCCATGTGCTGTATTTCACGCTGCTGCTTCTGCTCATCGGAAGCGACTGTTGCTCATGTGGCTTATGGATCGTTGCTTTTCTCATGCTTTAGCTTCCGTGGGCTGCGTAGCTCTTTTTTTTTTTCATAAAGAAGGAGAATAAATTGCGATAAATACATTAAACCAAGGGAAATCAATAGCTCGTCTTTTAATAAAACAAGAAGCCTCTAAGCGCTCGCTTTTTCCCTCAAGCGTACAGTAGCTCAGCTGCACGATGGTCAATCCCATACATCTGCATTGCAGGGGAAACCTTATCCCAAGGATGTTTTCTTTCTCTGAATAATTGAAGGCACCATAATCTTACAGGACACTGACACTCAGACTAAACACTGCAGTACTTCTCTAAGGTTTATATCTTCAGTGCCTCATCCCTCGCCGGTTAATCCCTCTCCCTTTTAATGTGGAACATTGTGTTTCCTTAGTAACCTCTCAGTTTGCCGTGCGTGCGTTTTGTGTCTTTAATTGGTGAGCACGCAGAGGTAGAATTTATAGGTGGGGGGGGTTAAAAGTAGCCGCTTGTTTTCATTCGATAATAAGATCTGCCTCCAGATGAGCTGAAGGAAACTGCTCCACTTGATTAGCAATGTGACAAGCAACTCCTGATATAAATAAAGGCCAAAAGGAGACTAGACAGAAAATGTGAAATAATTTTACAAATCAGTAATTTCCCATTTATGTCCACCCGGACCACTTATATTAATATCGCAAACAGCGTCTAATTATTTTGTGTTAACACTCGAATATTTTCTCACAAGTTTAATTTCTGACCAAAGTAAAAAGTGTACTACACATAGGAATATGTATACACAATAAAATAAGTAATAAGTATGTACAATAAAAATACTCATCATACGTCAACAAAGAGAAGAAAGAGATCAGTCATTTTTTTACCTAAAAAGACAAGGAACAAATATTGTTATTAGAAAGTCTCACATTTTGGATAATGTGTATTGATAAGAGCATCCTCTCGTGTGTCATCTCTACAACTGCTTTGTGATTCACTGATGGCTAAACTCCAACATCCTGCCTCGGAGTCACTGCACACTATCTCACGTTTCGCATCAGAGACACAAACCGTTACATCTCCCGATAAAATGAACAAATAAAGTAAACTTCTGCGGTTTGTTCTGTAATAAAAAGAGCAGGATCCTTAATGTTAACATCCGGCCGTTCAGTCAGAACAGAGTGTACGCGAGGCTTTCTCGTTAAATGCTTTCAGGTTTTTTTTTTCTCCATTAGCTGAAGAGAACGGTGCCTTTTGAGTAATTTTATGTATCGCCTGTCATTCAAAGGCAAACTTATTGAACTGTGGTGAGCAGTCTGTTGCTTAGTAACTTGGTAAGATTTGAATAGAAAGCAGCTGATGACCAACTCAGACACAATATGAAGACAAAAAAAAAAAAGCTGGTTGTGTTACAGGTTCAGGAAACAGAAATACTTATGGGGTCTTTTTCTAACCCTGCACTGTCCACGCTTTGAGTTCCTGAATATACATTAGGTGCTGTTCAGTCAGGAGTTTATAGTAAATTCAGAATATATGTACTGTCTGGGTAAAGAAATGCAACAACAATATTGCTGTGTTTTTGTTTTTTTTTTGTTTTATTTTGTTTTTTTTTCCTCCGCAAGGATTTTTTGTCAGTGTACAGTGTTAACCGGCTGGATACTTGTGAAATGCAAACAAATTCTAGTTTCACTGACGGCTTGCTAGCTTGAAAAGCTTCTTGTGGATTGTAGCGTTACTGGTCAATACGATTAGTTGAATTTAGCCTCTGCCGTGGTGACAGATTTACGGAAGAACATTAGGGCCACCCATGAGAAAAATAATGAGAGGAGTTGAATTTTTTTTCCACCATGCACTTCGAGAAAAAATTGGCAATGTTGAGAATAAAGTCAAAATATAATGTTAAGAAAAAAGTCGATATGTTGAGACTATAACAACCAGCTCACAAAATGCCATGCTGGCAATTAGAAGTGGTGAAGTGGTGAAACTATACTGGATACTGTGGAAGAGCATTAGGGCCACTACTATTTATCTATTTATATTTACCGGTAACCCCGCTATTTCAGCCTGCACGAATGAGGCCACCTCTTCCAAGCTTGTGTGGTTTATCCTCCGGACAGTCACAGCTTTCGGCACAGTCTCTTCAATGTCCTAATACTGACAACTACACTGTGTTTGTGAGCTAGAAGAGAAGGTATTTCTTTGTTACTAAAACCGTGTCTGAAGTTTCATCTATACTTCACTTCATCTAACTGCCTGCACGGCATTTTGTAGAAGCAATCACATGAGCTGGTTGTTATAGTCTCAAAATGTCGACTTTTTTTTCCCTCGACTTTTCAACTTTTTAAGTGCACAATGAAAAAAATTATCTACTCTCCCCCCCCACTACTCTTCCATAGATCGGTCTTTCAGAGGCTAAATTCAACCAATCGCATCGAGCACTAACGCTACAATCCACAGTTTGAGAAGCTTTTCAAGCTAGCAAGACGTCAGAGAAGCTGGAATTTGTTAGTGCGTTGGTAAACAATGTTTGCCGTCATTTTAAGGAGTCACTGTGGATTAGTCCATTGGTTCAAGAATCGTTGTATTTTTCGCCTTTTATTCTTGCAAGTGCACGATGAAAAAGAAGTACCTCCTCCTTTTTTTATTCTCATTGTTGGCCCTAATACAGCCCAGATTGAATCACCTGCCATCTTTTTTTTTTTTTTAAGATACCAGTTTTCCAAGACAGGTGGTTCTATGTAATAAACCACCTGGGATGTCAAGATAGAGTTGGTATTGTCAAACGCATGAGTGAGTCACTTTTTCCACTAAGTAGTGAGGCAGTGACCTAATGCCAAGGGCAGACCTAACCCTACCTCCCTTTATTTTATTTTTATCGGGTCACTTCTGTCTTCTGATCAGAAGAGTGGGGAATACCAACCACTTCTGCTTATGGTAGGCTCCAGGTGAATCTTAACTCTAACCTTTGAACGGAAGTCTGTCTCAGAACTTATGTCATTAATTTTTAAAATCAATGAAGACTGAATCCTTCTTCACCCTGAAGGGTTTAAACTGAAGAAGCTGCACTTACACCTAAGATAAGACTCTCATCTGAATGCTGATGCATGCAGGATTTGTCTTAAATCTTAAAAAGATTTATTGCCGCCCCAATTTGTAAAACAATAATCCCACCAGCATCAGGACTGTCACAACAGTGCCTTAAGGTTGTACCAAACACAATAAAGAGACGCTGCATGGATGATTACAAAAGGAGAGAAGCTGCAGACTGAGAAGTTATTGGGTACTAAGTGTCACAATAATCTTACGGTGAAAAATCTCACCGCCAGATCATTGTTACACTAAGTTTATGATAGCGTTTGTGAGGAAGACTAAAAAACACAAATCCGTACACTGCACTGAATGTGTAGCAGTACAGCATGTCAAATCTTCGATTATCCCTGTGCATACGTCAGGTTGCTGCCCCTCGACTCGGAGACCAAGACAAACACAGCTACTATGCGCCGCTCCAGCTGGAACTGAACCATGTGCTGTGAGTACAAATGAAATTGCCCACACAATGCGTTTTGAATGTTCCTCACTTCCTTGGAATGGCCATTACATCCACCTCACTCAGGGTTAATTCGGAAATAGTGGGGGCAATTGGCTATTTGATGGCAATGATGTGACATAGCGGCCATTCGTTCTCCCTTGCAACACGCTGCAGTGCTCATTTCTTGATTTTTCACCGGCAACAAGCTATAAAACTGAAATCTTACAAAGGTTATGAAAGAAACATGGCAAGCGTGAAATGCCAGATGAGGTCAGAAATTACTGCTGCTGAGTCTAAATGTGGGTTCTAAAAAAAAAAAAAAAGAGTGTTTCAGGCTGAGCCCATGACTGATGGAAGTATTGCAACATTCACCGTGTATGTTTTCATTGTTATGAGCTGGGTATATACGCCATCATTTCTGGAAAGAATGCTGTATTAGGTTACGGCTAATGTTATATCTAACAGATATCTGGATTTGCTAAATGGTCATCAGACGATAGGGGGTTTGCTGCTATGCAAACTCAATATTTTCTACTGCCAAAGCTTCACATTAAAACCATTTAAATGTAAATAAATAAATAAATAAAAAATACCATATGGCTTTTAATATAAAACTGTTACATCAACTGCAAAGCATGTGTCAGTGAGCTTGCACAAGGCAGCAGTGATGTTTGCCATTTTTGTTTTTGATAGTGGATCGTTTTGAAAGACTGGACTAATGGGTCAAGAACGAGCAGCCACAGTGAGCTGTAAGATGAAGAGCTGCAGACCTGTGCAGAGACACGTTTGCTGCAACAGCTACAGCTATTTCCGAGATAAATATGAAAGGTTCAAGGGCGATGAGATGTAGAAAATATGCATTACTGTAGCTTAATTATCATGAAACCACAATGAGCATTAACGTAGAACACGCATCAGAGATTGTACCTTACATACTTATAAATTTCCAAAACAAGGCTTCAACTGTGCTTCATTACTGCACACTGCAAACTTTTTCTCCTTGAGTATTCTGTCTTTGTATCTCCCCATGATGCTGGAGCCAATACCAGCCTTAACGCGTGTTCCCGCACACACCGTTGGACGGTGAACGGCAGCCTCGCGTTACGAATGCTCGTGAGATTTATATACTGTATGCGTGCTGGCCACGGTTGATAATCCAGAGCGACACAGGTGAGAATCCATCACTGTCAACAGCTCTCAATGGCTCTTCTAGATAGCAGACATTTGTCTTTTTCTCCGCCCCCCGTGAAGGGTTACAGCTACATAGTGTGCTATCTCGTTTCCTTGGGTGCTTTTGATTTAGCGTCATCTGGTATTCTTTCGGCACTCAACGTTTACCTTCATGTTGTCCACCAAGCGATTCAATAACGTGACAATGACAATATATATACAAAAATAGAAGGAGCACAAATTGGACAAATTAAAAAGTTTAGCTGAGGGCCAGGGAGACCAACTAACAAGAGCTAGGTCACCATAATACTGACAATACTAGCTGACCACTGGCAGCTGGTATTGTCATTAGACCTGTGTGTGGTGGGAGATTCAGAAAACACTGCACTTAAATACGACCCAAATGATGCAAAGTTTTAGGTGCAAAGAGAGGAATAACTTCCTGAAGATTTGTAGCGATTAATAAATTGGGCCGATGTTGGCTTAGGCAAAACATCGCATGAGAGAAGGAGCATTTATTGTTGTGTATATATATGTATGCGTACAGCTTCTGGTCCATTGTTTGTGAATCCATACACTAGTGCGTTATGGTTTAATTGGATGTGACCAAGCACCGCTGCAGGGAGCAGACACTTCATTAAGACCTGACAGTCCGGCCCTTACAATAAGCTACCTCCCACGCATAAGGCAAGAAGCACACAGCTGAAAAGTCATTACTGAGAATATCTGACACCCAAGTTTAGAATCTCTTAGTCAGGAAATCCTAGAAAATATATTCAAAATAAAGATTTTATCAAGGCTAGATCGCACTACTGTTCTGTTATTATTTCTCCATAGGCATACCAGCGTGGGTTTTAAGTCCTAGAGCTGAATCAGTCTGCATATCCCTTCAGCAAATGTAAAATTTGTAATCACAATTAAAATAACAATTGTGACTCATCAGTTTTTTTTTCCCATGGTGCATTTCTCGCCTGATTGCGGCAGCGGATTCTAAGATGATAAAAACCTTGTTAATAAAGCATGAGTGGACACCCAGTGGCTTGAGAAAAATGACATTAATGTAATGGTACCCATAAGCCAAGGATCACAATATTCAATAACAGCATAATTCCAGCATTTAGTGAACTTTTGGATAGGGCACCTGAGTAGACAGAAATAATTACTTTAATGATGATTAGCATTGGAGAAAGCCGGGCCGATGCAAGCAACAGTTACATATGAGATTATTCAACTATCCTCTGGGTCATTTTGTATTCTCTTCACCAATTCACTTAGTTAAGTTTATTTTTTTGTTTAATTGTTCAAAAATGTCTTTTCTCATTATGTAAGTACCTGGACAAAGCAAACTGTCATAAAATAACTACTGGTAGCAAAGATCACACATTTACTTTAAAAAACACAAAAAAGGCCCACTGGTGCATCGGTTTGTGAGAAGAATGACTCTCACATATGAAAACAGGAAGACAAATAAAACTCACCGTCCTACAGAATCATGCTGATCAGCTAGTCTGTGTGTTTTTTAAAATTTTTTATTCCAGCTGAAATGAACAGAGCCTTCTACGTGTGCCCTCTTAATACCGTCCTTTGTTTGCCTTTGTCAGTTCAGTTTAATTCTCGCGCAGCAACCATTCAACCCACTCAGTCGGCCAAGTAGCCATCGATAGAGGTCACAGACATTGCCAGCTATCCCCTCAGGTAGTATAAAATCAACCATTAGTTAGTGGGGCGCTCTGTGTCTAGAGTCATGCCCGCTAGCCCAAACCCAATCTAAACATTTATATTAATAGCTGACCTACATATTTAGCATCTAGTGATGTCACATTGTAGAAACTATGGGTCTTCCAGCAGAACTGTGGATGCACTTACAACTCTCACTGTACCTACAAATGTATGTTGAGTCATCACATAACACTTTTAGTCAGACCTACAAATACCTTTTTTTTTTTTTTTTTTTTTGGAATCCATCTTCCCACTTTTCGAGGGTCTAATCGACTTTTTCTGGAGCATCGTTTTCACCGAGCTTTAACAGTCACGGCCCGAAAACTGCCCCTGCCTGTGTTAGCCATTTTATTTCTACTGGGGCCATCCATACCACAAATATATGTGTCCCGTTAATGTAAGTCTCACAGGATATAAAAGGATCCAGTGAATTACGTCGGCCATCAGAGGGGAAATGGAACAGCTGGACAGAGATTAAAATGCTGACTACCCAAGAGAGAGGACAGTGAACGCACCATCTCTTTTTACCGAGGCCAGACATGATGTCTTTCTAAGCGTAGTGTCCTGAGACGGTAATGTCCTACCACGGGAGCTGGCCGTGAGAAGGTCGTCACGTTGAATCAAACCGAACACACCTCCCAGCGCACACGTTTCTGCTGCCTCATTCGTCTTTCCGCCGACATCACAAAGCAACGGTTTGATCTCGTGACCCTTTCTTTCCCTGCATGAATAAATTAGACAAAACCTGAAGCGAAACAGTTAGCGTCACTATTTTCCCACCCTTTAATATGCCACTTTAAAGGTTAGCGTGCGACCTCGCAGCACACCTCGCTAAAAATACTTCTACATTGTGCGCTGTTAAAACGAGGCACCAATTAGACATTCTATTCAAAAAAAAAACAAGAAGAAAAAAACTGTCTGAGCACTGCTTACATCAAAACAATATCTGCAGACTTGATTGCTTCAAGTCAAACCTATTAATCAAAAGATTCACGCAGAATCTCATCACCATATTGTGAGATGTCCAGATATTCAGTGTATCTTTGTGTGTCAGCGTTGAAGGAGAAGTCATATAACGCCTGTCTCTATAATATACTACCTTTCCAAATTGCCGCGGCCATTTATATTACTTTATTTCTCTCTGGATGAAAAGGCCTGAAAAAGATGGCATCCATCTTATCAAGCCTGTTCCTTTCTGCCAATCTCTTGGTTCTGTAGTGGCAATTTATAACACTGCACGGGGCTGGGGTATAATTATAACCTATTGTCTGATATTTCACCTGCATTACATGCTCTTGCCACGGTTCAGGAACCATGCTGAGTCTGGGAGAAAGCCATTCCACCGGATCAATATTTATGATTGTGTTATTTGTCAGCATCTGCAGACCCTTACACAAACAGCCGCGACTGGCCTCGGGTTGGAGAGAGTTGGGGGACCGGCCGGCGATGTGTGATATTTTACGGATGCTAAGTTTAAAACCAGGTGGAAATTACCCGTGGGAGTTTTTCCATGTCGTAACACGAGCCGTGGGTTGAACAGTCTGAGGAAGTAAAAGAAAGACCTGACATTTTCTTTTGCTTTGAATATATTGTAATTGTTCTTTCGGAGCCGAAAGCTCCACATATGAGCCTCATTTTGGCTCCGCAGATACATCAAGGTTCAAGGCTTTTTTTTTTTTTCCTGCTTTCAGATAAAAGCGGCAACAGGTCCTAATGTGGAAATAAATGGATTTAAAGAAGATCACAGCAGTACAGAACAGAATTATATTATATTACGGCGGCGCCAAGAAATGTTGTCTGTGTACTGATAGTTATATTAACTGTTGTCTCTGTGATAATATAGAGACAGGAAAGCTACACAGTCAGTCAAAAATGAATTCAAATCAAATCATTTTTGATATTTTTCTATATGTTGTTAAACCCACCTCCTTCTCTCCGCCCCTGTCTTGAGGATTGAATGCATAGTTTAGTCTAATTTGAGTTACTAAATATGTTTTTCCCGCAAGGGACTCACAGAATATTTGAAAGTCTGAGATGCAGTTTTCTTTTCTCGTGTTCTTGCTGCAGTTTATATGTTTTTTACATGTACGTCTTATTCGCCTCCTAGAAGGTGGAACTTGTTTCACTGCAGCCCAGACATTTGGAAGCAACTTCAAGTTTCTATTCACAACGCCTTTCTCAAAAAGTAGCATGAGTCACATGGATTTTGGGATGTACAGTATTTACTGCATGATCAGACTTTGGTTTTATTGACATGCACCATTTTCCTCAATTTACCTTTAGGTGTACATTGATGTTACAAGATCATTGCTGAATAAATGTCAGCAAGAGAAAAGAAGGGCTTAGTTTTAGGTTTGAGAAGGTTTGAGAAGAGTCACGAGTTCAGTGCAAAAGTAAAAAAAAAAAAAAAACAAAAAAACAAATCACAGTTTGCATTATTCACTTTAACCCTCTGGTTTTTGAGAGTCTGCATACAAATATCCCTTGTGGAATGAATGCCTCGCTGTTACAACCACGAAATTCCTGATAATTTTAGTAAAAATGTCTTCTTCTTATACTCTTTATATAATAATCATGTTTATTTTGATGCAGAGTAAACCAATGATTTTGACCAATGATCTTTTATGTACAAATTTACTCTTGCTTCCAAACTTTTGGCCTGTAGTGTAAATCATGTAAAATGTATTCATTTTGAAAGCTATCACAGAGCATCTTTGGTTCAACTTGAAGAGGTTTCTCTTCAGTCTTAACTTTTTCAAGTTTAGTTTTTACACCAAAATCATATGAAAGCATTGCCTCTCTTTCCCTCTGTGTTGTGGGAAAAAAACAAAAACAAAAAACATTCACAGTCCACTGACGCTGTTCTTCTTGACCTAAATGAGTCAACGCTGTCTTTCGTTAAGTATTCCTACTTCATTTGTTGCGAGCTAATTCCCATTGCCGCGATTCTGGAGAGAAAGGTCCGCTCTTTTGAAATTGGTGGATATGGTACTTTTACAAACAAAGACAAAAAGAAAAAGAACTGCCCAACAAACGATTGAATGGGGCAGGTCTGCTGTTCTCGGCGGAGAACGTGCAAAGATGGTCTCCTCACCATTTCGTCGGATGTAATGTGCATTTTTGCGTTGAATCGTTCAGTCACACATTGCGACATTTGAGAAGTAATATGCTCCTGCAGACGATGGTGCTCTCATGCGGGACAGATAAAGATGATGGAGGACCTATACGATGGTTATCACACACCTCACGGTCTCGTATCTGATTGCAAGCGCGCGACAGCGCGCCCGTGATGCTGCTCCCAGTTGTGGAACAGTTGTGGACTTATTTTTCTTCGGTTTTTAGGTCAGAGGATTCAAGGAGAAGAAAGGCTCGACAAAAAGCGAGGCACGTATTCTTCACATATGAGATGAAATGTGTTCCGCTAATCCAGGATTACACTGTGGCTCAAGTGAAGATAATAATGACACGAACGGGGCGCTACAACAGAATCATTTAAAGAGGCTCCTACCTGCTGAGGCTCTCGTGGTGTGGTCTGCTTGACTCTTCTGCTGGACGCCGTGGTGGTGGTGATCTCCATGATGGACGTGGACGTCTCCGAGCGGTTGGCTGTGGTGCTCGACTGCGGCGTGATGGAGGAGGGCGACTCCCCCACGAGCCGCACGCTGCCCTGGATCTTTATATTGGGATCCCCTTCCGCGGCCATGTTGAACACCTTCAAGCCATTATAGTAGAGGCCCGAAAGCTGGCCCTGAAAGGATCGACTCCGATCTCGCTCCCAGCCTCCGATCTGTATAGTGGTTTGGCTGTTGAAGATCGTAAGCTGTCGCCCTGCGGGAAAACAACGTTACACATATATACAAGAATGTTGAACTGTGGACTTGGCCACTTTTACTGAACAGGAAAATAAAAGGACAGAAAGACAGATTATTTGCCCAGTGGCTAATGAGGCCAATAAATTACGGGTCGTGGAGGTAAACCCTGGTAATTTATTGCAGTTAGTGATGAGATGCCTATGAAAAGAAAAAGAAAATGCATGAAATAAAAACACAGGACTTGGAAAATCAATGCAGCTTTGCTAAAAGGACAGTCTAATCTAAAATAGGAAGAACAAAGATTAAGAAGCTATGGGGATGCAGCTGAGTTAGCTACACTTAAAAAGATAAAATAATCTTGTTAGCAATATAAATAGACAATTTATTTGCAAGGAAACTACCTCGGAAATGAAACACATAACGTCTGTATCGGAAAACAAAAATTGCTAATGCTATCTTGCGGTTTCCAATTAAATGTTAGCATTTTTGACCCTGATATACAGCAAGCACGAAAAAATAGAAAAGTCTACGAGCAGTGAGAATATAGCTTTTCTCATGCATGTATAGTCTAAAGTTCATCCTTTTAGCAAAAGCAACCAAGGGAAATTAAAAATTGAATGGACACAGTATGATTGGGCACTTCAAATAAAATAAATAAAAAAGAACATTTTATGACAGCATTTTCATAATGCAAAACAGAAAACAAAAACGAACGACAATAAAACAAAGAAAAAATGATAGGGCTAGTTTCACATTTTGAGTGAAAAATATGAATTAGTTGTCGAACTATAAAAAAACAAAGCATGCACTCAGTTTGTTTTATATTACAGTTCCTTCTTCTAAAGCCCATACATATTTACAATGTCTGTTAAAGGGACTCAAAATTCTGATGCCAATCGGTATTGCACACTATTTATCACCGCTAGCAGTTTAGTCAGAAGAGGTCAAATGACACTGTATATGTTTCAAAAGTGAATGTCAAATAACACTTAGCGACTGATGAGTGGCTAAACTACAACTTTTAAATTTATCATTTATGTGTTTACAGCAAAATGCTACAGTAATTTATAGACATTTTTTTTAATCAGTGCTGATATTACATCTGTAAGTGGATTTATGTTCATATTTACAGTCCCTTTAACCATAAGTTGACAATAAACACGTATTAAAACATCTATGAAATAAATACATTATTATGAAAAGTATGAAACACTAAATTTAACTGTTCAAATTTAATTTTAAAGTTTTACTGAACATTTATTTTTTATGGTTTATTATTTACAAAGTAGTGCTACACCTTGGTTATGATCAAATTATTTTATTTGAAATTTTAATCAGTGATTTTTTTACCTTTGTCGAGTAGCCATTCGTCAACTACTCGACCAAGTCGGTATGGGATTCGCTGTCTAGCAATCGCCAGGCGTTCGTTATCATTGTTGCCTTTAAAGTTTAAAGAGACATTTCATTGGTTACAATCTGTAAGGTCAAAGGTTAAATATTCATACTTAATGCTGGAGCTGTACAACTGCACAAGGGTTTTAATATTTAAAAAGTTTGATAGGTATTTAAAAAAAACAATATTTACCGAAACATTATTTGAACAAACGTCACTCCTTTTATTTTATTTTATCCAACAAATTAGGCCTATGTTAATTGAAAATAAGTGAATGTTTCATCTAGGTTAATAGAGCTACATTATAAACCAACCAAAAAATAAAAATAATAAAAAAATCACAAATTTCTACATTGCTATTACCAAGAAAATAAAAATAAAAATCTTTACCCAAATATTTCCATCCCATTTGTCATTACCCTCTTTTTAACTGGCTTTTAAACTAGTTAATATACATTTTCCAAAAGAACATCATTTAAATTTATTATTAAATCCACCGTTTATGGTTTGAAGGGTAAAACAATTTAACTTTAACCATATGCCCACCCCATTTATAAATAGCCTAATTGACAAGAAATGCTAAGCTATTTGCCATATAACAATTAACACGGTAAACATTCAGAGCATCTAGTCAGAGAAAAAGTCAGAAGACACTGTCAGAGTATGTACAAACACTGGTAAACCTTCAATAGAACAGCTTTGACAAAGGCTATGGGTCATTAGGAAGATAAAGTTGACCGGCTGAATGTTGCACAGTATTATATTTGACATAAAAGTAGTTTTTTTTTTTAAAAAAAAAACAAAAAAACCTCAATAAGTGACGCGGGAGAGTAAGAGCGGCTACAGGAAAACTCCACTCCAGGATTGGAGGGCCACTTTCGCATTAATGAGGGCAAACTCTGCATCACCCCTTTGTCAAGGCCAATAACCTCTCGAGAACAGAAGACTTTCAGCAAAGTGGCACTGTCTCTGAGTGCTTTTCCCCTGGTATTGTCTGCCGAGATTGAATTCAGTCAGCTCTATTCTTCCGGCAGATTCACAATGTTTGTCCCATCAACTATATTAATTCAGTTCTGGCAGATAAAAGATCCGGTAGCTAACAATGATTCGGCGGAGAATGGCTTCCGAGAGGAGAGGATCGCGAAGACATGAAGGAGAGGAGGTAACCTTGTAATAGATGCACAGTTGGCCTGATGAAAGGTCTTGGTGGAAAGAAGACGCATAAAAAAAAAAAAGACATTTTTTAATCGCATCAGCTTGAATTACTGCAGAGGATCAGCTGCACAGAGGAGGGTTTAAAGCTTGTCTATACAGCTCATGGAATTTGGCTGCAGCTGATTGTGCCAGGTTGGAGCACAAAGGCTTGCGAAGGAGATTTAGTGGAGCACTTCTCCTTCAACACTGATGCACAAAGATACACGGCGTCAAAGCCACACAGGACCGTAGCATGTGCCATTTGATTGGTATTGAGAGAGCAACATTCCAAAACAATGGCCAGTCATCAGGCCTTCAAATCGTGGACATTTAAATTTTTAAAAGGTTTTTCATATTTCCCCCCCCATCATTCACGTCCCTGTAATTGAGGCACATTTTCAAGTAAATCTCAGCTGCTACTTCACTTTTTATAAAGGCCTTAATGAGTTCCCCCAAGAAGCTGTGCACTGAAGTTTTTACCATATGTTACAGTAACAAGAGTAAACAGTGTATCCGCTTAGGCAAACACACAAACACAGCTGTGCTTCCATATATCTTGAATGTGATAAGTTAATGAATAATCCCTGATTTCTGTCGTAATGGCACATTCACCATCCACCGTTGTTAATTCCCGTGGCCTCAGGTTGTCGGCCGTAGGCTGCTAGTTGTGTCAACCCCGCATTTTTTTCTGCCGCCGTGACACTTGATCCGAGGGGAGGTCGGCTTCAAACAGCTCTGGGAGAACAGCTAGCCTCCAGATGTTGACGGGTCAGCGAGGACGTACGAGTGTAGACTCAAAAGACGCTCGTTTTTAATGCATGTTAATCCCCCGATGTGCATTCTTGTCTCGTTTATCGACAGTAGCATTCCGCTCGTGTTTTTCCACGTTTCATTTTTTTCCCACAGGTTAAGCATTTGTTCATGCGCCGCCGTCGAAACGGTGCCGTGAGTTTGTTGACACAGAAGGCAGGAAAGACTAACACGACACAGTAGTGCGAGGTGCGGCAAACGTGCCCTCGCGCGTGGCGCGCCACTGCGCCCAAAATCCCTCACTTTTGTGCAAAAGCATGCTCCCGTTTTCAAAGACAGTCAAGCTTTTCCCCCCCGTTTGGCTCGGCGCCTCGCGTGGCACGCTCAGTCTATCCTTACACCGGGGTTAATTAAGTGTGGATATAATCAAGGTGTGATCGTGTATTGATCCCCACTGTGGGACACCGGGGTGTTAAACAATGCTATCCCCTGAGCTTTGATGCAGCAGTGGAGCCCATTCATCCTGCCTGCGAGCGCAGCCTGCGACTGCTGCTGAGTGGTGATTTGGTTTGGTGTGGGACAGCCCCGGCTTATCTCCGCCGCCAGACAGCCGCGATTCAGCTGAGCCGTCCCAGCCGACCCGCTTCGCCCTCGCTCGCTTGTTTTCTTTTTTGTTAATAAAGTGGTCAGATAAGGTAGGAGCGTTATCTCATTACAAGCCCTGGGACGCTCGCCACGTTATATGCAAATGCCTCCTCTGTTCATGGACCCGGGAGGCTGAAAAAAAGGGAGGAACCTACTCGAATCGGACTATTATTTTTATTATTCCGCTTCCCTTTTTTTTCCCCCCCTCCACCCCGGCTCGGGCCGTGGCAGCCGCTGCACCATTTTTTAAGCATGCTCAGTGACGACTGCTTCCACAATAGGCTGAATGGGCTCATGGACGGAACAGAGGCAAAACAGAAAGGATGCGGCTTTAATGGATAAAGCTAACCCTCCTCCCTCTTTTACCCCACAGATCAGACTCCACACGGCAAGGTTTAGGAGAAGGGACGCGGGGTGAGATCGACGGGGGGGGGGGTTAGGGGTGGACAGATAGAGGCAAAAAGGACAGAGAAGGGGAGGGGACGGAAAGCTGAGGAGAGCCGGAGCGACAGACGTAGAGCTCTGTAAGTGCACCACGCTCTGATAACAGTAAAAGAATAAGGCCGGGGACTTCTCCATTATCTTTGTGTGCAGCGAGTGTTCACTGGGTGCTCCGATAGGATGCTGCACTGTACCCCGTGGGCATGGCAGCACCATTGTGATGGCATTACTTCCATGGCCAAGACTCAGGAGAAGGGGCTGATTTTTTTTTGCCCAGGCTTTTGTGTGTGGCACCGAATGAAAGCAGGACGAGAATAAAAGAAGGAGAGCTGAACTATAACAAATAGAAGCCTGGTTGCCTGTCTGTGCGTTTTTGCATTTTAGATTCGAATAATTGTACTAAAGACTTTTAATGGGCCTTAAGTATGCAGTACGAGACTTTTTAATGAGATTACGAGGGCAGCAATAGAGGCTCTGGTGAAGCAATTATTTCCCTGCTTTGAGAGTGATCACTGCCTCCCGTATAAACTCCTCCTCTCTGTCTTCCCCGCCGCAGCCATCATTTTTATCTTTGCTGTCTGCTCTTATTATAATCACTGTTGATCTGTGAGTGGCCTAAGAGTGGCTGAGGGCTGCTATTATGAGTGCGTTAGCGGCATACATGGATACTAATCAAACTACAGGCGAGCTGAGAGAATAATGGCTCTGTGTGCTCGGGGTGAGGGGAGGAACTGCGCAGTAATTGTGATTAGATGTAATTAGTCTGCAACGAGTCTAATAAGGTAGCTGGACTTGGCATTGTCACTGATGCATGATTGGTGGGGATGAGATCGGTCACTTTCCCCTGCAGCACTTACGAGGGGATTTATTCCTACGCTATTACAACGCCTTTCTACATTTCACAGCACATTAACCAAAATTCAAAATAAAGGAAATCCGTGACCACTCATACATTCCGCAAGCACTCGTAACAAGCTCGATCCCGTTTATGTGCCGGACATGCAGGTATTATCACCGGGGGGGTCTGAGGGTGTTTGTTTTTTTCAGAGATTGACATGGTAGCATGTAAGCATTTAACCCCGCCGTACATTCTGTCCTCTCCGTAACACGTCAAAAGCCATTAGTTTCCCTTTCCCACCCGAGGCAAGCAGCGAAGGATTGAGTCCCGGTCATAAAAAAACCTCTTTCACTTGGATGAATGCACTGGTCATAGCTTAAAAAGGTCACCAAACATTATGCAAAAAAGGGTAGAGACAGGTTCAATTTATCTTCTGGTTGCCCTCCCATTTTTTCTTTCTTTCTTTTTCTTTTTTTAATCTAACAAATGTTTAACTTTTGATTCTGTAGCTTTTACTCTCCCGTAATGAATGCTATACTCGTTCCTACGGTGCGTTTTTCAGCTCTCCTTTAATCCCCCTTTAGCTGTTGTCAAAGCCTTTTTTAAGCAGTTAGAAGAGATTAACAAGATTTCAACAACACGGGCAGTAAGCATTTAAATTCATACTGCTAACATTTTTACATCATGACATTCTACAGAAACATACCAGTGTTGCTGAGTGCTCATTCATGTCTGAGTCAATTATTCCCGCTCCCCTAAACCACCCCCAAAAATTTCAAAAACGGATGAAAGTTATCGCTAATTACCAAACTGTAAGACAAAATGCCATTTCAACTGTTCCACTCCTATAATGTGGGACTTCTTTATCAGTTACTAAACGCTCATTACGCAGAGCGAGTAATTAATAGATTCATCTCCTCCTGCCATGTTAACTGTGTTTATGAAAAAGTATTACACAAATGAAATTATTAGTGACTAATGACTGAAGAAAACGAATAAAGGTTTATTTATTTTCTTTGAGTCATTCCGTCGTAGGCTGGGAAAGTTATTAATATAACAGTGCTTTTTTTTATGGTTAACCTAGATGATCATGTGTAAAGCGACAGATTTAATTTGACCGGGTTATTGCACGTTCGTCTTCACCGTCAATCTGCCGTATTGGCAGAGCCGTAAACGGTGAAATGGCAGAGAATTACTCACAATAAAAGTGGTAATTTGTCTGTAAATAGTCCATTGATTTGAGCCAATGTGAACATACGCCGTGGGTGGGTTATTTATGTACGTGGAGAATATGATGCAGACATGTAGACTGTGGGGTAGGTGGGAGTTTATGCGGGGAGAGTGCAACCAATTTACATAGGCTTATGCTGTTTTTGCGTTACATACATCAAAGATATGGGGGGGGGAAACTCAACAACACTGGTATTAATCTGAACAGCTGCTGGAAACAGAAACATAAAAAGCAATTAAAGCACATGCCAAGTCAACGTAAAGACATCCTAACAGATAAGGCTCTAATAGCTAGCTCGATGATATCTTGGTCTGTTTATCACCTTTAAGCAGCAGCAGATGTAATTAAAGGCAAAAGTGGGTGACTCACCTGTGGGGTAGCGCTCAATGACTGGCAGGTCATCCACCTGCAGAGTGGCATTACCCCCACTCCGCGTAAACTTCACTATATGGTACTTTCCGTCATTTACAAACTTTGACGTCTCCTCAATGTTAATGTCGTCCGTCCCGACATTAAATACGACGGCAATGTTTCCTTTCTCCTGCAGAGAGAAGAAACACAGAGAACAAAAGATTTGAAGTAATCTGGAAACACTGCTGTGTGCTGTGTTCCTCGGGGACTGCAGCAAAATGATTGTGGGGAAGGGGGTTTTAGAAAAAGGCGGCGGGTTTATGTGTTTGTTTGCTTTTTTTTTTTTCTTTAAGCTAAAGAAGACTTGTTCTCTCCAGAGGGCGTGGGGTTTGTCACTCCTGTATCCCCATGCTTAAATTCTGCAGACAATTAAATCAGGCTTTGTCATATTATCAGTTTATTCTGCATCTTCAAAAAAAGGAATCAGACGTACAATGAAGACACTGTCAAAGACAAATTAGAGAAGAGACTCATGGTCTTTCCCTCATTGTCTTACTCCTCACAGTCCCTGAACACATCCACATTAGCATTAGCATACAGCTGACATATTGTTTGGTTTAAATATTGTTGTAAATATGTAAAAAGTGGGTCCTTACAAAAAGTAACTGCTCATAGCTTCACAGTCGTCTTACTTTTTTTTTTTTGCGTTGCTGATTAAACATTTATTTCATTTTGTGTTAACTCCGGGGAGACAAGTAATTCAGCTTAGAGCGTAAAGGCCGACGGTGAATTATTGCAATGAAAATGCATCAGTAACCTAAAAAAAAAAAAAAAAAAAGCTATAATTGAAAGATAAGTGGGCTGCTTGCTTAATGAAAGAACTCATGGTCGTTGCTTTTAGGCCATGGGCCTATTTTAAACATATATATATATATACATATATATAGATAATAATTCCTTCCATTCTGTAACTCATTGTAGTTTTTAATCTGAAAGAAAAGCTTGAAAGAGACTGAAGGAGAGCGCATGACATCATCTTCTATATTTTTCTTCATTAGGTGATATAGCAGCATGCGCTGTCCTCGAGGAGGGTCTTGTTTGCTGTGCATGTGCAATGTGTGATGTATTTATTTACTAAACTGCACGACCTGCTGGGCTGCCCGTAAGGCACATTACTGTATGGGTTACTGTCTTGGCAGCAACACTAACGTAACATATGTGGTGCTTGTGAACATCTTATTGCTCCTGGATGATTTGTGGTTATCATAAAAAAACAACAAAAAACAAAAAAACAAATATGCACACTGTATACCTACCATATTTAATTATTAAGAATATCCACTTGCTCTCCCTGTGTACCTGTTGTGTGTGATGGTGCCACCTGCTTCTCTTAAACTACCGTAAACATATATCATTTTTGCCCTATCTATCACACGGGCATCCATTCCTCTGAGCTCTCACTGAATAAGATATGACCGAATCATTAAATTCCAGTGAACATCTCCATCATTACACAGATGGCATACAAAATAAAAAAAAGAAAAAACACACAAGCGTGGAGAAAAATAGTCTCAAAGGAAGTTTGAACTCGGCTTAGCCACAGTCTCATCTGATCCACGTGATGGGTATCTACTCTAATAGGCTCCTTTTACAGTACATGATCGAAGTCTCTGAGTCGTGTTGCTTAATCCAGCTAAGATGAGCGCGTGTGCCGCTGCAGACTCTCTCTATCTTTCCTCCTTTCTCTGCTTATGAGCTGCAGTGAAAGGAGCATCTGGTTGGAGGCTCAGCGTACTGTAGCAGCGCTCTGCATGTCATTATCCAGTCAGCACCACCAATACCACGCTGCACGTCTCTCTCTCTCTCTCTCTCTCTCTCTCTCTAGCCCTCTCATATGCACAAACTCACTCTTTTTTTAAAACCCACCCCTCTAAACACACACACACACACACACACACGCACACAGCCCTCAGAGTGCAAAATGAGTGGAGCACGTCTCAAGAGCCAGAAGCGAAAGAGCAATTAAAACCATTTGTAAAGTGTCACACCACGTTATCAAAACTAGGACAACTGTATGCTTTGTAATGTAATTTCAACAGATTATATAATCTGATGCATTAAAGTTCCAGTGCTAACACAATTCGCCGCGTGCACGCAGGCCCGAACGTCGAACAAAAGGATCTGAAAAGTCAATGGCTGCGGAGATCAGGTTTTTTAGAACTGAATGGGCGAAGGGATGATCTTCGGACACGTGTGTTGGAGTAAAAAAAAAACTCTTGTCATAATCTGTCATTTTAGGAGCGTTCCCTTCTTGGAAATCTCCAGCCAGGACACACAAAGACACAAGCTTCGTTTCAGCGGGATTGAAGGCAGGTAGAAGTTCCACTCTATTTTTTTTTTTGTATTTTATGTGCTTTAATGTACAGTAAAATTTATCACGAACCATCTGCGAAATCAAACAGGAACTTTCTTTCAAGGACAAGCGCACACCGAGCACATTAATTCAGAACTTTTTTTAGTGCCATTGCTCTTAGAAAAAGAGAGAAGTGGAGAGACCAACCCAATTAAAATCCTGCTTTTAATAGCCTCCTTCAATTGACTTTTAATGTTCCCCATGGTCTTGTTAATAAATTTACAGCATTTAGTCACAAACTGCCAACTCGAATTTCCATAGCATGAAAAAAAAAAAAAAAGCCTAGTTCAGTCTTGAAAGAGATGAGGAGGTAGATGAAAGAGGGTGACAGACAAAGAGCAGAAAGCAAACCATCAGACTGAGGGAGTCAGATGTGAGTCGAGAGATGAGAAAATGCGGAGTTTTTGACATTTTTAGAGCCCGCATTTAACGTGATTAACTCTGCCTTCTGCTGCTGCTGCTGCTGCTGCTTCAAACCCCGGTATTATTATTATTTTTTCTAAATAATAATGCAATAGACTTTCCTGAAAATTCTATCAACTTAGGCAAGTTGTTACTCGGTTAGTTCAGCACCGAGAGGAGCCTAATCTCGGAGCTCTAATAGGGTGCAGGCTTATGTCAGAGAGTGATTGATAGCTGCTTACATAAACCCAGTCCATTACACCCTGTACAATTTTCGGGTTGCTCACTTGGTAAGTGCTGCTCCCCACAGGGCGGCCCCCTCCGGGAACGTACTGTACGGTGCGCACGTTTCGCACCCGGAGAAGTCAGCCCTGTCTAACACTCTGCACGCTGCCTTGATTAATTGCTCATCAAGCTGCAATAGAGTTTAATTAACTGATGAAGTTGATCCACCATTCTCCTCTAATCTGCTCTTTTTTATGCTCCTCATCCTTGCAGCTGGAGGGTGGAGTAGCTGCAGCAACACTCAGGGTGTCAGTTTCTCGTTAAACTCCCCATCTGCACTCATTATACAACCATAGAGATGCTTGTTTTACCAGCCATAAAGCTGCAAAAACAGCCTCTATAGGCCAGGCGTTTTTAAAAAAAACAAAACAAAAAAAAAAAATTACTGGCGCTAGGTGTCTTTCAATCACTCAACAAATCCATGTTTGTACAAATAAAAGCTTCAAGTCAAAAAATTCAGTGACCTCCAATGACAGCTCGGCTAAAACTTACTCAAACCTCTCAGTAACAGCGTTCCCATAAATAATAAATCAGAGTTTTGTATTAACGCTTTCGTTAAAAGGATTGGGTGTGTTGTTCACAACCTGCCCGAGGCTCAAACAAGCCGAGCGCGAAACAGAAGCACGCCGAGTCAGAGTGATCCACTGACGTTTGTAATGGTTTACTGGAGCGAGCTTATTTCCACCGGCCCACGTAAACACACAACGCAGAGGAGAAAAGGCGGCGAGAAGTGGTATTTGAGACGGCGTCGGGCCCTCCTCTCCAATCAATCCGCAGAAACATAAATAAATAAATAAATAAAGAAGAAGAACACTGTGGTGTAGGCTGCCCTAATGCTTTGCTTGTTTATGAGTCATTCATGTTGACAACCATTGTGCACCCGTCACATTTCATATCTCACCAGTCTGACGCCACGGGACTGCAACACATCTCCCTCCAGTGAACATGTCTGTGAGGGGTCTGTTGGCAGGTGGGAGAGCACCTCCGTCATCCCTTCACAGCATTATGCGCGCACATGTGTCTGTGAATGCTGAAGGGGTATTACGCTCCTGCTAAATGTCTTAATGCAGCTAGGGCAGACAGACTGGTACTGTTCACCTTATCTTTTAATTACCTCTGACAGCCTACTGCTGCTCCCCCCCTCCAACCCCTTTTTTTTTTTTTTTTTTTTTTTTTTACTAAAGCTTAGTTAATGAAATTACAGAAGTAATGGAATAATTATGAGAAGAAAATGGATTTCTTTACACCACGCGGCCCGTGTACTGTAAATTACGCCCTAATGCGTCCACACACCTGCAATCGTGCCGACGCAAACGTACGCAGAAGCGCAAACATGTGTATATGTGATCATTTTTACGGCGCTGTAAATGCGTAATAAACCCGAAGGCCGCATAATAGCACGACCGCTGTGCTGCAGAAAATGAAATTCTTGCCCCATAGACGCACCTTATGATACATTAACTTCCTAATATCCCAAACAATTTAACAGCGTTATGGGCTGTGGCAAACCAATTGTCTCTGTGAGTTTGGGACCAGTGGGGTCTGCATATCTGATTTTATTTTACACCATGGTCTGTAGTAGTTAAAATACAAAATCTGCAACTGGCACATCAATATATTTTTTTTTTAACGTACATGCAACACAACAAAACAAACACAGGCCTTTGGAAGGCGTCTTTTGTTGCGTTAATGGTTTCCAGTAATAATCTGTGCCTCATGTCACCACCTCGATCATAAAAGAGATCAGGGACTGGATTTATTGGGAGTTGTGTAAACCTTGTTGCTAATTTGTTAATTGGCAAAATATTAGCAGCTAATAACCACGTTAATGTTTGAGCTAATAACGTCTCTCTGGATAGAACGGGTACAGCACGCTGTCTGTCTGGTGTCTGCTGAAACATGGAGGTAGCAAAGCAACAAGTTGTGTTTGTGGGCAGTTTCATTAAGTACAGGGATCAGTTATATGTAGTCTTCTTCTACTGAATTAATTCATTGTTAATAAACGTGCGGATTCAATGGCAGAAGCAAAAGCTATGTTCCGACTTATGTTTGGAGGCATTAAACACATGCAGTATCTCCTGTTATTTAGAGGCCATGTACAATGTTGTGCAATTTCAAATCTAAACTATTTTATATAACTTGAATAAGGAGAATCATTGTCCAGGTAAGTGCAGCCACTGACGTCTTCATCATTTATTTCAATCTGATTAAACATCAGTTGACATTGTCAAACTTAGCCCAGATTGACGTCCCTGAATAGAAATAAAGCTCTTATTGTTCACATAGGAGAGCTTTAAGATAAGATAATAAGATAATCCTTTAATTGACGACGTGTATTTGCAATCAGTGTCGTCCACGCTGCCCGAAATTAGAACATGTCTAAGATGGTGGTGAAGATATTCGAGCTCACTGTTTTATTTCACGTCCTCCTCACACAGAATCACCTTTAAATTTGTGTCAGCGAAGCACCTGTGTATTTAAATTTATAAGGAGATTACTAAGAGCGCAGCCCTGTCTTATGAAGATAGAACTGCCTGGGTAAGGCGCTGTAGCCTAACACTATTTAAACTAAAAGGAGACAGTATACTACCCTTCCTAAAAGCATCGCTAATGAAAAGAGTCAGCGCCCCATCGAGCTCGCCTGGTCTCACAGGGATCCCCATATATAGTAGGTATTTATAACTGCTTCTATAAATACGGTGGTGGTGAGAAAATAATCCATCCTGCCTTTATTAACTGTAGATACACTTCCTAAAAGCCTCGAGTCTGGAGCCAGGCTCCGTGGATTCTGAGCTTTGTGTAAATCAACGGCTAAAATATGTTCCAAAACACAAGTTGTTCTGCAAACGTCCCCCCTCCCCCCTTTCATTTCACCGCCACCCCACAGCATCACGGCTGTGGTGAGGTATACGTGCGTTTGCCGAGAGCTCTGCTTATTTCAAAATCAAGTCCGCCGGCTAAAGTGCCTAATTATCTGTGAAGTTGGCTCGAAATTGTTTCCATTGCTAGGAGACTTTATCAAGTGGCTTTCTGTAGGAGAGCTTCATCAAACACCAAGTTAATAAATCATCAAGCCAGCCGCCGCAGCTGTTTGAAGGGGGGCCCTAAGACAGGAGATGTAAGGCTGTAAGGTGTTTTTTTTTTTTTTCTTTTTGCAAAAAGAAAACATACATTTTTCTTTTCCTCATTAGAGGTGGAGTTCAGAAGTTTGCATTCAGTTTGAAGTGACATGAGTGTCGGTAATAGGAGCCGGCCACTGGCGCTTTTCAAAAGGCACCGCTTGTCTTTTCCTGAAATGACATTTGCTGTCTGTCTGGAGTCTTTCTCCCGCTCCATCTCCTGGCACCCCCGTGACACTTTCCATCAAGGGAGGTCAACAGATATCAGAAATTTCGTTCTCTCTCACTCAAAGAAATCAATTCAGGTTTCAGGTGATTCTCCCGTCCGTCCACTTGTGACAGCTGGCGCGCGGCCGGGGTGAGTCGACCTTCATCTCCGTCCTCTCTGCCAGGACTTCCTGGCCCCACCCCCCTCCTCCCCCTCCTCCCTCCCCGAGTCCAGCTCACTTCATCCGTACGATTCATACCGCAAGGCTTTCTGGCTAAATAAGAGCAAATCTAATCAAGTGTGCGTTTGAGGAGAAAAAATATTTTCAAAAGTTCCGAAGTTGCCATGTGCCTTAAGGTAAGGAACATATTCTATGACTGGCCCTTAATCCAATGAGCATTATATATATACACATACACACACGTACACATATATCATGCAGGTTCTTTGTGTCTCTATTTCAATAGAACAGAAACAAATGAATAATTCCTCCGTGATATATGTAGATTTTTAACTGAGCAAGGTTTCTTGCGCTGACAATATAATTTCTCACTAATGTGTAATACCTTCTTGTTCTGCTGCAATCCATTTATTTCACGATGTCTTCTCTCTATATGAGGGCTCCTTGTAATTGCGTGACAGGTTTGCTCTCGGTGCTGCGCACATTTCACCTCAGTGATCAAGAATCGCAAATTTGGTTTCAGTTTCAGCTAAATTATGTCTCAATTTCCATAATAAGTGCGTTGTGTTTCTTATTTAATTCATATTCGTTTGATTACCCGACGTGACGCCGTATTTATAGCGCCGGCGCAACGTGGCGTTTTGACTGACAGAAAAAGATTTATCTGCGGATCTGAGGTCGTAAACGCGTAAGTGCGGCATAATAGAGCGTAACGGGGGTGCAGCTAGTGACTATTTTCTCAAAGGGGAGACATTTATTCTGACTCTGAAGTGCCATAAAACTCTCAGAATGCTCCTCGGTTATCACGTAGCTCCACCTTTTGCATCAGCTGGAGATAGAAAACTCGAGTGGAACTAATCCAACCAGAAAAGCTCGAGCCTTTCCTTATCACGGTCATGCTGAAGGCCGAAAACAACTTGACTCCCAGTGTGAGCTGAAGTTGCCATCAGGCTTTTCGCAGTTTTGTGGAACACAAAATATTGGCTTAAATTACAAATGGCTTCAAAAAAAACCAACCCCAAAAGAATCAAAGTGAAAACTCTATGGTCACTGTACAAGTACATTTAAATTACGGACTAATAATAATAATAAAACATGTCAATCTGCTCAGCTCTAGACAAGAAAGATTTAAAAGTAGAGGTATGGTCTCTAAATTCCCTTCGCTTGGAAATGAGAACATGCAAAAACATGAAATCAATCTCACCCCTACGAGCCCTCCATCTTACTGAGAAGGGATTCTATTAAAAACAAAACAAATCAAGTAATTATTGGATTTCTTTCCTTCTTGCTCTGCAGCTCTCGCAAGACATGTAACGGATTCAGAAAGCGGAGGGCTGAAGTAATATTTGGGATATGATTTTCTGCTATTTGCTCTGTTATTACTGGTTTCAGCGAACAACATTTTCAGTAGTCGTCGGATCAGGCGTGTTGATAATGCTGAACCTTGTAAATATTCTGCGGAAGCGAATCTCATTGCTCCAGTTCTGATATTTTTTTTTTTCTGACAATCCAACACGGACAAATGTCCAACATTGGATTCAAATATTTAAGGATCAATATGCTGCCACTCTTTCTGACTCGGCTGCTCAGTGCTCGTCCGGCACCTTCTTTCCTTACACCTCGCTTTCATCAGACGGGCAGCTGGAGGGCTTATGCAATTTCAGACGCACTTCATATGCATATGCATATGAATTAGGCTGGAATGCTAACATATTCGACACAAGCTGGCCTTCATCTCCTGTTTATTGGTTCACATTTTTGTTTCATTTCTAGTTTTGCATAGGGGACTTAATTACAGTGTCAACAATACGAATACAAGAGTCTGGGATTCTTGAAAAAAAGAAAAACAAACACAGAGGCCTCCTAGTAGTACTTCTCGGACAGGGGAGCGAATGTGAAAATGTATCGTCAAGGCAAATAGTATGAAATAATTACGATGTCTGTTTCTCGATGCGTTGCATTCTTCATCCAGATAAGGATATACTCTTTCTTTGGGCTTTTGGACTCTGCCTTTCATATGGTAATTGAAAGCTGTGTGTACTTTTGATTTGGGATTCTGTCCTATGTGTGAACTCTAAAGTAAGCTCATTCTGTGTGAAATAAACAAAAATAAATCCAAAACTTCAGTCAGACATCGCACCACCTTTATCAACATTATCCACAGTTCTGCAAACAATAACCTGAATTTCAAACACTTTACTAAACCACTCTTTCAGCATGCCCCCATATATATTTAACTACATGTGTTCTATAGCTAATATAGCCGCTCTTGTTTAAGTGAAGGAAGCACAGTTTTTGAATCAAAGACCCGTAAGCTAAAAATACAGTTAAGTGCTGAAAACTCTACGACCTGTGAAGGAACCCCACAGCCTCCGTGCTGCAGAGCAATGTTCCACTATAGACACCTCTAACTAAGACGGCCACGTGGCTGGAATTAGAGTCGTGGACGCCGTCCAACACTCTTCAGCGCCGCCATTAACTGGTACATTGAAGCTATCTTACATTTGGCACCCGGAGCTAAAACCTCCAGCCTCTTTTCTTCGGCGGCGCAAATGAATCTGCTTTTAGAAACGTCCGAAATAGAAGTGATGGCGGCTAATGCTCGGTTGTGAAGAGAGTGATAAAAAAGAGCAAACTTTCATAATGAATGTACTGTTTGCAATAGGATTTGAGTTTGAAACATGCACCTACTGCTACTACAAACCAGTTTTAATGGTTTATGTATTTCAAGCTTCATCAGATTTGGTTTCTGCCTTTTAAGTCTTCAAATTAACATTTATAAGCAGTTTGTATGGTAAATTTTGTAATAATTTCAACATAAAAATTTATAATTTCTCAACTTCTCCCAGGGAAACATATTTTATATAATAATTACATTACATCTTGCTATATTGCCGCTCATTATCTATTCATACACCAGCCTCCACGTAAGGTTGCCCACGGGAGGAGTTAGAGTCAAGACCATTACCAAACACTCAGCTTATAGCTACATTACGGAGTTTTTCTCTTCCTGCATCGCCTGAACCTTTCCACCATAATTTTTCTGAATTTAGTTTTGCAGCTGTTTAAATATTAATGCATTATTTCTGATTCCTTGATGATGGCCGTCTAAAAGTGCACCAAGGTCATCGAGCTTGTTGCCGTGGCTTATTGACAGAAAGGATTATTGTGACTGAATAAAATGAGCATCAACTGCACCTAACTATAAAGCTGCCCACAGCTGTAGCGGCCGACTGTCAGGCCAGGTGTCTGCAGGAATAAAAAAATGAAACACCCACTACCAGACGCTGAAATTGAACCAGGGATGTATATTGCCAATAGCTGTTATTTAACCGGGTTAAATAGAGGGTTTGTTTAGGGGGGCATTTTTTCCTTTAAGAGAACCCCGGAGTACTCGTTTCTAATACTTCCACAGAACTGGGGAAAGTGCCAGCCTTTAAAATTGCCACCATCAATCAAGAGGTTTTAAAGGATGCAACAAGCAATTTCATGGATGACTTTTTTTTTATTTCCCCAACTTCTTCAACATTATTTCCCATCAGCTTCGTGTGTTATTGTGCAATTTTTTTTGTACTCACACAAATACCTCTGTTTCTTTGATTCCGACACTACAGATGAAAAACTTTCAGTGCCCTCCTACTTATTCATGTCCTCAGTTTTCACTAAAATGTTTTTTTTTTCTCCGCACTGAAGGCAGTTCATCTTAGCAGAGGAATACATGAAAACGTCTGGAGTGAGACGCGTTAGGCTAAGGCAACCGCTGCTTCATTTAATCCGCAGAGGAATGAACCTTGTCCTAGATATTTCAGATAATAGAGGACTACGGTTTCGTAATATTGTTTTTTTTTTATGTATTTCCATCCACTTTTGCAGTGACTCTCTGGCCCAGTTTTCACTCTGAACTAGAGTGAGGCGTTTTAAATAGTGTGGCATTTCAAGACACTAATGCCGTATTTGCGATACAGAATCAAGCCTCTCGGTTTACTTGCAAGCCGAGTATCTCTTTTCACCGCATGGGTGAGGTGAGATCTAACAGTTTTATCCTAGTCAATCAAAGCTAAATGATATGAAGAGTATCCGTGACGGAAAAGTCACAACCAGAGAAATGAAACTGTATAAGAGCGATGTTGAAATGGGCAAAAAAAAATAAAAAATACCGTAATGTTGCTCTCAATTACTCTACAAAAACACTAATACATACACTCTCTTTCTCTCTTATTCATGATATCTGGCCATAGTAAAAAGTAATTTAAGAAAAGATACACGGTACGGTGCTGTCACACATCATTTTGAAAAAAAATGGGATTTGATACAAACCGAAGGGAAGTCAAATTATCATGGGGGATAACCGTGGAAATGTGTGATTTCTGCAGCAAATGGGATATTTACTGAATAGCTGTGTTTGTCTTGTTTTTCTCAGACCGTCCTAAAATGCCTGTCTGCCTTTGGCCATATCTTTTCTGAACACAAGGGAATACAATACTCGCACAGAGCAGCCTAAAGAGATATGGGATCATTGTCTTTATCCTGGGTCCGGCAGCTATTTTCGAGCAAAGCTGACCCAGTATCTTTGTGCTGATGGATGCCCTGATATACTGCAGAGGACTGTTAGGCACCAATAACCTCACTAGAACCGGGAGTATTGCGAAATGTATTGGGTCTTAGTCTCTTTTTGATGTGTGATGCGCCATCCTTCTTCACTGATATATAATTTACAGCTGAGTGATCGCTAAAGACGCCGATGGTTTTCTCAGTCTGAGCCCACGAACGCTGCCCAACCGCGAGTTAATGACATGCCGCAGTTGGCCGATCATCACAGCAGTTGGACTTCAGTTCAATACTTTTCACAACCTGTTATAGATAGGGCATTTGTCTGCTAGTAGTTTTAACAAAACACTCTAATCTGAATGTACAGTATTCAAGATTTGGAGCCGAGAAAAAAAATGCAATTTCAGATTAATATCTGGTTATTTTTTCACTATTTGCAGCAGCTAAAACCAAATAAGTCGGCTTCACTTCATGCTTGCTTGTTTTCACGGGTTGAGTACACAGCTGTCAGCAGCTTCCTTGGCACACATCGCAAGCTTTTAAAATTCATAACATTCGCCTTCCCTCTCTATCCTGTGGCAGACTGGCGTTATGGTGTCATTGAAAATGCCTGTTAGGGCCGCGGAGCGAGGTGACGAGTCTAGCCAGGAGAGCCGTCATTATGGCCCAACGGATTCAATTTTGAACCCAAACACATTTTCACGAAGCGCCCGGGGCTGTGCCTTTTCTCCGCCTTTCCTTCCAATTAACGCTCTCCCGTCGCAATCAGCGCTGATTTGAGCTCAATCATCTAAATCAACAATGAGATGATGCAACTGTACATTAAACTGATCTAAGGTTTCGACGAGGGAGGGGGTGGAAAGAATGCGTCATCCAGCCCACTCGGTTGGCGGATTTTGTACAAATTATTCTCACTTGTCATTTGCTTTGAGTGCGGTAAGGAGAACCTGCTCAGGGATAAATAGTGCGGGGTGAAAATCTGCCAATGAACACACTGTCAGTGGTGCTGACAGCTCCTCTGGAAGGTGATGACAAGTAGAGGCCAAGTGACAGATATGTGGATGTTTTTCATCTCCATGGAGCTGACCAGGCACTTGTATCATAGTTCACTATGTTTTGATGCAGACTTGTCTCTGCCTCTTTTTTTTATATTCACAGACTACAGCATGTTATATATATGTGATATATATATATGTATATATATATATGTGATATATATATGTGATATATATAGGATATATATATATATGTGATATATATAGGATATATATATATATATATATGTGATATATATATATATGTGATATATATAGGATATAGGGTTTTTTACATGATCTGCCACCTGTATCTTGTATCTCAGTGAAACCATCTATATCTTCAATCAATTGCTGCCGTATACAGTGTTAGCTACTGCCGGCAACACAATGACACCGAGCGGCCGCCTCTGCCTGTTGGGATGTGGCCGCTCCTGCCACCTCTCCATGCATCTTCCCACAGAACAAGTCGGTCATTTAGTATTCATCAATTGATTACCATTAGTGAGACTGGGCTGTGTTACCCTGCGCTGGGTAGCTATTGAATGGTTAACGAGGCCCCGGTATCGACACATTTTAATTGTTGTACCGTGAGCAAGTCAATTACATTTGCTCAGATGAGTGAGAATTGATCAAGGCAGGCTCATGCGCTGCCATCAACAAGAAAATTGATGGAGGGGAAGTTTTGAGGTTATTTAGCACCTTCTAATGAGACGATGTCACCTCGCCACCGGCTTTGTGGCAGCCTTTTCTTTTTCTTTTTTTTTTTTACCCTTCTCTAATTGGTTTCTGAGATGACTCAAATTTGCAACTCCTAACTGCTCCATCTAGGTCAAGGGTCTACAACCTTTACTATCAAAGGATCCATTAAAATTTAAATTTGCCCGGAACCACAAAACATATTTGACCCTCAAAACGAGGATAAAAACCTCCTTGAGTTTCATATATAGCTACACTGCATCTCCCCAGCATCGTTTATTTGACTCTGTCACTTTCTAATTTGCTCTGAGCTGATCTTTGGATGGATGGTTGTATGGATATACACTGATCAGGCATAACATTATGACCATGTCCTAATATTGTATTGTCACAATATGTTTTTCACTTTTCCTGTTAGTGGTTTTAATGTTGTGGCGGATCTGTGTAAACATGATAAAACATTATTTATTTCCATCTTACACAGGGTTGCAGACTCCTCGTCTGGTTTCAGGTGAAAGGGATAATCAAACCGTACCACTTTGGCCAGGGCCATCTTGCTGGCTCCTCTAGTTTTGTAATCGGTTTTTGTTTTCCATTTGCAGCTCTAAATACATTGTTGTAGCTGTTAAGTGTTGCTCCAATTGGTGCCCTGTTTTCTGGACTGCAGTGGATTGTTTTCTGGGCTGCCAGTTATCGCACATAAAGGAGCTTCTCCTGCTGCTGCTGCTGCTGCTGCTGGTGAAATTAGAACAGGGCAGTCATGTGTTACCAGAGTGCACCTTAGAACCTGTAAGACATAAAGGCCGGCACTTTCAATTCAACCTCTCCTGAAGTCACAGCCAGCATATAGAAAAAAGCTCATTTGCTAATAGTTTTTTTTTCCCCCCAATCCGCAGTTAACCTGATTTCTGCATGCAGAGTCGGCCTATCCGGAGAGAAGGAAACACAGTTCAACCTGCTTACAGAACAAGTTTGATTAGACTGCCCTCTACACTTGCTGACACGTCTAACCTCGAGGTACCACCTGAAAAGGTAGGTAATAACTATCGTAGCCTTGCTGAAGTAAGCAAACCGTTCAGAGTGGTGTTGTCTTTAACAGAACTCACCTGGAGCTCAATAGTAATGAGCACCTAGAGTGCATGAGGGAGTATTTGCATCCTAAGTGCAAACATCTCCGATAACAAAGTGGTTAGTTCCGAGCATTTACATAGACACTCTTGTGAAATCATCATTTCTGGTTTCAATTGAGAGCCATAAGAGAGGCCTCGCTCCATACAATTTTCATCTCCATTTCATCATGAATATGTAAACTGCAGCTATTTTTCTAGTAAAACATGATCCGTAGGGGCCAAGGCAGCGTGATGAAGACTTGTGTCAGGCCAAGTGAGCTGGAACTGATGGTGCACATAATTAATGGTCTGAAATAGACTGAGAATTAGTGCTGGGCTGGGATGTTAATTGACTATGATACTTGGGCTGGTGCCTCTCAGCCCGAGGCTCTTACTCTTTTCCCTGTGCTTTGCTGTATCACTTCACTTCGATTTTCACTGTGTCCTATTTCCTTCCACTCCTCGCTTTGCTTTCTTCTGATTTTACTCCTACTCAAGTCCCCTCTCTCCCTTTTCAATCAAATCTTTCATGTTTCTTATCATTTCTTCGTCGGCCTTCTTTACTTTGAAGGTATGTGCAACTTTACAAACGGATATGGATCGACATGTGACATGGACTTCACATGTTGAAGCAGCCACCCACACCGACTTTGCAAGCTATGGCTGTGTGTCGAAGGACGGGCAAGTTTGCCACAATTAGTTACCATGGTATCGGATTAGCGTCACGTGTTTAGCATAGCATCCATAATTCATTCACTCGGAACAGATGACCTGTGCAAATCTGGAGAGTTTTGGGAAGGTGGTGTGCTCGGATAAATATGCAAACCAGCGAGGTCACAAATAAGCTTGGCCAAGCATTTTCTTCTACCTTCAGTTTTCCTTCCTTTTATTGACACATCCTCCAGCATTTTTGTGACGCATTACCTTGAGAGATGAAATAGTTTTTTTTTTTTTTTAACAAAAGGAAGAAAAATGTATGGTGTTTTTATAAAGTTGTCTCAGTCTTTATTAAAAAAAAAAAAAAAAAAAAAACTGACGCAGCAGAGGCTGCGGCAGAGATTCAGGCGTTTTGTGTTAAGTATGTCAAGGATCCTACATTTCCCATAAAGCAAATACATCAAATATTTAATTTCTGTTAAAAATATGATCCCTCCAAGCTAAGACAAAATAACCCTGGTTATGTTACAGACGGTATTGATTCCTGACTCCAGCAATTGACAACAGACAGATGCTCTGAATATTAAAATGCTGCTAGCTTAGGACGAATCGAAATACGAAGTTACACTTTTCCACACCACAACTACACGATTTGTGCATCCAACCAACCAGCCAAGTTGCAGAGTACTATCCACGCCTGTCTCCTGACTTATGACATATTTGAAATGACAGGAATTTAATGAATGATTTTTTTTTTTTTTTTTTGGCAGAAGCATCAGCTGTTACTAACTTGACATGTGTGAGACTCTTTCTACAGAATGATACAGAGGAATCTTGTGGTATTCCCTACCTCGTGTGTGGACATTTATTTGCAATTTTCGGCCCAGGATAGACCGCTAGTTGTGCGTATTTGCTAACATTTCCAGAAATGGTGGAGGTGGGTAGTAATTTTATATTTTACATATTAAAATTTAGTCGTACAGAGTTTCCCGGCAGCCTCATTCTTTCATTACGCCTTTGCATTCACTTTAAGATGTTACCTGGTTGTTAGCTTGCTGAACTGTTTCTCAAACTTTTGATGCTAACAGTCTGTTGCACGACTTCTGTTCTGTTCAGCATATAAATTCTTAAATTACGCCCTGAAATGTGTTTTGTGAGGTCAGAGAGAACTTTGGCCTGCAAACTGTAATCAATCCAGTAATCCTGTAATGTATTTCTGAGGTATCACAGCCTACGTTTTCAGCCACAGTTGTTGATAGACGGCACAAATACTGACTTAAGTATTATTGTATAAATAAAACTAAATGTCCAATAACTAATAGTATATTGTCTTGTGACAAAGAGATTATTTATATAACAGGATCAGGTTCCGCATGAGATCTTCCAGCTTCACCATTCAGCAGCCGCGCAGAACGCTTATAGCTTGTATTTTTGTAATCTTTAAATGATATTTTATTCACTGCAGAACGGGTGCTGTTTTTCCGTGTGTATTTGTCTAATATACACAAGTCATTCAATGATAACAGAGCAATTCTCGCTGCCATCGCTCCACCACCAATACAGAAAATACAGCCCATCCAAGGCAGTGCAGTTTTGATAATAGAAAATCAGACTCCGCCAAAGCTCCTCGACCATCATTAATTTCCTGCCCCAATGCCTGACTCACGGGGAGTGACTGGCGATGGAGAGAAGGAGAAGTAGACGATAGAGAACGAAGGATGAGACTGGAGTGAATGAGAGGAGTGAATTAGAGAGTAAAAGTGGAAGGCACATCACAGTGAGGCTCGGAAGATGAAAAACTTGACAACAGAGAGAGAATGGGTGGAAATGAATTGAGGAGGCAGACTTAGCTGAGAGCTGCAGAGAAACGGAATATAAGGTATTAAGGGAAACAACGGGAGCTGGTCTAAAGGGAACCAGCTAAATCGAAGGTGTAAAGTTGGCCATCACTCCATCAGAGATTACATCGAGTCCTCATGTCCGGCTGTCCACACACAGATAGCAATCACAGTCATTCCAATACCACCCCCATCGCAGCCCATTACTCTACCTCTCAGCCACGTGCTACACATGTTGCCTTGGTGATGGACATCACGCCGCTACGGAGGTCTCACCTATCAGTGCACACGAGCATTACATCCCGTATCACTAAGCAGGCTTTTTGGGTAGGCATCTGCGGCCAGAGGTACCCAGAGTGAGCAAAGACTGCCATTGATTTGTTGCGCTGAAGGACAGGCTGAGGTTGAAGGCCCGAGGTTGTGGGGCTGTGGCTGCGCCGGCTGTCAGGGTTTAAAGGCTGCAGGAGTTCTGAGACAGCTCAGCGTACAGAGGCATTTATCATCAGCAAGGTAACTGGCTTCTCTGAAAGCAACTCAGGCGAAAAATGAACAGCTGCCACGGCTGCACTCACAAAGACCCCACCATTCTTTCTGCTTTTCACCGGCCTCAGTTTCCAGCAACAGGAAACAAGTCAGACATATTGTCATTCAAATAGGCAAGCACGCTCGCGAAGAGCCATGTTTGTCTGACTGGAAATGACATATTGGAACTGTTGGCTTGTGTGCTGACGGCAGGTAGGAAACAAAAATACAACAAAAACAAAACATACGACAAAAAATACATTTAGAGCTGAAGCACAGACATTTAGCATTACAGTAGATGATCACAAATATATATATATATATATATATATAAAAATCTCAGAAAGATATATTTTATATATAAAATATATACTGCAGTCTCTCACTTAAAGTTTGAAAATACAGCAGATGAAGGTTTTACATCAAGAAGGTGCAGAAGCTGCAGCAGTAATAAAGCACTGGAGGAAAACATATTATAAAAAGATGATCCCTTTTTCTTTTAAGTGGACATTGAGTATCCGTGGTACCGTGACTATGTATAATAGGAACTCTAACGCATACAAAAAAATTTGTTGCAAGGTGCTTATGAGTAGTGAAACACTTGAAAAGGTGTATAGATGGTGCACTTTTGCTGGATGATGTTTTAGCCCTTATCCTTGTGTTAGTATCAAAAATAAGGACTTAATTCAGCAGTCTATGCTTCAGTACCCTTATCTCTAGATGAGGATTTCATTCTAAGACCTGCATGTAAAGTGCTGTAAACCACAAATTGAGCCTGTTTGGAATAAATCAGGTGTTAGTGTGTGTCACTGGTGCATTAATTGTCCTCCCTTGTAAGACACTAATTAGTATTCCCATACTGTTATTCGTTGGTTTGCGTGGTTCATTTCAATGTTGAGAAATGTTTATTTTATGGCAGCTCACTCCGCTGTCCTTCCCTCTCGCATCAATTCTTAGTCCCCCATTCTCTGTTATTTTACAATGGCTCTACCCTTTTTCTTTCTGTCTGTGTCCCGCTCATGGTTTCCAGATCTCCATCTTATTGAAGCTCAAACAGAATGTGGGCCCATTTCCCTGTGCAGCGCGGAGTGTTGGGGAGGGCTGCAGATTAAAAAGCCTTCCCCAGGGTGCGCTCACCAGGCTGTTCAGCACTGCTCGCCAGGGAGATTCACTACATACATTCTCTTTTATGGCCCTTTCCTTATTCATCATAACACAGCTTCAATTTTATTAACTTCTCCAGCCAAGCATACATCTTTCCCCGTGCCATCCGTCTTCTTGTCCCTGCTTCTATCCACACAGCGCCCCTTTCCACCCGCTCATACGCACGCGTGCCTATGCTGTTATTTGCTCACATCCATACAGATTAAACTCTGGGGAAGGTTAAGTAAATGGACGCGTTTCTTTCAGGCCAAACAGGTCTTTATCTCGCTGTTGGGCAAAGCGTCGCTCCCCAGCTGTGTCTTGCCTCGACTTTGTCAGCTGACCTCCTGCTCAAAATATGCTGAACATGGATAAAGGGATGCCTCTGAACTTCATTTTATGCCCACTCAAAAGAATGCCGCGAATCTGTGTCCTTCGGAACAAGACTGAACACTAACAAAACAATTATTACGGTCAGAAAATTAACATCTGGTTTTTGTGCTTGATTTCCTATCTATGGCTATGTTGTGTGATGCTTATTCTAAACATGGTGTAATAATATAGGTATTGCATTGAAATAAATTGTATAAGGTGTTAAATGCTAAGGAGAGGGAGGAAATAAAAGGATGCCGCATTACATTTTCTTGAGACCATGAATATAAGGAAAATACATAAAAGGCATCCATTAACTTCCATTCAGAATCATAAAAAGATACTGGGTGGCCATTTTCAAGCGCGGAACCAGTCATGCATGTGAGACTGATTGTGTTTCTATACGTAAACACACACTATTAATACCGATGTGCTAATTCACAGTAATACAAAGCAGAAGGCTTTTCTGTATAAGCACTAACCGAGACAACGCAATAAACGAAACTTTCACATGGTCACAGTCTTCACAGGAAAGAGGAATATGACCTTGAACACCACACTTTGTTGACTTTAAAAGAGGTTACTAGCCGCGGCTCCGTCGTGTGCTAAAGAGAAGGCAAAATGGAAAGACTGGATGCAGTCTCACGAGGAGAAGGAGACTCTCCCGTACTGTATCATGAAAAGACGTGAGAGAAACAAAGGGAGAAAGACCAGAGAGGGGGTTTCTCTGAAGTTTGTAAGAGTGAAGGAAATGAACATAGTTCGCACCTGAGGTAAAATGTTTATTGAGCACAGTGTGAGATGAAGGAGTGTCTAGCAAAGCATGTATGCTTTTGCTTTGTTTACTTTCTTTTATCTAGTGCTCTGAATTATTCAGCACTACGAACCTGTAGCAAGACCACTGGAAACCCACTTTACATGTGATTAAAAGTGGGAAATAAAACAGTATATCCTTAGGTCCCAAGCATCGCTCTTGCCACGGAACAGTTGCATCCGCTAACAAAGCTGGGCCAAGCACAGCCATCGTTTCCACGTTAACACTACTTTTGTTAACATGCCCCCTCCTTAGGCTGTTTGCGTACTAAGCCAGGCAGAGCAAGAAAGGCACATTTCCCTGGTCGCACTCTTCACAAGAAAATAGAATATGCCCTTGAATCCAGCACTGGGATGACTTCAGTGGAGGTTACTAACTGTGGCTGCACCATGTGGGAAGAAATGCAACAGAACCGACGACGATCTTGTGTGCAAATGTGGTTAGCGCGGTAACAACTGTACCTGATAAATGCTGTGGCACATCCGTGTTGTCATTGAGCAAATGACAGCATACTGGCTAGCATTTAGCTCATTCCACGGTCTTAACCTACTGAGTCACCTTAACAAACCTTAACGCGCCACTTATCACGTCTCAGGTAACTGACATTAAACAGCACCGAAAGATAAACGCGGCATGTCAGGGATTATGCTCCGGCTCTCATTACAGATTCATGACTCGCCTATGCTTCTCTTACCCACAAACAGAATTCCACGCTAAGACACATTCATCATCAAGGTGCTGTCCGGATCATAATGAGAAAAGCCAAAACCGAGAAGAAACTGTCGTCTTCACTTGTCCAATTTTCACCATATGCTGCGGCTCCTGTCGACTACTTGCTGCTTAAGAGCGAGCCAATTTATTTCCCCAGAAGGATGGACCACTTGTGACATTTGGCAATGGAGCATCAGACGTTTCATCCAGCTGTTCCAGACACACGCACAAACACACAGCGGATGCAGCATGGGCTTGTCTCGTCACCACAGAAGCTTTGATAGACTAAGCAGACTGACTTGCAGCTGCTGCGTTTTAATGTGTAATGAGCTGTGGTGGTCCTAATCTGACCCATCCCACTCACCCGTGTTCTGAAGACGGTGAATATGCACACATGAAAGCGCACACACACACACAGTCAAAACTGTTGTGTTCCAATATCCCACTGTATCAATTTTTCAAATGAACACCGTTGTTGCTCTCCCCTGTGATATTGCCTGTGGTTGAATGGCCCGCACAATATTTACCGTGCAGCCCTGAATTGTTTCTCAACGCTAGTCAAAGCAATGGGCTGTTTTGCCAGAGGCTATTATGGGGAATGATCTGTTTTTACCGTGAAAACACAGGCTTCAAGGATGCCGATTCAAATCAGAAAGTACATATGAGAGATTTCCAAATCGCTGCATTGTGCTGGCAAAAAAGGTTCTTCTCCTCGGTGAGGATGAGCCACAATTACATTTCATCCATTTTGCACACTGGAAATTACTCGGCGAATTAGAACTATTTCAGCTGAGTTGTTTTTCGGCGTTCGGAATAGCGCACCCATTGCCTGCGTGGATGACTACAGTTAGTCTTTTATATATCCGAACAAAAGACACCGATATAATATCATTTGGCCTTTTCATAACATTGGGTTTCCTCTGATAGTGACTGAATTGATTTGACATTTTAAAACCACATAAAAGATGTGACATCATGATCATCGCGTAGCAATCTCCCCAACTCCTACCGCAGCGCGCACACCTAAGTATATCAATAGGTTTGTATTGAATTTCTGTGGAAATGACAGCATGAATAGCAATGAACATTACTGAATGATGCATCTGTCTCCCCCCACTGCCATTTTGTGCTCATATAAATGTCCTACAGAGCGCATCTTCAGGCATGCAGAAGAGTTTGCGCGGGTGCGTGCGCTGCAGAGTCGGCGCCGTGCCCCGATGGAGGGGTCACAGGGCTAAAATGAGCATGGATTCTTGAAGCGGGGCTACATGAATAATAAAATGGGACGGCCGTGCCAGGCCTCCTGCATGCAAGTCTAATAAAATGCTTCCATTAGCAGAGCCATCCAGGTGTAACATGGCCGCGAAGGCTGGATATCCAAGCAGAGGGGAGATGCTGGAGCCTTGTTATGGTGAGAGCAAATCCAAGCTCACTCTACCAAACATTAATCAATGTGATGGCTCAATAGACCCTTGATGTCTCTGTGTATAGGGACATGAATTTGCGTGCGCGCATGAGAAAGGGAGAAAGCATGTGTGCGGTGCACTTCATTTGCAAAGGGCTGTCAGGTGCTGAAGGCACATGCTTGCGCTTGGATTTCCATGCTTTGCTATAGGGCACATTTTCACGTGATGTAATCAGTTTATCATGGTAATGGAAGCTGAATTTAATTTTCTCTTTTCGGAAGCCGATTCACCTTCTCTTCAGTTTGGAGGGGAAAATTGGCAGTGAATGATTCCTTGCTGACTGCCCCTCATCCACCCCATAAACACGGATCTTATTTGTAGAAGCGTTAAAATTGTCTAATTAAAAACAATAATTCACTATAGGTCGTTATCGCCGCTGCTAATTAAGCTGAGTTGAAATAGCAAGGTGTGTGGGGTGGGGAAGCAGTTACAGAAGATGGAGTGCTTTGTAGTCATTACGTTCACAATGCGGAGGGCATTCGAGTCATCCTGCCTGTGTCCCCCCCACCCCCCACACCAGCACGGGAAGCCTGAAGATTTAAAGGACATGAAAATAAACCCGATACAGTCTCAAAATTACGTCTTTCCACCAAACATTTCTTCAGCAAAAAAACAGAAGGATCTCTGGGGCCTGGTTTTACATTGAAGTGGGGTGTGAAAAACATCACCTAACAACTCTCTCGTTCACATTTATACTCCTTCACCCTTCGACAAGGAGCTAGGAGTGCAATTTTGTAAATCCGCCCAGCAGATCAAAGTGCTCCATGTTCTAATGGCTGCCACCCACCCACCCACCAGCCTCTCCTGTGGAAGAGCCCCATCAGCAGTGTGCGCCTAAGAAGAGCCAAGACAGCCTGATTAATCTTCTAATAGTTCCAGGGAGAGATAAAGAAAGACACTGTAGAAGCAGTGAGGGAAAAGGAAAGAGAAACAAAGTTGGAACTCAGCTGTCGCCGTATGTTCCGGTGGAGAGAGAAAGAAGGAAAAAAAAAAGAAGGAGACAGGCAACGGGGAAGGCTGATGAAAATGGCTACGCTCTGCCTTTGCTGTGACTCTTACACATTTTAGCCTTTGAAACTATAAGGCTCCTCTGTAAGACTGCTGCCTCGCTGCAGCATTATCTCCTGCCCTCCTGCCTCGCTCGTCTCTCCATGACAAACTCAGTCGGCTTGACAGGATGATAACAACTATCAAAAGGATTCCATAAATACGTGGAACGAAGATCAGAATGCATGATAAAAGGGAAGTTACAGCCAATTCTGGTTTGAAAGGGGGACATGTCACGTTTGAGGAGTAGGGGTGGGGCTCGGAAGGCAGGCAAATTGAAAGAAATGGCAATGCATGCTAAGAAAGACAATGTCTCAATTCACTGGAAGACTGAGCCACCACCTCAGCCGGATTAGTTCTAAAACAAAGAGCATATACCTGATGGAAGTAAGGCGTGATATGCATTTCCTGACAAGTCACCTAATAAATGCTATTTAATCCTTCCAGGCAAAAAAAAAAAAGAAAAAGCGCCTGTTTTGACAATTCAATGAATCTCTTTTAGTGAAAAACTTCCAAACTCATTACACGGCCGTCAAAGAAGGTGTGCTCACTGGCGCTTCCTGTCCATCCTGCACACTTGAGGAAATATCACTTATGCAAAGGCCTCCAGTAATAAATATGCAAATGTATACACAGCATAAGCACCTTCACAACATCATAGAGTGAACGTGGGCAAAAAGAAGCTATATGAGCAGCAGAATATGAAAAATAACTGCTCGGTAAACAAGCTCGAATATTACACAGATCACTCACCCTTTGGTAGCATTTATATTAATAAATTTCATTATACTGGGCACATGGAAAATAGGCTTGTTTATACAGCTCGCATTACCATGATCATCTTCCCAGCTTGCGTTACATGTCAACCATTATTATAATCGGGAGGTGCGATAAACAATACTTGGGCTTGATATTTCTGGCTCTCTGTGGTTTGCATGAAAGTCTAGAGCAGCCAATAGGTAGCTCTTTTTTTTTTTTTTTCCTTGTTGCTGGGTCAAATGTCAGGCAGGATCTTTTAACCCAAAGCTTGAGAGTGAAGCATGTACTGTACATGAGGCACGCCAGGATAGGTGCTTTGTTTGTAAGGGCCTTTACTCGCGAAACCGACATCAAAGAACTACCGGCAATTATTGCTGATCATGCCGTTGAAATGTTGCCAAAAGGATTATAGCCATCAGCCATCTAGCAGGCAGGTACTGTGTCAGTTTGAAAGGGAATAAAGCAGTAGGTATAATTATTTATTTATTTATATGTATATATAATTATTTTCTTTTAAAATCCTTTTTCCTCTGGCTCTATCTTCCTAGCTTGGCCTAGCTTGCTGTGCTTCCTAGATCTATCTAGGAAGAGCTGTGAACCGTTGTACAGTAGGGGTGGGAAAAAATATCGATATAGCAATTTATCACGAACGTCATGTTTTTTTTGGGCCTGTTTTGAACAGCTTCCGCACCACCACTTTTTCTGTACAAGTGCAATAAATTAGAAATGGATCATTTGGATTTTTTGACTCAGTTTGTCCAAAGAATTATTATTGTCACCTGATGTACATACATACAAATTGTATTTTAAGCTGCATTTAAAATTTCCCAGTGAACTATGTAGAATATTGCAATATATCGCAATATCTTAACATCGCAGTAAGGTATCATATCGTGACTCAAGTATCGTGATACGTATCGTACCGTAAAGTCCTTGTCAATACCCGTCCCTATTGTACAGAGCTGGCCTCTTTTGAATTAGAGAGTTAAAGAGTTGGTGTACAGTTTTTTTTTTTCCTTCAGTGGTCATGTTGTTGTGAATATTTTCAACATGCTCAACTGTCCAAAAAGGGTCCAGCTTGTGCCAATGGTGTAATGTACATCGCAAAAACTAATGGCACAGACGCTCAACACTGGCTGACAGCAAACAGTTGGTTGCAAGTGTCAAATATGTTGCTTTGTGAGTTTTTGTATCCTGTATTCAGTGCCTCCAAATCGTTCATTCTTTTTAGTCAAAATTAATCCCTGAACCAACCGGTGGCTCTTTGTCTATCTCTTTTCGTTTAAGTCTAAGCTGGTGATAAAAAAAGAAGAAGAAGAAAAAAAAAAGGCTCCTGGTATTCTGTATTTGGAGAAGTTAAAATTAACAGGCGTTGTTTGGAAGCCAGCCGCAGTATATAATACAGCCGATGCAGTGAAATCATTTCACTGTTTAAATCAGATTTTGACATTCTGAGCACTGCTTGCTTTTTCAACTAATTATCCCTCTCTCACACAGTAAGTGGTAACACCTGGCTTAGAAAAACATTACAAACAGAGTGCATTATTTTCTGTAAGCACGACATCAGTTAGAAAACTCGCGCAGCATGACTGGAGCAGCACAGCTGAGTTTTAGTGAAAACTTGTAGGAAATACGATGAAAGCGCGCGCGCTAGACTTTTAATTTAGAAATCAAGCGTTGGCTTTGAATTATCACCTGTCACATTCAAGGCAGGAGTATGGAGTACTGTATTGAAAGGTTCCTCTAGCTGACAAACGGGACAACGGCTGTGAGTGACTGTCGGCTTTTCCGTTTGTCTATGACAGCGTCTGTCTTCATTCAGCGTTCTTAAATTGGCTTCGGAACCGATTGGAAATGGTTCTTTTATTATATGCCTCCCATAACTCCCCCTCTCATCAAAGCTGGACCATCTTTTATCTAGAAGATGACGTTTCCATTAGGGTCTGCCAACCTCTTACTGCAGCTCTGTGAGTTGTGGTTCTTGGGGGGTGGGGAGGGAGGGAGGGGGGAAGGGGAGAAGAAGCATAGTTAACCAACACAACAACAACAACAGGATCTCACTGGCTGGGCTGAGCGCAAGGCTCGATCGCGGCAAGGCAGTTCATCAGATGACTGCTCACCCAGAACACACACAGGAGCGCGCACCTAGACACGCACGCTCTCCTTTACTCTCTTTTACTCGCTCATTCTTACAGAGACAAACACAAAAATTCACAGATCTGACAAAGTCACACAAGAGAGGTGCAGAAGAAAGACAGAACTTGGCCGAAGGGAGTCTGTCTGTCAGCTCTTCCTCACCAGTTTCCCTGCTTCATCAAAGGTGTGCAATGCCCATAAGGTTCAGCTGCCAATCTGGCAACACTTTCAGTCCCCCAACACACAACTGTGGTTCTTTCAAAGACTGAATGACTCCCTCTCCTCTCTATGTTACTGTCTTCATTAACTTTCTAGACACAGCTCGCATTAACAGTCGGGCCTGGGGTTTTGGATAGTTCAGGAGAGTTTTAAAGCGCCAGGATGCACCGTGAGCAGGCGCTCCTCTTGCTCTCTACCCCACTTTAAGGCCGCATGTTGACATTGTTGGTGCTAATGAGGACATGGCTGCGCCCTGTGTGTGTGGGTCGGCAGAGACATACGCTCTGGTCCCACTCGGGGAGTTTTAATTAGATCTACATTATCAGACTGTCTGACCACACTGGCCCTATCAGCCACTATATGAACGCATCATAAATCATGAATCTAAGTGGTTACTAAGGATCTGTTTTTTATCTGTGCTCCATGTGAAGCATTTCATCCACGTAAATCTAATATTTACCATTTGTAAAACGGAAATGCCATTTCCCCGCGGTGCTTAATCTTCTTACCCCGCTTTATAATTCTCTTGTTTTCATTTCTGCCTTTCCATTTTCTTCTCCCTCTTCCCTCTGCCCTTCTCTTCATTTCTTGAGGTGGCTGTGGGAAAACAACCTTTCCTCCATCATGATCTCATCAAGCCCAACTCCTTGACCTTTGCGCTTTGCTGTAAATGTCAACTTTCTTTATGAGGGCTGTGATGAGTTTATTGAACAATTCACACTCTCCGAGACACACACACACACACACACACACACACACACACACAAGGACGCCCACGCATGTTCACACTACACATGCATGCATGCACTGCCACGGGCTTCGTCCTTCACAGCCAACTATAACTCTTAAGATTTCTGAGTGTGTGCTGAAAATTCATGGTCTTCACAGCTAGCGGGCAGGCTAAGCGAAGCTCATCGCCATTCTCGACAAACCGCCACAAATAAATCCAGATTTCATGGGGAATGCAATGCAACCGACGGGGACCGTTTCAGCCGCGCGCCCAACCAAAATTATTGCTGCACGACCAAACACGCGCTTTGCGACTGTGCAAAATTGTGGTGAGCGAAATCAATAGTTGTGAACGTCGGCGGCCCAAGTCATTGTCAGAAAAGTGGACCTGCTGTAACAGCTTCCTGCTTTCAGCTGCTGTGGACTGTAGGTGATTAAAATGCAAACAACAGGATATGGGAACGGCCGCTGCTCAACATTTATTCCATAACTTCAGTTCTGTAAATCAAGTCAGTTCTGAATCGGCACCTTCGGTCCAAATAGTCATTCGAAAAATATACTGTGCTAATATTTGTGGACTGCTATTGTTTTAGTTTATTAATACCTACTTAGCTGTCATATTTAATAGTTCGGAGAGACTACAGCCCTTATTCAAACTCTCACGGAGAGCCAAGAGCCAGTTGATCATAATTGGCAAATCAGAGCAGGAGGTACAGCTGAAACCATCTCTTCAATTTCTAGCAAGCGGGAACATTTTCATTTCAATTTAGGGAGTGCTGAGGAGAGGAAATACTTCATTTCCTTTTCTTTTCTTTTTCTGTTTTTTTATAACAACCTCAGTAGGCTGTGTCAGTTAAAGTGTCGTGTTTGGTGTGATTGTTCCCTCATTATGCATTCAGGGAAAAGAATAACTTGGCACTGATATTCTGAAGTTTCTTAAAGCCACGACAGTTGTTAGTTAAGGTCTGACTTGTTCGTGCGGTGACTGTTTTCCTGAAGTTTAAACAAGCGCCCCTTATGAGGGTGTAATGAAAGACACTGGACACTACAGTGTAATAAAGTCCTTCTACGTGTACTCGAGTGTGAATCAAAGTGGGCCAACAATGTGTCATAACAGTTTGGACGAACATAGCTCTCCATATGCTCAAGTACTGATCCGATCTCGGGCCGCTCCTGACTCAGCGTTCTTCCGGCGCTGTGGTTTATAACACAGGGAGCGATCGGGCCAGGGTGGCAAGTACTCCTGCCATGATGATAAATGCTGTGCATTAGAATTGTCTGGATCTCTGTGTCCGAGCTGTCCTGCAACTCCGCCTAGTGGAACAAAGAACTGAAGAGTGAAAGGAAGAGGTAGCACACGCTTCCTGAGTGCATCTCCTTTAAAATCGTGTCACCCTTGATGACTGCAACAGGACCTGCTTTAATAAAGATCTATTAAAAAGTCATACCTGTGGACCAGTGGCATGCCTCATCTCCCACCTTGGGAGTCACTGTGGACCTGAAGCTTTGCACGCATGCCTGATTATCCCATAATAAAATAGATGATGTGGTGGCGCTCAAGAATCACTTCCAGCCGGGAAGAGGACACACACATTCTTACATTCACGCTAGTGGATACCTGAGTGGGAGAGGCCGCAACAAATGGTCAAAGAGCTTGTACTTGACAACTAAGACGGTGTTTTCCAAAAACACAGAATCAATATAGTAAGGTGGATAAATGTCATGTGTTCTGTTGTGTTCTGTGTGTGAGCTCCTGAGGTGGTTTTTGGACTTAATACTACCACCGCCTTCATTTCGTCTTATCCTCCTCACCCCCCTGTGCCAACATCCGGCTTTTCCTTTAATGAAATGTTTGGCTCCTTACACAGTCCTTATTCTTTATCTCTCCCGTTTGATCCTTTCTCTTTCTTCCGACTTATCTTCTGTCTTTCCCTCCTTCATTGTCTTTGTGCCGTTATCAGTCATCTTGCAGGGAAAGGTAATAAAAGGCGACCGCATTGAAGGAGTGCTGCTCTGCTTTCTTATTTTGCACACGCACGCCCTCCTTTTCTTTTTCTTTTTTTTTTTTGTCTTTTATTTTTGTTTGTGGCAGCAGACCTTATCAGGGAGATGGCGTGAGATAAGGCCTCTGTGGCTCTTTGTGGTGAAATAATACGACAGGCTGATAAGGCCTTGTGGGTGACTAGTTCAGTGCTGTCACTGCCTTCTTCTCTTCCCAGGGTGCGCTTGGAAGTCCCCAGTGTGGCTAAGAGATATTGAACCTTTATGTTAGGTACCACCTTTGACAAAGCGTCAGCGTTCCACCTCTAATTTTTTGCAATTGTGCGGCAACTCACTTGTGCCACTGTGCAACTTCCGTTGCACAGTGAAAATAATGATGAGATATTTGCATGTCTTAAGCCCCTTTCACTAGACAAAGAAAAAAAATCACTACCATTTGTCTTGTGCATTCAGAGGAAGAGGGTATGAGGAGGCATTTATTCCAAGGTTATGAGTATTCCAGTTCTAGCTCCGATCGACAGTGATGCAAACGTGGATTTTGGGCGGATATGCTAATTTCCTGGCTTTTATCTCGTACAATGTGCCGAGGCGCCTCTGTCAGTAGCTTCTGTGCCACCTCAGCACAACTCAAATGTTCAGTTGGAGGAAAGTATCTAAAAATGTAACAGCATAACACAGACAGTCACGGGCCTTCATGCTTAATGACCTGATGACACTGTTTTCCCGCATGCTCCAGATATCACGAATGACATAAACAAAAACAAACAAAAAAACACGCAAGCAACAAAACAGCAAAATAAATAAAACGCTACAAGTTTGTTCTTGATGGACACAAAAAGTTTTCACCACCTTCTGTTTAATACTGATGGAGTCAAAAGTTCCTGGCTCATGCCATTACTATGCCTCTAATCTACAGCACCTATTAAGATTTCATGAAGTGGTAATGATTATACAATTACTTCCAGCTTGGAAATACCATAATAGTGGCTGCGACGACCAAGGTTTGTGAGTTTATCGAGTGGATGTTTATGGATTAAAACACACACACAGACTGGCTGGCTGACTGGCTGGCCATCGATTTGTGCTGCTATTGACTAAAGAAGCGTGGTGGGCGACACTGGCACTCAATAGCAGTTACATTTTCATATAAATAACGGCAACATTGTGCCCTGTAATTGTCTCAAAATGGCTACGTGGATGGACCAGCGGGCATAGAGGGTATGTTATTGATTACAAAGGTGCCAGTTAGAAGTTTTGTACAGGGAAACAGCACTTCTCTTGACATCTCCAGCCCATTGAATTTTATTTCAACTGAACCAGTCCCCATGATAATCATGTTTTCATTGTTTTCAGAAGGATTGATTGCCCTTCAGCCCTATATTACTTTTGTATTTTCTTTAAGTTACTTTCACCAAAAATAACTGGAAATATCTTATCACAATCAGTGTATCATTGACACATCCAGTAGAGGTGAAATGTGAAATGACATAATGACTAAGCTAGGCTTAGATTAGGCTAGGCTTAGAATACGTGGGCCTACTGCTGTTGGCTAGGCTAGTTAGCTGGTGTCTTTCTGTTGATTGCTAGTTGGTAGCTGACTGCTAGCCTGCTGGTCATTTTTTTTTTTTCAGTTGAACTGGTCTTCTAAATGTGTTTTGCTTCAGATCTTGGCACAAAGGATTGTAACATCTTATCCTGTGTAATAATGAATGTGGCAGAGATACTGTAAATTTGGGTTCATTCATATTGAAATCAATATTGCTAGAGGCTACTACTGTATATTGTAACTCAGGAACACCTAATGAAAGCGTGCCACTTCACTAAATGTTTCGTTAAATTACTTGCTATTTCAAACTTAACTCACTTAACTATAATGTTCTTTGTATCCTTTCCTCTGTTGAACTGAAAATAATCAACATATGTCCATCTCGCTAATGTAGCTTTTCTCTACCACTAACAGGAAGTTAACATTTGCTCAGATTTTTTTTCCTCTGCTAATCTTGAATTTGTATAAAAACACACAACTTAATTCATTTAATTAATTTTGAGTTTAAAATCCATTGTAATTCCAATTATTATTTAGTTATGCCTTACATTACCGTGTTACAGCAAAAAATAATGCATTCCAGTAACTGTGCTACTTTTGTAACGCGTTCCTCCCAACACTGATCAGACATTATAATGCCTCAGTGCTGAAGGCAGATTAAAAACTTTGACTTTGCTCAGTCTGGATCCAGCAGAGACACAGAATTCCCACTACAATTTTCTACATCTTTTATAGCAGCTCCTTGTAAGACACAAGGCTATTGCGCAAAGTGCGCCGGTGGATTAAAGAGTTAAAGAGAAGAAGATACTTCAAGCATAACTGATTTATTAGGCCAAGTGAAGGGAGGAGACGTAGAGAAGAAAATGAATTAGGCCTCGCACGCACTTTTAATTACTGTTGTCAAGGTGTTTGCTTCGCCCTTCTGGAAAAAGCAAACCAAATCATCACTCATACCAACTACTGAGAAGACCCGCAGAGTGAGCCATAAAGTTTAACACCTATTCGATGGTGCAACATTTACTGCAACATAAACAAAACTCGGCCTTCTCCCTGCAACATCTCTCTCCTCGCAGGCAGGCGGGCGAGCAGGCAGGCAGGCAGGCAGGCAGGCAGCATGGTTGATAAACTGAGCAGAATGAGGCCACAGATCCAGGGGTGTCATTCTCACCTCATGTGCTTACCTGAGGGATGGAAGAGGACAAAGGAACAACATGTGCCTGTCTGTTTGATCTCCCCGTACGAGGCGCACTGCACATGTGGGCTGCCGACACGTCACGGATTGTTTGCTCTCGCACAGGCCCCCACCGCTGGCCTTCGCTGCAGAGCTCTTATTAAAGCGGAGATTCGGAGGAATATTTTCACACGCACGTGCACTCCCTCTCACGCACATGCATACGCACAAAGCCTTCGACGATGCTGTGGAATAAACTATCAACGGCCAGAGGCTCAGTCAGAGCGCTCGGCTGCGGTGTTACACTCTTATAGCTGAAAGACAAGACACTGGTCAGACAGTCTGTCCTGAGAGCAATAACAACGGAGAAAATGCACGAGTCCTGCAATATTTAACTTGAATGTCAAATACTGCTCAGCATGTAGTTGGAGTTCAAATCTCTTTGTTTTACGACTGGGCTTTAGTAATATTGACTGGCAGCTATAGGCGATATAGAGAGGGCCACTAGATCCATTATTCATAAAAGAAAACGGGCGACAAGAGGAGGATGAGTGTTTTTGCTGACAGTGTGGTTGCTCTCTCAGAAGCTGGAGACATTTTAAAAGCGGATACTGTTCCCCACCTCGCCAACCCCAGCCGAGATTGGTTTCAGCCGTGCTGATTGCCACATGTTCATACGATATTTCCCGCCTCTCAGTCTCTAACTTCCTGCCGCCCATTTACTCTTAATGTTTTATGAGTCTTTGCGGTTTATTGGTGAAAGCAAACTGCAGGGAGGGAGCATTGTTTTCTCTTTCCTGGAGGACTCGACGAGATATCCTATTCAGTGAAATAAAATCAGTAATAACTAAGAATGCAGTAAACCGAGGCGAGAGCTGTCCGAAGTTCAACCGGCGTCGGCGTACGCCAGTTTGCCTCCCATGCTATGCTTTGAGATGTTTGTTCTGCAGCAGCACATAATTAAAAACAGCATGATTATAACATGTGTATTATATTTGTGTTGGGAAAAACAGACTTGTACGGCAAGCGCAGAGATGAGAGCAGTGCAGCAGTGAAAAAGGTAATTAAGTTGACCAGAACAAGGGGAGCTGCCTGTTAAATATTTCATGCAGCCCCACACAAAGCACTATGGAAGCCATCAACAACAGGGCACCAACAACAATTATGGAATAATTAGCTGAGAAGCAACCTGGATGGGCTTTCTTTGGCAGGGATATTTGTAATTGTACAAGTGATTTTGTTTTTCCAAATTGACTCGGCTCTCGGCTCGACAGCGAGATAAACATCCACGGTGCATGCATAGCCGTAAGTGTCATGGGAGTTTGTCTTTAAGATTTGCATGGCAACAATTTAACTGTAGAAGCGCTGTCTATCACTGAATTAGGTTACACAATCGTGATTTATCCTATGACCCATTGATGAAAGTCTTACTTCTATATTATGAACTGGGCGTCTGTGGAGAAATGCTAAATTGAGCTACTTAAGTTAATGTAATCTCCATCAGCAGAGTTATGGATATGTCTGCAGAATGCTAAATCATCATCATCAGCCAATAGCTAATGCAAACAAGACATTTACAACTTTACATTAAAAGCATTTAGCAGCAGCTTGTTTTGATGCCTCCACCGATAGCTTTGGGTGTCTAGACTGCAATTTTTGAGATGCCAACAATTTATTTTTTTCGTTTCCTACACTTGACCAAGTGAGAATGTGTATGTTGTGTACAAGAAGACAAAAACAGTTATTGTCCCACGCAGGAATCAAGCCACAGTGTCCTGGGTTATACTGACTGTATCGACATTAGTGTCTATGTACTTGCCAACAAAATTGATTGATTTCAGGGGAGGGACCTTTGTGGATCAGGCTTGTTCCAGTGCATCCCACAGTTACTTGATCAGTACTGGGGTCTAGGGAATTTGGAGGCCAGGTTAACAACACCTTTCATCGTGCGTCATTGCTATGGGGTGGGGGTACCTGGTCTGGTCTAGGTGGGTTGTACAAATCCAGTGTCACATCCAAACGTTGTTTGTTATTCACCTCTCCTGTCTCCGGTCATAATGTTGTGGCTGTTTTGTCCATGTGGCAATTCCCAGAATAATGATGCACAGAGTGATTCTAAAGAGCTCCATATGTGAGAGCCGGGAGATGCTGTACTTCAGCACGCTGCAATGGAGCGAGAAAGCGTGAGGCTATTTTTATCTCAAGGCCCCAAGGCCTGGGGCAGCTGTGTCAAAAGTCAACGACTATGGTGGCTCCGTGCCGCTCCCAAATGCAAAGAAACTCTCCCTACTGCATACCACGCAACCACATATACACTGAGATTGGACTTTTAATATCCATATATACGACAGAGTGAGGGACGCTCATGCTGGATGAAATGACACAGGCTGAAAGGCTTACAGCAGCGTGTCTGATTAGAACGGGAAGTCATGAGAAAAAAATCATCCGTCGACCTCTGACAGCGAACAGATATCAACAAACAGAAGGGCGGTGATCTTTAACCTCATGACTCGCTTAAAAAGCGAACATGTCTGACGGTGTAACATTGACGATGAAATCTAATTTACCCCGTGTTAGCCATGGCAATATTGTTCTCCATGAGGCAAGCCCACAACGTATTGATGTACAGTTTGAGAATGACGAGCTGTACTCACTGTGATTTGTTACACTAATAAAAGTGAAGACGCATTATTGTCCTGCCCTCTCAAATACCCATCCACACACATCTTCCTTTCTCTGTCGCCCTCTCTCTATCGCCCCTCTCTCTATCGCTCTGTCTCGCTCACGCACACACACACACACACACACACACGCACACACTCATTCCTCTTCATGGACCACTTGGCTTTGTAGTGGCAAAGAGCTTGAACAAATTGAGAAATGATTGGAATTGAAAGATGAGTAATGGTGATTCTATAGTGCGGTCCCTTCTCAATATGGAGATGATGAGATTTGATTCTTTGAGGTCAGGTACATCATCCGAGCCGAGCGGCTGTCCCATCTACGACAAAAAGAGGCGGGAGGCCATTTGCTCTCACGTACGGCCTTTTGCTACAGCTGACACAAAATCAATGCTATATTTACCAGCTCCATTACCATACTGTTCCCCCCATTCATCTTCACTTAAAGAATTAAAGCTCACATTCTATATATGAAGAGTCTTGTCGCCTTTTCCACCCGGATCAACGCTGCGAGACCGAATGAGGCCAGTGAAGCTCCTCCCATCCGTTCCCTCTCAGTGCTGTCTCCTCATCAGCAATTAACTCACCATTACGGCACCATTATCCTTCCTTAGCCACATACTGCACTACAAAAATGCTGGCTAGCAAATGGCAGCTCTGGTATCAGTGACACGCAATCACAGAAGGGGAAAGCAAGCAGGGGAAGAGAAGGAGCTGGCTAGAGCCGCTACTAGTATTCATCCTCCGAGTAACTGGTTCCATAAAAAGGAGCACAGGGAAAAGGAAAATTGAGTTTCATTACACTTCCTCAAAACTAAAATAGAAAAAGCAAAGTACTCAAACAGAAGAAATATAAAACTTTAGCTCCTCGCCTTCCGCGGCATTTTACAGATGAGCCTCAAAACTACATGCTCTGCTGCCTTTAGGGCATTCTGATGAAAGCGGAGAAGGTTGGCAGCTCCGGCTGTCTCAAAGATATTGTCCCAGTGAGGCAAAGCAAACTGTCTGTAGAAGTAAGAGTGACTGGTGTCAGCGCGAACCACGCAAAGTCAAATCACTTGTGAGATGGATGTGTTTACTCCTACCCTTTGTTCACTGGAGCATGACAGTTCAATGATGTGACAATGTCATAGGAACTAATCTGTGTTTGGACACTGCTACTTTAATACCGAAATGCATATTCATAGCGTGGGGTTGGGGCACTGTGTCGATGAATAATACTTGCGAACATCGAATGGTGATATCGCCATTTTCAAATGGGGATAATATGCTGTCTTTAGTATAGAATCAGCTCAAAATACATATTATTAAGTCCCGTAACTATATGCTGGGGTAGTTACCACGGCAACTGCAGAAAAAGTAATGTACTGTTCAATCGCAGTAATAACACCTGAGAAACAAAAATAATTTTATAAAGTTAGCTAGATTTCTGTTGTTGCCTGTTGAACATACCGTGATCTGGAGGTCTGCTAATAACTGAATGATGTGCCTTGACTAAGCAGGCTCCATGGGAAAGCTGTATACAGACTAATCCTGCGGGCATAGCATGCAAGTCTGTTCTATGTCTGGGCGCAGAGCAGACTTGTGAGGTAATTACCGGGTCTGAGACCTTAACAGGAGTAGTGGATGAGAATAAGATCCCTTCCCTGGGCAGGTGTTTTAATAGGAGTACGGGGGATAGCGTGACACTGCTTCTCCTCTGAGACCGGCAGCTCCTCTCTCAGGTAACAATCTCACTTGTAGCATCAGATCAGACTGCGCAGTATTCACTTAATGAAGCACGCGATTGTGAATACTCCGGACTTGATATGTTCCTATATGTTTTATAACTGCAAAAACAAACAAAGGCCGACATGAAAATAGAGATGCAGAGACAGTCGGCCTTTTTTTTTTCTCAATCCATTTTACATGATTAATACGGTAGAGAGGAGCAGTTGAAACTGCAATTAAAGGTGTCTTCTATCAGAAGAACCCCCTTTCTGGTAGTCAGCATAAGGAGGACCGAGGGGAGCTATGCTCTACCAGAGAAGTCATTATTTCTCCACCATCCTCTCTGCTCTATGGAATATATTAACTTCACAGTGTTGCTGTCTTAGCCACAGTACCTTCATTTCTTTTTTTTTCTTTCTTTTTTTTTTAAGGGATGCATGCAATTAAAAGAAGGGAAAGAAGAAAGTGCTTGGAATAGTCCCCAACCCCCACGCAGAGTTGAGTGCCAGCACAAAACAAGCTCAGTGGGCCCCTCGGGGCCCCGCATGAGACTGAGGAGAGCCTCTGATAGGTGTCAGCGCTGCTCATTGACAACAAAAAAGGAGGAAAACAACAGCAAAGCTTTCTATTTCGCCGAGTAAATGGCTTCCTAAAAATGCGCAGATGGATTTCCAATAACAGACGTCCGCCCTTGTTTGTGTGGCAAAATAAATGATACTTCCTTTGTGGGGGATGAAATACCCTTAACAGCATAAAAGTAAGATCTACAGGCATTACAGAGAAAACTGTCTCAGCACCCACATCGTATAAACTTTGCTCCAATTCTTCTTCTTCTGTATGGATTACCCTGCTGCATAGAACCACCAAGGATCATTACATCCATAATTCCCTGTTTTGCATAATATCATTGTGAATATTTCCCTGGATTTGACTTTCAGCTAGAGTGCAATTAATTATATACGTGGAGGCTTTGCCAGGGCACACTATCATGTACAGACAAGACTTATATCCGTGTGGAATACTTGTTCATGTAGCCTCATGAATATGCTTCACCTTAGAAAATGTGAGCAGGATTGCGGAGAATCATCATAATTGGAGAAACGGCCGGGACATTACTATGAATCTGAGTCTTTCTTCCATGTGCAGTACAGTAATGAGCCTGAGGAAAGTGATTGTCGTACATTTGACGGTTCGCTGACTTCACAGTCATTGTCTTTATCTGCGACGGAGGGGAGAGGCGCTGGGCGGGCGGCGGGCGGGTGGGGGGGTTAGCCGGGTGGGGTTGTGGGGGGGAGATCGCAACTCCTTTGAGGTGCATTTAAATCATAGTCTCCACATATTACTCAGAAAATTCCCCCTTGAGAGCGTGAGCCGAGATGGCGTCCTTCAAGCCCCGCTGGGTTTCCTGTCATCATGAAATGGGAGCAGGAGATTAGGGGGGAGAGGAATGTAGAGGATGGAGCGGGAGGGGGGTAAATACTGAAATCTGGTCTAATCCCATCTCATACAGTCGAAGATACACTCCTCTTAAGACATTTCTACTCACAGATGAGGTAACTGAAGGGAAGGGCGGCAATGCATCCGGGAGCTGGTCGTTATTTGTAAAGTGTGTAACTCCAGAAATCGGACGTATACATATTCATTAATGGAAATCAACCATTATGTAAATGAGCTGGCCGCCGATATCGTGTTAAAACACCAATATTAATTCATACGTCAGCGTCATCCATTGAATGTGCAGTTCGACTAGATAAGCTTTTTGCAGGTGACTGGCTGAGTGCAGCTATTTTTGCATAAGAAACGCATCAAAGCATCAATTTTGCACAGCTCATTGTGTTTAATGGGGGGCTGTAAAACACGTCCTTTCCAGGGTTATTAATGAGGAGATGACAGAAGCGAGGAACACATATCTACGGGGTGTGTGTCATAAGTAGTCCAATGTCATAATTTGCTGTTATTTCTTCCAAATTGCCGCAGCACAAAGCCAAATCTTACCACCGATTGTATTCAGCCGACACACAACAGAACCTTTCAAGCCAATTTAATGGCCAAATTGAAGGTTAATTGACATTTATTTTGAAAAAAATAAAATAAAATCATCATGCCGGAGGTGTATTTGAACATCTGTTGACTTTACAGTGTCATACCCTGTGATGCGCTAACACCACGGTTTATATTTACGTATTTACCAGCCTGCTTCTTTAAAATCAAGAGTATGAATGTCATGCCCCCCCCGCCTCCCCCACGCACACACGTCTCTTAAAACTCCTTTTCTCTCACGCTTCTCTCATTTTCTAATGTAATGCAACATTTCACAAAGCCCCCAGATTAATGTGCACAAAAAAAAAATAAAAAAAATAAATAAGAGGGAGCATTCAGGATGACTGCTGATGCGAGAGGAGAGGGGATTCTCACAACCTACTGCCCCTGCTGTAAGAACTTGCCTTATCAACATTTTCTCCCTGTGAAACATCCATGGAATGCAACACGTATGGGAAGCAAGGCTGCGCGTGCACGTGCTGTAAGCCGCGTGAGCTCTCTGTCTTCTTACATTGTGTGAGACTTCTGCCTCTTGCTTCTCATGTCTGTGAGGCTCTGGTCTCTAACCTCGAGCGTTCGTCTATGTGGTGAATCTAAAACCTCTAAGCCCCTCTTTTGTGTTATTGCTTCTAATGCAAGAAGGAGAAATCTTCAAGATGTTTCAGTGCACGATTCCCCTTCACCTTACCTTTCCTGTCGTCACAATGGTAATTAACTACACGGTGTTCAAAATTAACTATGAACTTTTTAGAATTAAGTTTCCACGGTTGCATTATGCTGCAGCAAGCGAGCATATTTGTGTGTATATTAATTCAGCACTGCAATGCAAAGAGCTGCCTAACAAAACCCTGTTGTGCCATTTAAAAAAAAAAAAGGCGGGGGGTCTATGCAAAGCGCTGGATATTTTTCATCTCATATGAAAATATTTCGCTGGGAGGGAACCTCTCCTGCTTTATCCCTGTCCAGGTGTTTTTTTTTTTTTTTTTGGTTTTGTTTTTGTAGTGCAGGTGGAACGCTGCCTCGAAGGCTGCAGGAATACAGCAGCGGAGAATTTGCACATCTGAGCGAGCACATCTGTCCTTTAGCAACCGCATTCCCATTTATGTTCTTTTGAACATCTTGAGTGTGTCCCCGTGTGGCATTTAGCGATGAATGGTCTGCGTGAAATAGGTTGTATCCTTTTAAAATTGGCCAGCTACTTCTGGATTAAAACTAGAGGCTAAAAATCACTTGGCCCCGAGGCTTGAGGAGAATAGAAAAAAGGTAAAAAAAATGGTAAAAAATAAAATAAAAATTCCACCCGGAGTGACAATGGGTGCGTCTCATAAGAGCAACATCACAGCTGCTCTGTGTCCTCAGGACAGAGCTGCTTTTGTCACTCTGTGCTTACTGTATGTGCGATTCTCAGTGTGCGGGCAGCTGGGGTTGAGGCAAACTTCAAGTCCCATTTCATGTTGGCGTGTGTTCTGTATGTGTGGCCATGTTCCCGTGTGCTCCTGGCCAGCCTCGGCGTTGTTGTCTGTAAATGGGTGCTAGTGAGAGTGGGGGGTGGGGTGGGGGAGGGTGCTGCCATGTGGTCGGCAGGAGAATTATGTCCAGGTCAGGGATGCGCTGTATGGAACCAGCCCTCATTACCGCACCATTTCCCCCCACTGTTCCTTTCGCACGTAACAACCACAACACAAATAACAAGGGAGGTGAGCGCGCGTGCACATTAACCTACTGTTAGTCAGACATGTTGTCTTTCATTCACAAATTCCTCCTCCCTTCCTCCGTTTTCAATTCAACACAATTACCGTGAAAGCCGCTGAAAATGTGGCATCGCATCGTGTGGATTTCTTCGTAAATGAAGAAAGCTCCTCGCAGCTCTTCGCCGCCGCGGTTCTATCAAATTAGTTTGAAAGCGGCCAAACAACCCGAGAATTTTTTTTGATTTAAATGTTGATTTCTATCTTCTCACGCAAGTGTGTTGTTTGTCCAACTGAGCCCCTGCCTTCTTATGTAGGGAAAATAGTTTGTTCGAGTAGATCTGATTTGAATAATAAACCTAGTTGACCAATTACGTTTTAAGAGCTTCGAAGCAATACGCGGCATGTGGAGTGTGTAATTTGTTCTGAAGGCATTCACATGTTATTTATTCATTTTTTTTACTTACAATGTGGAGCTTCAAGAAGTCGCCGAGACCAGAGGAGCTGTCCACCCTCACCAGGACAGCATCCTTCAGGTGTGTGCTGAAGCCGATGGCTAGTCGGTCTGCCCTTGTGCTGGGACGGTCATTTGGCGGCCACGTGTATGTGATCAGTCCACCGTCTCGCCCAAATATGTAAGTAGTCCCCGCTAGAGAAAAAGGGAAAAAAAAAAAAGAAGAAACAAGAAGATGTTAATAGTTTGTTCCCCTCCGTACAGACGTGTCCCAGGCGTGAATCGCTGGCTGTCAACACGAAAACATTATTAACACACCAAAGCCGGCATCAGCGCCGTGTGTACAGAGCGCCGTCAGTGTGGAGTGTTTTATTGTGCTGAGTAATGACTTTGCAAAGCGCTGAGCAACATATCACTCCTGAACAGCTCTCAGCCCCAGTCTGAGAGTTTAAGTACACTCATGTCAATTCATGAGTAGGAGAAAATTCAGCGCAAATGAGGGAGGCAGGTACTGGTGCCACTTCCCTCATAACGTTGCGCAATTACTCAGTTTTACTGCCACCGCCTGTTTCACCTCTAGAGGGAAGAGATGCGATTACCCCGGTGCCCAGGTAACCAGCGTGCCAATCGGGCGCCTCCCCGTCTCTCGCGCTTCATTAGCAGCCTCAAAGGCAGACGCAGCCGGCAGCGATATTGACTGACTGGTCCAATTATGCCCTTCTTGTGACCTCCAAACCAGCTATTTCATGTCTCGCTGCATTACCTCGTTGTCTTTAGCAGCTGTGTGAAAGGTCTGAACGCGACCTGGTGGATGGTAGAGTGGTTCTAATTACCTAAGTATTCAGCGCGAAAAAGAGCCTTGCAGCATTATGCCGGTGACCTAGTCAAATTGATGCCTCGAAATGAGACCTTCTCAGCTTATAAAGGAAGTTGTCTATTAAAAAACGGGATTCTTTTCATGTTTCAAGCGCGTCTCGTGTCTCGAGATCAGGATGGCGTTTTAATCCATTTTCGCCAGGACACAGAAATTGTGAACGATTGGGAAGTAAATGTGTGTGAGAAAGCCTGCAAATGAATGCAGCTGTCAGATTAGCATAAAAACAGCTATCTTCATGAAAAATTAGACAAGGGGCTCTGCTAGCGTGTTCTGCATTTACATGTGTGAGCGCGAGAAGGAGAAACGGAGAGCGAGTGCGAGGGAGACGGAGTGTGTTAATATTCATAGGGCCATGGAGTTAAACAGCCTTAGCCGGAACAATAGATTATAAATCATTCTGACTGTAATTCCAATATTTTCTTGTAAACCAGTTCACAAGGATATAAAACTATCGATAAATTGTGCATTTATTTATATATTTCGGCGGCTTCCCTAACCCCCCGGCTTTTCTTCGTAGTGCTGTGATTAAATTGTGTCACTCCGCTCTCAAGTTCCCCTTTTCCAGTTTCCCTCATTTCAGTCAATAAACACTGTCAGCCATTAATTAACAATAATGTGATTAACAAATGAGGCCGGCACGTACGGATCTGTGCCGGGATTTATTGTTTTCATAAAGCATTTGTAAAACATAATGATATAACACTGTAAGCATTTTTGTTCTCCTAATGGATAAAGCATTATGAAGCTTGATGACTTCTGCAAAAGACATTATGCCCAGTGTATTTGCGAGGCAGGCATCATTTCTTTTTCATGAAGTCTGTCGGCTACCGCTGTAGACTCTTCTTGTTGCGCTAATGCATATCTGATGTTGGCTCCGTTGCTAAGCAAATTTCCAATTCATGTAGCTCGCGCTGGACTGTTGTCGTTGTCTCCAAGTTTCCCCCAAGCCACCCAACACTTGCTCCATGCTCCAGCTTATTATAATTAAGTGCTTTTAGACCATGTCAGTGTTGGAACTCACTGGGCCCTCAAGCGTCTATTCCCCTCCCCCGTCTATTCATACGGTTTGACACCCACTTTTTCCGCTAACAGCTTATTTAGTGTTCGGAAAGGAAAAACACTATAATATAAAGGGCTGCTCATTTTGGTGGGCCCTTGTGCAGATTGTGCTAAGTGCAGCCCATCGCAAGCCACCAAAGGTCAACAGAACTAACTAATAGATGGTTCAGAGAAAGGGTGCACATAAAATGGTTGCTGATAAGTGGTAAAGTGGTCTAAAATCCATACAAACGCGTAAGACTGGTGGAAAAACTCCTGGAGGGACTGTTTGGGGGGGATTAAGATACATGAAGAAACGTAGCTAATGCACACCTACACAGCGCTGCAGTGGCATGAAATCAGCAGGCACGTGCCTGTGTAACTCAAGTGCCGGGGACTAATTATGTACCGGCACCATATTTGTTATTTGCGTTCTCTCCTGGGACGGCTGAGCCCGATATGGATCTGTTGTAGTCATTAGATACAGTGGTGTCTTGGAAATTCGTGCCTGTGTGTTGTCTCTTTAATTTGACAAGAGTTTCAGCTTATTCCCTATTCACCCGATGTCTAATAAAAAAAAAAAAGATGCAAAACAAATGAAAGGACAAAGCATAGGTACAATGAGGAGGGGAGTTTGGGATGCATAGAGCTGCACACAATACCTGTGAAACCCAGTGTAATTAAGATTTTCTTCTCGTGCATATTTTCGCTTGGTTGTGTGCATGCAATCTCCTGCATTCACACGCCTTCCCCCTGAGGTCACCGTGCGGAAAATGCGAGGCAACGCGTTTGAGGGCCGCGTTCGACGCTGCCACCGTTCCTGCACCAGACCTCCAGGATGAACTCCTCAACCACAAGCCTCCCCTGTTAAAGGATAATGAATTAATCTGTCCTCATGTTGGACTACACTGAGAGCTGGCTGCTCTCGCTGCTGTGTCAGTTAACATCAAAGAAGATAAACATTGGCAGATCAAACACTCTGCTTTCATTAAAAATGTAGCACCATCCCAGGAGTTCTCCTGCATTTGGCCAAAGAGGTGTGTGGGATAGCGGAGCAGCAAACGTGGCCCGCGTGTTAGAGGCTTCTCGACGTCTCAATCAATTCCCGCTCTAATGAAGCGGCACGGCGGACTGGTCTATAAGCCCTTTATGTTTAGTAAACGATGCATACGAAGAGACAGAAAGGTGTGAAACAAGCGGAAGTGTAGCTCTGCGCCTTTCGTGGAGCTGCTGTGGGAGGAATATGAAACATGGCGTGTTTGACTACACCGTTGAGCTAAGGTCAGGCCAGCAGACTGTCTTTCCTCTAACCTCCAACACAGCCATCACGACACGCCTCATGTTACCACCTCTGCCGGGAAACTGGGGAGGAATCCAATCATAATTACATAGTTGTGATGGAAATATGAAAAGGAGAGATGACATTATAGATCCGCATTGTGTCAGAACCTAGCACCTTGAGTTTCTGTCTATTTGCTGCCACGGATTCCCGTAATGACTGGTGTGCAAAAATAGATCACCCCACATTTGCCCTATAGTATGACCGTCTGAAATAAATTTTTGATCATTTCTAGGAATGGAATTTCATTGGAAGACGACATACTTTCTACATGTGTCTTAACATTTAGACCAGATCATTGTGTTTTCTCTGTATCTACACTAAGGCGCATTAACACTTTCATATATGCAGTTCGTCCCACAGCTAAATATAAAAGGACTTTTGTAAAGATAACATTGTTGAGGTTTATCTTGGGGCTGAGCTGTTGGGTGGAGCACAATTAAAAAAAGCTTAATGACGTCTATTGGATTACCATTTCAGTTTTCAGAGAAATCATTACCAGGATTTATGAGGACACTCTTGTCCAATCCAACGCTATCTGTATCTGGTGAAGGAGCTATCTTCGATCAATGCTGGCGAAGATTTAGTACCGCGGGGGAATATTGCGAGTCAACATGATCAATTATTTTCCACCCATCGCCGCCACCCACCAACCACCTATCTACCTCTCCCCCACTGTATTTTACCTTTTTGGACAATTAAATGGTCTAGCGATCGAGGGGATGAAGTGCTAAATAGAACGTGGGGTTAGGCCCGAACCGTTCAAACGCACAACTAATTAAATTGTCTATTTCAGCTTTGCGTTCTAACTTGGCAGCGGCTGCAAAGCTGTGAATTACACAGGCGATGGAGTAAGGGCACCATTCACACCGCCTTGGTCTATTATTCAGTGCTACATCACAACCCATGATCCAAAATAATGATGGCAATACACTGATATCCATCAGTCTTTACAGTACATAAACGAGAAATTGTTGTTATTTGATCCACACAACCGTTCTTCTCCTCGCAGGCAAAATGTGTCAAATATTATTCAGACCTATTGTGACAGGAACCAGCAAAACCGGGGAAGGAAAACAAACAGGATTTGATTATTTAAATGCCAATGGATTATGTGTCCGAGCTACAATAACAATTTTTTTTTTTGTTGTTTTTTTTCCCCGTTAGCCGATAGTTGTGTGGTTGTTTCGGCGCTGCATTGAAGCCCTGAAGTTGAGGACCATTCGCATTTATGTTTTACCCGTGTGTGTGTGGGCGTTGGTTTTTTTGAATCTGTTTGTTTGCTCTGCTACCTCCTGCTATTTTAAATGACCGTGGATCCATGAAAACATACAGTTCATACAGTCGTGCTTTTGCAAACCAAGGACCAAGTGTGCTTTTTTGTTTGGGAACTGATTGATTGAAAAAAGCGTCGGTGAATTCAGTTCACTTCAGTTTCTCAAACCTTTCAGCCGTAATTGTCCTTGCCCCTGGAATACATGATAACACTTACATTAATTAATGACCTATGAGATTATATGATATTTTTTTATGTCTTTTAAATGTCTACACTGAACTTCACATTTCTATCATAGCATTTATTTCTGTTCTGTTTTATTCTCTGTTGCTACTGATGTGAAAGCAAGACATACCTCCTGAAAGCGAGAGGATGTCTCGCCTTAATAGTCCTAGACTTTAAATCTCCTGGAGGTGCATGGTGGGGCTTTGTGTTGGCGAGGTGACATTTCTGTCAAGATTTTTTCTTGTCTGTTTGCTGTTCTGGCGACATGCTGTGAACTTTACTGCTCTTAAGTGGGAGGAGAGAAGCCGCTGTATTAGGGATTTTGTTTGCTCGTCCCACTCACCTTCTGATTCGGCGGCGGTCGCCGTGTGCTTCACTGCGGTCGCGTTTCTGTGCTACTTTATCGAGTCATGGGTGCAAGCGCGGATAGACTTACCAAGTTCTTTTGTGGATATGTAGGCCAATTTGACTTTGATGTAATTCCCTCAAGCGGGAAAAAAATAGCTTAATTTTTTTCACTCCGAGCATATCCACATGTGGCAGCACTATGAACAAGGAAAGGCTAGTGGAAGCACCTTTCCCACAGCCGCATTGTCCCCGGAGCCGCTGGTTCCATTTGGCACTTCACCCAATGTCACTGAACCATTTCTTTCATTTTGCAATGGAGCTCTTAGCAGCACAGCAGCACAGTGCACTAATATGTTATCTCCTCCCAAGCTAATTGAATTCAGTGCCATATATCTGCTTGTGGCAATTTTGCACCTTTTGCACAAGGACACGCGTCTCCTCCAGAGATAGCCTCTCCGTGGTAGATCTCTCTCTACTTCACATTAGAGCTCTGTGGCACGGAGAACGCTGGTTTGACCAGCGGTGGAAACCGTATTTACTGATAATATAGTCTGCCAATGTAGATTGCCAAACGTGCGCTGGGACTTTTGGTCATAAAAAGTGTCGCTTAAGATTGAATGCGTCCACTGTCTTATAAAAGCGGAGCTCTGCACAGTAAAGCAGATGGAACTAAGACTTCAACACAAGATGGATATTTAATTAATTTAATTTAAATCAAAATGCCACAAATTGTTATTTTTAAGTCGAGGGAACATGGGGTTTTACACACAAAAGCAGCTATTTTAGATGTCGTCTAGTCTCGAGATGATAATTCATGCAAATTTGCCTCATATTTTAGTATTTCAGCCGTCTCTGCAACAGTAAAATGACATTTATTTACCAAGATTTTTTTTCTGTCCCAAGTTGACGTCTGCAATTACTTTCCATGGCGGTTTGTTTTGCGTAGCCCTTAGAGGAGTGTCTCACGGCGTGAAGGTGACTCCTGTTGTATGTTTTGATTAGACGGCATTGTAAATAAAGAATATAGTAGTTCTTCAAAATAAATAAATAAATAAATGCCGTCGCGTAATTGTTACATTTTTCTTTTGGCTGTTAATTAAAAATGAGTCATAGAAGAAGTCATTTCATGTATTTAAAGTCAATTTCTTTCAATCATTTTAATAATTACCATGTTGTGAGAAAATACAATAATTAAAAAAAACAAAAAAAACACAGATGTCTGTGAGGGAGAAACAGACTTTCTTGTCAGGTGTCACGCTTGTATGTGTTATATCCCTCCACTTTGACATGTTAGGTGATTAATTGCCTGTCACCTCTGACTGGCAGCCTTTGTATGTTGGGTTAATTAAGTACAGGAAACAACAGCAGCTTTGAAAATGTGAGCTCTACTGCTCTTCCAGTTGTTCGGAGTCGGCAGTTACAGCACAGCCTCCGGTTGTCTTCAGTCTCGTGGGTACAAATGAAAGAAAACCAGGAGAACAATAGCAACTAGAAAGTAAGATGTAGCAGATACGGTTAGATTCCTGTGGCCACTCCCAATCCAATCTCTATTTCTGTATCTGCTCATTGTTCCATTGCATTGTAGTGAGGTGCTTTTAACAATTTCAAGCTCGCTCTCGAGGGCAAATCCTGGAAAAAGCCATTCTCTGTCGGCAGTGGTGTGCAAGCAGCCCTTTGGGAAACTGAGAAGACTACGGATTGTTGACTTGTCTTAATCCTCTCTCGGCACAAACAACTGCCTCACTTATAATGGGATAGACAGTTAAAACAGAACCAGCAGACACAGGACAAGGTGTCATCACAGGCCGACGCCGGAGCAATCCTGCATAAGGTGCAGCCGGAATGACAGCAAAAACTAACTTTTGATACGACTGTTTAAATTAAACATGAGGAGCTAGGATTCCCTCAAAAAGATTTTTTTTTAAAGAAAAAAAGCACAGACTGTGTGAGCATTGCATCCATTTTATACGTTGCTTCAGTTCTGCTACGCTGCAGAGCCACAACATTTACAGCGTGAGCATGGAGTGGAAACTGAGTAATTTTGCCAATTCTGCTGCTGCTGCTGCTGCTGCTGCTGTGTCATGGAACAAACTCATAACATGAAATAATGCATACTGCACACATTCTGCTCTACTTCTTTCTTTATGTTTCTTTTTCTGTCTTTTTTTTTTTTTAAGGTAATAAATCCTCGCTTCAGTCTTTAACAGAAGGCTGGAGCTAAGCTGTTCTGTTTGCAGTCACCAGAAAGCAAAGTGGACAGAGGTGCTAAATCAACCCCCCCGAGCGAGCCAGGCTGCTGGCTTACTTTGTGTTGGCTTAATAAGTCTGGGCGTATTGGCAAATATATAGAGCAAAGTCGATGTAAATTTTTACAGGCCATTGTGCAGAGACTAATCTTCACCACTGGCCTATAGTGGGTTCAGTTATGTGTGCTGTTTGGGTTGAGTTATAATTATACACCTCTGTTATTACAGCATTATTTAATGTATTTCAATGAAAGCAAATAGTTTATTGCCCATTTTTTCATGAAGTTTTTTTTGTTTTTTTGATTAAGCTAGCAAGAATTTCAAATCTCTACTCAGTCACCCTTAGTGTTCAGGCCAGACTAGGCAAATATTCTAATTAGCCCATTTCCCCAGTATTGTTTTAACAATATCCAGTGGCCTATGAGCCTTAAGCTCTTTCTAATGAACACAATCCCGAAGCAGCCATTCCGCACAGGACGGCTGACAGTGTCTAACCTGCCTTCATAAGCTGCAAAGGATTAATCCTCTCCCTCTCTACCCCAACTCTCTCTCTCTCTCTTTCTGCTTTGCTAATTTGATGTAATTAAATTAAGTGGAGACTAAAAGTGGGACATTGCTGCTCGCCCCTATGATTGGTCATCCTTATTAAAGGGTATAAGATACAGGCTCCAAAATTATAGGAGCAACGAAACCTAATAAACACGGAGGGGGGAGAGAGAGAGAGGGCAGGGGAAAACATGGTAGCACTTAAGTTGGACCTCAAGGCGAGTACAGTAGAAAATGACCTCACTGGAGACGAAGGAGGGACACGGAAAGAGAAACAATGATTTGTGATGCAATGAACTGGTTTTCATAGTAGTTTCATGTAGCGCAAGGCTTAGGTTTATTTATTTATTTTCAAATCATTGTTGTTTTTTTATTCGCTAACAAGCAAATATTAGGCAGCACCAGTCTGAATTAGCTAAATTCTGTAACCTGATTATGATACACAAATGGTGTTCTCCAGCAGGGACACACATTTTTGTGCAGTTAGCCGAGTAATAGCTGTGTTGTGCCGTCTTTCTCCGAGGAGCACAAACACCCATGGACTGTAGATAAAGATGACGTCACTACCAGAACTAAAAGTGGTTTCAATTTTGAAACTCAGTGTGGTGCCTCCGGCAGTTGCCATCATGGCGGAGGGTTAGTGGAGTTAAGGATGCGGAGGCAGATAGCCGGCAACGTGCGACAGCACCGTCCTTTATTTAAATGAGTGCACTGTATAAAATTTTACCCCAGGTACAGTTGTGAATGGAAAAAGCTGTAAATGTTTTCCTATCAGGCTGTAAAGGTCTTTATTTCTTCTTCTTTAAGACTTTAGTCTCATTTTAGCATTCCCAGGGACGGACTTCCTTTAAAAAAAAAAAAAAAAAAAAAAAAAAAAACAGCCTCTGCTGGTCACTCAAGGAACTGCAGCTCCTGCGATTTGTGTTGTCAAAAAAACAGCACGGTAAGCAATAAGGTAACAATAAAAACGTGATAAAAAAGAAAGAAAGAAAAAACATCTGAAGCAGCATTATAGCTGAAATTGCATCAGGTTATAGAATCTGACACAAGTGGGAATTTTATGTGGCCACCGTGGTTATTTATCTTTGCTGCAGTTCAGCATAAAAAGGGAAAAGAAAACAGGGTTACAGGAAACACAAAAAGGGAATTTTGACCTGAAATGCCCGAAAAGAGCTGTAGGTTTTGAAACACAACCACCTAATTAGGCTTAAGTGAAACCTCATATTGGCCTCAGTTAAACTGAATGAACGCCATTTACAGCAATTCATACAGAGATACAGGAAATGTCCGGGCGGGAGTAATGGTTACACTGAAAGTTTCAACATGCACACAACATGCCGGTGTAGTATTACAGGCGTATCCGTTAAACCATCTGTAGTTTGATGGAAAAGAGATGTGCTCCTGCATCATGCTGCGACAGCACTTCACCATTTTTTATCCTCACACTGCTCTGAAGAGATAAGGCTTCACCTCATCATGACGGGGCCCCGGGGTAGCCATACCAACCTCCCTCGCTCTTCATGGCAGGGAACCATCAATTCATGGTTGAGGTAAAGTTCTACCCCCGCGGGCTAGTAACATTATGCCATGAATGCTCAGTCGACCAGTGTCACTCACACCCTTCTGCCCCCTCCTCTGCCGCGCTCACAGAATGGTCCATCCAGGCAGAGCTGACAAGACCCAGTGTCTTAATGGAGCAATACACCAAACGGGCCCTTTGTTACCCCGACCAGCTGCATATCTGCCTCCCCCGCCAACAGCCTTGGCTCTGATAGAAGTGTCTCACAGTATCGACAGCTTCTAATTTACTCTCTCATCATCACTTGCCTCATTTGCTCCTCAGACACAATGCCCCCTTTCTCTCCGCTCGGGTCAGCCATTTTGTTTGCCAGCAATTTGTTGATTAGATTTTTCTGCCTCCCGTGTTTAATTTGCGCGGCGGCCAGCACACATATCAAAGTTAAAACTTAAAGAAAAACGGGCTTCAGTCGACTCGCAGCCTTTTCATTCCGAGTTAAAAGCCGTTCTGACTGATTCCGTGTCATCAGACATCAGTGTGTTATTTGGTCGCGGCGCGTCTGCGCACGACCGCACGTCGGAGGCTCCGAATGGCCTCTAGAAGCTGTTGTCTTTTTCAGTAATTAGAAGCGCAGTCATACTCCACATCTGTTGGCTCCCTAATAGAGAAGACAAGTGTGGGGGATAATTACACAGTGGAAGTGAGGCAGAAAACAGAGTCCGGGGCCAAAGCTCTGATCTGAGACAACTTTGGCTGCCCGTCGCTCTGTGCAGCCCAACCTGCATCAGCACAAATGCAGCGCTCAAAAAGACCCTGCTTTAAGAACAGGCGAAGCCTCTGTGCTTTGCTGAGAAATAATCCAGCGTTGGCAATATCCATGAAAGAAAATGATATGCAGTCCATTCTATACCTGCGTAATTACAGAGTGTTTGAGCTGCAGGAAATGATTTGATACATCTGCATTTAAGAGAAAATAACGGGTAAAACATTCACCAGCGTCCTTCCTATTTATCAAATGGCTTTTTCGCTTGGGGCCAGTGTGCAACCGCAAAGAAATGTGAAGCATGAAGAGCTTCAAAGGCGCACAGACACGTTTGGGTTGGTCATTATATTGCACAGTCTACATGTATCTACATAAACTGGCAAACACACAAGAAATGCATAACATAACATAACATAACGTACCACTGTATGTGAATTACATGCATTTTCCATGAGGCCACCAAAAAGCTTGTCTCTGCACGCTAATGTGTCTAGTTTTCCCGTCGTCCCCACATGACACTCCTTCATTTTTACTGTTTACTCTTTTTGTAAGCCGTACCCAGGAGACAACAAGCGCGCCTTGGCCTTAATTGCAGGATTAAACATCTGCCTTGCCTATTGCTGAGTATCCTCGCTTGGTAAGTAAGCTTGCTAAGCGGTGAGAAATTATTTAATTAGCTGCATATTTTATGGAAATGTTACAATAAAAAAAAAAAGTATCTGGAAACAATCTCGAGAGAAAAAAACAAAACAAAAGAAAACCAAAAAAATAAATAAATAAAAAAAGAACGATGACCAGAAATAAACATTATATGTTGATGTGCCGAGGTGAGCGTGAGAGGGAGTTATGTATCGTTGCTGCCTTTGCGATTTATGTACGGCTCTGCCTCCCTCTTATCAACAGGCAGTGTGGGAGCGGATGCCGTCCTCTATCTCGCGCCAGTGCCACGTATCTACCGACAAATAAATATATAAACACGGCGAAAAAAAATAAATGCGCGTGGGTGTGCATTGTATTTCTACACTGTGTTGCAGAATTTATGCTAATATTAGCTTGCACTTAGGTGTTAGGCGGGCGTGTTTTTATCAGCCCTTGCCAGCAGGCCCGAGGCTTTAAGAGATGGAAGGAGCAATGAGGAAGGTGAAATCCCACAAAATCCTATTAGAGTGGATTAGGGGGGCAGCTTTCTTTCTGTTGCCACTCTGCTGCAGGTGAGCAATTGTAAATTACAAAAAAAAAAAAAAAAAAGAATAGTTACAACATGGCTTGTTCTCTCGGAGGTCTCCCATTGTCACAAAGGGCAGCCATTCATTTTTCAAACCTTTTATTTTTTTTTATTTGACACTGTCATTAAGGCAACACGCATGATATTAAAGTTCCTGGGTAATGATTTGTAAGCTAAGAATAATTACAGCGCTGTCAGTCAAACCGCCCACGTAGAAGGAGGAGTTTCTTTCTCTTTTCTCTCCCAAAACAGCCGTATGAAATTTAAGTAGAGGTCCGTTATCGATCGGGTGATCAATGACAATCATACATTTTCCTTTTCTGCAAGCTACCTCCCAGAGAAACCCATCCTCTGCGGCCTCCCTTGTGGTTGGGGTTATCAGGTTGTAAAGGTTGAAAGATTTCACACTCCATCCTCTGTTTTTTTTTTTTTTCCAGCTTATGACCTTTCTCACAGTCAATTAGTTCATTATTAGGGAAGATATCGCCGCAAAATTTAAACTATTGTACACGGGGGCACTTATATTTTCATATCTTTCTTTACTGCCCTTTTCTTTAATGCCCTTTTTAAATTCCAACCAGTGACTTGTTCCACTATATAAATGAAACTTCCCCCGTGCTTATATTTGCATATCGCTCCAACTACCCACATTCACACTTGGTTGTGACAATGATTCAAAGTGATCAAAGAGATGAAAGATGATTTGGTGGAGTGGTGCTCTTTGTGTGCGCAGTGAGCCAGTGTGCACTTCTAAATGAATGGGTGTGTATATGCAGGCTCGACTGCTGGAGAGATAGCTGCTGCCTCATTATGATGACAGAGAATGAAGCTTCTCTGGGGTGACTGAGCTCGGTTCAGATTAGATAAGGAATGTGGGCTTTTGTGTTCTTGATTTCCACTTTATTTACTTCAGCTTTTATGATTATACGATTTATCTGTTTATCTATATATGTGTGTATGTATATATATATATATATATACAGAATACATACAAATATATGTATCTTTAACATTACGACATGCAGTGTGGCTGCATCACTCCTGCTTACTTCCTGTCTTCCTTCCAGTTAATGTAAGTGTGCAAAAGGTCAGCACTAGAAACAGTCCCGTACACTCGTCTACAGTCTTTTTATACTATTCCACATCTCATAATTTGACATCTCTATCTTTGACTAATCTCATCCTTCCCTTATTTTCTTTTGTAATTTATGTGCATCCCTTAAAACGAGCACAATCCCTCCAACAGAAAGAAAATCTAATAATATGCATCTTCCATCTTCCTATGCACCTCAGTTGTTTCACGGGAAAATGAATGAAATTATTTATTTATTTATTTTTATATCTGGTCACACTTCCTAGACGTCAGACAGACATGACACAGTTAAGGCACTGGCCAGACAACTACTCATCAAGAGTCATTTCTGTTTAGTAAAATTACCTTTAAAACGAAAGCCGGAGGTGTAAACAGACAGATGGGATGAACAAGAAGTAGGGAGACGTGAAGTTTCTGTTGATGATGAATCACTCAGTGCCTTATGGGTAAAGAACTCCCTGACTCAAACTCATCCAGGGCCCGTGCATGTGAGGGGAGCAGACATCCCCTTGAGTCAAAGGAGTGGGCTCTTTTTTTTTTTTTTTTTTTTCCCTCCTTTCCCTCCCTCTCCATCTTCGAAGTCTCTAATCCGAATCCGGACACATTACTCAGCCGACCTCTCGCTGCCCACCGCACGCACAGTCAGGTCTCATTTCCTTTCATGCCAACCGTAGCCTGGTCACCACCGAAACCACGCAGACCACTGCAGGCGCAAAAGCCTGCCCACTCTGTCTGCTTGGATGGGCTCTGTGGAGCAGCGAGGAAGCTGGGGGTGGGTTAGGCAAAGTGGACGAGAAGAGATAAAGAGCAGAGAGTATGAAGGAAGCGAGGAAGCCGGGGACGAACGGAAAGAGAGGGGGCAAGCGAGGACCATGCGATGCAAGCAGGTTAAAGACCTAAAGTGCGCGAAAATAAAAAAAAAAAGAGAGGGTGCCCGTGTTCTAATGCATCAGAAGAAGAGGAGAATGAAGGCACTGCAGTCTTCACTCTCTCATTCGTGGGTCAATAACTGCCTATGCTCCCTCTAGAGCAGAGGAACATGTACTCAGATCCTTATCGGGGCAGCTATCATCTCCGCTGCCTCGCAGCAGCACAGATACCGTCATCCTCGCACTATCGCAGAATGACATCAGCTGAGACATGGGAGTAATTATATTATACAAGCCCACAACACACCGACAGCAAGGCAACACCAGAGACCAGCAACTAACTCCCTCCCCGCTCTCTCTTTTCCAGTCTCTTCTCCTCTTCGCTTTCTTCATTTTCTAACTTCTTTTGTTCCTTCCCCCCGTTCACATGTCGTCCGGTAACGGTAACGCCGGCGATGACGAGCCCTGCTCCGTTAGCGCCATTAGCTAATGGAGAGCATTCACACCGATTACAATCGCTTAAATTGCTTCACTGCCTTTGATCAAACCGCCTCCAAGTTTTGCAATGCGAAAGCCACAAGTTGACGGAGCAGGTGGTAGGCGGGGTCTTCCCTCAGACGTGTTAAGGATGTTAAATAATCATGTATCTGGAAGTTGACTTCTCCCCCACTCAACATATGGGCTATGAATCTCAGAGGATGACACACACACACCACATAGCATAGGCAGGGGAAACAAAGCATGGCAGATACGGTACGCCTGGCTCCGACAAGTAGAGCTGCCACATCGCTGCAGATCAGATCAGTCTAATACACAGATACCAAGAAAGTTCATTTTCCCATTAGCCATCGATTCATAGTTTAAACTCCAAAACACTTTTCCTATTGATCAGATCATCTCATCCATCCACTCAATGAATAAGAACAGCGGGCACAGGAGAAAATATGAGAACCTAGTTATCCTGCGAATCGAGTGCTGTATCCATCTCTGGGAAAGAAGACCATAACCCCTGGGAGTCTATCTATGATGAATGGTATGTCTGCTACTCAGAGTTGATACTGTCTGAACCTCATTACTGCTAGCCCTAAACAAACAATGCATCACACTCCAACTCAATTTCATACATCCTGACCATGGTAATTTTCTCCTTCTTTCCACATAAATCAATGACAGACATTCAAGTTCAATACAAAGGAAACAAAGGATGCTTTCTCTTACAGTGTGCTGATATAAATAGACTAATGTGTATTGTCCTATGGACCCACTTACTTACGTATTCACTCGGGAATCTTGCATTAAGAATGTCAGGTTATTCAGAGGAAATGGGAGGAGGGCCCAGCCACTAAATTTAGCTACATACTAAGTGAAAAGGTGTGTGTTTATGAGAAACATGGAATTTGCATATAGAACTAACTGTCAGCAGTCTATTAGCTCTCTTCAATCTAATCGGTTATGACGATGTTAAATGCACAGTGACAACACTAGCGAAAGGCAGGTGCAGTTTCAAAAGTATTGGAAAATGGATTCAATTTAAAAACTGACACCAAAAACTGTGAGAGACTGGGAAAGGGGTGGGGGCAGAGGGACAGCGGGAAAGATAACATTTATTTTGTTTTAATGTACATATATTATAAATATAAAGCAGGAGAAGATGCAGCTAAAAAAAAAAAAAAAAATCTAAACCAAACCCAAGGGGCTGCTATGTGTCCTGAATACACAAATTAGGCTGAAAAAAACTTGAGCTGCTTGTGTTTAATTGCTGCAGTGAATAGACACCCCATGTATACGGAACAAGCCCCATGGAAATTAAACCATTTGCGACACAGCTAAGACAACCGCACTGGGGCTTTGCAACAGCAGGCTTTGTCCTGGAGCCAGGTACCATGTTGAACAGCATGTTTCTCAGTTTGCATTTTATGCACCCTCTGTGCTGATCAACCAAAAATTTAATCATGTTAGTGAAAAAGCTTTTCCTTCGGCCCCTGCAAGCTCCCAGTCGTAAACGCGACGCGGAGAAGCAGCCGAAATAACTACCACATTAAGTCACGGAATCTGTCTGAGGGTGCCGCTTGCCCCCTGAGGTCCTTTGGGAGAGCAGGAGGCAAGCAGAGTGTTGTCCGCTCCAGACAGGTCATGGCAGAGTGGCCTAATTGCCTCTGTTGTTGTCTCAGTAGGCCAGCAAACCTCCCATCTCCCTCATCATCACCGAGGAGCACTGGCTCCCTTGTTTGTACAGTTCTGCCCAGTGATCCAGCTCCGGCTTTGCTCCCGTGTCCAGGAAAAACATCCCCAAAATGCCTGTGCTGCCCTGTAATGGAGGTGTCACTCACTGTTTAATGCTTTGCGGTGTTAAACTTTTAATACCAGAAAATCCAGAACATTACAGCAGGGATTTTGCTCTACATTGTGGAACGTGGTCTACTCAATGAAATCCAGGGTACCTCAGCATTACGTCAGTGTTACACCGGTAGTGATTACGTCACTCAAAAATTTGGAAAGATGAAAATCGTGTTTTTGCTCTTCGTATTTTTGTCATATTACCGAACCTCGAGCATCGGCACCGCTCAGAACTTCCAATTAAAACTTCACCCATCAGAAAAGTGAAGGGGAAAAAAAAAATAATGCAGCACGATCCCATGTGCTATATTGAGGCAAGTGTGCTGCAGTCTACCATGAATACTTGGAGCAAGGTTATATAAGTTCCCATATACGCTCCCTCTTGTCTTTTCCTTCGTCACTCGTCATGCCTGTGTCATGAAACCTTCTTTCCAGACCGAGCGCAGGGGCCTCGTCTGTACTCCACGCTGGGCAGGGGCCAGGAGCAGCTCGACGCCCCACAGCGCTGGAGGCGGCACATCTTTGTCTATTCCAAACATCCAGGGGCAGCGTTAGAGCGCCACAACGTTCTAATCCTGTCTAATCTGGACACAGCGGGGCATCTGGAGATAGGGATATGGCTAATCTCAGACACGGAGGGCACTTTGCTGAGGCAGAAAAAAAAGGGATGGGTCTAAGCTGGACTCACCCCGTCTTAGAGAGCTGCATGTGCATCTCGGGAGATTCTTAAGCACAAAAACATAGACAATGTCAAGTAATACCTCAGGCTAGAATCAGGTGTAACACATATCGAAGAGTGAATGAAGACCGCTAAAAGATAAATCCTGCTTAAGAAGTCACTGTGCATAGAGGATATATTGACGGCAAGGTTGGGCAATACTTACTGTGCCCTGCTCTTAGAGATGCAGGTGATCTGTGGATTGCAATAGGCACAATATGGTGACGCTTGTTTCCATGGGAGAGGTGAATGTGGTGGAGGCTCTCCACGGCACCTGGTTCTGACCCGGCCACAAAGCCCAGGGCAATGATCCACAAGGCCAGATGGGTGAGCGAAGCTGAATTCCAGTTTAGCGGCTCTGCGACGGGCCTCAGGGGAGTAAACTGTGTCCTCCAGCCTCTGAACATCTTCCCTGAGTGGCCAGATGAGGCTTTCAGATCAAAGTGGAACTTCAGTGAGACCTACAGCCCCATACTCCTCGCCTTGCCAAATCTCAGCACGGCTGAAGACGCTCGCAAAGATCCACAGAGAAAGAGAGCAAAGAGGGAAAAAAAAAAGAAAAAAAGAGAAGCAAAAGGGACACCACACAAAATGTCGGTTGTGTGAAGAAAAAAAAAAAAAGCCTCTCGCTTTTCTCCACTGAGTTAAGAAATCCGTAGCAGCACCCAGGTAGGTAAAGTGGTATCATAAATCATCTTAGAAAAACAATCAAAAACATTCACTCAAGAAATTGGGGCAACCTCAAAGAGCGATGGAGAAATCCCAGCTTGCTCCAATTTCCCTAGTTCCCTTGGTTCTCTCTGTTTCTCTCTTTATCCTTCTGTTCAGCCCTCACAAAATTAGAAGCATCTTCCCACCCAAAACTGTTAATATTCCAAAAAAAATTCAACAGCCGGGGAAAAAGAAGAAAGCCTACTTGAAAAGAGACTGAAAGCACCTGTGCAAAGTGGATTTCTTCACAAAATCAAGACAGGCATTCTGAGTTTCCCTCCTTTTCCTCCTCCAGTGGTCTCAAAGGGTGTCCAGAGGAGTGGGACCATAGTTAAATCCGAGTCTCATCTGCATGTGTCGGACAGCTGCAGCGGCGCGCGGTATTGCAGGATCGCACCTGTAAGTTGTGCCAAGTAGCGCAGCCGTTCCCCATCTAGAGATATCTGCTCTCAGTGAGACCAAGCGATAGCAACGACAGTACCTGAGAGAGCAGCCCTGGGCAGGAACACACACTCACACACAGGCAGCATCGGCAGCGCTGTTCCAGAAGATGTGCGCAAGAGGAAGAAGGGAGAGAGGAGGAGGAGAAGGAGGAGGAGGAGGAGGAGGATGAGGAGGAGGAGGAGGAGGAGGAGGAGGGAGGGGGAGCCTCAACAGCCAGCCAGGAAGCAGGAGGGAGAGTGGCTATGCAAATGGGCAGCATTCACATAGCGAATCACTGGAGCCTGAGTGCATTGCAGAGGAAGAGCCTATTTAGGCAGAATAGCAGGAACTGAAGCTGTGTCCCCCAGCCCTGATTCCTTTCACAGCCTCTCTCTCCACTCTCACTGTTCATTCTTTTTCAATCCACTCTCCCGTGTGGACATTCTTCAGGAGGAATTAAAAAAAAACAACAACAAGCAAACAAGAATGCAGGACAGACTAGAGACATTCCAGTTTTTTCTACTCTTATCATCTCTCGGTAATCTCCCTCTGTTGACTCTCCCGCTCTTTCTTTTGCGTCTTGTCTGTTTTCTTTCACTGTCTGCAATTTTAGGGGACGTTGTGTGATGATATTAACCAAGCGGTCCAATCTAAGGCTCGCCTCTCCATCGCCCAGGAAAACTGCTTCCAGTAGACTGGACTCTGCAGTCAGACGTTAGAAAGATTTTAGAAGAGTAATGACGCTGCAGCTCATGTACAACTCTCTCTCTCACACACACACTCACAAACCTATGAACACACACACTCACACACATATGTAAACAAAGCACGCACAGAGCCTGAGCTTGCAGTTGAGAACTGTCCACAGAGAGGGTGCTGAATCTGGGCGATTCCTGCCTCGCCCGTTAATAAAAGACCATTTCTCAGAAGAGAGGCGAAAGGCTGATCGCAGACTCGGTGTGCAGCGGGGTTACAGGAATGTCGAGAACATGTGGACATAAAAGCCATGCTGATAAACACAATCCGGTTCAGCTGGGAAGTGTGCTCAGTGTTCAGAGTTCAGGACTGGAGAGCACAAGGCTCAGCTGCAGTGTGCCTGCCTCTGTTTGCACACTGGCCATTCAACATCCTCCCCACCGAAACGCTCTGTTCTAAGCTGGAGGGGGAGAAAAGAAAAAAGAAAAAAAAACAAACTCTAAGCGCCGCTGAGCTGATCTTTACGGTTTACAGGGAATATACAGGCATTTCACGGCCAAAGAAAGCCAACTTAGGCAGCATGACACTGAGGATAATATGTCCTTCTCCATTTCATTTCGACTTGACTGTTTGTATGGAGGCAAGCAGAGACGCCTTGAGGGAAGCGTGAACCAATTAAATTAACACTAATGATGAACATTTCAAACGATCCCTTTTCGGAACAGACAGAGGCTCCACTTGAAGCACGACTGCTGTAACTCAAATTTGAATGTCGGGGTGAAAAAAAAAGTTTAAAACAGACAGTTTTATTGTTATAAGCTGAACATAACCAGCAAGATGACAATGATGTGCCATCTGGCTGGGGGACGGTTGAGGGTGCCTCCTTCTATAGTAGTGAAGCAGCCAAAGTACAAAAACAGATGCCGCACACATTAGACAACCGTGATGTTCTCACCTTGCAGAATCTCAATAACTTGGTGCAGCCACCTGGTCCTAGGAAAAAAAAAAGTCAGCAACACGGAACCACTCCTCTGTTCTCATTTGCAGTGGTGGAAAGGAATGTTCCTGCCGAACGTGTTTACACTTTCATAATTATCAGCAGTGCAATCTGCATAATTACACCTAATAAGGCAATCTATCAGGGCTGCTTGCCAAGGACAACAACCTGACTTACTATGTCCTCAACTGCAAACTTTTGCACAGCAACAAAGTGGGACTTTTGTTTGTGAAGCTTCATATTAAGAAATGAAACTACAGTGTGTGCACATGCTCCACTTTAAAATAATGCAAAAAAATGCACCACTGGAAATGCTGCTAGTATTGCAAAACCAAAAAGTTAATGACATCAGCAGTGAGGTGACACTTTTGTCAGGTCTACCGTTACTTGCTTGTTCATTTGTGCCCCCAAGTGGTGAATAGGAGAAATGCATACAATGTGGTGCATGTTTATCATAAGACCTGCAGCTTATGTTTGACATATCAACCACAACAACAGAGCCTTAGTATTAACATATATGCAAGTAGAGTTATAGGGGCAGAACTATAAGAGGAGACATGCTTCTCTGACTCTGATTCGTTCTTATAAGATCGTGCTTAAAGTGGACAAGACTTCGAGAGGTTGCCCTTTGCTCCAATAATTTTCCATGACAAATTGGATAAATTAAGTGTGAGAAGAAATAAACAGCAGTCTGTGCTTACAGCTACAAGAAAAGCATTCACTGCTAAACTCCCTTCTGCATCCACAAAAGCAAACACCTGGGACCACAACGCTAAACTAATTCCAGCCCAGTTACAGATCTCAGACGCCTTAACCAGATGATTGTAGAGCGTTGGGGACGAAATGAGAAAACCCTCCTCCACAAGTAAACTTTCGCGATTAAAGTGTTTTTTTGATTTCCCATTGTGTCCTCTGACTCCAGTTTCTGTTAGTGAGACGTCGTCCTGACAGAGAGCCAAAAACAGCTTGTCTTTGTTTCCATTTAAGTCCCAAAGGATCGTGTCTCTGATGTGTGTGATGCTTTGAACTCATTCCCCCATTTGGATCAACATCTCTCTTGTTTTTTCTTTGTCTGTTTTCAAGGCATCTAGAGTTATCTAAAGAGCAAAAGAGGGGTAAAAAAAAAAAAAAAGAGAGTGGCCGACTTCTCGCCCCCGAACCCGAGTGATCAGTACGAGTAGAAGAAATTTGTCTTGAGAGTGTTAATCCCTTAGCCAGCAAAGGAAGATAAACTACAAAACGACAAGCGGTCTCTGTTACTCACTTAGAACTGCAACCAGAGAGGACAGAGCTGAGGAGATGATTTCTGGAGGACTGGGGGAGAACTTGAGGGAGAACGGCAGATGGGTGGTCTAAGAGTACCTGACCCAACTGGAGAAACGCCTTTAAATCATTTGAAGAGCCATCAGGCGACACTTTATCACACACGGAGAGACCCTTTTAGAGGGGGACGGACACTTAGAGCCACTCTGACAGCAATGTTTTCCTGTCCTCAGGAGCCACCCTTGTATTTACTGTTGCCATACTGGGAACGTGTCCACTGTAATGTGTTCTTTTAATCTGCACATTCAGTGGAATAACACTTACCCAAATATTACCACACGTCTAAGCAGGTGCAGTTTAGTGTGTTAAAAGCTGTTGTTAGCTTAGGAGCTCAAGCATGCAGGGCAAGTCATGCATGAACAAGGTGTACCTGCTGGAGTAACACATCTGGCTCAGTTGCACATGTGGAGACCAGAATCTCTGGGGTACATTTTAATAATTTAAACACTGGAAAATATGCCACATGATTTTACTGAAATGTGTATACGATCAACGGAGAAATGCAAATGCTTTGAGATGGTTGATGTTATTTACTTCGCCTGTCAGTGGTTTTAATGTTGCGGCTGACCGGTGTACGTCCCAATGCAAAGTTCTAGCGCGATGAGCACAACTATACAATTAATGCAACAAGCAGCAGAGCCGTCATCCTTTTCTTTGCCAAAAGACATGGATTAAATGCTAATATTCCCCCATCAAACACTGGCAGACAACATTAAACCTGGGCTCTTTCAACAACTGAGTTTTCAGAGACTATCAAACGTGTCATTACTCATCCAAGCATCCCAAACACTACAGAGCGAGACACGGCGGCACACAATGCACTGACGCTAATGTGTGCAAGTGTACGGAAATAGAAACACACTGCTGTCTTAGTCATCCCGAGATGTGACATGATAGGAACAGACAGACACAGGGAGTCAACACTCAATACAAAACACACAAGCTGTACAGTGTTTCAGCACGCAGCGAGGGCCGGGGTGCCAATACTGTTTGTGCGAGGAGAGGATGTTACATCAGGGTGCTTGCCTGTCAGATTATTCTAATGTATCAGCTAGAGAGACTGAACTCTCACTTCCGCAGGTCAAAAAAAAAAAAAAAAGCATCAACTTGCTTGTCTCAAGTTCATGTGTGCTTCATCATCTCTCACTGCAGAGCCTTGTTGCTTACGCGATCCGTCACCTCTCAATACAGAGCGTTACGCTCTTTCTATGAATAGATATCTATCATGGATGTGCTACTTCCTGTCGCGCAGAGTATATTATATCAAACCGACAGAGCATATGTGCACGTAAGCTAAGAAAATCTGCAAATGTCACAGTTTATATAAGACGCACTAACCCTTATGCACCGCATAGATTTGCATCGCACGCACTGCTCATTATGCACGCTGTGAAGGAAACATAAATAACAGCACTCAAGCTGATAAAACAGCCCACTAATAGGAAATAATGCGCATTTAGTGTTGTAAAATCAAATCTGCAAACGGCAGCTGCACGGCGGCGTAATGGAATGACTTCATTTTCACTTAGAGCCAAACAAAGAAACAAAACTCTGCATCAATTCTCATTCATCCTTACGCTAATTCTGTGTCAATGGACTGAGACGTTATAATTAATTTAATGGAGCAGCTAAATGAAGTTAAAAATAGCTCATTTAAAAACACTTTTGATTAATACTGGGGGCTATTTGGCTTGTTTTTTGTTTGTTTGTTTTGCTTTTCTTTCAATTTACATACTGCAGCAGGTTTTTTTATTATTATTGTTATTTGGATATATTGGTTTCAGGGAGTGACATTACCTTGAGTTGAGAGTAACTACGCTAGCAATTCAGAAAAAAAGCAGAAATTGCTTTGCAATTTGTCAATTTGTCATCACTAATGCACGGTGGTATGGATACGGTCAAATAATGTGATTTTTCTCTTCTCCTGTAAAGAATGCACTCATGAACAGATAGTAGCAATGCACACGCGTACACAGGGCACGAAGAATCCTCCATTACCGGGGCTGGAGCAGACCCAAACTACATATGAGAGATAAACAGATGGAATTTTGTTTTTTCATTGCACGCTGAGCTGTTTGTATAGCCAGTAGGCTCCTTTTGCTCCTTTCACTCATTGGATTCTGTTGGCAAGGGATGCTTTGGAATCTGCCTGATGTGACCAACTGGTGTTTTTTTTTTCCCCTCCTAATGCATAAACGATGCCACAAAAGCGTTATTCATTTCCATAAATCCATTTAAATACACATTAAGATCAAGCGAGGGGGAAATAACATTCAAAAATCCTTGTACGTAAGTGCAAATAAAGGTTGTATGGGCGTGCGTGTGCATGCATGTAGACACTTATCCGCGTGTCAGTGAGTGGGCGCGTGTATGCGCGATGATGATCTGTCCGAGGAAGCATAAACCAAATCCTAACTGTCAGTGGGAGAGATAGGGGTCACAGGTTGGCAGCTTTCTGGGGGCTTTCTCTCTATCTCCTTTGACAGTTCCCAAGATGCAGTGGGCCACCGGGGCACCGCGTCGCTCTGTCTGTCTGTCTGTTTGTCCGTCTCTGCTGAAATTCGTCCCAACTAGATCAGTTTCCTTCCAAGAGCGCTTCATCCTGAACGGGTCAAGGACGGGCCGCGCCTCCTTTCAGGAGTCCACGGGCTGCTTTGGTAATGAACCGCTCTGCTGCCAGGCTGCAGCTAACCCAAGACAACAAAGCAGTTTATTGGAGACAAAAACATTTCTTCCTGAATATGAAAGCATTTATAAATAAACTGCTTCCAGTTTCCTCAAAAGCCACTTGCCGTCTTTTGAATGAGTCCTTCCGTTTTGGACTAATGCCATAAAATGAAGCTTAAAGTAAAGGATCTACTCCCTCGGGAGATGCAGACATGCTGTGTTGGACAGCATCATCGGAGGTATATCTCTTTAAACACAAAGGCATTCTGCAGCCAAAACTGGGAATCAAGCGAGAATAAAAGCATCTCCTCCATGCACAAAGTTTAATCAATGAGCACTACTACTACTACTACTACTACTACTGCTACTACTACTGCAACTGCAACTACTGTCCTTTTCCTGTACTCTTCACTCAAAGTGCACTTTAAGTGGCACGTAGAGTCTAGTGTCTGCCGCTGCATGTTTTTCAGTCCTATCTCAGTCCCGAATCATTCAAATAACGTGCAATCATTCAAAAACACGGGTTGGGTGAATAAGATGGGCCCTTACAGACAAATAAGGGGCTCATATGTGAATGTCATGTCAGTCTCACCTTCATGGAGCACAATGCAGAAATTGGACTTTTGCACGCTTGAAGCTGTCGCGTTAAAAACGTGACTGGAGGTCGCGGAGAAACAATGCGGAGCTGTGTTGGAAAAAAAAAAGGAGGCGAACGTACTCACTGTAACTACTGGGTAGATGCATGCTGTATGGGGATCTGGGACTGTGGTGCAAACTTGGATTCATGTATTTGGCAAAAAGGGAGTTTTGCTCATAAAACTAGCGCCTGTTAATATCAGCTGCGTATAGTTAATCAATGGGATATGTGTCATGTGATACGTGTTGAATTAAATAGCAAAAATATTTGAATTCTTCGGTCAAGAAAAGTTCTAATGACGTGACACGCTTTCATATTCCAGTGAATGCAGGCCAGAGTAAAGCCAGCGCTGACCTTACAGGATATGCAGAGACATTCTTGTCACTATTCATACAAACCATTCATGCACTAGTGCAGTGCATCAATGGCCTTAAGCAAAGCACACAATGTATAATAGTAAAACGAGTGTCACATACAGAACATGAGGCTCCATACAGTAGCACAAGCAAGCTTCAGTGCTTTTTTTTTTTTGTTTTTTGCAATGTCCCAATAAAGATGGGGATTGGGGATGATTTTTGTCCAGACTTTAGTACAGTGTCTTGTGTCTAGTGTCCGCAGCACCAAATATCTAGTCCGAAATATATTTCAGGTCCATTAAACAGGTTTCCTGGCCAACTCATTCAGTCAAGACAGCTCTATCGCTGCTGTTCACTTTGGCCGAGGCAGTGACTGATGTGTGTGTGCTTTCCGGTCTTGCTGTCTACAGATAAGACAGGATTTGATTAGTGCCACACATAAAATCTGTCCTTTATGTGTAAAACCTTTGGAAGTTAGTCGAGTTCAAGGACGATCCAGATGGATGCGCTCTATTTCCCTCCCTCCAGAAAAAGACAGGCGCCTTTCCATTCCATTTCCTGGACTTTCGTGCATATTGTTGCGATACTCGCACAAATAAATAGCTGACTGTTTGGTATGGACTTGGACAAGCTGGTGTATTTGATTTGTGATTTTACAAGTTCTACATGTTCATGTGGCTTTGCTGCAGAGGTAGCACGTGGCCTGTAATGTATTGCAGAAAAGGTTCATCAATGCAGCCTGTTTGATTCCCTCTCCGGGTCTATACTTAATTTGGAACTTGAACGCTGACTATTGGAAAGCAATGCAATGGGATATCTTGCTGTAAAACAGTGTTGCTACAGGGTGCAAATTAAAGAATTGGAATAAAGTGTCAACAAGACCACTTCCAAACCTTACCAAACAGCCTACTAACCTCTGATTGCACTGAGCAGTATTATATGCTGCTCAGTGCACATTTCAGCCCCGACTCAAACCTTAAACTGAAAACGTGCAGCACGATGTGCAAACTGTTCTGCAGATCCACGGTATCACGTAGTATCAAAAACTAAGATACCACATTAGTTGTGAATGTCCTTGGGCTTCAGTGTACAATGCTGATTCTGTGGTTTTGCGAGGTAAAAATTGATTGTCTGCAACATGACCCCCGCTGTGGAACCAATGCAGCTGTCACACTCGAATGGAAAATAAGCCCGCAGCATTGTCACTGTCCTTAATGCTCATCATGCTAAGCGAACATCAACAGCAAGTCAGAATCTCCGCTCACGACACACGAAGGCTTATATTTTAAATCACGTTCAAATAAAGCTGTGAAGTCGGCAAAAGGGAGCATACCAAGTTTTGGACTGTATTATGTCCAATCCAGTCTGGGAAACCTTCAATAGTCATCTCATGATACAGTTTGACTTCCGGTGTAACCCGGAGAAATCCTGGTAACAGACCTTCAACCAGGCAGTTAACAGTTTAAAACCACTACAGTGGTTTGGTTTAAGATGTTTACTTGAGAAGCATGTTACTCTGCTGGCTGCATTTAGCACAAGCCCCGGGTTTCACTAAACCTTGGTCTGTGGTCACGGTTGGAGCCTTTCTAAAGCACTTACACACTCACACCACAGGTCGCTAAACACATTATAGGTTTGTCATTAAGCTAATAATGATGGAAAACCAGTGCTGCTCTTTGGTGCTCTGGTCCACGTGTATGATTATTAGCCCATGTTTTCCAAGTTGGAATTCCTGAACACAGTGATCTCCCCAATCAGGTTAAAGGTTGCTGAGTTATATTTAGTATTACAAAAATATGTAATGTGTTACCAAACATCTCAAAATTTCTGACTCCCTTCAACCAAGATAGTGTTTACACCTATTAAATTGGAAGAAAGCGAAATATATAGTTTCCAAAAGAACGCTCCACTCCTGAGATATACAGAGCAGTCTCTCATATGATCTCCATACGCACTGATGTTCTAACAATTCCCCTCAGAAAATGAGACGATACTCTGCTAATTCTGATCATTGGGGGAGAAAAAATGTAATTTTCTCCTTCCATTATATGACTCTCGCTGTGAAATCGCTCACAGAACGTCAACAGAAGTCATCAAAAGTTTCTGAATAGTTTTATTAGTTTGGTTAAGTATTAGTTAAGTACAGGCAAGCACACTTCTTCTTTTTTCTACAATTTGGTTTTAGCTTCGTGCCACACAGTTCTCCTGGGCGTCATGTTCGATAGCTCGAGTTTATGAGAGAGGGGAATATTCACAGTGTCAGTGTATCGCCCAGCAGGATAGTTTAGCTGATGCTTTGTATTAACACTTTAATTAGTATTGTGTTGTGGGGGAAACAACGGCTTCTCGTTTCCTGTCAACATGCCCCTCTGGGCGACCAATTAATAAAAAACACCTCAAAGATTAGACTCTCACCAGCGCACCTCAGTGAGTTCTACGTGGGATTCTCATTGGAGCGGAGATTACGATGAAGACAACTAAATGCGCTCAACTCGGATCTGACCGCACACTGTTCACTGACACACAAATAACATTCAGGCTCTCTTGTAATAGACGAAAGCACGAGAAGTGTCTCTGCCAGTGTTTGCTGAGGACGCACCAGAACTGTCTACACTGTTACTGGTACAGCATGTGAACAGCGGCGTGGGTTTGTGAAACCATCAGACATACCGCATGTCATACACGTGTACACATGTGATGTCACAGTGGCAGCGTTAAGCTAATCACGTAATAAGTGAATATCATGCGCCCTCACCGCCGTGTTCTATGTTTCAGTCAAGTGAACTGTGTGTGTGAATTTATTAAATTCATGAGCATTCAAAATTCAAGCAAGCTGGATAAAATATGTTATTTATTCTGCACCACTTCCTGCAGAGATCTCATTGCTTGGGCAAAGTTACAGACATACAGCATCCTGGGTGGGAGGCAAGGAGACCTTGTTTCCATGCCAACAGCCTTTACCCACATATGGCCACTGCTTCCTGGCACAGAAACCCATTTAAATTCAGATACTCAATCAGCATAGAAAATTACAGAAAATAACCAGGCCCGATAGTGACCACTCGCATCGAGGTGGAGGTGGAGGAGGAATAAGGAGAGGGGAAAAAAAGAAGAAAGAACGAAATTAAAGCTTTTTTTTTTTTTTTTTTTTTTTAAAGTTGCTTAGCTGTGATAGAAATCTCGAGGAGTCGAAAAACTCTGTCCATATGGTAGCAGCTGCTACTGCATGGAATATGTGTCCTGAAACAGGTGGCAATCGTCCTATATACTGTGACTGCAGGCGCTGATACATATATTTTAAATAGATGTCTGCTTCCAATTTATAAGGGAGCCTGCGCAAAAACACTTTACGATTCTAAGACTTTTAAAACTTGTCTTACAAAAAGTTAACAAACATACAGTTAATATCGTGTCTTGGGTCGATCTCATAATGCATTCTCGTATTGCTCCTGTGGCATTTAGCCAAGTTGAGTTGTTTCTAGTCTAGCAAATGTGCATCTTTAATAACAGGGTCACACATATGGCGAGTGAAAAAAAAAAAAAAAAAAAAGGAAGGTTCCGTATTGGCAAATAATGTATTTTCAGCTGTGGATTAATACAAATTTACTGCTCCAACGAGTATTGCGTGTGAAAGATTGATTGCGGTGATAAACTGCGGTGCCCGTGTAATGAAGAAATGTCACTCAGTGCAACTGCGGGGCTCGGTCGTGCGCTTTAATGGGATTCAATACAACAATGGAGGCGGCGGCAAAGAGGAAACGGCTGCAGTATAACAAGCTCTGGATACACAGAAAGCACTTGTTAGTAGGTTCAGCTGTGTTTGCATGCACCCTAGTATGTCCTGATAGTCCTGATAATGAGAATAATAGTCCAATGAAAACACTAATACTTCATGTGGCCGTCTCAAATGGCCTGACTGGAAGAAATTAACCACTGATGATCTGTTTAATAGAATACAATTAGAGCTTTATCCCAGTATCAAATAAATAATCATTTCTGTTTGTCCTCATCTCATCTGAACAGCACAGTTGAAAATAAAAGTCTGTCTTGATTTAAAACATACCGATTTAAAAATCCAAAAATGTGTTATATATCCCTTGGTGCATGCAAAATAATTTATATTCTGTTTGACATTTTGGGGGCATGTAAACATCTTATCAGATCATTTTATTTATGTGAACCATTAAGTCTGAATCAGATTGATTTCAGTTGGATTGAAGAAATAGTGTCCGTGTAACCATAGCTGGTCTTTGTCTCCTCTAATGGAATTTCACGGGAAAGTGATGAAAAATTATCTTTTTCTTCCCTGAAATTGCCAAACGGTGATTTGATTGTACATTCGAGAAGCCTTCTGCTGCCTCACAGCCAATCAGTTAAACTCTGCTGGATGCACGGTAATTCCTACATGCATGCGTGCACATTTGCGGGAAAGGCCACTGAAGTGAATACACAGAAGCACTTAAGACTGCTTCTCCCATATCTCGGGGCACAATGGCTGTTCAAAGCTAGGCCAACCGTTCAATACACGCGAAGCCCAAATATTTTCAGACCCATAGATTTGTTTCGCAGAGCTGCATTAAAAGAGGTCCACATCCGAGGCAAAGATAACATTACTTCCATTTGACAGCAGGCTGTTTACTCCAGTGCCTCATATCCCCCCTGGCCTCGCTGCTGGACTGGGTGTCCCCTTGTATCGATCGAAACCAAACTAAGTGGTCTAATCTCTGCATGCCACCGCAGAGGAACGGCACAAAATGGTCAGGCGCACTAACCGAAAACATCATTCCAGGAACATTCCTGAAGATTTGCCACATGCAAACTAGTCTAAATAATTGCTCTTCTTCTTAGAAACTGGAGAATCTGACCCATGGCATGTCAGGTTACAGTATAACTGATGGTGGAAAAACCCACCAGTCGTATTCATTTTTATGAACTTTCTCAGATTCTGAGCTCCCAGCCTTTCTAAAATATTTATCCCAGCTCTGGCTTTTGTAGACTGATGCAACATATCAGTGTCAGTGCGTTGGTTTGCTCTGTGTTACATACTAGCTCGTCTTTAGACTGCAATGAAGAAGAGTCATGTAACAAAAAGGGGACCTTTTCTTCTTTCGTTCTTACTTGCGTAGGCGCTCAAGTGAAATCACATATCTCTTGCAGATCACGGAGCGGATAACGAGCCCAGGGCCCAGACAGACTATTCTCAAGTTACAAAGACACGAGATAAATAAAGTGAGAGGGTCTCGTCTTTGCCCCTCGGGCGGCGACAGTGGAGGCTAGACCTGCGCCCGACTCCATTGTTGATACAATATTGACACGGCACTATTAGCGCTGACTATGAGACTGGGCTGAGGAGCAACCAAGCGAGACACAAATTGCGTGAAGGCCAGGCGCACCCATCGCTGCAGCCCCCTCCACGACCCACTTTAGCTCAACGACAAACACCATTCGGTTTGTCTCTGTGCATTACCCTCAGACCCTTTTCTCCTGCAGGCCAACTCCCTCGGGAGGTCCGGACTGGAGTTTAAGTCCCACACAGACGCACATGCTGAGCCAGCTTGTGAATGAAACTAGAGCACTCTTCATAGTATATGACAGGGATGACAAAATGCTATATGGCGATATTAACTCATGTTTAGTAGCGGATACTTGCAAAGCTTTTGCTTTTGGCTGATGATCAGCATTGGTTTCTACTTGACAGTGCTGATGATTACACCAGATATACAGTATCCTGCAGGGTCACATACTAAAAACGTGTCCCTCGTGCTATTTTACTTCTGCTTGCACGAATAACAGCTTGTGGTGATGACACCAAGCTTAACACCATTCATCATGATTCCTTTTACATGCACGATTTGTTTGACAGCAATCTGATTCGTCTTGGTGGGAACAGTTTGCATTTCTTCCTGCTAGTTCCTCACTTCAGGTATCCGGCAGGGATGGTGTGGATAATTAAGTCCAAGACACCATAGTCTCAGTTTGTCTGTTATTACAAAACAAAAATCACATCGCTGGAATGAGTTTTTTGGGAGTAGAAGATCTGGATAGTTATTTTTTTTTAAATCTATATCATCATCTTGCCAGTCATTTGGAAAAGAGCGCTGCTCTGGGCAGATAAAATACTATTATCATAACACAATCAAACGCAGCCAAGAAACAACAGGTCTGCTCTGAAAAATAAATCGCTGTGCGGAATTTATGCGGAGCCGTGCCAGGGTTTCAGACGCGTTAGGTGGTTAGATTTTTATCCAACGCGCTCTAATTAAATACACAGTGTCATCCTGTACTGAAGATGCCCTTAAGATATGGGAAATTAAGACGGGCAAATAGGACATTAATGAGATCAGCTTTCTTTATTTAACTGGCTTTAATGAAAGGGACTGATACTCCCTTCTTTGTATAGCTACTAAGCAACTAATGCTAATCCCCCCCTTGCATTTCCTTGAATGGCCACTTGAGGCTGCCTCCAAACAGACATGTCAAAATGTCCAATTTTACAGAAATAAACACACTTGCGGCCTGATACAAAAACAGTTCTGATCTCAGTGGCTAATTCTCCCAATTCCTGATGTCTGTACGCAGAGCATTTTTTCAGCAGTTATGCAGAATCAAAGGCATGGCAACTTTGAGTGACAGGTGGATGCCTCCTCAGCTCGCTAGATCTGTGCCTTGGTGTCATCCACTCATCTCGCCTCCACTCGTCCTCGACCTGTTAGCCCTTTTGTAAAACAGTAAGGAAGTGTCAATTAATGCCAAGATGGCCGGAGACACCACACTGAGCTGTAAACTGCTCTTCAGGATTCCTAAGGGTGATGTCACCGCATCATTCATCTTTATATACAGTCAGCGGTTCTTATGTAGTTAATATTAAACTTGCACAATTCACTTCCCAGAGAAGTACAAGTCTCTCCTGTGTGCAGGGTCCTTGGTGCGTGACTTACAATCATTGCATTGCTTTGCTTTTCTAATACTACTTGACATGAAGGAATAACTGCAACTTTCCCAAACAAAAAAAAACTGTAAACTTTATTTCAGGTCTCTGATGCTATCTAAGGTGGCTTGTTTCCTCTGCTTTTTTTTTTTAATGTTTTATTTTTTGTTCGGTTTACAAGCTCAGCTTCTACTCTGTTTATTGCAACCAGGCATAACCAGCCTGCACCCCCGCCTGGACGATCATATTACGCAGCTAAGTTTATTTGCTCCATCCAGTTGATGGAAACGCGCCTCACCAAGAAACCGCACAGGGAAGAGGATTTTCAGGGAGCCAAAGTACAAACTTTTAAGTGAAGGTGAATAAAATCCTTTCAGCTGACTGTATCATATAGCTTTAATCAGTGACATCACAACAACTTTTTTGAAAACCGTTTCTAAAGATACTTTATTTCACATATATTACCTTAAATAACTCACAAAATAAAGCTGATGAATAGACGTTTCTCAAGGGCGGGCGGCTAAGAGCTGCTAAGTCATTTTAATTAAACAGTTTTATGTCTTATATTAGATAAGAATGTTCTGATATTATAATTTAAGAAAGTCAGTTCAATTAAATAAGTACTGTATGGTGCAGTTTTGTGACTACAGAACTGTTGAGTAAGCTCAGCGGCAGCAGCACACGAGAACTGTTACATTTTGGATCAAAAAGATGCGCAGTTGGATTTACACAAGTTGGACACAGAGGTGGTATTACACTATCAGAGATAACAGTAGTTTCCCTATGATTTGTGACTGACAGCTGTACAATTCATCCCAGATAAATGTTACGTGTGCCAGAAACTGTGAAATGGATTTTGTTTTTCTTGTGATGTGTGCCAAGGCTGGCCACTGGAGAAATATCTGCAAATGCATAGAGCTCCCCATGTAAGTTGTCTGCTCTGAGGCCCGATGCTCTGTTGTAAATTGCCTGCATTTCAGCTTATGCAAATACATCTGGTAAAAAGCGATATTTTCCTCAGAGACGCCCCCCCACCAATCCCCATGACAATCCATCAACACAGATAAAACCCGACCATCTCCAGCTTCATTTTCCCCACTCGCTGATTTTTCCTCGACACAGTCGGGCTGTCTCGCATCGCTTTTCCGAGGAGCAGCTCAACTCATCTGCGGTGAAAGTGATTTCTTGGAAAAACGCGTGGTTACATATTGCATCCCGTAGGCACGCTTATTGATCAACCCTATTATTTTGTTGGGTCAGCAGGAACAATGGGACTAAAGCTACCAAGACAGCAGGTACGGCACTTTTTCTCGGATGCAATATATGCATACATGCCCCATGATCCTCTCTGCTCCCAGTGCTGTCAGTGAGCTCTGTGGGTCTGAAGAGGATGAGTATGTATGACAGAAAGTTACTGCACTCCTTCTCCCATTAACACGAGAAAAGGTTCACAGGAAGTTCACCAACAAGAATATCCTCCGCTGATCCAAATATGATTCAGGGAGTGAAAGTTAAACGAACAAAGGAGGGCCAGAATCAGGCCGAGTCACACTCAGGCTCACAGATCACAGACAGGAGAATCCTTTTAGTGTTATCACTGGCCGCAGATATGTTCCGTCTACGAGGCTGCACGAGTGTCTATTAACGCTTTCTCTTGATAACAAAAGGTGGGGGTCCCATCAAGCTGACAGATCTGACACAGAATGTATTAACGTGTGTGGTGCTCTCTCGTACGCTCTTGTGTCTTCTCCGGAGTGCCCACACCGTTCAGTTGTTTCCTTAATGCTGTTCAGCACTTTGCTCATTTGCCCCGCACCGTGTGAACCGCTGCAGGAGAAAATAATGACCAAACAAAATCCCATATGTGTGTTTTGCATAAAGAAGCAGCACATTTTCTAAAGGTGGAACGGATATTACCCGGCTCCTCTTGGAGGCTCTGCATTAACGAGCACACAGTCCATCAAACCAAATGCCCATTTAACCACCTTAAAGAGAGATTAATATCACTGAACTTTTTAAAAAGCGCCCTGTGGCTCAAAACTTTTCTTTGAATCTGATGTATGGCTGCATTCTGGCAAACGTGCGATGGATAATGTGTGCAGTTTTTCTTGGTTAATATAATTTGTTTGCCAGTTTGACTTGCTGTTGATGTTTTATTTAGCTGAACACAAAGCGAGTTGCTCCCTCTAGTGGCAGAACCCTTAAATTTTAATGAGCTCTCATTGAACTGTCACATACAGTGTGTCACAGATGTGTGTGCCCTACAGAGCTGCAACAGCTTTCACACTGGCAGTGGTGACGGTATATTTAAAGTAGAGCTACTGAATTATTTGATTTATTTTCACTAGTTACAGTTTGAGTGGCAGAATATCAATATTACGTGGAAGCGCAGGAAAATACAGTCTGAATCACCGTTTGCATCTAATAGTGTCAGTGTATGTGTATGAGGCATGTAAAAAAACAAACATTAATTCACAGGGCAGTGGTGTGTTACTGTAGACTGTAAAAACATGAAGGGGATTCCTACCATCGTTACAGAGTGGTCCTCCGAATGTCGTCATGCTGCAGTCACAGCTGAAGCCCTCCCACTGCTGAAGACAAACACCCTGATTGGCACACGAGTCCTCTTGGCACGTCGTGCTGGGGCCTGAGCACGGAGACAAGTAACGGCTCAGTGAGCAAAGTTTCAGAACAGCGGGCGGCTCAGATTGTAGGTTGACGTATACAGTGAAATCAAAGTCACGTTGAACACACAGACAATAGGCATCTGCAAACGGAAGCGTACACAGGACAAACATACAGCACCGGCTGCCACTTGTATTCTTCCCCCAAAAAGTTGTTGCATATCGTGTCTGCTCAGTGAATTTTAACAGACATGAAATATATTTGACATGCTTTTAACGCTTGGATTAAACTGCTGTTAATTACTCAAGTATTTTATTTCATGTTTTTACACTTAAGCATAGCACAATACAGAACATTAAAATGCAATGACTAAAGTTTAATGTTTATAATCCATTTATCTTTATTTCATATTTACACCACACACTATGTTTCTACAGTATATATAGTAATGTATACCGTTTTGGCACTTGATTTAAGCGCCGTCTGAAAGCTGAAAATGCACTAGTTTACCATCTGAATCGAAAGACAACGCTCGGTTTTCAAGCCCTAGGGAGTCATACACGTTCTTTAAAATGTTTCCCATGAAACGATCATCTCCATCCTTCCGTCAGCGTATCAGTCAGTCAGTCATGTGTCGGTCTATCGTGTGGAGGTATTTCGGTTGATGGAGGAATGTTAGTGGAATGGCAGGGGTAAATGTTGGGATGAATGTTGGTATAATTTTCATTTTATGTTAAAATGATGAGATATTTTTATTGTTATTGTTTTTATTTTAAACTTCTGGCCACTTTTATTTATGATTTATTATTATTTAATTTCATCCGGACCAAAGACTAGAGCAAGCAGTCAAACAGCCACAGTATGCTCCATAATCATGGAGCTCAAGTTTAGTCAACGGCATGAAGGCAGCGTGCATTTCTTCTATTGTGTTCTTGTTTGCTCTTGTGAGAGTGTGAAAGCAGGTTGCTCAGCTGCTGAATGTTGAAAAAAAACAAACAAACAATAAAATCAGTATAAAGTGCAGCCACGGTAGCTATGGTAACTGGGTAGTAGTTTAGGCATTTGCTGTAGCAGTATCAAGGCTGAATAATGCAACGACGAAAAAGCTGTGCACAGTGTACATTCTGCACATTCTGTACATTTTTTAAGAAAAAGTTTAATTTCTGATTTTATAACTTTGATCTCCTAAGAAGTGCTTGTGTCACATTTAATATTTACATATGCGTCAAGTAACTAATAAAATAACAAATGTATACTGATAAAAATCAAAATTTTATTTAATAAAACTGTTTAGGGGTCTCATAAAATGTGAGACAATAATCGCACTTCAAATTTATCCTATAAATAAAACTATAATATACGGCCAGTGGTATTACTTATGCTTCACACTTTTAGTTGTTTCTTTAAATTCTTCAAAACCGTAACAGAGTGGCATTAACAGAAATATGGAATTTATTTAAATAAAAAATAAAAAATATGTCAAACATAAAAGAAAGTGATGTCTGAGTTTTAACACCTGAATATGTTAAATCCATGCAGGATAAAACATTAAGACTATTATGAGGCATGCAAAAGGATCCCTTACATGTACAATACATGAATAAAAATGAATATAAATAAAAACTTAGTAACCATGGGAAGAATTTAAGTTGAGAGTGCAAAAAACATGTGCCCCACAGCGTTTGATACAAGATGATCGTGATGCTTGTATTCCTACGGGCTTGAAGCCCATTACATATGACAGGTGAGTGAATGGGAAATAACGCAGTCATCTTGCTCAGGGACATGTGGAAATTGTGGAGGACCGTGGAGAGGTGGAGGGCAGGGATATCGCAGATGCAAAGGAAGAGGGGAGAGGTATCAGACTCTGTAGCAAACAGACTATCTACCTTGCAAGTCAGCTTTCATCAATGCAACTTTTGTCAGCAAAAATAATAGGAAAGGAAAAGGCAAAGTATACCAGCTGTTAGTAGAAGCACCAAGACGTCAGAGATGGAGTAACACAAACACAGACTGTTGAAGCAGGAGGGACAGAGGGAGGGATGTTTGTCCTCAGGAAGAGCCAGAGGGGGAAATCATCTTGTATAACGATGGCCGGATTGAAACTGTAATTTACTGTCATTAAGAGAAGAGGATAATGCTTCTACTTCTTGCCTTAGTCGAATGCTTTTAGCAACTATATGCTACCTAGTGACTCTGTTAGCCTAATCCAATAGATGTGATATCATTCACGTTTAGAGCAACCCCTGATTCTTCCGAAACCGGCAAGTCCGACAGAATTGCGCAGGGCCCTAAATTTAATTACACTTGTAATGTTGCAACATGAAAAGATCAAAAGTTGCGTGCCAAACATAAAAAAGAAAAAAAAAAAAGAGTGGGATGAATTGTGAAATTAAACTAAGTGACTGACGCTGAAAAATAAATCAAATATTGTCTGTGGATGCGGCACACACATTAGACTTGGGCAAATGAGATTCATGCATGCAACAAAGGCCTCATACATAATTCAAGAGGACCGCTCCTGGCAAACTCTCAGATCCAGCGAGCATGCACGGCGCAAAACAGAATGGGGATAAAATGGGGAAATAACACTGGCACTACAAATATGGCAGAGAGAATAATCAGATTATGGCCAAGTGAAACAGAAATGATTGCCCGTGGAGGAGTGTCAGAGCCTGATGCGTAATAACAGAACGCTAACACACTTTATGGATGTTAAATGATGAGCCACAGGTTGCCAGTGTGGGTGCTTTCGGGGAGGGGGTGTGTTTTCACAGTGTCTGTCCCAAGTATGAGAATGGGAAGAATGAGTATTACTGTATGTTGCCTCAGTGTCCCCTTAAGATAGTTTTGTGAGAATGAGAGGAAATCCAAATGATAGATAAAGAGGATTAAAAGAATTCTTCTGTGAGTCGTGAAGTCAGACTTTAACTGAACGCATCTCTCTTGAGCCACCTACCCACCAATCAAATTAAAAACCTGAGTTTTTCAGTGTGAACCAATCACTGACTCACCTTCACACCCTCTCTCTATCTGTCCCACGCAGTCCACTGCATCTGACATCAGGTCTGGGAGCCGCCCGTTCAGATCCACAGACGCCAGACAACCTTGAAAGCCCTCCTTTGCGTGCACCAGTTTGGGCAGCTCCTTGTACATCTCCTTAGCCACCCCACCAATAAAGAGGCTACCTGTAAAGAAATGACAAATGTGACGACACTGACCCCTAGTGGATGTTGAACACGATACTCGGCTCATGTCATAACTTGCTAGAATAAAATCTCAAAAAGTAAAATAATACCGCTATTGGCCTGGAACTGAAATGTTCACATATTAAAGACATAATTGTTAGAATGTCTAAGCCAAGAATATGTCAGTTTGCACTTTTCTTCTTTTCATCAGTAACAATATTGAACTGACGTAAAGTAGAATTACACCAGAATTAAATTTAGAAGGACTTTATGATCTTAACTGACAATTCTTAAAGTCTTATCCAAGGCCAATCACAGACCTCTTAAGTGTCTTCTTCTTTGACACACCGTAAGTGCTTGAATAAATGAGTGAGCAATTCATGCTCAGCGATGGTTATGAACGAGCTAGTGCTAGTGCAGCCTTTCAGTCACAGAATCGCCTCTTTCTAGGCCACGGCCGCCTTGATTTCATTAATCTGTACAAATTCTGCATGTGTACGCACCCTTCAGGTCCAGGTTTTTGGCTCCTGTAGTCGTCTGCGTGGTAACCTTGGTATCAATCTTGACAGTGTGGAGGTTGTTGGTGTCCCTGGAGATTATGACATTGTGCCACTGGTTGTCGTTGAGGGGCTTGTTTGAGTTGCCTTTGATTAAGTGTGCTCCGTTCCCCAGGTCTGACACATAGTGCAGGTAACTGGAAGCAGATACATTTAACAACATGAGTGGATGCTGAAGTGAGAAATTATCAGAGAGACTGAAAAGGTATATGTGAATCACTTAGAGCGTTTTTTGCAACTTAAGGGACAGTTCAAATGTATTTCCTCCTTCTCATCAATCTAATCTGCTTTCATGTGAGTGAGTTTTGTTTGTGTCTATATTGTATACTGTAAAAACACAGACAGCAATATCTCTTTACAGAACTCTTGACCTGGTTAACTCAAGAAAATCCACATTTTCTTGGTGAATTGTGAGCCGTTCTATGTAGGGACTATTTTCTGTCTACCAAACTACAGCCATGGAGAACTGACGGCTTATCTGTGACTGGTCCCTGACAGGACCCACACAGATTTGTGACAGGTCCCCACTGGGTCCTTGGCTATAATGAGATTGCCCTCAATAATTTAGTGAATGCAGTCCCTACTCGTAACGTCCCGTAAGCAGGGCATGTCATGCAATGCTTCATCTACTCACAGGGAGGTGCAGTGATTATTTTATGGGCATCGGGTTGTTTTCTCAAATTAAGTTTATCCCGTGCAATGAGCATTATTCAACAGAAAGTTTAAGCAGCTCATCTGTTCTTAATGAATCACAGGCCGTCTGTAGGAGGCTAGAATGTATCTGTGTTTAAATTACCGTAACTCACAGTGGTTTGCGCTGTTTACACTGGGAAGTTTTGCTTTTGCCTGGAGGACTTTCAGGACAACTCAAGGGTTTAATTAACTTTGCTTTTACCAACAAATTCCTCCCAACTCTCTCTTCCTGGGGCTCCCTGATCTTGCATCGCTCCCCAACCTGGAACCCAGCAGCGGTGTGTCAACATTCCCGTAATGGCAACTGTCTTTTTCTGGAAAGCACAACTTCCCAGTGTTCAGCCACATTTTGAATTTTGTCCATCGGTGAGTTACGGTAATTCAAATACCACAAGCAATATTTTGTGTGCAGATGGATGTTCAGGTCTTGAAAGGTTGAATAATGACAAATATTTGATTAGACTTTAAAACGGTGCAAAAGTGAAAAAGCAAATAGTGGAACTCGAGTATTCATGCGTGTGTGTGTGTGTGTTCAGATGTGTAGTATCGCAAAGTGCAGCTGTCTGGAAAGGCAAATAACTGGCAGGTAGCAGAATTAACAAAAGGGCTTCTGGGCTGTTCTGAACAAATCAGCTTTAAATGAGCGGTTTATGGGCTCCGTTTGATTTGCAAGCTCATTTTAATTAAAATATATGACTTCAACACTTAGCACATTGATTACCCTAACTTCAGGCGTTACTTAAAAGAAGGTTACACTATGGCTGCATTTGAGCAATAAGAAACGCACCCCTTGCGCATTGGATTCTCTTTTATGTCGGGTATTTGCCGTGCCTTCATGAAGATTAAAAAGAACAGTGCTAGCCGACAGCTCTTTCAGTATTTATTCTGGCGTAGGGTTGATAAGGGAAGTCCCGCAGTAACGGCATAAAAAGCCGCCATGAATTACATTCTGTTTGGATGCTGTCATATGTAAGTGAATTATTAAAGCCATATTCACTTGTGTGGATATTCAGACATAAATAAACATCACCCACAATGGGAGGCTTTATGAAAGTAATTCAGCACAGTTTAGACATGTTCTTTTTCTTTTCATATTTGCTGGACTTAATGCCTGATTTTCAAGTAGGACTACTCTACATATGCAATGTGTTTATAGAGAGGACAGTTGTGTAGTTACTTTAGCACTAAAAACACAACTGTTTCTGGTCATTAGTGGTTTGTAAGAGTAGTTGTTATTATGCAAAATTAGGAAACTGCCCAGTTTAATGTGACTAACGTCATTTAATTGCAGGCACTTACTTAGACGGTAACAGGCCATGGTCATTTGAGTTTTTGTGTGCACCACCCAAAGATGTTCTAAATAAAAACCTAAACCACCCATGCAGAACTGAATAGGCCACTTGGATAAGTGGTGAAGCGTCTTCAAGAAAACCAAACAAACAAGTCCAGCTGCCTTTATTTTAGTTTTGTCTTTTAGATATAATACAACCTTCATGACAGAGAATCAAACTTCAGTTCTGGCTCCTTGTTGCTTCACAAACTCAAGGTGAAGCAGCACAAGGATAACACGGCAGCGACTCACTCCAACCTACTGAAAAATGTAACTTTTTATGACTCCATATAATCATTTGTTTCTTGAAGAAGCTGAAGCGAATGTAGCCAGTTTCTGCACTCGTACCCATGCATGACCCATCAAACTCACCCTTTGACCAGCTCCACCACGATGAAGTCGTTCCCATCCCCGCTGTTGTACAGGATGAGGCCGTCGGAGGAGGTGGTCTTGAACTGAAAGAAAAGGTGCATGGAGTAGTAGGCCTGCAGTGTGGTGAGAATCACATAGCTGGAGCGCGACTTGAAGGTGACGGGGTCGGCAATGATGTTCTTGAAGCCAATCATGGCATTGAGCTCACAGTAATCAATGTCACCGTTTTTACAGAGGTCTATGTAGGCCATGCCATTGAAGGAGAGACTCTGAAGGTGGCCAATGAAGTTGGACGGCACCATGGACAAGAAGCGCTTCTCTGTCACAATGCCCGTCTCAATGTTATGGAACTCCAGTTGGGTATGGTCACCCGCCATTTGACCTTTAATCAGTAGAGGGGGGGAAGGAGAGAGGGTGTTATTTAGGAGTACAGTATATGACAATTAAATGGCAATTACTGTACAATTAAAAGATACGCTACAGATTGGCTTTAGCCTGTCCAAGTATAATGCAACACTTAATTTGACAAATTTGACAAACGGAAATCTCAAAACTTTTTTTTTGTTGTTGTTGTCTTGAAAGTTGCACATTCATTTTGTATTCAGGGAGGTACATAAATATTTTAATTTTCTATTTTTGAAGCCCAACAAAGTCCCACAGAGAGTATGCCCTGACAGTTTGGTTGTAAGTTAAAATTATTCAAGGACAGACTTATCTAAAACCATTTTCAAACAGCAACATTTTGTCAAAGAAAAGAACTCGAAAGGCTCAGTAACAAGCTTGTCGCGAAGAAAATTAACAGTGTATAGTATGAAACAATACATGTAAAGATGTTGGTTATTCTGTAATAGAGATATTCTGTAATCATCTTACAGAGAATCTGACAACCGATAAATGTTACAACGTGTTAAGGTTTATATATTTAAAAAAAAAAAAAAAAAATCAAACAAGAGTTAGATGAGGCGTACCTTCCACGGGCGGAAGATCGTCTACGGTCAGTTTCAAACTCTTGCCCCTCCTGAACACACGCACTGTGTGCCACTCATTATCGTTCAGATTCTGACCAGCAAAAATAGTCTCTGGACCTTTGCCTGCAGGACAGTCCAAACAATGGTTAACACACATGCATACACACAAACACACACACACACACGCACGTACATAGCAGAGAGTCTGAAAAATAGTAGATGTAAACAGAATCAGAGAGGAGGAGGATCGAAAGGAGGACAGACTGAAAGAGTGGAGTACAGAGGCAGAAGACATTAAGGTAAACATAGTTAATGGTCCATAAAAACGCATCATTCTGACTTGCATTTGCAGCACTGATCGCACCATTAGATAGGGCATCATGTTTTTGAATTCTCACTGAACACCATTTTCCTTGAACCAACAGGAGGGAGGCAGTAATCAGGGCGTTGAATTATCATTACCAGCAATGTAATTCTGTGAATGTTTAATTTAGTTAACAAAAGAGCTCTTTTCCTCAACTTCTTTTTTTTTTTTTTTTTTTTTTCATTCCGAACATGCCACTTGGTGGCAGCAAACAACCACCAAAAGGCTACGACTGAGCAAGGCACTTAACAACTGAGCATCACTCTCCATCTTGTTTACCTATGACAGTGCAGCCCAGCATTTGATCTCTCTCATGTCCAGCATGTGAAATGAAATAGCAATGCTGAAAAGAAATACTTGCATAATGGGGGCAGCGTGCTCTGGGATGAGGGGGGAAAAAGCAATTTAAAGTACAACAACCAGTCCAATGTACCTGGAACCATATACACAAAAAAAAAAAAAAAAAAGCAGGAAATACAGAATGTGATTTTTATCAGCACCTTTGAAAAGATCACAAATTCCCGCTGAATGTAACAAACGTCCATTAAACCCAAATACCAAATCAGCATTTTGACTAAAAGATATTTAACTACTAACAGTGCAGTGTTTTAGTATTGCATGAAATGTGTCACTGCTTGCAGGCAGTAATGGAGATGTCACACTGAATCACTGGGCCACAGACATCAAGGAGAGATTTAGAAATGTAGATAACTCAGAGAAATTGGACCAAATCTCACAATGTCATGAATAGAAAAACATATCTCTCCATTAGGAAATTCCAACATTTGTCCAACTGGGAAAACAGCTCCCCCCCGTCTCAGAGCATCTTTGGATTGCAGTATAGCTCTGATGTTCCCCTGCTGGGCACACATAACCAAACAGGCCAATGAGGATGTGCCACTGAGACAGTATTAAAATCCCCAGGCTGCGGATACCTTGCCCACTGTGGGGAGCATTTCAGACGGGTGCCAGGTTCATTTGCCTGAACCCATTTGTGGCTATTTATTTCCTGCTTTCCTGCAATCTTCAAAGCTCCGGTGCAATGTGCATGCAAATCTGAGGGTGCCAAAGTACTGGGACACACTCAATCTCAGAGGCACGGTTCTGCTTTGTAAGCACTAAACACTGGGGCAGGATTGAAACCACACAACTGGCAAGGGATTAAGGGGGAGAGATATGAAATAATGGGATGGAGTTGGACTTGAAAGCATGCTTGATCTTTGACTTCCATCATTCTGTCCTTGTTGCTCTCCAAGGAGGAAAGAAAGGGACGGGGCAAAAGAGGTCAATCGTATCAAGAAGCACATTCCTGCACAACAGTCAGTGCTGGTTTTATGCCTGTAGTGAGGTGTGTTGTCCAAACAACCAGATGCTGGCCAGGCATAAAGGGTCTGCTGTCTGTGTGTCCAGCCTCCCATAGTGCTCTCACTGTCGGTGATCCATCTGCAGTGATGGATCTATAGTGATCCCTCCCTGCGTCACTGGCTTCAGGCCCAAGGGAACGGTGGAGGCGTGTGGCACAGGGCAACATGAGAAGATGTGATTATCCAGTCAATCAGCTTCGACTGGCTAGGTGACAGGTCAGATACTGGTGTTGCCTGCCCTGACACTGTGAGTCACACAGGTGGAGGGAAGGGGAACTCACTGACCACGCAGTCAGACACTGTGCTGGATTACCGTCAATACAGACGTCAAAGCCACAGTGACATGGCCAGGAAGGCTTTGGCTTGTCCAGATGGTGCCTTAACTGAAGAAGGATCAAAATGTAAAGGAATGTATGTTGGTTTCAAGAACCACCGACCCAACATACACTGACCAGGCATAACATTATGACTGCCTTCCTCATATTGTGTGGGTCTCCCTTGTGCCTCCAAAACAGATGTGACTCATCAAAGAATGGACAGAATAGTCCTTCTTAGGGGACCTTTGCGTCCTATGGGTTGAGGGGAGGGGCCACTGTGGACTGGTCTGGTCTAGGTGGATGCTACATGTCTCAGTAACATCCACAAAAATTCCAGGTCCAAAGGTTTCCCAGCAGAACACTGAAATGTCACAAGACGGTCAATTTTACTCACTTCTCCTGTCAGTGATTTAGTGCAGCCACAAAAAAACATTGCTCCTTAATTTAAAGGTGTTGTTGTCTTCATTGGACATTACAGTACTTATCCTATATTGATTTACTATTTCAGCTTTTTGGTATATTCAAAATAATTAATAGATGAAAATTATTTTGAGAAACTTCTGAACATGTGCTTTAACTTGCAGCCAGAGTACAAATTCTGCTTTTGACTTTCCTCGTACAGGGATGAGTAATATTGAACCGTGTTACACCGAACGGAGACTGCAATGATTGGGAAGCGTTGAGTGTTTTTAACATTGGCAACTTGATTAATGCTTTAATTTAATATATGCACCGCCATTCCACACCAGCTCTGCCAATGCTTTTGTAACCTGAGAAACTAGTAGCTACCAGCTGAATGTGACATGTGGAAAGTCACGACGAAAGCCTGTTCCGTTGTCAAGGACTTCTCGCTACCGTCGCCTGAAGATTTTACTGACAAATTGGAGAGGGACAAAACCAAGGAAAAAAGATTAGAAAAGGTTTCTGGAGTGCAGCCATACATGTCTGAGCCGCAGACGGCTGTGCTGATGCTAGAGGAGAGACACAGGAGGAGAAAATTAGAGGAAGTGTTTCATTGGACACTATTTGTTACACTCCCTCGAGTTCAGGATGAGTCATCAACATTTTATAGCTGTTTTACCGGAAATTATACTTTGGAATGTAAGAGTACCTACAAAAATACTGATTGGTCATTGTTGAAATGGTGTATGGGTAATGTCTAGAGCTAATCATTGCATATGAAAACATGATTACTTTTAAATCTAACGACAAAGCAGCCGAGAAAGATACAGGCTCTGGGCTAACAAGACAACACGCTCCTCACACGTTATGCGTCCTCACGTGATCTATCATATCTGACATGAACACAGGTGTATCAACCATGTAACAGAATGCCCCGAAGCTCTTTCACACTAAGTGGGTCAAAAACAAAAGATTGATGCGTGGATAAGATCAAATGCCTGAGAAGAACCACCTTCAGATGCTGCTCAAGAAGGTCATGGAGTGAATAATCGCATTACATGGCCCTTATCCCCTCCTCTCTGGCTACACTGTAATTTGTGATTATTCTGCAAGTTATTGTATAATAGAGGACCAGAGCAAGACAAAAAAAAAAAAAAAAAAAAAATCTGTCACAAGATATTTTTAGTTCATATTTTAGCTTGTTGTCACTCAGTGTGTGTTAACGGTGTTTAAGTCAAAGTGGCAGTGTTTTCTTCAGACAGCTCTGGGCAGCCCCAGGGAGCCTAGGTCCCTAATTGACAGTGATGTGTTCTTTGAGTCGGTGCGGAAATTCTTCATCCACCAAGCTGACCGGGGCTGCTGTGCCTGACAAGATACATTAATTAACACGGAAAAAAAGAGGACAAAAATAACAACCTAGAAAAAAAAAGAACGAATGCTAACACTTTATAAGTGGAAATGCACTGGCTTAACACAGTTCCTTCCAAGAACTTCAATTAAACATTCTCTTCGCTCCTTGTGACACAATTAGGTCTGAAGCTATTCAAGGAAGACTTTCTGCTTCACGTCTTGTTCCCCCTTTGATTTAAACATCATTTCCCCTATATTGTACTACTGAATGTTGTCAGGATCTAAATATTTCTCTTTGAAATATAGAAAACATCTGCAGCATAAGCCAATGTTTATACAATGATAAATCTATATTCTGCAAATATGCCACGTGCCTGAAATCCTTTAACAGAAAACGTGCACAGAATCAAGACCAAAATATATAACATGGCAGTGTAAAATGAATTATTCACACAAAGAGCGGAATTAGTAATGTTTAGATCTGTCACAAGTATTGTAGTGTCTCTCTTGTGTTCACAATTATTTTCTGATCGTCTTTCTGCGTTATCGTAGGAATAGTCTTCATTCGTTTGTATCATCCTCTACGGTGTAATGGAACATGAGGGGGCCGTTATTGCCACTGACTGTTTATCCTGAGGCACTTAACTCCTAATATTGGCACAGTAACATAGTCAAATAAACGCGGCTGTTTAAAACGGATGAAAAACAAGCGTTCAAAGAAGTCTTGTTTTTATTGGCTGGCAATCGGCAACTAAAAATTCCTATCTGCATGGTCTGCTTTATAGCTAAATCATTCAGTCCAAAGGCACACTACCAGTATTTATTAGTTCAATGCTAACTAAACAGCAATATCCTGCCTTCGTCTGTGTTAGTAAAATATTGCATATAACCAAACAGATTTGGAGGATATTTGCAGAATGAATGACTGCGCAAATACAGTGATCATAATAGCAAATATTAGTACAACAACTACCGATGTCCCTGTATGCACAGATTACGCCTTCCCACTAGCCCCGTAAACCGAAAATGACCTTTTAAGGCAGCTGAATGCGGGAATTAGAGCTTAGAGCTTCTTATTTGCATACACAAACAAGGGGGGATGCAATCCAAGATGCACGAACAATGCTATTTAGCATTTAGAAAGGTGTTAAGAAGGGACGGCTCGCAGGAGCATGTCTGGAGGTCACATCGTATGATTCTGTGTGGAGGCGTTGTTGTATAAGTCTCCACTTCTCATCAGGGGATGACCTTCAACTACTGTAACACTTCACACACACGCACACACACGGAGCGATCCACTAGTGTTTTCAGAGGACGGTTTGTTGTTATGCAGAGGATGTGGCACAGTCTGGCGCGCTATTGGAGAGCTTAAACTGTCTCATGTCTGTTGGTATTTACTGATACTGAGAGCGTCTGCAGCTACGGAATCATTAAACAGGAAAAAGGCTCATGTATTATGACTCCAGAGGAGTAATTATTAATTCATCACTGTTCCTGAATAATAAATGTCAAGGATATTTACCTCCCAAAATATTGCCATGTAACCTCTTTGTCCCATCGCACACGCGCACACACGCCAGCCCGCGAATCCCACAACAAGATCTATTCTCTCTCCCTCCCTCTTTATCCCTTTCTTTCTGCTCCGTGAGGCAGGTTAATGAGAATAATAAAATCACACTCTGTATTTCCTCTGTGCTTTGAATGGCCTCATCAATTTACAACTGGCGTGGAATGAAAGGAAGAAAGGAAGCAAAGAAAAAAACAACAAAAAAAACACAATAGGGAGACAAAAAGAAATCATGCATGTCTAAAATACCTGCGCTTCCATAGCGTGCGTTTTATATCAGGCTGAGTTCAGGAGTGAAAAGGTTCATTAATTAAAAGAATCACAGCTGACTGCCATATTTGGGTTTGTCATTAAGTCGAGCCTCCCTCCGTTTCATGCCTTCTGCTCATTATCTTCCTGGACACCGCCAAGAATTTCTTATGTTCCCATAGCTCTTACAGTTTGCTATGATGACAAAAATTTAATTGCAAGTTGCAAGTCAGATATATTAGAGCATTGATTTGAATTCCCTTTGCAATAACCTCAAGGTATTATAATGTCAGGGTCATAATATAAAAGTGAAATCCAAACACATCAATAAAGTAACAATTCTAAGAAGAAGTAGAGAAGAAGAAGAAGAAGAGGAAGAAGATGTGAACAGTGACTTACTGGAGGTACAGTTAATCCTGATACAATCTAGACGGGGAAGAATAGATGAGAGATAAATTCATCTTTCAACGTTACAGCTGCAGACATCATTAAAGCATACAGTCCACCCCTCTGGGGACACACACACGGACACTGTCCGTCCTCTGATGCTCTCACTCGTGGCCCTGAGCTGCAGCGAGCTGGTGAAAGCACTGCAGTGCACTTGTGCCAGAGGAGCACAGTTTATGAAAATACATGTTACAGCAACGTTGAAAATAGAATCCAAAGAGCTGAGCTTCACTCACGTGGCAGCGTCTGCATCACTTTGTTGTTTTTTTTTCATGGGGCCTTTTTTGTTCTTTTAATACTGTAAATAGTGATTTCTGTTTTTTGGAGGATGGCTTCGTTATGAGAGCATTAGATTTTGGCCAGGGTCACACAGGGCCAACGGGAAGGTATTTAAACCCTCTACCCCCTCGTTCCTCTTTATCTAACCAACTATATCTTGACAAATCTGCAAGATCACTGTGTTTTCCCACCTATTGTTGTAACATCAATTAAACCATGTTACATACTCATCATACTAAAATATGCAGTGTGCATTGCTGTGGCGCAAATGAACAAATTACATTCAATCAGGTTGAGTTTTACATTAAAATACAATTTGACAGAATTTACATGGGAATTGACATTTTGTGCTTCACTTTTATGATCATTTATCTGAGGGCTAAGACTTTATACACAATGCACAATCAGCTTTTAAAGTATGATGTATTTCTATAGAATTTACAATATAGTAGCTCCACTTGAGGCACCTTTAATGCTGCAAGCTATTGCATCTATGATTTAACACAAAATACATATTTTTCTCAAAACACCTACATACATTTGAGGACAACATAAGCAAAGTCATCTTCACCTAAAGGTGTAATAAAATTTTTTTTTTTCCCAATCCTTTTCTGATCGATGTAGATCTGTGACTATTGTATTTGATTCTCTTTTCTAGTAGATGCAGCAGTTCTTTCAAGGTAACCGCTCATTTTTGTCTCCATTCTACTGGCGTCCCTCTATTTGGCCTTACAATATCAAATAACCCACTAGCATTTCTAAACTCTGTGCCTTTCTATGCCTCTCCGTTTCCTGAGGAGGCGCTTGCCTCGTCGTGCTCTGAGAAAGGTGACCCAGATCGAACTCCCTCCCCTCCTTCCCATTTGGCCCTGCTTGTCATGTGTTGTCAACCACAGCAGAAAAGTGGTCGCAAACAGCCAGAGACCAACGCTAGCCTACCCTCACAGGGAATGCTCCGCTTTTTTCAAGACAGGGGGGAGTGAGACGAGATCGAGACTGGTGATGGCTTCAGATGGAGAGAAAAAAATATATATAAAGAAATGTGTCAAAGATTATTCAGTGGTAAACAAAGAGTGGTGGCCCGTTGTTTTCGTCGGAGGGCATCTTTTTGTAGTCGCGATGATCTGACTTGTCAGCCCTGTCAGTGTGTGGCGCTGTTGTCTTCCGTGGCTGCACACATCCTTCCTTGTGGTGTGACAGCAGACTGTCTACTTTGCATGCACCGCTAAACGGCTCCGCTTAGGGAACCCATTTCTGTTTAGCCAGTGGAAAGGAGAGATAGAAGGCTATCATTTGAGCGGCGTTGCTCTGTTTGAGAGATATCAAACTTTTCACAAGCATCAGTGGATTCTTTCCCGAGCAAATAGGCGCAGATGCACACAGACACGCACGCGCGCGCACACACAGGAATGTCTGCGTCTTTCATTTCGTCCTCAATTTTCAGCTTTTCGCTGCAGGCAGGGGGAGCTTGTCTTTCTCTGTTCTCATTTAAGACACTGTTGCTGATTTATGTGCAATCATGCATTCCTCCCACAATGATTAAAGTGCATAGGTGGGTAAAATCATTAAAAAACATGTGTGCAGGTTGTCGACTGGCCGCCAACTCGCAACTAAAGGCGTCATCGTGTTAGGTAACTGCTGTCTGAGAGGAGCTACGCTGTTATAAAAAACACTCAAATTATTAGCCCCCTCATGTGAATGATGTTTTTGAAGTGAAAGAGCAGCAGGGGGAAAAAAATAAAAAATACGGCAGCGTGTGCGCTGTAAGGAAAATTCCCTTTAGAGCAATACACATCTACGGCTGATCTGGAGTGGGCAGCGAGCATTCCCTGCTGGGCGACGGTAGCTGTGTGCTCAACTGGCAGTGAGCAAAGAGCCGCAGACTCTTGCCATTGAAAGTCTTCACACCATCTCTTTCTATTCAATATGTATGTGATAAAAAAGAGAGAATACTTGTCTGCGTGGGTGGGAGAGAGTGCCTACGACTACATTCGCTCGAAGGTGTTACCTAGCCTAATTTGACTTTGCTGCTGCTGCAGTCTGTGTACATCCGAGGCGTTACCTAAGTTGACTGTCAGACGGACGCGGCCGCTCTCCAGCTCTAGTCGCAGGGAGTCAGCGGAGTCCCGGGATGTGGTGGCTATTAGGATGCCGTAGGCTCGCTGGGAGCGGAACCGCAGAGACACATCCTCGGCCTCTGTGTGCATCACCAGCGGTAGCTGGACCTTCATAAACTTGCTGCCGTCGTAGCTGAGGACAGTCGCCTCTGCGGAGAGAATAAGAAGGAAAACAAGATGAGCGATGGCTGAAATGGATTGCAGCAGTTTTATGGTAAACCAATGGCCAGGCCTGTCAGCTCAGCCTAAAATGATGTCCTATTTGTGGATATAATTTAGTGTTGTGACTTTCAATCTTGATGAGAGAAACGCATTGGCTGGTGTGACATCCTGTCCACTCGCAGAGGAATGACTAAACCATGAAGTCGAGAGTCTTCCAGGAGCGTCTGTGCTTGTGTTTTCTCAGACAGGTGCTTTTTGCTTTTTTATGGGAGCCCACTGCATCTCACAGACAGCAGACACCTACAGCCATTCTGAGCACTGATGACTACAATAATTAGGCTACTAGCATTACAAAGGCAATATAAAAGCATGGTCAATTCAAATCTCAAATCTCTGAGTAACTGTACCAGGACACAGACAAGTCGCAAGTCTAGCATTACATCATACTGTGGAAAACACACAGCGAATGCACAAACTCCCTCCAAAGTCCTGTCTCCTGACTCCACCAGAGTATGCAGGCAGGTACACGTAAGGACAGAAGTTGAGAAAAAAAAGAAAGAAAAAAAAAGCAATGAACACATCATGACAAATAAATAAAAATCCTCGCGGTAAGAAAATAAAATCAACTCAATTCAAACTAACAGAGTTAATGTTTCCCTAAAGAACAAGAAGCTGCATTGCATTCACGTTTTTTTTTTTTTTTTTTTTTTTTGTATCTGCAATATAATAGTGGCAAACTACAAAAGGACAAATTGGTATTGACTGAGGGGAAAAAAATACTTTCGGTGACAGAATTGTAATAGTCTGTGGACCTTGAATATTGAGCTTCTGCTCTGGGTGACTGCATTTACTCAAAGCATTAAGCACCCGTCTGGAGAAATGCTGGGGAGATTGTTTAACGCTGGCAGGAGGTTGTAACAACATTTCCGGTAGTGTAACTAAACCATAACCCAATAACAAAGCCATTACTGCAGCTGCAGTGCTGAGACAGATAGAGGCGAGTTGGAGGGACGGGGGGAGATGGAGAGCGGTGGGGGTGATAGGGTACCGATGTACACACACCACCTCATCACCACTTCCTCGTCACACAGAGCCAATGTCACATCCATCCCCTGGGATGGCTCCGTCACATTCCTCACCCAAATCCAATTTCTCCACGCCCTCCTGGGGTACGCTGCGGATGACAGGGGCGTGTGACAAACGAGTTCTCACTGCTAAACTGCCTGCTTCCTGCCAGGCAGCTAAAGCAAAGGGGTGCGTTTGGAAACTGTTAGCAGATGCCGCGAAAAATTGAGCAAATGTTCAAGCTCCTAATACTTGATAGATGTTTGTCACTGTAATATGTGGTGGCACCTGGACCCAATGCAAGAAGAAACTAGTTGCAACTAAGAACTAACTGGCAGTTACAAGGCTTTACGTTGTGCACACAAACTGTCTTCTGTTCAGATGTATGTGCGGCAAAAGAGGACGTGAGTAACAGATCTGAATGCCGCTGTGGGTTGAATTTCTGCATGAGCATTAACACCTTTTTAAAAACTCTCCGTCTGAGACGAGATCCATTACACTTGCATAAATGTTCAAGCTAAAAATAGAAACACAACAGCGAGGAGATCAAATCAAACGCTCATGCTTTGATGCTAAAAATGCCGAAAATGTGTTCAATTATTCTTTAAAATAGCATGGCATTGTCAGCACTGATTTCTTAATTGCCGTAAAGTGTTCATAATAAAGTTTTCCAAAAACAAATGCCCACTTTAAGTTGATAAGAAAATCTAATATGATGCACTCCGTGCAGCATCTCAAGAATATTTTACTCGCATCAATAGTGTTTCTTTTTTCATAGTGAATAAAAGGATACAATTAATCACCACTGGAGTGAATATTGCATTTCATCCAAGATGTCATCTCTGTTGAGACTCAGATAATAGATTGTCTAAAATGCCATAAATAAGATTGCACCAGAGTGTAGATAAAAAAATATGGAGGATGACATGTGAGGGAAACACTACCTAATGCAAAGTGAGCACCTGTCAAAAATCCAATCCTGGATGCCGAGTCACTTTTAATGGCATTCCCATGTTTAATACCAAGATAAATTGAGAAGACTGAAGCTAAAGCACCAAGAGGAGGCTGTCAGCGGGGAGATGGAGCGTACCATAGTAAACCAAGCATTCATTTATGGTCTTGTTAAGCACAACGCAATGTTGTTTTCTGATTTTCACAAGAAAACTAAGAGCGGTCCAACTCAGCCCGGGCTAATAATATACAAGCCTACTAACAAGGGGAGTAATGGCAGACAGCCACACAGTTCTTCCTCTATTCACCCCCAAGGAGAACAGGTTCTGCAGGAATAGAGAGCTGTCAGCTGCATGTCAGGGGACTGTAATGTCCTACGGTATCGGGGCGCCAATCTAAACCCAATTCAACATTTGCCGGAAAAGGACTGCCAAAGGCTTGTGGAAAATGTATGTTCAACACCCATAATAAACAGGGAGAAATGGCTTAGAGACATCATAAATAATTCAAGGCGGCTCACGTCTTCTTCACCACATCGTGGTATACACAATCCAAGAAATAGACTGACTGTCTATTAAAAGTGTGAAAACAACCTGCCAGCTGAGTGGATTTCTAGAGGCAGAGAAACTATTATGCTATTCAGAAAGAGGTGGCGGCATCACGGGCCAACTTCACATCTGCTGCTCTGTGACCGCATGGCAACTTCATTAGAGCGACGAAATGAGAGCAGAAACTAGATCAGTTCAGAGTGGTGGAATATGCAACTTCAGCTCGAGCTGTCAGGAATGCACGCGACGGCATGGAGGGTATAGCATGCACGTAGCTCATTTAAGACGCTAAATGACAGTTACCATTCAGTTTAAAGATTTACATGTTAATCTTCAGACCTTCAGCGGGATCCACCAGCTAAACGCTAAAGAAACCAGACGAACGCACAGCTTACATGTCGACCTTGACGAAACATGAGACTAATTTCATATTTTCCTTTACGTTTGCACACTTAAACACGTTTGATTGTTTATTTCCAGGGGCCACAACCTCACATATTGCCGTAAAATCACCTCACAGTGCTCTCGCAGTCGCATTTTCCACGCTTTTCCAACCAGTTTTCTATGCATCTCTGCGATTCGCTGAAGGGCAAGGGACAACCAGCTCTGTCTAATTTGTGACTATAGTCAAGTGTGATGAGTGGTGACTAACACACAGCGTGCTGTCAAAGGCCACGGCTAAAAGGAGTTTTAATGCTAAAACTCAGCCATGTTCCCCTTTAAGGGCGCCTCTTATGCAATATCGTTCTGCACCTCTTGGCTTTTGCTTCGGACCGATGGCAAATGGCAAATGGCTTTATGCTCTGAAAAGCAATAAATGTGCTCAAATAAACCATTTTTATTTAAATAGTTACACTAATTTACATAATGATCTTCTGTTTTATGATGTTGTGCTCTATGTTATGAAGTGAGATGTTCTACCCCCGCCAGATACTGACAGTAATAGGTTGCAATATTATTATTAGACATCCCTTCACTGAATGATGTATTTCTTAAGAGTGATGGGTCTCCATTTTTTTTCCAATAAAAAACATTTTAAGTAATATTATCCCTAAAAGCCTCTGTTTAGATGTGCACACGTCAGCAGGTTGTATGTCTGGCATTTGCGCGCGGTGTACATTAAGCGTACTTGCGTATTGATCTGCACATTGATCTATCTTAATTCCTCACAGGTGTATGTAACCAAACATTCGTCTGCAGCCCCTGTCCGTGTGACATGATGCAGACGGTGTCAGTGTTGGAATCAAGCATGTCATATCTCATTAGGGAACGTGTGCGTGCGCTGCAACACTCCTACTACACCATCTGGGAGGCTGCTTTAGCCTCACACTGCAGGACTAATATTTGGGCTAATTAGCAACTGGAGGAACAATGAAGGGGGAGACATTTGGGATGCAAGGGGGGAAATTGCTTTGTCTGCTTAATTAAAATGCCTCAAAATAGGGCGACCAGCTCCACGCGTCTCTCTTCCAAAGCTCCACCTCCCGTTTCTTCCACTCTTTGGCGTCCTCCTCCTCTGCCATATGCAGTAGCTGTATTTTGCCACCGGGTGGTACACCATGCATGGATAAGTGAGAGCCGGGGTAATTCTTTTGACAGCTCTTCGGCCTGCTGGTGCCTGCTTCATCCTACCAGTGCAGAGGCAATCTGGAGCCATCAAAACAGCTGGCAGCTTGCCAGGACCCATCCTTCATACCACTGCTCCCACTCCCACTCTCACTAATGCCAGTCCCATACACGAGGGCTGAGGCAGCCAGAAAACCAGGGAGTTGGACTGAAGCGCCGAGAAGCCAGAAGATGCTTGAGCGTTTGGAGGGAGGACAGTAGGTCATAATGGCGGAAATCTTCTCAACATGCTGCTCCAAGTGGGAAGCTGTTTCCCAAATGCGGAAGTGATTATTTTCTGCTTTTATTTTCTGATGGAATTCAAAGTGGATTTTGCCTCTTTTTTTTTCAATTCAGGAGCACTCTCTGGATAAGTAATTATCTTCCTGCAGAGAAACGATCTGTATCCCTTGCCCACTCCACCTCCCTCATGTACTATGCCCTAATTCCTGTCAACTCATTAGCTAGAATAGAAGTGCACATGTGGAAAATCAGAGCAGCGAAGAGACAAGCCTAACCACCAAATTCACATTCTTTTTCATGCATCCTTTTTTTTTTCTTTTCTCGCAAATGAAATATTAATTTCCCGCCTTAGCAGTACGTAGTTGACTGCACTCACAAGACTCTTTGCATGTCACTGATTCAGCCTGATCCTAGCAGCTTCATCTTAACCAGACCCATTGTGAAATTACAAGATATTTAGGCAATGCCATTTTATAAGGTGAATGAGTTATGCATGGAAGAATAGCACATGTAGAGCCGACACATACAAGTACGTGGGAAGTGAACTGGTGTTAATTTTTTGCAGATGAGAGGACCTGTTCCTGCTCCTGTGTTGTCACGCTGTGATAATGATATCACATGCTCTGTCTCTCTTTGACATTTCCCTTAAATATGCATATGTTACCAGTTTTCACCAATTTCCTGCTTTGCATGGATTTCATCATGTCTCGCCGTACATACTGCTGAGAGATAAACAATTTACCACTACTACACACACATGCAGGTACAGGCCCACATGAAGGTTTTTTTTTTGTTAGCGTGGGACAAAAAAAAAAACAAAAACACATTGCAAAAAGTAGCTATAAATTTGGGGTATAGTAGCTTTACATAAAGTAGATATGCACTTTAGTTGATGTGCCTGGTTAATATTAGTTCATGAAAACAAAACAAAAATCTAATCAAGCAACTCATCGGAGTTCAAATCCTGCTAACCACATCTTGGCGATATTAATATTGCATTTCTCTTTAGTGAACAAACGATTCATCCATTCACTTTTTATGTAAATAAGCCTGAAATTTAAATTGCAGAATAACTTTCCAAGAGCACAACACATTAGCAATTGAAGGATTTGGATTCCACACACAGCTGGTGGTCGCCTTAATCGACCCAGCTTTCAATCAAAAAAAAAAAAAAAGTCACAGGCCAATCCCGTGGTTAAAAGGGCCCGTAAGCTAAAGCTTAACATGCGGAAATAAATGCAGGACCATGTCCTTTTTTTCTTAATGATCACAGAAAATGCCTGTTCTCACTAGGAGCCTGACACACAATAAGGGAGTTGTAGTTGACAGATGAACATGGCAAAAAAAAAAAAAAAAAGCATGAAAGGGTGTAACATCTCTTTTGCTCCATGTGGACCTTTAAACTACAATGTCTGTTAAAAAGTGGTTCCCAGCACCAAAATCTTATCCCGCGTCTACAGAGTCTGCGCATTCATATGGAGGTTCCCTTTAATGAGGTTGATGTTGCAACAAAAGTGGTAAAAAGATCTGCAGTAGAGTGTTACACCACACAAACAAATGCTTGTTAACACTACAGCATGAACACTACTGAGGAACCCAAGAAGGTGGTGTTCTTTTATTTTTAACATCCGTATCTCTAAACTCTGGGCTTCTCATGGAATAAATTACTGCAGAGTCAGGAGTCAGTCCGCTGCAGCTAAGACGCGGAGTTCTAAGGTTTCACAGTGTGACACTCACTTCTCCTATTTCTCTTCTCTGGAGAAAGACAAACGGATAAGTATTCTGCACCAGGTCTGGTCATGAGCGAGCGGTTTGATGAGGCAAATGGTTAGCAGAAGACAGCCAATTTAAAGGCTAGTGTGCATGGTGGACGTGACCAGCGGTGTCTCAGTGGTGCATCAGTCACCTGCCACTCAACGTAGTCCAACACCAGCCCTGCGTCTTCTGAATCATTCTGTCTGCCTCTCCGGTGCTGTCTGTCTTCACACGCACACTTCCTTTCCCGCCTTATATTACTTTCGGTCTGCTGTTTGAGAGCGACTGATGTTCAACCGTCAGCCCAGATAAAAAGACCACCTGCAGGCTGTTTCTGATGATGCTGTTCAACCTGAACTTGAAAGGAGATCCCTCTCAGACAAATAATACCATATCTGTGGTAGATGTAATTAAAACCAATCTTTTGCTCTGGTTTCCTTTGATGTTAATTATATTCACACTTCCATGTCTACCTGAGAGGATGGTGCACGGTGAAGAAGCGGTGGGCAGCATCAACTTTTCGCACCGACAAAGATTATGCCTACCAGACAGAAACTATGAGCATCCTAAGAGCTAGGTAGACAAAAATTAGGTCCTACCTCTTTCGCAGGAGCGTCCCAGGTATCCAGTCCCAGAGCAGTCGCACACGTAGCGGTTCCAGCCTTCTCTACAGATCCCATTGTTTTGGCACGGGTTGCTCAAGCATTGTTTGGGAGGCTCTTTAGAGCACGAGGGTTTGACCCCGGCGGCCTTCTGGATCTCGGCCAGGCGTCGCACATCCTTACTCTGTCCGTCAATAAATAAATCTCTGATGCAGCCCACGTAGCCGTAGTTGAGCAGCGCTGTCCACACCTCTGTGGGGAACATCAGCCCCTTTTTGTTCTCTGGCAGACCCCCGAGGTAGAGATTGTCATCCAGGTCCAGGATCTCGCTTTCACCAGGGGCGGTATAAGCGGTGCGAAGGGTGTTGATGGATATGGTACCTGGAACAGAAAAACAAACAGCGGGATCAGTTTCATTATTTTTTATTTCTGACCTTCATTGAGGTTGTTCAGCAGATGGACAGATTAAAACACCTCGGGTGTAGATGCCAAAAGGCGCTATATCCAAAAACACAAACATCCAAAGAGGGCCCATTTAAAAACGGTTTGATGAAGAAATTAGACTAATTAGTGTTATCCATCTGGACAGGGTCAGGATTTTCTTCATTTAGAATGACTGATGAGTGCTGATAAGACACATTAATCACAGGGCAGCTAGTCTATTAGTAGCCTAATCTGGGATCCCAAAGAGTATCTCTCTCCGTTTTCCTTGAATTTCCCATAATAAATCTCCTTTATCTATAAAGCAGTGGTCATAAAACAGAGGGGAAAAGAAAAATCGTTGGCCCCTCTATCATTTTAGCCACCCAAAAAATGAAAAAACAAAAAAAAATATTCGCAGCCGTCTTTTTGAAGTTGATTAACGGACTGCAGGCTTTTTTTTCACCCTGTCTCTCCTTCTGTTTGCCTCTCTAACACATAAACCTGCAATGAGAGCTTGTGTGTTTCCCCACCATGATTTATCACTCTCATTCAGGTTTAATTCTCGATCTGGAGCACGGTAAACAACAGTGGACATGACTGGACTGTAAAGCTGTGGAAAAAGGAAGGCCTTGCTGTTGGACTCAGAGCGGGTAATTAATTTGTATATGGATCTGTTACTCTCAGTGCAGGAGCCATTGTGGACTTTAATTAATGGCGGCTGCCTTCACTGCCCCGCATCCTCTTCAAGTAATCTATATACTGTGCTGCCGAGGATTCGCACAGACCACTGCCTGGGGAGAGTGGCAGTGGAATCGCTGGCTGAGGACACTCAAAAATAAAATTGCCATAAAGTCATAATTTACATTTTGAGTGGCAGATGCATGTCATGGCAGATATGAACGAGCTATTAGCTGATTGCCGTGGGCTGAGCGGCAGAGTCCTAGCTGTTTGCATGTCAGGAGCATACAGTAGCTTTTAAGTTACTCCTCCAGTCAAAGAGTTTACGTTGGGAAGCAAGCCCTAAGTCACACATGAATTTTCAACACTGCTGCCTGGCACATTTTAGAGACATTAGACATTAAATGGGGCATTTCACATGCCATTACTTCTACCATTAGCATGCATGAATGTACATATTACAATTAATTAAACATATAATAAATATCTGTATTTCATATTTCCAATTAAAATAATTTTTCCTTGTTTTTTTGTTCCTTCAAATCTAAGCAAAGGCTTCCACTGGAGACAAAAAATAATGAATTCTGTGTGCTGGTAATAATCTTTGTGCTGCGTTCTCTATCGCCAAGGTGAGCCAGCATTCTCGCAAAAGTGCATGAGAGAGACAGCTCAGGACCTAGTGCACAATGATTAACCTGGTCCGACTAACATGTTCCAGCTCTTTTCTCGGGGTCCCGGCCCCAGGCATCTGTTCCAGCACTTTCCTGCCGCCACCCACTGCCCCTGCTCTCTATAGCCACAGCTGTTGAGACTTCCAAGCTTTGCACACTTGGCACGGGCCACCCATCACGCAGCCAGAACAGCTCCCTTCAGGTTATAGCTAACGAGCTCACTACATCAAACTCATTAGCGAGGAAACTTTTCTCGGGGTAGAGCAGGTGCCTGACTAAAGAATGAACATCAGTGTAGTCAGCGTGAATTGTGTGAGAAGCAGCCATCGTCTACGTTTTGCCACATCCCGACTTATTGACAGGCAGCGATAACATCACTCTTCAAGCCTAATCGACTCTTTAGATCTTCGGTTATCTGCACTTAAGTGTTATTACAGATGTAAACAGCAAACAAGAACGCTGTTAGTCTACAGTAAGCATGTCTGTCTAAAGTGATGCAAGCGGGAGACAAGAGAAGGATGTCAGCATCTCTCAGGCATCTGCTCAGATTGCTCTGCTCACTTGTCAAAGTCCTATAAAGAAGTGTGTAAACACAGTCAACCAATGTTAAGTCAGAAGGAAATACACAATCCCATGGGGACATGTGCCATCGCCATTCTTGCAGCATGGGGAATGTAACACGCACACACACACATTTCAGGACTGCCTATGTTTAGAACATTATTCATAGCCAAAAGGGGAAGGGGATGTGTCTTGTGAATGCTACCAAGCATAAAAGAGGAGGAGATACAGAACAAGATGAGAACATGCAGATAAAGATGTCTGGAAAGAAGATGAGGGTGGGGGTATACGATGACAGATAAGACAGCAGCCGCGGGAACACGGGAGCAAATAAAATCTTGAGAACGAAGTACAGTAGAGGAGAGTCGAGGCAGTGAATGAGGATAATGATGATTATGAAGATCAGCACTTTAAATAACACTTGGGCCACATTCCCGTCTCTTTCACTCGTTCTTTATGGGCTCACCTCTAAGTAGCACTCCATCATAAAACCTGAAGGCAGGTGTCCAAATGACAGCTCAGATCTCTCTCACACTTTCTGCATCAGCAGCCTGGCTCAACTTGGCATGATGTCCCCTAACCCCACTCACACATCCCCAAAACATGTTAGACAGGGGATTACTACAATCCAGTTAGGGCGATACGGCCAAATCTCTCTATGTGATTGGATTCTGTGTAGAGAGAGGAGCCGGAGAGTGGGCTGTGAGGGTGGAGGATGTGTTGTGTCTATATGTGTGTGCGTGCATGCTCCTGCTTGTTTACTGCACGTGCGCGCATGTTTGTGAGTGAAGAAGTGGCCGGCGCGCGCTCTAGCAGGAAGTGGGGCTGCAACGCAGCAATGCCCGTGTAATATCTTTGATGAGTGACCCAGAGCGCTTGCAGGCCAGAAGCCCTCACTTAAAAGCAGAGTGTCTCTTAGCGTCTCTAATGCATTGAGGTTAGGAGATGCTGTCTGAGAGCAGGAGTCCATTTGCAGGCCTGCTTCCTGTAGGAAGAGCCAGCTAAACCAAATAGGGCAGGGATCATTATCTGCCATTGTCATGGCTGAAGGAAGTGTTGCGCATGGAGGACCGGGCTGCAGATAATTATGTCTGGCTGTTGTGTTGCACTTTTGTCATGATTGATGCGCTTGGTGGTGTGTATTAATAAAACATCTGACACACAGATGAAAAGCTGAGAGTACCATATGTTTCGCGACTCATGCTCTCAGGGGACCGGGGAATTTTCTTCTTATGTTTTAAAATTACCTTAATTCTATCAAATATTTAAAAGTAGAAGAAAAAGGTACTGGGCTGTTCACCAGCCTGCACACGGAAAGCGAGTCTTACATAATATGAAATGGACTTTTAAAGCTGCATAATACTGTATGTTATAATGGAAATGTTCATTTAGGCTGCCGGCTCAGCTTTTGTTTAAATATCAACACGTCAAATTATTCATGGAAAAGATAAATATAGAAATCTCCATTTAGAAAAGCCATTGTGAAAGTTTTTATATCACCCTGTTTGCACAAATCAGCTATTTAATGCACCATTAAAGTTACATGTTTCCTCAGGGAATGGGAATTGTACGCGGCCTATTCAGTACAAAGGAACTGCAAAAAATTTCAGTGCTTCCGTTTGAGGTGCTGTGCACACATCATTACACATCATAAGCAACAGCGTTTTGTGCAGTTCATAGAAATCCTGAGATGCAAGATTCTAGATTTCAAAGGACTGCCTAATTGGCTTAAATTGAAGGGTTGACAAGAAAAATAAAATAGCACTTGTAAATTAGAAAATTGCCCGGTAATTTGAATCACTGCGGGCGGGTGCACAGAGTCCAATCATTCTTGCCAGTTTGTCTCTCCTCTCACTTGGGGAAGTAGTCATATTGCCGAGACCTTTTCATGTCCCCTTTACACTCCAGTACGTAAGTGTTGATGCCTTAGACTTGAGGAGAGCAAGAAAAGTTATTCTGAAATGTCATTAGTGCACAGCTCAGCACAGCACTGTGCAGTAACTGTCTCAGTCCTGGGAGAGACCACCTCCTGTTTCCATGGAAACTTAGGCAGGGTAGACAGAGAACAGTGAGCAGAGAGAGCTTGACGAGAGAGCTCGAGGTTCTGTGTGCATGTTTTGGTGTGTGTGTGTGTGTGTGTGCATGTGTGTACTGTACGCAAGTGTGTGGGGGTGGATGATAGGAGACAGATAATGAACACAATCTAATTCAGCAGGATAGTGCGTCTTATAGTTTAGTCTTACCTTAATGTTGTAGTGTTGTGTTATTTGGGAAGTCAAACACAATTCTTTTTTTTTGTTTTTCAAAGATTTCAATCAAATATATTACGGTATGTCACCTCAAGTATGGTGCCAGAATATTTCTTGAATTTTACAGAAATGTACATGCTAAAACTCAACATCAATTCAAACGTGCACATGTGTGGGTTCTGTCACCATTTTACCACCATATCGAGCTCAATTTAGAATTGCTTTGGGGCGGTAATGAAACAGTTAATCTAATTTCCACCTCCTGAGATGGAGTGGAAAACATGGTCAAGGGGTATATCTAATTTGCACCATGACATTGCAAGGCCTTGGCTCTGAGCTCACACTAACAAATTGCTGCTTAGATAAGCAAATCAACAGGGACCGGAGTGGGGCAACCCGGGGCTTAGAGGACACGTCGTGAGAAGGGGTTGAAACTTATTTTGTGGCAAATATCTATCAGGAGTAACAACATATTACTAATAGATAGTTACAGATGTGTTTAACGCATGCACCCAGTGCAAGAAATGGTTACATTCCAATGATGCAGCACTTGCCCTTGTATGGAAAATATAACGGTGACCTCACACTGGAACTTGCCGTTAAATAATTTATAAATGGTGCACAGCGGAACTCCTGCTCTGAGTTTCTGCTGAGTGCTGTCTCTGCAACTCGGTCTGAATTTCTTTGTCTTCATGATCATATATGGTTATGTAAACATTTATTCATTCAGTGGCCCTTGGAGGATAACACGCTGCAACTACAAATACTAACACATGCACATATGCTGTGCTATGTTCTTCATTTGCTTGCGTGTTTTCTCAATTTGCATGTATTTTTGTATCTTCCATTGTATTGAGCTCTTGAACCCTCTCAAGAAGTTCACACTTTAGTATTGTCTTAACATTCCAAAAAGTTACCTGATCTTCCATCGCGCTGGAAGTCAACATGGTACCACTCGCCGTCATTGACCTTCTTATTTACTGCTCTGGTCTTTGTGGTTCCTGAGCCCAGGTCCAGCAGAAGGTACAAATGTCCATCAAGCATCTCAATGGCAAAGAAGTCCACCTTGAGAGTTTGCGGGCTCTTGGAGTCCTTTGGTTGCTGCTTGGGTTTGCCGTGGCTGAACAGGAGAAGGCCGTTCGGTTCTGTGGTGCGGAAGTCAAAGGAGATGGAGCCCGTCTTCTTGGCGTTCCACTTGTTGAGGGTGATAAAAGATGCAGGCGTCTCAAATGTGATTGGGTCTAGAGTGGCCACATTCTCGCACTTGAAGGCCACAGTGCCGTGGATCTTCATCTTGGGATCGCCCTGCTTGGCCAGTCTTGACAGCTCAAGTCGCACGTCGTTATTTTTGTACACAACCTGAATTTATAGGAGGAGAAAGGCAGTTAATGTTACAGTAGCATATAGAGTATATATATCCACAATATGGATATACCATCGGTCATAAATGTGCTATCTAAAGATTAAAACTTTTAATCAGATTCATCACAAGGTTGCTGTGAAATAATTTCGATTAATTTTTAATTTAATCACGATTAAATATCATTCATTTTTAATCTATATTAATTGCGTTGCATTTTGCAGCAAACATAACTGTTACTACACTTTTCCCTTTCCTGTTACTAAGACAATAATATAATATAATGTGTGTGCATGTACAGCAGAAGCAAAAAAGGCAAAGCTCTAATAATTATTATACATCAAAGTGAAAGACCACTGGATCGGTCACGAGGAAGGTGTGCATGCCACCACCGGTCATCTTTGTCAAACTGCACTTGTACGTGAGAAGAAACTATGTGGCACCAAATGTCACTCACATCACCCTGCTTTCTTTGCTCCTCATCTGAGGCCGTCAAAATAAGTGCATGGTGTTCTCTGGCTGGGTGAAGTGTAAATAAGTGAGACATGTATTTTGACTCTTGGCTTCGGTGTCAACTAAAGGAAGAGACAGTCGGATTTTAAAGGCAATAGTCACAAATGTGTGAAGAAAAGGATTCTATCAGGTCGTATCTCCTGGGATGTATGCGGAAAGTGAGCTGGAGAGTGATAAATCTAAACTGGTGCCTTGATTGCCGGTGTTGTATAAAATGCTGATTAAGGCCCCAGTTGGAGTCTGTGATTAGAATGAAAGTGGGCAGATGATGGATATGCCTATCTAAAGAAAAGTAAAATAAAAAATGGTGCATGAACTTGGACATAATATGCACTGCAACATTCAGTATGTTGTATAGAATATAGAAAATGGATGAAATGAAAAGAAAGAAATCTACATATTATGCAGAGGTTCTCATATTAGTACCAGCTGATATCTTCAGACACTGTAAAGCGGACTGCGTTTCCCATTGGACTTAAACAGATGAAGTGCATTAGTGCTGTGACCTTTGAGATATGGCAGGCCATTACAAAAAAAAGCCATGCCATTAACATATGATTTGATTATGATGTGAATCGCTTTATCATATTATCATATTGTGCGGCTATACGTTACAGCCCAAGCATGAACTGACCTGTTAGCTAACTCCTTTTTATTTATTGCTGGTTTCATATGTAGACTTAGTGTTACTGTTTCATGGATGGATGTTTACGCCAAATCGACAACCTTGTAAATGTGTTTTATAGAACACTATAATGTTGCAGGTAAGTTCATCGTCAAGGCTTAAGATATAAATTGGCATCACTTCATCATGCTATCCTATCACAGGAATGGAACGCACATGAGACTGCAATAAGGTTTGACCACCAATGTCTAATCAGTTTATTCTCATGTTCAAGTGGTAATTCATGCCAAAATTGAAGAAATTCTGTCAAGCTGTTCCTTGGCTATCGTCCCGCTGTCAATTGGACATCTGGGCGGACAGACAACCCGAAAACGTGATGCCTCAGGCCAGGACAGTTAGGAGCATACTGCATACAGAAGGAGTTTTTATATGAAATACATGTTCCACAATATACAGCATCTCCACGGACTAAAATTGGCCACAATTGGTGTGCAGATTGATGCACTGATTTCTGTACAGAACTCAAACATGAGTGCTACTGTAATTGGCAACGGCCTTGTAAGAAGCAGGGACAGCCACAACCTTGTCATTATCCAATCTCCATAATGATTTTAAAGTATATCTGGTAGTGCAGCTGTCTAGTTACATCCAGTTTCTATATGAGAAAATAATTTATATTGTAGTTAATGTCAAAGATTTTCAGTGGAACTGCAGGGTGGTCATTATACATTCACCACAGAAACACACTGGATGTGTTTCAGTATAATGTGCCAAACTGTTTCCAAAGTAAATATCATAAAGACAGCAAAGACAAAGATGTCAATAGAGGGAGAATAAAGGAGTAACTAATAACAGCTACCCCCAGAGAGCACAGTCAATGATCTCTTCCACACTGCTCCAGTACTACTAATTGGTAGATAAGGTCATCAAATGATGGATAACACCATTATGGCTAAAGCATGCGTATGTATTTACATAACAAAAGAGTTGCAATGGTTCATCTATGTTGGTTCCATTGGGCCAAATCAAATGAGCTACAGCTGTGGAAAACACTAGCCATGCTTTTTACTCGCTGTCATGCTAAGCATCCACCTGAAAACGGGGACACCTCCGATGGGATTGCATTTGCATGGAGCATTATGTTTATCACTGAGTCAGATCTACTGTGTCTAACTGTTCAGGTACACAGAGCTCAGGGTGCGTCAGAATTAGGCAAGTCTTTTTAAATGATTTGTGACTGACTGTATCAGAGCGCATTTATCTGCAAGGAAATCTGGAAACGCATAATGCCAAGTTTTTATTCACACGTCTTTATCTTCGCTTTAGGAAAAATGTACAGTGTGTTCTCAGGTATGACAAACAGAATAAATTACGATATCTGCGCCTTCTGGGCTTGAGTCATGCAGACGGAGGTGCAACAGATACGGCCAATGAACCTAAATCAATTTTTTTTATGGTTAAGACAAAGGGCACCTTTCTGAGTCAAAGGAGCTTTGGTCTGAGCTATGACCGGTGCTGCACTAGTACTGCTGCACTAATTTGTCATCAAACTAGGGATGTGACAACTGAGCTATTACTGCACCGCCGTTTGTTTTGCCATCAGAACCAAAAGGCAGGCGTGGCAGCTCAGACTGGAACCGGCACACAAGTGCTGCAACGAGCCATTTGTGGACATCAATCAGGGACCACAACACACGCTTTTGAACCACTGCTCATATGCTATCACAACCTAAGATGACCGGAGACGGGACTTTGTTTAATTTAACAGTGTGGATGAGTCACTTGTCAAGTACTAAAATGTCATAAATTAAATTAAAACTCAACCAGATTAAAGAAACTATGGATTTTACAGTATATGTCCTTGGTTTCATATTTATTTGATCTTGATGTCTGCATTTGTTTGGTAATACTCAGTGAGGACTATTAAATGACACCATGAGCAAATAAAAGTGGGGGAGATATGCTGTGTCTCACTCCTCTAGGGGGCTATCACAGCTCGGCACCATATTTTAAGTTTCTGAGCAGGTCAATACATCGATCTCCGGATAGTGAGAGTAGCCGCTAGGGTAGGGCTTGCCAAGAGCAGAAACAGGGTAGCTCAGTGGGGTGGATGACCATGCTCGGGGAGCACCTATTCCAGTCCTGTTGTCACCACATCTGCAGCACCCGAGAGACATGTAGTTAAGTAAGACCCCTTAACAACCAGGCGTCTAATGAGCTGAGCTCGCCATGTGGACATGCGGTCCACACCCTGTCTGCTCATTAAAGAGAGTTGCTTCAGACCTCTCCAAGAGGTTCACCAAGGATGTCAGCTTGTGCTTGAGGTAAGATACAATATAGGACACCAAAGGTGCAAGTGAAACTACACAAGAGAAAAAGGCAGAGCGCAGAGGAAAAGGGAAAACATTCTTTTTTTTAAAATGAAAAGATTAATGAATGGATCACTTTGCAATACTTTGATGATTATTTTTTGTTTATATACCCCCAGTGATTTCTGAAGTAAATGCTGTAGGTCAGAATCCCTATTAACCAGTAAAAATATTTTTAAAAAAATCCACCGTTCAGCTTCCAGTGAAAGTTATATCTTATGACCCTCTGGTGCAGAAATTACCTCCTCCTTTCTGGCATCATCTCTTGGGATAATGTGCACACAACATGCAGGATTCTTGAATACTACAACTCATAGGTAAAGGGGCAACTGACAAATGATATAATGTACTGTAAATCATGATTCAAATGGCTTGTTACTCTTCTTGTCATCCAGAATAAAGAATGTGCTGAATTCAGTGCATCAGCTGAAAGCATACATGTCAAACGGATGTATATTCTTCATACATTCAAGGAGACATTTTGAAGCTCTTTGAAGTTACCTTTGTATAAGCACACATACTGCTGACATCAAAACCATATAGGGTCAGTCATTAGACAGGTGGTCTAAGATAATATCAGTGTGGTACAGAATATACTCAAGGATTAGTGATGTGTTAAGTATGTCAGTTGCCTCACTGCTCATGAAAATTCAACTCCCTGATCTCTGGATCATTGCTCCTCTTTGAAGTGCACCTGACAGAGCCGTATGAAGCCTTTGGTAAATTCCACTCCAAGACAGAGCTCTATATGTGTGGGTGTGTGATTTACCCTGTGTGTGTGTGTGTGTGTGTGTATTTGCGTGTGTATATGTGTGTGTATAGCAACGTATGCGGACGGACTGGAGCAGAAGTGGAAAGAATCTGTGTCGGAAAAAGTTTGAGTTGTCGAGTGTGTGAGGAAAAGCGGAGAAGCAAACCAAAGCAAAGTGCTGAGGCTGAGACAGGTCAGCGTGTGGGTGGAAAGGCCTGTTTTGGAGTCCTAAGGTGAAGCCAGTCATATCCTAGACACCCACCAGCCTCAGAGCTCGCACAGAAAGAAGTAGTGTTTACCTCCTTCAGGCAGCCCATGAAGTTGTTGCTAACTGGAGATCCAGGCAGGTCAGCTGTGCTAGGACTCCCGCCAACATAGAAAAAGTCATCAGAGCCTAGCATGGTGTAGTCCTCTTGTGTATATCCTGTGGTGGTCAGAATCCCATCCACGGATATTGTTACCTAGACAACAAAGCACAGGGAAAGGACACGCTATACTCAGACAGCCTATAGACTGCAGTGTCATTGCCTTTCTTTCTTGTCGTCTAAGACGGAATTCCCTATATGCTTGTTTATTCCGCAACCCATTTTCATGTCTGTTTTCATTGACTTTTTTCTTGTTTTTTTCTCATTATTTTGTCCAGTTTGATTAGTTGGAAGACTGCAAGCCTTCAAAGGAATGCTATTCTAGTTAGAGAGTTAGTGATCTGCCCGTACTACAGTGTTAGTATTGTCCCTACTGCAACTTAAAAGTACTTTAGCAGACACAAAAATGGTGTTAGTAAAATGTAATCTAGGTTAGTTCAACTGTTATTCTTTATTAGTACGTCCAGGAATTCTACAAAATAAATCGTGCCACTTGGTTAGAAAAGGAGCACATGCTATGAATAGCACAATCAACTTTTAGTATATGACTGTGACTGAAGGTAGTAGAGATAAAAAAAAAAAACATGCATTCGTCTTTTCTTTTTGTATGCTCGTATACAAAAAGAAAATGTTCCCAACTTCTTGATTGGGATACAGAATCAGTATTGTTGACACTGTGTCAGTTACATGCAAAAGCTCGTGGACACTACAAAGCCACAAAGGCACCGGAGAAGAAATTACGAACATAGCTCAACTTTCACAGTCACGTCGACAAATGGGCAGAGTGACATTTGCAACAAGTAGTCACAGTGCATGCCATGCAAAGTGAATGGGGGATACGACTGGCTGAGCCAAAGAGCATCAGGCCAGCCTGACAGGAGAAGGTCCTCATTATTAACCACAGCTTGATGCAAAAGGCTGGAAATGATGCTCCTAAAAAGGTGGATCAAACAGAATTGGACAGGAAACAGGTGAAATAAAGAGGAAGAAACGAATGAATGAACTACGAAATTAAAAAAGGATTCGAAAAGTAAGCAGAAGTGTACCAACCGCAATTTCCCTTTTTTTGTAAATGACGTCTACAGTAAAAAAGAAAGAAAAGAAACACACGGCAAACCCAAACTAAGAAACAATTAGAATGATATCTACCGAACAATGTAGTTTGTTTACCATAGCGTGTCCAATGCCTGAGTGCTTTGTGGAAAAGGGGGGAGAAAGGAAATTAAAAACTGTGAACAGAATAACGATTGTTACTCAAATAATATATGATGGTCAATACTGTTAGTACATTGTTAAACGGCAAAAACCATACTGGTTAGTAGAATGACACATTCCATGAATGATGTTAGTTAGTTTCCAAAGCATGTTAGTAACATAGAGAAAAAAGGGCAAAATAAGTTTAACAAGAAAAAAGCAGACCAAGGAAATAACAAGAATGCTCAATAAGAGGTGCTAGAGCTCAACCAGTGACTCCCTGAGTTCCTCGTGGTGTTTTTGCACCATTTTCTTTATGTGACCAGACCACTGAAGCAGAAAAAATAACTTTCTTTCCCAAGTCCTTACAAAAGGTTATGATTGACAGACATCAAATGGTTTCTAAGAAAGAATGCCTAAAGAACATCAGTTGACCCTCATTAAGAAAGTCCCAAGTTCAAGACCACTTTGAAGTGTTGTTGTTTGTATTGATATTCATATTTGTCTTCTGTACTTAGGCTTTAGACCAATCCAGTGTAGAAGACTTTCCAGCGCTCATACAATACTTTACCTCCGTTTGGTCTTATTGATGAACTTTAGGATCACTTTACTGCAATGAGACAAAGCAAAGAAGACCCTCACACAGAATGAGGAGGATGGCAATTTTGATTCCCCCGCAGTGCATGCACTCAATATGCTTGGTTTTCTTTCTCACTTTGAATGCAGTGAACGTTCGAGCTGGCCAAATCCTTAGGTTTGCCAATAATCAATTTGCTGATTGTGCAAAAGGAGCAGCTCTGGTGCTGAGGTGAAGATAAACATTTCCCACTAAATGAGCAGGAACAAATCTAGAGTTTGAAGTTGTACTTGTCTGTAAACTATTTTGAAAATCGTATGTTGATGTGCTGATGCACAGTCCATACAGGTCTACATGACCGATGTACATATCTGAAACCTGGACAAACGTAGCTCAGAAAGCCCTTTGGAAATAGTCATTATCCCCATACAAGATCATTGCACTGTTGCTGCTACAAACAAACCACATCTCTGTGTGGGTGCCCAGATAGGTCCGCATATGTTTTGGTCATTGGATTTTCCATTCAGAGGAGGATATTAAAAAACGAAAAATTAGTGGTTATTTGATTTATAATTTTAAAATTCAAAAATTCAAATTCAAAGCATTTTTCATTACCAGGGTCAAGAGGGATGACCAAACCTTTAAAAATAGTCTTTTTTTTCCATTTTCTGTTTCCAAAAACAAAAAAATTGTTAGAAGCCAGAAACAAATAAACGCCTGTCTTTTCATTTAGTGCGACCAAAAGTTGCCAAAGAAACAGATGTTTTTTTGTTTCTGTCTTCTAACAATTTAATTTTTTGTTTTTAGAAACAGAAAATGAAAATCAGCCAGTTTTTAAAAGCTTGTTCATCCCTCCTGACCCTGGAAATGAAAAATGCTTTGAATTTTAATTCTGGAATTTTAAAATGAAAATCAAGTAGCCACTCATTTTCCTTTTTTAATATCCTCTTCTGAACAGAAAATCCAATGAGCAAAACATACACGGACCCAGATAGTGTATGGGTTTGTCTGCACACCAAATACGCTGCAGTCACGTGGGCTTAACTTGACCTGAAACAGATCCTGGACTGAATTGACCTGGAAGCCTTTGTCTATATGTCCCAGAGGAAGACTTTTTGGCTACTTCTTGGTTTCTGGATATGTGACCATTCTTGGATTTGACTTGCTGATTTTATCTCCTTAAAAGAGGGGGTTCTTCCAGATTTGCTCTTGCAACCATGTGCTTCTTCCATGAAGAAAATGTGTTAAATCCCGGTGATGTTTTCATGTTTTCAGATGAATCAACATCATATGTGAGAGACGTTCCCTGTTAAAAAGGCACTCTGCTATGACGTGGACCCGGACTATGATCCAGACTCACTTTACCCAGATGGAAACCGATTGTGGACATGATTAAGTAGGACTGACTAGGTCATAAGCTTAGTTTTCACGCAGCCTGTTAGTGTTCAGGTTTCTTCATGAAACACCCATGAGGAGTTGTTTGCTCAGCTGGGGTTAGATCCCAAATACCAAGTCGCCAACTTAGACTTGGACCTGTTGCTGATGCAGCCCTGGAGTATCGAAGGAAACTTCACATTGTATTAAAACAGCCCCCAAGTAGAAGAAATAGAAGCAGTGATCAAGATTTTGCCCTTGTGGTGGCAGAATTTAGCTAGCCATCACCTGACTCAGAGAATTGCATCAGTTGAGAAAGGGAAGCCAATTCCTAAATCACAGACAACATGTTGATGCATTCCTCAACACTTCTTCCGTCTTTTCATATTGCTCATAGGTCTGACAGACTGGGTCATGTCCAAGGACGGTCCGCCACTAGCAATGTGGCAGCTGCATCCTGACTTTATTTAGTATACGATGGCTGGGCGCACATCAGTATTACACAAACATTCACTGACCTCTGTGGCTTCTCTCTTCTCAGGTGGATGCTTTGCTCATGTGTTGAGCTGCAGGGGTTGCTTTGTACTGTGGCTTCATCTCATCATCTGCTCTTGATGAAAATCTAGCATGGGCAGTATTATTGATGTCTACAGAGAAGCATTTTCACAGAGGCATGAAGGGATTTGCCCGTGCTAGACTTTTAACTTCAAAGCATGAGGCCTTAGTTTGTCCAACAACCCAAAGAATTAAAATGTCCTCGTTCCTTTGAATGCTTTTAGACGCACCAGGGACAAAGAGCTAACCCGTGAATTAATCATCGCAACGGTGGTGCCCCGGGAAATAGTGAAAACTCAGCTAACATTGCTATAAACTCATTTCTAAAAGGTCATCATTTCTTGTCAAACATATCAAAGAGCACAAATGTCTTTCTTTGCTCTCGTAAACTGTAACTTAATAGATGGTCTTGATTCAAATCTAGATGTCCCTGCTCCATTGGGGTTCTGTTTTTATTCTCCACCGTAAACCACCATGATTCAATTTTGCACTCCAATTACACTGTCTGGAAAAAATAATGTGTTGTATGATGGCAATGATTTAATTGCATTTGTTTTAATTTGTTTACTGAGTCTTCGCATCACCCTCTGTACTGTTACCTGACGTAGATTCCTTGTTACTTTGACATCATGCCAATCATTGTCATTAAATTTCCCATTGACCGGCTCCACAAGAGCTTCAAAGGCTCCAGACCCCAAATTAATGACGAGGGACACAGCCCCATTTTTCAGCGCCAGGTTGACGTAATCAGCTGATTTGCCCGTGTGCAGCATCAGTCCATTCCTCTGCAGGGTTTTGAATGACAATGTGATTTCATCACTGCTGCTTTGAATCGGGTTCAAGGACAAGTCGTAGCAGAAGAACTCAGATCCTTTGAAGGTTGCGACATACTCTTCTTTTCCTGCGGAGACAAAAGAAAGAGAAATGTGTTGCATTAATATCATTGCCTCTTGGGTGCCTGTTGGGAAGTTGTCAGAATAAATGAGAAAAGATAGCTCGAAAAGTTGGTTTAATAACAAGCAGTGAAATTGAAATGCTGGAATGCAAAGGAAGGTACACAAAGAGGTAGGCTACTAAGGGACTACAAGTATTGACAGCAACATCAATATGCTGTTGTGAATTACAGCCTCCCTGGCATTTGCACATACAAAATTTATATACTGTTTCCACAGTCTTATACTAACTACTTATAAGGCATCAGACAACCACACATGTAATAGTAATGCACAATCTTCACCAGGTTTTACTCACAATCCCCTGACAAACGGATGAATGCACAGGGCTATGAGTAGACGCTTAGAAAACAAGAGTAAAATCAAACATGGACAACAAATGTAGATTCACCGGTTTGTATCCACAGTTAGTTGTAATTCACACTACATCCATGTCTCTACAGACTCACATTACACATGTAGTGAAAACTTTGAAGGAATTTAAAAAAAAAAAAAAAAAAGTAATCTACGTGTTTCTGGGTTTTAGGTTTGGGTTAGTTTTGAGTTTTTATGGTATCAAATAACTAAAATGAAACATACAGCAGCATTGTATTAACTGTTTAAAATGACATAAACCATCCTTGAAAAAAAATATAAATAGTTATTTGATGTGCATTTTATGTTTTCACTTTGGCCCAAGTCACAACCATTAACATGGAGGAGTGGCTTATGACCTATACTGCAGCCAGCCACTAGGGGGAGCTCTACTTTTGATGAGTTGCCATGGCGTTCATGTTTCCTACAGTTTGTGACTCAATCATGATAATAAAGTTAAAAGTGTGGACTCATATTCATCATGACATATTGTTATAATTAGCGTTGAGTTGAAACAAAGTGTGTTTTTTGAAGCTTTGGTGGCCTTCATTCTTTTATCCGTCCATCAAAGCAAATGCAAGCAAGTGTCAGATGTGGAGTAATTTCCTCCTGAAAACAATGTGACAACTGAACAACGGTAAGCAAGAGCAAGTCCCTCCACTAACACAGTCCACAGGCTACACAACCTTAGCTGGGATATCTGTTTACTTTTACAGATAACATCGACTAGAGCTGTGTCTGGTGGTTTCAACCCTTGCTGGACTGATATTTATACTAGCTTTGGTCTTCTTTAGAAAACCACAAGTAATGAGAGGGTCCACTTGTGGTAGTGTTGCCTTTGTTTTGACAGCATAATGAAATCCGATCCGTGATACCGGAGCGAAATAAAAAGCTGATAATAAGCTCAGTGGAATTCAAATCACACTCACACATTAACCTCATATTTCAACCACACAGTGGAGGGTTGACTGGAGTTTGAACTGATTTATGAACAGATAGCTACAAATTAACGGCTGTGGAGTTATTCCACAGAAGCAATTAATGATTTCTCACTTCCAAACCTGCACTGAGTAAGTCGGCTACTATACATTTTCCCGACCAGCCTGAACAACTCAGATTCCGTCCAATCAAGCAGAATGTGACAGCTTCATATGGACTTCTCCCTCCATGAAAAACACTCTAAATAATTCAGCTACATACGTTTTTCAAGAACACTTGAGCAAGTCGGCACACATCGTCCATCAGATGTGACGGGGACTTGACACCGGAAAAACAACCTTGAGAAGAATTTGAATACTGTAATTGTGAGATAAAAACAAAACAAACAACAACAACACAAAAAAAAAAGCAGCAGCGCACGTCAGAGTTTGATGCATGTGAATACCCATTAGCAAGCGTTTAAAACGGGTTTAGACAGATAACAAGCCATTAAAGCCACAAGCAGAAAATAAACCACCAAAACGCAAATGGACCAAAGCATTCAATTATCATAAATGGAGTTGTACATATATATATATATAATACACAAGCACACACACAGACAAATGAAATCACAGCATACATGCTTAGAGCAGCACCCAGGCATGGCTACAACAACATGAGAAATAAAAGGGTCTGCTGTCCACAACAATTTGTCACCTCATTGATTTCCCCTTAAAGGCGCTATAGAGCACCTCTGGGAAAACTACAAGGGGCCGTAATTGAAGCTGACTGGATCTCGCCACTCTTTGGTCACTCCTTCGGTGTCTGAGCCCCCCTATCAGTGAAAATGAGAGAACTCTACCCTCTTCACTAAACCCACCCACCCCTGCTCCACAGGCTCAGTGACCACATAACAAATAGAGCCAATAGTTTAGGGTCATTCTCATCGCTCTCTCTCCCTCCCTCTCCACACATCCACCCGCCTGCTGCAAGTCACATTTAATTCCCCAAACCAATGGAGAATGAATTGTGTGTGTACAGCAGAGGCATTGTTAGGAATTTGGGTCTCTTCCTAGAGGGAGTTTCAGCACTGAGGGTCCCGCGTCTCACATAGTGTATGTGGCATATGTAGGATTAAATGAAGAACAGTTTAAGGGTCAGTCTGTCCTCAGCTGTAACAAGTAAAAAATCATTTAATGTTCCTCCTCTATTATTTCGATGACCTAACTCAACAGAAGAGGCAGCAGAATTTTCTAACAACTATCTCACCAGCTAATTTCCATATTAAAGAAACCATACGTAATTGTCTTCATATATTTAAGAGCCTGAGCTTTTGGAGGCATTTCATCATAAATCTCCAAGGCGAGTCACAGCGCAAGACCCAGATTGTTGAAAAGCTTCCATTTGGCTCACAAGCACACAGCTGGCTCCTTTTAACTGTTATTCTATACCTGGTGCAACAAACTACTTCTAAGGCATATCAGCCTACATTTGTAGGTGAAGAGTCTCAGTCTTGTAGGTCATGGCATATTTCCCATAGATATTTGATCAGTTTGGGAACCCAGGTCAACACTTGGCGCTGATTTTCATGGTTTTGTGTGCCTGTGTCAGGCTGCATCCTGCTGGAGATGGCTGCTGCCATCAAGGAGTGTTATTACTATGTGGTGTTGGTGTCTGGTCTGGTCTAGGTGGGTGGTACATGTCTACCTAACATCCACATGAATGCCAGGTCCAAACATTTCCCAAAAATACATTGGATTATCACAAGATGGTCAACTGTACACATCAACTAATGGGGATCCAAATAAATAAATAGATAAATACATGTCATTCACTTCTCTACTAAGCTTTTCAAGCATCTTTTAGCTCATAGTCTTGGTTTAATGTCCTGCAACTTGTCAGTTTCATTGCTTTCAACATCTCCATTTCCAGCCACAACAGCAACAGCTATTTTTTTGATATGATAATGATACCCTCCCAAATGCAGACAGATTTATACACCACATCGCCAGTAAACACAAGTATGTGTTGTATATGGTGACAAGAGAGCCAAACAATAGATTCAGACGATCTATTACATGAAGACAGGGAGTGAATATTGGACTTTCAGTCACTGGTAGGGAAGAAAGAACGCTGATGTTTCTCTGTGCGCTGGACCTGTTTGCAAATCATTACAACCTAACATAACTTTCCTTTAGCAGCAGTTTGGGCCTCTTGACTATTTTGTCCGGGTGGCCTGTGAGGGCAAAAGCAACTGAATGATGGTCAGGTTTGAAATATTCTATAAAAAAACATAAAATACTGCTGAAGCTTCACAACTTTGGCTCCATTGTCGGGTATTAAGTGCAACATCTGAATCTTTTGATTATGTATGGCAGTGACTGGCAGCACCTCCTGCCAAACAACAGACAAGTATAGCGAGATGCTTCCTTGTATCGTAGTGTGTTGCTTTTAATGCACAAATTCTATATGTAAAGCAAGATCATGGAAAACACTGACGGCCTGATCAAACATACCCCACCCATTTGAGGAGTAAACGCTGTCTGAAACATGGGACAGTTTTGACAAAAATCCCCTTCATGTGTGCTCAGAACGGCTAATAACTTCTGACTGAATTCAACATATATATATATATATATATATGTGGAGAGCATCCTGACGAAAGTGTGCACGTAGTGTTTCATTTCCAAGCCTTGAAAAGAAGACCATAGCAATGCAACATCTGAGCAGTAGGCACGTCTGCATCTTCATCTCTCCCAGACGCAGGATCACAGGAAACATAACAACCTGCGGTGTTAATATTTAGCAGCCGACGTGTCACTCAGACTTGTCATTTTCCTGCAGGAAAAAATAAAAAGCCGCTTGATCAAGAGAAGAGTACTATTTTGTCATTGTGTTCTCCTGGGTGTTTGGGCGTGTCCTAGTTGTCTCTCTGGGCTGTCCTACGTCAATCAAACCACAGCCAGTTGTCTGCACCTTAATGCCCTTGAGTCATGACACCGAATGAAAACATGGATAAAAGCCAACTCCTTTACTCTTTTCTCAGAACGCCGAGGACAGAAAAAGACAGGAACTGAGAGAAAGTGGAGCTCCTGGGGAAATGCCATAAATAGACGCACAGGTAAAAACTTGTCACAGTCTCTTGTTTTGCGTCACTGAACGGCCTTTTTGAACAGCCCAATATCTGTGCCTTCAGCGACACCCAATTTACACTACAAGAATCACATATTCTAAAAACCCAACATTAGCACAGCCTGTTTTCCACAGCTCTTGCCTCTCGTCTCCTGAGATTTTTACATGCGGTTCTACGACAGCGATCGTCCTATAATCGCCTCTGAGTTTACGACTCCTCGTCGCTGTAAATAACCGTTCTGAAACATCTAACTGCTAGTGACATTCAGAAACCTAATTGTCTATGGTCACATCACATTTGTGGTTGTGGTGCAGAACTAACTACCCATATTGATGGAAGTAATGGAATTATTCGCCACTCAAATTAAATTAGTGTGACAAAGACTCAAAAAGGTACGGTTCTTGCAGGGAGCAACTGTGAACAGCTAGGCATATACTCCACTGCAAAATAAAGAAAAAAAAAACTGTAGAGGTGGTATAAGTTGCCTCTAAAGTATAGTTTAACCCTTGAGTATGTAGAACTCAATCTTTTATTACCATGCACGTTACGTGTGCAGCAGTGCCAGCATGTGACCGAGCTACCAAGAGGCTTCGCATCAGTCACTTTGCTCTGACACTAATCTGGCATCTGCTACTCTATGGCTGCTTTTTAAATTAGCTCGCACCCAGGGGAGCACGCTGCCTGTCAACATCAAATCGTGATACTACGGTCTTAAACAGACTTGGCAGGATATGACAAAAATTACCTATGAAATATGCGTCAAGGGGGAAGCTTTAGATTTTAAGTGCCATCATTCCAGTACATGACATTTTTTGACCTGGTTGCACACACATGTTGTTTTGTTTCGTTGCAGATGCCGGAACAATTTCGCATGTGCGGCTTTAAAAAGAAAACAGCTGATGTCGTTATTAATGACAAACATATGAGGTGAGCCTTGGAGACAGAAGATGATACGAGGTAAGCAGTACCCATTTTAAGGGGCTGGGAAAGGTGGTGTTGGAGACATTGCTCAGACAGACACAGTAATTATGTCGCCCATCTCCAGTGGTGTCATCTCCTTCATGACAGTCCTCCAGCATTAACTGTGACTATAGCATGAAACTCTACATCACTGTTTCGCTGTCAGACATCTCACCAACACCCACCTTCCTCACCACTAGAAATACCCTTCTTCGGCTCTCGGTAACAAGCTGAAGTAAAAAAGAACTCCTTGTTCCACTGTTTTCCGAGGTTCAAAGGAAGTTCACAGTTTTAGAGAGAAAAGGGGGATAAGATGCACCTCCAGAGAAAACACCTGTGGACCTTTAAGGTCTAAGTGTGCCATAAATAAAACTGGACGCCAAAGCCTTGCGCGATGTGGAGACCGAAATCTTTTCATCGTCTGTGGCGAGGCTCGGTGACTGATGCTGCGATTCTTTCTGTCTCCATTCACTTGCTCTTTCCTTGTTTGACTGGCAGCCTATTAAAATGATACAGAAGTTAGCGTCTGGCAGCCTATTAAAATGGCAGGAAGTTAGCGTCTTGAAGCCGGCCTAAGCCTCTTACATTATGACAGAGAGAGGGGTTCCTGAAGTGCTACATTCTTTGAAGACATATTTTATTACGTGATTATCACACCATTCAAAAGACTTATTTGGATGTTTCAAATCACTCTCTGTCCGCAAGGAAGACGCTGATAGTTGTACTTCATAAAAATTCTTGCTATTTTTTTTATTTTTTTTGTCTTTATTGTCAGCAAAAAACAAATGAATTCCTGTGATTGTTTTTATTCATGATTGTGTTGACAGAGCAGCAGTAATGTGTGAGAAAGCCCCCAATTAGTTCAGTTAAATGTATCCGAGCGCTTCTTTACCGACAGAGTCAGCACGCGCGCAAGCTTACACGTACCAAGTTCTGTCAGACGCCACACTGTGCGTATGGTGTCATTTAGAGCCGCAGTATGAAGGATGTCTTACTGTGCTCAGAGAGAGTCCCTTTCCCCGGTGCCACTCTGCAGAAACACGTCGTCCATAGTAAATTTACTCATAATTGGCTTTGCCACTCAGCTTGTCATCAAGGATGGAAGCGAGCATCAATTAGACACGTATTAGAACATGTGGCTCATGCATATTCAAGGTGTGCCTATTAAAGAGGGGACATGCTTTCTGGTTTTATTTTCTTTTCTTTAAATTGTTTTAAATCAATAATATGAGGGTTGTTTCTTAGTCTGTTTTTTCCACCTGACTGAGAAATGTCATGTTTTCTGATAGTAAAACTCATAACTGATGACTGATTCCCAGGTGATCCGGCTGATGTGTTTGATTATGCAATGAATATTTCGGGCCACAAATTTTATCCATTTGCAAAACTGCCCAACCTGCTTTAAATTCATTATTTTCTTGTTTTAATTACCTTTTTTTTGTAGCAATCATCTTTAGAAGCTAAGACAGGGGACAAACTGTTGTGTTAAATCATAAGACATGCCCAGCTGAAGAAAACGTTAGCCCAGCAAGTATCTGTACCACTGGTCTGTTGTGTCTTATATTCTAAATATGACTATGAACATTTACACGGTTTAGTAAAATCTTTATTCAACTTAAAATATGAAGAACTTAATGAAAATGTGATAAACTCAATCTACAGTGACAATACGCCATAAAAGGAATTAAAGTCTGATACAGATAAGAATAAATCCATGGAATTCTTGCTTATTCTAAAAAGCCAGTAGTAGAGGTGCTGGCTTTCTACTAGTTCAATAATATATTAATCATATTTTATAAAACTGGATTTATGAGCCACTTTATAGTTTTTGTTGCCTTTTTTATATTTTGTAACAACATAATTAAACAAGGGAAACAAATATAGACCACATTTTTCATTTCAAGCTATATAGCTTCAGTATAAGAAGACCAGCATTTCATTACAGTAGGATCCATATCGGTTGCTTTTATAAACTGTATACCTACAATAGGCTTCATTATAGCATAATTATAAATATCTTGTTCTGTATATACGTCTAAATTTACTCTGGTAATAAATAATAAATTGCTGCTTTTGCATTGTTGCCAAGGAGGAAATCTCAAAGACTACTCTTTACAGAAAACAGAGCTGAGATTTCAACAACAGCTGGCATGAAGCTAAAATGAAGGTCAAAGCTACATGCTAATATTTAGTCACTGCCGCCTTTATCAACATGCCTTTCTATTGAAGCATGATTCATATACACGGATCAGGCATAACATTATGACCACCTTCCTGATTGAGGGTGTCCTGTGGTGTCTGGCTACAGAATGTTATTAGTGGCGGCCTTTGGATCCTATGGGTTGAGGGGAGGGGACTCCGTGAATCAGGCTTGTTCCAGTGCATCCTACAGATACTTGATCAGTTTGGGATCTAGCGGATTTGGAGGTCAGGTCAACACCTTGTGCTTCTTTTCAAGTTTTTGTGTGCTTGCTCGTATCAGGCTACATACTGCTGGAGATGGTGGGGTCGGGGTGTCATTGCTTTGGAGCAGGGTTCCTGGTCTGGTCTAGGTGGGTGGTACATGTCATCCACATCCACACGAACACCAGGTCCAACAGTTTCCCACCGGAATCCTCACAGTGATTTTAATGTTATGGACGATCGATCAAGCATCTGAATTTGGCCGATATACGACTTAAAGCTGGCAAAATAATAATCAAAAAAAAGCCTCCAGACAAAATCGAATCCATTTTAGCACAAACTCTAGCAGGAATTTCAATGTCTATCAACCAGCTGACACACACCATGTCCCACGCAGCCCATGTCTGTTCATTCTAATTGTCTCATTCAGGCATCCGAAGGCACCGCTCCCCTGGGATCGACTCCCACGGGGACACGGAGCCACCTCATCCGCAGCTTTGCATCGCGGCTTTGATGAATACACCTGCGCACACAGTCTTGCAAGCATGAAGACAAACATACACTTGACAATGGAGCACATCAAAGACTTCCTCTTCTTCAATACCTTTGACACATAGACCAGATTAAATTCCAATAACAACACTGAGTCCTGCGACTCCCATCTCTCAAACTGCAATTTCCTCATAGAAAATACTTAATTAATTTAATTTAATTTAGAAATGACCACAGTAACATATCAGTGTCCTCTAATGAATAACAGGATGTGTCCCCATGCATCAAGATATCAAAGTATTCACAACAAAATAGGATAAAGTGTGGTATACAAGCATAGAGGCTGTAGTTACTCTGCACAAAAGAACTTCAGCAGATGGTGCACAAGAAAAGTGGGGAATGCTTCTTGTTTTAAGATAAAGGAGATCCTCCCAATCAAATATATGTCTGAAATAAAAACGGGTAGACATTTATAGTTGGCAGCGGGACCATTAAACTAGATCTTTTGGTGCACTTCCCCTTCAACAGGAACATTTATGTGCAGTGGGTTTAACAAATAACTCCCCAAAAGCAGCATCTTGAGGACTTAATGGCGCTGGCAAGAGACAAGATAGTCAATCTCTTAACGATATACAGGAGGCTCCTCTTATCCGTTGCACAGAACAAGCTACAGCTAACCCTGTTCTACGGCCCTCCAGCTCTTCTTGTTTCGAGAGAGCGAGGCCCAACGGCCGACAACCAAATGGATCAGGACGTGAAAATATGAGGAAAAACAAGGAACATTCGCAGCCAGGCGAATGCGACGCGAATGTTGCCCATGCATACAAACACTCTATGAGCACACATACTAAACAGCACACTTCCAGCTGCAAGGCTCCCGTTTGCTCTCAACCCATTACAGAATCACAACAGCATTACAGTGAAGAAGGAGCGCAGTGTGCTGAATACTAATCTGTCGAGCTCAATCCATCTCTGCCGCGTAAATCCAGAGGATAATAATGTAAGCCTCGGAGAGATGTGGGGGATCAATATCCTCATCAAAAGAGAAGCATTTTGATAGTAATATATAGCACTTCATTTAACTACACGCATGTTTAAAGACGGAAGAAGACCACTAACATTTGTCTCTATAAGATATGTAATGACCCCATCAGCAGTAATTTACTATGATAATATCAGTGTGATTATTTACTTGAAAAGCCAATGAACCTGCACAGGCAGGTGTGTAGTAACATTTGATAGCAGCTTTCTGCTGGAATGGGTCGCGTTTGAAATGTGCTGGCGGCAATAAATCTTTGCCATACGCACCTTAACAAGCTGCTCCATTCGGATGTAACCTTGTCAAGGTTGCCAGTGCAGACCAAAAGCGCACACTGTGAGAGAGCGACAGAGGTTACTGTCCACTTTTGATTACTGGAGCAGAGGGAAGACTGTAAAGGACCGGCATTTGGCAGATGTCTAATTTGGGCCGTATACATGGAGACGTTCCTCAGACAAGAGCAAAGTCAAGAGGCGCTGAAGCATGTCATTGCACAGAAATAATTCATGTGCTAATTACATTGCCAGTGTGTCTCAGGATGATTTCTGTACAGAGCTGCTCTTGTCTTGCCAGCTCACACCACTGAGATCCACTCTCTTCTCTGACACGGCATGAATCCTTGATAGCGAGCAGACACATCAGCAAAGAGATTTTCTTATCCTCATCCTCGGAGCTTATCCCTCATTGCCCAGACAATGCACACATGGACTTAAGTATTAAGCTATAAAGCTGGAGTATGTCCTTGGTTGGACTGTTTATCACACAAGCCAGGAATTACTTGGTTATTATGTGACATTTGGTTATTCTAATTGCAAATTCAAAACTATGGCAATTGCATGTTTGTCAAAAAAAAAAACATACAGTATGTATAAACCTCACATAGGACATGTCTTTATTATTTTATGTAACATAATGAAGATTGCATGTGACAGAGAGACTGTCACATATTTACTACTTCGGTCTTCTTTGTTCTTCTGGAAATGCAAACGCAAAGTGACGTAACAAATTCTACCAAAGAGATTTACTGCTGCGTTATGTGTCATTTGCACTTAGACTTCAGTAAACGTAAAACTACTTAATCAGCCTTGGCGGCAAACACTTGTTAGTGTATTTTGAGAGCTGCCAAAAATAATTAAAGCATATAATTCGGGAAGTCCTTATCTGGGTCTGCGGTGAAACCCTCATTTCCAACAAGATGAGAGAAAACGACTGGGGAGGTCTATATATCTCACCAACTATTGTTCGGTTATTACCATGTAAAATTGCTGTATAGAAATGAAGATCATTTATTCTCACTTTCACTGACCAACTAAAAAGTTTGTCAACGAGTCTGTGGAAATTGTATATTCCTATTGTGTCTGTATGGCAACTTCCCAGCATCACGTCTTCCAGTGGCGCACACTATATACTTCGGTTCCTTCAGTTCAAAAGTCAACACAATACGATCAAATTGTTCATTCATGCCTTGCAGAGTCTGACACCGGCGAAGTGGCCTGTCTGTCACGACCAGTTCTTTCAGGTGCAGTGAGGTGAACTTGAGATAAACGTATCCTGAATCTAATCCGAATCCTCTCGGCACATCGCTTTCACTCCCTCTTACTTGGCCAAGAAAGGGGAGCAAAGAGCTCTCAAGTAGGTTTTGTTTGTTTTCTCTTTTTTTAAAAAGGAAAAAAAAAAAAGGTGATATGTTGTGCAGTCCGATTTTTAGTGGTCATTCTTTCGGCCTATTTGCGCTAACTAACCCTGTGGTGAAAGAACACGGCACAGCGCACTGAGCAGGATCATTGCCTGTTTAAAAACGTGCTCCAGTGAACAAATGGCTGCGGGAGAGTGAAGCTTGACAGAATCCCAGCATCACCTCATCGGGCTGCTGGGCAAGGTCACGGACACCAGCGTGGAATTTATGTTCTTGTTGGTTAAAGAACGCCAGCTTCAATGCTAAATGTATGGATATGTTTTTGTTAGTATAGCTGAATGATCGAACACTGCTTGCCCAGTTTCATAGACTTAGCCTCCTGCGATGCTACGCTGCAGATTTTCCCCAGGACGTGCTGAGTGCATTTAACGAAAACACATCCTTTCTCAAGTTGCCTGTTGGAATGCCAGCACTGCACTGAGGGCTATTTGAGCAAGAAAAGACAATACATTCCTCTTTTTGTCCCGCACAATGCCTCCCAGCTATGAGTAAGATCACACTCAGGTATTCTTAATGGCGGAGAACCAGAGGCACGAGTGTTTGCACTGAGCCAAACACTCTATGACAGTGGAGATGAAACACAGTTATGCCTGATACCGGCAGAGAAGCATTCATACTGTCACCGCACCACTTCAAAGGCTAAAACACTTCATTAAAGTTGCACTAAAAATACGGGCTGCAGCGCATTGTTTTCTCCGAACAGGTGATGGGGAATCATGATCCCTCTTTTACAGCTCGGCTTCCAAACAAATAGCACTCTCGAGGCTTTAATGAAATCCAGTCTGGTAAGAGGATAAATAAATATATGGACTAATTAAACAGCCCTGCGAGGGATTGCGAAAGACAACTGTACTATTGTTAATCTATTCCTCAGTTTTGGAGTCCGCTTAATCAGAGCGGTCCATTGCTCTAATTGACGCTGCTGTCCTCGCTGAGGTTTGTTTACAGAGGGTTGCATGGTGCGGCCCTTCCCCTTTCCATCACCTTCGCAATTGCCAGTGGCTACACCCTCACCTCACATTTATCTACACGGGGGAGATTGTCCACTGGTAAAGATGCTGACCTATGGAGGGAAAATTACTCACTTTGGGGTGTTTCTGTTTCAACAGCGCTACGGCCCAGCTGACACTAGACCAAGGTCATTTCATAATGGGTTGTCCAGCTGCCACTTTGCTGTCAACAGACCTGAGTGATGAAGGAGAGCGTAGTCTGTTACGTTGACAGGAGTCAAGGCTACAGGAGCTTGATAAAGATCGGCCCCTATCAGGAGTGAAAACAGCAAAGAAAGAGGGATAGAGAAAAGATGATCCTGCATTTTGTCCCCACCCGAGCTTTCAGAGCGGTGACAAATAGATGAGCTCGGTTGCTCCGGTCTGCATAGCCGCTCTGTTTTGCATTCTGCCGGTAGCCGCAACAACGGTGCCATAGGAATAAATACATGTGATCGGCGAGTGCAGTCATCACAATGCAGCAGCACTGTGAGAAGTATTGACTGTGTAACAGCTCTTTTCTCTGGTCGCTGTCAATCCTGTCAGTCCTGTGAATTGATCAGCGGGGGTTCACATCCATCAGAGTGACTCATCCAGCACAGATATGATGTTTCAGAGTCCAATTTGTCCTGTCCCCTGGGCTGTGGTAGATGGGAGTTTGGAGTTTAGTCTGTTTGTTTCCTGTTTTCAAGTAGGTCCACTGGTGTATGTATATGTATATATATGTATATATATATATATATATATATATGTATATATATATATATATATATGTATATATATATACCAAACAAGACTATTGTTTATGCCAGGCTCTCAACTGCATCCTGCCACCTCTTGAAACCAAAAACCAAAAAGGTGGACAGCTTGAGGTCTTGTTCCGTTTGCTGGTTCCATCTTTTGATGCAAGATAAATGATTTAATTCAAATTCTCATTAAAGTTTCTACTTGTTCCAATTAACTCGCTGTCTGTGAGGATCATCAAGATGGGGATGGCCAAGGATTCTATGGGTGGCATGAGAGAGGGTTTGTTCCATATTTACCTGAATGGGTAGCATAACACTAGGTTTCAAAGGAATTTATCTAACTAACAAACTAAATAGATAAAAGCTCAATGGAAGCAAAACGTGTAAACATATAATTAATCCTATAGTAAAGAAATATATTCAAGGATTTTTTTTTTGTTTCTGGAGAAAATGTCTTTCGTGCATATGAAAAGAAAAGAAACTGATCACATTAAATCCATTCATTAAATGACTAGCCATTTGACTCCCCACAGAATGGTTTCCTCAGATTACTAATTGAGGGTGGGGTGTGGAGTCAGGGCTGAGCAGAACGAGGGTGAATCATATCCGTTACTTGTTTTATTGGAGTTGTGGTTCATTTTAACCATTGCGGATCATTTGCGCACGTCATTTGTTATGTAGAACGCATGGGGGTGTTGACGATGCCACAAAAAATCTTCCGCAGATCCGAGCCAAAAACTGTTGTTTGCTTTAAGTCTCGGGATGACTGTGTTTCCAGTCGGTGCATGTGCGGCTTGTTTTTACTTGTGTGCTTTGTGCTCACACACTGTTATTCTGGAAGAGACACAGGACTTAATGGGATTTTCTTGTTTCCGCAGTTTAAAGACAAAGGAATGTTTCTGTACATACATAGCCTAATTCCATTTTATTCCTTCTGCTGTAGCAAACAAACAGATGGAAGCTGACATGCATACAGTATGAAAAATACACTTTGTACAAAGTGCACGAAAAAAAAAAAGAAAGAAATTGTGTGATTCCGTGCCGCTGCTGCTGCTGCTGCTCACGAGGGAAGGGACTCCATTTCTACAGCACCTCACATAAAACGCCGTAAATTTACAAATTAGTTAAAAAGACATGGCTTTTTTTTTGACTTCGTCTGAAGTGTGCTCCAGAGACTGTTGAAACAGCCCTAACAAGGGCCCCAGCTTGTGTGTTCTTCTTTAAGAAGTACATGGGAGACAAAGAGGGACAGGGGACAGTGTAGACTCTTAATCATTTTCGTTGTCCTTTTTAAACTGTGTTGCTCCCCTGCTCCTCATAAAACACAGGCACTGTGGTCCCCGTGTTTTATTTTAAGTGCTAACCTCAGCAAGGTTTACTCAGAAAATAAGATTATAACATAAAATTCAGCCTCCAATGCTGGACCATCATTCCACATAAAGGCTAGGAGACGAACGTACAGAGTAGGCCAGCTTTCTCAAGCAGCAGTGAAAAGATCATGTTTGTGCGAGTTGGAGATTCTTCCTCCAGCCCCCTCCATTGGGGCCATAGCTCTGGGTGACTGAGCCTTTTACCTATCTGCAGTATCCAGCCACCTGCCATGGAAATCACGGCTGTTTCCGCCATATGCCTCAATGTTCTGCCAAGCCTCTCCGGTCTGTTCCGCCTTGAGCAAATTTCATTATGGGATGGCTGGGAGCACACGGTGCTGCTCATTAAGGCTATCAGCGTGGCACGTCACCGTTTGTAACAGGACGGATCCAGGAGGTTGCATACCCCCAGCACAGACAATTGCTCAGCAGCGATTGTATAACTTTTCCTCAGGAATGAGTGTGCGATGACATATGGTCTTCTTCAAACACACACAAAAGTCAGGTGAAAATTTAGTTGCATCGGTAAATCTAATAAAGAAGCTGCGAGTTAGGTAAGAATATGGTTACAAAAGGAAATAACTGCATTTACAATATGGAAAATTACAGGAAAATGTCAATTTAAGTCATATAAAGCAGCATGTTATAAAAAGAGCCATTCAGGAGTTTAACTAATGGTCCTAATCTTTGCTCAAATTACATTATTGAAGAGTACGTCTCTTTTGAAAGACTTAATCCATTCTTCCCCTTACGCAATAAAAATGTACTGTTGCCCATTTCAGTACACTCAGGAAATACCTCTCTTTGAAACAGGAAGTGATTCAACTACACATGCTTTTTTGGCTCCTAAATAATCCTAATCGGCTGTGGAGTATGTGGAGCTAAACAGCTAATACCCTCCCTGGCAGGCTATTCTTGTTATGTTAGCTCACAATGTGTTTAATAAGACCGAGCTGATTCACTAAAGGATAAGACATCCTCTACTATCAGACTGTGCTCCAGCCAGTGTGGCGTTGCCATGAGGCAGTGGCAGTTGTCCACTAACATGGTCAGCATATAGCCAGATGGAGCTGAGCCACAGGGATCAAATGGAGAGTTCTGTTGCTGGAGGTTTCCTGCCAGCTAACACCCACCACCCTCTGACGTTTTCACCGTCCAACCGCCCTCTATCTCTTTACTACCCTTGAAGGAGGAATGAGTTCACTACGCCGCAGTGTTAGAGTCGCAGAGCTTGGAGGTCATTCCGAGCACCAAAACAATAATAGCTTATCTCCCTGCCCGTCTTTTGTGTTGTTTACTCGTGATTGTATCCGCCTTTTTGTGTTCTCATGCGAGAAGACCAATCTGTGGCCTGTGCATAGGAGAGGCAGAGTTTAGCGTCACTGTGCTTTAACGTAATGTTCGCTCAGCCATACTGATGCCATGCACCCAGAGCCATCACAGCGCATTAACCCCTGGATGCTGCATGGCACCGTCTCACTGGACTGCAAAGACTGCTTCTAGTCCTGAGTGTTCGCAGACCTCAAGCTGGCTGAGGGGAAGGGAACCCAGGGTCAAGTAATGCCAAGAGAAATAAAATAAAAAATATATATAAAAAAAAAAAAAACATCACTACAGTAGATGGGGAAAACAAACCGGGAGCCTTACTCGGCATGGTGACAGATGTGTTGTTGTTTTCTCCTTCTATCTGAGTTGGTTGATAGTTATAGTACATGAGTGATGCATGTTGAAAACTGTATCGATCTCTTCTCTGAGGACCCTTGGCAGAGATGGATGAGATACAATGGTAATCAATCAATGCAGGTAGTTATTTACTGGCTTTTAACTGCCAATAAGCCCGTGCTTCTAAGGCGCAGCGACTGTGGCGCATTCTCCACCGGGGCCAGAACACAGAAGGCTTAAGGACAAGGCGCAAACCTCTGATTTGTGGATGCGATATTTTACATTTAACATCTCAATAAGCTGAGTGGAGTGTGGCAGTTCCAGGGCCTGCACGCTCACCAAGGCTACTGATGGATTAGAAGGTGCTTAGATGTGGCATGGACTTGGTTATTAACAGGAAACCCCCGCAGGCTCGCTAATGCACACTCCGCTGTTGGTCGTGAATAGGCAAATAAATGGACGTAAACACATAAAATGAAAATCCAGAATAATGGCAAAAGTTGGACTTGCTGTAGAGTGGCAACGAATGAAAACCTTTATTTGGTCGTGGATGGACAGGGAAAACAAGGTCTGAACAGAACACTGACAACCTTTTAAGTTGAACAATTGCCTATTGACAAATGCAGCAGATAGAAAATAGAAGCAAGAGGCAATTTTAGCTTGATAAATATAAACCTATGGAGCTTTTATTTGTTGCTGAACACAGCACTCGCTTCAAAAATAAGAACCAAAGCACAAAACCTGTGCACCAGAAAACCAAACCAAATAAGCTAAACCACTATAAGCTTGTGACTATGAGCATAACATTATGACCACCTTACTAATATTACGTAGGTCTCCCTTACGAAAGTGAAAGCAAAACAGTTGTGGCTGATCAGAGAATGGACATGGGCCCTCTGAGGGTCCTATGGGTTGAGGGGAGGTGGCTTCTGTGGATCAGACTTGATCCAGTGCATCCCACATATACTTGATCATTTAGGGATGTAGTGAATTCAGGTTAGGTCCAGGTCAACACCTTGTGCTGTTTTTCATATTTTTTTTTTAGTTGTTCCTAAACCATTTTTGTTTACCTGTGTCAAACTGCAGCCTGCTGGGGACGGCTGCTGCCATCATGGAGTGTCATTGCTATGGGCTAGGGGTGCCTGATCTGGTCTAGGCGGGTGGTACATGTCTAATTATGATCCACACGAATGTCAGGTCGAAAAGTTTTCCCCCAAGAACATTGTATTGTCACAACTGTCAATATTATTTACTTCTCCTGTCAGTGGTTTTAATGTCGTGGCTATTTTGTGTACATTAAAAACTGCGTGTTCAATTAATAGTGATTAGACCCAATAATGGCTACACCGTTTCAGCGGGAAAAGTAAACTTTCTGCAGTGGCACTTAACCTGCGCTGATCCAGCAATGTGGAGGAGCGAGCAAAACACTGAGGTACTGTCTTTTACTGACGGTGACAAACATAGAAAGTGTTGACAACTGTCTCCCTCCAGGAACCCCAGGCAAACTGCAGTAGCAGTAATCACAGAGCGGCATGATGGGTTGGCACTCGGGCAAGATGAAGGGCATGACTTCACATCCAAATGACCCACACCACCAGCTATCAGATCTGCCCTCATTTAATACAAGGCTCATGGAGATTAAAATAGCCAAGCGGCTTCAACAAATTTTTAGAGTCAAGGGATACAAAGCTAGAGGTGATAAGTCACTTGCAGAAATCCTACTCTCGTTGTTGTCTCGTTGCAGATTCTTTTTCTTTTTTCTTTTTTTTTATTTGGGAGCTAAGACTGTCCTTCTCCCATGACCCCAGGGTGGCAGTCTGTCAGTCAGAACTGATACCAAACCAATGTCTAATGGCTCTTAAGCCTTAAATATGGCCCCGGAGTTGACAGCCAGGATCTGTGGTTCCCCATTATCTTGATTCATTCTGCCACAAAAGGGGTGACTCTGCAGTGTGCTGTGGACAACGTATGAGGAGAGGAGCTGCAAACCGGCTGGAACCCAGTTCTCGCAAATTAGTATTTACAGGTCGGCTAAAACAATCTGTAATGATAGAGTGCTTGGAGAAGCTTTCAGATAGATATAAACCAAAGAAGGCTGTTATAAAAAAAAAATAGACCCAGATAATTTAAAGTGCTTTTCAGCACTTATGAAAGATTCATGGTGTGTCCCTTTCTGCAAATTTAATTGTCTTGCTTTCTCTGAGCTGGCCCTGTGGACATGTGTTTCTGCAAGACATTAATTTGAAACTGAGGGCAAGGCTTGGTCAGTTCAGCTGCTGGTCTACCGGAAGGATGCTAATGCTTTTCAGCTACATCCAACATGCAGAGTGAGGTTGATAAATATTTCACTGCCCCCCGCCCCCGCCCAAGATGCTTATCTAACATATTTTTGCCATTGCGCCACCATTCACTCCATGTGTTTGCACCTACAGTTGAAGATCAGGAGAATTTCCCAGGAATGAAAATACAACACAAAACTTATTCTCAAAATAAATGTCTCACAATAAGGCATTGGTATTATGCAACGACAGCATCTTTGGCTTTACAATAAATCTAAGATAAGAGTCGATGACACACTGTTCATACATGACAATAATAACAATTTCATGAAATGATTCAAAATAATGAATTATTGATAATACAATTCTTAGCATTTCATTTTCCTTAATGTATTGAAAACAAACTAAATACTGGGGAGTCAGTTTATGAAGTGCTACTTCATAATTTAAATTTGACCTGATGATGCCTCTACAAAATCAGCAGAGCAAAATTAATAGGGTTCAACGAGAGTTGAGATGAACACATTGACTGTATGTGAAAAAAAAAACAAAACAAAAAAAAAATAAATTGGTCATCATCCACCAGCTCAGTGAAGCCAACAGTGAAATGGCTGAAGTGTAATATCACAGACAACTGCCAGGTGCTATTTCAAAATAAAAAAAAATCATAAAATTTCATTATGTGTTCTAAATCATCATCAATTTTTTTTTCTTTGTTTTAACATTAAAAAATAATATTTCATTGTCATTTCAAACGAAACCCACTGGCCTTATGTTCTCGCTAGAGAGGAAAAGTCAGCAGACTGCCAGAATCACAAAAGTGCGTGCTCTGGGCGCTATGAACAAGTGCACAAAATCTGAATGGAATTTGTCAAAGCAGCTGGTGCACGGTTAAGTGAAAACTGTGACATACTGGTGGTGTTAGAGGAAAAGTGAGGGAAACACTGTTTCCATATGAATCCAACCTCTGAGGAAAATAAACTGTTAAAACGTTAACTGCGATCCATTCATTATGCTGAGATATTTCAGTCTGGGCCAGCCAGCTGAACAACAATGCCATCCATCCTAAAAGTACAACAACTGCTTGTCAGAGTATTAGATTAACACAACGCAATACTTATATGTATAGAGTTTTTGTTTTTTGTCAGGTGGTATGTGCTGCGCGTTGTAATCTGCTCACAATGTGAATGTGCAGCTTTAGCAAGTCGATCTGGCCGTTGTGCCTGTGCTCATAAAACACGGGCCGCAGTGGCAGCGGTGGCCAATTACAGAGTAGATTAATGCTGTTGACAGAGAATTTATTCATACAAGGTAGTGTAGTGCCTGCGTTTTTCTCTAGGACCTGCAAAAGAGACGCACTCTATGAAGCCGTGCCAGGGGGAGGAACTTCATTACTCACAGCAGAGGCCCAGCCACTCGTGTGAAGGAAAAGAGAACGAGGAAGGTGGGAAAAGCGTTGGAGAACAACGCGAACTGCTGAAAATGAGGTGCGTCGTGACAAAAGTGTTTGAAAGTCGGGGCTTATCGTCAGTGTAACGCGAATGGTAATACTCTACAGGGCAAGGAAGAGATGAATGCCTCTATCCTTCCGGCCTCTCGCAGCAGCCGTGCGGATGCCGCCTCCGCCTCCGCCTCCAGTCCCAAGGTCACCTATGTTAGCCTTGGCCTCAGCTCCCTCCACCCCCTCCCAGCTTAGCATGCAGGTCATCCTGGCAGCAGAACGCGAAGGGACAAAAGGCAGCCACCCAACCCGGTGTCACAGTTCAGAGAGTCTCCCGCACCGAACTGTGCGCTGACATCATCAGCCGGGGCCAGGGCTTTCTATATGACATACTGAGGAAATATGCCCTTGTGTCATACAAGGCCGAGGATCCTTCTCGTGGCTAAAACAAACAGCTTTGGTATCAGAGGGCTGCTGACGGGGTGAAATTGAACTGTAAAACAATGTACCATGCCTCGCAACCAGTGGCTAGCTAATACTAGTACATCATACGCTGTGACACCTCATCAGAGTGAAATACATCCACTGTGTTTATTGAGTAAATGTGCCTGAAAAGTATAAAAACAACTCCTATCATTTATTTTGTCTAACATATTGAAAACATAGTGGAAAGACATGTTCATTCTAACGTATACTGTATTACATGTTAGCATTTTAATCTAATTTCCATGAATTAATTGATGTGTATTTTATTTTTTTTATTTTACAACTTCCATTCTGATTCAGAAAGACGACAGCTTCCCCACTGCCCTACGTCTGGTCATGATCCCTTATAGCTTGTCACGGACCGCAATTGCTGATAGTAAATGAAACCATAAATTTGATGGAAGTCCATAAACAGGGCTTTTAAGTCGGCATGCTGTTTTGCCTCCCTGCTGAATAATGATAGGGGACACTTTACCGCTGCAAAGTTTCAGGGAGATTCTTTTTTTTTTTTTGCTATTTATTTCCCGATTTCCTCTCATATCATCAGTCTGCATCACACCTCTCCCTTTAGCCCGTTCAGTAATTTCAGCGAATGCCGCTGAGATGCAATCCTACACTGGCGCTTAAAAGGTATGTGTTCGCGCGCTCGTGCACGGACACACGTCTGAGCCTCCGCAAAGACCTTGTGGAACAAAATGGCTGCAATGAATAAAGAGTGAGTGGGATTTATGAATAAATAGAGGCAGATCGCTTGTAGACTAGCGTGATGGACAGATAGATGAACCCTTGCCAGCTGAGATAGGGAGCTGATTTGCACTTTGTATCCCTTCAATCCCTCAGTCTGTGGGGGGGAAAGTGCCGTCTCAGCGTGTTGCTGACAGGAGGAGGAGGCGGGGGGGTGGAGGGGGGTCACCCTCCTGCCTGGCCCGTCCCTTACTGTCTGTCAGAAGCACCACGTGAAGCGCTCCAACAACAAGCGGCTTTCGCTGAACATCCTGCGCATCTAACACAGTTTTTTACTGTCCTCATTTAATATGCATCAGTGTAATTCATCAAGTAGCCATCATCTCGCTCTGCATAGGGTTTGATCGATGCTCTGTGTAAACTTTAAGTATGCTATGGAGCATCACTCAGTGTGATCTATCAAAACCTGTTTTTTATAGTATTTGTGTTGGCATGGTGTTGGGGAAAAAATGGAATTGTATTCCTCTTTATTTTTCATACATTTGTGCATAAGTGTTTGGTTTGCATTTAGTAACCAAATTCACTGTATTCCATTTTTATGTCATAATCAGGGAGTTTGTCGTCTTCACACTTGGTTTGCGATTGTTTTATTACCCAGAACCATTTGGCAAGTTGTCACTGGAAACTGCTTGGAAAAGGAAAAGTATTTTCATAAATTTGCTTTCCAGGAGATTGGATGAACCATCCTATATTGTTAGAGTCTGTGAAATCAAAACTGCGAGAAACATCTGTGCATAATATCATAAACATACCCACAGCTGCCAGCAGTTCCTTACGGGACACTGATTGGTCCACGCCTCTGAATTAACCACGCAGTGTGAAAGTGGTTAAGGCCGTTACATGCTCTGCGAGAAGTGAGAAGTTTGTTGTCGCAGCCCTCGCTTGGGAACTCTCGTAGCTTCTCCTCGACACATGAACTCGGCAGAACTTATTTCTCATGTGGTGTCTGACGTCGTTATAGCAGAACAATTCGGAAATGCTAGCGGCCACCCTGTAAGCTCCCAGATTCTAATATCGTCGTGTGACCAGTGATCTCTCCTGGGGGGTGCATTTCCTTGTGAAAATATTATCTAACCACATACTTTCAACTATTGTGCTGATTTTTTTGTCAATGTTTTTTCAGCTCCTATTTTTAAGGGTTTAGCCCTAAAAATCAGCTAGACATGCCTATGCCTATGGTGGGCTCTATGAGGACTTGAGTTTCTTGTGAAGTATAAATGACCTGGCCAGAACAAAGTTTTTTCTTGTCCTCGCAGCCTTGGGAAGTGAGAATAAATTTCTCACTTCTTGCGGAGTATGCAACAAGCTTAAAGGCTACCAAGATGGACTGTCATGTAATCTCACAAATCTCGCAGGGAAACAGCAGCATGGGTGCCAAGGTAATAGTTGTTCTGCTTCTTGCATAGGTGCTATTATACTCTGTGGAAGGAAAACTCTATGGCTGTGTAAGTCTCAAAGGTTCTCATATGATTTTATTGTCTAAAACTTTGTCAGGTTCATGAAGTGGAAGGACTGTCCTCTTGTGTTTGCTTAATCCTTTTCTATTGGTAGTGTATATGAGATGCCTCCTTTTCACAGCTGTTTGCTTCTCCACTCCAATAGCCTTTGAGTGGACTGACCATTTACACACAAAATCCATGAATACACACAATGTGCCAAGAAGGATACAAAAAATTGCTAGCAGACAAACATGTTTTAACAATGCAGGTACACAAAGACCATAACTAGTGTTTTAAGAGAATGAAAAAGCAATTGGGACATCAGGCCTTTGGGGTTTCGCGATTTTGTGAGAAACAAAAGTTGTGTTTTTGTTCACGAGAAAACACATGTCCCTTTCTGCCATGGATGAATCTGGCAAGATTCTACAGTATCAAGGAAAAGTTACAGAAAAACAAGCACATTTAAATCGTTTGACAATTACACTGACAAGCAATGGCTTGAGGAGGACACTTTTAAATACCAAGGAGGAAATATGCACACCGAGATTGAGGCCAAGAGGTCGGCAGAGACCCTGAGATGTCAAGCCTCATTTCCAACATGATTATTGTTTGATTGTTTTGCAACTTGTTTTTCAGAAAGTTGCCTTTGGTCAGTTTCTTCAAAGCTATTTTGATCCCTGTCCAGCTACACAGCACCCATATCGGTTTTAAACCATCAGCGCTACTGTATGTCAGAATCTCTGAGTCACCTTCGCTTTTACACTTGTCATTTGAAATCCTGCCAGGCTCCCAAGCCCCTGCAGAGTTAAGTAAAAGAATAGCCAAGTGCTGGGGGAGGGAAGGTTCATCTTCGAGTCACAAGGAAGGCTAAATAAACTAATTAAAAAATATGGCTGGAAGCGTGCTGTGTTCAAGGGGAATGGGTTTGCGCCTAATGAGCGGCTTAACATCAGGAAACATAGCTGGGGGCACAAACACGCTGAAGCCCCCGTGACAGAGCTCGTGTGACTGCTGCATCACCTTTGCTATTTAAGTCTGCGTCCGTTCGTGTGCGTGAGAGCGAGGAAGAGAGCGAAAATGTGCATAGGTCCTGTGGTGAAGCCCTCCGTGGTCGGGGGTTGGACGGTTGGCTGCTCTAATCACAATGCGAGGGAGTCTCTAGGTGACTGGTACATCAATCTGACATGGCTCCTCGGGCATCTGAGAGGAGACAAGGCCCCACCAACTAGCGCCACGTCATGTGATTCATTATGCCGGTGGGCGAGTGAAAGAGCCTCGCTGCATGGTAAAACCGACACCTGAAGAGGAGGTTAAAAGAGGAGGAAGGCATGGAGGAGGAGGGGGGGGGTGTAAAAAGGTAGAGAGATACCTGAAATTAGACGGGCCCTGCTGTTATGTCTCTGCAGCGGCTCTTGTAACTAAAAGATCAATGCTGTGATCGTCCTTCTCTACTACACAATGTGTCAAGGGCAGTTTTACCCTACGCTGTATGTTGCCATGGTGCTACTGTAATAGCAGCGAGCGACTCCGCGCACAGAATACAGCCAGGCACAGGTCCTGCAGATTAGTCCAATAAATGACACTGATGAATGTGAGCATATGCAACACAAAACAGTCACTTTAATCATACATGTATGAGCTATTGTGCTGTTGGAGGCCGCTGCAATGTTGTGAAGTGTTTTTGAAACTCAGCTATTATAGTCTTTGGCTCAATTTCCCTAATGGGCTCGGTGCATCTTTCATAAGATTATGTTATGTAATGTTGATTTATAATGGAGTAACCATTTTAGCTCCTCTAATTTTATAATACATTTTTTAAATGAAACCGAAAACATGCTTTTTTTTGTAATAACATAAGGCAAAGTGCGAGCCACTTTTCTGAATGCTAACTACAGTATTTGCATGTTGCGCAAGCTCACTTGTAAGAGATGGCTGGGACTTTTGCCAGGCGTCACTTTGTGGCCCATCCACGAGCCGTAATGTAACCGAGAACTGTAGAAATGTTTTTGCGATTCTCAGATTTATTTTCAAGGAGGGCAAAGCGCCCGTTTACAGTTTGCATCCGTCTTCCTTTTGAGCCGATCCGCGAGCGAGACATTTCTCCTTATTTCAACTCTTCGGCACCGCAGGAGCTCGCGGAAACGCTTTCGTCTTCATCAGCGCTGTTCAGATGTCAGGGTGAAATTCTGGACTATGAGCTAATTCCCTCCCAGGGCTGTGTATCTCTCCTTCTGCGACAGATTCAATATGCACCTCGATATCACTCAATAATTCAGAGCAGCCCTAATATATTTGAGGCGGCTATTTTTTGATGTGATTCAATTCAGCCCTGTCTCGGTGCAATACGCGACAATATAACGCGGTGCAATTTGTTACAGTTTGCTTCAAATGTGCTTGTGTCACCATTTGAAGGATGTTTCAGAATAAATAAATCTAAAAGTCACGCAGAACGCAGAAGCATTACTTTGTGGTCTTGTTTGAGGAAAGCCTGAGATTGGCTGTGATTGCTTCTCGTCAGATTGCATTTGATTGCATTCAGTTTTGCTTTCATCATTAGTAGTATTTCCTAGTAGCACACAAAACATTTAAGACACTTTGTTTATTATCTACCAAGGTTGTTTTGTTTTTGCTTGCTCCTCAAAGCCTCGGCCTCTCGTCCTCTTGGGCTGCCCGTCATTCGCCGCGCATCATCATTTTAGATTGAGTGGCTTTTCCCCCTCTGTCAAACGGCTCCATCAAACCGTTTGGCCTCCGCTGTCTCACCTGCAGAGCCCAAAGAAGCTGCTGCTGCTGTTTGCTCAGCGTGGCGCTCCGCTCTGTTTTTCAGCGAGGAGCAAACAGAGTCTGGAGTGAGCAGTCCATGATCGCATCGCATGCTGCCGCTGTCTATCAAGATGACGGAGTGCCACCTCAAAAGCGGTCATGCGATGGTAAAAAAAAAATAAATAAAAAATACATAAATGTACACCTGGACAAAGCAGCGAAGTAATTATGTACTTCACGGTCGACAAGAAATGCACACTAATCATCTCTTTAAAAACAGAAGTCTGGTCTGAGCTGTTATTATTGTGTCTTCATTCGCATTATGGTACTGAAATCATAAAGAAATATACTGCATAATGTGGAAAAAAAAATAAAAAACACAAGGAGGAGAACTTGTATTCTACCTCGCATCTCTCTCCGGAGGATTGAGAAATTGTCTCATATCATTTCCACTGACACCTGCTTCTGCCCTGCAGGCCTAATGTCACCTTCATCAGGTACATAACTGTGTGCGTTTCAGCAGCTGTCCTCTCACACTGACAAGCATCTTGTGTCACACAGGCACATGCATGCATGCATGCATATTCTCCCGTTGTCCCATTTCAGTTCTTATTATCCCTCAGGCTCTGTCCCGTCTCATCGGTGGACTGTACAGCGCAGCATCGCGGTGTAGCACACTAGCGAAATCTGCTAATTCCAGGAGGTGCGGAGACGCTGTCATTTTATAACATTAATGTTGCTTAATGTGACTGCACTGAACTGGCTTGAATTGAGTAGCGTGACTTTAAGTTTTCCCCACTTTTGTCAAGACTCTGCAATGGCTACCTGAGCAGCAATTAAATGGAAAATATGGAGGACATGCTTCTCATGAAACGTCAGAAATTTTAATCAGGAATTTGTTCATTTAAGGATAAGATGGCTAATTTAAAGAAATAAATATATGTACTACTTTTAGTTAACAATAAAGCCCGTGTAAACAAATATACCAGGGCTCTAAATTCTCTAAATTCAAATTTTAGTAAAAGGGGCCAGAAGATGTTTAATTAATCAATAATTACAAAGTGGTTGTGATTTGATTCTCAAAAGAGCTAAAACTTTGAGTTGTAATTTTGAACCAGAAAAGTTATTTTTTTTTTTTTCAAAAATGTTTTGGTAAAGACCATTTTACATCACAGTTTTTCCAATTATATGGATCGAAAGCATGCAGTCATGACATTCATGTATGTTTTTGACACGTAGTCACAATGACCATACAGCATAGTTATATGGTTTAGCCTCATATAAAGCAACTCCATGTATCACAGCCTCTTCTACAATGCTTTGCTGTCAAGGATTACACAACCTTGTCTTCTGTTTGTTTAAATTTACCTGCCCAGGAAATAGACAAACGAACATTCACTAATCTGTGTTTCATTAGATTATCATAATGCCATTGCTTCAAATTTATTTTACTCTGCTTGAAGATCTCTGCTTACTTTCTACCACTGTGGTCATTTTTGAGATTTACATGCTTTTTTGATGTTTCATGCTGAGATTTCTTGCAAACAAACAACAACATCAAAAAAACCCTCATTCGCCAGAATGTATTATGTACATCCTTACACTCATGTGGAATACATTTCCCTCCTTATAAAATATTTGTAGAGCTTTTTTATAGAACAGTACTCCTCTACTCTGTATTGTTCACCAGCTGGTACTTGCTGGTGGTTTATGAAGCTGGTCAAGAAGGAAGGCTCAACGGCGACTGTACGGTAGAGTCGCCTCCATCACTAAGGACGGCACCCACTCAGCCTCCACATGGACTGTTCACACTCGTACCCACAGGCCAGAGGTACAGGAATGTGAAATGTAGACACGGAGACTGAATGTAGACAAGCTCACATTTTCTTTAGCTGTTAGATCACCCTTTACGTGCAAAGATCCGTCTTATTGCTATTGCTAATTATACCGTTGTTATATGCCGCTGTTTTTCTCTTCCTTTCATTTGTTATTATTTGTATTATTTTTCGTTGTTATAAAACCCGAGAATTAATGATTGCCTCGTCTGCAACGAGTATTGTATCCTGTTATAATTTGCAATAAAAATACACTTACATTCTCATTTGCACATTGCTATTTGCACTGGTCATTTTATGTTTTGTATCACATGTATCTTTTTACATTCTATTTCTAATCTTAAATCTAGTTTGCAGTCTGCTTCCTCCTCCCTGTTTTTGCTGGTGCATTGCTGAATGTCTCAGCACCAAACTGCCACCTGATAGATGGGCTGAAAAGTGTACCATGTGTAGGATTGTGTATTGCGTAACGCATGTGTGTCACTGTGTGAGTGAACAATATGAAATAAAATCGTTCAACTCATAGAAAACAGCTGTATAGGGACACAGGGATTGTTTCTTTTAAACCACACTGATATAACATATATGCTCAAGGCCAAAGCAAGCTGAAAGCCTATTCCTTCAACAGCTGTCATCACAATGGAACTTGGCCCTTTTTTTTCTTTTTTTTTTTTTTGCTGATGTTTAGAACCTTGAAGCGGAATTGGGCTCGAGGATTGTAAACGCAAAGATGTGTAAATATAGGAATAAATACAAATGACTGACATGTATACTGATTAAAAACAAATAGAAACATTTACACTACATGGCGTCAAACGTTCCGCACACTCCCCATTGGGAAAAAGCCACGTGAATGTTATAACAGGCCGTATAGTACATCTTTTCACACATATAAACACTGGCCTGAGGGTGGTTTCTGCCAGGGTTACATCAGCAGCTCTAAACAATAATCCCGTCTGTGATTTGTTTTTCTTTAACTATTGCATGACACTGCCCATAAACCTGAGAGCTAATACGTACTCTTATTGCATTGTGTATATTGCTCACATTTTGAAATCCCTCCATATATCGTTCCTGGCTCATCTCATGAGTGAGATGGAAGGTTGTTTTCCTCCTTGGGTGCTTTATTTTTTCCCCTTCTTTCAGACACGCCACATCCGTCTCTGTATATTTTTCTTTCCTGAGCCTTGTATCGTCTGCAGCCCCATAGCTGCACTCTCTACCAGAGTTCAGTGATGAGTACATTTCCTCCCGCTTCAAGTTGAGTTTGTTGGCCCCAAGAAGCAACATGAGTTTTCCTTGCTCCATACAGTATTTACTATTATCTACTCCTACCTCAGCCTGACTGCACTTATGGGATGATTCTGACAGTGGAAGTATACACAGTCGGAGGCCATGAAATACTGCATTTTGATTTTGTTGCAGGAAACTGTAGAGGTTTATGACTGCACATAGGTGGAATGTACTGAGTGTTTCACTTAAAACTTCCTTCGAGTTTTATAGATTACTACGCCAGCCATGGCATTAGCATTCTTAAATCCAGCTCCAGGCTGCAGGGAAGACCTGTATAAAAAACCACTATACTACTACGCTACTGTAGCTCAACACAGTGACAAAAGAGCGCAGAACAAATGACACAGCAGAAAAGTTTAACGGCGTTGGGTTTAAATACTTGTAGAGCATAAATATTATTACATTTTTTTAAAGAATGCCGGTTTGAATGTTATTTTCCAAACTGTATAAGACCAAAAAGACTAATTGATGCATAATATCAGCCAAAGTAAAAGCAGAACATAACTAGCTGGCCTGTCCCTTCAATACAACACTTCAAAGGATGATCCGTCTGCAACAACAACTGTATAGCCTGGCATAGCCTTTTAAGAAGACACAATTACCGTCTGCCTTCTAAAAGATCCAAATGATCTATTTGTAGAATTTCCCGTAATCATGTAAAGGTATCAGATTGCATAATTATCTGCCCAGATTAATGAATCTGAGATGCTGCTTTCATGCAAAAGATCTGAAGTGTCTAAATACGACTGTTTGAATGTTATGGGTTATATCAATGGTGATTAATTTTTACAGCCCAGTTTGCAGAGTGATCTTCCATTTAATGGGCATGGAAATGACAATCTAGTTGTGTTCTGTCTGGTAAATTATACGTCAGATCTACTGTCAGGTACAATATATTTACGTTGGATTGATAATAATCATGCTTTATCTAACATAGACTGTATTCTGAAGTATTCTAGAATAAAAGGAAGTCTCATCTCTTTGCTTAGCATTAGCAAATCCCCTAAAGCGTTATATATGTATATATATATTTACCTTCAACAACAAAGGGCTGTACTGGCCATATTAATCATGACATGATTAATGACCACGATGACAAATGTCCTCTTACTTTATTACTTATTTTATTCTTCTATAGCTAGCACAGATGTTTCTATAGAACCTTTATTTTGTACGAAGCAGAATATTGTGCAAGTCCTCATCATGCGTCCATACACTATGGGCGCATGGACACAGGAACTGGGGGAAGGTGTCCTGTGGAATCTGTCACTGGGATTTGTTGGCAAGCTTATCATTTGTGTTCTGTGGGGTGCAGGGTGAGGCCTCTGTGGATCTGGCTTGTTCCGCAGATGCTTGATCAGATTGGGATCTAGGGATTTTGGTCCAAGGGTCAATCCCTTGGAAACTCTTGTCTTCCTGGACAGTGTTTACAGTGTGGTGGGATGCGTTATCCTTCTGTGATAAGCCACCATGTTTTGGTGGGTGGTATGTATCACTTCGACAGCCACATGAATGTCTGGACCAAAGGTTTCCCAGTAGAACATTGCAATGTAACAAGACAATCAATGTTACTCACATTACCTGTTAGCGGTTTAAGTGATGTATGTGGTCTGTGGTGATATCTGTAGCTTGTCCCATGCACCCTACATGGTTTGCAAGGAATTGGGACATATGCTGTAGGGACAGTTTGGTTTGAGGATTTGTTTCGTAAGAGCAACATTTAGTAATTGGATGTGGTGTCTACATTAAAGTGTGGCAGTCTTCTGATTTCTTGACGAACAGGATTTCACTCTATAGGCTTTCCTTTTTTTCTTCCAAACATTTCAAGCTTTGGAGATGTGGAGGTAGTGTGTCCAACACAACGTAATTGGCAACTTAATTTGGGTCACCCATAGAAGAAGCTCAGTTTCTATGGCAACTGTAGACATATCTGTTGTGCTCCGCGTTGAGTCGAACCCACGGATAAATTAATGAGGTGACCATTTACAGGGAATGTAGAAATGTGCTGGGGAACGTCTACAGTGCTTATGCCACATATACTTGTGTTCTTATTCCTCTGAACTGCAGCACATCTAAGCCGTGCAGTCCAGCGGAGACATTTAGGTGACTACTTACTGAAGCTGCAGTGAAGCCAGCAGAATAGGAGTTCAACGTGTAAAGTGAGGGTCAATAAAAGGCACTAAGCAAACTCCACAATATTGGATTTCTCATACGCAGGTGGGTGCAAGTAGGGAGCTTTTAACACACAATGCCTCATGTCTACAAGAGGCAGTAAAGAAAGGTGAGGAACCAACTGTCAGTCACCAGAGTCAAAAGGATGCCATATTTGTAAAGACGAACATTATGTTGGATTGTAGAGACCTCTTCCTGCCCTGCAGGGGGGTAGTAAGATTCTCTGCTCGCTCTGTTAGATGAGCAATCCATGCCACAGAGTATTAAGTGGATATTAATTTTCCCCAGGGTACCTATTAAGGACCTGAGTGTTAATGATCCAATTCCCCGTCTCATGATCCTCAAGGACCTCTCAGTTGCTTTCTGACTGGATTCTGCACTCAATACACTGCAGGTGCAAGGACGTTCACCTGCCTGACACACGTGTGAAGATTTAAAAGTACAAACATAAATATCTTGAACGGATGCATATAGAGAGGCACATTCTCAATAAGAAAAAATTCAGCCAAGCCCTCACAATGCAATTAAATTAAGTAATGAGACCCCTCGAATCCAGTACACCCCATGAAATACCAGAGATTTGCAGGATAAAGTTGAAGTTTAGATGTGACAGTGTCCCTCAAAATTGTTACCATCATCTCAACACGATCTAGTAGAAAAAGTAAGGGTACAACAACCACTAAGCCATTTCTCTCTCTCTCAAACGCCTAAAATATACAGCATAAAAATCTAAATGAACAAAATGTAAAGGAATAAAACAAGATAAAAACAGATACAAAGTGAACATTCTGTATCGAGATAAAAATAAATAAAATCAGCCTATTGACAGTAGTGCAGTTCATGGTTGCAGCTTGAGTTTCACAGCAGTAAGGTGGAATAAGGTGCAGACAACTGTCAGGCCAGAGTCCTTTTGTGTTTTGCTTTGTTTTGTTTTGTTTTGTTTTAAAAGGGCGGTTGAAGTAGAGTCCCTCTGTGATGGGTGGGTCATAGTCCGTAGGCAGGGGGCAATATTTTTGCACGGCCGCGGCATAGCTCATAATTAGTCCATATTCTCTTGCTGGGATTGTTAGATATATAAAAAAGGTCAGATGTCATTTAAACAAACTGTTTAAAGATTTAGTTCAGTTTGTAATGGTCTGTTAGCGTTTTACTAGATCTTATCTGACCAGTGCCGACAACATTATACATATTGCGGTCTACTGATGGACAGTTTATATGTCTGCCAACAGACTGGACTGTTTTGGATGCAAGTGATTAGGTGGATTGTCAGCACATGCCCTGCGCCGAGGCATAGTCTGAGTCATTAACACTCAACAAGCGCGGTGCAGCCCCAGGGCACCCTGCTTTCTGACAGTAATGCATTCTAATCTTGTCAGCCCATTGAGAGCTTTAGCTACATTACAGATAACAGGAGCAGAATCAAACACTGACAACGCTGCCTGTCAACATCTCAGATCAGTCAGAAACTAAGAGTCTGTGGGGCAGTCGTGCATGCGAGGCTACTCAGACCAGTCGCTGCGGATGCGAGACATGGAACTCGACTCCAAGTTCAGCGATGCTCAAAGAAATCTGTGCCGTCTCCTGCTGGTCCAAAACACAAACAATGCCCTAAAAGGGATTTCAATTAATGTTCTTCTTTTGGAAATCCACTGACTCTCAGTTCAGAACAGAGCAGCTATATTTTATTCAGAGGAGAGTGTGCTGGTGGAGCTGCCGTCTGGAGCCTCGCTAACACACAGCCCAGGGTTTGGCTGTGCATTATTCAGCCGTCCACGTGGCAAACCGCCACGCAGCCAGACACATCAAGCTCACCTTCCTCTCTGGCATCAACCCTTCCTCTTTAATATATAAAGTATCATTGCAGTTCCACTCTAATTAACCGGCGCGAGCTCTGGCTATTAGTGGGTAATGACGACTTAATTTAAAAAAGTCAACATTCCCGGCCTAAGCACCGAGAAGTCTTTTTGCTATAGAAGCAGCCGTGTGAGAAGCTACTCCTTAACAAACGCTTTGATAAATAAATAAATAAATAAACATCGGGCCTGCCCTTCCGGTCTACTTGCACTGAATGGTGTACGTGTTAAGTCTTTCAGGTAAATTCTATCTTGTCTCGTTTCCATCACTTTACATTTCCAGTCATCCAGTACACATAAAGCAATACTTCAGACCATTAAGTGGATTCATTATTCATGAGGAGATTATTACTTTGCCGGTTCGCTTCCCATAATTGTCCAGATATTTTTATTTTTTTCCCCCCGTGATCCACTGGTACAGGAAGTGCACGAGAGGGAGGATAAACATCATAAATAATCAAAAGGGTGTCATCGATGCAGACATGGCTCAGAATACAGAGATGCCCCCTGACAGGACAAAGGCACTGGCTGCACATTAATAGACGCATAATGAATAGAATAATCACACACACAAATACACACATGTTGGCTGTGTGTGTGAAATGCTATAGGAAATAAATTCAGACAAATAAGAGATAACAAGAGTGATGACCTTTTTCTCTGTAAACGCCTACACTAATAGTACAAGTAGATGTATTTGTGCAACGTACAAATGATATATACTGTATAATTTTTTTGTTGATAAAAGAAGCGTGTCTTAAAATTTGGGGCGAAAGTATTCAACAATTTACATCCCATTAGTTTTGCTCTGGCAGCGCCACGAATTAACATTTGATAGACGTTCCCAAGAAGACGACAAGCTAGACGACTGACAGTTCTCTCCTCGCCGAGGCATCAACGTGATCCCTCTCTACACCTGACTAGACAAACACCCCTCTTACCAGGCTGTCTCTCATTCAGATTTGCAGTCTGGGGAAAAAGCAAACAGGCTCTCCCATTTATATAAACTCCAAGTAATAAATATGCTTGGGCATAACGCAAACAGCTGCAGAACCACATCTGCTCCTTAATCCTTAGTTAAACCTCTAATCTACACGATCTAAGTGGTTTAAACCGTCTCACCTGAGCCAGCGTCGGTTGTTTTTGAGAGTTGGTTGGTAGTGTGGAGCTGGGGAGAAGGGAGATCAGCCTCCTCCACAAGACTAGAAATGGGGCCTGGTTAAGACTGGGATCCCTTCTTCTTGTATCTATCTATAAAATGTGAATGAAACCTTTGCAAACTGTAGCAAAGCCGCATTTGGATGTGGTGTTAAATTTGATTACGATCAGATTTCTATAGATCCATCTCCATGTGGAAACTCAAATCACATTTCAGGATGTCTTTTGTTATCGCTTGCAACATACACACACAGCGACAACACCAAACCCAGAGTGAAGTCAATACAGCTGCTATGCACAGTACTATGTTATAGATCAGCGGTTCATGAAAAGATGCCCAAATAATCTGATGGTATAATTGTGGGGGGAAAAAAAAAGCAACAAACATTTTTTTGTAGATAAAGCAGAAGACGTAAAAAGAACATTTAAGGTGCTCTTTGATGTAGGGGTGATTAATTAAAAAGCCTTTATTAAAAGTGGCTAATACATTGTTAAAGTTAAAATGCTCCTACACGTTGGGGCACGCTGCCTTCATCAGGGTGACAACTCCTAATCTGATGGTATTTTGGGGGGATTTGCACGTTCAGCTGTAATTTATACCGTTATGTATTTAAAATGGGCTGTTTACCAGAGCAGACGCCACTGATTATTTCAAGCACCATGTGAATATTTCAGTTCAGCATATTATCAGGAATAGTTCTTCATTAGCACCCCACCTAAACGCAGACTCCTCGTCAACACATTATCCACCAGCGAAGTGTTAATATATTAGTGACATCCTTTTTTTTTTGTTTCTGCCCACAACATCAGGCAGCGATACAGCCGCAAGGTAAGAGGATGTGTATTGTTTAAACGAAATTGGGTTCTTGTTGCCGGCTTTGCTGAAGTAATTTACACTTTCACAAATTAAGATGTAGCAGAAAAAAGAAGTGTTAATTATTGTTCTTTTTTTTTTTAATCTTTTCCATGTAATTATGCTTTATCACATTTATCCATATGACACAGTTCTTCCAGCATTATGATAGCAAGACTGACAACATTTTGAACTACAGAAAAGGTAATGTAAGCGACACACAACCGCAGTACGTGCCTCTTTTTGTGTGTAGAAGAAAGCATTTAGTGAACAAACCCAAAGGTAACAAAAAGGAATCGAAGTGTCTCTCTGTGGAGTAAGTGCCCCAGCCTCCCTCGCTGCTCTGTTTGTCCATTTAGAAATGTCACTGGCTACGGGACTCCCCGGGATGCTGGCTAAAAGCTTCACTACAATGGTCTTCCCCATTTATTGGCTGAGCCGGAGGAGCGATAGTGCCCATTTTTTTGTCTACCTATGGTCCCCAAGAGAGTGGAAGAGTGCGGGTCTTTATCTTAGGTAGGTGAGATTATTGGCTGGTGACAGCCCCGGAGGCAAATGTCTAAACAGCACTCAAAAATGGGAGTCAATATACACTGAACTCTACAACGGTAATCACATATTTGTTTTATTTATCTTGTGCGCACCGTCTCAAAAGCTACTTGCCGGATCAAGGTGAAATGGGGATGTACAGTGTTGGTGTTATATACTCTTGATGTTGAAAATAATTAGCAGGATTTCCTTGAAAGGATGGCTCTTTTATGTAGTGACAGCACAGTCACACCCTTCAGAGAATAGAGTCTCTGACAGTTTTTCCTGTAGTTCCCAATTTATCTCGTGGCATTTCCATAAAAATTTCCATATTTTGCTGTAAGGTTGATAAAACATTTTTCTTTTATCGCCGAGGCTCTGGGAATAGAAGCATCTTCCAGCCAAACTGTATTAATTCACCTCGGTTACTTGGGAAAGTGGTGGCATTTGGTTCGAGAAGGATTGTGTTCTAGATATTTTGGTCAAGATGGTGTAAGGAGTTCTCGTTCTGTCACAAATTTGCACCAGTCGTTGAACTTTTATTTACAGGAAAGCTTTATTGCATTGATGGCAGTGATGCACTTAAAATAACTGTAGTGAAAATGTCTATCGCCAGCCACAGATCATACTGCAAGAGCAGGACAGTAGCTCTGCTGAATCCAGGTAGCTAATAACTGTGGGGAAAAAAAACCCAAAAACTACGCTTTATAAACATCAGGTTTTAGTGGGTCCCACGTTACTAGTTGGCACTCCCGGTAGACTAACGCAGGCTAATGTATAACGTAGCTGGGTCAGTTTTCCCAGTGCACTGTGCTATTGCTTGTTTGGTCATTTTGAAACTAATCTAACTCAATTGGTCTGTTGTGTACCAGTTTTTTAAATTAAAGTCCATGGTGTGTGATGTTTCTTTCTTTTTTTTTTTTAATCATTATATCCCCCTCCTGTGTTTCACTGTAAATTGTTATATTGAGAATCCTCCCGAAGTATTTCAAGTTAAACAGAACAGTGTGAGCCATCTTTTTTTCTTTTTTCAGGTCTAACCAACAAAGCAAAACATACAAAGATTTCATAAGCTGTGTTGTGCCGATTTGTAGCTGGAGGGTATGTTTTGAGACATTTTTATTATTTATTTATTTTGTGACTGCTTTCATTGCAGCTCCACTCAGCATTTCCCAAATAACTAGTTTGTTTTAATATTTATGCTGTATGTAGAGCCCCAGTGAGGATTTCTTCACAATTAAAAGTCATCCCTCCCAAAAGTGTGTCTGTATAAATGTTGTGCCAGATAGTATCCACTTTTGGGGCTAGAGGTAGCAACTGGCTCTCCGGGAGCCTTAATTCCTCCAGCAGCTGGAGGATCCTGATTGGACTGACTTCTGGGCAGCAGTGGTGATATATCTATCAAGACTCTTCCAGCCAAATTATCTCGTTTGCTTTCCATAGCAATTCAAGATATTTCCTCCATATCTCTTGTCTGGAATGGGACTTTTTTCCTTTTGTATCATTTGTTTTATATAGATGCTGCTTGATAATTTCAGTTTCTGATATCCCAAGTGTAATCACAATGTCATTTTAATCCCAGAATCTGCACAGTATGTACTTGTAACAATGTGTCACTCTGTTTGTATGGGGTTTCCACTCCTTTAAAATGAATCCACATCTTGCGTAGTCTTTCCACATCAGTGTTACCAAGTGATGGAACTCGTCACTGAATCACCTCCAGTTAACAGTGTCGTGAAAATTATTTAAATCGGGCAAACACTTAACACGTTAACACATTAATTTCACTTGGTGCTCCGTATGTATACTGCCTGGAGTGGACAGGTGATGCTGTTCTGCAAAAGATGTAATTATGACATTATATAGTATCACATTGATTTCTTCATTCAGTTCGTCCGTTAGGCTAATGCTGCACGCAGAGAAGAAGAAAAATAAAAAAACTCCATCTCAAGGTAAAAACTTCACAGTGGATACTGTATGTAGCTCATTAGATGGAGGTCCTCAGGGGAACAGCTGGAGATAGGAGCCACACTGGTGCTTTTGGTACTGCTGGCAAACCACCAGGGATGAGGAGACGACGGGGACCACAGGAAACAAACACGCTCTCTGAATTACAGTACATCCTCCCCTATTCAGCTGACATGACTGCAGCGTTGTTTTTCTCCTTCTCTTAATGTATGTCATTAGTGGGAAAATCAAAGGGGGATAGGAGAGGGCTCAATGGAAACAAAGTAGGGACAACAACACCAAGTCCTCACAGGAGAACTTGTCACAAGTTTCCTATATTTTAGATTAAAGCACCCATATATTTTTTTAATTATTAACATAATTGAAAAAAAAAAAAAAAGCAAGTGGGGTTTTATAGAAGCATTACAGGACGTCGCCCGGGACTCACCGCAGTCCATGGTTTAAAATTAGCTTAGCTCAGAAATTAATCTGCAGTCCAGGCTGCACATCAAAACCTTTGTCACAATAATATATTGAAACTATTTCTGACCCTTGGATTTTTAATGGGCAATTGATCAAACTGAACAGACACTGTGTATAAATGAAAATGTAAAGCACTGAATTAGAGAGTATTGAGAGCATGCCCAGATAGTCTGAGGTGTAAATTATGGCGACAGGGAACTTAATGGCGGACGTGGCTCCCAGGGTCACCCTTTATTAAGGTTTGGCCTTCATAAATCTGTCCCATATGGACCGCTCATTGTCACTGTTTGCCAGTGGACTAGCGATTTGTGACGTTGGATGTGGGTTGTCGGAAAGTGGGTCTTTGAAAAGAAAGAAAGAAAATATATATATATATATATAGAAAAAAAAAGATAGAGGGAGAGAGAAAGAGAGATGCAAGCTGAGTCCTGCAAAGCTCTAAAATAACAAGAAGGCAGAACTGTCAAGAGCATGGCTTAGAGGGAAAAAGTGAAGTAAAAAGAACACATCGGGAAATGTCAAAACTCCCCAGTGGGATCCAGCCACACTTCCGAAAGAGATGTGGGTCACAGTGTTCATGTCACACAGAGCCTTATACTCACGGACATTGTGGGGAAATCTGTTTAATGTCTCTTTAAAAAGATAAAAATAGAAGGCATCTTGTGATATCAAGGCCACAAGGCCACGCGGCAGCTTAATGTACTGTGAAAACGACAACACTCCATAGTCGGGTCGTCTTTTCAACCTAATCCAGAGCTCGTGGAATTATTAGTTTATGCAATGATGATGATAATAATCACAAAAATCTGGAGTGCACACAGCACAGGTGGAAAATTCAATACCGATTCAATAACTGCAAGCTAAAAGAGTTCCTTGGTAAGCAGACCTTCACTGAATATTTTAATGCTCCAGCACAACAAGAGTCTTAAAATGATAGCGTTAACATCCGCTGGGGACGAATATTTCAGTCCCAGAGGGCCTGCTTTACGAGCTGTGTCTGTTTTTTTTTTTCTTTACTACGGCCCAACTGAGCATGCCGGTGGTGGGTTTTAGAATTTACTGAGCCAGGATTGACCTCCTGACACTGTGCAGAGGTTTTATGGGTCACCACTATGGGTGGCGGGTCATGAATTACCACCTAACTAGCTCATGTTCATGACTTGTTATCCATCTAGGGAGAAAAAAGGAAGAAGAAGAATAAAAAAAAGATCATCCTTAGCTTTAATATCTGAATGACTTAAAGGCTTATTGCAGCAAATATATTAGCTTAGCCGCATGGTACTTTAAAGCTCCTCTACCCAATATTTTTATATAAGCGATGCATCAAATACCTAAATATAATGTGAAGGGAGTGATGAACCAGCAGAGATTTATCTCCCAACTCTGTATTTCCCCTCAGCTCTACAAAGCGTTTTGCTCGCATTCAGTTGGAAGCTGCTTTCAGGGGAAAAAACCTACATCTCTACATGCCCAGCTCTAACAGCTGACACAGAAAGCTAATGATCAATATAGTTGAATGTTAAGACATTTCCATCCGGGGCTGGTGGTGGAATCCAAAATATAAATGCTAATGCAGCTTGCTGTGATGTCTGTGTGAAGCCAAAAAAAAAAAACCCTAACAACAACAAAACAATGATATATGAAATCTTTTCTCTCTCTGCTCTCTCTGTATTGATTTAAGATGATTCTCCTGTTATTGCCTTGTAAGCATTTTAACAAAACTTTATCTGAACGGCACTGTGGTTGCTGAACCCCATCGGCATAATGGTTTTTATCTTGGTTCAAAAATGCAGTCCGACTCAAATCGCGGTTGGCTGTTGACGCCTAGATTAAAATATGAGGTGAATCTCCCCGTATCGTGTCCTTGCCTTAAAGTAAAATGAAATGAGAAAACTCTCAGAACTTGGCTTGAAAAGGCCAATAGATTTAGTTCTCTTTAGAGTGGAGGGATTAGTGAAAAAAGGTTTTGACTCGAACGGCATCCCTGTCCTCAAATATAAAAAAGTCCGTCCAACAGTCAGCTCTGGTTTTAATAGGCAGGTATTTCTATGGTGTGATCACCACTTCCAGGAGACTGCTCGTGGCTCATTGACTGGATCCACTGCCACTTTACCAAATGCAAACTTATTGCTTCGTGCTGAGTGGCATGAATGCTCTACTGAAACCTGCAGTTTCAAACATCACTGTATATTATAGGCAAATACAAAGGCTCCAATAATAACTGATCTTGAGTTTTTATAATTAATTTATAATATGCTCTCACGTGCAGCCTGTGCTATTCTTCTGCAAAGCTTAATACACTGTTAATTCTAATTATTTACAAGACTTCCACCACCACTGTTTCCTACAGGGAATATGAATGTTTATAGGAGTGCCAGACACTGTTAGAAGCAAACGGGAAACTGTAGTGTGCAATGTGGAGCCGCAGCCCTTCCACCACACTGTCTACACAGCAGTCACAGAGTGGTACTCGTTTGCATTTCACTCGTCCACTCTCCTTCACGTCCTTTACGTCCTGCATAAAGAAGTCCCACCTTTCCCATGTACGGCATGATTTATTTACACTCCCCGGGGACTGAGCTGTTACTCTCTTCCTACATCAGTAAATGCAATCTCATCACAATATGGAAATGGCAATTTGTCTTTATTCAAGTCCCAATTTGCCGTCTCAGCCGCTGCTGCGTGGGTCATTCTCTTTCATTCTGCCAAAAGTGGCCTTTAGCTTCCTCAGTACCTCATTTGTCACATTTCACGGTTAAAGCAATATTTCATCCTAACACTTATTCTTTACTGTGATTTCATTAGAACTGCAATTCTCTGACATCAGCAGACATAGTTAGTAGTAGTAGTGGTGGTGGTGGTGGTGGTGTAACTTTTTGAAAATACAGAATCCTTTGTGTGGTGCAACTTTACGAAAAATTAAGACGAGGCACTGAAGGATTAGATGTTGGCTTGTCAATGTGTGGCAGTACACTGTGAACGGAGGCTTTTTACGGCACCCTAGTTTGCAGTAGTTACTCACTGTAGACTGAGGGAGCAAAATAGACAGTAGGCACCTTTATCAGGAGTGAATGGACATCATGCAGCCTATCAGAGTCAGATGTTCTTCCAGGACAAGATTTAAATTAGTGATGCTTCGTGCTCTACTATTCTACTAGGGTTTGCCTTTTCACATTGTCTCTAAAAAAATAACATCAAATTGGTTAAATTCTTCTTAGTTATGTAGTCCAAGAAAATCAGTTTTAGAGCAATGTCAATGTACTTAGCGCTCTAATATGAATCGACCTCAGCAGTCGGACCCTGTGTAGGTGTGGCTCTGCTCCTGCTGTTCCTACTGTTCCAACTGTGGTTTGACCTAGCAGTGAAGACTGGGTTCCTGACTTAAGGCGCTACATCTCAGGACTAATTACAGCAAGCGTTGCCAAGCAACTGCAGAAAAATGGGGCCTTGCGGGTCCAGGGGTGGTCTAGTGGTCCAACCAGCACTAGTCAAGCCTGTGATGGATCTTGATCTGCTCCCAGTGACCCTCTGGCCTTCTGACTTTTACGGAACATGCATGCTCCGCACAGCCTGCTGCAAACTTTGAGTCACAAATCCGGCATCAACAAAACATACAGTAGATATACTGCACAAGCTGCTTTAAATCTAAACAAATTTACCTGCCTCAACCTAAAGCAAGCTAAATCCTTTCTCTAATGACTTCCCGAATTGCACTTTCTGTTGTACACTCTTTTATTAACTCAATTCCACATCATCGCATCCACATCCCATGTTTAGTCTCCTCACATGCCAATTACGAGGCTGTTTAGTCATCTATGACAGCACGGACACATTCAACACATGCCACCCCTCCTTCCCCCCCGTGGCCTCCTGTTCCCATCTCATTGTCTTATCCCCCAGTGAGTTGTGTCTTTCGAAGAGAAGCAGACAGCGGTCCCTAGACCTCCTCCTCATAATTGCTACCCTTGTTTTTACCACAGGGATGCCAACAAGCTAATTACTGAGGAATAATCACATGTTTGTCAAGACCCCTGCAATCCCGGGTATGTAAACTGTGTGTCTCTTGTCAGATCGTCTTGAGCACACAAACACCCGCAGCCTGTCTCCTCCGCCGCAATATGTATAAGATTCTCCCTTTCAGAAACAAACGTCTCTGTGTCTCTGCAAATAATATTGGCAAATCTGTTCTGCATTCGTGTTTTTAAGTCACGATAGCATGTTATCAGATCACCTTACAGACCTCTAAAAGGATGATCAAAAGCACCAAGAGGCTCCGTTACATGCATGTGTCCCACATGTACGTGAGGGCTGCCCAGCTTTTGTGGGCCATTCTCCATGTGGGCGTAATGGCTGAACATGCGATGGAGACGCTATCCTCAAGTGGCCACCCACACACACACACACACAGACTGTGAAGTGCATGCTTGACCTTAATATTGCAAAAAAAAATGCTGTGTCTGTTTGACCAACTGCTTATTGGGTTTCTGTATGACTGTCTCTTTTTTTTTGTTTTGAGTATAATCGCTACAGTATACGTTTATGTTGGATTTGGCGATGCATTTGTGAACACTGCGAGTTATTTACATTTGCCTCCAAAAGGAAAGCTACAGCGAGCTCCTACAGTTTCGTTTAACCTCATACAGAATATATTAATAACAAACTACACCGTTGTTACTCCGTTGAAAAGAGATGGATGATAAATGAGATTGCCAGAAGAGTCAGTTTGTTTCAAAAGATGAAGAGATTAATAAACTGCTTTATAGAAATAGGGAGCTCTTGGCTTTGACGAAAAATGAACACCAAACTGAACCTGTGAACTCGGTTGCGTTCACCTCTTTGCAAAAGAACCATGTGGGAAAAAAAATAATAATAACATTTGCATCATCCTTTTCCTCGCAGATTTTGCAGACTTACACTCAAATTCACTCGGTGGCCTGGGTCAGGGCTGACGTCTCCATGGCTGGAGGGTGCCTATTGTTTTTGCGAAAGCAGTCTTTTATTGCTTTACATGTTGGTGGTGAAGGGGAAAAACAAAGTTACATTTATTCAGCTGCACTTGTGTTGTAATGCCTCAGTGTCAGTGACCAAGGCATGCATAAACCAGCTGATCCAGTTGGGACATTATGGTTTAAGATTATGAAAAAAATATCCCCCCAAAAAATCCATGTATTGTGCGCAAACAGAATATATATTTATAGTATCTTTCTTTACGACATTGAGCAACATATACCACGTTTGGAGGGGCAGTGATCATCACAGAAAGCATACTGCATACTGTGCCTCACATATGAGTCATACAGCAGGACTTTATTAAAAAGGAACTTGCTGAGAATATGCTGTAGAAGCATGGCATGAACTATAACAAAGTGAAAAGGTTAAAAAACACAAGTGCAATGCTGTCCACCTAACACTTTGGAAAAATGTTATGTTATGTAACTACCAGAATAACAACAGTATTCTAGTGTAAGTTACAAATACGTCACATGTCATACAAACAGATTTTGGTTCAAACGTTATTAAATCCTGAAACTTGATAGTATTTTTCTTTTCCAAATCAGACCCTCCCACATTAAATCTATGACAGCAGCCCAGAAAATGGAAACGGAATACAGAAATCACTAATAATTAATAAAAATATAATCATTATTCTGCTAGAAAGTACTATGCTGATGTGGGACTCCAACAAGAAGAAGTTCAAAGAGAAGAGGAGGCAAAGTCATGAATTGTTCATTCAAATGATCAATGAAGGAATACGGAGAGCAATGATGGAATCTAATTGGCAATTAATGTGTCAAATGACATGACAATTAAAGGCTGATATCTGACTCTAATGAGGAATACGTTTCACAGATAATCACTCACACATAAAAGATTGAAGACGCTTCCTGTTCCAAAACCGTACTCTGTTCAAGGCTATAGAAGCAGTAAAGAAGTTGAGTCCTCCGTTTAGGTGGTCGGGTCAAAGACCTGACTGCTGCCTCCACCTCCACACAGCACTTTCCTCCACAGTCAGCAGGAAAGATACCATTATTTACATTATACCATCACACAGCAAGGATTGTTGCGACGCTGGTGACATTAAAAACTAGGACGAGCAGGGAGTGCCGAGGAGCAGTGGGTGTTCTAACATCCTAAAGATTGGTTTCTTCTGTTCATCTGCCACTTTACTGAATATTCCCTTTATTCTTGAGTTAGCACCCTGTTTCCGTCCCCACTGTCCCCCCGGCTCAGCTCGGCTCCCTCTCCCTCGCCTGACCTCCTTTTGAGCGACTGTGGTCCTTGCAGTCCACACGTTGAGTCATTAATAACACTCTCTGGTCTGTTTTTCCTGCCAAACAGAGCAGTGCTTTCCTGTCATCCTGACACAAATTAATTCCCCTTATTTATCTTCTGGCACCAAGGCCGGCATAGGCAGAATAACTGTTTATGGAAAAAAAAAAAAAAAGGACAAAGAATTATAGATGGTGTGTTCTCGATGACAGGGCCATTTGTTTCTCAAAATAAGACTCAAGATGGAGACTCAAGATAAAGTTCATAACAATCACTTTGATACTTGAAATTATTTGTCAGCTCTTCTCTCCTCTGATCAATCCCTGACTCGGGGGATTGAAAACGTTTGTGGTGTTATTATAATTATGCTTGCATGCTATGCATTGGATGTATCAATTTGCTCTGGGTGACGCATGTGTCCTGGGTTACCCTTCGATTTTAAAGGACGGGACATCATTTTAGGCTTTCAACAAAAAGCAGAGATTAATCATTTGGTTAACTAACCAACAATGACCATAACTTAACCTGTAATCTGTTTTGAACTGAACAATGATACCTTATTTAGAAAGGTGTTGTGGACTATATTCTGCCATTAATTAGCATAAATAGTGCTGATTTAGCATGTGTTATATTACTAGATCCTGCACGTTTCCTTCAGCTTGATGTATGCATCTATGACAGATGTTTGTTTATCTGTTTCTCCTGCTCTTCTTTTCTCTCTATCTTCTCTGTTTCTACCCGGCTGGCCTTCGGCCGATGGGTCCCATCATATGAGCTGGGTTCTGCTCAAGGTTTCTTTGTGGCCACCGTCGCCCTCAGGCTTGTTCTGGAGGTTGCAGGCTGGTTTTTGTGAAGCGTCTTGAGACAATTTGTATTGTTATTGGCGCTATATAAATAAAATTGAATTGAATTGAATTAAACTTTATTAATAAACGCCAATAATCTACAGAAATCCACCAGTATCACTTATTTTGTAATGCTCAAGTTATTTAGTTGAACAGGTTGTTATGCAAGTCATTAACATCTTCTGTAGAGACTCTATCCTACCACTGATACATAAATAATCAAACATCAGCATCTCCTAGGCGCTGGCTACCAATCAATAATGTAATAATCCAAATATCCCCATACTTTTTTTTTTCCCCAGACAAATTCAAATTTTTAGGATATTTGGCAATGAAAGCCACCATAACCTAGGCTTCTAGATTAAGTGTGTCTATCTGTTTATTTATTTATATCATTAATGACATCAATCACATGAATACATTGATCTGTGGGGAACACATAGACATGTTGCAATCCTGCATCATCCTACAGCATAGGTCTTCAACATGGGGTCCGCAACCCCTAGGGGGTCCGCGTAGGCACTGCAGGGGGGTTGCAAAACATATCTTAGTAAAAGGATAAATGAAGGCATAAGATGTTATATATATATATACATAATGTATAAATAATACTAGGCCAAGTTTAATATAGAATATATATAGTAGATAGTGGGTCCCTGTTTAAGTTTGGGAGTCATTGGCTTGAAAAAATTTGAAGCCCCTGTCATACTTTATTCAGACATAAATATAAATATGGTGTTAAAGTTTTGCTGGCAAACGCCCTTTGAGGTTGTACAAATAATGGCAGTATCTGAAGAGCTTTTTGCCATTTAGATAATATGATGTGGCTGAAATCTGCAAAACCCAACAGCAGTTGGCTGCCATGTAGCTGTTCATGCTTCACTTTTAAGCTAATCATCAAGAAAAAAAAATGGAAAAAACGTTTAATCTACTCATTGTAACAATGCAAAATCCATTGCATTCAGACTGTTTGTTATGTGACAGAAAGTCTTTGAAAAAGCTAAGGACTGGATTTTCAGATGAGACAAATTCATCAAACACAAGTTCACACTCAGTAAACGGCAAAGCATCTACCAAGTTCCACACCAAAGTAGGTTGTTTGCCACTTGTGTGCCACCTACAGGCAAGTCATCTTTATCCTATTTGTTCTGCAGGAATCGTGATTGATGACCGTCTAACTTTCGCTAACACCCTTCTTCACAGTTAAACCTCTTCAAAGGTTCCACCACGCGCCAGCATGTCTGGTCTTCAGCAGACAGCAGAAAACAGCTCATGTCAATCCACTTTTCTTTACGCTCCACTGGCTCCCTGGTGCCACTCGCATTAAATTCAAGCCACTAATACTCGCCCGTAGAGTGGCCAGCAGCACGGTACCGGCTTCTGGGAACTCCGTCGTTCAAGTTTGTGCTTTTCATCTGCTAATGAACGACGCATTGTAAGGCTGTCACTGCAAGGCAGGAAATCTCAATCCAAACGCTGTGACAATAAAGGCAGTTTTTGTGCCACAAATGGAGATTTCATTAGTGTCTTCACTTTTAAATCCTAAAGCAAAATGGTAATGACATAAAATGTAAGTATAGATTTTGATGCTCCCAACAACTCAAGTTCTACAGTAATCCCAACTATACATCAGCCATGACACAGTACACAATATGGACTGCATGGCCCTCAGTGTACTGTATGTATAGGTCCCAAAGCAGCAGGAGCCCCAGCATCTCCTCATCCAAATCTAAGCTACTCCAGCGCCATTGACAGTGAGAAATGGATTTAATAGGCAGAGAACAGCTTGTCAGCAGTCTGAAAAACCACAGGGTTAGGAGACTTTTTTTTTTTTTAACTCATCTCTGGATCCCTAGGGTTCTGCAGTGGGAGGGATATTGGAAAGATTGGAAAATATCAATGTCAACGCACGTAGCATTCAGCTTTTTCCCCTCCCTGTAATGTATATGATTATGTCGCCTGCATACAGCAGGAGTAATTGTATGTGTAAATGCCACATGTACCATGCCAAAGAACACGGAAGCTAAATTAAAGCCGGCCCCTCGCTCGATTGTGTTTGCTGTTGTTTTATGTTGCTGCTAATTACCCCACTGATTCCAAACGTGGAATGAAATGACTCACTGAGGCAAAATTTGATTATATTTAAAAGCTGACAGAATGACAGCGTTACTGCCTTGCCAGCTTCCCCAGCCAAACATACTCTACCTCTAAAATAAGCATGTGGTTTCGGAACAAAGTCGTCAGGGTTTTCACACAAGAGAATGAAAAGGATATGTAATCAAAGGAAGCAAATCATCCTGCCTTTTAGAGAGTGCACTTCACTTTAAAATTTTCCAGATCTGTATCTTCATAGGTAATGTAATGTCTTCTTTCCTGCTTCCAAGGGTATACTTGGAAATAATTTCATAATAATCTGCCTCAAGGTACACTCTGGACTCATATGTTGCTACGGCTGTGTAACGTTTACAGACAGGTGCATGTAAGTGGCATGTTAGCAGAGCAGCGCTATGTACATGTTTACATGGGATGCTTGTGGACACAGTACGGGATTGTAGGTCAACCACGTTGCGGAAGCAGTGTGAGCTCAATACACGAGCACTGTGGCTGCAAACGCAAAATGCAGGACAACACACTTTGAGTGTAAAAATACACCTTGGGTCAGGCTCACAACTGCCAGGATGATAAAAATAAGAGTGACTCTGTTTCGTCAGATGGCATTCTGTAGACAGAGCAGACACCCAATCAGAACTCCATCAGGTTTATCACTTTTTTTTCTTTTTTTTTCATTAGACCAGAGAAGGAACATCCTTCGAAGGACTTGGCACCTTTGTTATCTGGTGCATCGTGTAGCGCTGTACGGCAGTACTCCACATCAGAGTGGCTTTAAAATGAAGCAGTGTGAGCGAGGCAGGTCTGCGGCTCTCTCAGCCATAATTGTGCAGAGCCCTATCTGGCTGTCGTCTCTCCAGGGGAACAGTAGGCAGCTCAGGGGCGTGTTGTTATATTTCACACTTAATGATGTGCAAGGCATCCTCAGCTCTTATCTGCAGACCTATTTTAGTCACTGACACAGCCTCTAAATTACACCTTAACGGCAAATGCAGCTCTTGCGCTGTTAAATGGTTCACGTATTGTTTCCTTCAAATTGTGATCATGCCAAATCATAGACAATATCAAACAAATGTATCTGGATGGCATAAAGAGAAGTGAGCCATCCTAGACTTAGTCAGAATTTTCTCTTTAATCACTTCCAGGAAGCTTTCAAGACATGTGCATATACAGTATTATATAAATTTTGTGTCTAAGCTTAATGCGCCCTGAAGGTTTTGCAAGAGCATATTTTTATTTGCTGCTTTTCACGGGTTTCAGTGTTAGTGGTATAATACTATGTTTACAAGAAATATCATAAATATCATATAATCTTGGATGCCATTGCATGTTGAGGGATCATATTATTTATTGCAAAAAATGTAGATCCTACTATCAAGTAGCAACCTGGTGTCCCTCGAATGGTCACTTGACAAGTCTCAATGTTAAAAAGCTCAACTTTACAGCAAAAATAAACAAAAGAAATAAAAAAAAAATTACTTCGGACCCTATGTCTACATTTTAATGTCCTTGTTTGATTTTCTCACCCATTTAAATTGTATTTACGCTTAAAGTTATGAAAGGGCGTACGTTATTAAGGGCCTAACAAGCTGTCTTCTCAGGCCAAGTTGGCAACACACGAAACCACCGTACCATCGCAGGGGGTTTCCCTGTATTCGACACTCAAGTTTAACAAGCCATATTAAAAAGGAGAACGCAGTCGTATACAAGATGACATCCTCTTTTTCAATGACACCGATTAGTTTAATGAACAAAAACACCCTACAGATCGATGTTAATCATTTACTGCTGCATTGTTCCGTAAGATGCTGTTAAGTTTTGTCATCAAATTAAAATGCCTTTGACTTAATGTCAAGTTTCTCCACTGGCAGAAAACTAGGACAGAACACAGTGTCCATACATAATTGAATGAACATGGCCTCCCTCTGTGCTTGCTTCTAACCTTATCGTAATCATTTATTGATCAAATGCTTGATATACTATAGCATGTCTAGAGTACATTCATATCCTATGCATGCATTGCTCTACCACATAGCGTCTTCATTATTTGCTGAACCTTTCATTCTACTAGATTCACAAGATCTACCTTCACTTTATTATGAATTCCACAGTTAAATTGACTTCTTGCATGGTTAAATTACTGTTTGTCCAAACTCCAGATAGCAGAGATAAAGACATAGGATATCAAAGAACGGAGCGCCCCTTCATTATTGTTTTAGGAGACAACCAAGCTTTGGTTTTTAATTTCCTGTGGGTGAAGTGACCATTCTCAAAGCTAATATTAAATTTTACCACATGAGAAAAAAAAATGTGTGTAATCTCAATTATGCACCTCTGACATAGCCTTACTTTGTGATGCTACCTGATACCATCTAGTTTTATGTAAAATCTTGCCTGCTGTAGCTTTGATTAAAAAAAGACAGCAATAATACAAGCAGCAGAGAGTAGCTGTAGCTTTTGCTAAACAGTACACACAAAAAAAGGTCTTTCTGGCAGAGCTAAGGGATAATGATTTCTCCCATAATAGGACAAATATGATAAACATCAGTGAACAACCTGCTTCACTCACATCAAATTAAGTGTTTGTCACACGAAATCAGTCCATCGGAGATTGACCTGTTACCTGGAATAATGGAATTTGAATAAGTAGCTGTGCTTGTTCCCGGCTAATCTCAGAAGCAGAGGTTGATGTCACCCACAAATGCATTTTTCCTTGTCAGGGTAGATTTAAGGGAGTCCAGTCTAAATTACGCACTCGGTGGCTCACAGGAAAATCCAACCCAGTTCCCACAAGCTCAAAATTATGAAGGCCAGGGATGAATAACAGCTGACTGAGGAGGTAAAATTAAAATTAATGATCCAGGCTGGCTTCATTCAGACAGCCACTTCAATCCTTTGGAGGATTGCTGTTTTAGCAAGGTTCACAGAACACGGACAGCTCCCCGGTGACCTTCACCTGAGCTCTGAGACGGGGAATTATGGCCTCAGCAGGCACATGTGAAAGCAATATATTTACACTTCGTAACGTCATTCCCCAATGCCAACAGACGGTATCAAGCACTAATATGGATGAAAGCATATGGGTTTCAAAGTGCTTTTTTTTTTTTTTGCAACCTTCCATTTAAATGCTCCATCAAAAAAATCTCCTTTTTTATATGTATAATCACCACAAGTCTTTTAGCAATAACAAGGAGAACATGCTGTTTTTAAACCCCAAACGAGTGAAGGACCTGTTCTGAGACGGACAATAAAAATCTAAGAGCAGCGAGTTTATGTGTGAAGTGTGAAATAACTTCTAACTCAGTAATATACACTCGGTAGATTGTTATACTGACACCAGAGTGCACATATGCGCTCTCACATACTGACAGTAATTGGTCCGATGTATTCAAAACCTAAATGGAGTCCTGACGATGTTTAATCTCAGCTCTCACTTGGAATTACGTTGTCTTTTGTTGCAATGCACTGAGCCGGAGCTGCACAACGACACTCCTTTGTAAGATTATTATTCCCCGTGTAGCTTAACTGTTTTGGGAGAACACACCTATTACAACAAGAGAGATCAGAGAGGAACACAATAGATTATTAAAGCACTAAAGGGAATAACCACAAATGAGACAGTCGGTTTAATCTATAATTTATGAAAGGCGTGAGTGCCACCAGAGACGGAAGATGTGGATGATAGATTCACAATATTTCCTTGTGAAGATAAAGTAAAATGTATCTCTCTCTCGCTCTATACACACACATATATATGTAACATATATGTAACTACACACCATTTTACTTAGTTCACTAGTGCATTCTTTTGATTGCAAAGTAAAATGCAACATTATCAGATACAGAGGAAACTCATCTTAAAAATACTTAATGCCCCTATATTTAAGCATTTTTAGTTTATGGCAAAAGGATAGTTGGCAAATACATCCCCATCAATAATTAATAACTAATGTTTAATCCAATCACGATTAAGACGTCAACAGGCCCTAGCTTTAGACCTTAATTTACATACATTAAGTATGTTCCATCTGACTTCTCAGTAGTTGTTAATATTGAGACAGAAGTCAAGGAGACAGCTGGCTGCTGAAGCAATTTATGAAATAAAGTGTAATGATATTTACCCAAAGGGCTTTTACATTCATAACTGTATTTGCTGAACTGAATAAATACAGTAGACACCGCTATGTGTAATAATTCCGTGTTTCCATCTCTTTGACTTGATTCAAGGCTTTTCTCCAGACTGTACTCTTAACAACTTGTGCAATTTAATTTGTTTCAAATTATTTGTCATTGTTTACTGGTGCTTACACAATAAATGTAGTTTGGCATCTAACCAGAACCAGGAGCGATAAGTGCTATTATATGAAGTAACCAAGTATTTTACATGGTCATGCTTAGTTATTTGCAATGAAAGATAACAAACGAATGAATCTTTTTTCCTGGTGTTTTTAGGAGGACACACTTTATGAGCTAGATTTACCGAAACCCGGGCTTTCAAAGCATCATCATGCTCCTTTGAACTTCCTGTAACTACAGTGAAATGAAACATTGCAATAGTGTTGCCATTTTGGTGATGCTCCGGGGTGGATCTCATCTACAAGCCAAACAACAATGTGCTAATAACTAGAAACATACTGATACGACTGCTATGGATCAAATGCGGTCATGTAATCTCCCACTGCCTCTCTCTAAGGATGTTTGTGCAAAGCACCGGTGATTTGAATCTGAGGATCCCAGGAAAAAAAAGGCAAGACAGGAAATGAGAAAGCAGGGCAAAATGTCTCACACAAAGACAGAAGATTGTACTTCAGCAAAAGTGGAAAAAAAGCTTTTTTTAAGATTTTTTTACTGACTCTTCATTGTATACATGTTGGAATGCATTGCCACTACCCTGCGTCCCATCAAGCACGCGTAATTAACCGTCAAGTGCCAGCAAAAATTGAGTCACATAGCGCACCAACTTTAACCAGCGAAAAAAATTATCTCAAGTTTGTCAATCAGGAAACATGAAAGTCACTTTCCACCTGCTAGAACACGAGTAAACTGTAGTGATTGATAGCAGCACATTTTGCCCATTAAAATTCATGACACTTGTAATCTGAGCCACAGTGGAGTGGAGAGGATATGGTGCCTTGCGTATAATTAAACAAGGAACATGAGCAATTTGTTCAACAGAGATGAGGTACTTTAAAATAGAGGTTAATGACAAGCTGCTTCACTATGATAGTGATAGCATTGGGCTCATTGTTATGGTTGTCATGCATGTTGCTTCGGCATTTTTTTTCTTTTTTTTAACATATTTGCAAGATGAAACTTAAGGAGAAATGTATATATATATATATATATATATATATATATATATATATATATATATATAAAGGGAATACGACTTCCCTCTAAAGAATGGTTCAGTCCCCTGGGACATGTTGGTCTTGAGCGTAATGACTCTCGGTGTAGACCTCCTGAGACAAATTGCCACTGACCCCCATGGATTTTCCAGGGCACACTCGATTGGAAATGGACTATTCAATTTCCCACAGGGAGCCTTGCCATTTCCTCGCTATGCATCAATGAAAAGGCATCCACTTTTTGGGTTTGGTTGGCTGGGCCAAAAATATTCAAGAATGAAGCAACAATTTTGGAAGAACACTAAGAATCCTAATTGACGTTTAATTTATTGAAGTCAACAACTGGGAATATGACAGGTTGATTTGTGATGCTCTGTGTGATTACATTCAGTTTTAATTAAATTTTGCAGTATGTCAAGACCACTGACAAATTGTTCATGTTGAGATTTATGACATATTTGATCATTTGTAAGAAAGAAAAAAAACAGGAACCGTCCAATCATACAAATAAATACCGGAGCTTAATTACTCTCAAAAGAACTTCATGTGAATACTCTAGCGTGCCATTTCAAGCTCATTTCACCTGTAATGTTTTTTTGTGTGTAATTCTAAGGTTATGTAAGACTGGCTAAAGTGACGCAGGAGGGCTAGGCGGTCCTTCGAGACACAGTACAAAGTGCCACATGAAAATCCACAAAAAGCATGGTGATAGCATGCAACATACTTTGGCAAACCCTGTTCATGTTAATAACAACTTTATTATGTGTGCATGATTACATTTGTAGTTCTGACAAGATGTTGTCCCAAATTTGCATTGTTGTTGGTGTTGCAGCTTGTGCAGTCATCATCTGCAGTGTGGTTGCATCTGAATTCGGGTATCTCCAATAACACGTTTGTCACAGATACGCTCCTTGTCATAACTATCACATTTAGCTACAAAGACAGTGCAATTGCCTCGGAAAGGGCAAATGAATATATAATGGTGTGAGAGTGATTCCTCACAAATTAGTCAACCTGGATCCGGTTTGGATGTCTGGAAAGCAACACATTCCTGACTTGCAGTGCAATGAGAGAAGATAAATGAGCCATTATACATGGAGGAAATAGCAATCCCTTTGAAGGTAGCTTAGCTGCTGCCTTGCTCTCATAAATCACCTACATAAAGAAGCACTACAGTGCCATACATCTCTCCATAAACATTTATTGTCCAAATATATTTTATCTCTTTTCATAACACCTACAGCAAGGATGAATATGATTTGGAACGGCATACAGTACATCATAAGAGCACTTGGCGGCGTTCCATGTTTAAAGGCCTGTAAAAGGGCCTTAATCCGTGATCTAAAAACTGAACTACAACTAAACAAACCGACATGCAAAGGATGCATTTCACAGTCTACAGCAGAAGTATAGGTATCTACCTTTAATCTATTTTCTGCTGCGATTCATCCACTTCCTTCTGTGGGCCGAGAAATAGAGTTTTTCATCACTGCAGTCTCTCGCTCGCATCGACCGGCAATATTGATCTGGAGCAGATCTCCTTCCACTCTACCTGGGGAGCCAGATGAGCCTTGTTCATATTGATCCAACCTTTTTATTCTACATTCTCCTTCGCCCTTTCTTTAGGTCAGGAAAGAAATTATATGCTTGTCATCTATTATAATAAATATTCTTTGGGAAAGGCACTGATTGCTGTTAATCCAAAGTGTGCTGTTGGATCTGGTTATCCCCGGTGATCTACAAGAAAAGACAGAAATGCTTTTGAAACCTACCTCCAACTGAAAATTTGCTTTGACAGTGCAGTGATTTCTATACACGCTGCAGCTTATTTGATTGAGGATGCTGGAAATGAAGCCGAGACGGCACAAAGAGGCAAAACATGTCTATCAGGAAACTGCCAGACTGGCAGATCTGACGTATGAAAGCAAATGTTTGCTAGAAACAATGTAACCTATCTTCCTCAAAGAGAAAACTTATTAAACTTGTGGTGATTTGAGTGTTTTATTTTCCCTCTGCTTCATCACTACATTTTCTCTATAATGACATGCCTCTGTTTTACAGCATGCACAGTGCCCTTCTCCCTTTCTCTACCCGTTTCCCTGTACTCATTCTTTAAATGCCTCTCTGTCTGCTTTAAGTCCTTCACTCTCTCTACGTCTTCCTGCCTCCCCCCTCAGGAGCAGAGTCTCTGTTAATGTACTAATCTGTAGAGCTTCAGTGCAGTCTTGCCAATCTGCCATGTCAAGATACACAAATCTCACTCAGGGCAATTATAGGCCTTTTTTCCTCTGTACTGCAAAGGAGTCTGTTCCTCTCTATCTTATCTTTGGTGAATACTGCCTCCATGACCCGTCGAGTACAATTACTTCAGTTGTAAGAAACGCCCATGGTCCTGGGTGGTGTATATAACAGGTAATGTAGGCAACGCAGGCGTGGAAGAGGGAAATTAGTTTGTAATCAGTAAGCTCTTAGAGAGAAGAATTCCTTTTTTATGTAATGATGCTTGTTTGGAACAACATGGAAATACGGAAACACAGTGACTCTATGCAACGTCCATATGGAAATACTGGGAAGTAAGTTTTTCAGAGACTTTGAAAAGAAGTAACTTTATGCCAGTGCGTATCTCAAGCAAACACCAAAGCACATTTCTCAGCTGTGCAGTCCTCGTATGTCTTCTCATCATCTGTTATATTTCTGTTTAACTTTACTTCAGATGCGAAGGCTTGAAAGCTTCCTGTTTAAACAGCCATCAGCTTCTATGTGTGGTTGGGTTGCACTTGTTTCCTAAGGAGACTTTGATTTTGATTATCGTGACGGGACTAAATGTGGAATGTTGCATCTGAATATTATTCAAATTATCTAAAAAAAATTCTTATTTATGCAGTAAATCTGTATTGAGGTGTATCAGGAAGACATTATTTCACCAGCTGTAGAAATATAAGTATCTAAGATCTTGAGTTGTTGTTGGTTGTTGAACATTTTTTCAGTGACCGACGTATTGGGCACCTCTGATCTTAACAGTCAACACTGAATTCACTCAACAGGAAGAGATGACTAAAACCCACTCGAATCGATTCTGTATCTGTTCATTTCAAATACTAGTTTGAAGAAATTGTTAACAACCTTTCAAGCATCAAGGTCTTCGGCAATCATTAACACTTTCAGTTCTCCAACAAAAAAAAAGTTGTGTCAGAAAAAAAAGATCAGTTCTGTTTTGCTAACTCCATATTTCTGTCCCTCCCGGAAACTTCAGACACTGAGCCTTTTAATTTTTGTCATTTGGAGCTAATATTTTCACCACATCTCTCAATCTAAAACCAGTGTTTCCTAAGGTCTCTAAAAGCGTCTGGTCCATTCAGATTTCAGACAGCACCAATGTACATACATTTGCTCAGTGTATCACTAACCTGAGAAATAAAATAATGATCACCTGGCATATCTTACATATATTTCACTTCACTATTTCACACTTTTTCACTTCCTTATTCATTTGACGTCATCTCTCTCTTGAGCATTAATCATGTTTTTCACACTACTCATGAAACATGAGTAATTATAGATGTGACATTAACTTGATCGAAATTTCAGTGGCATTCACTCAACCTAAAACATATAGTGAATATACGTTCTCTATACTGTGTATATACGGCCATTTAATTGTGTCTGTAGTAGTCCAATCATTTTAGTTCTTAAGAAGAACAATTACACATCTTACTAATAGCTCTGAGGGGTGTGTTGCCTGCAGCTAATGAGGATGATAAAACTGTAACATCGGCATTAGCTCCTTTTTCCCCCTTGAAGTTCCAACACGGGATTAAAATATATTTAAGGGAAAAACCTGCTCACATTTCCAGTGCAGCGCAGTGACTGTTGCACAAAGGGATGAGCTTTGAAATTTAGGTCAGTCAACAGAAATATTTGCTCAAAAAAAAAAAAAAAATACTAAAACATTGACAAAGATGTGGATAAAACTGGGACTTCCTGGGAAATCTGGAGCTGAGGGAAACTGTGACACTAATGCTGCAGTAAATGCTTTTGCTTATGTTTAGTATTTGTCAGTACTTACATAGGATAGAAACAGACTACACTTTGCTTTACTACACATATTCTGTAGAAGCTTCATAAGGAGTGCGTTTTTATTGACTAAATGTCCTTTAAGAAGTCTTTCTTAGGTTAGTTTCATAGGCAATCAACCATAATAGCAAACCAATATAAATTTGTTAGTATGGTTTGCACTAGTTCATTGAATGGGAAAAACTACCAGTTTGTGTTAAGTGCAAGCTTCAGTCAGGCTCTTAGATTTGAGTTTTCAGGCCAGATGGCAATGACGTTACGTCTATACCAAGGCCTACAGACAAATCTAGTTGAGATTTTGTCGAAGATTCTGAGTCAGCTTCTCAAATAGCACTTGCGCTGACATTTTACATAATGAGAGTGCAGATGACCACTTACCGTAAGGTGTTATTAACTCTAAGTGAGGCCTCTAGGAGAAGTCTGAATCAAGACGTTCAGCAATGAGCACTCAGTGTCAGCCTCACTTAAGGACGTCTTGATTTTTTTTTTTTTTTTTTTTTTTTAATTTGTAACATTTGCCACCCAGGTTAGCGTCCACTCGACTGGGAAAGGTAGTAAATGCCGGTATGCTTAATGGCTGGGGTTAAATCTGAGAAACTGTAATCCTGGCGGTGTCCGTGGAGCCGCAAGGATTTCACTGACACTCCGCCAGGTTTCATGTGACGCTACAAAGGCAACATCTGCTGTTGATTCAACACGCACCACATGGTATTGTGTTACCTGTCAGAGAAAAAAGGCAAGTACCTCTTGACAAGCTGCACTCTGACGTGCCGCTCCATGTTATTTAAAAGTACTTGTTGCTCTGTCAATGCAAAGGTGCATCAGATGGGCTGCTCTCTTACTATAAAATCACCGTAACCGTGTAACAGCACTAATACCAAGATGTACACAATGACAAACGTACTGCAGTTTTATCTTAAATTCAAAACTTGTCATTCTGAATACCTGCTATAACAATACAGGGACACATGTTTGATTTGCTTGTCGCAATGATCGGTTTATTCAACTCACATGTGCAGTCACATGTGTAATGTTGCCCTACCATGACGGTGGTCAAATTTTTCATGTCATCTCACAAACCTGTCAAACTCGCTGTAAAGGAAAAATGGTAATGCAGGACTCATGTGGAACGAAAGCGCTCTGCCCCGCTGCATTGTTTTGTTTTCTCGTGCCACTTTGACACGCTGCTCTGCTGCTCTCAGCTTTGCTACGTAACCCTTATGAGGTCATTTATGAAAGCAAAACAAACAGAACGACTGTACCGCCGCTGCCTCTGCAGCCATTGGCCTGAAAGAAGCAGATAAGGCAGAGGAATACTCCACAGTTACTCACTCTACAAAGATTACAGTGAATACATTTTTGACTGTGTAAAAATCACAGCTTTTTTTTTTTATCATTATTATTTCTGAATATGACACCGAAGTCACTAAAAATTGAGAAGCACCACTAAAAATATGAGTCAGCCTGCTCAGTTGCAGTGAGGTTTCAAATTACGACCAACTGACGTTTCGTGATCCCCTCCCTTCGTGTAATGTACGAGACACTATAGGTGGCTGTTTGGTACTGTAACAATGTTAGCAGATGTCTATATTCTACACAACTGAAAGATTATCTCAAATCTAATCTTGATATACATGTTAGATATATAATACGCAGAATATTCAGATTTGGCTCCTAGCACTTAGACTAGTACTGGTTGTGTGAGCTAGGAAGTGCATGAAGAGAAGGAGCGGCGTTAGCCAAAACAAAGCATTGAATTGGAAAAATAAAATTCTATTTTATGATTTTTTTTTTTTTTTGTCATAACAGTTACATTCTAAAGCACGTCCACACCTCTGCACAACCTTTCAGAAAAGTCAAGCACTGCAAGATTTGCCAGAACCATGGACACTAAAGTATTTTACTGCATTTTTTTTAGTGTAAGTAGGTGGTAAAATCCCACATATTGTACATCAAGTGAAAGTTCTTCATCATTTTCCACTATGCTGAGGTGACCTTAACACAATCCTATCACACTCTTTTACTGTATTTGTTTCCAACTTAGGCTTCCACTACTGTACTGTACTGCACTACTGTACACTACTGTATCATGCTACAACACATACAAACAAGGTGCATTTTCTTCAATATTAAAGGCCCATGGGAGTCTAGACATCAGACACACTCCTCCGGCTTTTAAATTTTTGGTTTTGACATAGAATCTGTACTTGTCTTACATGTATTTGTATGTTTTTTCATTATGGATTATAATATAATAATGTCCAAATATATATATAGAGCAAACACTGATGATGGAGTTGACTTTGTCTCATGCGGTTTCGTCTGCTTTCTTAACATGCGAGATGTCTCACACTGATAATCTTTGTTCTACACAAAGCAACGCTATAGATCTTTACAGTTAACACCCACAAAACCGAGGCCAATTTGCATGTGTGAGAACATGACTAATATCCACACACCGTTAACTCCCGGTGGTTGGTTGTGAAAGTGTCTCATTTAACCGTTTGATATTTAACATTTCTTTACACGCTGAGGAAAATTACGAGATAATTTGAAAGCCGCTATGTGAAGGAATTTTTATGTCATTTTTACAAGAAGGTCCTTTTAAGTGCTTTTAAATTTTAATTTGACGTGGGAGATGTATGCCACCATGTACAAATAAACTAGCAAAAGGATTCACTTGCCTGCTTCACAGAAATCCCTGGGAATGTGCACTGTATGATGAAAAACGACAATTCCATCTTTACAAAACGAAAGCAATTACATTAGGAAGAATACTAATTTAGAAATAGCCCAGTGGTACCTGTAAGCCCGGCTGCGCGGTCTGCAGTTCCTCTTAAGCTGCGCATGGCAGTTTATTGTGATGACAGCAATTAAATACCCGAGTGATTTGTGTGCCAGTGGTATTAAGACTTATCCTACTGTACGTCCTGCTCTCTAGAGCTGGATGGAGACAGTGCTTTAGGAATCTAGAGTCAGTGCATCAGCGGAGTGGAGCACACAAACAAGAGCCCATGCTCAAAGGGCTAGTAGTAATGAAACAGGGGATAAACAATACAAGTGGTTAACGTGACACAGGAGGACCTCAAGGGAGGCGATAACATAATACACAATATTCTCACAAGCTCAAAGCAGACAATGAATACAGGCACTGTCCACACTCCTAGATTTAATACTCATGTGGGGGATATGTGTTTGTGACCACACAGTACATAACTGGATTGACTGGGTTTCACGCTGTGCGCCACTGGGGACAACTTGCAATCGCCCAAATTAGAAGCGGTGTACCACGTATGGCGGATTTGTGCATCATCAGCATTATCTCGATCTCTCCCCGCGGCTTTCCTTCTGCCACATCCAAGCTGGCTGGGCGTTAGAATGTAGCACAAATTTTGAGTTTCACACGTAGCCCTATAGTGGACACTAAAAGCCCCATTCACCATGAAGTGTACCTAAAAGAGTCTAATAGTCAGCAAGTTGACCTAATAGCTAATACAGTGTAAATAGCTAAGAATGAAGGCGGCAACAAGGCTGTCAACACATAACACAACTGACGGTAGCTTCGCTGTTGTGTCTCTGGGTTAGGGTTAGTCTTTCAGACAGATAAATACGAGAACAGAGTAAAATTTCCATTCGTGTTTACCGATTATTAAATCGCAACATATCTTTACATAATCATTGATCAATTAATACTATGATAAATACTCTATAGACCAAGGGTTTCCCAAAGTATAATTCATAAACCACCCACACCTGTGATTTCAAACTGAGCAAATCAAAGTGGAACTACTACATGTATACACAGTACGTCCAATATGTGCGTAATGAAAAGCCCATTTGTATCAATTTTTAGAACCACAAGGAAGCAGAAGGACTACGGAAATGGCACTTACCTTAGATGATGGAAAAATCAATATCTACCTTTTATAATGGCCAATGGATTTTGAATGTGGTTCCCTTAACATTATGTAATATAATCAGTTCTAGTGTAAATAATTGGTTTAAGGTTAAAGTAAGATAAAAGGTGGTTGTGGTTGATCAGAGTAAATCATAAAAAAAAAAAAACTTTAATAATTTCAGTGTAATGTCTTTTGTAGTGATGGGAATATGACTGTGTGTGTGTGTGTGTGTGTGTGTGTGTGCGTGTGTGTGTGTGCGTGTGTGTCTGTGTGTGTGTGTATTAGCTATTCATGTAAGCTTGTATCCCTCCTGCTTTAAACCTAGCAGAAGAGTATCTGATGTTACACTACACATTCACAAATCAGTTGAAGACTTACCTGTTCAGATGATGTTTCACGAGCACATGATAACATAAGGCATTTAACATAACACAGTAGTTGCTATGTGGTGCAAAGCAGTAATTGCAAAGACTAGAACTAATGGCACATTGAATATCAAAGCAAGTGACAACAAAGGAAAACGTTTTACAGAATGCAAATGGAATGGTTGAATGTCATTGTGTTCATCATTGAACATATTGAATATAGTTTTCCAGTTAGTAAACCTCACACAATGACATTCAAATCTATCACGCTACTTTAAGCTAACGAAGGCTTGCTAAATTTAGCTTTTCTGTCAGTAACCAGCTTGAAAGAATCAAAGTTTTACCTTGAATGCTCAGCAAGGACCTTAGAAGCCAAGCTTCTCCTCTCTGCCCTGAGGAGGAGAGTCAAACGGGAAAGATCAGAAGTCCACTTACCCCACAGGGAGAAGAGGTGAGGATCACAGCCAGGATGGGAGGCCCACAACATTATGATCAAGCCTCAACCGAAACCCCAAAACCCATGATTTGAACAAAAACAGTGTAGTTACCCCTGGGTGGTGGTGATGTGCTGGAACTAGGACAGCAACTATTGTGTTCATATGCCCATGTGAGTGATATTTCTGATTCCCATGCATCAAGCAGAGAAGAAGAAGAAGAAGCTGCACTGCTTCAATGTGCGAACGCAAAGCGAAAGCATCACCTACCTTGAAAAGCTTTCATTATTGGTTGAAAAAGCAATTTTAAAAAAGGCCAAATGACTTTGTACACATTCAGCATGAGTATATTATACCACAAACACTGCTGTCATAGTTTAATGAAGTCATAGAATTGAAAGGGTAGTACCTTTACTTTTACCTATGAGATTTGATGAAATGTTCCATGATGAAAGCAGATTCCAGACAAAAAGGGAGAACAGAGGGAGAAGGAGACACCAATGAGTGCCAAGGTCAAGTTGGAAGAGGAAAGAGGACAGGAGAAAGAAGTTTGGTGGCCACAAGTATGTGCAAATACAAAAGTGGAAATGTGTGAAAGATAATAGGGAACGGAGAATTATATGTACCAGCTATGCTGCAAGATAAGCACTTGCAGTGCTGCACAAATGGAAAGATGGAGGTAGAATGGCTAGGTTGCTTGTGCAGATGCTCGCAACATGCAGTACAGAAGTGAGGACACTTGAGGATTAGCTTAAAGATTCCGTAAGCTATTTCCCACCTCTGTGCATTACATTTAAGTTATATTAATGCAAGTGTGTCTTTTCTTGAACCGCGTCACCGGGGGGAAAAAAAGTACACAAAATGTCAATATTTAAAGGGAATGAAAATGTGGACAGAAATGACATAGCAGCAGAGTGGGGTGGAGAAAGCCGGACGAGCATGAGAAAGGGATTATGTGGAGAAAAAAAAAAAAAGTCATGGAAAGCTAAAAAATCAACCAGGTCATTCAAAATAAGTGAAAAGACAGCCCATATCGGAAGCTTCAAGCCCAAGCACTGCACAGGCGACAGAGGCACACACATTTCCGAGCACAGTGGGGACAGGAGGGATAATGGAGGAATGACGGGAAGAAGGAACAGCGCTCATACCTTGGTCGCCCATCATCAGGTGTGCCAGACCTTAAAGGAAAACAAGAGCACAGTCAGCAGAGAACAAGGGATCATGGGAAGTTGTGTGACACTGACCAGCAGGCATCTCTTTCAGTGAGGATGTCTGTGTTGCTTGAGGAGTGTTGGGATAAGGGAAAAGTGGGACGGGGAGATAGAGGAGGATGCACAGACAGGGTTAGCCAGATGAGCATTTAGTCAACCAAAGCAGGTTGCGATGCATCATCGGCCACTTACTAGACATCATTCAGAAAAAAAAGTCTCTTTTCTTCAAGATGATCATCCACCTACCACACTTAAGAGCATCGCTGTACGTAAATATAGATTCTCTTTGTGTCCACACAATACGTGAGTCATACTTAAATCGCACAAAGGACGGGATGATGATTGCGTATCCTTTGATCATTGTACCATTTTGAGCTATCGACATCGATTGTGTCGATTGCACTTAAATCCTATGCTAGCCGTCAACTCCACACCCAATGAAAACAAGCTGTGAGGACGACTGCATTTAGCCTGCTCTATAAAAGAAAATGGTTATTTCAACTGTAAATTAGAAATCATTTGCTTTGTCTGTTCAGTATTAAAGGTTCTTATAACATCTATTTTTTTTTTTTTTTTTTTTTTTTTTTTGCAAGTTATGTTAAATCTCAAATGTCCCTAGAATGTGTAACTGTTATTTCACCATGCTTGCATTTGCCTGGATTTTCCCTTGTCCGCATTGTGCAGTTTCATTGTCTGTAGCCTTTAAAACTCACACCCTTTTCTGGAAGATGGTTGTGCATCTTGTCTATGCCATAGACACCTCCCAATGAAACAAGGCTGGAGCAGCAATGTGGCTGGTAAATAGAAAGTTCAACCTGGGAACCATGTTCATAACCAGTCGGCTTATTCCATTGTGACATGCCCAGGGTCTGCAAACTGTCTGGTTCACACACACATTTTTCAATCTTTCGGTTCCCATATTGGATTGTTTTGGTTCCCACCATGTCTCATTGCTTTGGTTCCCTTGTTTTAGTTGCCGTTTTGCCACATTTTGTGGGTCTGTGGACACACGTGGGGCACAGTATTAGCATATTCAAAAAAGCATTTCAATTTTATCATACTATGGGACCTTTAGCAGAAGCAAAGTCACTTGGTAATAAGCAGAAGCTACCATTGCATCTGTAGAGAAATGATTACAGCCTAAACTAAAAAAGAAAAAAAAGAATAATAAAAAAAAAGAAATAACGCAGAAATAACAAATTACACTGGTGCTGTTATGTTTTGTAGACTGATTTTTAATTAAGGACGTCCATTTATGCCACCTTTTAGTGTCTTACTAGATGTTCATTTTTTAACCAGGTGTTAATGGCCTCCATGGATCTTCACTGTGCCAGTCTTAATAAATAAGTGGGTACCTTATCTGAACTTCAAGGCAACTCAAAGTATTAAGTTAGAATAAGTCTGGTCCTGTTTTTCAAAGCTACATGAAACATCTATATATTCATTTCATCATAAACACATAGAATCATGACAGTGAGCTGATGTAAGCAAAGTATTCACATACAGTATCATATAAGTTAACATCACCTTGTTATTACACATCTCAATCCAATATATAATATAAATGATATTGGGTTTACAGCGGAAATCTGATCAGTCCAACTTACCACTCCCGTACTATCGACACCACCATTACCATTAATGTATAAAACAGTTGCTTACATTTATTTGAGAAGCCAGGACAATGTGTAGGTATTTAGCAGCAACCAATGATCAATACCCACCTTCAGTATAGTTGTCTTCTGGAAGCACAGACAGGCAAAGAGAAAGAGAGGAAGATATTCATTAAGCAGCATGCAGACTAGTACTGGCCGTTGCATGTCGTCGCCATGCAAGGCATTAAACATCACATGCAAGTGACCTATTGTTACCCCTGCAGAGGAAGTTTACTCTGTTTCCCCTTCTCCCTATTTTTGTGTTCATGCACTGGCCTGGAATACAGGACACAATTGAAACTGTGTGAATATTAGACATAACCTTGAAGAATTTAGTTCTTTAAAGCAAATCTTTGTTAGCCGCAGATAAAACTGGCATCACAGTTGATGATTTAAGAACCAGTATTGATCAGGAGGAGTAAGATGGCGAGGGGATGAAAAGCATCAGCATCTTGAGTCTCTTTTATCTTGTTCTGCAGGGCTCATTGAATCTTTCATTTAATCTTTTATTTATGTCAGTTCTCTTTTTTAACATGATGGATTCTAACTTTTGATACCAACAACTATTTACTTTAACATACTCAACAGAATCTATTCCTAGCGTTTTTGTTTTTTTTTATTCTTCCTAAATGAAAAGCTGCTATATGTGATGAAATGCATCGCAACAGAAAATGACCTCGATAAACAGAGCTGGCTGTGATAAAGTAATGCCTCTAAGGTTTCCGAACAGACAGCGGGGTTTCGTGTTACTGGAAATCTATGAAGGTGATTTAGTCACGATACTGAAGGCAATGACCGGTGAGAGCATCTTGGCAATGGAGAAGGAGATTGCCTCCCAAATTAAACTGCCCTGGCATTACTTTTGGCATTCAAAGTGAGTTTTGTGGGGGTGAGAAAACTGCCATGTGAAATGTGCCACTCTCAAGAAAAGAGCATGAGAGAAGAAGTACAAGTTTGTAAGGAAATAGCAAACAGGTGAGGTAAACATGCGACCGGTGGGAAAACAAATTGGTTTGACAAAATGAGCAGAACCATGCAAAAATAATCAAATGAGAATGTGTGAGCGCCCATTCTCTGCCTACAAAAAGAACACAGTACGGTCAGTCAGCATCTTTATGCATTATTTAGTGCTTTCAACTCGATTTAATGTTCGGAACATGACAGCAGTTATACACAAAATGGAACAAACTAAATAAAAGGAGGAAAAAAGGCAGATGATTGTTTCGGCCTTCACCTTTTGGGTAAAACAATAATTAAACTTAAAGCATGAAGACACCAGCATGCAGTATCCAGTTGATATTTACACAAAACAAAAATGGTCTGTAATAAATAACCATGCAACCAGTTTGCCAAAAAAGAAAAAAAAAAAGCCCGGTTTCCGCTACAAAATAAACTCCTACCTCTTTAAAATGGTTGCCCAGATTTAAGCGATTTTTGTTTGTCCCAAAACTTACCATCACCGTGGTTCCCCTTCCAAATCAGACACCATGCACAAAATCAGTCCAAATCATCACTTTGTGAACAAACCATCAGACAACTAAACAGTTTGCTGTTTCTGCTTAACATGACAGTATCAATTTAGAATAATTTAGTCAGATTCATACACGTTACCTTTTTTTTTTCTGTTAATGTAAATTCTTTGATTACTGTAAATTACTGTAGTGCCTCATTTATCCCAGTCCTCCTGGACCAAGACTTATATTTTAGTTTTATTTAGATGCGTGCACATGTTGTAATCTTCCAATTGCAAATGCAGGACATATAGGTAAATGAGATTCTGTTGTCGAAGGGTATAAGAAACGTGCACTTTGTTCACAAAAGGTTTGTTTGGTGATGAGAAGCGCGCTGCTGCAAAAGCCTTATGAGAAGACAAGCATGAAGCCGGCAGTTGCGAAATGACCACATGAGAAACGTGAAAGAAACAAGAACAGTTGCTGATGTCAAGACCTCAAACGCTGATGGTGACCTACACCTTTCGCTACGATAGCTTATATTACAGTGATTAGAGTACATTTAAATACAGTGTATTTAAATGTACAGTGTACAGTGTACAGTGCGTGACTATTTTGACAGTTTGTGTATAGTCTTTAGATGCGGTTAATACTGTTTAATAGTGATTCCCTTCCTCTAATCATTGGTGACCGAAACCAATTTAAAATCCTATGATTTAGAGCAACAGTTATTAATTATTCACATTGTTTAAGTGAAGCTCGTCGAGTATTTTGTGTCGTCTTATTAAATCTGATCTCATGTCATTTTAAACCCCAGTATGGGAGAAAGGGAGACAAATGTGACCAGGGACTTTGATACATTAAAACACCGAATATAGCTTCTCCTTAAATTTGATTTGATGGAGGATTATACCACAACCATTTATGCAAATTGTGTCCAGTAGTGTAACCAAATCTCATAGACCACAATATAAGCAGTCTTGCAGCGCTAAATGAGGTTTCATTCGGTAGTGTTCAGAAGAAAAGAGGCTTTCCTTTAACAGCAGTATCACCTGACAGGGACCATTAAAACAAGCCCCCTATCACTCACAAACACACACTCGCAGACACACTTTCTTTCACAAATGTACCCAGCTGGTTACATTCTAATCCAGAGACGTAAATCCATTTAATCCCCTTGACAAAGTGATCCCAGTGCTATTGTGCTGGTAACACTACACCAAAATGCACTCAACTGCCTATCAGCCGATCTGCATCTCTGATGGTCTCACACGTCGTGTCATGCGCGCGGCGCGCGGCTCGTGGAGAATAATTATATTACTGCTCAAGTTAATGGCTCGCAGAACGAAACATCTGGGGGTGCAAAGATATAAAACGGGGATGACTCTTCAATACATTGATTTTCTTTTTCATTTGCCTCCTGAAGACATAATCGTGACACAATCTTGACCCTCTGCGGGCTAACGCAGCCACGGCTGATTAAAGCCAGAGTGACGGACCAGCCAAAGGAAGAAAACTCGCAGTGCCGCTCAGTCCACCTAACGTATACGACGCGGAGGCTCCCATCAGCCAGCTGGACAAAATGTCATTGAGGCACGCGTCTGCCTTGCACTGTGTCTGGATGCAGCTGGCTGAGGAGACATCGGAGGGAATCAGGGCGAAGCTACATTTCACAAAAAGGACCATGTGTCACATTCACTAGACACAACAGGCAGCCATAGATATAATTCCTTCATTTTCTGCCATTTGGCAATTTTAGAAGATCGTGTTTGCTTGAATCAACATTGTCGTCTGTTTTTAATGTCATCAGCATTGCAGTGCTTTGGGTTCGTAGGAATTTCATTTAAATATGTTATTGCTTTATTTCAGCCGAGACAGGGGTTGAGGTGGCGCTCCGTGTTGAGGCAGTTTTTGCCCCGGGCTGCAGCTGGCCTGTTCACACCAGACACACAATGCGGCGAGCAACTCTCCTCCTTTGCTTTATGCAGAGCCGATGAAAACCTTACGAATTAACACGTAAAGTTTTGCCTGTCCTTAGACAACAGCTCCACATGCGTCTCCATTTCTGAAGCTTTTAATAAAATTGGAGGGAATTCAAACTAATGGAGAGCAGCAGGGAGAGGGGCAGGGGAATCAAATGGGTTGCCGCTGTTTAGAGTAATTCCCGAAGCCAGCCCTTTACTTGTGCTTTACTTTTACGCCCGTTAGGAAATAAGCAACAAGTGAAACTGGGAACCCGCAGAATGGAGAAGCGTTGTGCTTTCAGATTATGTAGATTTGTTGAGGGTTGCATAAGGATTCACTTAACTGCGTGCTCTGACAAATAAGATAACAACCTCCACCCACCTCCTGGCGTGTATTAAGGCTGGAGCTTGTTACCATGACCTGCACCAAGAAAATTCACATTGAACATGTTTTTCACGCATTTTTCGGTCATTAAAACATGTCTTTCATCTATGTAGAAATATTTAGCAGCCCTAAAAGGCAGTATATAAATGTAAACCATTATGTTTTGATGCCACTGTTTGATTAAGGAGCATTGCGTTGTCTGACAGCATTGTCTTACTTGGTTGCTTGGTCAGGTAGTTACAGCGTCATTTAAGCAAATGGATGCATGATATACGCTAAACGTACAGTACATCAGTGTAATTAAGAAGAAGCCTCTACTAAATAATGTTCGGCACGATGAATTATTAAACAAACCGACTCTTCCCTAATGAAAGCAGTTCAATTCCATTTGAAATGATCGCAAACTGAAGTGGTTTATCATCCCCAGTTTTGCTTCGAAAAAGTAGGTCACCTGCAAAGTTTCCTGAAACTCAAAGAAAAGAAAAAAAAATCTGAGCGAATATTTGGACATCCTTTTAATGGTGCCACAAACTACTTTGCAAGTTCACAGCTTCAAATGGCGGCGAGGGTAAATATTTAATAGTGCGTGCACCCTGCACACGACATGCTCAAGAGCGCCATCCCGACGGCTCTTGATCTGACATCATTTTGACCATCCCTCAGAAGATGAGAGCCTCTTCAGATACTCCACTGACCTCCAACTCAAGCCTGAGATCCCACAGTTCCGATAATGCCTGTTAACCCCCAGCTAAATGCCCCCTTCTCTCAAATCCCGCAAGTCCAGTGCAGGCATTTGGTTACCAGTCTCAAATCTGAGCTGTAATAATCCTGTTGATGTATTATTATTATTAATAAATATATGTTTTTAGATTTGAAAGCTCCTTCCAGTGCTCCAGGAGAAGTTAAACAACTGTTTTCACGGGTTCTACCAGTGAAACTGGACGTGTAAAATGATTTGAAAGCCTCAGTGCATTCCTCTAAATAACACAATATGACGTCTCTCTGAAATGTGGCTTACTCTTATTAATCAGGGAATACTTATGTCATCGCCACACGCCCAGCAGAGAACATCAGCACACCCACTGCACAGCTGTAGGATTTGACAAATAGTAGCAGGAAGGGAGTTCTGAAATCCCCTGTCGCACAAGCACTTTGAGGGAAAATGTAAAAGCCTCGCAGCAAAGGTCAGAGCTACCAGAGGATCGATTTGTTGTTAAATTACAATTTGAACCAAATCAAGAGTAATGAGTGTAAGTGAGGGCTCATCTCTTAGTATCTCCGCCTAAACCTAATGCATCTTTCTACCGGAGGAGGAGTGTTAGTGGCGCTACACAGCCCGCCATCTCCCCCATTATCCTCACCAAGCAGCAGAAAGAGAGAGAGGAAACGGGCTGAGTGTCCGGCTGCTCTGATGGAAACAGATAGCTCGGACAGATGTGCTCATTTCTACCATGAGTGGCTGGTTGTTGCCACGCACTGTGCGTCCTTTCAGGTATTCCTCACTGTCATTGGGCTCGTCAGAATATCACAAAGTTGTATATTTTCCAGAACTTTAGTGCAAAGAACTTGTCTCTAATAGAATCGCTAGCTTTGAACTAGCACTAAATACAGAGGGGAAACAGGGAAATATTAAAAAAAGGAAAATAATTAACCTCCTCGCTGTTGCAAAAATTACCCCAAATTGCATACCCACATCAAAATAAATGTATCTTCTGAACCAGTGGAACTGTATGCATATGGGAAATAGGACACTGTCTTGTGATGGCGTCAAATTAATCCCAAAATAATAATAATTAAAAAAAATTTTAAAAAAGCGGTCACTGCAGCTTTGGACAATGATTGTTTGTTGTGCAGAATACATAATCATTGAAATCTATGATTTACATTTGTAAAGACTTTATACGAAATTCACATGAATGCTTCTTCCAGGTCAGAACAACAGTGACCTTTGACACACAGTTTGCTAAAACACGGTCAACATAACTAACTCTAACTCATATGTTACAGTTCAAGTTGCATGTCCATCGTTTCACAACCACCAACACCACTCTTGTGAGCCAATAAAGTATTTTCTTTTTAATATAATTATCACATATATGTTTGAAATTAATAATAGTTGACTGTTCCTCAGATCTGTTTCCCTTTCTTCACGTTGTCACGCCGACTCGGAAGCGGAGCATGCAACAGCCGCATTTAAAAGCTTGGAGGCGAAAATAGACCAGTGTTCATGTTGTATTCACATTTAAAAGAACACGAACACACCAAGATAGGAAGAAAAACACGCCTCAATTCAAGAAATGAGACCTTGCAAAAAAAGAGCTGGAATAAAATCACATTCATTTTGAAGTCACACAGGATTCAAGTGTAATTTCTAGGTGCTTCCCTGAAGAATCGTTTCCTCGACACCAGTTAGATTAAACAACTTCCATAAAAAGTACTCTTATTATTAGCAAGCTATTGCAACATGGACTTCCCTTGGCCCAAGAATTTGCTATTTTGAAAAGTTGAACTGAGGACAAACATCCATTGCGCCGTGGTATTTTCTTTTTTGCGCCGCTAAGGTGAATAACTGCTGACTGCGACCTTTTCTTTTTGCTGGACAGTTTTGAGATTCTTTTGACAGCCATCTCTTGAAGGTGATCAGTAAAACTGCAATGCCTCGCGGTGGTTAAAAGAATAAACCGCACACTTTTGACATTTAACTATTTTAATTTGACTAATTAAACATCCTCAGTCAATGCTGGTGTTGGGGATTCAATTAATCTTGTTATCCAGCTACTCGAGGTACTGTGGACAGATGGTGCGTGGACAATATAGTCCAATCGAGAGATTTCCAAAGAGACAGACACAACAGAAGGGATTGTGGGAGCAGATGTGCAGAAGACCTCTCCATTCTTTTATGTCTTGTGGGTAGGATTGATCCAACGGGATAATCGGGACAGCTTATACGGAAGTTCTAATAACCTTAATCCGAGGATTGATGATATCTAGGATAGTATTACAGATGTGAAGTTAATCTTTTTTTTTTTTTTTGTGATGCAGGAGTATTAGTCTTAGCGGAGGAATTAAGAAATCAATGTAACCTGAAGGTTCCAAGTATCAAATTTGTAATTCATTGTAACAGAGCTCACAGCTTCATGTTGAAGCGCTGCGTGCCAGTTTTTCCAAAGCACCTTTTACAACAGTTGCTTAAGGAAAGTAGTTGCTGATGCTCCCACTGTTGACGTGTGACAAATCCCTATCTGAGGAGTGGCTCTTGAAAAAAAAAAAAAAAAAAACATGAATAAAGCGCAGTGAGCATTAAATGCAGCTAAGCTCTAAGTAGTGTTAGCATTAAGCTAAATCCTCTTCCCCTTAGAAACGACAAGACGGGTTCCTTGTTAATATGTAGCCAGGGATCAATTATCTTGCTGTTTCAATCACCTATTTATTGACTTAACAATACATATTAACTGCCTTTCTGCACAAGAGGTTTTCTTCTTACAGGTAAACAATTCCTTGACAACTGAAGTGAACCCGCTCCAGGTTAATTTGTCCGATCTTCTCTCTTTACTGGTCAAAAGGCTTCAAAGTCACGAAAACTGCTCCTGAAAAATAGATTTCTTTGCTCCATCATTAGCATAGCGTCTTTCAAATGATGGCCGTGCACTTTCGACTTGTTTTTTTTTCGCATTTCAGACAACTCTCATGAGTGACAACACCCAACCCACAGCATCAAAGGGGTATTTTATGTTCAAAGTGAAAATATCAGCTCCTGCCTGGAATTTACAGAGTTTAGCTTCTAAACTGCTTAACTCTGTATCTGATTAAGGGATATCAAACCATCCAGATTGCATGGAAGGCACGGTAATTATCCCGCTAATACAAAGCGCAGGTATGAAGGACATCACATCCGACGGAAAAACAAAGAAGAAAGGCGCGTTTAAAGCCAGAATTCTGTCAAACCTCGTACACATATGAGAGATCCATTGGCGGTAGCTGAAATTTAGCAGCATTTCAATCAATAAATTATGCATCTCGTGATATACTTACTGCGTGCCACATATGCCAGCTTAGCACGCTGCAGTGAGAAATGCACACTGTAGCTCAGGCTAATACGAGCGTGAGTGTGTGACACGGATATCCCGATGTGTTTATTTGTGCCGTGGGACGAATCCCGTTAAAGGAGGAGTCTGGTGTCAAAGAATTTCACAAACACCCTTTGACAGTCGGGAGCAAATGTATTTAAACAAGGCAAAAATCCTCCGGGAAAATCCCTCTAATCTTTTGATCCCAATATCTGTCTTTGGACTCAGAGACAGCAGTATACTATTAATCTGCTTTTGTCTGAGTGAAGCGGCAGGAGGCCCCCAGACAGAATGACACTTTCAGAGATACGGCGCGGCCACGTGGTTCACGCTCACACAATGGTAGACGCGCCTGAGAGGGAGCGATCATTCAAATTCGGTTCATCTCCCTATACGTCGTGTCTCATTGCAGTTAAATTCATATATGTGACTTTGAGAGCAGCTGGTGAATACTGAATGCTTAAACCATGTACTCGCATGGAGCCATACATATAAATCATCTCAGGAGGATAGTATTGCTTTTCAAGTGGCAGTTACATTTTGGAATACATTATATTTATTATTTTTACTACAGTGACTCATCATAAATTCTATTATCCTCTTACCTGCCTGCAGGTAAGCATGGGCCACTCTCCTTGCACATTCAAAGCTGATTTGAATTCCCAGTGTGGTTTCATATAAAATTGTGATACTAAAATTTTACCATTTGCGTCACTTGTTGAGCCCCTCAGTTTAATTACACTTCCATTGTGTTGTCGTTAGCATTGTGTTAAGATTTCCTCCGGGATACAACTTGGCTCCAGATCTGCAGTAGTGTCTTAATCCACAAAGCTGGAGCAGATACCAAACAGACATCTCACTTTGAACTAATTGGCGCCATCACGTAGAAGTAAAAAAAGACGGTGCTCAGACGCTGCTGCGACACTTGAACCAGAAAGCCGCCCTGCGGAAGTTAGGAAAGCTAGCCTGTATGCCAAAATATCGCTCGGACACCAGTGGCGTTTGACCTCACTTGTACTTGATCCTTTTGTCTTGAAATTCAGTTCAGATAGTTTCTTTCAAACCAAGCTGACTAAATGAATACCAACTAACGACTTAACAAGGACACTACAAAAACACCCAACAAGACGAAAAGGGGATGGAAGAAGCAGAGCTTCTCTGTTTCCAACCCCAGTCATTAACAACAAACGCGCACATTAACTTACTCTCTTACAACCCTCTTCTTTCTCACGCAAATGATTTCTCATTTCCCCTCTTCCTTCTTAAGCTTTTCAAAGACAGAAAAATATTTGTAACCGTACTACATTTTAAATGTGTGGGATGGAACTCACTGTCAGTGCTGCTCCTGAAAAACAGTGATAAAAGTTAATGTTATCGTAGGAGCCTTCAGAAAAAGCTATGGAAGCATAATCACTTAAGTGAACTTAAAGATATAGTAAAAACATAAGTAAAAGTAGTTATCCTGTGACATATTACATACACATACATTTTTTTTAAAGATTGCAAATCAGTGGAAGGCAGAAGTCTTACATTATTTTCCCAGTTGTCTGTGGTAATGTCGTATGTGTTCTCCCCGATAAATAAAAAATAAATAGATAATGCATTAAAGCGGAATTTCACAGTAGCTGCAGTTGGTGAAGTTATTTATTTTAACGGTTAAATAGAAAAATCATCATAGTGGCATCTCTGCAACGCCTGTGTTGTCCGACCAGCAGCCCAAGCCAAAATTGCAAAATATTTTAGTCAAAATATTAAAAAATAGTCCTCCATTAAAGGCATCAAATTTAATTTCATCTTGATTCTGGCCTTGCAAGGAAAACCTTGAGAGTAACTAGTGACTTGCAAAACAATGACTTGGTCCCACCTCTGCTCCACTGCTTTCATCTGAACAACTCTCGCAAACCCATTAAACACACCCTCTTCACTGCCCAACGACAGAAAGTGTTGCTGCTAAAGAGTTTCCTTAAAAATGACTTAAAAATGGATGGAGATCTGCCGACCTTAGTCAGTAACCCAACTCCAAATTAAAGCTAACGCTGCGCTTCTTCTCTGCTGTGCTAAATGTGCAACTCTTTGAACACAGCCGTGCCGTGTAGGCTTATTAATCATCAGTTCAATCAGGCTAAGCAGAGTAGCAACAAAAAGTAATTACTGCAGAACTGCAGTAACAGCCACAAATTGTTACAAAAGCACGGGGAAAGAATCCTGTTAGAAGTGAGCAAACCTGCTAAATTTGCAAATTGTTCCACAAGACCTTACGCCATGGGATGATGCAGCCGAGTTGAGATTGTTACAGATAGTGTAAAACGCAACCTCTAATGCAATCAAGGAGTTGTCAGAGTCATCATATTTCAACGTTTACTAGGCAATCCCATAACCTCTGATTAAAAATATATTGGTGTGAGAAAGACACAGTCAAAGAATCGGTGTCAAAATATGAATGTTTTCACTTCACACTTCACAGGAACATGCAAAATTCAAGCAGCAGCCTGTGATTCAACTCCTGGATTAAAAACATGTACGAGCTCTATTTATATCACGTGATTACTTCCCAGATCAGCATACGCAGATTCATAAAGGTAAATGTAATATACGCTTGAGCAACCTTGGGCTATTTTTCTATCTATTACTCATGGAAAGATATTAAGCAAACGTTACTCAAGTTGCGGATTATTTTTCAGTGATCAGCCTTCAAGCCAAGGCACAACTACTATGAATAATGGCACTAAGGTCAAAAACCTTATTGTGCATCAGCCAACTTGAAAAGAACATTCTTTCCACTGTACAGCAGCACAAATGTGACATTGTTGTCTTCTGTGAATTAACATTTTCACGGCTTGTGATGATTCAATTATAAAAATAGGTGTTCCACTTACTGACGGCACCAGGCATTTTTTAAAATTTTTTTTTATCATTAATAATTAGCAGCTTAATGGAGGTGTTTAAGTTGTGTTTGTCTCGTGAGTGGCCTACGTTACGAGAAGCCAGGCCGTTCGTCGTGGAACTGAAGTGCAGGGCAGTCACAGTTATTCACTTTATCCAGGCACACTGGGCTATCCATCGCATGACATAACACATCTAAACGACAATTAAAATCCTGCGCAGTCCTGGCTGAGGTCTGCCCCGCGACTGATCGATGGTGGGCTAATGTGCAATGAAATAAACAACATCATTTCATTTTATCGGGATGAAATATGGAGCTGTGCAATGCATTTATGCTATTTCTCTAATGAGAAACAAAAGGGACAGATTTTGGGAACTTACCGACCCTATAACAGTGCATTTAAATAATTGTTCTAACCGATCAAAGGGATTTGTGTGTATGTGTGTGTTTGTATATGTGTGTGCTCGAGAGAGGTCATGTAATGTGCAGGCTAGTGGTTGGACAGAGGAGGGTTGACAGTTCTGGTGGTAAATCCTTTAATCCTTTCATCTGATCAAAGTAAGACAACAGCTTTTAAATGATTTAATGGAAAGGTCAATTTTAGACTTCAGTTTTCCCTGTAGCATGTATGATAAAACGTACAGATGAGACAACATATATATATATACATATATTGGTACGTTTCTGCAGTTTTACAATTAAATGTGCCTTCTACTCCACAGTACTGTCTGGGACAGGACCATTTATTTGAGAGGCATGTAGAACACTAGCTCAAATCTGTGTTTTCCATTTGTGGTCTGATAAAATGATGCACAGACATTTTTCTGCTGCAGTTGTTGCTTACCTCAGCTTAGGATGGCGAGAAGGCGAGCACCCGCATTACCTTGGGGTGGAACACTATCTCTGCACTTGCTGGAATACTGAATTGTCTGGCAAAGGTGACTTTTGTTGGGATCTTTCGTTCGGGTTATCTTAGAGCCGAGGCTTCACACAGTTTCAGCACGGACAGCCGCAGTGGGAGTTACAGTCGAAGAATCGAACTTAACTCGACAAATGCTGTTTCTTAAAAACGTGTCTGACAAAGTCATGAAGTTTGAGGTAAAAGGTTTCAGAATTAACTATTGGTTTGAGCTGAAATACATACCACAATAGTTCTCCTTTGCTTTGCCTAAGTAGGAAAGAGAAACAGATTTTTTACTTGCCCTTTTTGTTCCATCCTTTTGTTTCCTTTTCTCTACCACACTGACAGAATAATGTTTGACACACCAAGGCCAAGCATTCACATTTTGTTGCATTTGACCATGCCTCTTTCTCTTCTTCATTTATCCAAGCTTGTTTTAGCTCTTTGTACTTTGCACCTCTTTAATCTCAGTGTAATTTAGTTTTGCAATTTAATTTAACTTTTGATTCAACTATATCTAGACAGATTTAAAGCTGCACTAATCTCCAGTACATTTTTACTGTGACAGCCCATAAATTCACCTCGCTGTAATGTGATGAAATGCTCATAGAAACAAACTAACAGAGTCAGCGCTGCAGTTCCACGTAAAAACTTTGAGGACCCCACTGCACACCACGCCTGTTAAACGCCACACATCAAACACAAATGCCAGCAAGTGAAGGTCAACCTATGTTCCAGTTTTGCTGGCCATTCTCGCGCTTCTATCCGTATAGAGTGAAGGATTATGAGAATTTAACCAAAGTGGAGTGGAGGTGGAACCATGTTGTTGTGCTGTCCCACAACGAGCTAACGGAGCGTTGCCCTTGAGGGAATGACACTATGTGTAGGTCAAATGCTGACTGATTGAAAGGTTGACTTGGAATTCAAACGAAAACACAACTGTGAAAACAAAAGGGCAACTAAGGAGAGAGGCATATGGACAATAGGTACACAAAAGAAAATTTGGTTTCACAGTGTCCGGTCTCCTCAACTGTGGGGGGAAACTGAAAGACAAACAACACAAACATGAACGAATTTAGCCTTTATTATTGACACTGTCGCCAAGTGGCAGCGGACACCTACAACAGGAGGACGTGTTTGCAGAGGTCCGCTTGGAGCCGACCCGTAATGGGTGGACACAGTGAGTCATTGAGAGCTACACAGATCAGCCACAGCATTAAAACCACAGACAGGAGAACTAAGCACCTTGTGACAATTCAATGTTCTGCCGAGAAATCTTCGGACCTGGCTTTCATGTGGGTGTTACCCACCCACCTAGACCACACCATGCACCTTTACCCCATAGCAATGACACTTCTCGATGGCAGTAGCCCTTTTGCAGCCCCCAGCAGGATGCAGTATGACACAGACACACGCACAAAAACGGTTTACGAATATTTTCTCTTAAAATAAACATGAGAAACAGCACAAGGTGTTGACCTGAACTCCAAATTCACTAGATCCCAAACTGAATCAAGTATCTGTGGCATGATCCACAGAGGCCCCTCCCCTCAGCCCCCCACTAACAGCATCCTGTTGCCAGACACGCCACAAGACACCCTCAGAAGAAGGCCCATGTCCAGTCTCTGATGAGTCACAGCTTTTATGGAGGCACAAGGAAGACCTACGCAATAATAGGACGGTGGTCGTAATGTTATGGCTGATGGGTGTGTAGCCAAGAGCAACATTCCTTCTATTTAGTGGGCAGCCGGGAACACGACCCTAACTGAATGCTAATGCCGATTGTTGATTCAGGTCTGCAGTCTGCGGCGTCACGCAGGGTTTGCCAACATGTCCTCCGAAGCAATTTTATACAATCAAGTCATATTTGCTAAGTTATAAATGTTTCATTCACTGTGAGCAGCTCGACTCTATTCTCTATGTCAAACCAATCAGTTCGCTGAGAAACCGCCTCTTGAAAATCTATCAGGAAAAAAGCTTTTAAGCTCGTTGTCGCAGTGACGGAAGGAGGCGGATGGTCAGCTACGAGAGAATAACTGTAACTGAATCTCTGCTCGCGTATTTTGCATAATTCCATCAATCACAGCGGGGGCCTGACACACACACACATGCACACACACACGCACACACACAGAGGGGTGTTTCATTCCCACACTGTACTTCGTGGGCGCCAGAGGTGACAGCAACAGACACCAGCGCTGACAGATTGCTTGTTTGTCTTTGTTGCTACTGTTGTGTTATCCTGAGGATCTAATGACTTCAGTTCAATAGCTGTAGAAGATTAATAATAATAAGAGGGCAGATGTGTGATTATCAATAGGGACCTTCGGGAGGAGCTTAAAATGAGGCTCCCCTTTTGTCACCCACCATTTTGAAACTAGCGAAATTAGTTCTCCATTCAGGACAACTCCTAAATTTGGAAAAAGTGACTCCTTTGTCACTGTCACTGCAGCGCGGCTAAAATTAGGATGAACAGTTGAATATTCAGGGTGAATTTCTATTTTTTTCTTTCCTTGTGGGTTTTAGGACAAACAGTCAGAGTGGGTTTACTATGTTCATCAAAACGTTCTTCATCATTAATCAGTAGTTGTGACCATAATTACTATTTTATGCATTACTCATTTTCACATTGCGGTAATACAACCAATTATTTTTTTTCATGGGTATAAAACCGTAAACATCAGTTGCCACCCTGTTGTGAAAATTACAATCTCTGCTGCAGATTTCTTGATGCACTCATTCACACAAAAGGAATATGTAGACGTACAGTGTGAAAGCAACAACCGCAGTTTTCAGTGCGTTATTTGATTTAGATCCATCCCTAAACGCAACCTTGAAAACTGGAATATTTCACTTCAAATTACCCTGATGGATCTGATTCGTGTGAAGTGTTTATGCCAGGCTGGTATCAAGGGGGTTCATTTTTTGTGACTTTCCTTTTAATTCATTTCAATGATTAATTTGTGAAGTGGTGTGCTCAAAAGGTGTAGTGCGTTCTCCAGATCCTGTCTCTGTAGTTCCTGTTGAATGGGGCAGAGGTGAACACGTTCATTCAGATTTGAATACTCTGTAAAGGGGGGCGGAAAACGAGGTTAGAAGCAACTTCGGACTAACGACATGCTAATAATATACCGATCAGCCACAACATTATGACCAACAGACAGCAGAAGTTGATAACATTTACCATCTTGTGAAAATTCAATGTTTTGCTGGGAAACATTGGACCTGGCGTTTGTGGATGTTACTTGACATGTGCCACCCACCAAGACCAGACCAGACCAGGTACCCCCACCCCATAGCAAATGATGGCTTGATCCACAGAGGCCCCTCCCCTCAACCCATAGGACCCAAAGGCCCCCACTAACAACATCCTGTTTCCAGACACCAAAGGACACCCTCAGAAGGCCCATGTTCATCATCTGATGAGTCACAACTGTTCTGGAGACACAAGGGAGACCTACACAACACTATGAAGGTGGTCATAATGTTATGCCTGATGGGCGTGTGTTAAATTGACAGCAGTCAAATATAAGTTTGACTCCAGATCCTAAATGGGGTTCTGTTACTTATTTATTTATTTAGCCCAGTGTCTTTTTGCATTTCTACAGCACATATCTACCATCACTATAAATCCACAACCCGTCCTGGGTGATGATCTGCTTGATGAAGTACACAATCTGGTCTTGTTGCTGGGAGCAGGTAGTGTTGCCTGTGTCACAGACTTCGGTTAGAATAACAGAATGTATAAATAATAAAAAAAAAGCTCTCTCTCTAGTCAGGGTTGTTTTTTCTTCCTTTTGTGTTAGACTGTGGGCAGACACTGATTCACTATCCCATCTTGTGGTATTAAGTGGTATTATGGCACTTACGTTTGGCAACTGTGGCCCTTGCTGGTAGTTATCTCTGCACCATAATTACCATAATGTCACGGTTTATTGTTACTATTATTTCTTCACACCATGTTTTAGCTCTTTTTCATATTTTGACCATATTGGATTTTGTGTTTTGAACAATGTTACCAATCATCCCTTTTAAATCAACAGTCTTGTTTGTTTTTTTGTTTTTTTTTAAATACAGTCAGTGTTATTCCTAAATTGTGCACTTAAATCCCCCTCCAATGTTCTTGAGTCACTTACAGGATCACAAGTAATCCTTATTCATAAAACCAATGGTTGTTCTCTCATTAAAGCCACAGCAGTATATTTAGAGAGACTGTAATCCAGCTCGTCTGATACGATAACACTGAAGCCGACCTTTGGAAATGAGTTTGCCTTAGTGAGACAAAGGCAGAATACTCCAGGTCAAAATTTATAATTTAATCTTAATGAATGTCATTAAAAAATCAGAGAAATCCATCTCATCAAATTAAAATCGAAACTTAGGGCAGGAACACTGACAGTAAATCACTGCTTATGCATTTTGTACAAGGGCTTTACGAAAGTTATTCAGCTACTTCTGCACGTCACAGGAAAATAGAGGCGTGACAATGTTACTGGTGATCAAACGCGCTGTTCACACTACGTTGACGTTGAAGGGACGCTCAAGCACTTGTTGACGTTATTATGGCATTCCTGCTATATCTGCCAAGCTGGATTGTTTAGGCTGAAGTTGTAATTAAAAAAAGGGATAAATAGCACTGGAAACTGGATTTCATTACACGTTTTAGAAAGAGCAAACTGGAAACTTTGGGGAGAGTGAAAGGAAGTGAAACAAATGAGAGACGAGCTAAACTTTGATCTGTGACGCATCACAACTGTCCCACTGTGACATGGGTCATTGACCTGTGGCCAGACTGATTTCTGAGGCTGATTTCCTGTTTTCAGTGTCGCCTGTTTGGATGTTCTCTCCGGACCACGCAGGCCAAAGCATAAAAATAAAAGCAATTAAGAAATAAGTCTTCACTTTCCATCAAATACAAATGTTACGATGTGCTGCCTCAGTGTGGGAACATATTTCTTAGAATTAAACTGAATCACTAAAAAGTTCAACCTGGTGAAATGATATGCAAAATTGAAACTAGCAAGTCACTGCAATGACAATGGCAACGTTAAAGTAAAATACTTGTAATCAAAGACCGTCTGCTCTTGATAAGTGCAAGTAAAACAAACAATGATACCATTTGGGCGGCACGTCCGACTGTATTTACTGCCACAATTCATTCTTGATCGATATTTATTCATGGCGCTTTGACGCAGAATGGAAAAGCAGCGCGCCATTTCCCCCTGATGTGGAGTCGTTTAAATAAACAAATACTTAAAGCTGCCCGGCACTGAGAGGCTGTTAGTGAACTACGGCGACAATCATTCATTGTGTCTGAGCATGAGGTCGGTGAGAGACCTTCCGCTCCTTCTCGTTGTTACGACACCGTCAACAAAACCGGAATGAAGCAGAAAATCAAATGTAGCCTACGCAATACAGCGCCGTATGAGGAGGACATTTTAATTAGTGGCGTTTCATATTTCCCTCAATAACAAAGGGCAATTAGATAGGAATATCTTATGCTGCAGTAGTAAGTTATTCAATGCTGGCGTAATGAGCATATTGTTAATAAAAGATTTATGTGCTTGAATAAAGATACACAAGCTTATGAAATGAAATGTAAATTAGAAATGGCCAACATTAGCTGCTATGCTTGAAATAAGACTCAAAGTCTGAAAAATAAAGAATAACACGTATGCACTCAGTGCCTTCCTCCATCGCCTGACCAGCACTCCTCTCCACCACAGCAGTAAGCTGCCAACCTGTGGGAAGCACTGCACTGAATATACCCTGAATAATGATACATCTTCCATATAAGCAACTAAAAGAGTTCCCGATGTTATGATTGCAATATTGAACCATGACAGACTGATGCTACTCTTATACCTCAAAGAACCTCTTGTTCTCTTTTCGTATTGATCTGCTGGGTCTCCAGCTCTTTTTTATTCTCCGCTATTACACGGCTGATTTTGTAGCAGCCAGAATTATTAAATCAATCAGACACACGGTTCCTGTAGAAGTTGTGGCCTCTTTCTACTGTTGGTTTTTTGTTTGTTTTGCAGAAAATTATTCGATAATAAATAACAATCCGGTACAGTTTTGCAAATGATATGCTCAACTTGTAGCTGACGAAAAACCCTCAATCAGTCATTGTCTGTCTCCGTCTCTTCTGTTGCCACCGATACAGGTCCTTTGGAGGCTTCCCATCTTATCTAGTCAATGAGATCACTCATGTTTACTCCATCTGACTCGCAGATGATTACTCTTCCATTTGAGGTAAGCCATTGGAGATGTTTCATAGGTCAACCAATCCCCGCAGACCTATTTGATAAGAATGGGAGACACCTTTGGGGACGGAGAACACCTTCATGTTTTGCTAATGAGGCCTTGCAGGAGATTGACTCTTTACAAACAACCGTATTGCACATCAGTGGCACACACGTCTCAGGCAAACAAAAGGCTTTAACTAAATAGAGGAAGGGAATGCATTACTTTAGGACTGATAGTAATTACATTAGGGTACTTGGATTTGTAAAAATCTATTCCAGACGACTGAGAAGACCAGAGAGGACACGTTGTACTGAATGTGTGGTACAAGCTGAATCCATGTCTTACCTTCACTGCAGTCCTTTCCTTGGAAGCCTGTCTGAGTGCAGTCACATGTCGGTTCATTGTTAATTAAACTGCAGACTCCTCCGTTTAAGCACATGTTGGAAGTACCACAGAGGTCCTTCAAGACCCCTTCACTGTTGATCATTTCCGACTCCGTGTTGTTGACCTTTACGTCTGTTATCCATCCAGTGAAAGGCAGCTGATCCTTAACTGCGGCTGACGTCAGTCGTAGCGCCACGGACTGTAACTCCGGTGGTATTCCACCAACAAACAAGTGGCTGAAAACAGTCATATCCCGCCTTTTCGACTTCACCTCGACCCACTTCATCTCATTGTCCACCATTAGGGTTGTGTTCTTAAAGTTTCTCCTTATCGTGACCGTGTGCCACTGGCTGTCGTTGACCGCTGTGTCGGACACGACGGTCGCAGGCTCGGCGCAGAAGATGGAGAAGCGGAGGCTGAGTTTGCCGTTCAGTATGAGAAGTTCTAGAAAGTCACAAAATCCCTCGTCATCGAAGTAGACTAGCAGCCCGTGGGAACTCTTTGTTTTCATGTTGAAGCTCATTTCGCTTTCGCAGCATGCGTTCCACATTGGAAATCTAGCCCACTGTCCCTCCGCACCTGTAAATTCTAGACAAGTGCCTATTTCTACAAAGCAGCAAATGAGCAGCCCAACCCATATGAAATGGGCACCATGTGGCTTTTGTAAAACCATTGTGCGATAACAAATTCTGCAGAATGCAGGTTGGACTTATAGGGCTGAATTTACTTAGATGAAATGTGTGTTGGGTTTACTGTAGACTGGCATATAACTGACTGTCTACATGGATATACAAGCGAAAACTGATGCATGGTAAGAGGAAAGATTAAATGATTTTGTAGATTTGTGTGTCAATTGGAATGGCAACCACTTGTATCCTGGCGCAAAAACCATTACCTCACGCTGTCCAGGCCAGTGGCCAAACCTCTCACTGTTCCCGCCAAAATAGTTCGAACGATTTAAAGGTCCTCTCTGCCATGGCTATTTAGAGCAGATCGACAGAGATTCAAATATCCAGTGGGCACGCTCGGTCTAATTTATTTAATTATGGAACACTTCCTCCTGGTGCCAGTTAGCGTGTGCGAGGTTTCACTTGAGTTGAAATGGCAGCTTTAATCGTCATGTCCATGCCAACGTTCATTGGCGGGGTAGCTGGAAGCCTTGCTCAGGGCTTTTCACCCCGCATCCTCTGTAGCAAAGAGGGAAAAAAAAAGATGCCATATGGAGCCACGTTGGCTGATAAGCTCAGCAAAAGAAGCAGTCTGTCTGTCTGTCTGTCTGTCAAGGCAGTCCCCAGACTCAGAGCTTTCTGCAAAAGAAAAGCAAATTTAATACAGAATCAGCATTTTCACCGTATCTGTTTCCAAATCCACTTTGGCCAAACCCTTAATGAAAAGTTGGAATTAGGTCTAAGATTGTGGTGTATCTGTCCAGGAATCCTGAAAGGCCATTCTTACTAAAAACACTGGGCCTGCCATTAGATTAAGATCAAAGGTAGGCTTTCCAGGAAGCAAACAGCTGCACCTGACGTTCAGAATCTCTGAATCCACACATTATTTGATCCCAGTGGCCAAGTGTTGTTTGTCTTGGAACATGCAGTCCTTCCAAGATGTGAACATGCACTCTCTCTCTCTCTCTCTCTCTCTCTCTCTCTCTCGAAAAAAAAAAAAAATCACACTTAAATGCCCGCAGACATCAAAACCATTTCAAAACCCGCAATTCCAGTCACACCGAAATAAAAACAACAACAGCAAAAACGCAAATTTATGAAATAACTTTTGCTCCACACAACTTCTGCAAACGCATGATCAGCAGCATTCCGATGTACGGTATAGCAGCGTGACTGGTCTGCCCCTCAGTTTGAAGACGGGAGGAAAAAGTGCGTCATTTGATTCACAAAGGTTGGTTTGTGTGAGACGAACCAGTCGGGCTGCCGCTGGTTCTCAGTCAGACCCCCAAATATACTCCTTTATTCCATTTGCCTCGTCAATATTTCCTTATCCACTAGAAAACGCACTCTGCACTCTGGCTTCAAAATGCCAAATTTGCGAAACAATTTGAACAAACATACAGTAACTCGGTTTAAAATCAATTAGTTTGCATTTCAAAAAGAGAGATAGAGAGAGAGAGGGAGAGAGAAGGGAAAAAAGGAACGATCTGCGCTGGCTGTGGATCGGGTTTACTCGGGCATTGCACTTTACACAGACTGAAACATCTTCTCAATAAACTGCAAATGTGACGAATCTCGTGCTCCCTCTAATGAACGGAATAACCAGAAGACCTGTTTTGCCCAAACGGCACATCAGTCGCCATCATCTCATCAATAACATGCCCCATACCTTAACATCTTACCCTGGATGACAGCTGCGAAGAGCGCACTATAATTAGAGCGTTGCTTTATTCCAACATCTGCGGCATTTTATCACTGGCACACAACTATAAATTCCTTGTTTAAAAGGGGAAAAGGAGAGGCGTTATTTATTTATTTTCTTTTACCTTTGCGCGTATACCTTTACTTCTACGGGACACTAAATAGTTGGCACAGGAGAGAAACAAATGCTATTTGACGCCAAACAACGCGGGCTGAGCTCTTATACATCACCACTGTCCATAATTTCGGTCTGTTTTTGAGAGCCTCAGATCCTCTACACATCAAGATCTGCTTTCAAGTGAATCACAGCATCAGCCAGAGAGAGGGGGGGAGAGAAAGGGAGAGAGAGCGAGAGGGGTCCACTTTCACTCTAACTCCACTAAAATCCTCACAGGCTTGCACTGGTAGGAGGAGAAAAAAACAGAATTACCTTTAAATATTGTGTCCTCCAAATCTGTTTTCCAGATAGAAAAACAAAACGCAACTAAAGGGGAAAATTAAAACCCCCGGACGGAGGTAGTTGGGAAGCGCGGGGCTGGAAATCCAGTTATCTTTGCGGACGAGAAGGTGCAATCTGGTTTCTCTGTTGAGCTTATCCAGCGACTGTCAGGAGCCACAGACAGAGCGGATCACGTGTCTCTCCGTGATGTCTACCGGGGAGGGGCTGAATGCAGTACCTTGGACAGCGCCTCTGCCTCCACAAGCGTCCGTCCACACACATTTACGGCGCAGGCAACTTTGGAGATAAGGCAATAGTAGACGTGATCGCGCCGAAGGACTCAGGGAGGCAGCCAGAGATGGTTTGCGTATACACACCAATAGCATCTATTCTGATCTGCATATAAATAAAAATAAAAAAAATAAAAAATTAAGAAAACATGAAAACGACCAACCGAGAGTTCTCAGTTTAGTGGTTGATAATGAGATCCAGCTGAATGATGCTCAGGGGGTGTTTAATGCTCCTGTCTCGAGTAGTACTTTATTTTTTTTATGGCATATTTAAACTTCATCTTGTATTTATTACTTTCCACAGCGTATTCAATGAGTGTCATACAGTATTTCATACTTAATGAATTATAATGGAAATAACCTAAATCTTAGTCAGTTGTTTACCATCTTGCTATATTATCAATGTGAATAATAATAATAATAATAATAATAATAATAATGTTTTTATTCAAATGTGTGTTGCTGGGTCAATATTTGCCCTCATTCTTTTCATTCTTTTTTTTTTTCTTCCAATGTTTGCTTCTGCCACAATCGGATGTCTTCGGCCACCGTTAACAATGAAAACTCCGTAATGCTAGTGGCATATGATGATAATAATAGTGCTTCCAGGAACAATTTTACATTTGGAACAATTAACTGAAATGTAGAGGATGTGGGCTGGTCATTGTAGTAATACACAGGCCTGTGATTAAGGCAAGCATAATAGATCAGTACATCCACAATGTGTCCTTGAACAAAGCACTTAAAGCTTGAAGAATGAAATAGCAGCTCAGTGAAACAGAAGAGAAAAAAAAAAAAAAAAAGATCCTCATATAGCTATGGCAAACACGACATCACCCAGGCTGACTGAAGTATCTGCAAATGTCGCCCTGTGAGTGTGATGAAACAAACAAGCCTGTGACTTGAGAAAGTCTTTAAACTGACGTTTGAAGCTTCAACAGGTTGTTATAACATCCCAGAGTCACTAAAAACTGAGGTGTTTCTGTTTGTATCTTCTTTCTAAAATGCATTTCACAGCAACTTATAGGCTCAGACACATTCACATTCACGCACATTCACATTTGATGGGACCTTTTGGAAATAAATATGTGCGATAGTCAATGGAGGGAGAGCAACCTTTAGACTGTTTGAATAGGGCTATAAAATTACACCAAGTAGGTTTACCATTTTAGATAGGTAGATAGGTAGGTAGATAGATAGGTAGACAGACAGACAGACAGATAGATGACTGAATTTTGGATGCGTTCTGGGGATCTTGAGGTATATGGTTGCCAAGATTAGGTAAGAATATGTTTCCAGAGTATATCACTTGGCACAAATATCATGTACACATCATAAATAAATCTACATTGGACCCATACCATACAAAACTGAGCATGCCTGATGCATGTTTCATCTACAAAAGGCGGCCCAGGCTCCAGAATTTATAGGCTCATGTCTGGTGCAATTGTGGTGCAATCAGTCTTTCAATTCAGCGAAGCTGTCTTGTGTGCGTCATGTGACCGGCAACCTCTAACAAAGGCAAAATGAAAGGCAAGGAAGGAGAGGAAATTGCATTGTTTTCATGGCACATTTCATGTGAACAGTTCGGGGGGGGGGGGGGGGGGGGGGGGGGGGGGGTCTCCATTTATGGACGTTTCTTTACTTTCTGCCACCGTTTTCCTTTAGGCCCAATGAGTTAAGAAGAAACATGATGAGAGGCTATATATGAATACTGGTGGAGGCAATGGGGCACATTATATGAATGAACAATATGTTTGTATTTATTTTACATTTTAAGACAAAGAGTCAGTACAATTTATGTACAGACAGCATTATATTTGTCTTCAGGTACGTTTCAGTGAAGCTCCTTAAAAAAGAAAAAAAAAAGTTTCTTATAATTTCACTCCTTCAGTCTGGCAATGAAATATTAATGCTATCATTAATCATTGACACTTTATTTGGCAGTAGTATTAGCTTCTTGGCTGTATCTGCTAGCTGCTTCTACAGTTTAAACATTAAAAAAAAATGTTTAAAAAGTATGGTATATCCTGAAGGAGGGTTTATTTCAGAGGACTGGTCAATGCCACAAGGCTCACTTTTAAAGTAAAGCACACTCCCAAACTCGAATTTTCCATCAACTTTACAAGAGGAAACAAACGGGGGGGATATGTCTTTTGGAGGGATAAGGGACTGTAGGACCTAAGGTTTACTCAAAAAGGGAAACAAAACACACAAGTTTTGAGGTTACCGCATTGCTTGTGTCACTGTGATGACAGATTGAGGAGAACACAGAGATAGTGCATTCAAGATTAATAGAGGTCGGAGCTTTCTGGCTTCACGCTGGAATAAGATAAGGCAGCTTTTTGTTCATACATTAATAATGTCTCACTTTCCAAAGTAATCCACATCAAAAGTTTTAGAATGAGTTAAACTTTAAAACAAATTCATGAGCAAAAGTAAGTAAGGCTAATTGTTTGGTTGTCCTTTTCTTTCTTTCCCCCCCTCCTGCTGCCGTTGCTCTCCTTTGTTGCAACAAGCCGTGACTCACAGCATCCAGACGTTTCAGATAGGTTGTCGAAAGGCCACGTACTTCTCAGGCGGGATGGATGGTGCAAAGATGTAGCAAAGGCAAAAACAAGCGGTTTCGGTTTGTGGCATGCGCTCTCTGATTGTGGACTTTCTAGATGCATATTGAGCTGCTTAAGTTGACTTAATGGTTATAGGTTGATGCATTTGAACACCTAGACCATATCAGCAATGATACATGTGCATATATACATCTGGCCCCTTTACCTGTCTTTGTGCTGAGCTAAACCATCCTGGTCAATCTTACTGAATGCACAGTCATGAAATTGATATTGATCCGCTCATCTAACTCCCGGTGAGAAATCAAATATATCTCCTCACATTCCTGGAGCAGACCCCCGCCTCACACTCAAAAAGAGTTAGGCAGCATTTTGTACTGAAAAATAACAAATCCTTGTAACATCAAGCCTTTGGATAAATGTTTATAGCTTGTTCTTTATAGTCTGAGGCCACAATCACTTGGTACAATCTAACATAGTAATCACAAATTACACAACAAACACATCAAACTAAACGGATATTTTTTTAGCTTGACATTGCAAATTCAGCACCTTTTAATGACAAACATCCTGTGACACCACTCAGCCCAGGGTGCTTGGCCCTGACTCTCACTCTCATGGCGGTGCAGACGACTTCTTACCTCCTAATCTGAAAATGGTCAGAGAGGCGGAGTCGGAGTGTAACTAAGACGGACGAGTGACACCAAGGCAGACAGTTAGCAATTTGTGATAGCACCCACTTGCAAAGCTGTTAATTTTGTGTGTTTTAAGCTTTGATATTTGATATGTTAAGTATGCCAACAGGGAGGTGTAGCTACTTAAGGGGACGTGATATTTTTTACATATATATATGTATTTTTTATCTTTTTTCACCAGAGCTCTCTGCTAGGATTCATCACACAACCTTCCTTCTCCTGTTTCTAGTCATGTGTCAATATTCAAGACAGGTGCAGTCCAGTTGCAGTATTGTGTTGAAATGAGTCTGATCTATGTCATCACACCTGTGCTGTGGGGAGCTAGCTGTGGTCCAACATCCCAATATTCAGGTGCACACACGTTGAATGAAAGTTATTTTTCTTTAAATGATCAATATATGAAAATGAATGCATCACCTGTTATTACATTAACTGATACATCAAGCTTCACTCGATCCTTTTTCTGTCTTCTGGACGAAGGAGGAACCAAAGGTATAAGCACAGTATGCATTATTGTATAATGTCCAACTGTCATTAGCAGACTCAGAAAGCATATAAGTCAGCAACTGTGTGTGATGCTATGTTGATGAGTAGAGGAGTGCTGGCGCCAAATTTTGCTTTAACACCAAATGTGAAATTTAATTACACTGACTTGCATTGGATAAAGTGCGATTATTGCCGGCGAGCAGATGCCGGTCCTCATAGATATGATGAGTGGAGGGTGTTTATCTTGCTGTCAACATAAACACATAGACCTTGGGGGAAAAGCAGGTGTGAATGGACCTTGATATTATTGAACTGTTTCTTAGACCGGGCAGCGGATCCCCTACAGGGCCAGAGGGAAATGGTAAGCAATATTTTCCAAAGCTAATTTATCTTTCCCTGGGCTATTTTAAGAAACTGTGCATTTACTCATGGCAATTCTGAACCTCGTGCATAGGACATTACTTTACTTGTAGGTGAAGTAGTTTTTCTATAAGATGAAGTACTCTCCTTCATGAAATGAATTACCACCATCATAGAGCTGCTCTGCTATACATGTATGTATGTATGTATGTATGTATGTATGTATGTATATATATATGTGTGTATATGTGTGTGTGTGCGTGTACTTGTAATGGCTGAATGTTTTTATTCTGGTTTCACTGATACTTATTTTGTGTGTGAGGAGTAATAATCCCTTGAAATGCAAAGTAATTAAGTATGCCTTTGTTAGAATAAAAAGCTGAATAATTATTACACATTACACAATGTAATTACACAATTCTATCTTTTCAGTTTTGGTTGCTGAGAGGGGCGTGGTTTCAGAATTGGCTGCGGGTGGAGGCTAAGGTGGTTCAGCCAGGCCAACGACGCAGCTGCATGTTCCTGGACTGATTAGCAGCCTGATAGGCCAGAAACCGTGCGCTTGCTCTTTTGTAATGAAGATGAGAATAAAAACACACAAATTAATGTGACACGCGTAAAGAACCGAGAGGACTCACAGCTGAATCCTCGAAAAATATTCCGGAAAAGGGTGTATTTGTCCATTTTGAAGTCTGCATTTATTTGCAATCTGGAGTCTGGCAGTGGTGTTTGCAGTGTGGTGCACAACATGATCATAGTAATGATTACAACGATGATTCAAAATGTATTAAACTGCTCACATGTATTGTGGTCAATTCGTTCGACTAATTACACCAAAAACATATAGAAATATTTAAAGATTTTGGTAGATCTGGGAATCATTTTATTTTAGGTCAATAACAAAGTTGACAAGGTTTCTTTCGTTCCTTTCGAGGTAAAAATGTCCATAGCAATCAGAAATTTGAACAAATAAACTGAGGAATAAAAAAAACTATGTTGCATCAAGAAAATTATTCAATTAATTCCTTACCTTTCTCATTTTAACCTCGACACTGTAATGATTTTCTGTGATTGTTAGTCTGTCTCATTTAAGATTCGGAAACCTAAAAGACTAAATCTACAGTTTTGTAACTGCAATATTTGGTGCAGTTGACGACATCTCGGGAGCAGACGTAGGAAGGAGGGAAAGCACAGGTGTATTAATAATGGCTCCACTCCACTTAGGGGAGGTCCTACTTTTGTGTATTCTGTTTCCTAGCTTACTGGGACATCATTAAAAGACTTGTTCTGTCCCTGCTGTGTCCAAATGTATGCAGTTAAAAAGTAGGTCTGTTGTAATCTAACAATAGCTGAACCGGTTAACATGTCAGAAGTAGACTTACTAAAAAGCTGCTTGTATAATTCCACCTACATCTAGCACAGCACCGCTGTGTACTTACATGCATAGTGAGTGAGTTTGGACAAGGCGGTGTTGTTCCAAATTGAACATGGCAAGGTTTGCTCACATAGGAAATGATAGCAACATTTTACATTGGATCCAAAGAGCTAACGCTAGCTGCGGGACTGTTGAATGAACCCACCAAACACAGGAGTGGCCTTCGTTCAACATCAACATACTCAAAGACACTGAAGACATGTGTAACTGAACAATTGTGTTCACCACTTGGTTGGTGGTCCTTCAACTTCAGACTGATGATGACAAGTGTCCTTCATCTCACACAACAACACATCTGCGCCATTAAAGTGAACTGGATGTGTCAACCCACAAACAAAGTAGCTCAGATTTGACACACAGATTTGAATGCCATTTTGAGGCTTCTGGGCAGAAGCTAAGCTAAGCTAGGACTGATGGTGCATTCAAATGCACTTGTGTTTGTGGCAAGAGAGTTCACAAATTTCTTCATGTTTACTGACTTTACAGACATTTCCATCAAAATTTGTCATAATGACTTTTCCAATGTAATTTTGTAAAAATATCTCAGGAAAATCTTGATGGTGCCTTTCATTACCAACCTGTTAGCTAAAATTGTAAGCCACGGTTGCTTCTAGGTGCCAACAGTGTCCTAGCAACAGGGTTCTCTTGACTTAAGGCCAAGCATTCTGTGTACATGACTTTCGATTTCGCAATTACAATCTCACGCGATCCTTTTGAAGGCGGCGTAACCTGTGAACCTGCTGCTAATTGCTTTGCGTTCAGGTGATATCTCGGTTCCATTTTGAAGGCACCCTAAACCTACTCGCTTGCTTCTAATTGCGTTGCATTCAGGTGATATCTCAGGCTTGAGCTGCTCCATGCCACACCGTTTGCACACTTATCCCTGAGCCAAGTAACGTTTTATCATCTTCTGTTCACAAATTGACTGTAGACTTATATTATTTTTTATAAAATCAGTTATGGAAAATTCACACGCTCATTTGAAAACCCTAATTATAATATTTTCTAGGGTGCACATGCACAAGGTTATGTGTTCTCCCTCAATAAATGCATTTCTAAAGCTGAGCTTTTTCTCAAAAGAACAGGGTCATCAGTTAAAATGCTGAATCCCCCTTAGTGACAACAACTGTCATTTGTCACACAGGGACATTAAAAGTGTCATCCTGTACAGTGTGGGAAATTGGCTGCACTCCCACACAGGTGTTTTTTTTTAATTTCCCTGGCTGATTAGCGCTCTAGTCAGTAGGTGGCAGCTGGGCGGAGCCATGATAGATGATGATATAATAAAATGAACTATTACGGAGTGTCATTTAGGGTGCCGGTGTTGTGTGCGCTTCCTCTCTGGGAATGTCTTTCTGGGGCACTCGGATAGAACCGAGCCATCGGAACGGCACTGCTTTCCCTAACGTTACTATAAAAAGTCTGTTCTGCAGGGGAAAAAAAAAAAAAAAAAAGGAAAAAGTTTTGGGATGAGAGCCTCAGTAAATGCGGAGCATATAATCCTGAAAATAGGTTTTTATCAGGCAATATGATGAAAAAACCCCAGGGACAAGACAAACTGAAATCACAAAACCGAAAAAAAATAAAAAAAATAGATAAAAAAAATAAAAAATATATATATATATATATCGATCCATCTACCTATTATGTACACTGCTCCAAAAATCACAGTATCAAGGCAGTTCTGTGATATTGATCTGGCCAGGTAAGTAGCAGAGGGGGTTGTCAGTTTCAGTTGCTTTGGTGTTAATTAAATTAACAACAGGTTCACTGAAGGAGCAACAACGAGACGACTGAGAACAAGAATATTTTTACAGGTAGAGGCCACCGACTTTTTTCCCTTTCTAGTTTTCTTTGGTTATTCTGTGGTTTTGCATTTAGCTAGAGTCAGTGTCACCACTGGTAGCATGAGATGATGACTGGACCATACAGAGTTTGCACAGGCCGTCCAACTCCTCCAAGATGGGACATCAGGTGCCAGGATGGAATCCTGCGGAACCACTGTCAGACCTTATGCTAGTGCAGTGGGTCCGAGGTTCCTCCTGGTGCCCGACCTCATGTGTATGAGGGCACGCTCGACTGACCTAAATCCAATCGAAGGGACATTATGTTTTTGGCCCATCTGATGAAGACAGGTTGCACCTCAGCCTGTCCAGGAGGTCAGAGATGCCCTTGTCCAGATCTGGGAGTAGATACTCATGGACACCATATGTCTTCTCAATAAGATGCATGCGTGAATGACGTTGTAAGACCTGCACTCAGTATTTCGAGTTGCTGCAATGCTTAAATGGAGTCGTGGCACGGCAACCTAGCCTGCTGCATCATTTTTTCACTTAACTCTTTGGGGTGTCTTCGAATTCAGCTCTCTGTAGGTTGATTCATTTTCTATTCCATTAAACATCATTTGATTCCCAACACGTTACCTAGTCTGAATCAGTATGTCCGGTATGATTCATGTTTTTTGAGCAATGGCTAAAAAATCATCCCTTAGAGGGTCACAGGGAGGCTGGAGCCTGTCCCAGCTGACAATGGACAAGGGGGGCGGGCACACACCATGGACAGGTCACCAGTCCATCACGAGGCTGACACAGAAAGACACAAAACAGTCACACCCACGCGCACACCTACAGCGAAATTACAATCACTAATTAACCTAATGCATCAACAACATGTACCAGGAGATGCAACAAGAATAATTGTTCTTGATCTGTAGTTTTTTGAAACCCACACACAAAACATGAAACATCTATTTCTATGACAGAGGAGATGAATTGACCAGTGACAAGTGTACTAAGAGGACTCAAATGGTCTCTTTAGTACGAGCCTTCATCCTCTCCGAAGTAGCTACATCTCTTTCAGAGGAGTTTCACCACTCACCAGCTGGGACCATTTCTCTCTCCCTATTGAAAGCATCTGTATACCCTAGATTAAAGCTGATTGAATTTAGAAATCTGTATCATTACAGATATTAGATTAGGTTAGAGAAAAAAGGACACTGGAACTCAGAATTTCATTTCAGGGGAATTAATGAAACGTGAGAGTGTGGGCCGCAGAGCCGGTCACATGTCCAGCCTGAACGAGCTTACTGATCGTATTGACTCTTACATAATGACCCTACTGAAGATGCATGAGAAAAGCATTAACATGGCAAAAATCTGATTAAAACCTAGATTTCAGAGCCGGGCTAAACAGCCTGGAACAAATTGCCTCACTCCCTATTGACATAAAATGCCAGGATTACTGAATCAATTCATTCTCAATCCTTTTTTTTTTTTGCATGTTCTGTATCGTACAATATTTTCTTTTCTTTTTTTTTTGTAGCTTATCGTTGTTTAAGATTTGCAAAGTATGAAACCAGCTGCACAAACATGTTTGTTTTCTTAATCCATCAATCTGATTCTGTTTGCTCTGTTTGGCTTCAGTGCAACAGTATAGATTTGAAACTGATCATTTCCTTCCATTCAGATTTTTGCTGATAAACTGTCACTTTGAACTGTGAACCTCACAACCCTTCAGAACTATCACTCTAATCTTTTTTAGACCATTTAATGCAATAACACGAAACTTTAACATGTAGTGTCACATGGAAACGTTAGAGTTTATAACTGAATAAAACTGATAAAACCAGTTGCCAAGCTGCATATATCTCCAGATATCATAGGCGTCAAAGAGTAACATATAAAGGACTAGTTTCATTCAGGGTATTTCGGTATTTTGCCAGCTAATTAAATCTCTGTCAGCTTGTGTGTGTGGTCCTTGTCATGTCAACAACAAATCGCTGCACAGCTGATCATTTTAATTGCTTGCCTTGGTGCGCATGTGGCAGTGAGAGAATATTACACTTACCAAAAACAACAACTAGACCAACAAGTCCCATTATCAGTAAAGATCACTGTTGCCCAGTATCTCGTCAGTGCGACAGTGTAGATCTGAAACTGATTTGAATGCTGTTGTAAGAGGCCAGTGGTGATGGATTCTGCATGAATCGCTGTGATTTTTAAGGGCATGTCTCAGCAGCAATCACCGGGCCTGAAGTGCCGTGAATTTTGAAATGGAAACTTTTGGAGTCTGACTCCAAAAGCAATTTAATCCTTCTACACACTCATGTTAAAGTGCCATTGCTGACTTCTGTAGAGGGGTTCTATTTTTTTATTTTTTTTTTTTAACAACTATCAATTGTATTAAGGACTAAAGTTGTTCATAAATAAGGAAACAGGCCATGAGCTGCATGTTAACGCCTTATCTGCAGTCCCATACCACTTACTTGGCCAGTCTAGGATTAGCCAGGAGTTACACCAATCAGCCATAACATTAAAACCACCGACAGGATAAATAAAATCTAATCTAATTTTGTGACAATTTATAGTGTTCTGCTGGGAAAACTTTAGACTTGGCTTTCATGTGGATTTTTCTTAGACATGTACCACACAACTAGACCAGACCAGGCACTCCCAAACCATAGTAATGACACTCCTTGATGGCAGCAGCCATCGCAGCCTGACACAGGCACGCACACAAAAACGCTTTAGGAGCTACTCAAAAAACATGAAAAGAGCACAAGGTGTTGACCTGGCCTCCATATTCACTAGATCCCAAACTCATCTGGAGGATGCCCTGAAACAAGGCTGATCCACGGAGACCACTCCCCTCAACGCATAGACATCCAAATACCCCCACTGACAGTGTTCTTTTGCCAGACACCATAGGACACTCCCAGGAGACCCATGTCTGAACTGTTTTGGAGGCACAAGGGAAACCTACACAAACGTAGGTGGTTATAATATTATGCCTGATCGATGCAGGAGGAGTCATGCACTTCCAAGATGGTTGGAGTCATCTCTCTTATCTTCACAAGCACTTCAGGAGAAACTACGTGACGTCACATAGGATTTGTATCTCTTTGCATACAATCCATTGCCTCTCCGCATCGCACACCTGTATTCGGAGTGTATCGTTTCCCTTAAGCCTGCCATGCACTGCATTGTCTTTATTATTAATCTCACCACGAGGCCACAGAGTCCAGCAGCTCCGAACAATTGTGAAGTCTCTCCTGAAAAAAATCGATGAGTCGATCACTAGAGATCGTATCAGGCGGTGCAACGCTCCTGCACTTGTGAAAGCGGAAAGTCTTCATCCACACTTGTTTTCACTATTCATGAGATCTTCCGTCTTTGCCGTCTTGAGTACTGTCATAACTACACGTAAGCAAACATGCAAGCCACTGTTCACTTGTAATATCTATATTTCTGAATGTACAGTATATGTTTGTGTGTGTGTGTGTGATTGCTGTATATTTCTGATAAATAATGGATCTGAACAAGAATCCTCAAAGGTATTTAGGCAAACCTCGACCTTGGTCATATCAGCAAATAAGCATTAATTCTCACTGAAGCATGAAACCTCATTCCTTATTTTTCATATCTTGCTCCATCAGATGCACCCTTTGCAGAATTAGTCACAGAGAAGTCTGTGTGAGATTCTTGGAGTTGAATACTTAACAAATCACACAACCGATGCTTTATGTGGCCAGGAATAATTTTTCTCAAGATGCATCTTTACTGCACAAACTCCCTCATTTCTCGTTTCTATGACCTTTGCAAGGTCTCATCAATTCCCCCCACAAAATATTACGGACATGGTTCAGTCTAAATGTGTTTCGGACATCACCAAACTGGGATTTTTATAAGGGAGCTAAACTTGCTTGATGAGATGTGTATGCTAGAGAAGGGAGTTATAAAGGAGGAGACCTATCGTTGGCCGGCATCTGTAAAGCGTATGATAATGCGGAATAATATTCATTGGAGTGCAAGCTGGTGTGAAATGGCCTGATAAGATGAGAATGTTGACACACCTGCCGATCACAAATAGTTATCCCGGCATTTTACGGCAGCTTCTTTGCCTTATCGTTAGGGACTTGTCAGCGCTGCCGCCATAGAAAATGTGTCTTACTGAAAACGGGCTAAACTCTCCTCAGACGGCTAAACAGCACTGAAAAGAGACACGCTGACAGACACACAAACATAAGAGAAGTAATTTAAATTTAAATTCCTGAATTCTGTTTTGAGACATATTTGAGTTTAACGTCCCAGATATTGGATGGACTCAATCTGTTTGTTTTTTTTTTTAAAAAAAAGGATTTTTATATCACAGTTTAGTTATAAAAATCTTAACACTGGATGTCCAGTTCAGCTATTTAAAAAAACAATGGAATGATTATGCATAATAGACATCACAGTTATACTATATCTTGTATAGTTATACAATAAATGATCCACTTTTTACATAAGATGCGGAACCGCAAAACTGTGCGTATATATACACACATGTGGTTAAATACTGTACTAAGGACACTACGCACAGTAAATAATGCAAGAAAGTCACCTTCTATTCGAGCAGATCTCATTTATAAACAAGACGTATACGAGCCGCTATAGCTGTCAGACAAGTCACCAGCATTTCTCTTTTCCCTTCAACACCTGCAGTGGGATGTATATATATGTGCCTGCGCACACGTATTTGTGTTTTGCCAACTGTGACGCTAAGAATAAAAAATGGGATATATATATACACACACACACACACACACACACACACACACACAGGCTTTGCACTTGTAAACAAGATGAAAAGTGAGCTCCTCAAATTGACGCTAACATCCTAACATGAAGCAAAGAATGTGGCGTTTTTAACATTAACAACAAGCATTCATGCCGCATACTGTGTGTCAACTTATAACAGGGGGAAGGCGCATCCTCTGTGATCTCTTTGTTGCATCAAATGTGTTATAGTCTCACTCCGAACTCGGGGATTTCAAGTCTGTTTTAACATTACAGGCCTAAATTTCGAAACAACAAAGCTCCTCAAATGTATCGCGTCCTAAGACAGCGTGTTAAAAGCACTTCCCTGTCGCTGTGATTCCAGCATGACTCCGTGGCAGCAGTGTGACTGGGGTGCACTGATAAGGGATGTGACCAGGCAGACACACTCAGAATATGTGATTAATGGCCTCTGAGCTCTATTGTTCTTGTGCTTAAAGATTTCTTGTCGTTCACTTCATTAAACAGTTAGATCGAGTAGTTTTTCAGCGGCAGAGCCGTTGAAATGCGCCGCGCTGGAGCGGTGCCCGCTGTCTGGGAGCACATGACAAGAGATAAATACATAAATCTCGGAAGAAATTAAATGAATGTATAAATGACAAAGATGATTCACTGAGCAAATCCTAAGCTAATAAAACCTCCAGAGGCAATGTACACACTCTGTATACTGGCATTCAGGGCATTTTATTCTCCCCAGTGAATGTCCACAGAGAAGTCTAATTTAAAATGGCTTCTTCTCAAACCGATTTTTCATCTTCTACAAAAATATGAAGCCATATGTATTTTGCAAGATGTAGGTGTGCCAGCAATTTTGCAGGTTCATTAGAAGTTAAATTCACCCAGTAGTCTGTGGTGTAATGATCTCAGGAAACAGATGTATTAACCTCAATATTGCTCATGTCACATTGTTCTTTGGTAGTAATCATGTAACTATTGAAGAACTGGTGCGCTGAACATTTTAGATTTTCATGGACATTGAATTTTTTTTTTTTTTTTATGTAATGCAAAGAATTACTAAAAGATTCTCTAAGGTGAGCCATTAGTTGACCCTGGATCTTTTCTGGAGCGCTGCAAACCTGCCTGACGGAGGCTTCATTCATCTGGTGGTTGGATTCTTTAACGTCTGTGGCGCTCCTGCTGTGGCCCTGCCACTATCACAACTTCACTCCAGCTGTTACTGTGGCAAATAGCTGCTGCTGGCTTGCACATGCCAGTCTCACGTCTTTGTATTTAGGGGAAAAAAGGCAAAACTGATGTTATAAAAGGTTTACTCTACATAGAAAGATATGCTTAAAAATGTCCGCAGCTGCACCATAAGAGGAGCTGACTGTCCTGGCTGCACTGAAAGGTTACAGCATCAATAACCCTAAGCAGTGTGGCAGCTACATCACAAGCATCCGGAAACTTTTCAGAACCAGCAGTTATTTCTCTTCTACTCTTAAGCTGTATTCTTCACATTATTGATTTTACAAAAAACAGGGGTTTGTTAAAGGAATGGTACAATATAATGCAGACGGAGCGGCGTTATTAAGGGTAAGGGTAGAAATCGGGGATAAAACCTTATTTTCTGTTTCGGGCTTGTTATTTTCTGAAGCGCAAAACATCGAGCTGTTTGTAGCTCAGCACCGCCCCTCATTCAACCGCGCGTGCACACAGACCTGCAGCCCTTCATACATTCGCGAGACAGACAGTGCAGAGGAGACAGATGGAAACCGTGATGTAACCTGGTCACATTGTTTCTGCAATGAGTCCCGCTCTTACATGATGTGCGCTGTTATTGGCTGGGGGCTACACACCCACTGTCCAAATGCCCAGAAATATTCACAATACAGCAAAACAAAAATACAAAAAAAAAAAGGCTGTTAATTCACATATTCAGATAAGGTGTATAGCTCTCAAACAGAGTTGTGTAGCTGTAAATGCTTTTTTGATGCGAAAGTCATACGTGAACCAGTAGTGATTATTTGGAACTAATTTTGACTCTGAAACCTGAATGTTGCGTAAGCTTAAAGAAGAACACTGATTGTGTGAGTGTGTGTGTGTCTGTGTTCCTGAGGGAGTCTGTCTGCATGTCAGTTTCAGCACCATCATGTTCCACTAATGACAACGCATTTTAATTGCATTGTGTCGTTCATGCGCAGATTCACTTAATAGCAAGTCGAGCACCCCACAACGCCTCACGTATGCAGTACCACTGGCATGAAAAGGGATACTGATAAATGCTCCAATGTTGTTAACACAAGGTCAGCTGAGCTGTCTTGTCACAGCTAAGGCAAACAGACTTTGTCACCAGTGGGCCAGTAGGATTTCTTCTTATCAGACTAAATTCTTTTCTCTCCTGGATTAACGCCGAAATTACTTTGACATGCCTCAGTAAGCTCCTGCATTAACAGAAAGACTTAACTTTTTTGTCTGTTGAAGATAGTCCCTAGTAAAACACCAACTAATGATGAAGTATGTACAAACCAATGTGCTCCTGTAAGCACTTACAACCCAAGTACAGCTAATTATGGATCGGGGGAGAGGACGCTCAAAAGGCAGCCATTTGAAAACATTCAGGAAGTGATTTTGAAAGGGTTCAACAAAAGCCTGTAAATGTATTCCAACACTGAATTCTCTTCTTCATGAAACACATTTGAGCAATAGGTTAATTGGCTAAGATAAAAGTATAACTAATATTGGAATAACGTAATCATTTGCTTCAGTGGTTAAAGTAAGAATTCATATGTTTCAAAGGTTGCCTGTACTCCGAGCAAAGAGTTAAAAGTGTTAAACAGCTGCAACGGAAAGGTTGGTTTCCTCCACATGTCTGTTCCTGACAGGAAGAAAAATCAACTGATCCACGACCGCCGTACTCTCCTGTCCTCTCTTCAAGGAAGGCGAAGAGGATCGCCTCATTCTGCGGTTTCGTCAAACTGCCAACCAGGGCCTGGGAACACACTTCATTAACCACTCCTATGGCAGAGGATGGTGGCTTTTCCAGACAGCAAGCACAAATCTGAAGTCTTAGGACGACCACAATGCATTACACTGAATACGCTTGTCACTCCTGCCCAGGTTCATTTCCTTTTAAGTGTGAGCTTGAGTCAATCAAAGGAAATGAGCTGAGAAACCCTGGCTATTATTTATCAGTTTACCCGCCGAGGTTGCTTCATCACCACCCATCCACATGTCACGCGCTATAGGAAAGGTAGATGAGTAAGAAAATATATTTAGCCATGCAACCGAGCTCACACACACACACACACGTTAAACAGGAGCAGCTGGAGGTAAAAATATGTCGTCGGTTTAGACACGTCGAGCCTGATGCAAGAACCGCCGGTTTGAGCGCCGCAACCTGCGTGACAGAGGCTTCATTCATCTGCCGGTTAGATTCTTTAGTCTGATCAGGCCCATGGCACCCTTGCTGTGGCCCTGCCATTATCACAACAGCACTCTGACTGTTACTGCGTAAAAATAGAGTTGCATAGTTAGGGCATTGACCCTCATGTAAGAACCGCTGGTATGAGCTGAATAATTCTTTAAATGCAAGTACGTGTTTCACAGAATTTGCTGCATTCGTGTATTTTCTTATACTCATCCATACCTGTCTGCCTTTTTCCCCATATGGGGAAAGTTATTTAAGAAGGAATTTAAACTGTCTACTGAACATCTCTGGAGTGATCTAACTGAAATGAATAGGGGGCTGCATGCTAAAATCTGTTAGCGCACTGCCTTACATAGAAGTATAATTGATTATGCCACTAAATAGACAGTAAACACAACCTACACTTCATATTCCTTGATGTGGATCATGCTTGGAATATAACTGAATAAAAAAATAATAAAAAAAACTCAACTGGAACTAGCCATTTTAGATGTGTGCATATTCTCAATGAGACTTGAGGAGCGATCAGCAGGATGAGCTTTTACAGTTTCATGCTCAAACCTCCAAAACCACTCCCAAACCCATCGGGGGCCATCCCGATTAAAATCAAACATGTTACACATTTTGGATTTAAAATCTCGATGGTTATATCAGTACATTTACAAGAGCCTAAGAGAGACGCACGTCTACAAGGGCCTGGAAGAGCTGATGGTGGTGTCAAGCCATGGTAAACATTTTAGCCCTTGAGGCAGATGTTAGCTAGCATACCGTTGTTGACAGATACTGACAGAAACTGACAGTTAAAACCTCTACTCCTCTTCTTGCTGGAAGTGCTGCAGCTCTTGCTCCAGTTTTTGACCGTATTTACCCAACCAACAGCCAGCAAGCGGTTTCAAACGCAGCCCACTTACAGCTCTGCATCTTCTTTGCCGCATTATCACAGTGGATTCGGTTCTCCCTGATCCGGCACTATGATCAATATAGCATCCTGTCGTCTGGGATCGCGCTTTTATTCCCACTTCCTGTAGCGTGTACATGCTTGGTATTAGAGAGAAGAATATCCCACGTTGTCAAGAAACAAAAACCCAGTTATTGTTTTTGCGATCATTACACGTTAATGAAAAATTAATTATGAATATTATATTGCATTCGTGCCAACGGATCCTCCCTGAATCCCATGCGCTGGTAGTGCACTTTCAGTCCCAGTTAGCATTTGTAGGTTGTGGAGCGCTAGTTGCTCTGTGTTTACATCATACAATGGTGCCGAAATAAGAACACAGTGTTTCAGAGGGAAGCAAAAAACGAGCCTTTCCCAGAATTTGTAGACGAGATTTAGTTTTGAATAATTCTCAAGAATTTGCTGCTGCTGGTTTTCGTCAAATCTGAAAGGACAATTCAGGAGAAGACGGCTGAATCCACAAAACAGGCCATGTCCATTTAGCCCTACGTGGAGACAGCACACACTTATCCAACGCTTCCTTTTACCCTACTGTGCAAAGTGCAAAGATTAGAGCTGAGCAGTATCATGTCCACCAACTCATGTACAACAATTGGGCTCACTGTCTCATTTGCTTGGTCATTATTCACAGTAATTTCAGCGATACAGTGTCCTCAATTAAATGATTATTCATTCATTTATTTTCAGTTATTCACTGACACTCCTTTTTCTTCACCCCTCATTACTGCCACCTTATCTTGCATTGCTGGAGGAGTTGAGGGAGAAGCTGCCAGGCTCTTAATGAATTCTGAAAAGAGGATGAGTCTTTAAAAGCATGTACATAACACTGAATGCACATGCAACGCAATAATGGTCGCTCCATATATTCCATCTTAGAGTGTTAATGTTTAATATAAAAAATCAGCGCAGTGAGCAGTAATTCTTCTCTCGGTGTGGACTTAACGGCACAAATGTCTTTGAAATGCATGCAATGCAGCCAATTCTAGCCTGGAATGAGTGCAGTAAAAGCACAGACGTGAGTTATGCCGTCATAAACACTCTGCCGTCATGTCCACGGCGGAAGTGAGCATTTAAGTCAATCAGGATGCGCACGCCATAGTTCCTCTTTATTCATGCCAAGTCCGCACCGTTATTCTCCTCATGTTCAGGCGCGCACTTCACCAAAAGCCTAATGTTTGTTTCATGTTTTTCAATTTTCTTAGAAAAGCAGGGGTTATGCACATTCTATCGTTCTCTCTGACAGTTCGTTCTCAAGTATATAAGAACGTGGTGATTCTTAATACTACTGTTGACACGTGAAAACAGACACCAGCTCAAGGTTAGTGATGCGCCTACATGGCATACATTTCCATGCTACGAGGTTCGCTTTCTGACATTTTCTTTCATTTTCTGAAGGATATCCTCTGCTCCTATTCTTTCATACGCCTGACGCCTGCAGTAACTCCCCGCTTCTGCAAAAAGTCAGCTAATTTATTGGAGACATATACATTGGAGACAATCCTTACCTCTCTATTTGTGACCCTATATTTTGGGCGCGGCTGCAGGAGAGTAGAGCTTTCGGTGACAGAGCTGGAAAATGCTAATTTTATCTCTCTCATTTAATTCTCCGACAATATCTATAAAACTGATTAAGACTTTAAAGAGCGGGTATCCTTCCTCTTAAAATATTCAATTTCCCATTATTCTGATCGAGACTTGCTCCGGCAGTAATGAGTGTCTGTCAAGCAGCGGCCTGAAGGAGCTCGCCAATGTGATGAAGAGATCTGGTGGAGGCATAAAGAATATCCTCACACAGAATAACAATAAGAACAATTGGCACCACAGCTGGATTCAAGATTATCCAAATGGATGCATCAGATGCAGACGGATCGGTGATGGATATGGGTGACAAAAAAAAAAAAACTCTACAAGAAAACATACAGCCCATTTCAATAGAGTGAGGCATCTCATTATGTGGAGCGATAAGATGCATGACTGACCAGGAGTGTGGGAGTGTGAATGTCTCTTGGTCTGTCTCTAGCCTCTTTATATTGAGTACATTTTGCTTTAGTGGATTAAAACACAAATGTCTCAATGAATGATTGAATTGAGTAGAATAAATAATATTTTTTTTGTGAAAGGGTCCAAGATTCACTTAAGTCATGTAAATTTATTTTATATCGCCATTGTCATTATTAAAGGTTATTAAAGATTGATTTCTTATGCGACAGATGCAGGGCCAACATAGGGTAACATATACTGTCCAGTCATTCCTTGCCAATTGGCCTCATGGACAGTATAAAGAAGTATAAAGGAAGCGAAACTCCTCCTCAAACGTAAAGCCAAAGCAAGTAGAGCTCCCCCTGGTGACTGGCTGCAGTATAGGACATAAGCTTCATCTCCTCCATGTTAATGGATGAGACTTGGGACAAACTTCGATACACGTCAAATAATTTTTTTTCAAAGATGGTTCAAAAGTTAATATAATACTGATACATGTTCAAGTGTATTTTTTTGGATGAGTTTGGTTTTAGTTTGTTATTTGATGCTATAGTAACAGGATGTGACAACATGCCAATGGCTCTATAAAGTGGAAAAAAATAAATGCAATGAAAATACGAGTGAGCCTGGAGGAAGTGTGCTTACGCAGACTTTGGTTCCAATGTATACAGGTGTATCACGTATACAGGTACTGTACATGAAGACACGTTTCTCTTTCTGTGTTTCCATGTTAAAATCATATTCGTATCACTATACTATCTCTCTCTAGGAAAAGACTCTCTATTGTTAGGCTTTCATCATAATCAAAGCAATTTGTTGCTATTTGTAAACATATCCTAATTAGAACTTTTAATTTGGTTCGGTCAATTCTCCAAAGAACAATTAAGGGTGTGTCTCTACATACACTAGATTATATTCGGGTTTTTCTCAGGACCATTTTTGTTGCTATGCAAATATGTGGATTTCACTTTGCAGGCTATGCAGGCATTATGGTAGAGGAAGATTTGTGGTGTAACTACTACTGGACTAACAATTATCTTATTAATTTGTCAAGTGGCTCTGTTAAGAAGTGTGCTTTTACAAATCTTGGTTTATTTTGCATATTGTGTGTTACATTATTTATATTACATTTCATCTGCAGTAAAAGTCATATCTATACACAATACACATAAAAGCTATACACACACACACACATATATCATGGATGCTATCTGTGCCCCGTGGCCCCACCTTTACACCAAATCCATACTCATTCCTGTAGGTTGAAATGTCATGCAGCCAAGGTTCCCCTTCATCTTTCTATCTCAGCTGGGAGATATCCTCATTTAGCTAAATGAGCTCGAGTCAAGCCCGGCTTTAATGTGCAGACACTAATGACATACCAAGGTTAAAGTGAGGAGTCAAGCATTGATTTGTACTGTCTGCCCCCAATGTCTATAATGAGAATGAAAATACAGGCATATAGCTGGGTTACATCCTCCAATGTATCCCAACTGAAACCATATGTGTTGCACTACAGAACTCACATACATTTGTTAATTGCACGTTCAGATGGAGAAGCTGACATTTCACGAAGCATGATAATAAATGAGAGGCACGCTCATTATAATGGTTATTGCGTGCATTTTCAGCCAGAACATGCAGCGTATGTGAATTCACTGAACCATGTTAGAGGCTGCAAAAAACAAAGGGAAACGACCAGCGAATGAGAAACGGTGTGAGACGGCGGGAAAGAGAGAGAGCTGTGGCGATAGAACTGGAAGTGCTGTTTTCACCTGTAACCTGTCTACTATGAAGCCATATGGAGATTTGCTCTGGAGGCTGGATGGAGTGATGAAGTGGGCTGAGATAAGGGCTGCAGCGGATTATTCAATCAATCACCTGTAGCCATATCTTCACACCGTTTGTCTGCGGAGACACAGGAAGTAGTCAGTGCCTCAAGGGATAAAGTCGGGAAAAAAGAAATCACACGGGGCGTCTCCGGTTCACGGTACCGTCGCCCCGCGAGCATTGTGCAAGTGGAAGTAATTACGGGTGATTGTGACTGTGTGGACGCCGACGTGCTGATTCAGAATAGGGCCGCCCTAAGCAACTGTTACGTGGATGATAGTATTTCAAAGCATAATATGTGTCAAAATAAATTTTTAATTATACACTTTAAATCCATTTCATTGAGAGTGGAAAAAGAAACAAGGCAACTGAATGTCATACATGATTGATGACTTCTAAAAGCACACTCAGAGTAAATCGGGAGGAGGATGCTAAGTCCTGTGCTTGGTATCTTCAGGCTGCATGTAAAGCTGCAGGAACCAACCACAATGTTACCCATATGTCCACGGAGAGCTTAGTGTGGTTGTCCCGGGCTGTCGCCAGCTTGGCTTTGCCAAAATTCCTGGCTAATTTAAAAGCGTGAATGCAGGCGGTTGTTCCCTGAGCAGGTGATGGCCTACACTTAAAACAGGTTAAACAAATATCATTTAAATCCCTATAATGACTATTCCCAGTGCAAACCTGCTATGTTTAACATAGAGGATTTTACTTCAAGAGCTGATTTTACTAATTGGTATCCAAGCAATAGAAATCACTGTCACCATCTTAAATGTGTGATTGATTGATAGAGCTTTTTCATTTACAGAACATAAGTTCTGTTGAAACTGCTCACTTCCTTTTGAAGTGGCACGTCTCCAATAGATGGATAAAGGAATGGATACGGATTCTGTGAACTTAATGGAATCAGTTCAGCATGTTGGGACACATTCCTCTGTGATTGCATGCCAAGATGAGAAAATTGAAACCCCGATGCATCTGTACAGAAATCGGAGCCGGAAAGCTCTTAGTGGGCTTCAGAAGAGCTTTCGTAGAGAACAAGATTACTATTAGCTAACCCGAACTTTCCCCACCCACAAAATATTTATGGGAGAAAGGTGGCCTGGGGTCGCTGCGTTAGTATTCACGTTGTTGGACAGGCTTTATGTAACGATACAGAAGAGCGGCATATTCACACACACCATCTTATCAACGTGGAGATGAATTATTAGTAGTTGGGTTATGAAAGCTCTAGCTTTCAGTGAATAATTACTTGGCTAATGTTGAAGTCAACTTTGCAGTTACATGTGTGAACGTGCCATAGATTTGGTTCTTAATTGGCTGAATCGGGGGGAGGCGCGCACAGGGTAAAAAATGGTTTGCTGTGGTCAGTTTAAAAAGTTATTTCTTGCTGGAACAGTGGTAAATAAGTCAAAAGGATCACAACACTGCAGCCAGCAGAGAGTTTACTGATAGATGAGCGAACATAATAAAGCCATTTTAGTCTTTGTTTCTTTATTAAGGGTATCACTCTGCATACTGTAATATAGGGTTATACCAGTTTTGTGTGTTGTCTCTGGTGTCTCTGATATGACTTATTCTTCAACCGTATCTGCACGATCTTTCTCCTTCCCTCCCTTTCATTCAAAGCAAAGTCGGCTTCGACACAACATCATCCTTCATTGCATAACCGAGATAACCGTTACAAATGCTTGGCCTGGTTACAATGGAGATAAAAGGGGGGGTGCAAGATAATATTGAAGAATACTGGATGAATTCTGACCTGTGAAGGTTGAGTCATAACAGTCAGATCGTGCGTATTTTGAAGATACTCCGCTGTGATACATTGGCAACCAAAAAAACAGAGGTTACTGAATGCAAAAACCCGACAGTCCCGTGGTACTTTGCAGAGAGTATCCTCTGAGGATGTCCTTTCCGACTGGCCGCATGTCCCACTCAACCATCGAGTCATTCTCTTTTCACAGACCGCGAAGCTGCCTGGACAAAATGTCGGGCGGCTTGGTTGGACAAACGTTTGCTTAAACACGTGCACAAATCTATTATTATTGAATAGATTATGGCATCAAGCAGAAGTACCCCCCCCAACAACACCGCTGGATGTTTGGTATAATCTTCGGCTTTGTACACTTTCAGTGGACAATTGACGGGAAGTGTTAATGTCAGGCTGCAGCTATTTTCTCTATTGAACTTTACATAATCTTCAAAAAAAAAAGAAAAAAAAGGAGCAGATGGCCCCGTCAATGGAGTCTTATTGATCCTCGCTTCCATTGATTTCCTCTCTTTTTTTTTGTCAGTGGCAAAGCAAAGGGATGGGAGGTGCGGTAGCTGTGAGAAGGTCTCCCTCTGAATAAGAATTGTGAAGCACTGGGCTCCAGAGTGAGGTGCTGCATGAACAATAACCGCGGGCGCCGCTGCAGATCACGCTGCTGCTCCGAACTTGCAGTGCCACGGGGTTCTCACTGCAGATATGCACATTGCAGCAGGTAAATTGCAGGCACTTAATGAGACTGTGGAATTATTGAATTCCTGTCGACTTGATGTGAGACACAAAGAGACACGCTGGCTCTTTGTCTAAAAGCTCACTTAAAAGCTTCCTCAGTTCTAATCCTTACTGTATGAATGTAAGCAGAGCGGGTAGTACTGGCTCCCAAGATGACGTTATTAATGACTGACTCACTACAATTTAGCACCACAATTGTTTTAAATAAAACAAGCATAAAATAAAAAGCAGCAGTCAGCTTCCTCGACTTATATTAAGGCAATCATAAAACCAGTTTTAAAGCATCATAAGTACCTTAAATCCCTTGAGTTAAACACTTCTAGAAAACTTTTAGAAAAGATCTTAAAGGAATAAGTTCTGCCGCTCACGGGCAGGGTGTACCTAATAAAGTGGCAAGTGAGTGTATATTTCAATCTTGTCTTTTGCTGTGTGTCTTTAGTTTTTCAGTATTTTCCTTAAAGTTTCTTTCCGTTTTAAGCCAATTATCAGTGTTTTTGTAGCTCGGTGCCTCTGAGTTTTAAAAAGGGATGCATAAAATTTATCACAGGCGAAACCTAACCCTCCATATATGTGCTGAATTAAAGAACATAGCTGTAAAATATAAAACCTTTGACCATTCAGTTTGTTTTTACCATTCATCTTGTATTGGCACACGCTTCAGTGAAGACAGGATGTCGTAATATTTCATGCAAACTGCAAATAATGCATTACCTCCCTTGGAGGAAATACGGGAATGGATCTACAGGGACGTTTAGGTCCAAAATCTGCAATAAAAAACAAGTAGTATGAACCCTAACCAAAGTATGCTTATACACACTTGAAAGCCTGTTGCCAAGAAGTCCCTATTTGCTTGAATTACCATTTAAATCTAGCCGACTTCAAGTTGTACCCTCGATTTTTCCATTCACAAACCGGCAAAAGAAGTTTTGAAGATATGAAAGAAAGAGTCGAGTTTGAATACAGCCAAGAAAGAAAGAGCAAACACGCAGCAGTGGTAAAGGGCAGAACAACTTTTGTTTAAATGCTCGCATTTGTTGGAAATATCACTTCCTAGGCTTGAAGAGAATGACTCAAACTCTGACACAGGGTGTTGACACAGTGAGTTATCTCTTCCCCATGGCTACTCTTCAGTGGTGGCTGGCTGAGGTGGAAGCGATGTCTAGGCTAAGGTGCTAAGGGAAGGGAGCATGGGAAAGGCTATGCTGTAATTCACTTCTTGAAATGCTTGGAATCCACAAGCACACGGTTTCTGCAACCTTTTCCTCAAGTAGCTTGACTGAAAAATCTAACAAGTGAGTAATCTTATTAATGCATGTTGTTTATTTCACCAAACAGCAGAAGATTTCTATGAGGTACCAAGATTTTTTATTGTTTTTTCTCCTTATATCTTGGACATAATGTTATGTTATATTATTTGGCTTTTAACTGGTGACATTAAGATTCAAAAGGAAAAAAAAAACCTAAGAAATCTGACATGTAGTTGCATGTGTTTTTTTCATGAATTTAATATCCAGGGGGGGACATGAATTATTGTTCCGTGGCATTAATCACATCTGGGTGGCATGATTCCTCTGCGGTTAACCTCACAGCAAGTAGGCTCTGCGGTTTCAACACAGCCAGGGTTGGCTGGGAATTTTTCCATGTGGAATTAGCATCTTCCTGGTGTTTACATGCCTGTCCTCCGGGTGTTCCCGTATCCTCACGCAGTTCAATCATGCAGGTCAGATGAATCGGATATTCGGAACTTGCCCATAGGAGCATGTTTATTTATGTTTAGCCGCGACAGGAGGCTCCAGTCCTCCTCCAGTGATGAGGAGTAAGGGCGTAGAAAACGGATGGATAATTGCATTAGAACACCATGTCATGCAATATTCAACGTTTTGTTGCTAAGAGTTTCATTTTTAAACAGAAATGTATGTAGTAATCAAATTTGCATATGTTGTGGTTGCTGTAGGTAAGTAAATTTGACGGTGGTTAAGATGCTTTATGTGTGAATCCGAATATGCAGTCGGTGTAGACTGCCCACGAGTCATTAAGGCAATTCGCTACATTGTTTACTTGGTATTTTTCATGCTGTTAAAGAGTAGCAACAACCAGGCTGAAATTTCCATTTGTGCTGCATCTGCTCAGTCCAGGGTACATCATATTTGATGTGTTTGTTTTTCCTAATCCTAAGTCTTTACTGCTAGACGACTAGGCTTCCCCGCTTTTCTTTTGAGTGCAAAAACACTTTTTGGGGGGGTTTTACAGCTGTGTTTAAGTCTTCCAACTAAACGCTCTTGACATAGTAAACAGAATCAGTCAGGTGTAATTAGTGATGCCATTGCATTGTTCAATCCAGTTGTTTACATGACAGCCTCTGGAGAGAATTTATGGAAAAAATATGACATATTTCTACACTAAGCAGATACTATGAAACCATCCAATGCAGCCGTCCAAAATATCATGAAAGGGACTGTGCTATAAATGCGTTATTTTGTTGTCATATTGTTGTTGGAGCACACTCTTTAGTGCATCTTTATGCTCATTTCTCCTCCCAGCAGTTCTAAAATTCTTCTCATCATTCCAAATCCTACCATTTGCTTGCAGACATGTTCACTTGTCAAAGCAGGAAAGGCACAGGTGGCATTAATAATGTTGACAATGACAACATTCCATTAAGGAGACTCCATTCTTGGGGAATTGCTATTGTGCATGCTCGCTTACTGACTCGGCTTACTAGGACAGCTAAGGGAACAGAGTCATTGTTTCACCATTGCTTTTCCGACTATGACAAGTCAGAATGTGTGCTGTGGTAAAGTTCTATTCCCTTCCTTCAAGCATCAGGAGGCACATCCATAAATCTTCACAGCTGCTGGGTAACAATAAGCTGCACAAAATGTGGAAAACCATTCACGGTCAAAACATTGCCAGGTCCATGCAGAATTACAGACAAATGGGTCGTACTTTTCAGGTGCCGATGCAGGTAGGTTTCCTGCCTTTATGTCACTGTGACTCATGTCATTACCTAAATTAGTCGCCCACTTGGTGCCATCATTTGCCCACCTACCTCCTTCATATTTGAATTGCATGCTTACCTTCTGCTGCGTTCTTTTTGAACAAAACTCATGTGAAAGTGCTTTTGCATGTGGTTCAAACAGATCAAGAAATGGCGCCGGCAGTCCCTTTTTACAGGTGATTGGCACTTCCAAATAGTGGAAATTGTAGAGTGTGTACAGTCCTCTCTCGCGCTGATGCAGAGGTTGCCAATGCAGCAGTTCTTATGATGCATTGAGAGGGATCTCATGTTGCAAGTTGCAGCTTGTATGTTGCAAATTTAATGAATGGGCTCATTCGTCACTCTCAATACAGCCGAGGCTGCACAAACAAAACTGTAATAACTCGAAGCTTCCAAACTTTTGCTTTCTGCTAACGCTTAGTCACTCAAAATATCCATATAGTAAAGAACAAACAAATGAATCATATGTGATTAAGTAGTTCAAACTGTTTCGTAGCTATTATGCGTCTTTGTCACAGAAAATGCGTCTTGTTATTTATCGGTGTCTGTGATGCTTCCATTAACCCATCTCAAAATCTCCAGGATGTGTGCGTGCGTGCGTGCGTGTGTGTTTAGTATCACAAGATTACCAGGGTGACAGGGTGGTCTCTGGTGCAATCTAATGAGGCTCTGTTTGTTTACCTCTTCCCCTACACTGCATTCAGTGGAATGTGCCAGCATTTGCCCGACATGAATGCCAGTGTTTTGATAAAGGTCAATGAGAGTGAGGCAAGGCTGCTGAAGTTTGCCTACTTTAATTAGCTCCGGCTTTGTGCTCTCTTCTCATCCTGTAGTGTCAGTACACCCGTGTTCAGCCTTCGAGACGTGGCCAGAACAAAGATGGGCCTGAGAGGGAGCCAAATGAGAAGGGAGAGGTTCACTAGCTGCGATTCACCGGGATGAGGAGCTGGAATCACTCTGGCTATAAATAGACAAAAGGAACATTGATGAATCGAGGTGATATGATCAGGGAGGCAACCTGTTAAAGCTGGATTATTTGCAATTGCAGCGAACTTGATGTATGACTTTTTTACTTTAAAAGCAATTCCTAGAATCAATAGGCGTGACTGTGGATATAGAAACAGTTTTTCTTTGTTTTGTGGGTCACAGGTTGCCTTATATCATATGGAACTTGTTTTCATCTTCAGGCTGTTACCACCTCTGATCTAAGCAGTTGGGGATGGGAGTGAATTTTCTGTTATCAGTGATGAGAAACCAACACATCCACCTCATGTCAATTTAGCAATGACATTGGTCATGCCTGTGGCAGTAAGTGGCTATTCTCCACTCTTTTCTGTTTCATGTCACAGTAACATGAATCAGTGCACTCAGGGAAGTGGCAAAGGTATGGACCCAAATAAAGTTCATATTTCTGCAAAGATATTCGAGATTGAGGGACGTCGAAAGTCTCAGGATCGTCACATCCCGCAGTAAGGAGGCTTCACGAGCCATTCGTTCTTACTTCTCCCCCGTACAGCAGCCAGTAACACAAGCAGGAAACTCTGAGGAAAGGTCAGATATTTGTCACAGTCTTTTAATGGGAGTTGGTTTAAATTTGGATACACATAAACTGAAGCTGACCCAGTTCACCTGCTTTCATTGAAACATTTAGATAACAAGCACACACTGCCTGCAGCTTTTCAAAAAAAATTGTGATATTTAGTCTACATGTGTCCTTTTTTGTTTGTTTTTGAGTCTGACTAAAAACTAATTTTGCTAACTGCTTAAGGGATCTTTCTGAGTTAGGTTTCCAGTTGACATTCATTTGTGCTTATGAGTAAATGAAATACCATGCACATAAAATTAGTTTTTACTTGCTGTAATAGCTTATATCCAACATTCGGAAGACTGCAAGTCAATTTAATTGTGTACTAGATTTTGGAGAGGTGAAACACAAGCTACAGGAAGGTAATATTTATCAAAGCAGTAAATTAATTTGTTGCAGCAGGAGCTACTGTCTACTTTCTCTCTCAAAACAATATAAACAACTGGATGTATGATTAGGGTAGCAGCAAGTTGTACCAGATGGACATCGTTAGTATTAACAAAATGGCCGCTCCAGGCAGATAATGTCTGCACTGTTTCAGTCAAACTTAGAAACAATATTTAATTTTCATCTTGTTCCAATTAAAATTGTCCAGGTCTTTCTGCAAAACAATGTTCTTGTTTTGTGGTAATCCTTGTTAGCCCAAATCAGCAAATTACACTTCACTTTGTAAAGGTGCTTGTTTCAAATGACTGTTATTGAAATTCTGTCTTACAATAAAGGTCGTCCTGAGTTAATTAAAAGTAAATACGAGGTTGAGCTGCAGGGCGACACGGAAGATCCAACCTGCCAATGGAAGCAAAATTTAATTTACAAAGACAGCAGATTTTACGTCCATTCTTTGTTCTAGAAAGAAACTGACAAATATTGTAAGACCAGTACTCTACTCTGCATATAATTTAACCAGTTGAAATATTAATAATGTTTTAATTCTGTGTGCCATGTATATCTAAGGAAAAAAGGAAGCATTCACAAATCATAAAAACAACTCTGCACCAACACTGAAACAGAGGCTACTAGAAGTCATAGCTTCTTTGCAATCAGGAGAAACTTCAACTATTTTCTTTAAATCTGTGATTTTCATTTGAAAGATATCAAATCCTTAACAACTGAATTGAGTCAAACAAAGTCTTGGATACTAATATGTGAAATAGGTATTCTGTGTATTTGCATGTCCATGTAAATAATTGCCGGCTCCATATAGATTTCAAGATCCTTTGGACAGCTGTTCAACTGGCTAACATCACCATAGTAGTTACTATAGACCAGGGGTGTCATATGGCTCATGGGCCAAAACCAGTCCACTAGAGGATACAATTCAATTCAATTTACTCCATCAAAGTACTCCATCGCCTGCACTATTCAAGAGATTATTTATCCAAACTCTTTCCCACTGCTGATCCTTGTTGTCTGAGGTGTGGACACAGATATTTGATGTATTCTCCAAAATCTTTAGTCAGACTATAGCAACTATCACACAGCTATCTTTGGTGTAGTAGTCTACCCCAAGGCTGCAAAGTATCAAATTTACTAACAAATGCTTTAGCATTGCATCCTTGCTTGCACACAGACTCATACTTTTTAATTGGAAATCAAATTCAACCCCGTCATTTCTGCAGTGGTTGAGGGATGTACTAACCTTTCTACCTTTAGAGAAACTAAGAGACAAGATATGTAAAGCCCACAAAAACTTCACTCTGACCTGGAGAACTTTTATAGAATTTGTTTTTCCCTTTTAATGATAGAGCCCGTCTCTAGTTGTATTGGATAGGTGCAACTACTTGTAACATGCACAAATCATTAATTCACCCATTATTCGATGAGAAGGTCCTGCCTGGCCATTTTTCTATTCGTTCTTGTATTTTTCTGTTTATTTTATTCTTTTATTGTTATCGTAGGAAGGGGAAGTGGGGCCGGGGGACACTTTTCTTTTTGTGTCTACTTTGCTTGTTAATGAAAAACTTTTTTTTTTCTTTTTTTTTTAAACTGTAGCCAATGTGGTGTGGTGTCCTACATTTAACATGGGGCCTAAACGCACCATATTCTTGTGTCGTAAATAAGGGCAGGCTGTCAAACGGTTTGATTAGTCAATTAGTGATATTCAAGTTAAGCTACCGGGTTTCCACGTGGATGAGACCGAAATGAGAAACTTAGTTCAGTAATCTATAGTGTTTTCAGTTGGTGTGATTTAGTACCTAACTGCACGATTGAGTGTATTTGTTTGCTGGAGATACTAGACGCTCTGCGGACTGCTGCTAATTAGCTTCTCGTGCTAGCAGTATGAGACACTTGTTGCACCAAGCTGCAGAGAATCTGGATGTTTATGAACGCGGACGGAGCCCGAGGACGCGTTTCTTTACCACAGTGACGGGACATGGCTGAAGGAGAGTTTTGCCAGACTGCATCTAACAGTATTCTGTACCCCAGGAACTGTGAGTACTGTTAAGACACTGCGAATTGGATTCAAATCAGGTCCAGCAAGCCCATGCTAGTGATGTGTAGATCGATACCGAAATATCGATACATCCGGTACCAGATATTTATCCTCTAAAATCAATTCTGAAATGAAAATATTGATACTTTTGAGACTAAAGCAATTTTCCCATTCTTGGACAAATTAAATTTTTTTTCTAATTCTAATCTAATTCGCATTTGAGGTAATGTATATCATTAGCAGGGACACTGTAGAAAGTAACTATTGAGTTGTGGAAACAATAATAAACCTTGTGAAACACCTCATGAAACCCAAACAGAAAATATGGGGAATTTATAATGAGGTGGACAGAAGTGTCAGAAGAAGTAGTTCTTAAGAATTAAACAGTAATTTATTTTAATGGTCTTATTATTTTACTTCTTTTTCCATAACGTTTGAAATTTGTACATATTTTCTACGATTGTGTCCTCCTGAGTTAGCTTAGTAAATGAGGCAATGAGGTTGCTACCTCAATGTACTTCAGAGTTTTAAATGAATAAATAAATTACTCTGATGCCTCGTATTCTTTTTGAGTTGTTATATTATATCATATATCACTTGTTATACCATAATTTTTCTGGTGGCCCGCCGTGAAGTAAAATGAGTTTGACACCTCTGCTATAGACGAATTATATACCGCTCTAAATGTTCTAATTTAAAAAACGTTGGCAGCATGACAGTGTTTGAGGATGGAAAACAAATAAAGCCCAATATATTTATAAAAGCACTTACACCACTTGTAGCACTAGTCTGGGAGCCATCCTGAATTTCCCTTGGCTCACATAATGTTTGTGATGTGTATGCTACTCTGACTTGAGAGTTGATGATGCCCAGCGAAGCCGGGCCAATCGAATTGTTGTGATGTAGTCGTACGTGTTATTTGAGTGCCGTTGAGTTGAATTTGTTTGCCACAAAATGGCTGTGATTACTCGTAGGACTATCCAAATGCTGCAGAGGCATTTTTTTTTCCTCTGTATCGGTTGAAACACCCCCTGTACTGAAATCCAGATGCTACTTTAGGCAAATAAAGCACCATCCAGCAAACAAAAACTGATATTTTGAGAGTCTTGTCTTGTCTTGTTTGGGAAAATGTGGCCCACATTGTGCTTAATCTATCTTTGGTAAACTTGCCAGGTGAACTGTAACTTGATGTCAACATTGTCTCCTGACATGTGATACAGTATTTCTGCAATAACATGCGACAACAAAACAACATCATGCATAAATACACATAACATCAAAAATTAATGCGGCCCATCATGATTTCTGTGTTCAACCATTTGCACAAAAACAAATCAACAACTTTGAGGCAACACAGCTTTTCCACGCTGTCTCCCACGAGATGTGCTTTTCTTATGCCCAGGAGTGAAGAGTAATGCACTTCCTCTGTTTATGCAGCATGTAGTCCACTATGGGAATAGGCAGGCCCGGGTCTAATGTCTGCAGAAAGTCAAGAAGACTTACTAGTGTGCAAGTGTAAGTATGAGAAGGGTCGACTGAAGGGAGTTAAGAGGGTCCTCTCTCTGCCTGCTGGGGACTTTCACTCTCTCCTGTATCGATTACTCTGTCCACTATGTAATTAGGCCTCGGTGAAAGCAAGTGGGAGAAAAATAGAAAACAGGAGGGGGAGTCTGGCAGAGAAAGGCCATTTTTGTATGTTGTGTCAATAACGGAAGAAAGAAAAACAAGGGTAGATGAGATACTGACAGATCTGTCCCAAAACCTCGATATTCTCTGGCTTCTTTGCCATCTATAGCCAGGGTGAGTTGAGAGCAGCTGAAGAATGAACAGATGAAACAGATGAATACGGCATTGAGGGGCCTGGAAAAAAACAAAAAACAAAATGCCACTTTGTACTGTTGATTGATTCGTTAGTTAATTAGTTTGGTCATCTGCAGCCTATTGTTATCACGATATAAAAGGTTGCTGGGGTGAAGGTGGCAGTGGGCGCTATCGATACATTTTCTTGTGTCACCGTCCATCTGTTCATCACCAAGTTTATCTCTGGTGAGTATGGAAATGAGCAGTCCAACGCCCGGGCCTGAAAACAATCCTGAAGTGATGCTGTGGATTAAAACAAAAGCTGTGTTTGATCAAATTCATTAACAGCTGTACAGAGAGCTTTAAAACAAGGGGGTGGCTGACCCTGACTTAAGCCAAATTAAACAAAATAGGAAATGTTGAGCTTCTTGTGGCTTAGTGTGCCAGAACGAGATTGTATTGTTATTGAATGTCTCATCAAACTCTCAACATAAATGTCAATTAGTATATTTCAGAAACCGTGCGTACACATTTTAGTTTCATTTCTAATCTCCAGTGGCTTAACATCATGTGACCTTCCTATCATTCCATTGCACGTGAATGAGGACAGCCAGCTCTGCCCTTAGCTGCTTGTTTGTCTGCTTTTCCCCATTTGCTGTGGAGCAGGACGTTTTACGTGTAAAAAGCTTTGCTGTATCCCTTGACACAAGTCCACTACATGAAATCGCTGCAAATATGTCCCCGCAGTGCAGATACCACTTAGTGAATTCCTTGAGGTTAGCAGACGTGTTTTCTTAAGCTGCAAATGTTTAGGGAGGACATCACATTGTCTGAAGAGGTAAATGAAAGACTGTGGGAGCTCAATGTCTATTGTAGGTTGATGATTTAAAGTGAAATCAAATTTTATTTGAGTCACATTTATACAAAAATGGCACATTTCTCTCAGTTTTGCCTGTTTCTAGTCATGAGCTTGAGACTCCTTAGGGTTTCTGAGTCACACTGTACTAGTAGTAAAGTACAACATACAATCTAGGGGATACAAATATTACAAATCTTTGACTATTGGTTACTTTTGTTTTCTCCTTTGTTCCATTTTCATATTTTCTGTTTCAGCATTGGAGGATTTTTATTTTTTCTTGCTTGTTGTAAAAACCACAAAGCTGGCTGAGCTCAAAGCAACTGACAAACAAGACAAAGAAAACACATTCGCTGATATCACACATTGAATCTTCTTAGAATTCACTTATCACACACCAATTATGCAGTGGCAGCTAATTATTACCAAATTAGGGCTTTTTGCATAACAAGCACTGCAGTGTGGTCCAGCGCCAGTGGTGAATGCAACAATGAAAATTAAACACCCCTTTAATCATGCAGCTTCTATTGTTATTAATTCATTCAGCATCGTTATTCATTCAGGAATGCTGATTTGGTTATAGTAATTATTACTGGCATCTGAACCATGCAGCCAAAACCATTTTCTCTTTGGATAATTAGCATCACATGAATTGCTTACCTATTCTACGAGCGACCGTTAATACAACCTAAACACACATTAAATCGTGTTGCAGATTTAGTTAAAATAAAGCATGTGTAAACCTCTTCACTGGTATCTTGTTGCCTCTCTGGAGAGTGTGGACTAAACAATTCTTCAAATAACCACCTGATAACTAGCAGCACTATTTCACTTCTCAGCTTCATACTCTGGCTTTAAAAGTCACACCAGTGTTACAGGATGTCAGTCAAAAGCAAGCTATTGGTCCTCTCTAAGGGAAAATGTGAAGCCAATTACAGTCCAACTGTTTCATGTGCATGTGGCGAAATGAGCTGTCTGTTATTTTGAGACGTAAACAGGTGCAACCGCTTAAAACAACATTTCTTTTGAAATAATCTTGTGAATTATATAGAAGGCCTCCCGTCTGTCAGAATGATGTGTCCGTTTGTTTCTATATGTCTAAACAGAAAAGGCTTCATATTCTGTTTGGGATGTATAGCAAAAATTAGAAAGGGAGGCGGATGTCCATAATTGCAAACCATGATTAATTTAAGCAAAATTGTATACTATATCTATTTAAAAAAGGCACTTGTTGATTGAGAAAGCTAAATGACCAAAGGAAAACTGCCATTAATCTACATACTTACATACACATTATGAATTGCCATTGAACTGTGAGAACTTGTATTCTGCGAGAATAAGAAGTTTGATAAGAAATTATGAGTGAAATTCTTAGTTCTTTTATTTCATAACTTAAAGTAACTTTAAGGCTGAATGGCAAATGTAATTTCCCTCACCACCTGCTGCATTAATCACCTCCTGCATTGTGTGGGCAAATTATCTATACTGTAACAAAGAGTTTTTCTTTTGTGTTGTTGTTTTTTAACGTATCTACAAATATATCTTAAAGGGTGTCAAACAACATATATTTCATAATGCTAAAGTGAAGAGAAAAGTCTTCCATAAGAAAGTAGAACAGCTAAGAATTAATTGAATTGGCAGGGATCATGATGAGCTTTGAGATATAACTCAGGTTGTAGTTCGACAGCTTCACAACCAGGCTACTCACTCTATCAAATTAGTTCCCCAAGGCGTTATCTTAGGGCCTCTCCTAGTTCACCTCAATATACAGTATATAGTTTAAATAGACTAAAACTCAACTTCAAGTTATGCCCATCTGTACAGTGGTGTCAGTCCTAGCTAAAACTACAGCATACATGTTGTGGCGGTTTTATTTTATTTAGTTAGAGATGTTTGATTTATCTATTAATTCAATTATTTGTTTATTTTACCTGGGGTTCCGGTCAGGTGGTAGCCTAACAGTAATCATTTGTATTTAAATTTCCCTTTCCCTCTTCAGAGGTCAGTTCGTTTGTTATAAAAAAAAATAAAATAAAAAAAAAGGTGATCAAACCCAACTTATTTTAGTTTGTTATTTTTGTTTTAATATGAACAGAATTTACTCACACACTGGCACCTTCAGTGTTCTCTCAGTCATGTGAGTCTGTCAGTCTTAAATGGGGATTGATCCACTTGGGAATGATCGTGGAGTTTGTTGGACTTCCTGGACACAGAAACAAAACAAGGGCAGAGATCCTAAGGGAGGCAGGCACTCGACGATGTATTAATCTACCTCAGTTTAGTGACTAACCACGGGATGTGAAGCTACTGTGCAGATACTTGCCTGATTTCTCAACCAACCCACTGTCAAAGTGGGTGTTGCCCTTATGCTCCCGCAGGTCATGATCTAAGGTGGTTACGTGGTACTAGAGGATCGTTACAATGTGGCCAAAGAAAAACATCAGCTATCGGTAGTTATTTACAATCTCAGAACACATTTTAATCATAAATGTGTTTGGAATGCAAGCGAGTCTAAATACATGTTATTTATTTTATATATATTTATAAATATTGTTGTTATTTTAATAGGAAAATGTGAAACCATCCCAGTCCTGCAAGTGTGACCATTTATGGAACATTTATTGAACGAGGCAAGCACATGGGCATTTGCATAGACAGGAATCCTTAATGCTCAAAATTCAGTTTTAATTAATACACTGAGGACCACATGCAGCAACGTTCTCAAATTTCTTGTACAGTTTCTCCTAATTTTATGAAGAAAGAAAAAAATATAAGTAGTTCTTAACTAGTACAGCTCTTGTGCTAATTAGTCAAATCAACTAAATTAGAGGTGTGTTGGTGATTCTTTGTTGTGAACACCCCTAAAACATTTAAAGGCTGGATTTGTGCTATGGGCAGAATGAAGAATTGGAAAGATGCTGCCAAAAGAAAAGCTGTTAGAAGAAGGTGCAGGCTCTTGAACAGCAGTGAAATCTTGATAGGATCACACTGTCAATGATTTCCTGGAACAAACTCTCTCTCTCACATATACACACACAATGTGAAAACAATACCAGTTGTACGTATTGGTAACTATCCGCACAGGTCCCGCTTGATCCACTTCTGACACCGTTTTTACATTGATGGGATGCAACGGTAAAGCATTTATGAGGCTGTAAATCAGCAGACCACGCACTGTAAAGTTAATGCTTTAACATGGCATTCAGAAGCTGCACACACACAAGTTCAAGGATGTTAATTTCGATCAGTGGACCAACCGTATTTAGTTATCCAACAAATTAAATAAGCACTCGTCTTGGATTACTCTAACATGCCTAAATTTGATTAGGTATGATATGCTTTAATATTACTCAAGTTGAAAACTGCATTGGAGAAAACATTGTATGTATTAAAGAGTTATATTTTCATGGTAGGGGCATCTTGACTATTGTTAAACATAGAAGAGCAAAACTAAGGACAGTGTAGTGAATTCCAGATATCAATGAGTGTTAACAATACAATAAGAGAAGATTTGTTCACATGTTGCTTCCTGGACAAGACCCTGAGAGTATCATTGGATGATACCTTTGGCTTATGAATTAGTTATTTCATCTGTCTTCATTTCTTACCTGGAGATATGGATGATATGAGACACGTTCTGCAGGCTCAATTTAGTTACAACTTCCATCAATAAATACTGAGTTTGGAAAGTCCGTCAGATATGCTGCTTTGTTCTCATAGAATAATTTACAACTGAGGCTAAAGCTCAATTCATTGTGTACGTGAGTACATCTGAAGAACTCATTAAGAGAACAGCTAACCTGAGTTTTATATGTTTTAGCAGCACCGCTCTTGTTTAATGTCCTTTATTGTCATTGTACACAGTGTTAAAACAAAATTAGTTCATGATACCCTTACCATAGTGCAATGAGATAAAATTGATGCTCCATCAGTTCCTATGACTATGTATTATAGCATATATTTATAATCAGCAAAGTTTATTACTATATACACTGATTGGCAAAAGAAAAATTCACCACATTTAACTAGGCAAATAGGTACAAGCTTCCCATTGGATAATTACTGTATGGGCGATTATATTTCAGCTGGCAACAAGTCATTTAACCCCAACTGATGCAATGAGTAGCTTTTCATTTCTTTAAACAACCATGTGGAAAGACACAGCCGGTGGTTGTGCAAAAGATGTTAGTCTGTTTGAGAAGGGTCAAATCATTGGCATGCATCAAGCAGAGAAATCATCTAAGGAGATTGCAGCAGAAACCACTAAAATTGGGTTAAGAACTGTCCAACGCATTATTAAAAACTGGAAGGATAGCTGGGAATCATGTCTCTGAGGAAGAAATGTGATCTGAAAGAAAATCTTGATTGATCGTGATCAGCGATCACTTAAATGTGAAAGATGAAATCAATTTGAAGGAAAACAACAGTAGAAGTCAGGGGTATGTTTAATAGTGAAAGTAAGAGCATTTCCACATGTACAATGTGAAGGGAACTCAAGGGATTGGGACAGCTGTGTAGCCTTTAAAAACACTAATCAGTGAGGCTGACCCATGGGGGGAAAAAAACTTCAGTTTGCTAGGCTCAGGAGCATAAAGATTGGATTCTGGAGCAATACAAGAAGGTCATGATGGTCTGATGAGTCCAGATTTACCCTGTTCCAGAATTGTGGCGGCGCATCAGGGTAACAACAGAGGCAGATGAAGTGATGAACCCATACTGTCTAGTGTCTACTCTACCAACCTGTGGGGCAGTGCTATGATCTGGGGTTGATGCAGTTGCTCAGGTCCAGGTTCAGCAACATTATGCCCAAAGAATTAGGTCATCTGACCACCTGAATATACTGAATGACCTCATATTGAACACATATTCCAAGATGACAATGTCAGGATTCATCAGCCTCAAATTGTGGAAGAGTGGTTCAAGGAGCATGAGACCTATTTTCACACATGGTCTGGCCACCACAGAGTCCAGACCTTAACCCCATTGAGAATCTTTGGGATGTGCTGGAGAAAGCTTTAGGCAGTGGTCAGACTCTCCCATATATAATACCTCAGAACCTCCATAACATTTCTCAGTTAAGGTATTACTACAGTTCACAATGGTATTTACTCAAGGTAAATGAAGCTTAAACTTTTAACATTTCCAGCATGTTTGAAGAGTAAAATGACAGTGAAAAAGGTACAGCAATACTAAGAGATCAGAGTGTGAATTATTTATTGGTAGTTATAAAAAAAAAAGGGAGGGAAAAAATGTGTAAAATAAGATACAAGCAGCTTATATTAACTAACACATGCCAGGAGCATCACAGGAAAACTGATCAAGGCTAATTAACAGAAAATCAAATCACAGAGGAGGTACTAGAACTCTTGAGACTTGAGACTTGGAGGAGAAATCAAATGTGAGAATAAAAAAGCTGCAAAATGTCCCTGGACATTTCTACTGTACTGAAATCTGTACTTCATTACGGAAGATAATCATTTTGACATATGTACATGGCTAACTTGAGTAGAATTTACATGAAAAAAAAAAAAAGACATTGGATTGGAGAATTAACTGTTTGATTATAACATTCAACATACAATACAAGAGCATTCAACTTTGCCACCCAGACACCTGCAGGTCTTCCCACAGATGTTCTATGACATGGCTGTCAAACTTATTTTAGTTCAGGGACCACACACACCCAATTTGATTTCAAGGGGCAGGACCAGTAATACAATATCATGTTAACCTGCTAAAGAACGACAACTCAAAATGTTTTAGTTTGTTTTAGTGCAAAGAAGAACATGATGAAAGTGTTCACGTTTAATGAACTGTACTATTACAAAACATGTAATGTTTAAACCAGACATTTCTTAAGAAAAAGAAGTGAAAATTCTGTTTAGTTCTAGGTATCAGTGTTGTGTTATGTCCACAACTTTCACTAAATTTAATCCATGCCACTGCTATGAGAACATTGCATGATGCTGCCACCACTATGCTTCATTGCAGATATTGCACAAGTCAATTCACATTCAATGGATAGTGTTCTCCAAATGTTTTCATTTTATTCGTGAGAGTATGCAGCAAAGCAGTCGCACAAAAAAATCTGTGTGTTTTTCTCTAATTACTCTACCGCAAAGGCTGCTTCTGGTTGCTTCTAACATGGTTGTTCTTTTCCAAGTTCTCAGTTCTGAACATCTTTTCTAAGGACTCTTTGATTCCTTGTTCCCCACTCGTCGATTCACAGAAATCTAGGAAGACTTGTTGAATTCAAGGAAACTCTTGTGCTCGTGGAAACAATCAAGTTTAGACATGATGTTTTCCCCCCTTACACTGATCATTCAGTTTAATCATCAGGTTCTACAGAGAGTTTATTGGACTTCATGGCTTGTTTTTATTCTCCTGACAAGACAGTATGAATTGCGATGCCTGTTTATTTTTGTGAATGTCGTGCAAAATGTCAGATTTCCTTACATCTTTCCCTCATACAAGTTCAAACAAGGCGAATTTGATCAACTCATCCCGGGCTTGCTCAAGTAAATCAACCTGCAACTGTGTCTCCGGTTTCCAGCAGAGAATCGCTAAGGAGCACTGTGATAGTGGAGAACATGGCATCAAAATGAAGTGAAAGTGTCAGGAGTCAGATTGTGATACTAAACATAGAGAGAGGCTCAGATCCAAATCATGACTACAGTGGATGTTTCTAAAAGGAGAGTGCATGGCCCTGTAATGTGCTTAGTGGAAAGCGTTGACAGTGAAATAGGAAAGCAACTTCCTCACAGACAGAGACTTTGTTATAAAGAATACAAGACTCCAATCAGTTGAAGCACTATCAAAAGAAGGCTGTCTGATAGTGTCTCTGATGACTAGTAGTGGTCTCTAATGAACTTCTCAGGTTGGGAAATGAGGCCAAATTGAAAACGTGGCAGGCTGAGACACACAGCAGCATTTCAGTATTGAGAGAAATGTCCTATTTACTGATCCAAGAGATATTTGGCAGAAGAGTGTACGTGAAGAGACGAACAAGGCTCCATTCCATTGTACATATTTTTACACTGATCAAGCATAACGTTATGACCACTGAGAGGAAAAGTAAATAGCATTGACCGTCTTGTGTCAATTCAGTGGTCTGCTGGGACACTTTTGGACCTAGCAGTAGCGTGGGAGTTTTTGGATGTTGGACATATTCCACCCAGACCAGACCAGACCATAGTATCTGTGGGATGCATTGGAGGAAGCCTGCTCCACAGAGGCCCTTCCCCTCAACCCATAGCTCCCGAAGGCCCCTACTAACAACATTTTGTTGCCATACACCACAGGATGACCTCAGAAGGCCCATGTCTATTCTGTAATTAGTCAGAACAGTTTTGGAGGCAAGAGGGAGGCCTACACAGTATTGGGAAGGTGGTCATAATGTTATGCCTGATCAATGCATGTGCCACTAACGTGCTGCCACTTTTACATTCAGAGACAAAATAAAAACATTAATGGTTTAATAAGTTAACCCATCACATCTTCCAAATTGTGCCTCATCTACAAATCTTAAAAGTATTCTGCTGGCAATTTTATCACTGTTTTCATTTTTCTTCCACATGTATGCATTTAATCCCCTGAAATTTGTAATTTCTGGCTATTGTGCATTTAATAACCGCATTTAGAATGACTTCTCAACCCCAAAGCCTTTCTCCCATCAGCAGCTATGGGACAGCGACTGCAAGGTCTTTCTCTTTCCCAGTTGAACTCAGTTTTCCACTCTCTGCTTCACACAAGGGACATCTATTGAGTTAATGATGCCACATGAGGATGAAAAGAATGTGCCAGAGGAAAGCATACACTTTTCCACAAACAGGAGGATTACTAAACTGAAACAATATCGGAAGCATATCTGACTCTGAAAACGTGGGTTATTTTTGGATGTCTGTGATTGATGCCAGTGACTGGCAGGCTGTCTAATGCAACATAGAGACGGTTATTGATTGGAACTGTAGTTTTTCCTACGAGAAGCTCACTTGAATTTCCCCTGAAGTTTGAGGTTTTATTTTCTTTTATTTCATTTTTTTCCTCCCCTCATTTTATATGAACTCCATTTTTATATTTAGATGCATCGGACACAAAAAGATACATATTAGCTTTTCCGTCTTTACATGGTGTTACTTTGGCTACAGTATAGAAAAGCTCTCAGTGAAACCTCAATGAATAAACAAAGGTTGAAATGTCTGCTTTTAATCAGGCCTTTATTGAAATGTAAAAATACTGACATAAAGCAATCCTAATACTCATATTGGTGAAAAGCTGTCCTGTCTTGACTTCCGTGCCAGAATCAGGTTATGATGAGAAAATGAAAGATTTTGTATAGAAACAGATAAAAAAGCAGAGTGTGAAACGCACGGAGAAGTGAGTCACTCATCATGAAAATAGAATTAGAGTAGAGCTCCATTCAGCTTCCAGCAAAAGAAAATGAGGATTAGGTGCTTTTCACTCTTGAGTCATCGTGCCTCGGTGGTATTACCAATCATTATGCCATTCTGAAATTGATTTCACCTGGCTTGATGCTTGTTAAAACACAAATCAATGACTGATGAGCGTGGTAAATTAAATCACGTCACTGTTAATTCCCCTCATATTTAAATAAGACGTGAGAAGTGCTGTTCGCTAATCTGATAATAAAAATTTGATTTTTTTCTCATTTCTGTCTGTACAGATCACCTGTGTTATGGACTACTGTTATGGAAAAAAATACAAACTTGTAATTTTATTTTATTATAAAGCCTAAACATTTATTACTGCATTAGCATGTACAACAGTAGCTGTTATGACAATGCGAAAGATAAAAGTCTATTGTCTTTCTGTTCTTGATCCTATAAACTCACTTCAGGTCAGCTGAGTAAGATTTGGAGTGAATTGATGTCCTGTATATCATTTCATATATCATCAAGCCTCTGCATCCTGCTTCTGTAAAAGTATCTGACTCCAAGCCCTATTGTAGTAGTGTTTCTTGAATGTGGACATCTCTAAGTGCATTGGCTCGGGTCATTAATATCAAGCGTGTTGTGTTGAAGTGCTGGTGAAGGTCAGTATCGACTGGAGGTTGTGCTGATTAATAAATACATTCTCAATCTGTCAATTCGGTGCTGCCATAGCTCTGACAGAACTAAAGACATAGGGGCACAGCTCATATTGTCGGCACAATGCAGAGTGTCCAGATGTGAAAAAACAACTAACTGTTGTGTTTGTGAACGACACGTCGTGGAATGAACAAGTTCGTCTTTGATGCTTCGTTTCTACTTATTCGGATGTCGTATACAGTGAGTGCATTTTGTTGAGACATTCAACCCACTGTTTTCTGCTTTAGGAATATGCTAATAGACCAGGCTTTCAATTTATTTCATTATGACAGGGTGCAGGACAGAACCAGAAATTGAGTGTATAGCAGTGAAAAGATGTTTTTTTTATATATATATATATATATATATATATATATATATATATATATATTATATATATATATATATATATAATTGTATGAATAAAAGTTAAAAATCTAAAATCACATCCCCAAAATGTGAATACCAAATGGTACTGATCCAACATCGATCTGTCAGATTAGATGACAGTCGTGCATTTCCTTTTGCCAAAGCTCATCTTTGCCTTTGACATTGTATCAAGTCAGGATAAATCTGAACCGAGAATTGGAGCGTGCAGATTTATCAGTGTACTGTGTGTGTCCTGCTGCATTCACAGGGATCCGGAACCTTTAATCAAGGGAATGAGAAGCTTTTAACACAATATGTAGCAACAACACACACTGTAAGAATCACTCATTCTAAGCACTGTGTCTACATGAATGCAGACTGACTGCTTCAGATGTGTGTAATGGTTTTGGTTCTGGTTTAAATGTATCTAATAATTAATTTAAAGACTTTGTTTACATTTAACCGTTATTCCTTCCTTCCTTCTGCTCAATGCATTTATTTTGTTCTCGTTTATAGAATCACCCAAGTGGCACAAGATTGTTGTTGCACCAGAAACAGCCATGGCTCTGAAATATGTGTTTCCTAGCACAAAGTCTCCGAAATACACACCGCTTTCAAGGTCAGGAAAAAAAAAACAGAGTGTAGGTGCTGCGAAGCCACAAAAAATTTAATTTCTGATGGGGCGTTGTATCTTGTCTGATGCTGAGCCACTGGTAGAGATTGAACATGTTATTTGGCACTGTAATATCTGTTTATTTGGCTGTACTTTTTAGCACTTTTACAAACCAAGTTTTTATAACGATTTTGCGACTCAGATAATCTGACATATACCAAACTGATACTGTACAGCCGGATATATTTCAGCTCAAAGTTTTTAATAGTACAGTGTAATATATATATAAAAATGGAGGCAGAAGACTTTCAGATGCAGCTGCAATATTAGCAGAGGAGAAGCTAACAGTGCAGTTCGCTCCAATCAGCCAACTACTGAGGTCAAAATAGGCTGGTGATTCACTGTCCCTACTACATTTAACTGTTTAAAGATAAAACATGAATCTATCAAATGCTTGAACCTGTGTATTATTTTTAACAGCTTAATATCTGATACGAACTGTAATAATATGTATATTTATAAATAGCACTAGGCCAAGTTTAATATAGAACACATATATAAGTATTTAGTGATGTCACATCAACATTACTCTTATGACATCACTTTGAGAATTTGAATTGCAGACTATGGAAGATGTTTTTCCCACTGGGTATGTATTTAAATCCAAAATAATTTAGACGGAATTAACCTGTTAACCTGGAAAGAGCAGTGAGCAAATTATTGTGATTGGATCAACTAACAGATCATCCGTCCTGGGGACAATAGTCCAGTACAATTTGTCCCGGCATGGGGACATGATGGAAATTTTGGAACAAGCTGTAAAGTCTCATCACTCATTGGAAGCATACATTAAGTTATTTATTTATCTGTCTCCACCCAAAGCTTAGATTATAACTCTCACAACTTCCATACGCACATTAATGTGATTGCTGAGTTGTTTTCAGTGGTGACAGAAATAAAGACTCCAAGACTGTCGAGGAAATACGGAACACACTAGATGACCACTTTGGGTTTTTTAGAGGGAATTACAGCCTACTCATATTCAACAATTGAATTTGTTCTGATTTGGATTAATTTATTATGTAATTAAGGATTTCCCTGCTATTGAACTGACAACACACACAGCAACTTTCTCCTTTTACCAGATCTGAAAAGGGGCCTATAATCTCTCCAAGAAAATGAAACCAAATCAAAGAATATATTACTGCTTTAATTCTGCCTTTTAAAATCATACTGAACCGTTGATTATCCATGGAAAGAAAAAGCAGGAGGGTTTGCTTTGCTGTTTATTTTTTCCCCTCAGTCCCTGAGTACACATGTTCACTCATTTTTAAGTCCTGTTATTTAAGCAGGTTTAATTTACACCCGTGCTATTTGAACAATTAACATTCTGTGGTAATGTGCTTGGAAAATGCAGAAAAACTCGAGTGGTTCATTATTCCCGAGTAGATCTTAAAAAGCAGTTGCACTCACTGCTCAGGAGTATTATAACAATTTATTAAAATGTTGTTAGCAGCGCAGTGCACCAAGGCGGTTTTATGACTGAAATGTTTTCTAAAAAACTGTCGAATCACAACAAACTTTATTTGATGTTTACAGGAGCTCTCTGGAGAATGCATTAGCAACCAATTCATAAGCCGGAGGGCATGAAGACGTGCATAAAAATAACATATTTGCATGTTCTGCTCTAAACACCAGGATTCACTGTTGTGCTGTTGCCTATCCCATGTGTGTCCATGTTATACGTTAGATTAGATGTATATAGCTAATGGATTTGGATTTGGATATGTTATAGAGAAGACTCATACTAAGGTGCATCTCATAAATCTGTGGCATACACACAGAAGTGAAACTTCTGCTCTCTGGAATTTAAAATCATTAGCAGGCCACTGCGTTCAGTGTTTTCAGAAAGTGCTACACCTACTGTACACAGTGGTATAAAATAAAACATCAATAAAATGTAAAATAAGCTTGAAAACTTTTTTTTCCAGTAGAGATGCATATCCTCAGAAGCTAAAGCCCACCAGGCTTAAAACATATACTTATTCATCCAGTGTACAAGTAGCAAAGAATTCAAAGTGGTTCCACCTTCAATAATGCATGTATTCACAATCAAACGTGCATTCTTGGCCCATGGGATCAAATTACACAGAGCACTGTGCTCAGTGTGAGGCTGTGATGTCGACTACAGATTTCAGTTACATATAACATAATGGTAAACTGGTATATTCAAGTATTAAAAAAAAACAGTGATGAATTGAGGAAGCTGTTGGGTTTAAAATCTATAGTACACACAGAAATGTTCTGAGCTTAATGAATACTATAAAACCAGTGAGAAAAGTCAAGGGGTCTCTGCTTGCTTTTTTTTGCTAACCAGCACTGAGACAAAAGCCTGAAATAAGTAAAATAAATGACACTCCATTCGTATTAGATATTTCCCTAAACCTACGTTTACTTCTGCTGGTACTGAGTTTCGAAAGGTTAGTTGGATCAAAACTTTTTTCTGTGCAACCTGCGTGACAGCACCCGGTGTTTCTAATAAAATTTGTAATGTTCCCACTTTTGAACCTTTCTGTGTAATCCAAACCAAAATTAAAGGTGGACCGCTGCCTGCTCAGAAAACATTTGCTGGATGGTTCAAATGCCTTGGAAAAGCATCATCGCTGGGAGGAATGTGCTAAAATGATCATTACATTAGTAATAAAATGCATGTGTTCACTTGTTTTTTTGTGATTGATTGATGCTACCCACTGACATTGACAGCATGATCACCCCAGATGCAAATCCATCTGTTAACCATAAAGTGTCAGATATGAAAAGATGCAGCTCACATACATATATATATACACGTGATATGACAGGATCAGTCTAAACTGGTCCTGTATTTTAATACACTGTAATGCTCAACAAAACGCATTGACGGCACTAGACAAGTAACTGCAAATTACAAAGAAAGATAAGAGTAAGAGGACTTGTTCATCAGGAGCTGTTCATCTGATGCTCACACATAATGCTTTTGAGATTTTAAGTTTAGACGGTTGTTTAGTCTTGGAATAACGACCTGTTACAGTTGAGTAATCCCACCGATACTGTACAGTTGTAGATTTAAAGATAGCTAGTGGCTAGGAAAATTGAGTAGGGAATGTGAATGAAAACCCCCTATTTTCTCTCTACAGTTTCTCACAGTGAGCCTTTAATGCCTCTTAATTAAATGGTATATACATATGAACTGTGGCTCTGCTGGGCACGTGGTCTGTCCACAACATTAAGATAATTTACATTCTTCTTAATGAAAGTTAATTATTTGAACCTTGTTGCCAGCACAGCAAACTGTGGAGAGGCGTCTAGGATGCATTTTAAGCAGGGACTGACAAATGTGTTGTAGCAGGTGAGCTGTTGCCTAAGATTATAATTTATTTACTTGTGAATTACACTTCTGCAAATCGTGCAACTGCATACATCTGAATTAGGCTGAGGAATGCTGCTACTCTAAATTTTGCCTCATCTCTCACCTTCTAATCTCTCTCGAAAGCTGTTTAGAATAAAGCGGCTGATGTTCCTGCTATTTACTCCTTAACAACCCATCTTAATTCCCTTCCCTTTATTTATTTGGCTTGTTCACAGATTTAATGAAGGAGTGATTCTCTCCCTGCTGATTTTAAAGTTCACCTTTAATAATTTCTAGTATACTAATTACTATTGCTGCTGTTGCGCTCCAGCTGCGTATGCTTAAGTGTACAAGTAATTATAATGAGGACCTGACCTCATCAGAAAGAGAGTAACAAATCCTCAGCAGTATTACCAGAGGAGGACCACTGATTATTATATTTATACTTTATACATGTATTCTGTCCCTCTCCAAGCTGATCATCTGATGATTTTTGTTTCATATCATGACTTAATTATTAATTAAGAAACATTGTCTCTATTTTACATTTCCAGCCTAAAAGGAGCCAAACTAATACCTAGTCACTCTACTTGTAACCCTGGTTCTCTGACTAAAAGAATAGCACCCTTATAATAAAAATTTCACTCTTAAAATGGAAATTTACTTTCTGTGATCTTATTAATAGAGGGCAAAACTAATAAAAGAACATAGAGAGACAAAAGATACATGTGATTATGGGTGGTATTTCGCTTTGTGTTAACGTGATGGAATAAAGCATGAAAATTTAAAAATATTTTTTTTTATATTCTAGTAGAATCTGATACCACACCACTCCAGCCACATCTTCCAAACTTAATTTCCAGACTATTCCATGGGGTATCAATAAAAAATTAAAAGAGTTGGTATGAATAAATTGTACTAGATTATAACATCGTGCGCAAGATTCACCTCATTTCTTTTGTCTTCTTTTTGCTGCCTGTGCACACAATCTTGTCATTTGTTTAAGTGGCTTTAACAGACATAACAGTAAAGAAAGACTTCAATGCAAAGAATATTTTTAATGAGTATTTTTCCCCCATATTCTGGATGTGAAGATGGATGAGTTTAGTAAAGCGGAAAGCGCAAAGACAGGAAGCACTATGTGTACTTTTGTGTTGTTATTATTCCTGAGTGACTTCCTGAGAGAGGGTTGAGGGATGCGTCACAGTACTGAGCAGACAATGCAGGAACCGAATGCAGAGACACGAGACGGGCAAGATCAGTTCAGTGACTTTAATAAAAGGAATAACGGTAGGGGCTTAGGGGTGCGCAGGAAGCCATGGAGGTTTGCATACAGATTCAGGCAAGAACAGGTGCATAATCACAAGAACAACACTGACACACCAGTGGGGGAGATGTGGAAATAGCCTGGTATATGTATAGGCAGCAAAAATGGAAAAGGGAGGGTAAGTGGGTGGAGAAAGTTCAGGTGATTTGCAGGTGGAGTGGAGTGGAGTCAGCTGACTAGGAAAAGAAAACCAGAGGGCATCTGGTGGACAAACTTAATGACTTATGTAGATGTAGAAACCATAGGATACAGGAATGTGGCAAAGTCCAGGAATAGAGGCAGAAATCACAACAATGGGATGTGTCATCAAAAGTTAACACCTCACGGGAATTGTTGGCCTATGAAGTTCATTCTGGTCTGTTTTTAATCTAAAAACCAATTGCACATGCAGCTCCAGAAAGGTGTTAAAACCAACATAATTAAATTGCATATACCATTTTATTTATTTATTTATTTATTCATTATATATATAAATGTCTTCATGTATCAGTTCTGGTCACACACAGACCAACACTTCCGAGAATGTGAACGTGGACATGTGGCCTTGTTTATTCGAGGGAGAACAACTTTCTCAGTATTCAACACATTCTTGGTAAGTAAAAGTCATACAATATGAAGGGATAGTTAGGGGCAACAAGGCAAAAGTCACCTTCAGAGTTTTTCATACGTGTGTTAATGTATCCCTAATTTAATTCCTTTTAAATTAAAGATAAGGACGAGTTTTGCTCAATCAACTCCAAATCCACTGATAATGGATGATGGAGTTAAAGCATCACCGTTGAATTCAGTTTAAGATCTACTTGTCCTCTCTGGCAGCTACATTGACTGCTAATGAGATCCAAATAGGTGTGTTAGACATGCGTATCAGTCGCTGATATTATCTTTCCAACGGTAATTCCTAACATCTTTTTATCTTTATTCAAGCTGGAACATTGCATCCCGATGTCGATAGCATTGTATCCTTTCAGCAGAGAAAGACTATCAGTACATCTCCCACTCATACTTTAGCAAAGCTTTTGTGCTGAAGCAGACAGGCAGACGGTACACGGTGAAGAATCATGGATCAGGTAGTCAATCTGAGCTCAGAGGAGTAACTTTGAGGAGACGTCAAATAAAATTCTTTGAGTATTCGCTTTGGTATTGGAAGCATTCAATAATTTTTTTTTTATTATTATTATTTTTTTTACAGTGTTAAAGCTTCTGTGTTTGATACTATCCAAGTACAATGAAGTGTGGTGCCATGTTTTTCAAATGGAAGCATTTTACATTTCCAAAGGGTGAGCAGATACCGAAAACAGGGACAAAGCTGGGATGCATGACTGGAGACAAACACAGGGAAAAGAAGGGAGGTGCAAATAAAATACATATCAAAACAAGAGTAGGAAAAAAGGCAGCATCAGCTGACAAAGACAAGTAAAGTCTGCAAACACTGACGGCAACTTATCGGTTTAAAATGCCGTGTTATTAATCAGACTATAGGCTCTTGAAAATGCCTGAAAAATTATTTATTCTAGAAAATAACACCACAGCATTATTTTCTGACACCATTTAATGAATGATTTCATGAATATGGTTTGTTGATATAGCATTAAAATGGTCATTTCTAAGTACTTCTGAAAAACAAATTGCTGATTTACAGTCCAGCTGTTCACTTCTTCGAAGAAATCCCATTAGCTGGCTCTGCTGAATTGATCTGTAATAAGATTGCGTTAAGTTTCAGAGTGGATTTTGAAAGAGACATCCCTTTCCATTGTATTGTTGAAGAAATTTTGAAGAGTCCTGTATACTCATTGCTGGAAGCCATCCAATCAAATCGTTTTGGCGGCCTCTTTGGGGTGATGGACAGAAGAGTGACATCAACGTAGTCATACATGATCTGAGTGCCGTGGAGTTGAATATCTCTGACTAGCTGTAGGACTATCCAGTGGTGTGCACAGGTATTTTGTTTTCTTTTTATCAGTTGAAACGAGCCCTTTAATGAAATCCAAGTGGCTCTTCACCAGACTAATATTCGAAGAAGAACTGAGTCCGTCTATGTCATTCTACCTCAGTGCAGAACGTTTGTCCCTTCTCTCAGTTCTTTCAGCTCTCTGCAAAAAAGGAAAAGAAGGAAAGCCATCTTTGTAGTTATCCTTGTTTGTCCTCACTGTCACTGGATTCTTTTTTAGACTGTAATTCTTCCTCAGTACGCAGAGTTCCTGTTTTTTTTTTTTTTTATCTGGAGCATCAGCAACATTGTCTGGACTCTTCCTATGTTCTATTTCGTTCACCCTAACTGCCATAGACAGGGAATACGAAGATCCTTAGTTATGTTTGTGACTCTTCCACCATAGGTCCTACCATACTACCAAGTCGCTGTCGACTGCATCATCGACACTTCTCCCCTCTCAGCTCTGTGAAACCCTCATTGCCAGTTGACATAAAATGCATCGCAGTGTTCCATCGTGGGAATTTCACCACAGACATGTGCGTGAAAACCTGTCAAATACTGACAGATATACCTGACACTGATTAACTAAATCAGCAATGTGTGAAGCTTGAATGTAACAGACATTGATTTACATGTATAAGTGTCACACTATAGCCCACTGATGTAGCTTCAAATTGGAGTTTGCATGAGCACATGTCTGCTACACCAGTGGTGGCAGAGGTGTTATGGAGTCAAGGATGTGAAAATGAAAAAAAAAAAAAAAAATTGAGTAAGAGGGGGTAATATTTCACGGCCCTGTTTTGTCTGGTGGCAGTTATCAGCAGCTGCCAGTCTGATAATTGCTGCTTGAGGCCCAGTGTTACTCCTTCAAGTCTGTGCTGACAGCCCAATTCAAGCCTTCAGCTGATGGAGCGGCTGCCTTCTGCTATGTAGCTGTTGGGGTAACCCTGGATTTCGTATGATATCATGGCTCAGTGTGCTTGTGCAAAGTCTCATCCAAAGGACTGAAAGTTTATGCTTAATTTACTGTATATATGCAGTGGTGGAAAAAAAGTTTTTGGCAGATGTGAAAAAATGCTGTAAACTCAAAATGCTTTCAAAAACGGAAGCGTTAATAGTTTAGCGTCATCAGTTAACAAAATGCAGTGAATGAACAGAAGAGAGATCTGAATTAAATCGATATTTGGTGTGACCACATTTTGCCTTCGAGACGGCATCGATTTTTGTACATACACTTGTGCACATTTTTTGAAGGACGGTAGGTTGTTTCCAAACATCTTGGAGAACTAACCACAGGCTGCTTCAAATCCTTCTTCCTCTTCATGTAATCCCAGACACACTCGATGATGTTGCGGCCAAGCCATCACTTCCAGGAGTTCTTGTTCTTCTTTCGCCTAAGATAGTTCTTAATAACCTCGACTGTATGTTTGTGGCCAAATTTGGGGCCAAGCATTATGTTGCCTTCCTGGTGGTATAATAATGTAGTAACAGTATCTGCCTGTAGCATTGAAGGCACCATTAATCCTGATGAAATCTCCAACTCCATTTGCAGAAATTCTGCCCCAGACTTGCTAGGAACCTCCACCATGCTTCACTGTTGCCTGCAGACACTCATTACTGTACCGCTCTCCAGCCCTTCGGTGAACAAACTGCATTCTGCTACACCCAAATTTTTCCAAATTCTGACTCAAGAGTCCAGAGAACCTGCTGCCATTGTATGCAGCCCAGTTCCTGTGTTTTCGTACGTAGTTGAGTCGCTCACTTTGTATTTTGTAAATTGATAAAAGCAAACAATCATTATTTATATTTTTGAAATGCATTCTTAGTTTACAGCATTTTTTCCACACTTCTAATTTTACACAATACTGCATGAAAATATTAAATGCATGCTATAAACTCACAATACCTGTTTTGCCCTGTGACTGATACAGTTGTTGTTGTTTCACAGCTGGTCCTGACTTGAGCTGCATACAGAGTCATATCATACATGTTTCATGTTGTTTAAAAATACATCATGCAGTGGAGCTGGGCTGAAGTTTTTGTGTGATCATTTGTAAAGTGTGAAACAAGCCAGCGCATACCGGTGGAGTGTGTGCGTGTGAGGAAATATTAAGGAGAAATAGATTGCTAAAGGAGGGCAAAAGAAAAACGACAGGAATTTCCTTTGATTTAAGACCCGGCATTCCTCTTTGAAGAGTTGTGGCTGTGTTGTGTACAATCAACACGATCTGTCACTTAGCCACCAGATAACTGATGTTCCACTCCCTTCATAACCAGAAGCTATCAGTCTGGGACTTCTGCTTGTATCTTTCCTGTCGTCTCTCAAGTAAATTACAGCTCAGCAGTTCCAGATAGCTTGATGTTCTTCCTCTGCCCTCCATCTCTCGCTCTTCTCTGTCCTTCATTTCTCTTTTTGCTTTATTATTTTATATAGTCTGCAATTAATTTAAGCCATACGCATCCCTTACTAAAGTATTGTAATTATAATGTTAACTGTTTGATTACTTTACCCTCAGTTCCAGGAAGTCAAGTTCTCATTTTATTTAAGAGAGAGCTGATTTTATGCATTACACTAAATCTTTAAAGGAAGCCACATATCTTTAATTTTCAGACTCTCACTCTCTTATTGGTATAAGTATATAGTTAATAACTACATTAATGGATTGGATGGGATGATATTTTGCAGTGGGTAGTCTCTAAAAAAAATAAAGATTATCATCGAATTGGGCAATTTACGATCTATGTCTTCATTTCACAGTTCTGTTTTCTGCCACTGTGAATTAGAGGACATCATCAAAAATGGGTGGGTGGACTAAATACACTGTATTTTATTAATAGTAGCACTACTTCCGTCCCTACTTTGGATGGGTGCACTATTCACTCAAACCCATCCAAATAACTGAATTTGGGTGTTCAGGTGTTCCAGTCACTTCCGTGGTCCAGTCGTGAAATTTCCTTGCTACTAAATATTTCAGTCAACTGTCACTGGTATTATAACAAAGCGGAAGTGATTGAGAACGATAACAATTCACAGAGGAAGCGGCAGGCCATGTAAAATGACAAAGCGAGGTCAGCAAATGCTAAGTCACATAGTTCACAGAGTCACTCGCTGCAGAGTCAATCACTACAGACCTCCAAACTTCATGTGGTCTTCAGATTAGCTCAAGAGCAGAGCGTAGAGAGCTTCATGGAATGGGTTTCCATGTCTGAGCAGCTGCATCCAAGTCAAACATCACCAAGTTTAATGCAAAAACAATGCATTGTAGTAAAAGCACACCGTTACTGGACACTAGAGCAGTGGAGATGCGTTCTCTGAAGTGAGGAATCACGCTTCTCCATCTGGCAATTTGACAGACTAATCTGGGTTGGGCTGTTGCCAGGAGAACGGTACCTGTCTGACTGGATGTTGCCAAGTGAGAAGTTTGGTGGAGGGGGCATTATGGTATGGTCGTTTTTGAGGAACTGGGCTTGGCCCCTTGCAGTTCCAGTGAAAGGAACTCTGAATGCTTCAGCATACAAAGAGATTTTGAATGATTCCATGCTCCCAACTTTATGAAAACACTTTGGGGATGGCCCTTTCCCATTCCACCATGACTGTGCACCAGTGCAAAAAAGCAAGGTCCATGAAGACATGGAAGAGTGAGTTTGGTGTGGAAGAACTTGACTGGCCTGCACAGAGTCTGTAAGCCAGGCCTTCTCATCCAACATCAGTGTCTGACCTTACAAATGTGCTTCTGGAAGAATGGTCAAAATTTCTGCAACCAAACTTCCCAAAGCCTACACAGAAGAGATGAAGCTGTTATAGTAGCAGAGGGTGGGTTGACATCATAATAAACCCTATGGTTTAAGAATGGGATGTCACTTAAGTCCATATGTAGGTAAAGGCAGGTGAGCGAATACTTTTTGGTGATATATTGTATGTGTTGGTTGTGGAGCACAAATAGAGTCTTTCTTAAAAGTGAAACATTCCAAATTATATGGAGGCAAACATGGCCTTGGGCTGACAGAGTTTTGTAGGAATCACCTCATCAAGAGGCTGGTGTTCTCTACCAACCGTCTGCCCTGCCTCCCAAACAGGAGGTGTTGGCGAGAGGTGATAAAACTGCACCATCCTGCTTTCGTTAGAGACTGCCAAGGCCGGAAATAGAAGGCTCAACTGGAATTAATTACACCAAATGTCACATGGCTAAAGACAGCTCATCTTGTGAGGGCAAAATGAGGAATTCGTAATAATTATTCCCTTAGGAAAAGATCCATCAAAATAAGAGAGTGGTTTACATACAGTCATTTTACTGTAAATCAAATATATAACTGGGTTCTGTAAATCAATACTAGATGATGTTTTCTGTTGAGGCTGAATTGAATTATTCAGAATTTTTGCAGTGAAGAAACCATGGCTCTGTTGCCTCATTATAAATCATACACAGATCAAAGGTCTTCTTGAAAAATTCATACTTGATGCCTCAGCTTAACAAACAGGTGGCTACCAGCTGTGAGCGCTTGGACCAGTTTTATAGATGATAATTTTTTGAGCCAAGAAGACCCATTTTGTATGAGATAATTACATGTTTACTCATAAGTTTATGTTTATTAATTGTTGGATTGTAAAGAAAAGAAAACTGTATTATATAAACACAATGTCTTATATTGGCTCAAACTAAAATCATGTTGCATTAAATCATGTTAAGGAGAAACTTTGCAGATGTTCTTCTCCCTAATCTCAAATGTGCTTAACACGCACTGCAAAATATACATTGATCAGGCATAACATTATGACCCCCTTCTTAATGTTGTGTAGGTCTCCCTTGTGCCTCCAAAACTGTTGTTGTGACTCATCAGTCACTGGACATGGGCCTGAGGGTGTCCTGTGGTGTCCGGCAACAGAATGTTATTAGCGGGACCTTTGGGACCGATGGATTGAGCGGAGGGGCCTCTGTGGATCAAGCTTATTCCAGAGCCCACAGATACTTGATCAATTTGGGATCTAGTGACTTTAGTGACTCTAGTGAAGTTTTTTTGTTCCTAATCAGTTTTTGTGTCTGTGACTGTGTCATGCTGAATCCTACTGGGGATGGCTGCTGCCATTAAGGAGGTCTCATTGTTATGGGGTAGGGGTGCCTGGTCTGGTCTAGGTGGGTGGTACATGTCTAAGTAACATCCATATGAATGCCAGGTCCAAATGGTTCAGGAGATTTATAAGCAGGTCTGTAAATCCTCAATTCACAAGGTAATCTGGGCTGAACTCTACAACCAAGCAAGGTCCTAAGTGGATTTCTCATCAGATTGTCTGCAGTGGTGGTAAATCAGCCCAAAACTCCTTTAGTCTAAGCCTGTTTTAAAAGAGAGAGAGGCATATTGTATGACATCTTCTCTCTTTGTTTCGTTTTGCATGGTCATGAGTGAACTTTTCTTTGTGATTTTGCCACCAAGTCTTCTTTTATGTCAGATATGAGCGTTTGTGGGTCATGTTTTGGTCAAATAAAGTTCCTTTCTGTAAGCAATTTCATAACTGTATGAACTCTTTGTGCTGACATTATAGTAGACTTGCCAAGTGCATAATTTGACACAAGATGTCAACCAGTCACTGTTTGTGTGAAAATATAATGAGGCAACAAAGAAAGGTGGTTTGATTCAACACAGTGACAAGAGAAAATCTAAATGTCAGTCCATTAGGGTGATAAATCCTCTCATGGGAACACGCTATAGTGTATGAACACTGAGGCAGCTTGCAGCCTGACAAACATATTTTTATTGTTGTGCAGATGCAGCTTGCTTAGTAGGAATTGCAGTTTGCCATGGTGCACCCTGGTGTTCAAAGTGCCAATTTACACACAGCCCTAGACAGCCCTGAGGACAAATATTGTGTCTGGAGTGCCACAGTAATACATTACCCTCACTGGGCCCTGCATCCAATACATCAAAGTGACTTTAAAAAGGCAGCAACATTATTAATGTAATTGCAGGGTTTGCTAAGTGCAGATTTTCTGATTTGGCTCTATTCTTGCACTGTCGATTTCTCTTTCACTTGTTCATGATTCAGTGTTGCTTAAAGGAAGATGAAAATATGCCTGACTATTTGCTCAAACTAGTGCTGTTGCAAAATCCATTTCATACCTCAGCACCTCAGAATCTACATGAATTGCTGGATCTAGATGCCGTTGAAGTAATATGGCTCTTGTCCTTGCTGTAAAGTGATTCATCTGCAGGTACGCCTTTCTGCATCACAGGCATCCTCTCGCTCATTCTCTCCTCCACTACCCAGATGAGCAAAAGCTCCTCATTTGCTCAGGCTTCAAAGGCACTGACTAACTTTTCTCCCCATATGACTTTGCTTCCCATGGGGTGTGTCTATCCCTTTGAATTCCCAACCAAACAGTCTTTGATGGCGTCTTTGTGCATTGCATGAGTCAACCACATTCCGCTGAGAAAACATGCTTGCTCTGTAGTACCAGCTATGGCGTAAAAAGCGAAGGAACTCAAACTTGATGTCTTCGCACAATTTCGCTGAATAATGTGGAGTTAATTGTATTACAAGACATGTCGTATGTCAAATGACGAATCCTTCCAGTGTGAACCCTCAACCCGAAGAACTTTTTTCATAGAAGAACAAAGTCTACCGGATGTATTCTATGAAGATTTGTCCTAACTGAGTAATATAGAGCAGGTGTGGATACAGTATATGGCTCACCAGTTCCAGTTATGTCTTGCAGGCTATCTATCTCGTATCTAAATCAAACTAACATGTCACACACAGAACATTGAAGAAGACTCCTCCAAGGTTGTATTGGATTTTCACTGAAATAATCCATTCCTCCATTCATTTTTCGTCCGTTCACCTGAACTGAGGTTGCAGTGGCAACAGGACAGACATGGTATTCCTCGGACATTCCTTTCAATAGCCACTTTTTTTTCCAGTTTCTCACAAAGGATCTTGAGGATATATAGGAGATGTAATCCCTTGAGTAATTTCTGGGTTCACCTGTGGACCTCCTCCTACCCCCCACAGTGAAATATCAGAATAATTGGCATCTTAATACTGAGGAGCCATAGTGAGAGTGATACATATATCTTGATGGTCAAAAAAGAGCTGCAGTTCCTTAGCAAGAAAAGGAAAACCTGGTGCAAGACCTGGGAGGGGTATCTAGAGCCTTCATCCATGAGCCTTCATCTGACCTTAGCCTTGTACTGAGGTCAGAGTAAGCGTGTCAACAGGCCAAGGAGAGGACCTAGCCATTCTGGCTCCGTCACAAGCTAGTTGGAGAAATAATATGGGACAAACAAACATTATTTGATTGTGTCTTCAGTAGAACCAATGGCGATTGCATATTCCTGAATTCTGGTGCTGAAGTATCTTGCATTATTGAAATGTAGTGGCATGCAGCACACTTTACTCCGATTGTCTTCCACTACAGAGATGAAGAGTGGGTGCAAATTCAAATGAACAGCATTTTTGAACGGTGAAGTGAACACAAGGCGGCACACTCTTGGGAGATGATGTCCTTTTTATTGTTTGTTTGGTTTACTTTAGCACTTTCATTGCATTTAAAAGGCTTCTAGCTGACTAACAACGCAGCACTTCATGATCCAAAAAACATATCTTGGGTAGAAAAGAAACTATTTCTGATTCTGTGGTGTATTTTACAGCCTTTCTCTTAAGTGAAAAAACATAATTCTGGAATAAGATGTTGTGGACAGCAGGTGCTGTATGAGTACTGATAAAGTCTGTATTAGTGATTGTTTACTCAATCAATAAAGAAAAAACTTGCAAACAGGCACATAGTTTATTCAAAGACAATTTTAATGCAGTAATAATTTAGAAAGGAAATGACCATATATTTTTTTTGTGTCTGCATGTAAAAACTGTATTATTAATTACAAATTATATCTCATTTGTCCAGGTTATGGCACCATGTCAGCAACATAGTAAGATCAAATGAAATTAAAGGCACACTGTAACCATGGGAACAGTGAGTGGACAGGTATATATTTCTTCCTAACATTAGCTGGTCACACGAGACTTCACATCGAGGAAGATGGACTTAAAATGAACTGGTCACATGACTCCCTGCATCATCTCCAGTGACCTGGGTGTTTCCATTGGACTTTTGTAATAAGCCTTTATATCAGTGGGTCTTAAAAAAAACACCTCGTGTTTTAGGGGTAATAGAAATGTAGGAAATGTGTCTTTCTTCTTGCAGTTGGGTACGTTTCCATATGTTCATGGGAGGGACAAATGCGCTTTCAAAAAAGTCATAATGCCAGTAACTGAACTAAATATCAAATTTACAATTAGTTCCATACATATGTGTACTGTGTTGCATTGTTCTGTTCCTTTGGCTGTTTATCAAATCAAAGACTCAATCAAAGACTCAATTGTATGTTATACAGTATAATGAGCGTGGGCTTACAGTGTAGTTTACCAACCTTTATTTAAGGATGTTCACATCCAAATTAGAGGACAGAGAAAGGAATTACAACCGTTTCATTTACCCCATTTATGCTCTGATATCAATTAGTTGTGTTCATATATGACATGTACTGACCTTGCATTTCAGTCAACAGCACGAAGCACAATCTGTGTCTGCATTCTATGTTCAGGCGGTATTGTGGTACTTGTGCACCACGGTTATGTTTAACTGAATATATTGAGTAGATTGACTGCATTTGAATTCATGATTTAATTTACACTTTGAGTGTCACTACTTTTACTCACCGTGTTATTTGAGGATAACCGTGATGCTGATGTAAACCAAACAAAAAGTTGGTGCAGCCTTTGTTTTAGGTCTTTTTTTGTTGAAGACTTTTTTGTGGATCTTGTGTTTGTCCTCAAAATATCTCGAGGATAGGGCATTTTTCTCCTAGAGAAATGAATCTGTACTTTTATCCGTTGTTTCTTCCGGATTCAACAAATAATGTCTCACTCTGATGTTTTTATTCTCATGCAAACATCAACACATTACCACAGCCTCAGTCTGTCTGCCGTGCCTCCCTTATGTGCACATAAGTGATGGTAATGTCCTGTGTCTGACTTCCGAGGGCATTAGGTGGCGTTTTCCCCTGACACACTCTCGCCTAAGATGGTGCAGGCTCCTGATCAGTCCATATTTTTAAAAGAATATTCCAGACCAGTTCATCCACCTCACAGCTTTTTTTTTTTCCTTTCTCTTTACATATTTGTCATACACTTTGCTGCAGTCACTCACTTTGTGTTTCCACTGAGTGCCCCTGATATTGTCTGGTTTTCTTGTATCCACTTAGACCCGTGCATGGACGCTCGAATACACCAACACAAACGCAGCCTCTGGCTCCCATCTCATGTTTTTAGTGTCCTTGTTTTAATGGCCACTGCTTTGTGAAACTACACAAAGAGCTGGGCAAGCACTTTGTGTGAATGCTGTCTGTTAAAAATGAGTGTATACACAAACTAAAAGCAGCTTGAGTAAGCTAGGTAAAGTGAAGCGTTTTAAAATGAATCAACTTTAATTTCAGTCACCATTAAAAAGTTTTAAAAAGTGCCTTCGATTGTGAAAAAGTGTTTTATTTTGCATGAAAATCTACAAAAGTAATAGTTTATAAATACCGTCAACCCCAATAAGAAGATTAAATTACTGTAGTATACATTTATTCATCTTATATAATTACTTGTCCTCTGCAGGGTCACAGAGAGACAGACAACCATTCATACTCACACCTATGGTGAATTTCACTATAGTGGAAAGGTGAATCACCCATTAGCCTGACACACATGTCTTTACGGCGGGAGGAAGCCAGAGAACACTAATGGATTTGAACCCAGAACCTCCTGATGAAGTTTACATACAATACATAATAAAAATAGTTAAATGATAATAAACCTAATTTTAGTAAAGAAATTACAAGATGACTATTCACACAGTTTTTGATAACAACTTGATGCTGGTGTGCGCCCTCCAAAAACAAAGTCTTGCCAAAAGCTTTGAGGAAGTTGGCCTGGTGTTTTAGAAATTGATGAAATCTACACCCATTCAGTGTGATTTTAGGTTCCGCTTTACTCACATTACTCATCAATTAGGGACCATAAGCCCTTTTTATGTGATGATCTTGTGTGATTATAACATCATTATGTTGTCACACACCATGACAAATCTCAATCTGATGTAGTTCTTTAAACAAGCACAGAAAACTGGCGTTTGCCTCTCAAAGACAATTTCTTCGGTGAGTTAGTAAAAAGAAAAGAAAGGCAACATCAGCGCATTTTTAAGCAAAGTCGTGCAACTAAATCTTTCACATTCTGCTCCTGTAGCTCAGACCTTTCTCCAGATACTTTATGCAGATACAAATGGATCCAAGTCACAGCTTCAACACTGCAGCACACATTCATAAAGTTCCACGATCCTATTAACAACCCTCGCCTTGCTTATCTCAAAATATAAAAAGATTTAAAATATCCCAGTGGAATATAAAAGATTACATTCTTTTCCCTTTCTCTAATCAGTCTTTCCCTGAACATTTGTGAAATTATCTTCAATATGGATTTAGAGCTGAAGCCAATGACACAACAAGACTTTTTAAAGTCCGTCAGATGATGATGAAAGATCTCATTTAACGCAACGAAATTCACTTCTTGTCATGCCAGCTGACGCTGTTAGTCAGTTAGCCTGAATTTAAACAGACAGAATAAAAAGAGTTGCTTTCAGAAACTCAAACAAGACTAAGAAAAGAACTGGCTAAATGATTTAAAGGAACACACCGTTCTCTGGTGATATATTGAGTTCATCTTTACTTATTTCCAGTGTCCAGTGCTGTTTCTTGCAGCGCCTTCACGATCCGTCGGTGATAATGGTGTAAGATATAGCTATATGTGAAGTACAGAAACATCATAAATATTCAGATTCATACAAGGAATTTTCAAAAGAATGATAATATCAGGCTTCAAAGTGAGACTTTCTGATGTTGTTTCTGCTACTTCACCCTGACAGCCATTTGTTTGTCATATGCAAGCTGCCTTCACTCCTGTGACATCTCCCTGATGTAGAGCGATCGACACACAAAATACGCATAGTGATCGCTTACTAAACATGCAGAGGCATCAAGAAGGAACAGGAAAATACACGGAAACCACAAATGACGTTGTTTGCAATGCAGAAGGAACTAGTGGGTGCAAAACGGCGTCCCTTAAACTTCTCACTGGTTTGTCTTAAATCCATTGAGATTTCAAGTTTGTGTGTTTATTTCTTATGACGGATCAGTTCCCAGTGGAACTGGGAGGGCTTTGGCAATTTAAGAGAAAGGAACTCCCTGCGTTTCATACCTGTGAGCTGCGTTGTCTGTCAGTGGACACATCAGAGCTGTCAGTCATAAACGTGCACCGGAGCATGAAGTGATAAGACGGCAGAGATGTGACTGTCCCCTCCCTAAACAGAGGATGCCTCACACCTCAAGCCTTAATGGACTGATGCCATAGCTTTTCTGTGTTTGTATTCTGTTGTCTCTACTCCTGCCAGTAATATTAATGTCTGGTCACTCCATCTTTCCCTGTTTCACTGACCTTCTCAGCATCCTTTTACATTATTTATGTTCCTCTTCTCTTGCTTTTGTTAACAGGGATTCTCGGTCCAGCACTATCACTGCCTCTAACAGTACAGGTCACGCTCACCTGCTGCACTACTTAAGTATTCCTGGTAGAAGGGAAATTCTGACTCTCCTTTGTCTATACCGTTTTTCATAAGGATGATATTATCTCCGTGTTCTTATTAAACATCCGAAAATGTGCATATGTTCATACGTGCGAGAGAGAGAGCGAGCGAGCGCATGCAATGAGTTCACTGCCTCGAGACGCCTCGTTAATCTAGTTATTTCCAAAAGCAAAACTGGCATCCACTCCGTGACTTAAGTATAGGTTTATTGGAGCTCTGATTTAAGTTTAATAACACAGTCGGTTCTTTTTTCCTCATCACCCTGATGAGACCATTTTATCCCCCATCATTTTACTTTAATTCACTGCCAGTTTCAATTAAGAGCCATAATTACTTTTCCCCTACTTGGTGCAACAAGCCCATTCATGTTGATAAAAGACGACGCTGACAGTTTTCTTTCTGTTAAATACACTCCAGAGCCCATTTATTGTTTGCACCTAAAAACATAAAGATTATTCTGCCCGTGGAAGAGTAGAAAAAGTCCACAAATCTGTGGCTGAAATTATTCAGAGTGGCAGACGTCTGTTGACACGAACCATTAGTGTATTTAAATCATAATCTTATTAGGTCAGTTCAGCCTGAATCACGAGGCAAAGCTGTTATTTTACAAAGCTGTTAATTTGTTTTTCTTCTGCATTTAGCTAAATTCTATCCAAGGAAAAAAAAAAATAAAAATCATAAACACAGCTAGATACCAAGTACGTCTTTTGCTTCAGATAGGGCCTGCAGAATGGAAAGCGGTTTCCAGCCCTTGAAGTAGACTTCATCATAATATGAAAGGCCGATGGCCCGGTGTTACCAGTGTCTGAACCCTCTCGTCTCAGTTGGAGATGCAAAACTGCCAGCAGCAGTGGGATCAACAGTGAAAACAAGACGCTTCCATTGATGGAAGTACAGTCAGTGAACTTTTTATGCCACATGAGAACTCCCGCTGCACATTTGGACTGAGGTGCATTGGTGTCTCCGGAGACTTTCCATCGAGCTCAAAGTAAGACATCTGAAAAAAATCAGTACAACAGCAGCTCGCGTAGTTACTAGGAGTAGACAGTATTAATAATGGAGAAATATGGGGATCTGTGGATTAGTGGTTAGAGGTGCAGCTTGGGGTCCCAGCCACGTTCGCCTCCCGTCCTATCTCTGCCCCATGCAAGCACCTAACCTCCAATTTGCTCCCTGGGCGCAGCCTACTTGAAGCTGCAGCCCATTGTTACAACTGTATGTACTGCTGTGTGTACAAATGGATGGGTGAAACAGCAGGAATACAATTTCCCAACAGGAATCAATAAAGTATCTATCATTATTATTATTATTATTATTATTATTATTATTCCTGCAAAAAATTGTGTTCTCATATCTGTTTAATATGTATTTCCAACTAACAGCAGTGAAGATGGCTTCAGATTAGAGGTGGAAACAGACTTAAATCACCCTAGAGCCTAGCCAAGAATTAGTGGACCACATTAACCTCTGTGAAACTGCACAGTTGGCTCTTGTGTGGATAAAACAAACAAAAGAGCATTTAATTAATCAACTTTAGAGGTATTTCATGACCTTCTTTACCCGTTTCCTAGAAATCACAGCTGATGAATGAACCACTACATATTTGGACTGCACCAGAGTCACCAGAGAGTGGTCAGAGAAAGGAAACACTATTGTCACAGGGTCACTATGGAGTTTATTCTAGATACGGTTTTTCCCTCAAACTTTAACAAAGGAATGGCAGTGATTAAACATTTGCATAAAAATGTTACTAATGCTGTGTTATCTGAGGATCATAATAGTGTTTTGTTTAGCTCGGGCCAGACAATGCTGTTGAGTTCCAAACACATCAAACTGCATCTCAAAAATAAATTTTACTGACAAGGTCATTTAGATACTTACAACTTCTTTTATGACATGGCATAAAAAATACATTTTCTGTTGCATATTACTGACATTTAATTGCTAGAAGACATCATAAGGTTGGCTGTCTCTAGCCTTAATGCCAAGTTTCCTAGTTTCAGCTTCACATCTTCAGGTTTTGATGTTGCAGGAGGAGGCAAATAAAAAAAAAAAATCTAAAAAAAAGTGAAAGTTTTCCTGGTGCTAGAAATATATAAATTTTACGTAGATTTTGACCATTGTGTTCACTGTTGACCTAACTTGGGGCAGTGGGTTTTGCTTCTTTGAAAATCCATTCCTGTTGTAGTTTAGGGTGTATAACTCTTGACAGCAACCAAAGGAGATTAAAGTGGTCTTGTCAACACTCTGTTCATAACACTGCATGGTGGCATATGTAAGGAGAATAAGGTAACCTAAAGTTCTTTTGTGAAATGGTTTTCTTTGTCCCTGCGGGTTTGACTGTGACAGTTGAAAAAAGAAGTTCTCAAACTCCCAAGCTCAAACTAAGGTCCTTAAAAAGCACTGCCTTTGCTTTATGCTTAGAAGCAAAAAAAAAAAAAAAATGCTGCTTTATTTTCAAAAGATATCTGCAGGGGGACAAGTTGGGTTTTATGTAGCTGTTTTGAATTTCTAGTACAAGTTTTGCTGTTTTCTTAAAACTTAAGCCTGAATATGCCAAGTGCCCTCCTACATTAAAATTAAAGTTGTTACTAATAAGCCAAAAACATCTTGCTATTCAATTATATAATAAAGTACATATTTTAACAGCATAGACACTAACCTAGTATTTACCTGTGAAGATTATTTTCATTTCTATTTCATAGTAAATCCCTCATTAGCATAAGGTGGCTCTAGCGATATGACAAGATATTGTTACTTTAATTTGGTCATAGTTACTCTTACCCACCCTCCCCTTTTCAATATCCCCCTCTGGATGACACCATGAATTTCCAGCTCAAATGGCGACTGTGAATCAGTCAGGGACACATGGAAACCCGCTCACTATAAGCCATGCTTAAGGAGTCTGAGTTAACATCTAACATAAATTCGCTCTATTCCAAACAGCCATTCACAGGCCATCACACTTCATCTACTGAATGGTGGAGACAGGCCCTTTTTATTGATGGGGAGCATCATGTGTCCTCCTTTTCCTTGGGGCAGAGTTGACATAGGCCTGTGTGACTCATTAATCTGGTAGATTGGAACAGTCAGAACATTCGAAAGCCATGTCCCTATCTTCCACCGTGCGATTCCTTTTCAGGATCTAGACGGTGCGAGAGAGGCTATAACTTATGTTTTCATTTACACGGATATTCCAGTTCACACATTCCTCAGCATCCATCTGCACAATTTGCATGAAGATCCTCCAGTTTCATTCGTCACAATCGGGAACAGATCTTCCGGGAAACTTGGATTGGTGAAGGACCTGTTTTGAGTTTGAATTTTCGTCACACAGACTAAAATAACCTTCATGGCCACTGTGTCCTCCAAGCAAACTACAACAGTAGCTAAAATGGTTAACCATCTTCGACCTTGGTAAGGTATGTTTTTTACGCATGGGGTCACTAGTTGTCACTTTTTACTTGCGTGCTTCGCCAGTGAGTCATAAGGTACAGAAGGTTCATGTTTTGTTCCCAAATCCTTCTGCCTGCCATGTGTATATGACAAACAAATAACAGGAGCAGTGGACCTTGTTGCTCACCTGAGGCGCAATGAGGATGTCAGCCTTTGGGAGGGCAGGATCCTTGCCCCTGTGACATTTGTGCTCTGAATATGGTTCCTGCTGTCCATATTTGATATTTTACTGTCTGAATATAGCAGAATTCTGAGCTGCTACAGCTTGGAGCATACATTTGAGATCATGTAGTGCAGTCTTCTATTATTCTTTAATATTTCACTAGAAATGTATATATTAAATTTTTCAAAAGAGGATTGAGAAACTCAAAAAGCCTCATCCGAGTCCAACAGGATCCAACCCTAAGTCGTGTTACCAGCGCCCTCCCTCCCTCTACTCATTTGCACGTGTCTGCACTGTTCTGTCAGCTTGACCCAATCCCTTGTGCATTTAGAATTTGTTCGTGCAAACAATGTAATACTCATTTCATGTTGGCCCTTCAGGCACTTAAAATGTAATGCATTTTGATGCCTGTCTATGGCAGCAGCCGTCAGACTTCATGGTAGATTGTCTTGGCACGCACGTACGGCTGTGAAACTCTGCAGAGCAGTTCAGCACATAGTTTTTTAAACAAAGCATATACAGTACAGGTTATCTGAAAAAGAATATATTGATTGGTCTTGGCTCGTGACCATTTTGGCCAGTCAGCTAAAAATGTGCCTACAGCACTAACAGACCGTCTCATATTTCTTCCAAGTACCTTTATTATGCTGAATTGCGTAACCTCAATTTTGCATTTGCATTTTTCCATTGTTCAAGGTGGAGAAGCTGCCTGTTTAAGCTCTCTGAACCAATCCCAGAGCCAGTCTCCACTAGAGATGGGCATCGATCATATTTTATTGATATCAATGCCATTATCAGCCTTCAGTCCGATTCTTTATCGATTCCCTTATCAATTCCTCCTGTTTTTGGTCTAGAAATGTAGGCATTTGTGGTTCCGTATAAACAACAGCGATTTTATTGAGTTTCTAAACAAGATATAAAAGCTTGTGTAAGAAACCAGAAACGGGCATCTGGATCCTCACTAGCACTGCTCTTCTTAGACTTAGCAGCACTTGTTGATCGAAGATTGTCGAACACATAGCACACTGTATTTAATAAGTGCATCATCGACAAATGCTCCAGCACGTTGGTGGTGTTGCCACCCTTTCTTGAAGTTACGGTGCCACATACGTTGCACGTTGCACTGTTACAGTCCCTTTTTGCGAAGTGAAGCCACACTTTGGACTGTTTCAGCCTGTCCGCCATCGCGTCTTCTTTGTCGTCGCGAGAGCGTCACGTGATGTGAATGATGTGTTTCGACGTAAAGATTCTTCTGCTTTCGTTTTCAGGTGCGTTACTGGCACCGTCTGGACTGGGATGTAAAGATTCGGCTCGAACTGTATCAATAAGGCAAATCGATAAGATATTGCTGAATTGAACCAGTTGTAAGTGGTTCTTTAAAAGAATACCCATCTCTAGTCTTCATCCTGAATGCTGATTTCTGTTACGCCTTCCAAGTTTTGTTGCTGGTTTTATACTTTGTCTTTGACTGCTCAGTGTGATTTTTAATTCCCCCTCTGGGATAAATAAAGTTGTTTGAATTGAATTGTTAGTGTAGAGATTAAATTGAAACAAAGTGCCAAAGTACTCATGTTCTTTCATAAAGCATTCAGGTGTTTGTCAATTTCTGCAATTGTCAAAAATATCCACATTGCACTGTCAGGATTGCAGCATGCAATGTCAAATATGGGACCTGGAATATCTTTGTAATTGGCATATGGGGACTTGGCATCCCCACAAGGCCGTTGCATTTCAAGGTCCCCGCAAACAAAAAGGAGTGGTAAAATATTGTCTGCGGGAAAAATCTTCATGACTCGGAGGCCGGCATGCATGTTATGACACATTACAACGAGACTTGGCAATGTGACTGGTGTGGCTAAACCTGAAGCTGCAAATAACAGGGTTGTGGTGGGTGGACTTTGACCCTTCACAATAAACTGCCGGACAAAAGAAGAAAAAGAATCTGAGAGGTGGCAATGAGCTTCTGAACTGTGGTGGTCTAGCCATTCTCTCCTGTGTTTGGCAGTGCTTGGCACTGTCTGTGACCTGAAAACTGTTACTCAGGTCTGAACATTACATCTCTGCTGGGTCCATTTATGCCTGGTTGTTGACTGACTCAAATACATGTAAACCGTTGAATAATAACACTGATAAAAGTAGAGCGTAACCAAACCCTGCCAATACCAAACCATGGCAAATTCACCAAGTTCATATTAGCAGTTAACACATAAATGACACTACCTGCATGTAGTACCCTCTGGTATAGTTGCAAGATAATAACCAAAAACTTTAATCCAAGATATACCACAACTACCTCAACATGGAGTGGACGGCCCAGCTTCTTGACTTTAACCCCAATGGAGCTGGTTTGTGATGAACTGGACAGAAGAGTGAATTGCTGTGGGGTGGGGGTGCCTGGTCTGGTCTAGATGGGTGGTACATCCACACAAAGGCCAGATCCAAAGGTTACCCAGCAGAACATTATATTGTCACAACATGGTCAATGTTATTTATTTCTTCTGTCAGTGGTTTTAATGTTGTAGGTGTATACAACATCATTCCCTTAGAGACACATGTCAAACCCCATTACAGTAAAGACTGTAAATGCTTTTTAACTTTGCCACTTGATGTAGCAGAACTCATCCAGTATTGCTAATTAAAACATGATATTCGTTAAGCAGTCAAGGCCGTATAGCAGCTTTAACATCTTGCTTTAGGGAAGTAGAATTTATTTGTCTTCTGTCTTCTACTGTTACATCTCAAATATCTGATCTACTGCAGGAGGGTATAATGAATTTCTAGGTGAACAAATACGAATACAGAGTGGCCAAGTCCCAACTGAGATGAGTTAGAGATGAATAGAGATGAGATTGAAAGGCCTGTTGAAATGCACAGTAGTGCGCTGTGTGCAGACGGGGCAGACTAGAGTTGTGCAGCTTTGTATACTAATGCCGCTGAGATCGCCAGCTAAGAGCGGCGGGCGAAACGCCTGAATCAACGTCATTTCCTGCATGCTATATTGATCCGAGTGCATGAGCGGACTACATGGACGACCACCTGTGTCTTAATAATCAGCAGCCACACTCTTTCAGCTCCTCAACAGACATACTTGTAGTGGCTTTTCTCCATCCCCATAAATAAAGAATAAGAGTGAGTTAAAGATTTTTCACAGCACCACAGGGTAGACTACAAATAAATCATTAACTCATTTCACATGGAGCAGAAGCAGATTCCCATATTTGCAGAGTGGTTTATCTATTCTAATGTCATAAGGAAGAGTAACGGCGCATGTTGAGCAGCCGCGATTATTCTTTGTTTTTAAAATGAATGGCCTTGGCTGTGCGCTTTCCGACATTATGTAGGTTCAAATCCTTAACAGGTATGCAGCATATGCCAATCTCTCGTGTGCTCCCAGTATTGTTTTGATGGACGTGATGATGGGGAAGTAATTTGTTGTTGGAGAGGAGATTAGACTCCACTATTTGACAGGTGAATCAATGTGGACTCAGGACAACCCCCTACCCTCCTGCACCATCTTCCCACACCGAACCATCTTCATTTTTAGTATTTACCATTCATCTTCGGTCTGTCTATGGATTCCCGACAAGTCCATTAAGCAAGAGACACGTTAATGGCTCTCCGCTGATGATGGAGAATCCCTTGTCTGATGAGAAAGGTGAAAAAGACTAAAAGTGTAACATCACTTTGACCTTTGGGTCTATATTCAGTCAGAGCTATGGCTGCGAGAGGTGGATTGGCATCATCACTCTCTCCCAAATCCCTGGACTGTCAGAGATTGGCCGACCGACGCTTGAAAAAAATGTGAGGTTGTTCTGATTTGCTTCTAAACAGTTCTGTTAATAGCTAACAGATGCTAACAGAGAGCAATATGGCCCAGTTTTATACCGGCAAACACAATTTCTTTGTAGACTCATTGGTCATTCCAGGTCCCTAGTCTCCTGTCAACCCGAAAGCTTACCTTAATATATTTTCCAAAATGCAATAAAAAGATGCTATAGGGAAAAAAGATGACACAATAAAAAAGCTTGGGTAAAGACCATGAACAGCAAAGTAAAGACTGAAATTATTGCAGTAAAAAAAAAAAGAAAAAAAAAGAGAAGCCGTGCACTACAAAAGAGAAAACAAAGGAGACATCTGCATAAGGAGCCAAGAACCATGGCTGAGTACTTTCCACTAAAGATAACAGCATCCACCCAGATAGATTATAGGCCCCAGTGATGGGCTGTAGGCCCGGACGGAGATTAACACTGACGTTCAGGTCTTTCTGGGACCTCGTCCCAGTGCTAACACTTACAGAATGAGATCTCTACAGGAGCACACAGGAGAAGCCAGACCGCCTGTTCAATGAAGACTAAATGATCAGGTAATCTGGTTTACACGGCTGTTAAATGGCAACGAGCTCCATTGTGGTTGATGGCTGCCAAAGGTTACCCCTGCTGCGCCCTGTTATAATATGGATGTGTGGAGATAAAATGAATCGGTTAAGCTCTAATGCAGGGGGCAGAATACAAATAAAATACCATGGGGATGGGATTTGTTCTTTGTGCTGATGAGAGATGCAGCCGGAATTGTTTTGTTGTTTTTTGTTCATTCGTTACTTCTAATAATGTTAACACACATTCATTGAAATACTCCCAAAAACCATGTAAATAAAATAGATACTTAATATAAAATGGATGTAAAATTGATAATTGTTGTGAAAGGGCTTCATACTGGTAAAGGTGACGTCAAAATTCAAGGCCCATGTCAACACACACACATGCACACACTGAAAGTAATGAAATATTACATACGCAGCTGCAGCAAGTGAGAGGAGACTTTGAATTGTTCTGAGTTTCTTGCTTTGATAATGGCATTCATCTCACTATACAAGATTCCCGTCTACGATGCAGCCTCCTGTTTTATTGCGTATCCGTGTGATGTTGACGGTTTCTATAGAGGTGGCGTCCCAACGATCGTATTAAGAGGTGTTTTGAACGAGGCCGGAGGTCATTGAAGACGTAGATGGAAACTGTAGATGAGGAATTTATTCACAGAGAGTGTATTACCTACAGTAGATGGTGATCAGCACACCTTTTAGGGGAGAGGAGTACCGGCACAGAGGCCAAGCAATGAATTGTGGACAGGTTAATAGCAAAGCATATTTCAGCCTCCTAAAACAAGTTCCACCTTAAAAAATAAATCACCATCTGTTTTATTGAACACTGTACTTTGAATATTATCCTGACTTTACCTTGCCATCAGGCAGACGTTTTTTAACAGGTAACTGAAACTATAAAAATGTATAGTACCTTAACATGCTGATTTATTCTCGTGTGACTATTTTGTCTTAACCTGTTAATTGGGGTACAAACTAAAGCGTCATCTCACCAAAATGACACAGACAAGCCAACTGAGGATGCAACTGTAGACTCAAGAGGTAGGCCGTAGTACTAAATTGTGGCCTCTATCCCTTTAAATCAAACTTATTTGTGAAAGAAAACCTTATTCCCAGGTCATTAACAACACACTTCTTAAAGCTACTATAAAAGAGGCATGACGTTTATTAAAATAGGGTTTAAAATGAAAATTTATCAACACTTGCGTGCAAAGATCTCATTGAAGCGTAACAAAAAGAAGATAAAACAGGAGAGGAGACGGATGATCTCACTTACATTACGTTGTTAAATGTATCAAACAGTTTCAATCTTTGATCTGACAACAAAAACTGAACACACATTGTGTTGTGTGTGTTGGATCCACCTCGTGAAAATGATCCATTCGAAATGTCAGGCAATATCTCAACCCCGGGGTGAGTTATCACCGCCGAACTGTAGTGGTATCAACTACATTACACTCACCTCTCCGAACTCACTCCACACGGCACAGCAACCCCGGCAGAAGAGCTGACCCGAAACGCATTACCTAAGTAATGGTACGGTCGTAACTGATGGCGGTGGTTGTTGGCAGACACTCCACATTCTGCAAACTCTGCACTCACCGGGACCCTGCTGCCATTAAAGTTAAATATGCACTGTCTCACGAGTCGAAAGAAATCCCATTCGAGTGACCAAGTGATGGCGTTTAGGTTTAGCGGGAACACACAGTTCATTCCTGCTGTGGGGATTTATCAAGTTGGTCTAGCTGTCTTACACGCGTAATGCATTCACTTAGACACCACGGAATGCAGTTACAAATGGATCTACGCTGAAGGATCGTTACCAGACATCTTAATGACAAACACGTTTTAGATGTAGTTACTGATTTTATATGCAACATTTGTTTGAGAGATGATAAATTTGACGTACGAAAACGCAAAACAGAGGATGTTGGGGTAGATGGTGAGGCACACACACCACAGAGTGATCTCTGTGCTGCAGTGCTTGGATCTAGACCAGGGGTCTTCAACATTTTTTCAGGCCAAGGGCCCCCAAACTGATGGAGAGATTAAGCAGGGACCCCCTACTCACTATACGTGTTCTACATTAAACTCGACCCAGCGCCCTTTATAAATATACATTATTATTATCATTTTGCACTCAGTATTTAGCTATTGAAATAATAACCAGGTTCAAATATATTTTTTTTTTATTTCAAACATGTGCAACAGTAGGGAGGCCATGCAAACGCCTTAAACATAACCTGACAGATAAAGAAAATAACTGTGAGTCAAGCTTTAATTTTAATTTTTAATTAAAAAATACGTATAAAATGTCTAATCAACTGAAAATTTTTGCAGTCTCCCCTGCAGTACCTCCGTGGGTCCCATAGGGGTCACTGTTGAAGTCCTATGATTCTAGACAATTAAAACACTTCACATTAGATGTAAGATAACTGTGGTTTTAATTCCAACGCATAGTTTGGAATAGTTGGAATTGTTTTTAAATACCAAAATATAACCTGTCCTGCAGGGAAACTCACGTACTGGAGTAGACTCCACAACAGCCAGGATGCTGCACAATCAGAAGCTAATAAAAGACCAGACACTAGGATGTGTTAGTTCAGCTTCTTGCACCATGTAAGCTTAAAGAAATGTTCTAGCGCTGGCTATTGAGCAAGCCCAGGCTAGAGTTCAGATGTTCAATACTACTGACACGCAACATTTCCCAGACACTGGCAGGATACTTTTAAATATTTAATGTGTTCAAATTGGAGGCATGCATGGAAATGAAATCATGAATACACTTATCCCAAACTCAAATCCGGTTAGCCTTAGACCAACAAGCATGGCCCACTGGGAGCAAACAAAGAGGGGGGTTTGGCTCATGCTTATTCAATTTTTACAAGACATATTCATTTCTTCTTTTGTGCGTGTGTGTGCAGAATGCTCGGCCCACTGTTTGTAGTCTATTGCTCGCTGGTTGCTGGTTGTGTGCTTTCTGTGCCCATGTTGGCTCTGAGGAAAAAGGACTCAGCAGACAGTGACTGAAATGGCTCTCCTCTGAGAATATAGTAGCTAATAGCAGTCCCAGTCCTTGAGTTTTGAGGTTATCCCATTCAATCACTCCTCTCCACTTCAGCAGACACATTACCGAGCTGCAGACACCCAGGCATTATGGTATGGCTGGCAGTATGACCAGCAATGGGTCTCAACAGCTTGCTCTTCCCCCTGGTGTTAAATTAAAGCCCTTAAAATGTAATCCAGTCAGCAGGATAAATAATTTAACATCATGTTTGTTTTTGAGGCTTCAAATACATCAGTCGTCGACCTTCCGACGTACAGTAACTTGAGATAACATACGCGTTGTTTGGTGCTATAAAAAAAAAAATATATTTTAGATTTAAATAAAAGAAGAATGAGAATGTGTAAAGCAGACTGAAATGTTGTGCCATCTGTGCTCTGCGCTATAGGGAGACTCCTCCTATTCACACTTCTGTGATTTCCAGTGCATCCCGGCCCAAGGTGACTGACACTTACACAGTGGCAGTGCAGCATGTTCAGAGAGCCATAGCTAAGTTTCTGACAGTAGGCACAGAGGTTCTGACAGGACATGACCCCACTGAGAATATGACTATTGGCTGGGAGCTATTTTTTTTCCACTAGAATTTTGCCTTCAAAGGAGCCAAATTAAATATGCCGTATATATTTGAAATAATGTGACTAATCAGATTTTTTATTAAGTCAAATTGGAATTTGTATTCATTTCAGTTTTTTTGCGACGATATGCGAATATTTGCATATTTATCTTTTTTATTTTAAGAAAGCATGAAACTGAAGATATTCTTTGAAGATGAGTCAGAGATTTTATTCTTAATGTGGGATCATGAAGCTGATGTAACGCGCAGTGTCGTGGTAAAAGAGAGGCCTTCACCTCTTAAGAGATTCAAGTTAGACTGCAAGTGTTAATTTAATTTATTTTAGCTTTCTTTTTATCTCTCTCTCTGTTTTTGTCACAACCAAAACCTATATTTGCCTGCGATATTGTTGGGATGGTAACAAAGTGTTGTTCTTCTCCAACTTACGAACATGAACACGGTTTGTAGAGTGAGTCACTCAGAGAAACATTGGTGAGGAGCCAGGAATGCGCCACTAATTAGATGCAGCACATGCAAATATCACTTTTTGACTTGCGGTTCTTGTTTTGTAATACCTCTGTGACACGTAGGGTACAGCGGTAGTTTGTTTACTTCGTTCCCACTGACGTTTCACCCGTAATCTGGCAGCTACTGTCATTCGACTCATCAGTCATGAAGGATTTTTTTTGTAGTAGATTTGCAGTACTTATTTTTCCCCTGTAATAAAACAAACTTCACTTTTACAACAGAAAGACACTTATTTATTACTTCAAATGTCACAAACTTTGCTTTATGTTAACTTTATATTTAAATTTAAATTCCAAATAACTACACAATATATTTAACGAAATAAAAACAGGTTTTGTGGGGCATGAATTGTAATAGATTTAATATTTCCTCTCATCCATGTTGCTCTTCTGGCGATCCGAGTCCAGACCTTCTAATGTTGCACTGTTGGCTCCCGGTTTGCAAGGTTTTATTAGCTTTGTGTGACAGCTCTCCTCTATCCACCCTCTCCCTGTACCTGCCTGATTCTAACACTGCTTGACACTTCTGCTGATGCATAATTCAGCGAGGAACTAATTACCCTGGCAGCTGGCACAAAGAAATTTCCTCCCTGCCCTACTGTTGCAGCAGCTCCTCACACTTTGTCAACACAGAATACCCTGCTGCCGGGCACAGCACCGCACGCCGCAGAGTAAACCGCATCGCTGTTAACTCTTTGAATTAAAGTGGAATGGAGTGGCTTCCAGTGTTATCTGGATGAGCGCTGTGACAGGCTAGACATCTACATGTGAGACACAGATAGGGAAAATATTCATGGCTGTCTCCGCCTACAAAGTGCGATCAAAATAAATGATTCACCGTCGTGGCTGCTCAGTTTCAGTCCGGGCTTTATTCTTCTCTGATTGTGCCTTTCTCTCTTACTTCTATAATATGAATTGCAAATCGCGGCGAGCCAAGAGAATTTCTGCATTCACCTGTTGAAGGTGGGAGTTCTAAAATGAGCTCTGTTTCAGAATTTCCACGAAAGCTTAATTGGGAATGCATCTGTTTTTATCTTGCCGCGTGGATCAAACAGCTGTGGCGCCACTTGAAGAACGTACTCTAAGACGCTCAAATCACTGAAGAATATTACCATGACGGTGATCACTCAGAAATAATGTATCAGTGGCGATTACACCTTGTCGTCTCTCTTGAGTGACTGGCAACATGATACAGACAAGCTCCAGTTGTGAAGATTACTCTTAGTTATTTTTAATGCTTATGCGAATGAGTATTCTTCTTAGAGGATAGAGAGTACGGGCCAAGGATTTTAAAGTTTGCATTCGCTCACTGCAGCCCATCCTCTCATCACAAGATCCCTCGAGCTAATGCCACAGCAGTTAGACCTGCAAGGTTCACGGTCTTTATAATCAGGCGGCTCATTTGGATATGCATCAGTCATGCTCCAGGCGACTGTTTAGAAACACTTCTTTTCCTCTGTGAAAACGCATCAGTTGTGTTTAACATTCAAATTAAGCGGTTTATTCGAGTCACAAACAGAACAATTTCTTTTCGCAGATACGGTAGATGTAATATAATTGTATGTTTCAATACATAAATGCGGTTTTAATTGGTAGATAATAATATTTTTTCATAATAATAACACCAGACTATCTGACTTCCAGTTACTAACTCAATATATGGATTACCCATGTGTCTCCAAAGAGAAAATGTGACATGTATTGATCCTTAATGCACCATTAAGTTAATATATAACGTGCTAAAGACCATTTGGGCTGTATTGTGAACGTGTTGCAGTGATTTGAACTTGACGGATGACGTATCCAAATGTTGATATAATTGGATTTCACATATTTTAAAACAGCACTGCCTCCAGAATCCTCATCAGCCGCTCTGAAGAGACCGTGCTGCAGCAAAGCCCTGTGTGAATTTTAACATTAATAACTCTGTCAGTTGGTAAGCTAAAAACCAATTGGAGGGTATATAAGTCATTAGAAGTCACAGATGTTATTTCTTATCTAGACACTGTATGATATATTATGTGAAAAAGTGATTGTTGAAAGGTGACTCTGAAGTCTGACGAGTTTGTACTTTCTTCGCCTTTTACTCAAACGTTTGTATACTTTGGCAGCTATTAGACGCTACTTTTGAGAAGCTCGTCTCTGGTGATTGGGTCATTTTAATATACGGTTATGAATGACAGTTGAAATTGAAAGTTGCTGGTATGGACAGCAGTGCTAAATAGATAGCCTAAGGCATACTTTATCTATTTTATCAAGTGCGAAATATAAATCGGTGTGTGCAATACACTGATGTCTAATACTCTACATATTACACAATACAAGTGCAGTATTATTCGACAAAGTTTTGAACTTTGTATTAAATTTTATTCTTGAGGCTCAACCTGCATTTATTCATTCAGAAAATTAATCTCAGCCTTGCTCATTTTCCCTCGACGGAAAGGCACAAAAAGAGACAGCATGAGGTCAAGAAGCGAGCGAGGATGAAAGTGCGATAACGGCCCGAGAACAGATGGGAGTGCACGGGCTTGTGGTTGACTGTGGAGGTTAATTGTTTATTTGGTCCAGTGGCCGTAGTCTGTTTAGGTTATTGTTATCGGGAGGGATTGAAAATTCGGCATCCAGGGCCTTTAAGACCTCGGATATGTGCAGGCTGAGCGTATTGCAATATCTTGAAATATAAAGGGATGGATGCTATTAGAGGCGCAGTGATGGTTGGAGACACCCGAGGCATTGGCAAATGTGACGGGGAAAGGGTGTGATGCTTTCACTTTTTGGCAAAGAGTATAGACCTGTAGGCTCGAAGCACTGATGTGATGGAGGTGACACTTGACAGTTTGTCGAGAGTGTGGATTTTGCTTTCTTTAGATGTAACAGTACACATTAGTTTACAGTAAAGGTGGAGGATTATCACCTATAACCTACTGGATGTCAGGAATCCCTACATAATAAGCAAGATGTTAGGAAATTAGGTGCTTGTACAACTATTGGGGTGAGGGCATCCACTTTTCTAAGCACTTTCAGAATGTTATTTGAACGTTAAAACTTGGTTTTATGCTTAAAAATCAAGCTTGGGGTGAAGAATTTGGAATGAATGTTGGGGTTAGGGCATTAGTTGTGATGGTTAAGGTCAGCGTAATGGGCTACATCATAAAATTAGTCCATACAAGTGCGTGTGTCTGTAGGTTTTTCAGTGCCGTGGTAGCACCACGTCTAAATAAATAAGTTCCTACAAGGAGTGTGGGTAAATGTGTTGAAACAGTTTCGTTCTGATAAAACACCTAGCTGACAAAGCTGTGATGTTATTTCAGCACATACCTGTTAGTTGCGTAAGACTGTCAAGCAAGTAGCGCGATGGCTTTAGAACAGAGACCTAATAGATTTGGCAGCTGAGCCAGGCTCATAACTCTGCATGACAGTGTCACATTTTGAGCAGATCACTAGAATCCAATTAATCTTGGTTATATCCGCATAAAACCCCTGTGCTTTTTCATCTAATGAAGCCAGGCAGCTTCTTCATTTCCTCCCCGCCCTGCGCTGTGTTCTCATGACAACAGGCTCCCCGTCCAATACTGCCAACTGCTATGCTGCCCATGGCTGCGGTGCATTTCAGGCTCTCCCAGTCCCCTCAGATCCCTCAGTTGCAGGCAGGAGATCAAAACAATCCACAGTTGCGCTATTTGTAGTTAAGACCGCAATCTCAAATTTTATTTTATTGAAACAAACAAAAAGCCGGATGAAGCGTCCCGACTACGAGCATTAATTGCAGATGACTGGAGTTATTCTGAGTACCATAAGTATTCCTTACTGCTGAAGTGTCTCGTTCAAGATGAAAGGGTTTAAACCTTCTTCGTATACTCTCTATCCTCGGCATGGTCGATGAGCTTAGTAAACAAAAGGACATTAAACCCATCTTGTGCGCTCCATGCGTCTGCTGGACCAGATTAGGCAGTACCCTGCTTTCTGCAGAAGATCGCCCCAGATGCCGAGCCTCTTGTTCTCATGGTGAGCCGAGAGACAACACATTATTTGACGGCGACAAAAAGCTTTGAAGAGAACAAGGTCATTTTGAAAATCAAAGTGAAACACATTGTTAGCGAAGAAACATGCAAAGTGGAAATTGAACGGGCAGACCTTACAGATGAAGTCTTCTCTCAGTTTTACTGACATTTCCACTATAGAGCGGTGTCCATCCCTCAGTGCCGTTTTGACACATATAGTATCCGATAGTAGTGGCTGTTTGTTAATAAATCCCAACAATTTGTGAGCCTATAAAAATTTTTCCTCCAAAGTAAAAGTGGGCATTTTCTTCAGCACAACTGACAGAGCTCTGGCAACTGGTGCATGAGCTGTTTATGAAGCCCACTCTGCCTCTGTGGAGTGAAAGCTTTTACAGGGACACATCCACTCCATTAAGGCATGACCGTGACATCCCTGAAGGACGTCCAAGGACAGTCAAGTTGCATCAGCTGGTTTAGCCTTGATTTGTTTGACATGTTTCCTTTACGAATGCCGAAAAAATAATCACCTCCGCCGCTTAGCATTTAAGAAGCCGAAACAATTAACAGGCATGTATGCATCCTGTGGTAATGTCACTTTGAATCCTATCAGTATCAGTGCAGGGGAGCTGCAGCACTTACGACGCATGCAGGCTTCTTACATACATAATTCAAGATCACATCCCCTATCCATCCAAATGTCCCTCCGTTGTACCATCCATAGCACTAATCCGCCCTCATTCAAACCTCATCTCCTCTCATGGCCTTTTCCCTGTAGCCACACACGAGCCAGAGCTTTGCGCTGTCAGGTTAAAATAGGATCACACGAGACTGTCATTGTGACGGCGTGATCAAAGTGGCTCGCACCAGGCCCAGATGCATCATGCCAAATGTGTACCTTCAGTGTGACTTTACAGTGAAGTACCTCAGAATAGCATGGGAATGCCAGATCTTGCTCATTCATAAAGTAGATGCCATTCAGTAGATGGCCTCTCAACAATTATCAGCAGGCTGCTGATCTTCAGGCTTTTATGCGGCACGATGGGTTTCTGTGTTTAGAAGTCTGCATTTATGTGTAAATTTGTGATCTTAGGGTTGCTGCTCTGCTGTTACGGCTCTCCAGATGTCAGTCCACTGTATATCTATAGGGTTCAGATCAGGCCCTTCACTGGGCCGCTCTATAAGGCTGATTCTATTTGAGTCGCGTCATGGTGTTCCTGTTGCTGTGATGTCAAGTGCCACCTTTCTGCTGCATGGCATGCTTCTACTAGAGCTTCAGCTGGCAGTCAGCCACTCTGACGTTATCCTGCGGGATACTTTGATTAAGCTGGGAAATCCTTTCCCCCTGGATGATGACAAGCTGTCTTAAAACTGCCTTTATCCACTACGTTGGGTTTTCTCTTCCTCTGAATTTTGATTATGAAGTGATTATCTGAGCAGGGCACCCATTTCCAGGAGAATGTCCACATTGCTACATTATTTATACTTTTGTCTAACTGATCTGAAGTTATACGTTTGATAATAGTTTTGTTTTATGCAAATCAGCAATACTTCTGTCTTTTTTGTGAGGCATGGCATCTTAAATTGTACATTCTGCAAGTCAAAGTCGATAGATATATAGATCTATACAGAAAAACAGATTTGAAAGATATTGAAGTTCTGTAATAATATGAATATCTCATGTTTGTAAAAAAAATATACAGTAGTGGCAGCAATGGTCAGTCCATTTGTTTCCTCACAGGGAGGTGTTGTATAGTCTTATGGCCTGAGGGAGACCTCCTCAACAACCTCCTCAACCTGCCTGTAGGGCAGGACAGAGGCAGCAGCCTGTCACTGAATGAGCCCTCTCTGCCTGACTATGGTGCTGTGCAGAGGGTGGTGGAAACTGTTCATAATGGTCCTTCAAGGTCCTTGCGTCTGTTACTGATGTCAGGGACTCCACTCTAGGCTCTGTCTTTACCGCAGACCCTGCCTTCTGTTATCAGTTTGTCCAGCCACGAGGTGTCCTTCTTCTTTGTGCTGCTTCCCCAGCTCACCACAGCGTGCAAGAGGACACTGGCAACAATAGTCTGGTAGAACATGTCCAGCAGCTTCCGGTACGTATTAAAAAGTCCTTGCCTCCTAAGGAAATCGAGATGGCTTTTTTTTTTTTTTTTTTTTAATACTGAATTAGCCAACCAGTCCAGTTTGTGATCCGGCTGTAGACTCAGGTAATTATAGGTCTGAACCACCTCTACACACCTCTGGAAATCCACCATCATCTCTTTAGTTTTAGCTGAATTGATAAGAAAATCAATCTTGCAGTCTTGCTCGATCCTCTGCTTTTCTTTTCTAAAGCTTGGGTTCACATGCTTTCATGTAGGGTGCCACACCTTCAGTTGCATGCTATATGTTTAGGTGTGTGTTTGGTAAAGAAAAGGCCAGACCCCAACTGGCAAAAGTTTGGAAATTCTTAAAAAAGAGAAAATCCATCAAGTGGACGTTTTGTAAAAATGAAATGACTTGTGTCTGCTTATTGGCCTAAAAAAAAGAAGATAAAACTAAAGATTATAGATTTATATGTAAGTTTAGGTTATTCTTTGTGATAATTCGCAGCCACTCTTTTAAACATTTAGCTTTACTGTAAATATTTAATGACTGTGTTCTTAGTTAAATGTAGCACATCTAAATTACATGTTGAACACACATAAGGAGGCCTTAGGTTAAAAATAAAGTGGAACATCGTGGGACTTTATTTTATATGATAGGTTGTGGTTAAATGTACTTTACATGTTAGAGCAGTCACAATAATGTTAAAGCCAAATTTGTGATTTCAAACAAGGAAACTAATTAAACGCAGAATTAGAGTGCATACCAAATGAAGCCTGTCTGGATGTAGAGTCACCTAATTTTAAATGTTCCCACCCTTGAAGGTTTTCCCACAGGTTTGTCCCAGCGTTTTTGCTATCCCGCATTGTCTCCCAATCCACTAAAAGAATGCATCCTTACCTGTATTACGATGCGATGTATTCTACATATATAATTATGCATGCTTTTCAAAATAACTGCTCGTGTACAGGTGTACAGATATCAGGCACACACCAACAAAGCTCTGCCTTACTGCTCAAGTGCTAATTTGAGAAGGAAAACCTGAGTGCTGGCCCATGGCAAACATATGGCTACCAGGAAATTATTTGTGCAAATCACACCCTATAAAAAGAAAAACTAATAAAGGGGGCTTAGTGAGGCAAGCTCTATTTTACACTACATTACACCCTGAGACAGTGACAGAGAGAGCAGGGGAGATAGGGTAGAGTTAGGCAATTGTGTTGTCGATGAATGTACCCAACTTCCTCTCCGTCATTTATCTTGTTCCAAATGGTGTACGCAGACCTGGGTTGTGCAGTCTGCAACAGCAACTGAAGATGCATCCACGTGGGGTATAATCCTTACTTCTGCTTTCGGTAACAGATAGTAGTGAAAAATGGCATAGTCTGCACTACTGTCTGTATTTATATTCTCACCTTACATACCTTCGCAGACATAATATTTCTGGTCTTCGTTGTTGGCTTCCTCAGTTCAGTACTGTATTAACATTTACACAGGCTGGTGAACCTTTAGCCAGAGGTCATGTCTTTAAGCAACACCGTGAAGTGTTATAATTAAAGCTCCTTGCTAGTTGTTATGCATCTTCACACCATTTGTTTTTTTTGTTTGTTTTTTGAAAAATCACCACATCCGGACCTTGAAATCACAGGAAACCGAAAATGTATGTGCATATGTTTACATGCAAAAACAAACCTTGACTGGCCCGACTCACTGGGAGCTCTGCCTCAGTAACTAACACCAGCTGATTAATGGAGCTACCCAGTCTTGCCCGAGGAGCAGATAAGCAGTGTATCGCTGTTCCAAAGCCTTTCTACATGACCTTGAGAGAGAGCACTGTACACGGAAATAGGCGTGGGGCTCCCATTAGCTCAGTCCGCTCTCATTTGGCCTGGCTCCAGTGTCACAGCTACCGTCTGATCAAATTCACATTCACTGCCTCGAGAGCCAGCCGTCGAGGATGTACTCTGTGTAGCTTACACATTCATCTTGGTATATGAGTTGATAGCTTTAAAAGGGTCAGCTCACGCGCTCGGAAGACAGAATAATGTTCGTTGCATTTTAAACAGACTCGGATGGTTGCAGTGTCGGGGCTAGATTGTGGACTTACAAAAGTGTGGATGTGCAGTATTTCTCACGTCCGTTTCAAGAAAACCCCGTCAAAGCTTCTCATGAGAATCACTCGTCACTGTAATTAATGGTGTCATTTCATTTTTAACCAGAGACATGCAGACATGGTATGTTTTTAGTGAAACTAACGAAATCATACACTACCAGCCAAATGTTTGGGCACATTTTTTCACTGAATTGAATGAGAAGGTGTGTCCAAACATTTAACTGGTTGTATATGTCAGGAATAGGCATATTCTCCAGTGTACCATTTGTAGTTATCATAAATATAATAAAATGTATCTGTCTATAAGAGATCAGAATTTGTAAAAACCTGTTTTGTTTAATGTACAGTGGATTTTATTGTACTCACAAACACATAATAATATCACATGATTGGACGAGACAGAAAGTCTTAATTAGTGCTTGGTGAACTTTAGAGGTACAAGGAGACAGATTATGTTACCTTGAGACCGAACCAGGCTAGCTGTCTCCCCTTGTTTCCAGTATCTGTGATAAGCTAATTTGCCGATCAGCTAATGCGCTGTAACTTAATAAGACAAACGGTTTATGAGTGTGGTGTCAGTCGTCTCATCTCTCCAGAAGGCGAATACGCATATTTACCGAAATGTCCAATTATCCCCATTTATAAACTGACTCAACATAAAGACATTAAAAGGCCCTGACAATACTTCAAGGCCCTATCAAACTCACAGGTATGTATGATCATGTCAATTTGTGAAAATCCATCTATTTGTTGAAGTGCCCTAAGCTTTCTAGCTGTGCACTGTATTTGCAATACATGCAGTACATTGAAACACAGGAGGTGAACTTCTCCTTTATGCCACAAATGTATCTAATCATGTTTTATTCAGTTTAACTGTATACAAGACTGCTTTTGATCATCATCAGACCACTTTGATAATTTAAATAAACTTGTTTTCTTTAACACATTTATCACTTAAACCTTATTTTAATCAGGGAACTGTGTATCAACACATAAAAATAGCGAGAAAGGTTGTTATCTTCACACCTTAAACGTCATTTAAATGGTATGAAAAAAAAATGTCTGTTTATCTTATCGCGGGGAGTGAGCAAAATACAGCTATTGCATTGTTATTCGGCTATCTCCTGCACAAAAGGTTTGCTGTGCGCCCTGGCAGAGCTCTGTTGGCTCCCAGCAGCAGAGTGACTGAAAGGTCAGCCTGTCTGTTCATCTCACAGCATGAAAGAACAGCGGCAAAGGTAATATCACGTGAACAAGCTGTGCATCACACATTACACAACGCACACACACACATGCATGGAGCAGAGGCCTTATCATTAATCAGCGAATGAACAGATAAGACTAAAGGGTCCTAAATGTTAGGATATCTGGATGAACAGCTCTACTAGCATAATGCCATACACGTACAAAAGGATACAATCTGAGAATGTCCCTGCTGCTGCTGTGACATGTACTAAAGCAAAGATTGATGTTTTTATTTGATAAGCAGCGTGTGATATCTTTATTCTCTTTGACAGCTTAAAGTAGTATGGTTTTTCCAAAAAAAAAAAAAAAAAATGCACAGTTGCTTGGTCCAAGTACACTTTCCTGGTAAGCTGTCAGCGTGCAACCTTTCATACACAAAACCAGACACTACTGTGATATTTTGTGCCACAGACACCTGTGACACAAAACCTTTTTTCTCGCTGAAGACTCTAATGTTTGCTGCCGCACATGGAAGAACAGTCTTAAATAAAGAACAGACTGTATTTACATGCTTTGTAGTCTGGTCACCGCAACGAAAATTTGACCACAAAGTAGGGAATAAAAGCTCAGTTCAAGCCTTTTTAGATCAGCATACAGTGCAGTCAGGAGGTATTATCACAGGATTTTTTTGTAGTATTAATTGTGTCCTTTAGGATGTTGGATAAGAAATAAAAAAAAAAAAAAAAACAATTATGAGGATAATTTACTGACTTTCATCTTTAATTTGAGGGTGTTGTCTCGGCTTCTCTTCAGGCATTAAGACCTTTTAATACGTAGCCTTGCCAGATTGGATGGAAAGTAATTTAAGAAAGAAAGAAAGTAATTATGAACTTTAATAAAGTCATTATATTTAATGTGTGTTTGCAAATCCAGACAGTGGCCAGCTAAAGTCCATAACAAACCCAAGAGTAGTGCGGTGGGTGTCTTTTTTTATTTATTTTTTTTTTACCAGTGATACACTGCATCTCTTTGTTTCCCCTGTTTTCAGCGTTTTAATATTTCACCCTGGCTTCCAGCACATGAAACACATCTTCTGCCAAGCAGGAAACATTTCACTGTTTGTAATCTTAGCAATAATGCAGAAATATTATCTCCCTGTTCTGGTAGCGATAGCAATAACACCACCACTGCTGACATACGTATTCTACCATCTTTTTAATACTTTCCAAACAGTAGTAGAACATGATCACATTCCTTGTAATCCTTACACTGAACGCTGTGGTTCTCTTTTTATCTATAACATCAGGAGGTTTTCTTGGATGCCTCCAGAGTTTGTCGGAAATGGGAAGTTCATAGAGTCCAAGTTACATTAGTGGCTTATCTTTTTTTAAACATAAGATCCAAAATATTCCTAGCTGTTGTACTCTGCTCCGACGCTGTGGTTTCTCTGCTACGCAGTTCTGGCAAAATGTCATTGCTAGTAGACATAAAGATCACTTCTGATGCTCCAGCATGTTAATGTCACGATAAATGCTGGATTTAAAACTTGTGTAAATGTTGTTTAATCCAATAGAAATGTCATGGAAGGAAGGTGGGAGGACACTCGCCACCATCTCAGAAGTGAAGTGGTTCGGCTGTAGACGAGTCATCAACAGATTGCATCACTGTGGTTTTACATATAGTTAATGCAACACGGCCGTGCTGTTATCTCTTGATGACTCTTGTTGTGTCTGTGTGTGTATGTTGATTCGTCTGGCCCACATACACTACAAAGTTAAGAGACAAAATGCACAGAGAATAAATTGTCTGGCTTCTCCATTTGCTCCAGCAATTTCAAGAGCACCGAGGCAAGCGGAGTCACACCCGCGACAGGAACCAGAGTAAACTGTTTAGTGTTTAAAATTGGCTGATTCACCCAGACAGAGGCAAATTGTCAGCTGAACACTCTCGGGCTGTGGCTGTGGCCTTGTTGCTTAGTTAAGGAGCTTCCTCTTTCTTTTTCTGCTTATAGCTCTTTACTTGCAAGGGATGCGGTCAGACTGAGCCTCCAGGGACAAACATTTACTTTTAATTACTGCAAATTTATATGAGCGTTATAAAAAAGATATATTTGTCATTAAGGTATAAGTAGGACAGAACATTACATGAGGACGCGAGGCTTTAGGTGAACTATGTTCAGGTTTACCGAATCTGTACTTTCTTTGTTGGTAGAAAAGTTGGGTTGGGCACTCATAATTATAAAGAAATTTATCTCCCCATGCTGTGTGTTCATTAAAACATTCATTTCTCTAATGAGTTTGAATGTGAGCACACGCATAAAACATTAAACATTTTTAAATTACTTCATTACAAAGAGGTGGAATCCTTTCAGGCCATTAATAAAGCCATTACAAGTGTTTTCATGGGCACCTCATCGTGGTAGATGTTCTTATCAGAGCAGAGCAGAGCCCAGCTGGCAAAAGGAGGACGGCAATGCCGGTGTCTGTGGTATGGGCTATGGTGAAGAGGGAAGGAGATGAAAGAGGACAGAGGAGTCGGTCAGCAATACCCCCAGTCAGCCTCGGGCTATGCCCTCAGCTCTTTCCTGATGGCCCCCCAACACTGTCAAACTCCCGCAGCTATCACACACATTTCTAATATCTCCTGATTTCCTTTGTCATATTCTTCATTACAGAAAGTTTTGGTTGAGCGCCATGAAAATGTTTAATTTTCATTTCAACTCTGGGATACCCAATCTTTACCCAAAGCATCATTTTTGATTTAATAATACATCCTTTTGACCATTATTTCCACTGGTTATGACAGACATGTACTCACCAGTGCAAGAGCTGAACTCTGGGAACCCCAGTCCAAACCAATAAGGCTTAATACCTTACACACCTGTTTAATTTAAGGCCTTCAGTCAGTATCCGCCCAACGAATAACAACTTAAGTTGTCTAAAATTTCACGGGTACAGGTTTGGATTGCTCAACTCTGACTGAACCCGCGGCTCATTTCCAAATCGATGTAGCTGTCATCAGTGTCACTTAATTTCATCTTAGAATTTACACTGCGTCGGTAGCGGCTGTCCTCAGCTGCAAGTAAATGTGTCTAGACAAGGCTAGATAGCGAATGTGACTCTCAAGTCAGGAAAAGTGTGAATGATCGTGACGTAGATTCAAACGGAGTGAGTGAGATGCAAATCCTCTCCGCTGTGCTCTGTGGGAGGGGTGCGATCATGGCTGCTGCTTGATAGAACTGGTTGAGAAAGGCAAATAATAGGAAATTATTGGGCCTGACATGTCTCCACAACCACATTCACGATGACCTACTACTGATTAGTAACTTAAAAGCAGACGTGTGATTTTCAGACTTTCACTTCGGTTGTAAACAACACCTTGCTTAGACTTCCTGTCAGTCTCATATCAGCCTGCTGCTGAGCCGTATTCCCCAGACTTCCAAAACATCAGAGGAGACATATTTGTTTGTGCTCTTGCGTCTGTTGGTTCTGCTACACGGCACTGGATTTGGAATATTAACTAATGTTTTCGTATCGTTCCAGACATCAATTACGGATCATCTGTGCTAATGAGCTTCAGTTTCCTTCTGCTGAAAGAGAGCAGGTCGGAAGGTGTGTTGAAAGAACATCAGGCGACACAAGGAACTGATTGCCTAATTGAACTCAGATATGTTTATTTTCTCTCAATCAATAAGCTTAGCACAGGTCTGACGTCTCTTTTTCTTTCTTTTTTTTCTTTTTTCGCACCAGCCCTCGAACCATTACACAGAATTAAATCTAAAAACTGTACAATTATGCAATTTAATTCTCTAGGGTATGATGTAGCATAGAAAGGTGGACTTCTTACATAAACAGCTTAAATTGAGGTTAATATTCGTAATCAACAGTATCTTGTGTAAAATCTGTATCTTTTTTTTTGTGAAGGACGTAATACAAAAAAAAAAATCACAGTCTTTAGTTCTTACTTGTTGGATAAAACACGATGAGAAAATCAATTTGGCCTCAGTGAGAAAGGATTACTGTATTTCATAAAGGGAGGTGAATAAGACCTCAGCAGAATCGGGTCCTTTTGCAGAATAAGATGAATACAGTACTGGGCAAAGGTTTTAGCCAGGTGTGTGTGTCAATTAACAAAATCTAGTGAATGAATAGAAGAGAAATCTGAATCAAATCAATATTTTTTGCCTTTGCCTCCAAGACAGCATCAGTTCTTCTACTTGCACACAGTTTTTGAAAGGAATTCGGCTGGTAGGTATCTTCCAAACATCTCGGAGAACTAACCTCAGATCTTATGTAGACATAGGCTTCCTCAATTCCCTCTGTATCTTTGTGTAATCCCAGACATGTTGAGATCAGGGCTCTGTGCGGGCCATGCCTTCATTTCTAGGACTTCTTGTTCTTCTTTACGCTGAAGATAGTTCTTAATGACCTTTGCTGTATGTTTGGAGTCTTTGTCATGCTGCAGAATAAATTTGGGGCCAATCGTACGCCTCCCTGATGGTACTGCATGATGGATAAGTATCTGCCCGTATTTCTCAGCATCGAGGACACCGTTAATCGTGACCAATTCCCCAACTCCATTTGCAGAAATGCAGCCCCAGGAACCTCCGCCATGCTTCATGCTTCGCTGTTGCCTGCAGACACTTCAGTGAACAAACTGCCTTCTGCTACAGCCAAACATTTCAAATTTTGACTCATCAGTAACCTGCTGCCATGGTGCATAGTTCAGTCTCTTGGACTTGTTTCCATGTCAGAGGGATGGATTTTTGGCTGCAACTCTTCCATGAAGGCCACTTCTGGCCAGACTTTCCAGACAGTAGATGGGTGTACCTGGGTCCCGCTGGTTTCTGCCAGTTCTGAGCCGATCATCCGATTTCAAAGGGAAATAAACTTGATGTGTTTTTCATCTGAACTACTACTGCAGCTACGATTCTACAAAATCTCTGTCTTTGTGCCAGTGTACCTATAAGAATTGGTGCTTGTGATTTAGATTTTTCTTTTCTTCACTCACCTTGAATTTTGTATGATTCAAATACTTTTCCAAAACTGCATCTGTATTATTATTAGTGAAACAACACTGACTGGTTGCACATTGCAATTATTACCTAATCACACTCATTTAAATTAAAATTATTTGAGCTGAGTGTGATGAAACAATTGAAACAATTTCCATTCACAGTTAGCGTTCAATTGGATCATCATTTATTTTTCACCAGGACAGTGACTCCAAACACATCTCCAGGCTGTGTAAGGTGCTATTTGACCAAGAAGGAGAGTGGTGGAGTGATGTGCCAGATGACCTGGCCTCCACAGTCACCTGATCTAAACCCAATCAGGATGGTTTGGGATGAGATGGACTACAGAGATAAGGCAAAAGGGCCAGCAAGTGCTCATCTACTCTGGGAACTCCTATAAGCCTTCAGCAAGAATCTACAATCTAAATATGAAAATAAAGAAAATAACATTAAATGCGAAAGTGTGTCCAAACTTTTGTCTGCTAGTGTCTAATTGAGGCCCATGGGTCACTGGACTGTAAAAACTGTTTTAACTTTCCATGCAATCTTAATGGATACTAAGACACACCGCATAAAAACTCTACCATTCTTTCATTATTCTACTGTATTCAGTAAAGCATCAAACGAAAATCAGTTTCCATTATATTTCTCTTTAACACTGAACTGGAATCTTTCCCTTAGATTTAGTGGACTGGCATTGTTTTCTCCCATATGTCATCTTCCCCATGCTTTTGATGGATCACTCCTCTCGGTAAACAATAAAGTATATCAAGGAGCAAAGAGGGGTGAGAGATTGAAAACAGTTGGAGGAGCTGATTACCTCTTATCTTTCTCTTTCTCTGGAGTGAGAGGGCACTCTTGTCCGAAGGCCCCTTGGAGTCGCTTTTTACTAAATTCAAAATAAAATGCGGCACGTCCTCGAAGGTTGGTGAGGATGGTGCCTGGTGGGTACAAATGCAAAAAATACTGTCTGGGACCAGAGATGTGTGCTTCAATGCCGGGAAAGTGGGGTTTGGAAGCTGCAAAATAGTGTTTGTCTTGTATTATATAAAAAGCGGGGTCTAGCTAATGTTAGCTGTCAAGATTTAGTAATGATAATTGCCCAAATTGTTAAACGTCACAGCAATAGAGTCTGCGATGTTCCTTATACAATCAGTAATTGAGTCAAATGATGAATTGATCTCCATGCAACAATCAGGTCAGAAAGGTGTGCCAGAACATTTGAAAACCATGCATGATCGCATGCGTTGATGCCGGTGAAAATGTCACTGTATAAAATATTAGATAAAATTAAATTGAATCCTATACTTCCCACAATGGACAGTCCTCCTTTTTTTTTTTTTTTACCAAGTAAAAATGTCAAAGTGCTACTTCACTGTCTGCCATGCCTTTTTATTGCTATTTCAATATAATATACTGACGGCTTTAGGGGCCATCAGCTATTCTGCGGAGATCACAGATACCCACATCAAGGACAGTCTGATGGACCTTGACCCATGTGACTCAAATGCATATGAACATTCAAATGCCTCTTAGCAGTTTCGCATATCACTCAGGATACAGTGCTTAGATATTAGGTACCACTGAATAATCACATTATACAGAGTGCATACATGTAAGGAAATTCATGGTGCACAACTGACACAATGCATTTACATGATACCAGAAAGGACATTGCAATTCTGCAGAGCGCTTGCAATAGATTTGTACGCACTGCATGAATAAATATATTATCTCCAGAGGGGCCACCAAGGATACGTTTAGTCCGTATGTTTTTAAAGAAAACCTTGCTCCAACGCTATTCAAATGATTCAAGGAGCTCCGGTCCCTAGATCCTAACCACTGCAGTAGCACAAACGCAAAAATAAATAATGACCTTGCTTGTTTGCGGGTTTTATTTGTGTGTTGTATTAAATATTGACACGACTGAGAAAAGCCCCGTTTTTACGGATATTCTGATATGTGCTGTTTGCCAGAGTTTCCACACGAATGGAATGCCAAAAAAAACTAATATTTTAATTGCTACAAAAGAAAACTGAAACTAAGCGAATGACATCAAATCTTGATGCAAACATCGGCGGTCGAAAGTTTCCATTAATCGTGATTTGTGTGGAAGTGGACCAATAACCGCAGCTCTCTCTGTTTGAGATGCCCAAAAGGGCCTGACCTGTTTACTACCTTCACTGCAGCCCTGTCTGCCGTGCCTAACAGAGTTATCCATCTCTCAGCCAGCATCCTGCACCCACTCTCCCATTTTCCTAATGATCACCTCCCCTGAAGCGCTAGCTCACCGAGGATGAGGGTGGAAGTGTGTTTTTTTTTTTTTTTTTTTTTTTTTTTTTTTTTTTTTTTTCCCTCACTGTCTGACTATTTTCACCTGCTCTGTGTATTAATTTATAGCCGGTGCTATGTATTGAAAAGATATATATATGTATGTTGTATGGGCATATTTTCCAACTTAATTACATCAATCAAAAAGTTAAACCATGATTTCAGGAGATATGACAATGGGCTGCCGAAGGTCCATTTTATTGCCCACATCGACTTCCCCCATGCTCCACTGCACAACTGCACAGACGTGTGCGAAAACCTTTTGTTTGGCACTGTGTCATCCTATTGATTTGTGTGCCTCTCATTCTCATTCAGTGACTCTCTTTTCTTTTCTCTTTTTTTTTTCGGTCTTCCTTTGTGAATCCTGCCCTACTTGGTGGTAAGTCAATGTGACATGTGTGGTTCCTGCGTGATGTCCTGTCTGCGATGAGGTGAGAGGCAAAGCTCGGAGCTGGTTGTCTAAGTTGGTTTAGCTTTGAACCTTTATCCGTATCAGGGCGGGCGCTTGTAGATGTGAACTCGGAGTGCCAGCGCTGCTGTAGCCGCAATACAGATCAGCGTTTTTATGTATTTTCTTTGGCTCTGATTAATGACCGGAGGAGAAAATATATGGATGAATTATGATGCTTTAAAAAATGCTGCACTGTTACTGCCATGTTTTCTTCCGTAACTAAACTGGACATTAATCACAGTTAATTGCACATTGTAGTTATTTCTGATAGTATAATAGTGTTTAAGGTGGATATGACTTTTTGACATTCGTAAAAAATATCACATATATATATTTAGGTTCAGTGTACCTTAGCTTTTGGGCTCAAAGATTTTCTGCGTGTGAAGAGGCTGAGCAAGCAAGATGTCTACTGCAATCACTCCACAGTCACCATGTAAGGAAAGGGAACTGCATCACTGATAACAAGCTGTGATTTGATTTTTTTTATTTATTTATTTTTTTGTAGCTGAATGGGAAAATCATTTCAGGGATGCACCAGTACGGCAGGGTTTCATGCGCAACATAAAGTGGAGTGGGACGTTTGTGGGAGCTTTTTTGTTGCTTGGCTTGTGGCTTGCCAAGGAGTTGGATATGAGTCAGTCATTCAGCTAGTAACACTGTTCAGACTCGGTGCTTAAGCTCAATATGCCCAGAAATCCCTCCAAGACTCACAATGCTGCCTTATTTCTTCTCTGTGATTAGCCGTCTGTAACAGTAATCGCTCTTTAATGGACGGAGGAAGAAAAAGTTTGCTACGTGCAGAAGGTACAGACAATATAATGAAATCATAATAATAGTGACACGTTCAAGGTTAAAAGGCTTCCACATGTGTGAAACTCTACAAGTGCTATCGCACCTATTCCACGCAGCAGAAGGAGCAAAGCTATAGTGAATAGCGCAGCACCAGCAGCAGCAGCAGCAGCAGTAGCGGTGACTGATTTGTTCACAGCAGATGTTCGAGCCTCCAATCGTCCCCTTGATTGTTCCGCCACCATTTCCCAGAGGCTACGATACGCAGCCTGGAAACCTGCAAATAGCTTCAGCTAAATAAACACCAGATGAATGTCAACTTGATTGTCTTCGAAACCTGTTTGTTCCTTAAATGGAAGTGGGATTCACTGTGACATTTACTGGTTCGTAGCGTGTTATTAATGCTGTCTCAATATTAGCTAATAAAAAAAACACACACTCAAAAAAAAAAAAAAAAAATCCAGCTGTGAATATGATTCACCTTCACTCTCCAATCACAGGTGTGATATAATGCACATTTAAATAATGACCTAATAACAGCGGGGTTCATTCCTTAGATCCTATGGAGCCACATGCTGGGTAATTGGGATCAGCCTTCAAAAAGGACCCACTGGGAGCTCCGGACACGAGGAAACGCAGTCTGCGTTTGACCGCGGGGTTGGGGTGGCGGGGGGGGCTGGCAGATCCCTTGATCAAACCCTCTTTTAACCTCAAAAAGGGGTTATGAAGGGTGACCACAGAGGTGTCCGTGCTGAGCTCTTGACCACTGCCTTTGGAAGGTGGTTGTTAGGGGATACAGGCCAGCTTGAGCGCAATCTGCTCCAAAGGCACATATATATATCTCTCTCTCTCTCTCTCCCTCACACACACACACACACACACACACACACACACACACACACACACACACACACACACACTGCCTTGGTGATGACCTGATTTAACGGCTGCCCTCCACTGTTTTTCAACCTGGTTGTGTGTGTGTTTTCCTTAACCCAATTTAGCCTCACAGTGTAAGACACAGAGAGGCTAATGACTAGCCTAAGCTGCAGGCAAAATGGACCACATTAATGCAGACTCTGCTTTTAAAGGCACAAACATGCCATTATTTGGATTCCAAACGGCTTTGTCTCGTAAGGGCAAACCAGAAAGAAAACGCTAAATTGTGAGAGTGCCGTCAATTAAAAAGAAAACAAAAAATACCTACAGTGTAAGGCAGTGATATTTAATTTTTATTGCAGGATCAAGGCAAAGAGAAAATGAGTGCGCTGTGTTTACAGGGACCCATTAGATGGTGAGTATTTACTGAACTTGGAGATGACTGAAGCTCCCGCATGAAAAATAAAGCTTTTTTTTTTTTTTTTTTTTAATCGTTTTGCACAGTCATAAAATAAGGGTTTAAAGATGAGAAAATCTCTTTCCAAATGTCCGTACAGAGCTAGAATCAGGAAATGGATAACTTAACTTAGCATACATATAACAGCTTTTGTTTCAGTGGGCTTTAATGCAGTGGTTCCCAGCTTTTGACATTTGAAAGCCTTGTCCCTCCTCGCGCACTCAAATCTATACTACAGTCTTGACACTGCATGATGTTTGATCCAGTTCTTGTCACATGTGCAGATTTCGACAATTCCCTCTTTGTGAGAATAGGCCAAGAAATTCAGTCCAGTACTGAGGCCCGTCCAGTTTTTAGGATTTCAAATCTGGATGATTGCAGCAGTACGTTAAAATTGACTGCGGCTAAACACAGACTATACACTTATTTGCACTTATTTGTTCTTCTTCTGCTGCTTCTCCTTCTTCCTTTGCCGTGATTGAAGCAGCTTCCAGGTGTATTTCTTCCACCTACCAGACTGGAGTACGAGTTGTTGTACCACTGTTTCTGTTTTGTTTGCGCTCACTTCTCGTGAGATCGCATGTGGTGGTGCCTTCAACGGCTCCTGACCCGTCAAGATAATCTAAGTGATGTCTTGTATTGTGTGTAGTGCGTTATATTTTGAAATCCTATATGTGAATGTCTGAGATTAGAGAGCAGAATATCTATGATGTTTCTGCTGATGCAGGGTGATGCAACCTGATTTCTTGGCATTGCTTGGCTTTAGTGGACAGAGCTTGCTTTTCCCTACGTTTACACCCTTCATGCTAAACTAAACATCGCTTGGCTGTAAGGGGTTGACGTGCCGGTTGTGTTGTTCGCCTCGTTCTCTCATGAATAAAGCCTGCAACTGCCTTTTGCAAAATGTTGACCTATTCCTTCTGTACAATGCACTGTTAGCCGACATACTAAATATGAAGGACATTATACAAAATCTGTATTTGCCACAACATCCCGACCTTAGCTGTCCCGTAATGCTTGTGAAAAACAAATAAGGATCAATAAAGATCAGCGCAAAGCCTCTAAGATTCTAGTTTTAACTTCCCTCAGAAACACCATCAATCATCACAACACAACAAGTAACCTTGGCTGCCTTTATACTCATTTCTATTGAAGCGGGGAATTCATATGATGGATCAGAGTTTGATCAGCAGCAGTAAAACGTAAATAGTCTTTTCCTTGCCCTTCCTCAACACACTCTGGAGAAGGTGATCGTCTGGTTGCTCTTTCTGAGCTGTCATGAGGAAAGCGTCAGCGCCGCTGCCACTGCTGCCTCCAGACTCCAAGCAGGGCAGGCTGCCACCAAGTTGATAAAGTGAGCCATTTTGCACACAGGCAAGATTACTCTCAAGGACAGAGATTAAAGCAGCTTCTCTTTGAGTTGTAACCCCCGCGACACATGCACGGATACACACACACTCACGCACATATATACTGTACGTATACAGGTGCATACATGGATATACTTTTTTTTTAAATTCATTTTGGGCACAGTGATCACAGTATCATACAACACTAAAGTGCAGCTCCAATAGCCAGTTTACATGGTGTAGGAAAAAGTCTTGTGTTGAAGTCGCAGTTACAGTTGTAAAGTACTTCTCAAAGACATTTTTATAGTGTCCAAAGTTGGTGAGGTCAGTTTACTTTTATGACAACCTGAGTTATATTTTTTGGACTGGTGGGGATTTGTACAAAGGTAACATAGTCTGCCTACACAATCCATTAAACTAAACCTGAAGTATCCAACTGAGAAACTGGACTCTTTGTTGGCTAGACACTATAATTTAGGAGACGGACATAGCTCAGATGCACATTTGAGAAGGCATTTCATTGGACGTAAAATTAAAATATGTCCTCCGGTGCAGGATGTCATCACATACATGTGATGTATACTGTACTTGTATACTGTACATATAAAAACGCAGAAGAGCCATGGAATTATAACTGCCTGTCTAATATTGTGTGCCTCCAAGACAGTTCTGCGTCATCACACAACAGACACCTTGTGCTGCTTTTCGAGTTGTTCCTAAACTGTTTGTGTGTCCGTGTCAGGCTGAGCTCCTGCTGGGGATGGCTGCTGCCATCAAGGAGTGTCATTGTTATGGGTTGGGGGTTCCTGGTCTGGTCTAAGTGGGTGCTACATGTCTAAGTAACATCCACATGAATGAATGCCAAGTCCAAAAGTTTCCCAACAAAACACAACAACTGAGTCAAGATGGTCAATATTATTTACTTCTTCCATCAGTGGTTTTAATGTTGTGGCTGATCGGTATATGTATGCTCTCATCTAATTAGAGAATATTATTTTCCAAGATGTCACTTTATTTATTTATAGACTTTCCAACTTCAGTGTATAATTCATTCCCTTCCTACGGAAAGACTGTATCTTTTTTTTTTTTTTTTTTAACAAAACCATTCACTGACCTGCAAATAATGAACAGTTTCTCCTTGCTGTCATTACCTAATTAACTTACAGCAAGCATGCACACTCGTACAGAACCGTTGTCAATTGTCCTAAAGGGACCACGCTTTAATGGCGCCACCATGAATAGCAGATTTGGAGAGATTTCACTAAAAATGGGATTAAATGAGTTTATAGATTGTCGTTTTATCAACCTGATTACTGCGCAAACAAAGCATGAACTGTTGATTTGACATCCGTGCACTCCTCCACCAAACAGGCTTCTACAGATATCAATTACACGCGTGCATTTCTGGAAACTAATGAGGTTTCGCGCAGATTGATCTGAGTAACTCGTTAAAACTTGTACTGCAATCTGAAATACACCACGGCAGAGTTCACATTTCTGTGCTCTCTGATCACACATGACATTCTCGTATATTTTGCCGGTTGTTCATGCGTCCCTGATGGGGGCGACGCGGTGGGTGAAACTCCCTTCAACGCAGAGTTAACAATTACACACTCGCCTAAGAGTCACCGCAGCACCCTCTCTTCTAGGCTGGTATTTATCAGAGCAGAAAGCCCTAATTAATTCATGGCTGGCTGATGTTCTGCACAGACTGGTAGCGTTTAAATTATTGTGCATTGTTGAATATGTGAACAGCTGGCAACCAGACGCGTTTGAATGCGGTGGGAATTAAATGCAAGACCCATTGGACTTCTGAAAATTATTCAATTGCGGTGCTAAAATGTAAGTGATTCTAAATATTTTGGCTTCAGAAAACGAAAAAATTAAACAGCTCCATAGTTTGGTGATCCCACTTTTATTTATGGTAGACAAATACTTAACTAGTCTTGTCCTGGGTTGAGAGAAAATAAAACATGAAAAAGCTTTTCAGTTTGCACAAAAATACCAAATATATCCATCTACATGTTAAGAAAGAGTGTTTATGTTTAAGGCTTGAGTGTGAATAATTCAGATGAACATGAAACTAACTTTATGGCCTGTTAATGGGGAAGACACATGCCGTAATTACAATCCTGTTATGTCTCTTTGGTATTTTTTTTTTCCTTTTTTATGTTTTGTGAAAGCTATTTATCCTCCTACTCTTTTGCTAAACCCGCTATTCATTGAACGGGCATCCATCTATGATTTGCCTTTCTTTAGGTTCCTCACATTTTCTTGTGTAATTACATTTTTCCCTTTCCTCATAGCCTGCTTTCACTGGGATGGAATCCATCCTGCGAGGCACATTGCAGTGCATGTGAAAGTGGGCTCCAAGAATACAGTTGACTTAAATCTTGGCTTTTTCGCCACTTGTATGTATTTATGTGGCCTTTACATCCACTCATATGATACTCAGTACACCAATTATAGAGAATTATAGAGCTTTCCGCTGAAATATCCTCCTGCACTATGGACTGTCTTTAAGCCGGCTGGACTGCTGCAGCTTTTTCATTGCGTTCTATTCAAATCTTGAATTTTGAGTCTGGCACAGATTCCCTCGACATTAAAGCGAAGTTTCAAAGCGCGCCGACGTACTCTTCATCCGCAAACCTGCAAAAGGCATATTTAAGGCAGCCTCTCACGTAGTAGGTATAGCTGTGACATTTAAAGACATCCGCTATACTAAGATGTGTGACCCGTCAAAGTAAAACATCAGCGAGAGGGACGCTGAATTTGCACACCAAAGTCCTTCTGGTGCTCATCAAATGCTATCAGTGCTAAAGAGGTCACCTTATACTAAAATAACATGCTGTGCTAATTCGCTCTAAAAGAAGGAAGAGTTAGCCATGCATAATTGAGGGTTGGACCATATGCTTCATTCTGAGTTCAAGACAGGGCCACTCTGTGAAAAGTTGCAGAGCATTAAACAGAACATACAGGGTTACAAAAACAATGAATACACGAGCAATACCTACCTACGATGCATAGAGTATTTAATAACACGTTGTCTATGCAGCCTGTATTTGTCGTAAGTGATTATATTTGACTGCCTCCCTTGACACATGAAATCATTTTACTTTTTTTTTGGCGGCTGCAATTTCCTGCAGAAATGATTTGCTGTCATTGATCTTTTTTTGCCGTTCTCATATTGTTTTGCAACCGACGAGACTCTGATTGTCAGAGTTCATTCGTAGCTGACGAATGTTTGATTGATTTGGAATGATTGCCAGTGAGCAGTGCTCATAGGCAGCCAATCCTTTAGATGTGTATGGATGCCGTACGCCCTCTGTGTTGTATCACTGCAGAGGAAAGAGATGAGGTCCTTCGCACTTGCATGTTGTTGAGCGTAGTTTTAATCACTAATGGTCTTAGCAAAATGGTCTTGCCAAAAACTGCAGTTCCTTAAATGGCCACTTGAGGATGAATCCAAAAGGAGGTCAATCCCTATAGACCTCAATGTTAAAACTGTGTAGCAATGTTTAAAGTGTTTAGATCTCTATAACTCCTTTTATATTCAGAACAACAGTACAGGACTGAAGGTTTGTGTAAGTTGCCTGTTTTAATTATATCAAGGCAAAAACATCTGAATAAACAAGGGCATGGCTGCTTCGAGTAACAGGTGAGTGTCTTTACAGGGTTGGAATGTATGTTTCATTCTGAGTTCAAGATATGTTCACTCTGAAATGTCTCTGCTCCAGTCCTACTCGACCCTTTTTACCCATAATGAATTAGCCAGGGGTAGGGGTATTCATGTACTGCTGAGATGGCGACGGTTGAGAGGAGGGGTCTCTGTGAATCAGACACTTAATCATTTTGGGATCTAGTGAATTTGGAGGGCTGGTCAACATCTAAACCATTTTTGTGTGTGTGCCTGTTTCAGGCTACATCCCACTGGGGATGACTGATGCCATCAAGGAGTGTCATTGCTATGGGCTGGGGGTGCCTGATGTTATTTACTTCTCCTGTCATTGGTCATAATGTTGCCACACGAATTAAAAAAATAAATAAATCTGAAAACTATGACTTTCTTGTCTGATCACATCATTAATAACCACTGCAAGACCTTACCTTCACGTTACCTGTGCAAGAAAACATTGTAAAACTGTCAGGCTAAAATTGATCGTTTTTCTCTGATGGGTGGAAAGAACTCAGTCCCACCATGTGTCGTGCCAAGAGATGAACGGGATAAGAGAGAAAGAAAGAAAGTGTTGGACACTGTGATGGTTGTAAAGTTGTCGGAAGCCAAATAAAAATAAGAAGATATACACTCTCCTATGAAACACAGATTTCTGTTTCTCACTAGGAAGAACTCACTGTAGTTTTAGATGAGCAGTCGTGTTGTGAATGTACACATTTAATCATTCATACAGCCCGTGCAGAATACATCGTATGATTTACTTCTTAATTGGCCATATCTGTGATGAGACTACTTATGGAAGTCTGCACGAGTCAAACTTGTCAGAATGAATTATTTTCATACTGCGTGCTATTTACAGCTGTGTCTCAGAGGCTTCTTCGTATTCGATACCAAACCACCCAAAACAAGGTCTTTCAAAGTATAGCAGCTGGGAATAAAACATCACAGTTTTTGTCCCTTCAGGACAAGCGTCTCTTGTGGAAACCTGTTACTTCATGGATATGTGATAGAAAAAAAAAAAAAAACAACATTTTGAGGCCTTTTTAGAATTTGACTGGATATCTCATAATTTGTTAGTCGCTGAAGGGGCCATTGCTCATTAAAAGCATGAATATTTATGTGGTATATTCTATATGTATCTATCAACAGCATTCAGGTTGTTTTGGGCTTCTGGAAAATAATTGGATTCAATAATGAACCTCGGCAACTCCCTCTGTTCTTGACATACATGCAATATGTGTCCTTTTAAGATAGCAGCGCCTAACTGATGGAACACCTAAAGATTATCAAGGGACAGGAACAGGACGAGGAACAGAGAGAGATTTCATTTGATGTCATTTGAACCACTATTGACACAGCTCTTTCCTTATGTGCCAAAGAGTGACGCTTCCTTAGTTTCTGTCATCAAACAAATCCCATGAAATGAGATGAGCCGATAATGTGATGTCTAATGTCTCTGAACATGTACCTCTGTAATAACAGGTCATAACTGACTGCCACGAATTCAGCATACAGTGATTAAACATAACATGACATGAACACCTTACTAATACTGCGTAGGTCTCCCATGTGAGAATGGACATGGGCCTTCTGAGGGTGTCTTGTGGCGTCTCTGGTAATAGGATGATGTTATTGGGGGTCTTTGGGTCCTATGGGTTGAGGCGAGGGGCCTCTGTGGATATGGCTTAGAATCTAGTGAATTTGGAGGCCAGGCTAACACCTTGTGCTTGTTTTTTGAGTTGTTCCTAAGCTGTTTTGGTCCTTTTGATCCTGCTGGAGACTATCTATGGGGTGAAGGTGCTTGGCCTGGGCTAGGTAGGTGGTACATGTCTAACTAACGTCCACATGAAGGCCAGGTCCAAAGGTTTCCCAGCAGAACATTGTATTGTCACAAAATTGTCAATGGTATTTACTTGTCCTGGTCATAATGTTGTGCCTGATCTGTGTACTGGCTGACTGGGTAATGTAGATTATTCAGCTGAAGACTTTCAGCTGCAGGTTTACTGTTTTCAGTGCATTTAAAAGCTTCCATGGCACCAGGTTAATGTTTATGGAATTGATTCAGAGTAAGCTGCACTGCTCATGCTTATCATATTGATGGAATATGTCACCCAGTGCAACAGTGCAGGTCACTGATGTGTGTTTGTGTGATAGCGTTTTGTCGACAATGAAGCTCTGCAGCACAGACGGATACAATGATCCTGTTACATAGACACTACTTCGCAAAAGGATAATTTCAGTTTTTGGTCTTGTTTTGGGATTTGTTTACAATAACAAAAGGTCGAATTCAGATGCTGAACCTTTAATGCTATAGTGCTGGAGGTTTTCATGTAAATGAATGTCCAGAACATTAATATGCTTCCCAACAACTTCACTGGGCGGTGATTAAGATAATCAATATTTCTGCAGGATACCAGAGCTTTAAAGCTTCCGCACCTGAGCTCCCTGGCAGTGGTGCATATTACGTTAACCGGTAATGACTGTTTGCTTGAAATAAAACAACCATTGTGAAAATGGAGTATATGAGTATTAAGACCAGAGATGTCAAAGTAACCAGTCAGGTGGTTCAATCTAACCCGCTGAAAGAATTTGCAAAGAGCAAAAGAAAAAAAGAAGACACCAACTGCAATTTTTCAATAAAAGTAACTGGCATTCCAATTTTTCAACGGAGGTTCTTTTGAAAGAGTTACGGACAGTTTTCTTAAGAAATTTTAGGTTGTTCACAAAATGTTTAGTTAATTAAGCGTAAACATTTTCATAATGTTCTTGTACTTCTTTGCACTAAAACAAAAGGGAACATTTGGACTAGATGTTGTTTATAGGTTATGCCACTGGTTTAACACCTTTAAGATCATATTAGGTTGCATATGGTCCATGAACTAAAATTAGTTTAACACCTCTGATATAGAGTCTATGCTGGAAAAAAAGTTACTAATGTAACTATGGTTCTATGAATTTAACTTTTCTAGCAATCTAAAGAGGAGAACCTACAAGACTAGATTAGTAGCATAGATCATGAGCTCACATTAAAGGCATATGCCACCCCTATGTGAAATTTAGTCACTCACTAATCCTTCAGAGTTGGATTAGTGAGAATTGTCCTAATCTGACAGTGCAGCACCTGAAAACCAGTCACGCTGGTGTGTTGATGGAAGTTAGGGGTTTTCAGGTGCCCAATCTATATCTGCCCTAGGCCATCCCTTCGTGTTAATTGGACATTTGTACTTGATGTGAGGTCATAAGAAGTAATTAGGAAAACCCTTGAGTTTATCACTTTTGCAAACGACTGACTAACTGGCAACACTGCATTACAACGCCTATGCTAAGCTAAAGCTAACAGCTGCGCTTTTCGATTATAACAATGTCTGGACCAATTTAAAAACACTTTTTGTCACCTATCCAACTCCAACACTACCAGAGGGGGAGACAAAACATTCAAACTACTTCTGTAATAAATGTGTCTTGTTATTTTTCTACGCGCTGACACAAGAAATTTAGTGGATGTCCTGACTTCTATTACTTACACTGGAGGTATGGTCACAAAGATGACAAACATAATCTAGGCTCCATGGAATCACAGGGTAGGGTTAAGGTCACATTTAAGGAGAAATGGAAGGAAGGAAGTGCATTTGTGCAGTGGTTCAAAGAGCATGAATGAACTGACTGACACAGTGATGGTAAAGCCACAATCATTAGAAAATGTTTATTCACAAAAATTATTCCTTGAAGTATCAGCATCAGCATGAATCCTCAATAAACTCACGAGATTCACAGGGCTGTTAAGCAGAAAGGGAGAAAAGAGTTTTTAAAGCTTTCAATTTCAACATCATAAAGATGTAACATAGGTTATTTTTAGTTTTCTGGTGGGGTTACTTGCTCCTGGCTTAAGACGATGCATCAACAAAAAAACTTTAAAACGCAAGGTCGTCCAGGGAAGATTCAGGAGGAAAGTACCCTGCAACGCAGTGTCACAAAGATGGATGTGGTTCATTTACTATTCAGTCAGGTCCATTTAAAATGCTATATCATGAGGAGTACTTTTCCATTAGTAATACAGACATTAAAATTAGAGTGGGTTCAGGTGACCCATACTGCTGAGTGAACTCTCAAAGAGTAAGTAATAGCCATTATCGGTAGAATATAATTAATTGAGTTATAAGTATTTATAAACATTTCATTGTGTAATGCATATCTGCAAATGTGGAGCCCCTTCCAGATACTGAGCCTGACAACCGCATTAAATGTGGACAAATTATGCCTCTTTAATAAATCCCTACGCAATCATACATACTGTATTTTAAAAAAGCCATCTAAGTACATAATGCAATAGATACAAACGGTGTCAAAAATGAATTTTCTTTCTCAAGAACAATTTACATATTTTTTTCCTGCAGAAACTTTCATCACTATGTCATGTGCTATGTTGTGCACAGATTTGTGTAAATGTTGATTCAAATATACATGTAAACCAATGAAGAAGAGCAAAGAATTATCATGTATAAACTAATGAATGGTAATGAAGGATGAGAAGAATTCACAAAAGTGGTTAAGCGTGCTGCCACAACAATAAACAGCAGCTTCTTGATATCCTTCTATATTATATTTGCTTCTTTTAATTCCTCCATTTCTCTTTATTTGGGATTAGTAGGACCTAAGAACTCTAAAAGCTAAGCATTGTCTTTGAACAGGAAGTAGTTTTTGGAAAAAATATGTCCTCATGTGTGGACACGGGGAATATTTCACTCAATATTATAATAAAGTCACCAATATGTAACAAACTATAATACTGTTAATTTTCATGTCTGAATGTTGCTGTGCAAAAGCAGAATTGCAAATAACGAAGTCCCAATGCCCTCAATCAAGGACTTGCTAATTAGTTAAGTTATAGCTTGTCACTATTGATATAATTTGTGTGTCATATTAAACTGGAAGAGTTAATAAGCATAAATAAACACGTTTCAACTGTAAAATTTGATTAGGTATGTACCTTGTTCCCTCTTGTTACGTGATCGGCTGCAGAAAGAATCCACTGAAATGCTGCTATCGTGTTTTTACACCAACTATTATCCAGTTTAAATTAAGTAGAATAATCTGCCACAAACTTAAAACTTAATGTCCCCACACGAGGACGCATTGTCTCAGGAGGATAATGTCGACTGTTGAGGTACAACTATGTGTTAGGAGACATGTCTCTGCAGCACACATAGTATACGTAGTAATAATACATAATGCATAAAACAAAAGCCTACTACTTTAAGTATATTTAACTGATAATACCTTTTCATTTGGAGAGAAGGAGGGCAGGAGGGCAGGACTTCAACTAAAAGATCAGAATATGTGTTGCTCTTCATTCTCCACCACTCCAATAAACAATGACACAACACCGCTAAAACTAAAACATCAAATACGTCAAATCAAGTTAAATATTTTCCAAAACAAATGAAAGCCACTACTATTACATTATAGATATGAGGAACTTTAATATTGTCCCTCAGGCGCACAGCAACAGCATGGCAGCTATTTCCCGACCGACGCGTCAACTGTGAAAATCAAAACGTGAAATTAGGTTACAGGCATCTGGCTGCAATGGACTGGATGCTCACCGTCCGTCACACAAGCAAGGCGTTCTGCATTCTGCCAAACTCAAACTAGGACAAATACAACATATGTTCTCCATCTGAAACACTCTTTTTACCGCAACATATTCAAAATGTCGGACATTAGTGCATGCTCTGTGTGCATGTCTTAACTGAAATATTCAAGATCTGTATCCGCCAGTGATCCGCGGTTTGGTTTCCTCTCCTGAAAATGCGTCAACATCTTCCTGCAGAAAGGGCCTCGAGAGTGTGCGTGTTGCCTCCCACATAGTTCCATGTAGCCTCTCAATCAAAAGAAACGGCGTTTGCATTCAGGTCTCAGTATGCGAATAATCAAAGATCCCAGAGGACGCGCGGGGTCAGAACAAACCCCGGCACAGGCGCAGAAAATAAAAGTTATGGAAATGTGGCCAAGTTCTGAAGCCACATGGAATTCAGTGCAGGGTAGACTCGACCGCAGTCCATATGGGGAAGAAGGAGTCTCTTTATCTCCGTGTATGTGTTACAAAAGGAAAATCTCTCATCACATGCTTGCTTAATCCACAAACAATCCTTCCAAAGCACAGTTTTAATTAACAGTCATCTGCTTCGGCACAGAATCTTTTGGTTTATGTCAAAAGCAGCAGCCAGATGCTTTAACTGCGAGGAGTCGTATTACAAAAGCCGCATTCATGCAATTGACATGAAATTTTAAGGACATGAAATTTTCAGGGACACGATTTGATACAGTTGTCCCTTTTTAGATGCACAAAACCCAACGTGCTCAAACTGGGGTCAATACGCAGTGCATTTATATATTTTTTTCTTTTCGCTAAAGCTGATCTGCACAGCTTGTGTCTGGCATGCAGAAGAGAATCTTGCCGGCTCAACAGGAAGGGAGAGAGACAGAGGGAAAGGTAGGAGTTTGCCTTTAGGGAACACTGTAAGATCTATAGTCTTTTACCTTCAGTGGCATTTGCATCATAATAGTGATGATTCAGGAATGGGTATTTTGGAGCTGGGTGAGATGGCGTTGCCTGGTGTTAATATTGTGACATCTAGTGGTAGATGCCGACGGACGAGGAAGGGAGACTTTGGCCAGTTCTGATTTGGCAATAAACGTCAGATAAATAATTTAAAGACTCACGTATTTGGTCCACTAATCAAGTGGTAGAAAAATGATGTTTTAAGCCTGATTAAGCGGCGTGTGTCCACTTGTGTGTGTATGTGTTGAAAAGAGGTAGGGGATTATTTGTTGGAGATTAGCTGTGTGAAGGATAAGTGGATTATTACTGTCTTTGTATAGCCATCAAATTAACCATCCTCTAAACGAATTAAGAGGAAATTGCTGTCTATACACCTCCACCTGATAGAGCCCATATAATGTACACTAACTTGATCATTAGGCAATTAGGGCTCCCAGAGGCTGTAGCATATTTTATGACTGCATACAGTTCGGCTGCTGTGCATTTTTACGTGCCTTGTGATTGTTTGCGCACTCTTCCTGGGCACAAATGGATTTCACTTAAACACAACAGCTCATCTGAGGGGGGTAGCGAGGAGTAAAAAATAGACAGGATCCTCCAGGGATCGTTTTTATGAGAGCGCCATCATTATTCAGAATTCTTTAAAGGGCTTAAAGGATGCCAGTTCCCAGCGGATATTCTCATGGAGATATTTTGTTTTAATCACAAAAGCTTGCAGTTAAAATTTATGAGGGAAGAAAAATGAATAATTAACACTTAAATGCACTGACGGGCTTGTGTTATGGCCTCATATTCTGCGCTTCTCCTGGCATTTCCCCGGATTTATGAGGGCTTTTTTTTTTTTTTTTTTTTTTTTGCCACCGCCAGACACTGATGTCACACCAGACCTACTTCGAGTCGAATTTAAACTGTTCACAGCAGTTCGCCCTCTCTGCTCTGCTCTGTCTGCTCTCATTCAGACAGTGATAACCAGAAGACCTACACTTCTGACACTCGGTTTTACTGTCCCAATAAAACAGCAAGCACTGAGCTAGTCTGCTCTGATTGGTCACCTCCGAAAGCCCCAGCAGGGCACCGCTCATACACTCATACAAGAGGAGATAAAGGATCTGACGTGGACATACACGTTAGAAAGAAAGCACCTCATTGGACGCAAAATTAAAATACACCCTCCAGTGCAGGATGAGTTATGTCTAAGTAACATCCACATGAGCACCTGGTCCAAAGGTTTCCTAGCAGAACACAGAATTGTCACAAGACGGTCAAAGTTTTTCACTTCTCCTGTCAGTGGTTATAATGTTGTGGCTGATCGGTATGGCTTGGACTTAACTGCCTTCTGGTTTTAACTTCATATTACACAAGCAGATCTAGTTTAATGGGTTCCCAAGAAAGGACGGATGTATATTTCCTTAAATGTAATACTATTTCTACAAGTTCAGGAGCCTGGAGGCAGTTTAATGAAGCTCAGTGTGAGTTTAGTCAAAACTCACAACCTTATACTCTCTGCCTCAAAAACTTTGACGTCTTCTCGGAAGCTAATTTCAATCGATATATTCCTCCCGCATTATACGCACAGTGCAGACATTAGGCATTAACGATTGTATGCAATTTCTTTCAAGTAAATAAAGCCAAATACACAACTCTTTTCTTTGAAGCTGTTTTATTCTCCGACAACAAAATATGAACATCGGCCGCACCCAAAGGAGACGAGATGTGAGGTCAAAAATCATTTCCGATGACCAAACCCAGTGTGTACACCTGGGCCAAACGCGTGACAGATGACCAATACTTGAGATGAGCAAGAGAATGAAACATCTGCTTTCGCAGCCAAGCCAGTGAACATGCACAGCGCTACACTGCCAGGTCTTGTCTTTCACAGCCTCTTTCAATGGAACAAGAAGCAGAGCCACCGCATATCTCCGTCACATTTCCCTGGCTTTAAAATACACAGATACGTAAGCAGCGCGGAGCCAAAGGAATCGGGCTCTGCTTCGTCGGGCTTGCCAGTCACACTTGTGCTTGTAGTTGTAAACACGGCTTTACAGCCATTAAACAACTATGTGTTTGCCAGGAGGGAACCAGCTCAGTAATGATTGCAGATCAGAGATGAGATCAGTGTTCTGTTGAATGTTGCCAATGTGACACTTCAGCTCCCTTCAAATCTCCAGTTCAAAAGAAGTCAAGGTCTGACTAGTCTCAGAAAAACAATGTGCTCCAGGGGAGCCGTGACAGATATTCCCTGATGTCGTCAGAATCATAATTAAGAGGCGCAAGAGAGACAGAGGAGGAAAAAATAATTTCTCTACTGATGAAGCGATTGCTCCAATGGCTAACCTTTCTACAAATTAGGACAGCCAGACTTTAATTACTATCTTCAAATATAACAGAGAGAAAGTGACAGCATTGTTACTTCCTAGTGTTAATAGTAACTTCATAAAAAGTACAAGTAAAGAAAACCTCTTCACTTACGGAAACTTTTTTCTGTTTGTTTTTTTTTTCACATTAGCAATAAACAGTATGTCTAATGGGAGACGGAAACTTAAAAACTCATGCTGCTATGTTGCCGTGTTTTTTTTTTATATTATTATTTTACACTTCTTATTATCACTTATATCATTTCTTTTATCTGTATTGTTTTCATTTATTACTTTGTACCTATATTCTATAGTCACTTATGGGAAATAATCCGGGACCTGAGAACATAATTTTGTTCCATCTCATGCTTCTGTATGGTTGCAAAAGACAAATAAAAATCCTTGAATCCTTATTTTTTTATTTATTCATTTATTTTTTGATAAATAAGGATCCAAGCACCGTACCAAGCTGAATGGACTTCACTGACCCACCCATCCACCCCAACCTCCACACTACAGCCACATTGGCATCAATATATGTGCTTCCTTTCTGGACAGCTGGTCTCACATGCCCACTGGAGTTTAGATTTTTATTTATTTTTCTAACTGAAACTTAATTTTACTATAAAAATACATCTAATATATTTTATTACTTCCTCCAGACTCACTTGCATTTTCTTTTAATTAATGCTATGCTCTGCTCTACCTTCACTAGTTACAAGGAACTACTGGATTATAGATTGTGCCTTTTTTTTATGATTTTTTTTATTTTATTTTATTTTTTTACAACTTTACAGAGCCGTTGGCAAGGCAACTGGTAGTCGCCATTATGTCATTATGTCATCGCACCTAAAATGACAGAAACCAGTAGTCTTTTACTTCAGCCCAAGTCCCATCCACTAACATGGAGGGGGTGGAGCTTATGACCTGTACTGCAGCCAGTCACCAGGGGGAGCTCTACTTGCTTTGGCTTCATTCTTGAGGAACTGTTCCACCATCCATGTTTATACAGTCAGTATGGTTACAGTATGGTTGCTACTCAATAATGGCACCAGAGACACTAAGTAAGTAATCTCACTGTAATTGGATGTGATGCAGTCTGGTTAACATTGCTGCCGTTTGAGCTGATGTAGCCAAAATCAGCTCTTTAATTTCAAATTCATTTGGCAGTGTAAGGCTTCAGTGTGTAACACGCAGAGATAAGATGAAGGAGAGCCACGGGGGAGGGACTTTGTTTCAGTATCCCACTGGTAGAAGATCATAACGAGGAAACGGACAGTCTTTGGAGCCTCCTTCAGAGTGTAGGAGATGTACTGTACAGTGGGGGAGTGTGATATGGCTTGGAGGGACCAGCTACTGAGTGAGTGAATCAGCTGCAGAGTAAGATCTTTCTTATACAATCAGACCTGACACCTGCTGTCTGCAGGGAAACAGCAGACCCACCAATGACAGCAAGAGGGGATGGAAAATCTTTACTTGCGTTGTGTAAAATCAACTGTGCGGGCTTGGAATCAAGACCTATTGAGCTCCAAATACATTCTGAAGTCTTGAAAACCTGGGTAACACCCTTTACTGATTCGTTAAATGCAGTGGTGTCTTCAGAGGTTCCCTGCTGTGGTGACCAGGTGGTGACACACCAAACCCAAGACTATCCCGCTGCTGTCCATAGGTCCAAATGGTTAAATTAACCAGAGAACAGTATGACATTGGGGACAGCCGTAGCTTTCATAGATACATTATTAAAATAAAAAGACACATAAGTCATACATGTTGTCCTATACCTCAGAGTACATTCTCAAATGGAAAACTACTGCAGCTTCAGGCATCAGAGGAAATATGGTGGAGGTTTTGAATTGGTCACAGCTGAGTTGTCTTTGCAATCTACTGTAGTTTACAAAGCACTTTCTGCTGGATGGACGGAATTTGTATGACATCTCCTGTGTCAACGCCACAGCTTTTAGCTGCTTAAGAGCAAAATCTGGCTCCTGCAGAGAAAGCTGGACTAAAGTGAAAGTCGCTGTCTTATCTCTGTCCCCTTACTTAGCAGAAAGGTAAATTACCATGTGAAAAATGGTGCAATAACCTAGAACTTTGCAAGATAATACTTTTGAGAATAACATCCATCATCTTCAGTCTCCCTCCACGAATCTCTTGGCTGGTTTGACAGACGACACGTGCAGTGGTCGCAGTGAAGACGAGGGACAGCCGATGCCACCAACATTTCTTTGTCTAGTGCCTCTCTGAGTGGAAAATGCATTTCCATGGAAATGTAGGAAGAGATTTAGCTCCACACTTGAGATGGGAGCCTTATCTAAAGCAATGAAAGCATCAACAGTAATAGTAGTGGTTGTAATAAAATGGCTGTAGATTAACAACACAAATCATAAGTATAGTGTGTAGAAAACATACAATTTTCCTGAGATTATTAAAGCAGAGTTGATGGTGTTTCTGATGTTGGTTTCAGCATCTATAATAAGAGTATAAATCACATCCCAAGCCTCCAGTTTCTTTAAAGTGAGTAACTTGACCCTGTAGTTTGATGTTATCCAAACAAGATTTTGTTACTAACCCATCAGCGGTGCTTGCAGTGTTGTGGTACACATATACAAAATTAAGTGTCATCTGCAAATTTATGACAACAAAACCCACATTCTATGTGCCATTAAGAGCACTACAACATGAGGAGCATAGATCCTTAGCCATGGACAGGATAAAGATTGGAGGTGGAACAGCTCCTTACAAGTGGAACACTTGAAACACGAAAGTCCACATAAAATATTTTTTTTCAAGGATGGGTTCTATCATTTTCAACTGTCCATTTTTCTGAGAAGTTTTGTTTTAGTGAAGCAATTCACCTTATTGGCAGCATCATAACTTGGGCACTGCCATATTACATAATTTAGTGTTCTAACTTCTGTTTCGGAGCGTAAGTGCCGATGTTTTCTGTTGTTGTCCACCAGTCAATTTTTCTTTATCTCTGCAATCTCTATTTATCTATTATAAATTGCAGTCGTTTACACCTACATTGTTTGAAACATCGTTTCTAAAAAAAAAAAAAAAATCATGCCAGTTACTTGTGAACTATATTTTGGTTCACAGTATGAAGTCACCAACTGCAGGTTATCTCGTGTGAAGGATCACTACTATGACTGCCATCATATGCTCTGTTAGATGATGCCATAATATTTGGAGTAACTCAGGGGTCTTCAACGTTTTTCAAGCCAAGCACCCCAAACTAATGGAGAGATTAAGTAGGGACCCCCTACCTACTCTATGTGTCCTATATTAAATGCGCCCTATTGCAAATTATAAATATACATTATTATTATCATTATTATTATCTGCATCGTTTTGTATTTCTATTCTTTGTTCTTGTGACAAAGATTTCCACTGCGGCCTCAGTAGTTGGCTGATGGGAGTGAGCTGCGCTGTTAGCTTATCTTCTGCTAATATAGCAGCATGCCTCTGGGATTTTACCGAATATGTTCTCGGAACCTGACGGAGTCAGCATGTAATATGCGGCCTTGTGATTGGCTCAGCAGCGATAGTGGCGGGGCCTACTGTGTACACGAGGCTTAGATAGACAGGTCTAGTGTGGCCATTTATCCCCTTTCTTAAATATGTTGGATTCATGTTAATGTCTATTTAAAGAACTTTAAATTTGTGGGGGAAATTAAAAAAATATTCAGTATATGCAAACCCCCTGCAGTGCCTCCGCAGACCCCCCGTTGAAGACCTGGAACTGGGAAGGTTGTTGACCAATGACCGAACTTGACTTGTGATTTGTCCTCACTGCGAATGAATGACATGTATCTTTCACTGGAATCTTTCAGTCTGCACTCTCATGCGTTTGGCTTCTGTTCCTCCAAGCATGGCTCCACTCTCAGACCGGCACTGATCAGACTGTGGCTCCAAAGACGCAAGATGGCACCTCCTGTATCCCCGGGGAAATAGCATCAGTTTGAGAGGAAGTGGAGACCCGTTGTTCATATTTATACAGTCAGCCATGGGAAAGCTTGAATTAATGTTATGTTTGACGTATTCTCCCGAGAAGACATTAGTCTTTATCAGAGATCATCTTCAGCGCTTTTTAAAATATATGTTTATTAATTATTGCATTTAATATTAGGTGAATTGAGCTCGTTATCAATTATGTCAACATGTTTGTTCTACTACTTGCAGTGTGATTTTAAAATGCAGTTCAGTATCTTCAGTATATTGCAGCATCCATGTTTCTCTTCTGTGTATAGTCTCGCATTTGGAGCTGACTGGGGTGGATTTCTCTAAAGGGTGTATACTGCAGGTCAGGCCTGCTGTCAGGAGCTGACAGTGCAGTCAGCCTACTTCCACATAAATCTATAGAGAAAGATTACTGCTTGATAGGAAATGACATTTCTTATACCTCTTATAGTTATCTTATTTCTCTCCTCCACTCTATTATCTTTTTTTTTCCCAAAAGAACCAAGGATCTGCAAATATTAAAGACTTTGCAAGAGAGATTTGCTGCAGTGCAAATAATATATATGGATGTTCTCAAAACTATGACTACCCTTCTTGACTCTTTGTTTGGCTTTAGTGACCCTGTCTGCTTCTGTAAATCTGTGTAGAAACAATGAAATCCTATATTTTTCAGCACATGTCAGTGAAATACTAGTTGAGGCTCAGTTCTAGTCATTGTTTTCTCTGTGGAAGTAAGAGTTTTCTGTTAGCGTGATTACAAGGTCAAAGAAAACTGGGCTATCACCAAGTGCAGGTTGTTAATATTTTGGGACATTACAAAATACCGTCTGCAGAGTGCAGTGAGTTTTAATTAATTTAGAGTCTGGATTATATCGCCCATGTGCTTGCCTTCATTTTCAGAGCTGACCTTAAGATTTGTACTCGATTGTATTTGAAACATGGACTCATTCTGGTCCCTTGGGAACATTCAGCCCAATTTGAATTCAGTGTATTTATTTTTCCTATTTTATTTTATTTTTTTCATATTGTCAGTATTATCACTGTACATGGCGTATAGGCATCCAGTACAAGGACAATATAAACGTTGTGGCACAGAGGGACATCAAGGAAAGTACAACAAACCAAATGGGAAGAGTCATGTGCTATACCAGGTGAACTTCCTGCAACCATGGGAATATGAATAGAATGGAAATAAATGGAGCATATCAATTACAAACAGACTCTCTTTGACTCTCAAGGACAAGTCAGATGTTTTCGTTTGCAATAATCGTAAATGTTTCTAATGAAAAAATAACATTCTCACACACAGTGCAAGCACTTTTTGCAATCTTGATGATTTGAGACAAAATTAGAAGGATGTAAAATTGAAACCAAGTCACAATTTAGACAAATTCTCTGAAATATTTGCATATGTTTGATTATATATATAAAAAAAAGGTCATGCATTGTGAGTAAGGATTTATTTTGAGGTCTTGACGATGCTCAGGAGAGTAAGTGTTTAGCAGGCAACAACTGTTCCTGACGGTTGGGAATCACACCAGGAATCCGACACTCAGGCCATATGCACCCATGTGGAGTGCACCCTAACCACTCGCCCACAGGGTCACCCCGGATTTGCTTCATACGACTGAGTGTCGAATGGAACATCTGCTTAATGAGTGAACTTAGGTCCAGGTCAGGAGAAATCAAAGCTGTCCATATCTTTCGGCCGGCTGCCACTATGATTCATGTCGATGACAACAGGTCACACGTCAAGGCTGATTTGTTCAGTTAAATTACCTAATGAGCCCTTTGAATGAATTAACCCAGCAGATTAGAATTGATGAATTATCCATCAGCAGCACAGAACTGGAGCTTTTAAATACATAAAAAGAATAAATTGATCGGACTGTTCACCTGCACAATGTTGCAGATGGAGCAGGTTCAGTCACCAAAACCAGAAAAGCACAAACATATTCCAGGTTGCACAGTCACATTAGTGTCCTCTTGACAAAACAAACAGGTACTTAAATAGCAGACATTAATCACAGTTACTTTCCCAGGGAGAGATCATGCAAACCGGCCCTGCTCTCCAGCGGATATGCTGAGCACCTTGAGGGAACTATTCTTTGCTGTTTCCAGATGCTTAGTTCTGCTCCATTTCATCTCTCTCTCAAGTTTTTGATCAAGCCTTGACTTCATTACACTCTGGTGTGATGTTTGAGAAACCATAAAAAGTGAAGCTCCTCGTACTGTGCCTGCGAACTTTATTAGCTCCCTTTTAACAGTGATGAGAATTTGCAACAAAACCAACAGTTTTTACAGGATTTATGCCATTAGATATGATTAATATTACTATTCTGGATAGTTCTGGACAAGGAGGTGTTTAGAGAATGCTAGGTTCGGTTTCAACAACGGCACAATGCGTCAGCGCTATCTAGCTTTTCCCATTGTGTCTCTGATTGCATTTGAGAAGTGGCAAGTGACAGAAGTATGGATTGCCTGGTTGCATGAGCAATTTCTCTGTAGCTCGTAATTGCATTATATTGATGTGAAAGAGGGGGGTTTTCATTTCATATCTTACAATCCCACAGTTGGCTGACGAAAATAGGGCACTCTGCTCTTTGTGACATTCTCATTCTGCAGAACAGTCTGCCCCGCTTTGTGTACGTGTGACAAAGGCTGAACTTAGTGTTGTAGGGTGAAGATGCACGATAACGTGCTGGATCGGGTACTGCCTGTGCCTTTTATATATGCATTACTGATGGAAATGCGACTCTCAGGAAGGTTTCTTCTGAAATACAAACCACAGGAACACGTCAGTCTTCGCAGACTTAAAGTACAGTTACATCTGCTAACAACTGCTCCGCCTTTACAAGATGAGAGATCAAATGAAATTTTGCAAAAAAAAAAAAAAAAACGACAGACGCTCTAAACTGTGCTTTGCTCAATACAAGTGGGTGAAAGACTCTTGTGGAAGTCCCAGAACTGAATGACATAAAACTGAAACATCACACGTTCCATCAATTATTTATACGTACGATGAACGATGTTTAATTGCAAAGCACGTCATTTAAACCCTATAGTCTTAAGTAAATCTTTTTATAAGAAGGCTGGAGACGCTTGACGGCACGTTCTCACAGCTTTTAACTACCTCTGCTTTAATTCATATACTGCTTGTTAATCAGGAGTTCTCCAAGTTCTCCAACACAATAACATTCATCACTATTGTCTCGTGCTTGTGTAAATTTAGAGGACGTAGTCACCCTTCAGTCCATGCCATGTCTCAGTTTGAAGTGTCCATTACTTAAAGTGGCGGATTGGATTGTGTCTAGGAAGGTTCTCAGTCATCTGAGTCATGGTGTATCCAAAAAGCAACTGGACTTGTTGAGTTTTGAGAAGACGTTTCGTCACTCAGGGTTGTCTGTCCCTGTCCTCCTTCCCTATAAATGGTGCCCTAACAAGCCATTGTCAATCAGAGGCTATAGTCTGGGGTTGAAACTTCTTGGGGACAGAAGTTATGACTGTATTGTAAACTGATGTCAGATTAGTTTTTTCTAATCTGACATAGATGGCTTCCTTTCATCCTTTTTCAAACCATCTGTCTTCTATGGCTAAGATTTGAATGCTGTTATCTTCAAAGGAGTGTCCTTTGTCCTTTAGATGTAGGTGGGCTGCTGAGTTGTTCCCTGATGAGCTGACTCTCCTGAGTTGGTACCTGCATTTGTGGATGGATTGTTCGGTTTCGACAATGTACAGGTTTGTACATTCCTCACTGCACAGTTTCTGTCTGGGTGTTTTGTCCTTGGGGTGGATCTGTTTTTGCTTAAAATTCTCCTGAGTTTCTCAAATACACCAGCTACGTAGGGGATGATGATTGATCGGACTGATTCTAAAGCAGCAAAGAGTAGAGTTCAAGTGTGAAGCTCTGTGACGATCAAACTTTTGAATGTGAGTGTTTTGCACATTTTCTGAGGACTTAATTGTATAGCTACAGTATATAAAGTGGTGCTATAGTTACGATTGCCCCGAGCTGTGAGCGCCACGTGTGATCAGCAGTCATAGCGAGCAGCTGCTGTAAGCCATATGGCCCTTTGAGCTGTGGAGGAAGAATCCCCTCGTCCTCATTAAACAGCTCATGGACCATTGGCCCAAAGACCTGGCTGCTTCTCCGACTGTCTGCATTATCCCTGATATATTCCTGCAAAGTGGATGCTACAATGCCTCCTCGTTTAAAGGAAACGGCTGACGATATTTTAATTTCCCTGTGTGTTTGCAGCTGAGGTTAAGTCAGCTGTGGAGCAATCCGAAGGTAAAAGTCATTGACAGGCTGACTACATAATCCCACATGAGTGTTCACCCCAAGTTTTGACAGGTGAATGTTTCAGTTGTGCTTGGCCAGAGGCGATTTTAGAGACTATTGGGGACCTTGGCAGATATTTCCACACTACGCTTGATCACGGGTAACTGAGCTGGACACTCTGCTCTGCTAGCGAAGCTAAATAATGTTAACTGCCAAAGAAAGAACAAACAAAATATTGTGATTCTGGTGGAAGTTGTTTTATTCAGATGTCTCTCTCCAATAGTTCCCACTAGCTTCAGTATTACTATTTACCAAAATTATCCGCTTCACTTACCACTGACTTTTTTCTCTCTCAGAAGGATATTGTTGGTTTTAGAACCATTGCCATACATAATTTACAGGACTGAGGGTGCAGAGTTGTGTTAAGTGGGGTCCCCTAGCTTTGCCAATCCTCTTCTCTCCCTTTCTCCTGGTCTCTCAGGGGTCAGGAGAAAGTGGGTCCTCTGTATCTTCCTCTCTCACAACAACTACCTTCATGTCCTCCTTCACTACATCCAGAAACCTCCTTTTTTGGCCTTCATCTAGACTTCCTGTCTAGCACCCCTAACCTCGGCATCCTTCGACCAATATATTCACTATTCCTCCTCTGAACATGTCCACACCTGAACTTTGAAGTTTGTGAGCACTTGGGGGACACCATGCTAGCCGGGGGGGCCCCAAGCTATTGGCATATCTTGTCTGTTGACAAGCTTCACCTCGGTGCTCAGCTGGAAAAGAACAAAAGTTTTCATGCAGTATTAAGCCACTCATAGGGAAATGCATCATTTTAGCTGTGAACTGGCAGAGAGTATTTCTGAGAATGACACAAATAACATGATTCAATTTTAATTAGAGAATTCTTGCATGTAAAGTTCTGAGTAACTCCATACCAAGCAAGTAGTTTTCTGTTGGGGAAGGAATACAAGAAGGAATCTCTGACCTTTTTAAATTCACAGATTCACTTCTATTCACGCACTAAACTCTCTTGTTGCTGTCCAGCCACAAAAATCCAATCTGTGAAAATATTCTGAGACAGTATGCTGATGCATGCAGTAAGTAAGTGCTCACTAGATTTTTGTATCTATGGTCCACTTCTGGCAACAGAAACACCTACACACGTGGTCTAAAGTCTTTGTGAACATTTTTTTTCTGATGTGCCATGCGAATTTAGAACTAGGCTATTGGTATGTAATTGCATTTAGCATCTTTCTGTGCTTCAGACTGCTGCAACTTTGGCATCAGACTCGAATGCATGTATGCGTTGTCACAGGGAGTTGATTGGTATGCAGCTATGCAGTCCCCACACTACACAGAAGTAGAGACCAAGCTCATGGGCTCTACTTAGAACTGAAGAACAAACTTTCTTTGCATATTTTCTCAGTTTAAAATTCTATATCAGTATTTAACTTTCTGAATTCTATATCCGTTTCTCTACTTTTTACGGCAAGCCCATTAAAAAACAAAAAACAGCTGTATTCCAGACTTACTTGTCAGTTAAATTAACTTTTAAAATGTATACCACGTTTTTTTTTCTCTTCTTCTTTTTTTTACAACAACCTACAGTATTCCAGCAGGGTGAGTTTCTCTATTGATGTTTAATGCTTTGTTTACGCCGCCATGCAGATGGCGCATCGGAATGAATAATTAATGGGACTCATTTATCTTAACTAACTTCAGATGTATGTAATGTTGGAAAGAAATGTCATTCTTGGCAGTGAAATAATAATAATGAATATATTCCAAGCTCTGAGAAACTGTATGATGAGGACCACGGATATATAAAAAAAAGAGAGAGACTATAAACTGGACCATATGAGGTAAATTCAACTTAATTTGCTGAGAACAAAATTGCTAGAAAACAATTTGCAACCCCAATTTCCAACAATGCTCAGTGTTATTTTCTTTGAGCACGCGTTACAGTCTAATTTAGCTTTTTGTGTCCTTGGAGCAACATTGGGCAATTGCCTTTCTTCTCCTCAGAGTGTTCAGCACAGACATGATTTATCAAGAGCTCATTGATATTCGGCAGCATGTTGACCACTGAAGTGACAACGCATAACAATGAGTGCAATTAAGTTTCCATGTTTTCAGTAATCAAGTTGAATGCGTAGTGAGAGCGTTGCGCTCTCACTTGAATGCTGAGGAACTGTTGACCAGACACTTCTGACTCAAGCAGCATTAAGTTACTTGAGGGCAAATGAACGTTATCGACCACTCAGAACTACTTAAAGCTAATATTACTACCATTTATTTGAACCTTGTTGTGATAATCCTGATTTTAATAACCTGATTTGTATCTGTAATTGTGTTGTGCAAATTAGTACATTTATGGTATTCCTGCTTCTTGTCTGAAGTGCAACATGAAATGGCCACCATGCTAATTGCATTACTTTATTTATTCTTTGTGGGTCATACCGCAGCACACTTGTGCCTAAACGTGCTTGTAGAGTACTGCAGGACCAAGATGCAGGAATCTCCAAACCTTCTCAGAAAACCTCACCACTTCTTTAGGCTCTGCGCTAGGGTCGCCATTGCCACTGAGTCAACTTAACATAGATGTATGAACCACTTATGATACTTACATGTATTTTCAAAAGGTAAAATATAACAAATGGCTACGAGACAACAAATGCGAGACTGCATAAGTTGTACCATTTAGATTTTTCATATTATAATGGCACTGTGAACATGCATAACAGCAGAAGAATAGAGGCCCGTCGTCAGACTTCCCACAACTTTCAAATGCATTTAGGCTGCTCGTTCACCCATACCAACACCAGATTATAGCTAATGCAGACTATTAATGATCATTACTGCTATCGATTAGCCATTACTCATAGGTGAGGAGTGATGAATTGGATGAATTATGCAACGTCCATGAAGGATAAACTTTAGCTGCGCAAGAAATATGAAAAATGACTTGAATTAGATGCATTTAGTTTAAGATTAAAATATAATGGTAACATTTTGGAGTTTAATAAGATGCATTACTCATGACTTTATGTCAGCAAGACAATGACTTATATGGCAAGTTCATTTGAAATGACTTGATGTTTAAATGCATCGTGAAGCGAATGAATCTGTGAGAAACAGCTGCTGCTGACAATGCAGGTTGTACACCAATCAGACGTAACATTATGACCACCTGCCTAACATTGTGTAGGTCTCCCTTGTGCGTCCAAACTGTTGCGACTCATCAGAGAATGGACATGGGTCATCTGAGGGTGTCCTGTGGTGTCTGTCAAGAGAATGTTGTTAGTGGGGGCCTTTGGGTCCTGTGGGTTGAGGGGAGGGGCCTCTGTGGATCAGGCTTTTTCATGTTTTTTAATTAGTTCCTAAACTGTTTTGTGTGTGTCTGTGTCAGGCTGCATCCCACTGGGGATGGATGCTACCATCAAGGAGTGTCATTGCTATGAGGTGGGGGTGTCTGGTCTGGTCCAGGTGGGTGGTACTTTGGTACTTGTCTCAGTAACATCCACATGAATGCCAGGTCCAAAAGTTTACCAGCAGAAAACTTAAACTCCATCCATTAATTTTTCACCAATTTCTTGCCCACTACACAAAACCTTCTCCACTACATCCCAAAAATTTGCATGGGGTTAAGGTCTGGACCCTGTGGTGGCCAATCCATGTTCGAAAATGATGATGAATGACTCTTTCACAATTTGAGTCCAATGAATCCTGGAATTGTCATCTTGGAATATGTCTGTGTCATCAGAGAGGAAAAACTCCATTGATGAAACAACCTGGTCATTCAGTATATTCAGGTAGTGAGATGACCTCATTCTTTGGGCATAATGTGGCAGCAACTACAACAACCTCAGATCATAGCACTGTAAAAACAGGCTGGTACAGTAGACACTAGACATGATGGGTGCATCACTTCCTCTGTCTCTCTTCTTACCCAGATCCACCATCACTCTGGAACAGGGTAAATCTGGACTCACCAGACCACATAAACTTCTTCCATTGCTCCAAAGTGAAATCTTCATGCTCCCTAGCAAACTGAAGCCTTTTTTCTGGTTAGCCTCACTGGTTAGTAGTTTTCTTAAGGCTACATGCCTGTTCACTCCCAGTCCCTTCACACTGTACACGTGGAAATGCTCTTACTTTCACTATTAAACATAGCCCTGAGCCCATAGCCCTGTGCCAGTGTTGTTGTTTTTTTCAATGTGATTTAACCAAGCCTTTAAGTGATCACCAATCACGATCAGTCAGGATTTTTTTTCCCTGCCACATTTTGTCCACATTTCTTATAGTTCCCCACTATATTTCCAGTTTTAAATAATGCGTTGGACAGTTCTTAACCAAATTTCAGTGGTTTCTGCTTCAGTCTCCTTAGATGTTTTCTCTGCATGATGCATGTCAATCATTTGATAAACAGCCAGACTAACATCATTTCCACAACAACAGGATGTATCTTTTAACATGGTTGTTTTAGAAATGAAAAGCTACTCATTGCATCAGTTGGGGTTAAATAACTTGTCGCCAGCTGAAAGATAATCATCCATGCAGTAATTGTCCAATAGAAAGCTCGTATTTATGTGCTTAGTGAATGCCAGGTGGCGACTTTTCTTTTTTTTTGGTTGGCCATGCAGTGTATGTCCCATAAGTAGCCATAAGTATCATGGCATAAAGTGCAGCAACTTGACAGATAAAGTTTTAGTCAGGAAAATGTGCATAGTGTAATAGTAATCAGCCAGTCAGTTTCGGCAAAGCCATTTTGTTATGTTTCTCCTCTGCTTTTAACTGTAATTACATAATTGGTGTATCATTATCTAATTACTGCTAATCATCTAATCAAGTGAGCAAACAACTGCCACGAGACCGAGATGTTAAACAGGCGCATGCACTTTTCCTTTTTTTTCCCCTCTCTGAACACGCTGTCAGTGACTGTGGCTGTTATATAATGCTTGATGTCAAACTTCGCAGAGCATTCTTATATGTCAGCCCTGTCCATTAACAGCATGTCTATGGAAATATTACTGCAAAGGTCATTGCCTCAAGGAAGACAGAGGGGAGAGAAATGTGCGTGAAATAGCTGTGGCTAGTCGCCTTGCTGGCGCAGCTCTCTGCCTTGCTTGCCATTTAAAAGCCAGTGAGCTTGGCTGATAATCCCTGTCAAAGGAGTGGGTCTGATCCCTGAGCTTCAGTCGCTATTGATTCCCTGTTTTATTGTTCTTTGATTTCCATTTTAGTTATTTAACAAGCGGATGATGGATCGGTGACCTTCAGCTCTGCCCTGTCTGCCTTCACTCCTGTTTCCTAAACTCCTGTTTGTCTGCCCTGACTAAGAGTGTTGTTAACTACCCTCTTCTTCATCTTCTTTTTTTTTATTTATTTTTTTTTAATTCTCAGCCTGGCACCGTCCCCTCATTCTTTTTTAAAAGTGCTAATTTGTAAAGTAAATATCGCCAGCTTGCTCATAAAATGCCAACCTGTATGGCATCCATTTTAAAGAGGCCGAGCATGAACGCTTGGCGTGAATAGCAGAAATGAAATGAAGGCGATAAGAGATGTTTCATGCACCGATGGTCTCCACTGTGATAGTGAGCTCAGGGGTGCAGAGCCTAATCCATTAGATTTTAGGTACGTGATGGAGAAGATTAGAGGGAAAACTGGTTCTGTCTTCTTCTTTTTTTTTTCTGAAGTCTTCCCCTTGCTTGTTATTCCTCGCCTGTTCCCCCACAGCCCATTGTGATGTCAGAAAGACTGATTTGCTTTTATATAAAAAAGAGATGAAGGAGAAATCATTGCAGCATAGCATTAAGGAAGCTGCACCTCAACAAAAAAAAAATAAAAAAAGTATACAACTTTTAGATAAACCTTCAGCGTTCTGCACTGGGAGTAATATATATTTTTTTAAAAGGGATTTCTCAACATACGACACACAGCGCTGCGCAGTCAGGAAGACGCAGACAGTAATTAGTTGTAATTTCGTTTGATTCTGATTCGTTTTTACACAGGGAGGCAGCAGAGAGAATTATGCATAAGAAGAGACAACTAATAACACATTAAAGGCAGCTGAGAACAAGTTTCCCCGACACATGTGCGGCATATTTATTATGATGGGCTCATGATTTATTCAAGCTGTCATTTCAAAATAAAAGCTTTCTTCACTGGGCTTTGATTCGCCTGAAGGAGAGGTATTCTTTTGGGGTTAGCGGCCTTAGTTTTGACGCCTTTTGAAGGGGAAAGCCACAGGTAGAAATAGAGGGGGATAGCTTGATCAGCAGTTAGCGTCATGACGTGTGCGTATGAGCTGTTGCCTTCAAAACATTCTGCGGCTCATCAGATGCAGAATATCACATATTAAACATGGGAAATTGTTAATTTTCTTCTTCCTCCGAATAGGTGCTGTCACGTGTATCGGTGACTCTCGCTGCATCTAGACAGTGAGACCGATTTTGCCTGAAGGCACTAGCGCAACTTGGGCGCTTGCGCTCCAGCCAGTTGCTGCTCCAACAGTCGCTCCCAAAATGAAAACATAATAATTCATTGGGTGTCCCCACCCTTCAGCTTCCCCTGTCAAAATCCTCGCTGCTGTACACCTCATTGCCTCCCTGTGGGAGCAGCAGCAGGGCAGTCTCTGTCACATTTGATTACGGCCTTGAAGGCAAAAAGCAACAACGTAATAACCTTATCAGTAACAGATGATTGAGATCTTCAAAGGCCCTGTTCTGCCTCAATGCCTGTTCATCAGACTGGCCGGGGATGCAGGCTGATCAAAGGCCTCCAGAGCACGGTAGGCTCAGCAGCCCTGGTTCTCATGGACCACAGTTCATAACCAGTCAGCTGGAGACGCACGCTCATGCATTGCTACTGACAGGTGTCACACATTAGCTTCGTGGGTAGTGCATTCTGCCTGCTGATCAGGGTGAGTCATTATTATTTGATCTGAAACGCCCTTGGTGTCAGATACGAGTGTTCAAATGAGAAGCATGCATTTGTCAGATTAGACATGCTTTTTCATCTAAGTATCATCAAGGCATAGCGTATGAAGATTTTAAAAAATGGGCCAAAGCATGTATTTTGTCATCCAGAGTGATGCTGCAGCGCGCTGCCAACGTGTCTGGGCTTAGCGCCGCTCCTGCATGTCCCTTAATAACAAGTAAAAGTAATTACCAGGTAAAGAGAGTGAAAACGTGAATAAATGAATGTGTAATGAACTGAAACAGGATAATTAAAATGATTTGCACTCGTGCAGTTTAAAACACCTTTTTTAAAGAGTGATTTATTTGTTTTCTGTGCCGCAGCGCGCTCTATGAAATCCATTTCCAGTTGACTCTGAACTCAGTCACGAGTCAGACAAATCAAGACTGGCAATGCACTAATGAACCAGCGTATCTGTTTTTAGGTTATTTTACAAAAACAGTTTGACCCTATATGGATATTTTTGCTCTCTCCTCTGCTCACAGCGCCCTTACAGAATCTCAGTGTGTGGAAAATTGCATTCATATTTACGTTGGATCCATTTATACTGAAGTTAGATCGGTATTACAATTGACATTTGGTCCTAAATGAGTTTTTCCTCAGACTGGGCAGAGGTCAGATCACACCAGAGTCACAGCTGACTGGTTACACACCAAGTAAACAATGTAAATGACACATTTATTTAAATGTATGGGGCAAAGTGTGCAATCTTCTGGTAAAGGTCACCGATAAAGGCATTTAATTACACACCAGAATAATGTTGTTGCTAGATTTTACTGTTTTTATGAGACTGATTCAGAACCTGAACCTGTTTGCCAGGAAGTCTGAACTTTTCCTGCTGTGTTATATTACATATTGAAGGTTTTTGATTAAAATACCTGATTTCAGCTGCAAACATCAACAAGTATTGTTATGTCAGACATGAAGATATTCCTTTTCATTCTAAATAAATTCCAACATGATGCACTGTCATTGAAAGAGGCCTGGTTTTGCGTGCAAGTAGGTAACTTATTTCCAAACAAAAGCAAAATGATCAGTTGAAGAAATGCTGTCCCATCTGCAAACATTTTTGCACAAACTTATCTTTTATTTAAGATGTCTTCTTCTCAGAGGATTGTTGGCACAGATTTTCTTGGTATAACTGTTCATCAGATTGCTTGCCTCTTATACCCTGTAATCCCTGTAATCTGCAGAAAAGGAAATCCTTTTATATTTAATTAGAGAACGCGCATCGGTGTCGGAATATGGCGATCGCATGTTGCATTTATTTTTTCTGACGTGTCTTTATTACGCATCACCACACATGTAGCCTCGGTGTTTGCTCTCTGCAGCCCACGCTGCAGCAACTCTCCCTGCGAAAGCTGGTCTTTGCCAGTGGCTCCCATCTCCCTGTGTCACTACACTTTAAAGACATAAAGGTTAGCAGTGTGCAAGCTTGAATCCAAAAAGACAAATCTGGAGATCTGCAACTGAACGTTGTACTTCACTGCACCATCAGACAAGTCAGTAGACTGGTTCAGCGGCACTTTGCATCTGTGAATATATTGGAGGTTTCAAACGGCTGTAAACTTTGTTTGACTTAAGCCATGCATAGAAATCCTATACAATTTAAGTTTGCTTGGTTTACTCTACTATAGTAGCATGCACCCGAAGTACACGAGTGAAAGTGTAGTTATATCTTTGTTTATAATTCATACTGTCTCCGTAACTAATTCAAGTTAGGCACAAACATTAATCTCACTTTTTGCAAGTGGCTTTTTTTGCAATATATTATTAAATGCAGAGCTATTATTGTAGCAAAGATGCAATGCACAAATATCATTAATCTCATTCTGAAGTATGCTCTGATATGGATTATATCAAGAAAAAAGTGCCGCTACACTAACTGGATGCGCACAGAACAGATTTATTTAATATGTTGTGACTACTGCTCAACACGCAACCATTTTCACTCGTTCGGATAATAAATTACATTTGATTAAAACAGTGCACACTGTATGTTAACCACGTATCTATACAATATTTTGAGACATTGCATCTGCATCAGACATTCTGACCAAGCTGCAACCGCTGAAAATGAAGCCAGCGCCAAACACTGCAGTTCCTCCAATGTCCTCTCGGGGGTATTTTTAACACGTGAGTCGATCCTCATGGAACCCCATGTTAAAATTTAAAACGTTACAGCAGAGACAAACATGCTCACAGCCTGGTACAAAAACTGGTTATGGTCTCTGCAGTTATTGTCTTCGTTCACTGTACAGAGGGTGCATTTTTAAATCACTCGCCTGTGCAAATTTACAACAAGGTTTTAACTTATGCATTATTAAGGCCGTTCATTACGGCTGTGCCTGCTTTGCTTTTGTGGGTGCCATCTCGGGTTGCTGGCTGTCTGTCCTCTGCTTCACTCACACCCCAGCTTTTTCAGCACTGATGCATTAGCTAGGAGAAAGGCACGTCTGAAGGTTTGTCCGTATTTAGCGCTTCTGGCTTAGCAAACATTTAACTCACGCGACTGATCAGCTCTTTCAGCTTCTAGAGAAGAGGTCTCTCACGTGTGTGTGTCAATGTGCCTGCAATGGAATCATCATAAACTCCTCTCTCCATTTCAGACTTCTGATTATCATTACAGCCATGCAAAACATAGCCTCCACCTCCACCTATACATGCTTCAAATTTCCTTAAAGGTCGCATGGAAACATGGCAACTGTCAACTATTACCAGAATATAATCCACTAATAATATAGTGCCTATATAATATTATCAATTTAACTTATCTGAGCATTAAACAGCCCATTAAATCCAGCTTGATTAAGCTATAACCGTCCAACCAAAACAATTCCTTGTGTCTTAAACCTAAAGCAAGAAGCACACGCTTATTAAAAGTCTGAGACATCATTTATTGCTGCCTTGTTCCCAGACAGACCTCTCAGAATCTCTCACTCCCTCCCAGCGTCGAAACCTCTCCGCCACAGTCATCTCACACGTAAGAGCTCCACTGATCTGAAGCTGTGAAAAGCCCTTATTGCTCTTCCATTGCCTGTGCGTCACTGGGGAATTTCCAAGTCTCAAATAAGAAAACACAAGAACAGATTCAGGGCCTGAGAGAGTCCACCCACAGTGCGCATTAAGGTTACGTTTATTGCATTTAGCCAAATCTTCGATTGACATCGAATTAATCTTGATGCGTGGCTGCTGCTCTCAGTTGTTTGCAGTTATTACAATTATTACTGTTCGGTCAGTTTAATTTCCACATGAAGAAAAGAATAACAAATGTTAATGCGTGCCCGCGTCTCTCGGCTGCACATTTATGTAAGATTTATGAAAAAAAAAATGCTGAGTGAGTTCTCCCCACTGTATTTTAGACTCCGGGTCTTTTTTGTGTTTGGTGTGAGAGGCTGGCTGCAGGGGACCGGCCCAGCGTAGTCAGTGTTAACTGGGAGTTTTGCTGCCATTTCTGTCTGCTCCTGAAACCTTGATCCGAACAGATATGCCATGCTGAAGTGGTTGCGTTAGACAGACGTGGCCAGGGCCTGCGGACATTTCATTCCTGTTGGAGCCCTCAACGCGAACGCTGCAACTACCAGGAATGTGCAAAAGAAAATATCAACATTTTATAACCGAAGAGGGATTTTAGTTCCATCGTTGCTACAAATAACACTATTCCTAAGAAATGATGACTTGAGATTAGTGGCTAGTGATCTTCTTAACATGATCTACTATCTGTAAATGCCACCCTAAGCTCTATTTTCATTATATAGCAACTTATTTCAGCTTAGTTTGTGAATCGCCAATGGAGTCCAGTGCTTATCTATATTTAATGTCCCCCTCAACGCCTCATAACTGCGAGGCTGGTGTCTTAATTGTGGATTTAACTGGATGTAAAGTTTCCTCTAAAGTAAAATTATCTGTAACTGAGGACTTCACTGCCCAGAGTATAATGATTTGTGACAAGTGGTTTCCTAAAATGAGAGAGAGAGGGAGAGAGAAAAGAAAAGAAAAGGCACCACCCCTGCAATAATTGGACACATTTCTGCCTTGATAACATAACTTTTCATTATATTACTTCTTATATGACTTCATTCTAACTTTAATCTCATGCAGTTTGTATAAGGCAGTTACGTTTGCCCTTCTGGACAGCACATGACTTTGCAAAGGCAACTCCAGCCTATGTTGGATTTAAAGCAAGTTGCAGCGTACGCTACCGGAGGTTTTGTGTTTTCGCATTTCACTCGCAACTTCAGGCATTGTGTCGGTAGTTAACTGCACGTGGTTAAAAGCTACACGTCTGTTGTAAAGATGGTTCCGCAGATCTCCTTGCTACTGTAACCCTGTAAGACCTAATCCATCTGGGTGTTGCATGTTGCATAAGGTGCGTGATGCAGCATTGTTTCTCATTAGTATCCAACGTGTTAAGATGCCAACTGACAGCAGTCCTGGGGGATAGCTTTGTGCTGCTCCCTTATTTATGTACCCACTGCAACTCAGGAACATCTCATCCTACATGCTCTCCACATCCCCCATCTTTATACATTAAGCTCAACCTCTGGAGCACCTCTGGCAAGGCAGAGCTTGGGTATATTTGTCTACCCACTCAGAGAGGCGCCAACGAGGTCGGGGAAGGTTCTCAGACATTTCGGGTTTTATGTAAATGTAATTCATGACATGCAAAGGCATTCATCTGAGGTTGTCTTAAAATAACAACCGACGCCGTCTGAACAAGACGTAAATCTGCTTATGCAGACGTGGAAAAATTAAAAGTAGATTTGTCAGAACGCTTTAGCTCCCTTGGAGCAGATGTTCTCAAATGGCTGGGTCGATTCTGTGGCTGATTGCCGCCGGATGCTCGTATGTGATTGGTGCTGATCAGGTAAGGAGGTTGGTTGGCCTCATGGAGAGGGTAAGAAATAAGACTGATTTACTTCTGATTGCCTTGCGAGCTCCAGCTTCATTCCTTGCCTTGCATTTGACTGGATCAAACTAGTTTATATGCTGTCAATGAGTCGGTCCTAGCGACCACTGTAGCAACCACAGCCCTAGAAACAATTGAATCTCGGTTCTTTAACATAAAATGTGGAATCTATTGGTCAGCTAGGTGCAGAAATGAAGCTCACCAAGACTGATGTGACCTGCCAGGAGCAGCAGTGTTTAAAACACACATCATGTTTGATCCCTCCTTTCAAGTGAAGTTGCACCTGTTTTTTTTTTTTATTCTCTCTTTGAAAACTTGAAAGCAAAACATGGATCTAATTGATGACGTAAATTATGTATATGTGTTCATTTGCATGGAAGACTGCCAGTCATACCAAGCCTGCCAACCAACCTCAACCTCACAATTACAAGGCAGCATCTCTGACAGTGATATTTGTCTGAGTCTTGTTGGTGGAGCTGTGTCATGTTTTCTTTCAAATAAGACCCCAAAGACTCTCTTGAGCGGACTCCAATGGCCAACATGACAGCTCTGGTCTCCAGTGCATTTACAAGTTGCAGCAAGTTGCACGTATAAACCTATAAAACTAAAATATGTAGATTTTCAGTAAGATTTCCATTAAGTGAGTGACCTTTTGCAGATGAATCGGAGCATGCTGCTGGAATTAAATTATAGTCTAATACTCTCGCTAATGTATTCATCCATTCATATATTAATTTTCTGTAACCGTTTGTCTTCTATAGGGTCTCTGGGCTGGAGGGGGCTAGAGCTGAGACTGGGTCCACCCTGGACAGGTCACCGGTCTATCGCAGTGCTCTACTTAATGTAATTAAATCGTAAACCTTTCCTGGCATTGCAGAAATCTTAACATACTTAAAATGTAGGTGAAAGTTAAGGTTCGAATAACAACGAGTCAAACTAATAAAGTTCAACAACGTGCAGATTTATCGTTTATTACTTCTGTGGGAACTTCTGTTTCTTTCCTAAACCCCCGAGTTCTCTGTCAGTTGTAATATGGCAGGCAGTCAGTTTCGCAACAGTTTTGTTAACTCAGGATGCCTCTACCAGAACGCTGAAAGGATTCAATTTTACGTGCTGTCACCTACTCCTGTCCAAATATTTGATTCCAGCCCTTGATTGATCACTGTCAGTGAAAGAGGTTTCTGTTTTGTCGAGGCAGCTCGTTGATCATTCTGATGTGGCGTGACCGGTCGTCCAGATGCTCCTTGTTGGGACTGGGCACAGTCCATTGACACTGCTGATGCTGCAGTGGCGAGCTCTGAGGATACTGCCAGTATGCTGCTCGCTGCCCTCCCCACCCCCCAGCAGATGACTGTTCTCGCTAAATCGAGCTGTAATTTGCTCGATTTGGAGACTGTCAGAGGGTCCTCCGCCCACCAGCTCTTTCAGGGCTGCTGCAAGATTAATGTCGCCATAAACAGTCAACTACAGCAAGTTAAAAGTTTGCCTTTGACTGCAGTGTATTGTATAAGCCATGATATTTTTAATGGTATATGTATCACGTGTGCAAACAGCAGTAATTTAGTGTCTTTATAAAATTAAGTCAAAACAGGCAGTAGAGCTTAAACACGATTTAAAGAGTAGTGCGTGAAGAAGTAATATTTCCCGAGTGTAGCACGTGTCCCAACCCACTCTCGTGATAGCGTTGGGGACGTCGAGTCTGTTCTTTGCAGACTCCTCCTGTGCGTTGCCGTGGGCTCTGTGTCTGGATCTGACAGGGAGGTCCTAAGTTTATGTGGCGTGGCACCAGGGTAGACACACACCATTACTCCGAAGCCCTAGGTTCACGCATGAACATCACACACAGCCCTCATCCTGCCTCCCCCAACTGATGGCCTCCTGGCTCGCCAAAGAGAGGGGTTGTCCTGCTTTCCTAGCCTCATTGATTCTCGAGGGTCTCCATCAATTAAATCTGATAGACTTTCAACTCCAGTGAACCCGGCACAGCAGCTATTCAGAAAAACAGGAGGGCCACTCAAACCTGAGAGACCACAGGCTCCTTCGTGTGAATGTAAAGAGACATGTTGCCGGCCGTAAGCGCACACGAACCACGGGCAGGAGACTACAGACATACATTTGATCTCACAATGTAAATCAAACGCTACAAATACAAAGGAGCTACACTCTATACTCGCAAATAGTTTGAATTGTTATTTAAATGGTTGACAGCGATTTCTTTCTAATGAACCGTGCTGCCTTGAGGCAAGACAAGTCAGTAGTCAGTTCACAGAGTCTACCTCATTTGAGATCAGAGGGAATGTGCAGATCATGTTTGCTTTTTTTTTTTTTTTTTTTTTTTACACCTTCTTGCTTCTGCGTTGTGTTTCACACTGTGTGTGTGTGTTTGTGGAGCGTCAACTGCCAAATAAAACTGGCATATTTGGTTTCTGATTTAGGAGCTAATGCTTGAGACAACAGTGACAGCTGTAATGTAGATGCGTATTTAATATAGGTCTTTATTAGTTATTTGTACAAATTTTATTCATTCATGATGTTTTTTTCAATTCTCACACGAGTCATTCATTAATACTTGACATCACCAATAATAAATGATTATTTAAGATTATAAATCACTTGCTAGGTAGCCGCTAATTGACTTGCCTTGTTATGGCAATGTGGATAACGCATGCTATCATGTGAATACTTTAAGTATTCACCACTACTTTTTGTTTCCTACAAAGAAAACGTACTGAACGATCTATTCAAGTCAGTATCAGTACAGCATAAAACCAGTTATTCATTCATCCATCCTCTCTTATAAAATTTATGAGAGATTATGTGTCTTCAGATGATCTTAGTCACATATACTTATGTCAGTACTATAAGAAAATTAGCCCACGTGGCCACCAGGGCTGTAACAAATTAGTCCATTCATCTATTGATTATTTTTAATTAATCTATCAATTATTTTTGCGATTAACCTATTGATAATGTTTTTTTTTGGATTAATCTCAAGTTATTTTCCACCACCTAGGGGTCAGACAAAATTTACTGTAACAGCGCGTTTACATGCACGTGAAAAAAATGAATTATTGCCTTAATCGGACTATTACAGGAGAACTTAAGTGCATGTAAATATGTTACTCCGATTAAAATCACAGTTCTCATTATCCGATTGAGACACCCAAATAATGTGATTGGAATTAGATTTTCTCCGACATGTATACGGTAACCGCAGCTTTCAATTGGATAATGTGTGTGCGCATGCTCCACAACCCCTGCGCTGGCGTGTGATCCTGGAACAAAAACATCCAGGAAAGCTGGTCGCAGAAGAAGAAGAAGATAAATGGAGAAAGAAGAACCCTCTGAGGGATAGCACGCATGTTATCTGAATCTGAAGTAGCACCAACATTACGTGCAAGATAAAGAAATGTACTATTGTCCCTATAGTTGTTGTTTGAAATGCTGGTCCTCCACATGAACAACTCTTGTTTATTATATCACGTAATAGGTCAATTGGAAATCGGGCCGTATTAACGTGGTATTAACCCGCTGAAAAGACATATATCGCCACCTAGTGTGGAGGAGGAGGGCATGTCCCCATCAGTTATTCGATTTTCTTCTTCTGCATGTAAACTGCAACAAGGACTGTAGTCAGAAAGTCGAATTCTGAGCACAGCTCGATTAAACTCTGCATGTAAACGCTCTGTCTAATGCTGTAAAGTGGTGCTCATTCATAGCGGCTGTGCTGTAGGCCACTAATCAGGAAAAGCAAACATTTGTGATATGTGCCATTCTCCACAGTAAATCCTTTTGTATGAATGAATCAAAAGAAAAATAGCTGTAACGTGACTCATTTTTCAGTCTTTGTTGTACTGCATAGCGTACAACATGTATACGGCTCAACAGTTGGGACTATTAGCACTGAGGTAGTGAACAGACATGAGGAGTGATGGGTTATTCATGTGTAAACAAACATGGCATGTTTGCTCAGGGGCAACCTTTTGGAAGAAATGTCATTCTGAATCGCAGCGATTGTGGATGACACATCCACTCCCCTTGCAGCGGCAGACCACAGCTAGATTTTGCACATACATCCAGAGTGATCCCTGTCTTTTCTGAGCCGCATGCGGGAGAGCGAGGAGAGTGGTTGCGTGCCCAAAATGAGTGGGCAGGAGGCTAAACCTGCAGCTCACCAACATCTCACCAAAGCCATTTCTGACGGTTACGATTCACATGAAGAAGCTTGTTTCCCCCCTAGTGAGCTGAGGCAGGAGAGAAAAGAGCTAGGCGAGGCCATCAAAGAGCCATCGATTGGGTCTGCTGCTCCTACAGCCCAGCGGAACAGAGCCCGCCTCTTCTTCTATACTGAGGACGAAGCCACAGCTCTGCTGGGTGGTTTCCAAATGTTCACATATGGATTCATTCTCAAATCGAGCGCCGGTTTTGTCTCACTTCTCTTGTTAGCTGCCTCCAAATTGTTAAATTGTTTAACCGTGTACAAATCATACGTGTACTGCAATTGAAGCTACACCCGGCAACCAATAAAACAAAACATGAAGCTAGTGGTGAAACTACTAAAAAAACAGAAATTACTAGTGACATTGGACTGATGCATTTAAATTATTTTCTTCCATTATTTCTGGTTCGAATCAGAACTATCCACATAAAAATATGCTGTGACAGATTTCTACCATTTGTTTTTTCCACATTAATTTGACCCCACCTCACGTAGCCATATTGCAAAAATGAATACATATTGTGTTGTGTTTCCTCCTCTGCCTCGTGACAATTTAATGCCATGTGATATTATGGGATTGCATATAAATAGCACACTGCTTCTGCTTCACATTTTGTGTCATGCTACGCATTTTAAGCTCTGGGTTATGGTTAGGTCTAAGGACAGAGGCTGGCAGTCATTCACTGTGATTGCATGGCAAAAAAAAAAAAAAAAAAAACTCAGAATGCCTACTGATAGCATGCAACATGACTTTGGCTCGTACTCGTATGCTGTAAGATCATACCACGCTGCCTTATTTTACTGAAGCGTTTACATCTTACAGAGTAATCATATTTAACACTTCTGCAGAGAATATGTTTCCACCTTCTCTCAGTGAGAGTAATTATTCAAAAACTGTAAACCTGCATATGCTTACAGCCATGCTTTAAAAAAAAAAAACATCTGGAGCATCACAAACTTTTCATCTTGATTGTACTTCTATTTCATTTTCTATCTCATCTTATTTCCACATTCTGACCCAGAGAGGTGATAAATTGGTTACGTTCATAACCAAGCCAATGTTCGTGGCTGGTTGACAAAAATAAATAAATAAAACATAACACCTGTTTTATGTGAACTCACCAGAGAAGGGCTTGAAAGCCCTGCACTATGGTCTTTATTATTATTATTTTTCTGTACTGAATGTTGAATCCACGATTAACTATTCACAGTACTCTTACTACTACTACCACTATTCACAATACTACTTTTGTCACAGATTTTTTCCTGATTATGCAGTAGAAAGTTCTTTTCTGCATGTGTTTTATTTCTGCTTTGAGTTAGCAAACAGAAAAACGCCAGCCTAATGACTAACAGAGCAACAAACATAGCTGGATGAGACGGCATGGATTGCTTAGGAGATGTTCTACTAGAGCTCAAGGGTTCAAGTCGCAGCAGATCACGTGTGATTTATCCCCCCGTGTTCAAACACTAGTGCAAATTTCAAGGAAGAAGAATCTATTAATATTCCAGCCTGTTGTCTTTTTGAACATTACATATGAAAACACGGAGAAACCTTATTGTGTGGAATTTTGACTCGCTGCTGCTGATTTTTCTTTCTGGATATTTAATTTACCGCTCATATTTAATTCCTTCTTATACTTGTTTTAAATTCAGTCCTCTTTACCAACATTTGAGAGCTGACTCTGCCTCTGGTCTTCACTGCGTGATATTGCTAAAGCCTGATCATGCACTTTTTTGTTGTAGCTATGTGTAACAGAGTTAGAGAGTGGGAGCATTTTTTATTTTTTTTTGGAATTGGAGCTTTATGAACATTTCATAGATATATGCTCCTTTCTTCCGCAGCAACATGGTGATGCCAGAAAGTGACAATAGCTGTTGGTGTCTGGGTCTTTGATCCTGGCAGGTTTTAAGCACAGCAACAGAGTGTTCATCCAAGCGGCTGCGTATCTGTGTACACTTGACTTCACATTTCTTTCTTTTTTTTTTTTTTGGTGGAGCAGACAGCTTTTGCTGCCACTAACGCTGTTAAGTATCAAAATCACAACACTTTCTCCGATATCATTCCTCTGCCTGTCCAAGCTTTGACTGACGAGGCCTGTCTTGAAAAACTTAAATTGACATTCTACATCTTTTGCACGCTGGCAGCCCCACGGCAACAAGAAGTCAACAGTTTGATTTAGGTTTGTTTCTGACTGCTACATGCTTAGATGCACATGGCCTATGAATGGGTCCAAATTAAATTATTAATTCATTACCAAAATGTTCTAATGAATGTGGACTTAGCCTACGCATTAATAAATAATGTAATTTAAATTACATTAAATAATTTTGCTTGTTTTCTGAAGATAATCGTGATCTGTCCTGTCTTATAAGTCCAACTTTTTATATGTCTGTGACACATTTTCTTTGTATGTGCTTCCTCTTGCACATGTAATTGGCAAGAGTGATGACACTCAGATCTACCTGCCTTTTAAGCAACTGCCAACTCCATGACATTAAAAACTGGATGAGTAACAACCTGCTGCAGCTGAGCTCAGACCGAACTGAAATCCTTGACTGGACCACAGCAGTTGACAAAGCAAATTTTACCCTTGGTTGGTTCCCTTGGGAACACCATCAGTCCTTTTGTGAAAAACCTTAATGTCGCTGTTTCACTCTGACCTGAGGCTTGAGTCTCACATTACTAAGTTTTTGCCTTCTTAGAGACATTTTCCCAAAGTCTCACACTTTTTATCTTTCAAAATACACAAAAACTATTTTACTTTTTTTTTATTATTTCATTGCCCCTGGATTATTTTAATAGTCATTTTCCCTGTTTGAATAAAAAATCAATCAATCATTCAAATCAAAAAAATTGTGCCAGTGCCACAAAACCTGCAGGACCTGTGTGAGATGAAATAACTCTCCATACCAGCAGGAGGCAGTGCTAGAGCTGTAACTGTAGACATGCAAGCAGAGCTAGCCTCTCTCGCTAGTCTTCTGTCTCTTCTTTCCAGATATCCGTGCAGTTGTGGAAAGATGTGCTCATTGAGAAAAATGTTTTCACTCTGCTTACTTTGTCACTTCCATTTTTTTATGTGCATTTTTTTTAACCACTCAGAGCGATCTCTCCATCACAGATTCAACATGTTCAATCATTCAGGCAAAAACCTGTCAACGGGTGTCTGAATAGTGTCAGCAGTGTGGGACTCATCCACTGACTGTATATATGATGGACAAGCCCACCACGATGTCACCCATTGGATTTCTGAAGAGCGAAATGAAGCCATAGTCTGTATAAAGATCAGACAGGATGACATCTCTTGAAACATGAAGCCAAAGTGAGTATAGCTCCCCTTGGTGGCTGGTTGCTCTTTTCTTTGCTTTCCTCTTTTTGTTTTTCTGCTCTCGTGATCCTAAGGGCGTGCCTGTCGTGGTGTGGTTAGTCACCATGATGTCACATCCTGTCTCTATAACGTTAAATAACTACATAAAGCAGAACTTCTCTGAAAAATGGGATTCTTGAACATACATCAGTGCAATATTAGCTTCCTAAAATGACAGATACCATCTTTGGTAAAACATTTACTGATGTGTACTTGAGTGTTTTAGTTTGACCCAAGTCCCATCCACTAACATGGAGTAGGTGATGTCTATGACTTATGCTACAACCAGCCACCAGGATCTATACTCGCTTTGGCTCCACTTTTTAGGAGATGTCATGGCGTCCAATCTTTATACAGGCTATGTCTTTAACTTGCTCTTCAAAAATCCAGTAGGTGACATCACGTTGGGTTTGTCCATTGTATATACAGTCAGACCTCAGACCGGGAGGTTACCGCCTGAACACACCTCATAAACTCAGAGTACATTTGCTCATCAACAGCCCGGCATTGGCAGGTGACCAAGTGTGGGCTTGGTGCATCACAGCCTCACAACACTACCCATAACCTAATAAATCAGCAGCAAACACAGCCCATCAGTTTCTTTTTTATCTCATGCTTGTATGAATAAAATTTGTCTGGAAAGTTTTCAAAGAGGTGACCTCAAAGCATCTCTCAATCAGTAAATAATTCTATTCGAAATGATAAACAGCGCAGAGCTGGCTTTTTGCAGCATTCTGTCAACTGTAATGTTGATCTAAGGGTCTGAATTATACCTCCCTCATTCAGTATGACATCCTAATAGCACTGAGAGTGATCCTGTATCTAGTGATTGGACTGTTTTGTACCATAGAGCCCCTTATGATGCTCCCCTGATATTGGCCAGCGATCTGCTTTTCGCTTTCTTTTACAGATTAAATAGAAAAATGATGCAGCGTGACAGCGAAAGGCGGCCTCTAGTCTTCAGTAGTTCACTGCGCATTAAAAAAATAGATATGTTATCCAAAATAGAAGCAAAGTTTGTGGAAAAAAGGGTTTACATCCCACGTTGTGTGGACTAAAAGATCTTGTTTTTTGGACATATATTCACAGTTTCAGTCCAACTCTGTTTACTTTAAAAGCCTAATTCAAAACAGATAGATGTTTAAGCAAAACACCCATGTATTTTAAATTAAAAATTATGCAAATGTCTGTTTAAATGGGCCAGTCTCAGAAGACAGCTCTGTGGACCTTGCAGGGTTTTCCCCTGACACACTTCCCTCTGTCCCCAATCCTGCTCTGTTTCTCTGAAGGCTAGTTGTTCCTTGGAGGATATGAAAAGTAGCTACATGTGAAAATTGGTTTTTGACATTGTATAACTTTCCAAAGTGAGGTATAGTCCTCAAATGAACTGAAAGTTATAACTTCATCATATATTCTTTGTATAAAGCAGACGCACTGACCAAACTCGTACCGCACATCTAAGTGATCTGCACTTCTGTAGAAATATTTTCAAAGTAGCTGAGATGGAAACCGTAACAAAGAAGAAAAAGAAATCCTTTTCTTACATGTATGCTTGTGCTGTAGGTGTAACTCAATATATGATGACATGGGAGTACAAACAACACAATGAAAGATTCACAACGTTCAGATCATCTTTATGCAGGAATGTTTATTCTTAAATGGAAACCACTCGTGTTGCTATGGTTTCAGCTCATCTTAAACATGGTGCACTGAGAGTTCTCTTTTTATCTTGGTGTTTGTGATGGGTTTTATTGTTGTGTTCTGTCTCATTATCAGGGCTTTGATTAAAAAAAAAAAAACATTGATTTAAGAGAAAAATATCACAGAAGGTCACTAATAGATTGACTACACATTCTAGTTTTAATGGAAATATTTTTAATGCATCTCTTTGGTTCCTTTGGAATAAAGGTTTATTGTATATGAATTTATGTTGTTTTAAAATTTGATTTAATAAAACATGAATCTTAAGTTGATCATATAATATCCCTTTTTCTTTTTTGTCATCTTAGGTAAAATATGATAAAGAAAAGTGGCTACATCACTTAGGAAGGGTATGTGGAGATCTATGGCATCATCCATGCTGACATGTTCTCATTCTTCTGTTCTTTCCCATTCATCCCGAAATTTTTGTCTTGATTTATGGCCTGACATTACGCTTCCACCATCACTTGGATGCATCGGCTGCCAGTTCATTATTTTAACAGCTGAGGAAACACATTTTACTTTACTGGAGGGAACCATCGGAAGTAAATTAAGAGATTATTTTTTCAACAAGCATGGTGCGCTAGTTGTCAGTGACTGTCACTGTTGTAAACCCTTTGTCTTCATGCCTATCAAATATAATCCAATTAGCACAAAGCGTGTTCCATGGAGGCCTGCTAGCCTTTTCGTTATTGCTGCAAGTCGGTGAGATAGTTCTCATAGACTGTCAAATTAAAGCAGTTGTTTTTCAAACTGCAGACACTGCAATACGACTTGAATGGGTTCCAGGAGTGCTGGCATTAGCATGCCTCTGTTTAATGTAGCCTGATCATTCCTGTAAAACACAGTAGTCTGTAAAAGCAAAATGCTTTAGCTATGCTAACCGTGAAGAAGAAATTAGAAGGAATTTGATTTTGTTTTGTTTAGTTTTTGAAATTTTTACCTCTCCTTGTTCCAGGATCATGACTTTCTTAGAAACTGCCTGATCTCCAACACGGCTACGCTCCTCTCCACCAACCCACTGACAGTCAATTCAGCCTGCTTCCTACCTTTTTTTAACCGAAGCCTCCCTACCACAACCAAAATAGTCACCCTCAGCCTCAACCCTTACCTACCAAGATATCAGAAGAAATCACCACAAAAATGGATCAGAGTTCTGTTTTTTTTTTTTTTTTTTTTTTTTTTATGTTTGACTAGGTAATTACGTATAATAGTGTGCATCCGTTCATGTAAATATAAGAAGAAAACTTTCCAACAGAACAACAAGTGGCTTTGTTTCAAGACACCCAATAGAAAAGCCGTCTCAGCTTTGACTACGCAATCATAGAAGAGGGACTATCTTGAATAAATCAAACTGAGGGGAAAATAAAAGAAGCGCAAATACAAATACTCTGGAGGGAAACACCTCCTTACACTCTGCCCCTTCCCTTTAACGGTGTGAATGTTGCAAAGTTGTAAATTAACAAAATGTTTAGCTCCTGGCAATTGAATATCACTACAATCACATAGAAAGAAATAAAGACGTGCAATTTGGCAGCCAGTTCAAATGTGTAAAGAATGCATTGTCTTTGCATGCGGTGATGATGTTTAGAGGAGAGATGTAGCTTTGGAGTTCTCTGTGAGATGCTGAATAACTGAGCCACAGATCATTAAGAGAGAGAGAAGAGAAAAAAATGGCCTGATTTAATAGAAAGAGGCAGCACCCCTAAGGAACATATTAAGTGAGACGCATTCTTATGTCTTGCGTTTTGTACGGTATTTAATGGTGTATACTAATGGAGAAATTTGTCACAGTGATCATTCCACTACAAGCCTGATGATGCAGGTGATGACTCTTTGTTTTATCATTAGATGGCTCTGACCCGGCTTCGCACATCAGCAAACAGCTGTTAAACACATTTAAATTCAGGAAAACACTTTGCGTGAATGCCCCGCTCCATTTTATCAAGCATGTACCCGGTATCGTTTTAATGTCCCATTAATGATCTTTCGGAAAATGTAGCAGAGAGGTGCGGTAGAAGGGACCAAAAAAAAAAAAACGAAGAGAGATTTTCCAGTGAGCGGGAGCGTTGGGGGCCAGCGGTGCCACGCTGGTAGAATTTACACTACTGTTCAAATAGGATTTATTATTTATTACTCCTTTAATGTCACAGCCAGATTCAATATGAAGACAGAGCTCATTTCTGCACAGTGTGCCTGCACTGGCATATCTTATTCATTAAATGTCCTCTTGTCTTGCCTTGTTTTCAGGTCCTCCTCAGCAAGAGCTGGGTTTTGTTTTCCCTGGCGGGTCAGCTGGGCTTTTCATTCATAAAGCTTTTTGTAATGCACAGTGCTTAAGGGAATTATAGTATGTGCTCTTCATACCATGCAAATCCGTAAAAAGGCCTGCGCAGTATGTGCTCATCCACCAAAAAAATACTGACATGGTTTTATACAACAGCGCAGGAATTAAGCAAAGTGAGAGTGAACTTCACGTAATATTCAATATGTGTATATTTAGAGTGTTAGTGCCTATTTTGCGATAGTTTCCTATTGCTAGTTTAGTGTTTACATGTGTAATCAAAGTGAATATCCCACTTACGTTCCTGTTTACATACAGCAGGATTTTTTTTTAGGCAATGCAAAGACAGCTTCCCTCTTCCACTCCTTTAACCACAGTCTGTAAAAAAAGTTGGTGTTGTAAAACTTTTGCAAAAACCTGTAGCCTGTACTCAGATCTTTTTCCAAGAAGTTTCTGCATCTGACCTGCATTCTCGTGTGCATGCATCCCTACCCCAGCCTTGCAAACTGTTGGTTAGTTGGTCTGTGCACAACAGAGAGAGAGAGACACACACACACACACAAAAACAAAAAACAAAAAAACATTGGGACACATGCCGACTAATACCAGCATATCTCACATGTCTTCACTGGAACATCAACACTTATGAGATAGGCAGAGGGGGAGATAATTTAATCCACATTTCATTTAAAACTAAAAATAACCCCGAATAAATATGTGGTCTGTGTGTGGAGTATTGGCTGCTGGTTTGGATGCAAATGAGGTAGGTGTTGCAAAGGGAAGACAAAGTATAAACCAGGAACAGTAGATGGTGTTGGTTAAATAGAGCAATAAGGAAGAAGGAATGAGCATAAATAAGTTAGACGCAGCCTGCCCTGATGGAGGAGATGAGTTTATAAAGCTCCACCCACACCTATGTGCATGTTACCAAAAGAATCAACCGCAAACAGCGGGAAGAGAACATTCAGTGGAGACATGAGCAATATTTTATCAACCTGAAGATTCCAACAGATAGTAGCTGTTTACACAACATTAGTGAGACTATGGCTTTTTTTGAGCAAAGTAGTTCTGCCGTCTGTGGAGCATTGAATCGGTTAAACAATACTGAATTCATTCAATAGAAGATGGATCCACATTTTAAACGTAGTTGTCTTTCTTTTTTTTTTTTGCTACTTGCATGTATTTGTACCCACTGGACAACATCATCTTGTCAAACAACTGACTTTTCTGATTTTGCCATTTCATCCAGACAGAAAATTTTAGATAATTGTCTAGTAATTAAATACACACAGTTTCAGAAGTTCATCGTAGTCCAAAGATTCGGAAAACCACTCCGCGCTGTCACATGATAAAATATGCTGATCACTATGGTATATGTACTGTATGCTCTTACAAGTATCATGGACGTCTTCTCGTACATGCCTGCCTCCCTGGAGATTCTCATGAGCACATTGCCAAGTTGCGATCACCTCCGTGTGCAGGATTTTCCTGGCAGCTGCTCTCACATCACACATGACACACAGTTCTGTTCAACTGTGATCAAATTAGCATATCACAAACTTCCCCAAGGGTCCCAGAACGCTCTGCACATCCTTCCTGGGTGTATTTAACTATTCTGTTATTGATCCTGAGACGCCACTGTCTTCAAGGTATCGCGGTATCGTGTTTGACGGGAAACCAGAATCTAAATTAGATGAGAGCGGTGTTAATGCCGACACTTGTCTGTATGAAGCGAAATCAGAGAATATGCTTTTGCTTTTAAACCTAGAATATTTGTTCTATCACCATTTGTTAAATTAATACACTAAATTGTGTCTGAGTAAGATCTTTAAGCATATATCAGACATAAGACATAACATTATGACCAACTTTCCTCCCTGGTGCCTGTCCCAGCAGAACGTTGTATTGTCACAATGTTATTTACTTCTCCCGTAAGTATTCATAATGATGTGGCTGATCTGTGTATACTGTGTATATATACACTACCAGTGTGTATAATGTAAAAAAAAAAAAGACAATATTTTCAACTTTAACAATGCTTTGAAGAACATTTTCCCAATGTTCAACATGCAGCGATTCATCTCTGACAGCAGTCAAGGTCACCTCTGTTAGCTTCTAACACATTTGTTTGTCCTTACCTGTCTTTCATTTTCTGCATAAAGTAGTAAAGGTTGAAGGCAAACATTGTGAAGAAGACCTCAAGTAGGATTTTTTTCCTTCTTCTTCCTTTTTTTTTTTGTATAACGCCTCCTCTTGGAGCTTTTGTACTCTTCTGAAACCAGCTGGCTGTTATAAAGAGATTAAACTGTAGCAGCTCTCTTCATCACCTTTTTGGCTCTATGATGATGGCAGCCTTTAAAATGCTCCCTCTTTCCCTAAAGCTGCCAGATAACGTTACTTACTTAGAGAAACTCAAGTCGTGTGCCATTGTTTCTTAGTATTCTGAGCCGATGATGTCCCCGTTTATTTGTGTATTAAGCCTCAGTGATTGTCCTCTTACACACACTGCTACAACAGAACATGACCAACGTATTTAAAAGTTTGTGAAGCCTAAAATGGTAATTTTTTGAGGAGGACATTTCTCATTGACATTGTAACCGTGTTTGCGCTCATTTCCTGCACAGCTGCAGCTTACTGCCCGAAGATTGCGAGAAAAACCGTGCACGTGCGAAGGAGCCAGACTCCATTTTGTATGCAAGCCCATAAGAGTTCCCCGTTCCTCCACAGTATCTGCAGCCATGAGATGTAATTTGCTTCCCTTTCAGCGAGCGTAAAAGAAGACTTGCTCGCTGGCTGAGGAGATGAGAAAGGCGCGGTGCCACATGGCTTCCAGTCGGCTAAGTGAAGAGTGTCAGACCACTGTTGGCATCCTTGGAGGAGGCAGCTGTCTTTCAGTCACTCAGGAAACAAAAGTTTCCTCCAGATGTTCGGGGCGCTTAGAGCTCAGCCTGAACTGAAGCAATTTGAATATGAATTGGGGAAATACAGTTTCAGTAATTGTCACATTCAGCTTCGAGCATTTGCTTTCCATTACAAATTGCTGTATTCAGTTAAATCAGATTGAGCCACTCGATCGGCGTTTGATTGATCGTATTTATGCAGGTCTAACTTAATTTGTGCTCTCACACTGATCTCTGTTTAATTTAAATAAAGTCTAAAATCACACCTTACAATATTAACTGATACTACTGTATTGAAACAGACAGATAGTTAACTAATTTTACAGCTATAAACAGGCAGAAAACACAGCATTAATACATGGCAGTATTTATTTTTAAATTTTAATGAGTTTATTTCTGTTCATTTTTGCTTAAATGAGATTCACTGCGTTGATGAAGACTCTATTCAGTAGCCTACTGAGATATTTTAACCTCCTGAGACCCAAGCTTTTATTTGGTCTGTGTTTTTAATTTCTCTGCCAATTATTTGGGATTAGTAGGACCTAAGATGTATAAAAACTAAGCATCATCTTTGAACAGGAAGTAGTAGATTTTGAAAAAAAAAAAAAAAAAAAAAATTATATTCTCATATGTGGACGCTGGGATTATTTCATTATTTATATTATATTATAATAATATTTAATTATTTATATTATGATAACGTCACCCAATGTATGACAAAATATTAAACTGTTTATTTTAATACCTGAGCAAAGACAGAATAATGAAGTTCCAACGTCCTCAAACGAGTACGTGCTAATTAGGTACATTGTAGGTTGTTCCTACTAATAAAATTTGTTAAATTTGCACATCATATCAAACTAGAAATGTTAATAAGAATAAATAAAAAAGTTTTAACTTTAAAATGTCGTGTGTAGAATGAAGACGATACAGCGTTTTTACACCGACTAGTGTATTGACCCTTTGCTACCACTAGATGGCAGACGAAAGTGTCCTCTAATGAGGACAACAGATTTAAATGAAGTAGAATAAGCTACAATAAAACCTAAAGCTTAATGTCCCCATATGAGGAAGCGGGGCCTCAGGAGGTTAATAATACCTTGACCTGTGAATTTTACATTTATTAAATAAACTTTCATGGGCTGCGGCAAAGAAGCTAAAACACAAATCAAACTCAGAAAATATTTTATTTTCTATTTCTGAGTGTTTATAGGAGAATTTAAGCAGTTCAGCAGTTTAAATTTATATGCACGGTCCTTCATCCTTCATTGTACCTTATACTTATTCCTCTTAAAGCCCTTTCACAGCCTCCAGCATGGGCACACACTCAGTGGCATCCAGCCATAGGTTACCCGTGTGGGAGGCAATTGTAACAGAGAGAGGAAAAACACACTGTAAGGGCGCAAGACTGCTTGCAGTAAAGGAGGTGTTACTCTGCTCTGAAATAAAATCAACATGACATTTGGTATCATTATGGTTTATTGTTTGCAGCATGTCTGAATTTAGTCATCTTCTCCTCTTTGACGGTGGATTCTTGCTTCAGTGATTGCTGAAATTGGGTGTTTGTTCTTCTTTCCATTCAAGTCCTCAAACGTATATTTTTCCATTTTATTTCTTTAAATCATCAGCTCCGTTGTGCTTTAGACAACCCTTTTAAAAAAACGCAATATGTTTGGCTGCGTTGGCTTAGAAAATATACCAACAAAGAACGAAGTGGAGCCAAAAACAGCCCCCTGTAAATCTTTTTGCGGACTGAACTGCGTGTAATACACTTTGCGGATGCTGCTGTAATGTATAATGTTTCAGCACATTATACATTCTACTGTATTTTTGAATAATGATGGGTGAATCATGAGCTAAAAGTATCCGCTCAGCAGGTCATCTGTCAGAGTTGCTGACAGTACCAGCTGGCCCGTTCGGGCTGCCAGGGGTACAGGCAGGTTAGAGGGTGGGCCTCCCACAATCACGGTTCTCCTTTCTATATCGGGGTCTAGAAACACAGCCAAGTCTCAAGTTGTGGTGCACTTTCCTCCAGAACAACAGCATAGCAGATCCAAAAAAAAAAAAAATCAACAGAAGGAAAGGAGGAGCAGATTGCCCACGCAGTTATTCATGTCCAGCACATTACTGCAGGTCCTGAGTTCGAACTGGGTCAAGGATCTAATCACGGAAGATACGAGATCAAAGGTGCATGTATGTGTGTGTGTGTGTGTGTGTGTGTGTGTGTGTGTGTGTGTGTGTGTGCGTGTGTGCATGCGTGTGTGTTACTGTGAGCGCTTCAGACGGTAATGGTATTTTGTGGTCAGTCAAAATGATGAAAGCGTGGAGGTGATAAAAAATTGAAAGCCTTCTGGACACTACTCGCAGGCACAAGAGTGTGTTTATGGGGTTTTTTTTGTGCCCGATTGGTTATCTGCGGATATGTCCTCAAATAGTCCCTGCTATCAGCATGTGTGACAACCGCAGGAGGACAGCCTGAAGAAAAAGAGTAAAAGAGTTTGTCCTGTCCTAAAAGTTCACTGTAAAAGAGGCATTAGGCTGAAAGAGAAGTGACTCCAACACAAGTCGTTTTTGCAGGCTCAGATACCTCGAGGTGAGTTAAGTATTTCAGTTCTCAAAACAAAGGTGTGACTGTCTGTGACATTTCTCAAATTTGCTTTTACTAATTGAAACATTATATTTTTTATATAATCAAATACAAGGATGTGCACATAAGCATGCATGTGCTCAGTTCAAGTTTTTTTTTTACAGTTTTTTCAAGTTTTTATGGAGGACATCTCATTTAGTTTTAGTAAGATATATATATATAGACAACATGCATTGCACTTTATTTTGGGGAATTTGTTCATTTGCTTTGTTTCTAAAAGTTTCATGAGTTCGACGTGACTCATCACTCAGCATAACTTGCAGTTTAGACTTAGACTTAGACCAGATGCATCTCAGTCTGGTTTGGGACCAGCAAAGCCTCTGACTGGAAGTCTTTGTAGACAAGTGGTGAGGACAGCGGAGAGAAGCATCGTGTCCCCGCTCCCCTCCATCTGGGACATTGGGCGGAAACGCTTCCGCACCAGAGCCCAGTGCATCTCCTCTGACCCCACCCATCCCCACCATGGACTGTTTTCCATGCTGACATCTGGCAGGGGGTTGTCCAGCATCCAGAGGATGGATGTCCAGGTTCAGAGACAGTTTCTTCCCCCTGGCTGCAAGACTGCTGAACGCTCACACACAATAAATAAACTCTTATCTGTGGACTGCTACACCACCCTATGCTATTGTAAATAAATGATGTGTCTACTCCACTGTAAGTCAAGCTAACGAAATCAAATTTAATATATGCACACCGATAGTGTGTTTGTTGAAAGACAATAAAGCAAGTCTGATATACAGCGTTAGGCCATTAGCTTAGCTTAGCTTAGCATAAGGTTTTTTGCATTAAGTTGATGCAGAGGCGACGGCGCATGACTTTAAACTCTTTACTGAGCGTTTGGTTTGCGTTACGCAAACCCATAGTTTACCAAAATACCAAAATGTACTGTGGAAAAGTGCATCTGTTCATTAATGTTTAACTAATATAAATAAATTATTAGCATGGCTTCCTTGGAAGTTGTATTTAAATGTGTACTCCACATAATTTTTTCTAACAAATTAACTGTCATTAGTAAATTTTGTCAGCCCGTTTCTCTTTGCATCCAGTCTTTATGCTAAGCTAATAATCTCCCGGGTCCTGGTTTGCACTCAAATACCAGAACAGTATTTAGCTTCGCACCTTTGTCTTGGAGAGAAACTTACGACCAGCTCAAAGTCAATTAAGTCGGTGTGAGCACATTCTTCTCCGTAACTAGGCCTGCAGGAAAACAAATGAAAAATACTTAGTGAAATTCTATTTCTTGGATAATCTATTTTACTTTTCAGCAACACCAAAAGTCTCATTGTAATAAGCGAGCCACCCCTAAACCCCATCAAGTCGAAATTACATCTTAAAAGCAGGAGTCGCAGCCAAATCCAACACCTTGAAGGAGGGCATGATTAAGTGTGTCCAAAAGTGAGGCTCTAATTTTCCAACAAAATTACCCGCCGTGAGACACTTTCTGGAAGATTTAAGACCTGACAATTAACTTTGTGATGTAACGACACCCTTCATTAGCTTTAGTATCTGAGGCTCCTCTCAATAGATCATTTTAAGAAATAGAATAATCATGTTGAGTGCTTTCTAGGTGAAACCGCCGACAAGTGGAATTGGTGAGCCGGTGAGGGAGGCTGGAGTTTATTTTGGCTGCATATCTCTGCATCCCAGCCGCACTGAGGTGAGAAGCCAAGCTAGTCAGCTGTGAGGGGAGCCCAGGTAAAAAAAAAAAAAAAAACTGTGGTTGCATCATTAATTTATCCCAGTTTATACTGTGGCAGAGAGTTCAAAGCTTGCTTTTTAGTTTCTGTGTGTCTTCTGTCTTCCCTCCGGCCCCGACCAGCCCGGCCTTTCGGACACTGGAGGTAGGTGGAGTAGCAGGTCAGAGTGGAAGGGGAGGCAGCATGGATCCTGCCAGTCACATAGGACCCAGAAGACTGAGCGGCCCGGCCCTGCAGGACCAACTGGCAGATGGCCGCCTCAGGATAATGACCAGGTGACATCTGCAGAGTGAACAAGCCATCAGGCTAACAGACTCACCTTGACCCACCGGGGAAGCCAAGCTGCCCATTCTCCACCTCCTCATCCTCCCCCTGCAATTCCCCGAGGTTACACCCACTACACAGAGAGTATAACTGAAGTTTATTGATTTAGTAAGTTTCTCAACTAACCAAAAAAAGAAGAAGTGTGAAAATGTCCTGAAAAAAAAACAAAACAAAACAAAACAAAAAAAAAAAACATTAACAGATTTCATGTGGGTGTTTGAATTGAATTTTCTTTTATTCTCCACAGGTTCAGTCAGTGAGTAAATTTGTCTCTGTGCCATTCTTCTTTCTTTTCTCTCCCTGCTGTTATTCTAACCAACCAAAACTTCTTAAAGACATCAAATTATTGTCAGATAAACCAGACGAGTGGGAGCTGAATAACATCTGGTCGAGTTATAACGTAAGTTTGTTGGCTTTTTTTTTTTCTTTCCGTAATTTTTCTCACAGTCTTCCCACTGATGAGTGTTATTTATTTTTTATTTTTTTTAAAAGACAACACTCGCCCTGTCTAAAGACTCATACACATTGACTATGTGATGCTGAGCACAAAGGTCATCCTTTGACAGCGCTGAGATCATGAAAAGGTCAGATTGCCTGTGCCATTTGGGAAAGAGGCAGCGTGATACCGAGCTGCCAATATAATTTCAGCATGTCTTTTTCAAGTGTTAACACCATGCATTGTTTACTGAAGAGTTTACCGCGGCCGTGTGACTGCTGGCAAACTGGAGGTTAGGGGATAAAGTTAAAGGGAAAGCTCTGGAAGGCTGAAAGAGGAAGAGGAGCGCCGTTGAATGAAAATGAGGTGAGAATAGCGCGGCGGCGGCGGCATTTGTGCACACTAAGCAGAAATGAAAGACATAGTGTTTGTGTTTTGGTTTTCAAGTGTGGAACAGACGACTTGTCAGAAGACTTGAAGGGATTTAGACCTCGAATAACTCGCAACCCGAGATTGGCCAAGAACCACAGAATTCTTTGGATAACATCCCAGAAATCCCAGTATTGTAGAAACCACCCTCTCTTATCATTTAGTTAGAGTCACTCTTTTAATTAGTAGAAGCTGTAAAGAGCATTAGCACAAAGTGTAATAAAGAAAAACAGTCTGCATACTAATTACACGTATAGTTTGTGTGAAATGCGTTGAAATATGTAAACCTGCTCACTAGGGGATGGGGAAAAGGCTGATGATAGTACTGTGGAATCAGCCACAACATTATAACCACAAACCAATGAAGGGAATAACACTGATTATCTCAATGTCAATGTAGTGTCCTTCTGGGATACCTGGTATTTACGTGGCTGTTACCTTGAATCAACCACCACCTGAACATTGCGGTAGATGAAGCACAATGAACACTGGCACCCTGACTGGTCTGCAGCAGTGAGGCCCCATGTAAAATAAACATGAACCTTTACTACAGCCTGAGCTCCAACAGCTTGTCTGTTGGATTGGACCACACTGGCCAGCCTTCAATCCCCAAATTGATCAATGGGTCCTGGCTGGCCACAACCGTGCTGACCACCACAGGCCAGGGCTGCAGTTTAGGAGATAATTTGACCCAGTCATCTAGTCATCACAATATGTTCCTTTTCCAAGATGCAGAAATGTTTCCACTTTTCCTTTTTGACCTGTTTCTAACACATCAACTTTATAGGTAGTTATAGCTAGATAGCCCTACAACCAATTGGACTCCATCTCCATCACTCCAACTCCATGGCGCTCAGGAGACATATGTGGCTATGTTTCTATTGCTCTTATGCCCATCACCCTATAAAGCTCATCCAAGCAATTGGACAGGGAAGTTATGTCAGCATTGGTTGGTCATCTGGGACTCAGTAATTAAAATGTAACATAGTATAATTCTTGCATTGTTAATGTTGTATTAATTTAAGAACACAGACTATATGGACAACATGTCCCCACTTCCCTGCACTGGCCAAACTGACACCATTTTCCCAGGGATACAGGCAGCACCATTTTGTGACTTTGGATCCAGCGTCTGCACAGTCGCCGCAGTATCGATGACCCGACCACACTTCCTCCAGACTCACTCTTGTTTTCTTTTAATTAATACTATGGTCTGCTCTACCTACCTCCACCAATTACACGGAAATGTTGGTATGTACATTATTTAACTTATTTTTAAAAACTGATTTTGCCACTCTCACAGTTCCTCGCTTCATCTAGCGGTTGGCATGGCAACTTGTGGTCGCCTTAATGTCACATCCTGTTTCTATAGCATCAAATAACTAACTAAAACTATTAAAAAAATAAATAAATGACACTTGAACTTGCATCATATGGAGGAGCTTATGACCTACACTGCAGCCAGTCACCAGGGGGAGCTCTACTTGCTTTGGTTACACTTTTGAGGAGCACTTCCTCTTTATGCTATAAGTAAGACATGTGTGATTGGTTACAAACGCACAATATATGTGCACATATTCATGACAATTTGCAGTTTTAATATTAATAACTGTTGTATTAGAGTGTGTTTCTTCATGTTTAAATGCCACGTCTTGGATGCAAGTGCTGAAGGTTAAATTATATACATTTAACTTTTTGGCTCTATGCTTGTTTCCTCTCAGTTGTCCGATGCTTTACACATCAGCGAAGCGGGAGACAGCGGACTCATACATAAAATTGAAGAAGCCATCATCTCTCACATATCTCAGCCAATTAAACCCATCTGCGGCCCAAATTGGTGCCAATGAAATCTTGTGACTGCGTTCAAATGATGATGGATTGCGTAGGGTTTCTTTGCATCAGTCACGCAAGAGCAGAATATAAATGACTCGGTGAATGCAGTACATACTGTACTTCTCCTCAGCGAGATGAAGAGCTGTGTTGAGAAGCGGATGTGAATGTATTTACTCTGTAAATAGCTAATGTGGGCCGTTGTGGATGGTTCCTTCTCTGGTATGTTAATTTAGAAGGAATCATTAAAATATACAGAAGCTTCCATCCAAGTGTTATTTGTCTGGAGGCAACAAAGTAGGACCGGAATTAAGATATGCATCAAAATGTATTCGGGCTTTACGTTTATATTGACGTTTTTTAGGAATTCAATTGATGGAAGAAGGATATACCATGATGGTTTTCATAGTCCTATTACTTACTTACTGATCCTGATCACATCTTTCCACATGTCTAGCTGCTGAAGTATTGGTATTGATGAAATTTCAACAGATGAAATTTCCATTCTCCATCCAGTCAGTCACAAGCTCCGTTCCTCACCTTGCAGTATTTGTGCCATTCACTGTCAAACTGTGAAGAGCCACTAAACGACTTTCACTCAAAAGTCCTCCTGGCTTCGCTAAGCTCTTGTGGCTTATACATGCCGCTTAGGGCGCATTTTCCAAAAGTTAACCCACTTTCTCCTCTTGCTCATAGACAAAAACAAAATACACTTCTGGGGTTTCACTGACTTCGGTATTCAAGCATGGTCGTCTTAAGACTCCCCCAAACAGCTTAAAGCCTCAGACAATGCTCACGGTATTTACATAAACATCCATGGTCACCTCTGAGAATAGACGTGGTGGGATGGTGCTGCTTTAGTTTTGATGAGGCTGGAGGTTTTTCCCGAGCTGGACGTTTTGTGAAAGAAAAGCCGGGCTGCAAACCTAAGGTAAGACTACCAGTGCCAACTTTACATTCCTGCAAGGACTGGATCAACTCACAGTGAGACCCACACACACCGATCAGGCATAACATCATGACAACTTTCCTAATATTGTGTAGATCTCCTTTGTGCCTCCAAAGCAGTTGTACACCATGGTGCCTGGTAACAGGATGTTGTTAGTGGAGGTCTCTGGGTGCTATGGGTTGAGGGGAGGGGCCTCCGTGGATCAGGCTTGTTCAAGTACATCCCACAGATAATTAAACATTTTGGGATCTAATGAATTTGGAGGCCAGGTCAACACCTTGTGCTGTTTTTCATGTTTTTTTAGCTGGTTCTTAACAACTTTTTTGTGTCAGACTTCATCTATTTATTGCTGTGGATGGGAACTGCCATCAAGGAGTGCCTTTACCATGGGGTGAGGGTACATGTCTAAGTAACATCCTCACAAAGTCCAGGTTTAAACGTCTCCAAGCACAAGATGGTCAATGTTGTTTAGTTCTCCTGTCAGTGGTTTTAATGTTATGGCTGACTGGTGTATACAGTCTGCATGTAACATCTGTCAGCAGTTCACTTATGTGAGGCTGTGGCTACAGGTTTAACCTTTGCACATTTTAATTTGGCGCGCCGTGCTCTCATGATGCATTCAAGGTTTACGGGATGTTCCGTCTCCACCGATCTCCCTCTGATATTCTCACATAAGAGCCGCAGGCCTCACAGTCACAGATGAACATGACGGGGACCAGCTCTGCAAATGTCTGGAGCCCATCCAGACCCATCCAAACAAAAATAATCTCTCATTACCTTCTCTGCAGGGGTGCGCAGAGCAGCATTCTGATTCACTGGCGTGCTTGAGCATCCGTTTATTTCACGTGTCACTGACTTGTTGTTTTTGCTTGTTTGTAGAATTTATTCAAGTGCTAGCCCCTTACAGCATTGGTCAGGCCTCTGGCGCAGTGTTTAGTTTTGAGTAAAGTACACCAGGTGATCGAGTGACAAGCCCGCCCACGCTGAACAGACACAATTAGTCGTGTTTGCTCAAGCACCAGAGCTCTATTTGTTTCCACATATTTATGTGTTTTCTGTGAAAACAGAGCTGCAGCTAAAGCCCGTCTGCTCCGATTGGTTGGGAGGGATTCGAAGGGAGATCGAAGGACATGGGAGTTTGAGAAAGAATTTCATTGGATGCAAAATTAGCAAACGCCCCCAAGTGCAGGATGAGTCATTAACATTTTTAAATAGTTTATCAGGCAAAAACAAACTCTAAAGTAACGTTACGGACCAGATGCTGGTGCATAGATGAGGCTTAATGTAAGACGTCATATAAATGAATATGACTTCATGAAGACTTTAAGCTGGTGAAGCCACCACCAGTCTGCTGAAGAGCCTCAGAACAGCAGATATTTTCATCACTCCACAGCCTCGGTAAACAAATCAAGAAGAAAGGCATGATGTAACGTTGATAAGTTTGTGTGCAACATTAATGAATACCTCAATCTAACACAAATTATTCATGGAGCCGTATGGAGTCCGGGTTTGAAATCGAAAATTTTAGAAAAAGCATTTTCAACAAGTCAAACTCATATAACTTAAAAGGAAATGCACGCAAATTCTGGAAACGCTTGACACGGATCAATACTGAATGTCATTAGGAAAATCTACCAAAAGTTCCCGTATCGATTTGATGTCTGACATATTCTGTGTATATTCTTAGGTGACAGCTCAGGAGATATCTTAATCTTTGCTCGGGACCTTCAAATGCCAAGATTCATTTCACCCTGCCCCCTTTGGAGTGATCCTATTATGGTTGGGGAGATGACAGTTGTATCAATTATGCATAATGTGAGGGTGTATGGAAGGCATCTATGTAAATCAAGTTCACCCCACGGATGACAGTGAAATAAATGAAAAATGCTCATTTCAAAGAGGCGAGTTCAGGTATGTTTCCACCAGTCGAGCTCCTGAGAAGTCTTTCAACGCCCAAGGAGGGTGAGACGATTTTGACTCACTTTGACTGGTTGTATCTCGACTACGTCTAAGGACATTCGTTAGTGGTATTATTCATATCGGAGAAAATATTTTGTGCATATAAACGGACCCAAAAAAGTTGAATTATGCTTTTTTTCTCGTTTCTAAGTGTCTGTGCTAAGCTAACCAAATTCAGGATATAGCTGCAAATCATATGATTTGCAAACACTATTATGGCATTATCTACCTGTCTACCTATGGCCATCCATATGCACATAGGAGGCGGGCATTATGCGCCTTTAAGCCGTATGTAAACAGAGGAGAGTCGTTGCAGGAGGTGGATGATCCACTGGCGTGTACTCTCGCTTGTATCCTTCCCTGTTCCTCCATATCCCTTTTCTCCTCCTAATCCTCTCCCTCTTTGTCTCAAAATCTCTGTTACAGTCTCCCTCCTTTCTTCCGGCCCTCATCATGCTGCACATTCCCACATCAACAGCTCCACCATCAGGTGGAAGAAATAAAATAAAAGTGAAATCCCATCTCAGGGTTACAATCCGCGGTTCCATCAGTCCAAGGCACCCTCCACATTTCCTCCCCGACAGTGAAATGCAGCACGGCATATTTTTCAGGGTCTATGTTTTAAATTTCCTGTTAGCTGCGCTCCGTTTCCATGCGAACTCCTCAGCTGGAGGGACATTACTTACTGTCTTTCAGGAGACAGCAATGCTGAATCAACAGAGTCACGGGATAATAGAATAAGGACCCTGCACACAGGCACAGACATGCTCTTCTTACTGCTTCTGTGTAAGTCAGCCAATATAATACTTGGTAAATCAGGTTCTCAACAGGATCTATTTTTATAAACCTCCCTATTCTGACTTTTACCCTAAAAATAATTGTGAGACATTATAAAATATCAGCTCTGTGGATGAGGCACATAATTGGAACTTCCGATTCCATCCACTGGGTGGCAGAAAGGAGACGAGATGGGGCTTATTTTGATCCTGGATGATCTGGAAGGCAGATCATTCACATAAAGTCTCATCAAAGACCAATAAAAGCTTTCTACAACGCTGCTCTCAACAAAATGCGGTGACATTTCTCGGGATATGCATTTGACCAGCGAAGAAAACAGAAGTGAATTCACCTCTTACAATATTCAAGATACAATTATGTATTTGGGCAATTACAGACGGACCCTTTTCAACAGTCAGATACCATGAAACACTTGGCCATCATTCCCCCAAGACCAAACTAAATTATGTGCGTATTGATATGCATTTTAGATAACCCACTTTGGCCAGCACCATTCCAGGCTATACATAAATAATGAATTTATACATAAATAATGTATAAATAAAGTGTAGCCTGTAAGTAATAAATAACTGAAGATAATAAATGAAGATGTATCTATTTTGACTTTATGGTTGATAAAATGTAATATAACACGTCATTTGTACAGCAGACTTCTGAAAGACACGATTATACTGTAGTTAGTTTCTTAATAACTTTAAATTATATAATTAACAGTTCATTAATGTCCTAATGTCAGTTGTGTTGCAAACTGTCCGAGCCTCAATGACAGAACTTTCATTTTAATTCGCACAGTAGATTCAGATACATGAACAGTATATAAAAAAAACGCAAGTAGCCACTTCCACTCTGCAAGTCCAGTTGCCTGTCTTTATTGTTTTTGTATATACTCTGGCCTGTATGACTGAGAACCTTCCCAGACATGTAAACAGTATATTATTTAGGGAAAACCATAGGTATATGGAATTGAGTTATTAAGATCTTGACTATGAAACAGATAATGTTATAACTGTTGACCTGCCACTTTTTTGTGCTACAGCAGTGACTTTACATCATCATCCTACTGCTGAAGAAAGGCAGATTCAGACGTCAGCCCTTCACCCAGGCCTGCAGAGGACTTATTAAGAGCATTCTCACTAGCGGCATCACTGTGTAGTTTTGAAACACCGCTAAAGTTGAGAGGAAAGCTCTTCAACAAGTCCTCAAGATTGCAGAGATCGGCTCTGACTTCCCCTCCACAGACACATTATACACACAGACGGCACCGTAGGAAAAATAGCCCAGAGCATCCTCTGTGACTCGCATCGTCCAGCTCCCTCACTGCTCAGGTGGAAGGACTCATCAGGACACAACATGACTAGAGACTAGAGAGCAGCAACACTCACAGGTCACACTTCTACAATAGTTTATTATCCTCCTTGCTAAAAAAAAAAAAAAAAAAAAAAAAAACTTTTTTTATTTCTTTTCATAAAAAATGCTGACTCAGGGAACTTCGCACAACATTTTTTAATCTACTTGTGCTTTATTGTATGTGTGCAAATGGAAATGAAGTCTCCTCTGTTCCAAGTAGCAGATTGTCAACGCCCGATGTTGCCGCCAGTGGGCGCTGCGATTATTTCTGCACAACGCGCTACCGGAACTCGACGTGGCAAGTAAACAGTGCACTTCCTGTGTTTGGTTCTGTATTGACATCCGTCTCACACACAGTCCTGTCCTAAGTCTGTTAACCCGGTCTTCCTCGGAGTTTGTATCATCTTTTAATTCGCCTTCCAGTCAGGTTGTTGAGCTTGTTATCTGTCCACGAGGAGCGGGCTGCAGGAGCTCCGCTGCCGGGTTTGGAGAGAAGATGTCCGGGCTGCTGTTGGTGTTGGTCGGGGGGCTGCTGGAGGTCTGCAGTGGCGTCTCGGCAAACAGAGGGGGGTATCCCACCTTTACGGACGAAGTCCCTTTCAAAATCACCTGGCCAGGCGCTGAATTCACGCTGGTATGTATCGTCATTTAGTAACTCTGCAAGAAAAGGTCTGCAACAAGTCCGAGAGACGTTAACATCACTTCCCACAAACCTGTTCATTTAGCAACTGACTGTTACGAGTTTTAAGTTGATGCAACTAATGCGTGTCTCTTTTCTGTTTGTTTGTTTTTTTTTTACAGCCAACCTCAGGTGCACTTTACAACGAAGAGGACTTTGTGATCATGACGACAACAGAGAAGGAGAAGTACAAATGTCGCCTTCCTTCCCTGACTAATGGAGACGAGGTATGAGGTGTCACTGTGGCCAGCTGAATACACAAAGACTGTGATCAAATGAGATTTTGCTTTATTGGCGTTAGTTAGTTAATCACCCTAAGCAAGGTCAGTACTATCGTTGTTGCGCTGTCTTTATGCAAGTAAAGTAATTTGCATAAAGGCAACAGTAAACGTACAAATACAGCCCGAGGCTTGAGAGGAATTTTACAGTAGAAGTCGGTGAGGATTTTAACAGCTGTCTTCCTACCAATGTAACAAATGTGGAACTGTGAGAGTGAGGTTTAAACACTAATCAGGGCAATTAAAATTGACGTGACACTCACAAAAAGGATCTGCATGATGTGCTGCGATATTCTTTGTCTCGCCAATATAGCAAGGAGGCTGTTTACTCCTTTATCCAGAGGAAGTATAGTGTTGCTCTCAGTGGTACAAAGTAACAACATATTTACAGTTGTGAGATACTTGCACTTCATTTATGGAAAGTATTAAGATTTTATACAGGTCTGTTATACTAAAACACATTTGTTTTAAGTAGTGTACCTAATGAAGTGGCAAATGAGTGTATATTTCTATATCAGCCATGTAGGTTTTGGTGCTAATACTTATGTGTTTTCATTTTGTAATGTAATATTCTAAATAAATATTCTTCCATTTGTCCCGTGTCTCAGGATGATGATAAAGACTACAGCGGGCCCAGTCCAGGCGAACTGCTGGAGCCGCTATTCAAACGAAGCAGCTGCTCCTACAGGGTGAGACTGAAACTGGGTTCAGTTACTGTTCACGCTATGTTAGCAGACCATACAAAAAAAAAAAAAAACATATTTATTTTGCTGAATTCCTGAGGTCAGTTTTTAGACACATTCACGCGTTGCTCTTTGTTCGCCAACTTTGCAGATCGAGTCTTACTGGACGTATGAGGTGTGCCACGGAAAGCACATAAGACAGTATCATGAAGAGAAGGAGACTGGGCAGGTCAGTGACATTTAGGTGTCGAGGTGTTTTATGTGATGTGAATGAGAAGCCAGCAACTAGTCCAGTGCTGAAAGTAATTATGTGCGTCTCGACAGAAGATCAGCGTCCAGGAATACTTCCTGGGAAATATGGCGGAGAAGACCCAGTCAACAGAGACAGGTGAGTCTCTGTGGATTCCATTGTATTAGTGCACAATGCCGAGTATGATAGTCTTTTAAACTGAGATTATTTTTCAGATCAAGTTGAGGAAACCGAAAATCTCAAACCCGCAGCCGAAACGAAAGTAAGTGCAAAACTGAAACTTCACTAAGCAAACTGAAACTTCCAGACTAGGGTTCAGGTCTCACATTTGTTTCCTTCTGTTTTTTTGTTTTTTTTTTCTGCTGGTGTTTCAGGTGCCTTCTAAGAACATCGAAGGTCAGCTGACTCCCTACTACTCGCTGGAGATGGGGAACGGGACTCCCTGCGTGCTGAAACAGAACCAGCCTCGCTCCACGTCTGTGCTGTACGTGTGCCACCCGGAGGCCAAGCACGAGGTGTTGTCCGTGGCCGAGGTCACCACGTGTGAATACGAGGTGGTGGTGTTGACGCCTCTGCTGTGCGCGCACCCGAAATACAGGTAGATGTTTAAATATTGTTGAAGTGGCCAATCCTTAGTTTATCTCCTTTTGGCTGATGTTAGGTGGAGAGTTACCGACACACTTTTTCAGTAAGCACTCGCGGAGACGACGCTCATCCAAGTTTGATTTTTTTATTGAACATAAATCTCCGGTTGACTTTCAAACAAAGAGTGTGTGGTCGGAAAACTTTAACGCTCCGCCACCTAACCATTTCAAAACATATATTCATTAAGATTAAATAGCCACCTGTCCGTGGGAGGCGCATTGCATACGTCACGTCACGTTCCATTAAAATTGAAAACAAATAAGTATCTTGGCGCACGCTGGCTCGATAATTTCCTAAATAATAATTTCTTTTATGAATAGAAATACCATACTTAACTGAAAACAAGTTTACGTATTTTGAAATTATAAATATAAAGATAAATTTAGAACGTGATCTGGCTCCAACAATTGTTGAAGTTCTGAAATCCTGGTTTAATTCTCTTTTAATTCCTGGTTATTAGGTCCAGATTCCTGTTTTTCGTCTCACCTGTCTCATGTTCCTCTTAGGTTCAAGTCCTCCCCGGTGAACGCCATCTTCTGCCAGGCCCTGGCAGGCTCCCCTTTGCGACCTCAGCGGCTCATGCAGTTGGACAAGGAGCAGGAGGACCTGCTCAAACCGCCTTTCAGCGCCACCACCGACACCAGAGAGGTGAGACACGTTGCAGAAGGATGTCCGCTGTTTTTAAATCAACCCGTGCCTCATTCATATCTTTGCCTCGTCACAGGAGGACGTGACGCCCGTTCGAGAGGAAGCCTTCACCTCCACTCACAAACCCATGACCGTGGGAGGGCAGGCTCAGGTCACCGTCGGCACCACTCACATCTCCCGCCTGACGGACGACCAGCTGATCAAAGAGTTCCTCAGTGGCTCGTACTGTCTGCATGGGGTGAGGCGTGTTCCTCTTATTCTATAAGCTATTAACTTATGCACATTATGTGTAATCGTCTTAATGTGTGTTTCAGGGGGTAGGCTGGTGGAAATATGAGTTCTGTTATGGAAAGCATGTTCATCAGTATCACGAGGTAAGGATGCTAGTGTGAGCGTGTACGAGTGGGAGTCATTCAAGTGAAAAGTGTGAAAGGACCAAATGTAGTTTCAGTATCAGTTTAAATTCAAAACTCACTGTAAGTCTGCAGTTACCGGTGGCTCCCTTTCCAACTTAAGTTTACATGGACTCTAAATGATTAATTGATTAATTGATTAAGTGAGATAAACTACACTGATCAGCCACAACATTAAAACCACTGACATGAGAAGTAAATAACATCGACCGTCTTGTGACAATTCAGTGTTCTGCTGGGAATAACGGGGAATAACGATTTAGGAATAACTAAAAATAACATGAACAGCACAAGGTGTTGAGCTGGCCTCCAAATTCACTAGATCCCAAACTGATCCGTCTGCTGTAGATGGTTGAACGACGCATTTTTCTCCCCTAACGACCAATGACAAAATGTTTTCAAACCCCAGTTTGAACAGCTTCCTTTTTTGCTACCACCGTGTTTCTGTTCCTCCAGGAAACTGGTCTCATCACCTGATGCTTACCACATGTGGTGCCAACATGCACAGAAAGAATTCATTCATACCACTTTGTGTAAAACATTCAAATCAGCGTTTACATGGTTATAAGAAGCTAAGATTTTCTTCTTCATTGGATGGCCCCCAGATCAAAACGATAGAAAATTTCTTCTTGATCCAGCCAGTCTTTTGTAACTGAGGCGTTTTTATTCTGGTCATGACTTGAATACTTGTGTCCACGTAAATGTTTTTATTATCAATCAGATGGTCTTTTTCTTAATTGGTCAAGAAATAATAATAATAAAAAAGATAATACATAAAAGATAATGAAAAAAACGTTGATGAGAATTTTGCCATTTTATTAGAATGAATTTGTACAGTGATAAATTAAAATGTCCTTTGGTGTCTCAGGACAAAGAACAAGGAAAGAACATCGTGGTGGTGGGGAACTGGAACGCAGAGGAGCACATTGACTGGGCTAAGAAGAATGTCGCCCGATCCTACCAGCTCAAAGATGACGGAGTGCAGAAAGTCAAGTAAGCCATTAAGATTTTTTTTTTTTTTTAAATCCTCCCCCGAATGCAAATAAAAAACTCTCAGCTGACGTCCCTCTGCGTGTTTGCTCTTCTTTGATAGGTTGGTTTCTCATTTTTATGGCCACGGGGATGTTTGTGATTTGACAGGGAAACCCAGGCAGGTCATTGTCAAGCTCAAGTGAGTTGAACAGTCATGCTGATAAAACCATGTTGCCCTGTGGTTTAGTGTCTGTGCCCTTAGTCAACCAATGAGTAAAGCGATATCTCCCTCTTTCCCTTTGGATTCACTTGTATCATTTCCCCTTTCAGATGTAAGGAGTCTGAGTCTCCACACGCTGTCACCGTCTATATGCTGGAGCCTCAGACTTGTCAGTATATCCTTGGGGTAAGTTCACTTGTATCCACTGAAAAATAGGCTCAGCAGCATGTGGGGTTTACACCGAACCTAAGCTAAAGTGTTTTAGTTGTAGGATTAAATAAAAAGAAAATAGTTAAATATGTTGCACCAATTCGTTTGAAAGGAGACAAAAGAACATGTCAAACAGGGATTCATTTGTTGCATTGTTGATTACTCAATTGCACTGCTACCACTGACCCTTTGTGACCACTATCCAGAGGGCTCCTACCTTTTGTTACGCCCCTCGTTAATTTTGCTAGCTTAGATGTGCTAACTCAGAAATAGCCATACAGAGGTCAAGTCGCATAGAAAAATGTTCTGTAATAGCAACAGTCCAGAGGTAACGTGGAGGTGAGACAGCTAATTCTAGCAACCGTGCTAACGACATAGCAGAAGTCTTTTCACCAGTGTTCAGTTTTTTCATGGTTATTTCATGCTCTGTACCCACAATCATTGACTGTGGACATTTTGTGTTTTTTAAAGAATCCAAATAACAAGTTTTTATTTATTAAGTTACTTTTTTCTGTGACCCCTGAGATAATGTTCGTCCAACAGCAACATAGAAAGTAGGAGCCCTGTGGTTTGAGTTGCGCAGACTGGTCAGAAGACCAACGAAGGAATCATTCCTGTAAAGGAGTTAGTGTTATTTGTTCACCTGTTCATTTCCCATTTATTTAGGCAATAATAAAGACACAGGTCGCTGTGTCATTGCTGTACACTTTCCACAGGGAAGTGGAAAAAAGTGGCAGATTATTTTATCAGTATTTGCAACATAAAATTAGTTTAGCACTTTAAGATGACATCACAGAAGGCGGTATGTAAACCAAGCCAATGCTAAAGCATGAGAAGGTTTCCATATAACCTTTAATGCCTTAATTCAAAGGAGGAAAATGAAATGCCCTAAACTGTACTCGCGATGTCAGATTAAATCAAGATGATTGGCACTGTATTCAGGGTGATTGACAGGATTATTATTAATTTTTTATTGTTTTTTTTTTCTAGGTTGAGTCTCCGGTCATATGCAGGATCCTTGACACCGCCGACGAACACGGACTTCTGTCAGTCTCCAGCTGAACTGAAGAAGATCACATTAAAGCAGCAGCGCATGAAGGACAAGCAGGGACGCTTATGAAACAGAAGCCTGCTCGGAGGAACAGATGAGACCCCCGTGACACTAGCGCTACAAACCAAAAACTGTGGTTAAACTTGAACCTGAGGCTGGACTTCACGTATCCCCGGAGCGTAGCCCTGACAGACTAAATGCAAACGGTGAAACGGGGCTGGAGCCTCTCTCTCCACAAGGCAGTGGAATTATTGCCTGAACTTCATATCTATGCTTCTCTGTGTGTTGAATAATTGCAAGGGAAGGAGTGGTAAATCAGGGGATCTGGAATCGTCAGGGGAATCAACAATGTTCATGATCGTTTTAATGTCTGTATTTGTGTGCGTGTGATATGAGTTTATTTAGCTGTTTGGCCGTGGCACTTTGTACTTGTAGATATGAAAAGAAAATAATTGTGAGAATGTTCTGCACCAGGGCGAATGTGTGCCGTGTTAATTTACAGGATGAGTGAGTGTAACTTATGCATTAGACGGTGCTGTGGAATAACAACGAGAGAGTGTTTGATGCAAATTTCTTTTTAGTTTGTAGGATGTGCCGAATGTCTGTGGGCGTGTTCTGTGGTTTTATGAGGATGAACACTGGGATCCTGATCACTTCACTGGGGTAAAAAAAAAAAAAAACAATGCATTTGCAGCAAAGAATAAAACATATGAAACCTCATTTGTAGTTTTGCATTAGCATTCAGGTGGACAAAGTTGACTTGTCAGAGTTATAAGGACACCGTAACAGCAAACGTCTCTGCTTAGGGATGTCATACTAGTTGTCATCACTTTTAACAATATAGAAATGTCTTAATTAAGTGACCTTAATCTGAACAGAGATGAGTTTGTCTCCTGCATTTGTCGTCTTAAATGTTATGGCCACAAGAGGGTGCTGATGCTGTGTGTTTGTATTGCATAAGCTCCACTCATTCAACCCCTTGTCTTAAGTAAGAAACCAGTTCATATAATAATAAAAAAAGATCTGCAACCTCTTATTATTGTCATTATAGATACGTTTTCTCTCTCTCCTCTTTTTTTTTGCAATTATTCTGTACAAGAAAGTATTAATATCCTAATGTATTCTGAATATAGTTCAAAGTGACTTATTCGTGTGTTTTGTCTGAACAATAGAAAAAACTCACATCATATAATGACGAAATTCTAAAAAATTGATTTGCTTGAAGCATTATACTAACGATTAATCAACCAAAATGACATCACACTCACTAAGTCATTTGTTGGTTTAGCCGATGTTTAAAAGTTTAAAAAAAAAGCACAGCTCTCCTGCACTTGCCAAACATTTATTGTGTTAAAAAGTGTATGAGGCTCACAAATACATTTTTCTTAAGAAGCAAAAGTCCATCGAGGTGCAACCAACATGCCATTCGCAGCCATGTGTGGTCTTGTGCAGTGTTTCACAGCAGCCTGCAGCCTCAGCTGCTGGCATCAGTGCTGAGCAACCAGTGAGAAGCAGCAGAGAGGCCAGCAACTGCTGCCTTCGGCTTCAGTGATAAAACTAGACTTGGGTTATTATGGCACATGCGTGCACAACATAGGGGCAGATTCATGTGAAATTTGTGTATCTCTACGAGCAAAAAATAATAGTAATTCACTAACAGTACATGACTTACCGGAACAGACATTTTTCATCACAAATCTCTTGCTCGTGTTTAGTGTCCATGGCAAAGCTAATAATTCTTTATTCTGTCCACTCAGGAAAACTCAACATGTCCTTCAGCTGGAGAAGAGAACAAAATGCTAATACTGATTTCAAACACATAACATGGGCGGTTTGAACGGTCCTCTTTTGATTCACGTTTGATTTAAAGCCACGGCGACATCGTCCAAATCTTTTTTGTTGTGTGATCAGACCGAGGGAATGGGAATCTGGTGCACCGAGGTGCTTTCAAAGTCTTGCAGCGTGTCTTGGTGAGTGTGGTAATGCATGGCTACGTAAGACTTGGCAAAGGCAAATGTCTGGGAGCTGACGGGCTGCAGGCTGGTGGGGGAGCTGGGTCCTGCAGAGGGGCTGCTGTTGTATATACTGTAGTAGGGCTCAATGCGGGTGTTGATGGGTGTGGAGGTACTTGGGAGGCGAGGTTTGCGCGCACCCGTGACTCTCGGACTGCCGGCACAATCCCTGGAGTGACTGGGCCCACAAGCCTGGTCCACCAGCCTCCTCTGCGGCTTGGGTGACAGCACGTAAGCCGAGTTGGTCTCATGGTGGGAAGATTTATTGCGATTGACTTCCAGGCTTCCCTTCCCCATCGCATGCAGGCGAGTCTTTTGTTTGCAGCAGAGAAAGCCCAGAGCAGCCCACTGAATGCAGCACAGCACACGGCGGCGGAGGCCCGCGCTGTTGCGTGAGTACACAAAGGGATTGATGCCCGATTTGAGAAAAATGAGCACGAAGCCGCACAGTTCAAACTGGTAATGTGCGAAGCTACTTTCCGGTGACAAAACGTCCTGCGACAGCGAAACTCCCATTGGCAAGCAGCAAAGCAGCACGGAGAATACTATGACCACACAGGTGACAACTGCCTTGGAGTCTTTGGCTGTGGCTAAGTTGACCGTGGAGACCAGCTGACAGCAGGTGGCTCCTTGGGCAGCCCCTGGAACTAAAGGCTGACTGGTTCTGTTAGCATAGGAGTGTGTCTGTACATTCTGCAGCTTGTTGTAAGTCTGGTTGCGGTACAGAGAGGGGCCTTGAACGGCACACTGCATGCTCTCAAAGCCGGCTGCAATGAGAGGAGGTGGGGGTGGAGGGCATGTGGCATCTACACTGATGATGGGACATTTCCTCACTTGTGCATTCTTCCTCAGTGTCTGAGCAATCATGAGATAGGACACGGACACCACAGCTACACAGAAGGCAAAGTCTGCCAGGTAGACATACAACACCACCCTGGCCTGCCCACCACCCAGGCCAAAGTGGGGCAAACAGGGTCCATCTCTGCGTGGGTATGCCCGCATGGTAAGGAGGGCAGCCATGGTGAAGCTGGACGTCCACAGCAAGGCGGTGAGGGCCAGCGTGCAGGGGAAGGAGGCGGTGCGGTTCGGCTGCTGCCCCAGAACCATGCGAAGCCTGTGCAAAGCGATGACAGCCACCGTTTCCAGGGACATGATGATGAAGCCCGAGCTGGTCAAGTGGAAGGCGAAGCAAAAACTCTTCGACACGCCGTCCCGGCCGCCTGCGTCCAGGAAGAGAACCAGCGCGAACATCGGAGCAGTCACACAGCAAATGAACAAGTCGCAGAAGGACAGGTTGAGGATCATGAAGTCGAAGTTGGTGCGGAACTTGCGAAACGCCGGGTCGAAGAAAGACAGGAACACCACCAGATTGCCGTAAGAGCCCAGGAAGAAGATGAAGATGAGGAGGAGGGAGCAAAAGGTCAAGGTAGCGGTGTGGATCACGGCCCAACCTGAGGGGGTCTGTGGGCCCAGGGTGACATTGAAGGTCTGATGTCTTGGCACATCCACCAGGTCCGATGGTGTAACCGTGGTGTTCATTGTATACTTGACAATTTATAAGGATTCCACAGTCATCAATTTCAGCGTTACTCCTTCACACGGAAAAGGTACATGGTGATATCTGCTGCCTCCGCCATTGCTGCCACCTTGGTAGAGAGCTACAAAGGATACAAAGTCAGCTGTTAGCTATACTGTGCAGTGGATTGCATTTAATGAATTCATCAAGAAAATGGGACTAAGCTTTAATTTGCAATTCATGGTGAAATGGATAGATTTCTTTAAAAAAAAAAGAAGAAGAAGCTCGTAAATGCTAGACACAACCTACAAAAGGCTATGCACCACTGCATTTGGCCAATTATACCTTACTCCCCCTTTCTCCCCCAACACACACAGCGTCTGGTGAAATTCTGAGAAAATCCAGCGTGTATCACTGGCTTCCTAATGCATGCTACAGATTCAAGTCATTTACAATTAGAAAATAAAACATGCCACCTGTAATCGATCGCGCGTCCATCATCATCGTCATCATCATTTGATACAGTCCATCTTATTGAGCGCACCGCGGCTTTAGGGGGAAAAAAACGCATTTCAGCAGCATCTCATCCGAAACAGATCAGTCTACTGACGAGCACCGATATGAAAATCGCTTCCTTACATGCCTGTAAAAAAAAAAAAAAAAAATCTTAACAGGGACTAAGCGCAAATAGATAGCAGCAGTTTTGTTTTTTTCTTGGCGATGAATCCATTCTAATAGAGGAGCGACGGCCACTGGACGTGCGCTGAAAAATGAGTATGAAGTCACTGTCTACGTATCTGAGCATGAGCGTAACCACTGCATTCAAGTAGAAATTCACCTCACTCATAATAATACTGGGTAGGAAAGTTTTTTTTTTTATTTCATTATTATTTTATTTTTTAAACATTTTTTTTTTCAACGAATTTGAAAAATACAACTGTACCATATGTCTGAGCGATATCACCGCAGCAATTTTTTTTCTCCGTCTTTTCACCACGGCAACGTACTGCAGCTTATGCGAGAAATGGTGAATAAAGTAAAAAATATGGCGATATTTAACGGCTTTACGATTATTTTAATACTCATCTGGGGTAACAGAAACTAATGTGCTATCAGGAGGAACATAAACAAGCAACTAGCAAGGTAACGTTGTTCACAATGGTTGTTTTTAAAGGTGAGCAGCAGGCGCATGCATTGCTTTTTTTTTTTAACTAATGCAATAACTGCCACGAAAATAATTTCAAAGTAATTAATGTATTTTTTTAAGCTTGTGGGGTTCTGTTTGGCATCAATAACAAATAAATAAATAATAATAAAATAAAATAATGTCTTTTTTTTTATATAAATATATACCCACCACGTCCTTGGGAGCAGCAGCTCAACAACATGGTTGCTAGGCGACACAAAGAGTGACGTTTATCGGTGAGTTCGTTAATATTTAAAGTAGGATACACTTTCAGCATGTGTTAATTCAAATAATAATAATAATAACAATAATAATAACAATATTGGCATCATGTCACACTACTACAGTTACAATCATTTCTATACTCATCCAACTAGCTTCTTGGCTTCTCAGTTAATTCAAGTTGCCTTTATTGTGGACGTATAATGACAACGTAAAAGAAAACCCTCAAAAGCAATTTTTTTTTGTTAAAAACAATTTATTGTAAGCGCTGTGAACAAGCAAGCAGTGTATCTAAAAAAAACAAACAAAACAAACAAACAAAAAAAAACACTGCAGGTTTGGCACTACACTATTTTGTAAGTGAGGTACTAAATGCTTCAATGCTTCAATTGGTTTCAAGTCATCAGGGGAAAACATAAGCAAACCAAAGAAATTTTGTCTCACGGTGTGTTTTTCTGAAATGATACTGAAAATAAGAAGAAACATATGGACGAGGCATCTTTTTTTTTTCTTGCTTGCACCGTGAACACATCACATGGTGATCTAATTGTGCTTAGGCCCTCACAACAAACGCACCACACAGCACGGCAGCGGGGAGCTTGAACTCTCCCTTTCTTTGCAAGATTAGATGAAAACAGGCTCTGTTGCTAACAGCTCAGTCATCTGCTTTTATGTTTTACTTCATGGGAAAAGAAAGAAATGAATAATTAGCACTTCAAAAAAAAGTAAATAAATAAGAAGGTTTGTGCATATTTTCTATCCATGATATATATACATGCGGCATGCATATAATCATGTATAGAACAAACAGCCACACAAACACTGCATGTTTCAAGTTTAAGTCTAATCTAAAGAAATCATCATTTTCTCTGTGTGTTTTCACTTCACTATTGGAAGATAGTAAAGTCTATGTCCTACACTGGACATTGTGTTGGCTCAGAGCTGATACTTGGGATTAAATCCTGAGAAATGTGTGGGACACCGGTAGATGTCTTCAAGCATCCCATAAACACACACACACACACACACGCACACACCTGTATACATGCACACACACAAACAAACCAAAAAAAAAAAGAAAGAAAGAAAGATCTGTACAATAATGTTACAAACGGCAGGTCATTCGTTCCTGCTATGATTGATCCTTAAATATTAAGTATAGTAGAAATGGAAATGAGCTAAATACATAAATACACATCATCTTAATCCTTCTGTTTGCCACAACCCTGTTCCATTGTGTGCCACTCTTTTTCCGCAGATGCAAGGATGCTGTGTCTTTTTTCGGTCTCCTCCCCAATGCAGGCTGGTGTTTCTACTGTCTGGGGTGTTCCCAAACTGGTGGAAGGGAAACACAAACAAAAATCATTCGGATGTGCTTAGGGAATACACTCAGCAATCTTTTTGAAATGCTTCCAATTCTTTACCAGGTTTTAGGCATAGTAACAGGGGGAGACGAGCAGGTCAGTGAGGACCAGCAGCTGGTCATCTGTGAATTGCTGCTTATGTTGCTGCCAGTTGTCATGGTGAGTTCGTCTGAAGTTCGACAGAGTTTTCTTCACAGTCATCTGAAAGTGGACACGGTTGAAATTATGGACGTGCAACAATTTACTGTAAGGAAGAATAGAAAGTTTCCCATTGGACATGCAACAACATGATGACACCTACTTCAATGGGTTGTGTGTCGTTGAGGTGAGCACTTAGGTCCATCAACAGTTGTGGCATCCAGGTGGGCACATCATACGGGCTGGAGAGAATACAAGCACTCAACCCCAGAACACCGGCATGGCGGCGCACCAGGTCTGCAAACACAAGCAACAGAAAGAAACATGAGTGTAAACCATAAAGTGAGTGTATCGTCTTGTATTCGTGACTAATCAAAACTCCATGTTTTTACCAGCAGAGGGTATGGTGTCCACTATAGAGCCGAGCTCCCGCTTCCTCTTCTTGGGCAGGCAAGTCTTGCAGAGTGCCTCAAAATGTGCCTGCATGGGGGCATCCATGGACAGGAAATTGCACTGAAGGAAGCCACTGAGTGTCGTGGCGGCCATTTCTCTTACCTAGAAATGAGGGCAGATGGGACAGTGCATTGTGTTACACGTAATAATCCACACAGAGTTCGAAAAACGCATTACTGGTTAGAAATAATGGCTTTAGTGTGGCCACCTTTTGACATACTACTAAGTGGGATTAAAGTTCAAATACAGGTATACAAAATAAGAAACGGACACCCTCACCATCACCTTTCACAGTCACTGGTACACACAAGTGGCTTGTAGCCACCACTCACACCACCACCATCACCATCACTTCGGCTCAGGTGGTCAGACAGCTAAGGAAGCTCCGCCCCAGCGAAGCAGTCGGCCCAGACGGAGTGTCCCCACGGTTACTCAAGGCCTGTGCTTCTGAGCTGGGGGAGCCCCTACAGCATGTGTTTAACCTGAGCCTACACCTTAGAGGGTCCCCCTGTAGTGGAAGACATCATCCCTGTTCCCAAGAAGCTACACCCGAGGTAGGTGAATGACTACAGACCGGTTGCCCTGACATCCAGCGTCAGGAAGACCATGGAGCAGGTGCTGCTCCATCACATCAGGCCCCAGGTCCGCCATGTTCTAGACGCACTGCAGTTCAGTTCGTCTGGAGTTACCTGCTCCGTTGGAGTCTCACACTTAGACAGGGGGAATGTTGCTGTGAGGATCATGTTTGTTTTTTACTTTTCCGGTGCACTGAATACCATCGAGCCGGTTACGGAGAGACATGCTAATATAGATGAGTGTGGACTCACAGCTCACTTTCTGGATAGTGGAGTATCTCACTGGGAGACCTCAATATGTCAAGTTGGGAAACTGCATGTCAGGGACTATCATCAGCAGCAGTGGAGCACCACAGAGGACTGTGCTCTCTCCTGTAACTATTCATCCCGTACCCACTGGACTTATATTGCAACACAGAGTCATGTCATATGCAGATGTTGTCAGATGATACTGCAATTGTGATGTGTATCAGGAATGGACAGGAACTGGAGTACAAGAATGTGATGAACAACTTCGTCTCACGGTGCGAATACTGCTTCGGCTCAATAAAGCTAAAACTAAAGAGATGGTAGTGGATTTGTGAAGGTCCAGGAACCACCTGCAGCTTGTAAACATCAACGGGAAGTGTGTAGACGTGGTAGAGACCTATAAGTACCTGGGTCTACAGCTACATAGACTTGCTATACAAAAAGGTCAGATTTGTCTCTATTTAATCAGGAGGCTAAGATTGTTTAATATCTGCTGGAATCTGCTGGACATGCTCTACCAGGCCATCGTTGCCAGGGCCCTCTTCTACGCTGTGGTGAGCTGAGGAGGCAGCACTAAGAAGAAGGACACCTCGCGGCTGGACAAAGTGATACAGAAGGCGGGATCTGTGGTGGGGACACAGCTTGAGTCCCTGACATCAGTGGCAGATCCAAGGACCTTGAACAAAACCTGTACCATTATGAACAATGTTCACCACACCTTAGTCAGGGAGTAGTATCTGTTTTCCCTGCATGTGACAACTCAAAGTAATGAATATTTGGAGAAGATACAAATATCATATTATCATAAAAGCAATACTGAGCGTTACTGCAGAATTGAAGAGCTCTTCTTAGATATATTTCTTCTCTAAAAACAGCAGCTTCTACCAAAAGCTACAATGTTGCTTACTGACTGACAACCTCTTGCTGACCCGTGTCAACCCATAATATACTGTAGCAGGGTGTCATACCAGAGAGTGTTCACTGGGCAGCTGGATGGAAATGGCATCTGACTGGGGACTGGGGGTGGATGTGAATGTGTGGAGAGGCTTCTCAGTATTGACAACTAAATGGTCTGAGGCACATCGGCTCATTTTCTCTTAGCTTATATAATCCAAACATTAAACAGGACAAGTACCACATAGCTAACGGCCTAAAATTCAGGCTTCGCTTACTTCAAGAGGCCAAATAAAAATGGCTACTTCCATCCCCCACTTCTTCTTTGTCTCTACTCCATCCCTCTCCCTCTCGTCCTCCTTCAATCCGAACGTTACTGCCATGGCAACAGATTACTGCAGCCTGTAGTTTCCATAGCAACCACTGAAGGACTAAACGGGTGAGGAGGGGGTGAGAGAGCGGAGAGCTGGAGAGAGGAGGAGAGTGCTGAATCACTACAGTGAGGCTGAAAGGCGGCGAGGGGGCCTGCTAGCATAAACAAGCATGTATTGGCCAATAGCTTAGTGATTATTATATAATCAGAACGCCATGTGTTTGCTCATCTCCCTGCCGTCTTCCAGTTACCGTCTGCGCCAGACTACCCGCATGTTTCAGCGTTTTTCGGCACAGCCGCGAACGAATGGTGGTTTTTACCTCCAGCTGCTCGTCCTCCAGCAGTCTTATCACCAGAGCCCGCACGTCTTCCACTGCTTTCTGGTCACTCATGAATGTGAACAGGTTGTAAAACACCATAATCTGGAGGTATGTGAGCACCGTGTAGCGGGCATGCCAGGAGCTGCTGCCTGCAATCTGTAAACACACAAAATCACACGAATCAACAAACATGCCACATCCACAACGTAATCTGAGCATCTGAATCTCAAGGAGAAGAGCTCACTACCTGCATAAATACATGTTCAGGTTTATTGTTATGAAGTCTGACTGGGAGAATTCCACTCATTTCTTTTTCTTTTTTATGTATATGGTAATTTGTTCCTATTGCTACAGGTTGTGCAGAAGAAAATGTATGCTAATCACCAATGAATCCTCCATAATGAGGTTATAGTTTTTCATTTGTTTTTCAAGAAGCTGCTTATTTGGTGCAGAGTTTCTTAATATAGTCGCTACAGAACATTACACACTGCATCATGTCATATACTAACATAAGAAGACTCGGTTCAGTTGTCACTGCCTTTGAACATTTCCTCTTTTTACCTATTGATTATATAGGATATAAGATGGTGGAGGTTTGTAAGAAAAAAAAAAAAAGAGCGCAGTCATGCGAGACGCGGGTGAGAAGTGGAATAACAGCCACAGCTGCCAGATGACTCACCTCCTGCAGGGCCCTGAGGACCATGGGGATCTGTTCTGGGTAGAGGAGTCCCTGGGACATCAGAGACAGGCAGGTCTTTGCATCCCTCTTAAGTTCATCATAGCTGTCATCATTCTCAACTGGAGCAATCTGGAACAGAGGACACGAGATAGGTTAATGCTCAGGAGGTTCCTCATGGTGTATACATTACATTTAAGTTGACAGTGATGAAGCTGGTGGATCGAGGAATGTATTTCACCTTGAAGAGCAGAGGGAGGAAGCGTAGTTGTTCTGGGACAGCAGTTGAGAAGGAGCGGCCGGCGCTTGCAATCAGCCACTTCAGCACTGCAGGCATTTGAAAAGAGACATTGTTACATTTAAAGAATGTTTTACTGTGTTTAACACTTATAGTTTGGTATAAAGAGGTTTCTTCCAACATTCACGCCATTACCAGTGCTCCTCAACAGTTAATGGTAATTTAAGCTTGATTTACCTGTTTTTAATAGCTTGATTGCTTTTGTCCTCTCATCCTGCACTCCCACCTCGTTCTCCTCCACCACGTGGTTCTGGATCTCCTCATCACCCTCAGTCAGGGGCTTCAGTTGCAAGAGCATTCGCTCTGTGAAGTCTGAGATGCGAGGGGAGGAGGTTGGCTGAGTGTATGGCAAGCGGACATCAATCATGAAGATGTACGTGAGCACGCTGGAGGGAATCAGAGAAGACGGGATGAGACAGAAAATATGAGTTTAAAAAAAAAAAAAAAAAAAAAACGTGCCTCAAATGATATGTTCACTAGAGTTGCAAAAAGGACCTCACCTGCCGATCCGTTCACGCACGTTCTTGTAGACCTGTGTGAGTTTGGGCTCCAAGTATTGTAGCAACCTGTGCAGGAGCTCCGGTACCCGCCACTCCTGCTGAGCCAGGCCTCCCTGCAGCACGTACAGACGACTGGAAAGGAAGAAGCAGCACAATTGTCACAATTTCTCAGTTTCATCAACAACAACAAGGAGAACATCTGCTTAAGACGGCGACGTTTGTCCTCACCAGGCATCGACGAAAGAGCCGCCCTCTCCGTTGACCGGAGACTCCATTAGCATCTCAAACAGCCAGTGAAGCTTGCGTGGGTCTCTGCTCTCCTGTTTAAACCAACAACAACAGTCATTTGAATGGAAGGATGAATGACACTAGTTTAAGAACAAATTGTGAAAGACAGATATGTATATATGAACAGAAAGGCTTACACAGGCTGTAGCGATGCAGGTGCCCCAGTCTGCGTAGGTTTCTATAGTGATGTTAGAGAGGGCGGTTCGGAGCAAAGGGCACAACACCTTCCAGAGATTCTCAACCTGTCAAATAAGTGACTGCATTACAAAAGAGTAATCAAATAATAACAGATATAGATAACAGGAATAGAACCATAGTTAGTGGTCAGTTGGTGTGGTTGTGCATTCAGTGAATGGCATTCACAAGTTGTGTGATGCCAACACTGCCTACAACGCCTACATTTAGATGAATTCAAAAAAGCTTCCAGAGACCAGCCACCTCGCTTTAAATCTATACCTGTGAGTAGCTCCAGTGCTTGGAGCCTCTGATCAGTCCAGAAATGATCTCCGCAACACAGCGTTGCTTGCTCTCATGGGTGTCTGCCACCAGGCGTTCCATGTGGGGCCTCAGCAGAGGCAGAAAGGCATCGTTGAAGTTGCGAAACAATCCCTGCAGGTTAAGGAGAAGGCTAATTAGTTTCTGTGTATATTCAGTTATATTGCATCTCACCCCCCTGAGTCTGCATCTAATGTCGGGGAAACCTCACCTTGAACAAACAGAATCTGCGAGGGCTGAACTTGTCTTTGCCCTTACGGTCCTCAAGAGAGAGGAACTCGATGAACTGGTTGATGAAGACCGGGTCGGAGAAATGGTCGAAGATGATCTGCTCCCGCTGTTGAGAATAGCATGAAAACAGATTTTATGAGACGCAGCTAATATGATTTCACGCTATTACATTTGCGAACATGTTTTTGTGCACAAACCTCTGTCATTTGCTCTCTGCTCACGCTCTGTTCGGGTTGCTCCTCAAGTGGTGCATACATCATCAGTTTTCTAGAGAAGAATTTTGAGGTGAGCAAGAAAAAGAAAGAGGAATTATCTTCTCTGACAGAAATATACCAATGAACACAGATAAGTCAACAAAGTACTGAGAAATACAGGTTTTACAAAATAAAAACCTTGGCCAGCAGTAGTATCCCCAGTGAGTCTTTTCCACAAACACACACTGATCCCAGTCCTGCTTTGTCTGTGGCAGTTTGCTGCTGTTATACTGGAGCCACTGGTTGTCTGCTCGGTCTCCTGCTACAGTCTCACTTAGCTCCTTCACTCCACCTACCAAAGACAAGACCAGATTCTTTACGTGACTTCTAAAAACAGAAATTAAAATAAAATACAAAAACTGCACAAAAACAGCAGACAAAGAAAACTGTATGATGCTTACAAAGCTCAGAGGGGCTGATGGGGACTTTCTTATGCGGTTTCTTTATTTGTTTCATGATCCCTGCCACAGCTGATATCGCCACCTAATGGAGAAAATAGGACATTTCACATAAAATGTCCACAGAAAAGGCTGCAGTACATTCATAAATTATACAGTTTAAAAACAATACAGCAAAACCACTGCAGTGTCTTGGACGTTGTGTATACCGCACCTTACGGACGTAGAGAGAGTCGTGGTTGAGGTTTTTCACGAAGAACGTAACGGCGGCCGGTGGGAGCTGCTGGTCGTCTCTAAGCAGCAGTGACAGGAATCCTATCGTGATGTGTTCAAACTTCCAAGGCCTGGGATGTTGATAAAGCAGAGGTCACAGTCATAAGTAAGAATAAAAATTATTTTACCCAAAGTATATATTAATTTAACCTACATGTTCCTGTTGTTGAGGCTGTCCAGCAGATCTTCAATGAGCTGTTTGTATTTCCTAAAAGAAATGTAGAAGAAAGATTAGCATTTACATATGTTAGGTCAGCAAACCTATTCTGCACACAGTACGGTTTGTGTGCAGAATAAATGCATCAATTTGACTGGAATGTTAATGCACAGTGAGCTGAGAGGCTGTCGGTGTATTGATATTTCTTCGTCTCATTGGTGGTGCAAAACTTACTTGACAGACTCAGAGTTCTTTTGCTCTTGACGCTTTAATCCGTTCTCTGCTTCTTCGTCTGAAAGAACAGGTTCCGCAGACAAAGGCTTTCCAGTGGTCATCAGCAGTTTGGCCAAATCACAGCACTCACCAGGAATCTACAGAGAGAAGGTGAATTTACTTTAAAGAAATGGGCAAATAGAAATAGTTAGGAATGGGCAAGACATTACGCTAACCTAACCAATTTCATCACAATACTATTTGAGATACTAAGCTTCTACTACCCCTCGTGGAGATGTACGTCTTAGAGCTGGACTCACCGAGAAGTCGATGCCGATGGTTTCATACTGCCGATGGATTTTGTCCGCAAGGTCATCGAAGAGCCGCACTATGGAGGGCTTTTCCAGAGACATGGCTGAGCTGAGGCCAGAGCGCACGATGGCGGGCCACGTCAGAGAAATGCACTCCCAGTCGTGCAGGTTGGCCAAGCACACTCCACTGTGATTACCCAGAAGACAGTACAAGGCACCCTGGAAACAGAAATGGCATGAAAAATACATTCCTAAACATATGTAACTGTTTGAGAAATTTCTTCTTTTGGTGCAGAGAGGACCGTCATACTTTGAACTGCTGCTGAGTGACACTGCTGTTCTCCGGGTTGAGGAACTCTAAGACGTGGGGGATCAGGTCTCTGCAGCAGAAATTGTAGGTTCCCAGTGCAGTGAACAACACATTCTGAGCTCTGCTGCGCACCTGGTAAGTAATAAACAGTCTCAATTAATATGTCACTATACGATGGTGTGTTCAAGTGTACTTCTGCCTTATGCTTAAAAAGAAAATTCTACACGTATTGATAAACTACCAATGCTTTGGGACTCACTTGACTGTAGGTGCTTGTGGAAAGCCTCAACAGATCTCTCATCAGCTCCTGGTGAATGCTCCTATACTGACATCCTTCCACTGTCAGCTTCCGCAGCTGATACAGGACAAAGATTCAGAGTCGTAAATGGTAAAACGAGAAGATATTCAAAAATGTAATTTATCCACCTACTACTGATATCTACTGACCTCATGCTGGAGCATGACCCTGTCTATCAGCAGAGCTCTGATGTGCTGCTTTCTGCCATGAAGCTGCAAATACAACACAAAGGCATTAGAAATTCTCAGTTGCTTGCTTTAAACACGATACATCAGTGTCTATAATGTGAATGCAGCCTGTGACGATGCCTTGTTTTATACATTACAGAAGTAACAGAAGAACCACAATATATCTCACTCTGTTTTCCATTGATTTCTTCACGAGGTTGAAGCTTTTCCAGCGGGAGTCAAACTCGTGCTTGTGAGAACCTTTGAAGTGCAAAAGGTCGCTGATAATCTGGAATGAACAAAAACTACTGATTAGTGCTGGTGCGATAGGATCAATGCATGAAGACCCATTCAACACGACTGATTTAAGTCATTAATAGCCGATACCCGCACACTTCCCCACACAGGATATGATAAATTACCGATGCTCCTGTGTGGCTTTCAAAAATGTATCATGCAAGTTTGAGTTTTTACTATCTTATTGACTGCCCACCTTGATGATGGAGAAAAGAGATTTGGTGTCATCTTCAGAGTGCTCCAGGATGTAATCTGCGAAAAGAAGAGAGAAAGAAATGGTAGAACAGAGACCTACAGCATATCATGAACTTAATCATTAATCAACCAATGTGAATCAAATACATACGCAGCAGCTGTCTCATCACTCTGCAGATGGCATCTCTGTAGTTCTCTCTGGACTCATCTGCAGGTGGAGATAATATCATGTTGTAATATTTTCCTCCAACAAACTACCTATTGTTCAATAAAATGACTTGCGTACCATACACCATCCCTGTATAGAGAGTGGTCTCATCTAGATTCACCAGGCTCTGAACCCTGCAAGAGAAAAGCCACTTAATATTTTAACGAGTTTGAAAACAAAGTTAATATTTGTTTTTTGATTTCAGGACTAATCCATATCTTTTGATGTAATAGTAATTTTGTCTTTCTCTGCTTTTCTTTTATGAAGTGAATGAATCTACTCACAGGTCAGGGATGGGCTCTCCTTTCAGTGGAGGCATCAGACTCCCGGCTCCCAGGAGGCAGTGCTGAACAATGGTGAGGCTCTGTAGGACATCATCTCTGGAAAAGACACAAATCAGCAACACACACGGCTATCGTATATATACAGGAATTAAAGACCCAAGCAGCATAAATAAAAATGGACTCAAACAGTCGACAGCAAGTGACTTAAAAGGAAATCTAAATATTCTCTGTAGGGAGACAAGAGTCTCTTACCTGCTCATGTCCTGTTCTCCTTGTGCGTATCTCTGAAGGCGCTGAAGTTCCGGCTGGAGGATCAGGTCCAGTAAATAAAAAGCCAGTGAGGTTTCCTCAGCACTGGGAACATGCCACCGGATATCCAAATTCCACAAGTCACCAGGCCGACCCCAGTCCTGAATGCACAAAAACATCAAGCAAACCAAAATATGTGAAATTTTAACAGATTATATTTAACCTCACCTACCAAGAATACACAGATGATTTCACAAGTCAACACGCAGAAGCCATCCAACATGAACAACATGTATTTGTCTCTTGTCGGCCACACACTACTTTTGTTTATCGGATTGTTATTCCTCTTGAATAACAGTCAAATCAAATAATTCTTTACAAGACTGAGTCACCAGCAACCCGACAACTGACGTCCTAATTTGAGTGTTTATTGGTAGCATCACATAAACTGATATATCATGTGGGACAGGGCATGCTAACCTGAATGTACAGTATGAACCATAAGCGTATGAAGGCAGAAGGGATCAAGCTGAAGTCTGAGGAGCAGTCTGTGTATTGGACTGTATATTATTTTCTGTAATTCTTAATACCTCATTCTTATTCTATTTTTAAGATTATTTTATATTATTTCTTATTTCTGGTCCATATATGTTCTTTGTTATCTTGGGACGCTTGGACAAAACAATTTCCCTGTGGGGATCAATAAAGCGATCTTGAATATAAAAGGGACTTTAAGGAGCAATCGTTGTAGTTCCTGGCTGAATGCTGATTAGCAATGAACATACAGTAAATAACTGAATCTATAAATATCTGTCTATATTATATCTGTTACGCAATCCACCACGTCTTCACTACTGGAAATTTGGTAACCAGAAATGAGACAACTAATCTCTCCTGCAGTGCAGGAAGCAGTAATCCAGCTAACTGATCTACTATCTACTCCCCATCCAAGCATGAGACTTAATGGGATCAAAGAGAGGCTTCCTTCGCTGACTTACTTAAGAGAGGAGCAGACAATAAATGAAGCCGGGTCACAGTGCCCGCTACGGAGAACTGTCCGACTTATCTGCTTTAAAAACACACATCTGTGTTTTGTTTTGTTTTTCGTTTCTGAAAAAGTCTCACTGATGATAACAGCAGCTCGTCGCTTCAAAGGACGAAAAAACTACCTGGCGGACATTACGGGAAACGTCCTGTTTCCTCGCCTCACAATGCACTTCTGTGCCCAGGATTTGGGCGATAAGTGAAAATATTATTCCAACTGGCCACCATCCAATAACTGGCGAATGCAGATTCACTCGACAAAAGAGTGCGTGGGACGTATGATGGCATTCAGTGCAGCGATTCCAAACTGCATCAGTATTCCTTGTGAATAGGCTGAACAAAGTCCGACACTATTGTATAGAGCTAGATGTCGTCAGATCAAGGGTGTGAGTTGAGTTATGTATTGCTGTTACTTTTCTATCAGACTTAGTTAATGTATACTAAAAAATATGGTTCAAATGCAATTGTCTTTACATTGCCTGCCACAAGTTACTTATTTACAGAGCCGGAGCAACTAAATGAACAAAATTCAATAAGGAAAAAAAAAAAAAACAATCCCTAAAGGAACATAATTATCGATTCACTTCAACTTTTAAAGTGTTTGCACTCAATCAACATTAGTACCTTGATGGGTAGGTAGTCGCTGACTGGTTTGTGGAAGCCTCCTGGCACGCTGCAGTACTCGGTGGGGTAAATGAGGGCAGTAGAGCGAAGAATGTGGTGCAGCAGGTTACAAGCTAGAATGTAGCCCTGTTTACATTTGAGGTGCAGCGTCAACTGCAAAATCTGAACCAGGTCAGAACGGTAGGGCAGGAGCTTGTCACCGTCCACCCTCGTCACCTGAGGTACACACGTCGAGAAGGTGAAATAACAGAGATAAGAATATAGGAGGGAATATTAGATTAGGGAGGCACGGTAAATACAAGAGCTGTCTGATGTGAGATAATTCACCTCGGAAAGCAGCTGGAGGTTCCACATCAGCTCCTTGTCAAGCTCCTCCTCATTCAACACTTCCTCATCTGTTTTAACAGGAAAGTCTGTGTCAGGCTAATGAAAGACTCTTAAAGCGAACGTGCCATATGTTAACCTCTTCTAATATGCTTATTCCGGTGTGTTGATCACTTACGGACAGCGATGTGGTTTATGGCGTTGCAGCAGTGTGGCACAAACATCTTGAGGGACTCTGCAGGGTGACACTGAAACCAGGAGCAGAGCGAGGATGAATACACTACACAGACGTCCATTTTTGGGGCTTAAATGACGACTCTGGATGGATAATTCTCACCTTGGATGCAGCTCTGCACATGTCAGCCACCATTCTTCCAGCTACACGCGTCTCAAAGATGTTGGTGGTCGCAAAGTTGAACACTTTTTCCAGAGCAACCTGGTAAAACAATAAAGTGGGTTAAAACGCAAATATTTGCACGCTGTATACATTGTACATACAGCATATACAGTACATGCATGTTTGGATTCTTATTCAATCAAGCAATAACATTAGAGAGACATAATCACTGAACATGGCAACAACTCAAAACAAACAGGCCAAGTCAATTAAGACAAGTAGCCAAAGCCTTGATCTCAATGTCCTAGAGTGAGTCTGGTGTTACAAGTAAACTTCTCCTTCCTGTGTGTGTGTGAGACCTTCTCAACATGTACAGTGATCACACCAAATTTTGCCAGCTATTCAAGGGATCATCTTTGAAAGCATTCTCCCTTCACTTCGTGCGCTGAGAAATTTTCAGTGTTGCATAAACACAAATGAGAGAAAAACTGAGTCCTAACCTTGAAGATGTCCAAAGAGCACTGCGTGAGGATGGTGCTGAAGGTGGAGGACAGTCCGAGCTCCACCAGACTCTCTAAATGAGTCATTTTCTCCGTTTCAGTTTCCTCTCGAGTCTGCTCCAGAGTGCTGCTGTCGATCAGGGCGAAACATCTGTAACAGAAAAAATACACACGTTGAGATACGTATATAACTCTTGAACATAGAACAGAGAGGCTTGAACAGTGCAATGAAATAAAAATGTAAGGTGCTAATTTATAATTCTACAACCCTGAGCCATCCTGTCATGCACCTGAACCTACCATCAGCTTATTTACGTGTTCAAATAAACACATTTCACGGAGAAATCATTTTGCTCTACTTATCATTTAACAAAAGAGGAAATAATTTTACAGATCTCTTGCATGTTAAGTTACCCTGATGTCCGTCCTCTCTGCTGTAGATGAAAAAGTTTGTGTAAATGATGTGCACGTAGCTTCATCTTAAAACACGCCTAGAGGAAGGCGTTACGTGGCTGTTGCAAGTGACTAAAAGCAGCAGTTTCCGTTGACTTTTCTTTTGCGTCAGAACTCCACATACCTGTCCATGAACTGAAGAACAAAGTCTTCAAACTCAGCAGAGGCTGAGCACATCTCTCTTTCAACCTGTAAGTTGGGCAAGAAATACGTAAATGTAACAGAGGGACAATTTAACACTATTTCAATTATGAAAGTGGGAGAAAGATAACAGCAGTTCACCTCTGTCAAGTCGGTTCTTTCATGTAGGACAGACGAACAGTCCACCAAAGGCACAAGAGTCACAAATGTAGCAATAAACTGGAATGTGATCTGTGGGGACGTGAATGATGCTCGCGTCACATTTAACAAGTTTAACCGAGAGCAGAAACTATAAATACAGCGCGAAGATAAACTTAAACAATGGTGGCGCTCACCATGCACTTGCTGAAGTCGTTCGGGTCGACCCCTGGCAGAGCCCTCATGAGGAGGGGCAGCATGTGAGTGGGGCCCTCGGGAAAGCGCTGCCCACCTGACACCAGGCTCCGTGCCACACCAATCATGCAGCTCAGGGTGGCGGTCAGCTGGTGAGGCTCTGTTAAAGTCTCCAGAGCGGGGTATGTTCTACGGTTGAGGGAGAAAACAATAAGCCCTTTGTGATCCGTATCAAAATGCGTCCCTGTCCCAGAAAACCGGCATCAGCGCTGCAGATTATTAAAAAGGGATAATTCTCTAGTTCAGTCCGAGCTTACCGCTCCAGCACGGGAGGAATGACCAGTTCAGGCCTCATCAGAGCCAGGTTTTGCAGGGCCTGGGCGGCGTCGAGGCTGCCCGTCTTGCTAAACATGGCCAGCAGAACTGGCTGCATCATGCTCTTCACAAAGTCTGTGATGTCCTCCTCTGAGAGCTTGTGACTGTCTGGTATCGGCGTTAGCCATGTGGGCTTTCTGTAGCGCTCTCTGTGCAGCCGCCGAACCACCGCCGCCGGGAGACGCTGGAGCAGCTTCATGAGCTTCATCTGGGGACAGATAGATGAGAAAGTGTGTTGTATTGGAGCAGCTACAGACACAGACGACAAATTACATATGAACTGTGAACACAGTTTTGCATCTTTGTGGTATGTGTTGGGTCATTTTACTAAACTCAGTTGAGTCACATGAATGAATTATATCATAAATAGAAGATTTCTTCCACTTCTTACTTAGCTGATTACAAAACACTGTTTGAAATATTATAAAACTATAGCCGAACGTCTCATCCAAGCAACAGACCAAAATACACACAAACTCATGCCTGTTCCTAAAATAGACATTTGTGTACAAGGACACGTTGCTGCCTAGTGCTTCAGATCTCGTACAGGGGGGGATCCACAAAACAGAAAGGCATGTGGTCCTGATGCCAGTGACCTTTAATAGCGCCGCAACCATCTCACTCACATGGGCTGCTGTTATTTCACAGCTAGACACCGGTGTAAACCTAGACAGCCAACAAGGAAGCTTCCTAGAAAATGACAATGGGTGACTTTGCTCTTTGTCATTGTAAAGGTTGTATGCTATGTGCCAGGTTGTGCCAGGTTGCACGACGCTGGAATCACAGGAGGTACAATAAACTTGTATCGTAACTCATGTTTTCCACGTAAGCCCTCACGCTCCCACACCTCGGTAAGACAAATAGTCAGGTTTACACTTTCTTAAAAGCCTTAAACCAGGTGTTTTAAAAAGTAAACTTTGGAAAAATAAATGCCTAACCTCATTGTGTCACTAAAAAATGTTGTTGCTAAGCTGCCAGTTATAATTAACAGCTGCCCCTCAACACTGAATATACACTGAACTGATAATTTATGTTCAACATGATGTTAACAAGCACATGAGCAACACTGTGACAAGGTAAGTAGCCACGCAGGCTAAGTCTGAAAATGGCTACTGATTTCTTTTACATTGATTCGATCACAGTTCACAAGGATTCAACAGTGATTTTACTTGAGACTGAAAATTAATGTTAAGCATTTCTGAGATTTTAAGTATTTTCTCTGTCATAACACTTCTTTGTCACGTGTTCTCGTGAGGCCAGTCATGCAAAACCTGTTTTGCCAGATTTTATCGAGACTTCTAAGAAGAGGATGCAGGATGCGGCAGATGATTAAAATAATGAAACCAAGGTTTTTGATAATGATTCCTTTGACGATTGATCTGAATTGGAAAATCGATTCATTAAACCCAGTCCCAAGGCTCCCATCAATGGGCTGACTTATCAAGCCCATTCTTCACGGCTCCTTGAATTGTGCAGAGTCATCCACAAGTGATAAGACGTGACTCACCAACCAGCGGCCGTGGTTCGATGGGTGGAAGAAGGATGTAATACTGTTGAAAAGGCCACTGAGCTGGCCTTGAGCTTGCTTGCTGGGTCCTCCCTGGAAATTGGAACGGTAAATGTCACTGAGGAATTTTTATGCACGCTAACTGTAAATACCATAGATATAAAGACTTATGATCGCTGAGCTAACCAGGAGGGACGACACCCAGAGCACCACATGGCTGATGTCGTAGGCATTGGTGATGTATCGTGGTACCATCATCTGACTGGTCCCCACGGGGAGATTCAAACTCCTCAGGATTCTTGTGAAAATCTGTGATGTGAAAAACAAAACAATGAGGGTTTAACATTTTGATTTACAAGCTAGTCAAAAAAAGCCATTGATAATTATCTGGGCTCAAGCAATTAGGAGTATATGTGTTTGTTTATTAGTGTTGCTACATGTTGTGGTCACTCAGTGGAAGAACAAACATGATGCAAGTCACCCCCCCAAAGACACCTGATAGTTTGTTTCTCTGTCAAATGGCATTAGCCATGAAATATGAACCATGAGTTCACATGAGACCACGTGCAATAATCCTCAAAACAAACGTAAAAAGAGGGCAACAAACCTTAGGGATGTACGGGTCCCAGTCGATGTAGCCAATGTTGTCATTGGCTAAGCGTGCAAACAGGTTGACCAGATGCTGCAAACATGTAGGTCAACATGTTACACAAGGAAGGCAAAAACACAGCCTGCTGATCATTTGACATATTTTCAAAACACACTGATCTACTTACAACTTCCCAGCTTGGAAGATTTTGCACAGCCACCCACAAGCTGATCAGCTCATCGAACCACAACCTGCCGGACAAACAGAAGATTATGAATAATACACCTGCAAAAAAACAAGTTAGGGTATCCCTTTGTTTTACAGGTCCAAAGTCAGAAATCATTTCCGAGACTATTCCTTTAAAAAGGCGAAGGCAAATCACATAATTGCTGATAAGTAGTAAATATGTGCCCTGCAGCAAACAGACATTAAAATATATGTTCAAACATGAACGCAACGTAACTTAAAACTTTAAATGACACAATAATATTTTATATGCAGGAAGTATACTGACTAATCCCCTCCCTTTGGCAGATACCACAAATCGTAAATAAAAGTCTTGATTCTTGGTTGGTTTCACAAGCACAGACCTTCCCTAGTGGCCTTGAAAAGATGCGTTCAGTCTTTTAGGAATGGAAATACATAAAACCGACTTCTTTCATGGCAGACATTTAGACTTATCAGAAGAGTAAAAAAAAAAAAAAAAAAACAATGTCTCAGTTCCTTTAACTATTCTCGTGCAAAACCTAAATGGGGAACGCAGCCATCATTAACACAAGTGCTTTCAGTAACGTCTCAAGTCAAAATCTGTGTCGCGAAAAAGAGCTAAAATAAAACAAGGTGGTGTTTACATTATTTTTAACAAGCAGTAAAATCCATTCAGTTTGTTAGAGCTGATTAGGTACCCTTGGTTCTCTTTTTATAACACTTGTTTCAGTGTCTCATTGTGGGATGCGCCCTCTCATATATTCACATGGGCACTTGTTCCATTGTGGTTGCAGACCTTGAGTGGCCGTCACAACGTCTGCATCGGGAGCCTGTATGTTTGCATCTCTCTACAGACTGTTCTTTACTGTGTCCCTAGACCAACTTTAACGAGCCATATCTTGGATGTCATCTACAGATAAGAGAGGACGAACAGTATCTTACTTAAAGCCCTTGCAATGCAGGTCCGGAGGCAGAGTTGTGGGTAGAAAAAGCTCAAAGTAGCTGATTGCTCTTTGCATGGTGACATCAAACGGACAGAGGAGTGGTCTCCACTCATCCAACATCTCCTGAGTTGCAGACTCTGAAAAGTATCTGCGTGAACAGAAAAAGAAAGACAATTTGTTTTTTCGTTTTAATAAATCAGCCAGTTACATGAATGCTTTTTCTCAGAAGCATGCGAAACAATATGTTGACACTTGGAAGCATCTCAAGCAGCAGAGCAGCTTAGACAGCGCTACAATGATCGACACTGACAAGCCTCTCAGGTCACTCACAAGTCATGTAATCACACCCCTGAGAAAGCTCATCAGTTCGGGAAACAGACGAGCAGACTACATTCGTAGTAACTACACAATACGACTTTGTACATACACTGAACATAACATGCATCAACTTTTAACCGTTTAATTCGTAACCAAAGTATCTTGTCGCTTTGGAAGAGGCGATGTGGCAATGAGCCAAAGCAGTTTGCTTTTTATCAGCTGTGATGTAAACGTGATGTGCTGGCGAGACAGTTTGTGATTAACACACAATATTGCCATAAAAGAGCAGCGCTTGCCAAAAACTTTCATTTAAAAAAGATGTCGCTGAAGCTTCTTTCATAAACATGCTGAGTGTAAAGAACATAGGTAACAACTGACAAAACTCATCAGATCCAGAGACTGACAAGCAGACTACGCTGCATTCATGCAACAACAAAATAATCTCCAAAGCAAAGGCCTTTAACTCTTGAGTACACTCAGACCGTCTCTGTTACGTTGGTCCCACAGACTGGAGATTACAAGTCATACACCTAGCACACTTTTAGCAGTTAGGGTAAATCCTGCGGTTCCAATGGGATCGTAGGCCCACAAAGGGATTTTCATGGTCCATTATGTGCTCGTCTAAACCCTGCAGGGTATTATAAGTCAGCTAGCCTCCCTAAAGGTTCAACACCCACTGGAGGATTGGAATAAAAAAAATATGTTATTTCCTTGTCCCTCACTGCTGACACAGTGTCTGAGCAGCTGACCACAAATCACTCTTCCTACTCACAGTGACAGGAAACTCTAGTACAAGACAGAATTAGATGAGATAATAGGATTATCTGCGTAACTGCAAACCCAGGAACGAGTCCGAGCGCTCGCCCAAGATATCTGCATGAGCGTAACTATGAACAGAATCGGGAACCTGCTGGTGGCAGCAAAGATTTCTGCTGATAAAGCGTTTTAGCGAAATCTTACCCCCCCACACCCACTATTCAAGGGTTACCTTCCAGCAAAGCTATATATAATTTGCAACTTTTCACATATCCGTAACATTATATGTCCTTTCAGGTTCACAAAAACAATTCATGTGCAATTAATGAATTTACAGAAACGTACAGTACCGCAGGTCGGATGTATCAACATGTACTTACGGTCTGCAGCTTTTCACGAGTGTTTTCAACACACCTTCCACAGAGCTATGAGAAAAAGAAGACAAACAAATGTTACGAACCCGCCAGTGACACACGGGTGTTAGTGACAAGCAGCCTTCACGCCAATGTGGTTCGACTTTAACTGCATGCACACAGAAACTTCCTCACACATCTGACAATAGTACTGTGAAAAAGAACACTTTATGGGGTGTGATATAGTCATGGCATTGTAATAAAATTAAGATCACTGTTATAAATACTGGCTGGTTTCATGTTTATATGTATAATTGTGTGTTAATTGTTCCCTAACTGAACATTGTCACTGCTACAACAGGTTATTAGAGGCGATTCTGGATTTGTTACTAATAATAACACATCTTACGCATTACAGATTCCTGACATGATTATCTTCATATATAGGTTACAGGCGCGGGACTTTGGTCGCATGACAGCGCTGAAAGCCCAGGACGGTTTAACCACAGCTTTTGAGCCCCCCAGCCCCACAATCCCACCGCTCTGCTCGCATGCAAGCCCCAGCCATGCCCTGCTGGCAACGCCCCGCTACCTCCACCTCCACCTCCACCTCCATTCAAGTCGTCATGTAGCTGACACACTTCACATTCAGTACTGGAACAGTTGCCGAGTTATGCGCGACGCTCTGCAAAGCCGGAACAGCAACTGTCTAAATGCATGGAACGAGCCCAGCTTTTAACACTATAAGCCCACAACACACAGGCCACGGGTCGGGGGGGGGGGTCAAACACATGCAACAAATCCAACGACAGGGACCGGTCGCGTCGGGCGTCCCATTACACGGCGCTCGCACGCTGAAAGGAACCCCGCACTGAACTATATGACCTATGTATGTGAGCGTAACTGAAACCTCACGTTCACCCCAACACATTCCAGGAGGGGAAGAAACGTGACGAGGACTTGGGCTTCCTAATGATTACTGGTGCTGGGATGGATCACTTGAAAGCAAACTTAAAGGGCGGATGTTTTAAGGAAATACATGTTGAATGATTATTAATGTAAATATTAATAATACTGGTTTATGGCATGATGAATGTAACACAATAAAACATAAAATTTCTTAACATGGTGGTCGATATCTTGCTCTAATGCTGCCAATTGATCCAGAATAGATGAAAACTGAAAATAATCTTAATGGGAGCTATTCCATTACCATCCTCTCATACCTGATATTGGGAATAAGCGGAGGATAAAAATAAATCTGTTAGCTGCAGTGCGACAGTCTCCAATATGGGTGAAATGTTAACATTGATTAAGTCTTGATGTTGCTCGTGTCATTAGCTGCACATGGGGTGTCCAGGTTTTGTTTCACATGCAATGTATGTAAAGAAAAAGTGCCTCAAAGGATGAATTCAAAGTAAAACACAAAGAGAAGTATTGTCCTTACCACCTCTGTACCAATTTTAGCATTACGAGTTTAAAGGATGAACGAGGCCGTGGAGAACTGAATGTAAAAGGAGACAAAGGCATAAAGAACACATTCAGCACACGACTAAGAGCCAATCACTCCAGATATGAACATACTATGCATCAACTTTTAACAGGTTATTGTGGAATCAGAGTTACTTGTTTTGGAAGAGGTGATGCGGCAATGAGCCAAAGCGGCTTGCTTTTTTATCAGCTGTGATGCAAACGTGATGTGGTGGAGAGGCGGCTCGTGATCTAACACACAATGTTGCCATAGCACCATAGAAGAGCACCGCGCACTGCTTGCTAAGAACTTCACAGGGAATTTCAAAAAGGTGTTGCACACGATAAATAAACATTTGTACTTTGTTCATAACCATGCTGAGTGTGAACAACGTAGGTGACGTTGCGATTTGTAAAAACTGTCGTTGAGAATGTGGCGCGAAACGTGATCCGCTTGATTCTCCTAATATGGTCCATTTAAGCAAACACAAAGATTTTATTCAAAATACTGAAAGTGTAACCTCAGGTAAAACAAGATTTACTTCTGAAAATATATATATCTTATAAATAATAATGTGCAAACTTAACTATGTATATAGAAACATTCACACTTGACAAAACATTAGGTACACAAGTGAAAATGAATGCATTCTAACAAAACAGTTCTGCACTTATTCCTCCTCAATGACTGATATAATGTTACGTTTACGCTGAAACAGCATCTATAAAAAACTTTGGGGATGTATTTCAAGGAAGTGTTACACTGATATAATACAAAAGGTTCTGTTATTTAGCCTAGTCGACTCAAACTCAGTCGTGCAAATACAATTCAACCGCACGTGGGAGATGTGTGAATATATGAGTACATTTATATTTGTAAGCATACCCACTTTCTCACTTGAACACCGCCTTGTTTGTTATAATTTTAATATTTTTTTGATATTCTTATGTTTTATTCTTTAGTCCACCCATATGTTTAGTGTGTGCACTGTCTGTGATGCTGAATGTCTTTCTGCTGTCAACCATGAGAATTTCCCCATCGTGGGATAAATAAAGGCATACCTTATCTTATGTTGTCTTACAATCCTCCAAAAATGAAAACACAGGTGAATCAACAGCTCTTTACGTTATTTTGAACACATCATGAAGCTACGACTTAGTGCAGTACTATTATATTACGATATATTTGTTTTCACTAGTGCACCTAATAAACTGGCAAGTGTGTATAAATATCCATCCATAGGTTGTCAAAGCAAAACAGACTTAGTGAACAATGAAGAGTTAATCTTGGGATAAAGTTTAGTAATATGAGTGAAAAGGCAGTGACATGATTGGTCTAAATATTTTTCACAGTTTAATAAAATCTGAGTAATGTAATTGCGAAGGAAAATTTTATATTGGACGTGAACACTAGAGTGTATCCTGAAGGCTAAGTTAGATTTTGGTCAGCGACATCAGAAGGCAGTGTAAATTTCATAATTAAGGGATGATTGAACTTAATAGAGTAAAGCTTTTTTTGGCTAGAAACGGAAGCTTCTTCCACGTCACCAGACTCCATTAACAAAAGCACTAATTTTACCTCACAGAACGTGAAAGTTGGTTGGTCTATCGTTGTGCGACTTTGGTGCTTTAACGCACTAATGTGGATGTAAACTATGTGTAAAGACCAGCTCGGTGTAGTCAGAGTCAGTTCTTATCAGAATATGAGCGTTAACCAGCCATTTGAATTTCATTAAGAGGCAACCAATACCGAGAAGAAATATGTAATTTGTTATCGATAAATTCAACTTCACAACACCCATCGAAACAATTTGATTGCCCAGCCAGACTTTTGCCGGAGCATAATCAATTTGCAACTGAGGGGTTCCAGACCAACCTTTGTTGGTTCCCCTGGCTTCCAACAAAGTCACACAATGATACAATCAATCGACCCGTCGAGGCAGCTCCTGGCTTCTGTGTGGTCCATTTTTTTTTTTTTGTCCGCCCTCAAATGCAGTCTGGTGGCTTTGAAGAAGGCCTAGCTTCATACAACCACTTCCTTTTGCCGTCAGAAAAGACTGGTTGACGGCCAAGGTAATGTGGTGATAGTACTCTAAATATAACATACCGACACTACAAACAAACTTCTTTTAGCGCAAATACATTTTGGTGCTGATGTCATTGACGGCAGTTCCTTGTTGGGCTTTCATGCTCGCACTCTTGTCTGCTTTTTAAAGTTGGGGGTGTGCAAACCATCATCTACTAACTCTGGACAAGAAACCCATACAACCCTGTTTCAAATAACCCCCCACCCCAATTAAAAAGAGTATAACGTCCATTTTAAGACAATATCTTCAAGGAGACAGTTATAGTGTTGCAACTGGCTGCACACATAAAAAAATGCAACAAATAGCTCAGTGACAAAAGGTCAATAGCTGTGTGACGTGGGTGTGAATGTTACATAGTTCCCTTGATTGTCGTTACATATAAGGATGCTGCAATGGGCTTTTCGACCATTCGACATGCAGTTTAGTGCTGCCTGATATAGATTATCTAAAATTATGTCTTTCACAAGAAGAACATATGAACTTAAATTGTACAATTTAAGTGTAGTATATCAGTAGCTGAGTGTATTTTTTATGACCAGCATGCTCATAAAAACTAATAATATTAACGATATCAATAAAGAACACAGTCATACTTGGGAAACCAGTTGAGGCCTAGATGCTCCGTCTTGGAGAAAAGTATCCTATCGTACAACTCGTATAGTGGTCGCCACGGCAACTCAAGGTCCTCCCTTGACAGAAGTTCCCTTTTCCTGTTATAAGACATGAACATGGATGAGAATAAAGTCACAGATACTATCTCATACTACAAAAAAAAACAAACAAAAGCAATATAATTTTTGGAAAAAGCAAAAAGGAAAACACAAATTTCATTTTTACTGCAAAACCTATGGTGTGCAACAACTGCATGTTTATGATGCATAGGAGGTGTAGAGTAAAAAGCAATGGGGCCCATTCTTACTTGAGGAGGTTGATAAGAAGCCGAGCAAGGCCCTGCATCATGCTGATCTCCAGTCTGGGGATCGTCACTAGCTCGTACAGCAACTTGATGAACAGCACATGGTCTTCTTTGCTGAATTTCCGCCCATACAGTCTCATATACCTTAATAAGAAGACACACACGTTTAGGAATAATTGCTCTAGTTTTAATACACACTGTAGATCGTCTGAACCCCAGGGAGCAGAGTGAACCACACAAAGACAGTTTACATGACAAAAACAAATGAAGGATCAATATTCACATATTTAACAGCGAATCAAATAGTTTTTTTAATACCACAAATAAAGCTGGAAAGCCTTTGTGGAGCCCTTAACATTGATCACTAATAATGTTTCTATTGCTGTTAAAATGCAAAAATACCAGTAAACAGAATCTGGGTCAACCCCACAGTAAACTTTCCATCTCTCTGAGCCGGTAGTGAGTCACACTTGGATAGAGCAATGTGCCAGCACTGGGGACTGAGATGGATTTAAAAAAACAAAACAAAACAAAAACAGTGCAGCAACCAAGTACATCAAAATTAAACAGCACTAAGTAATCCACCGTCAAATTCTCACATCATTTCTCCTAGTGTGGTACGACTTATTATCAAGCAAGTGAAGCTAAGAGCAAAGAGTGTTGTATAATGTTTTAAATGTGTTGTAATTCATCGTCAGTATATTCTGACCTATTAGTTTGACAGTAAACATATAACAGATAGGACAATAAACCAAAGGCTGATTCCTTGTATGTCTAACATACCTGGCAGTGAAGTCAAGTTTGGCTGGAGCCAAATGAAACTATGCAAATGGGACCTTCTCCAAAAACATGACACTGCATATCAACAGCTAATAAGGAAATAGTCTGCTGCATGAACGTCATAACTCAAACAACAATGATTTAAAGTGTGTGGTTTTTCTTTTTCCATATCTGCTTAAGATTGTTGCCAGACCTGCTTATTAAAGAAGAAAATGTTCAGACTGACTGTGTGAAAACAGTGTCTTAACATTAATATATATATATATATATATATGTGTGTGTGTGTGTATGTATATGTATATGTATATATATATATATATGTATATGTATATATAATGTTTTATGCATCACTTATACACAACAGACATGTGGTGGCATAATAAGAAAATGATATTAGTGGGTCATTGACCAGTGTGTGTACAGACTGAGCAAAACAAACTCTTAGCCAAAGCAACAGATCCAATTATACCAAACATTACGACACAATGTTACACAAATGATTGTTGACGTTGCCCCATCAGACTGGAAGTTGAAAACATTATGAATGAGTAAGCAATATCTGCCGATGCTACATTAGCAAAAACCAAAAAGAGATATGTGTTACTTACGTGGAAAGTTTCCTCGTCCAAAACAGGACACCGGGCCATATCTCTCTGAGTTGAACGGCCCGGCCCAAATTTCCTTTAATTTTGCTCAAAATATCCCTGGACTCATCATCTAGCCTGTCCGCGTACGGAAGAAGTTTGTTGTATACGATGTCTTTCTGAGGGACAAAATCCAATGTGTCAGACTGTGCCCCTTTCATGTTACAAAACCCAACCGGCTAGCTTCACTATGCTAGCAATAATAATAATAAAAAAAAGTTGTTATGCTACCTGGCTAATAATAATAGTAATAAAAAGCTATAAGCCGCCCCGCTAGTTAACCCCAATGATGACTAGTCAAGTTGTTATGGCCCACACACACAGACTAAAGTTATGTGATTCACAAGTTGATGTCAAGCTATCTAGCTAACCATTTAGCCTAAGTTAACTTAGCTTCCTCTAGTATTCAGCCTCATCTTGTAAAGATTTTAAGGTTAACGAAAATCGCTTCTTCTTCTTTTCCTCCAAAAAACAAAACGCCTTGGCACTTGAATTGCTCTTTTTCGGCTAACGCAGTGCTAACACCCCCGGCAACCAGCTAACGGTCCAGCTAAAGTTAGCTCCCTACTACAAAAGCTCTGTCATATCCCGAGGACTGTCAACGTCGACTGATTCATCCAACTACGGCAAAGGAGACTGCAGACGACACCCAGCTACCAGCTACACAACACACACGTCACATCCACCAGCGGCTTTGAAGGACTACTCTTCCCAGAATGCCCCGCTCCATTCATTCTTTTTATACACCATTCAAACAGGATGACTCGAAATCCACTTAACTACTCGCGTCCTCCGATGCCCTTTCTCCTGTTGCTTGTTGAGGTCAAATAACAGAGCAAACGATATTCATTACAATTCAAAAACATTATTTATTTGAAATACCGTTTCTTGTTTATTTTATTTTATTTTTATTTTTAAGTGCTTATTCTACTGTTTTTTAACATATAATTTAGCCTGGAGCTACCACCCAAAATTTCGTTATGTTTGATGTGTCTCATAAACATAATGACAATAAATTATTCTTGAATCGTCTTGTATCTTGAACAATAATATGACTGGGTGAACTGATGAAACAAACAAACAATATATAAAAATATTTGAGCATAAAATGCACGGATTAAACAAATATATGTGGGTGTCACTCTACTCTAGCGACCGCTTCTCTGAGCTACAAATGTTAGAAATTAATTGCAAAACAGACACTCTCACGGACTACGTAAATAATAATTCCAAACTATTGCTTAATCGTAGTAATGAGTAAAACTCAAAGTAACTGATATAGTTTACGGAGTCTTTATTCACATTGGGTGACAATTCATTCAACCATCAATTTTTGACTTCAGATTGTTTTATTTATTAGCAATTTACAAATATATTCTCTTCTGAATTCTCCTTACTGAACATCATGAACATGTAGGGTGATAATCGACGGCGACGCGTCCATGAGCAGTGATGCGCATAAGTGAACGGTGACCGCCATCTAGCGGTTAAGTGGAGAAGTACAGTATTGATGCGTTAATAAAGATGTCTCACTCTGCCAGTATTTACGAATACCCGAAGGTAGGTCGGAGGCATTGGATCCTACTCTAACTCGGCAAAAATGTATCCTTTACGTCCAGAGAGGTGCAACATATTTATTTCTGAAACAACTGGCGTGTCTAGGACGCCAAACGTACAGGAGATAATTTAGAAATAACGCACGTTTACCTGACCATTTACCTGTTTTTCCTTTCATTATTTAGTGTATAGATCTGGCTTCCATACACGATCTGTCGTAGCGTAAGTCGTTGTGGTATCTTAGCAACCTGTAAACCAAACGCCGAAAGAAGAAGTCCCATGTCCCAGTACAGTCAGCTCAAAATAACACAGCAAAGTAGACCATTGCGCTAGATGAGTAAATTAAACAGAAACTGTGGCTAAGAATTGGTTATCAGACAGGAATTAATTATCGTGATTTCGAGATGATGACTGAGAAGCTCAGGCTGACCTGTGACAGACTCCTGTCACAGCAGCAGCTCGCATGCTGCCACTCTTATTGTGGCATCCCGCTACACGGCAAAGATGTCCTGATTTACAGTAATGTGGACGTACGGCGGAAGGTTTGTAAATACAATCATATTCATATGTTATTAATACTGTCATTTAAGCAGCACAATGGCATTTGAGCCTATGACTCACCGATGAAATACTGTAATGTGTCTGTGGCGACATTAAGTTACAGCTAGTGTGATCTGTATAAACAAATATCCAGATATGAATGCAGAATAAATCGCTATCGGATGTTCTTAATTAAAACAGCAACAGTTTGTTTTGGCCAATCCAGTTTATGAGGACCTGTAGTGTAATTGGTGCCATCACTAGTTAACAACAGGACTGAAATGTTCAAGATCTTTAATTAGCTAGCTACCTTAGCATAGGGCAACCGATTATGGCTTGAGATGAAAACATTCAAATCAAATTGATGAAATTTGTTTATATAGCACTTTTCATACAATAAAATGTAATGCAAAGTGCTTTACGAAATAAAAGCATACAAGTGGATTAAAAAAAACCCGAAAAATGAAAACCTGTCTCTTCCATCCTCACATACAGACACACATGTGCATGGCATGTAAATATTAGATTTTTTTAATTATTATTATTTTTTATCTGCACATACATTTTATTTCCATCATCCTCCATAAAAAAACACAAACTATTGTCATATTTGCTCATATATACATACATAGTCAAATTCATCAAAGTAGCTTCTGGAGCCTCATTCAAAATATACTTTTCAGCAGCCACAGAAAACATGTGAATGTGTGAGAGGTTATGGTGTATTTTACTGCTGTATGTTTTCCCACAGCCCCTGCTGCTAACTGGCCACCATGGTGACATCAGTGCCATGGCTTTTGGAAAAAGAAGCACACCTGTTATCCTCTGCTCTGCCTCTGCTGATTATATCATTGCCTGGGATATTGAACTATGCAAGAGGAGAACACAGGAGGGTAAAAGACATAGCGTGTTCAGCCCACTGCAGAATAGAGTCTGTTGTTCACATGATGTCAGATGTTATGCTTTATGATCACTTTCCTGAGGGAAAACTACAACAAGCCTGTTACCAATTAAAATATTCCCAGAAAGGTTGTTTATGTTGGTTGTGATATGGACTGACGGATTTGTTTGCAGGTAAAGTTGCAGCAGGAGTAGTTATTGGGACTTTACTGGGTGAAGTTGTCCATCTTTCCTTTTGTTTCTCTGATGAACGAGTGGCTGCATGTGCAGGAGCAAATATATACGTTCTCAACTCAAAGGTACGGGATGGTTACATTTCATAGGTTTTGTATGTGTACATAGACACTTAATGAACACAGTGAGACTCTAGAGTTGTAACAATAGGCTGTTTTTATGACATGTTGTCAAATGTCAGCAGTCCAAGTGTCACTGTTGGTTTCCCCATTAGAGACAGGAAATGATCTCTACCTTGACCGGCCACTTGGGGCCTTTAACATCAGCAGAGTTCTGCCCCTGGAATAAAGATATTCTTGTCACCACGTCAGAAGATCGAACTTTCAAGGTAAGCTTCAGACCTTTGATTTAGTGATGATTCTTTTACAGAACAAACGCCCGTTTGACTTTTAGAGGATTTGTCTGTTTTTAGGTTTGGGATTTAAAAACTGAAGCGGTACTCTACCAGTCATTCGTTCTTTCAGGTATGATGTTACTGTTTTAAATCATGTTGCCTGTCTGCAGTAACAATTCATTTAAAATACAAAAGCCTGGGTTCTTCTGTTTGATTTATATGGTGACACATTCACAAGCATTAGGGGAATCTGTTCGAAAATAGGCTGGGTATTCAATCATAGATTACAGGAATCGCACTTTTTAAATGTCACAAATGACGTGTTTTACTTTGGCTTCTGTATAGGGCCTTTGCAAAATCACTGAAAATATTAAAATCTTCAATTTCTTAGCCTCTCCACTGCTCAGCGTACTTTTCCTGGAGGAGGACAGGCAGCTTGTCACTGGCTCGACCGATGGACAGGTCAGTGACTAAGACACATAGCACCGAACAGCTGAAAACCCTGCAACTGCACAAACTCTACGGCACCTGTTTTTCTTAGGTATGGTGCTTTTCTGTCAGCGATGACAGCAAGTGTCACCTGGTGACAAAAATGGACCTTACGAAGATGGAAAAAAGACATCAAACGCACCAAGAGATTGTTAGCCATGGAGCAGGTGATAGTGCTGAACATTGTATATTTGGTACAGCCTGCATGAGAGGTCTCGATAAAACCTTGGACACGTTCAGTAAAACTACCCTGACACCACATTTTGGATATTTTCTTTCAGGGGTCGCTGAGCAATCACCTGTAGATGAAGTGGAGACCTCAAAACCTGTGCTTAAAATGGCATCATGCAGTCACTTTACAGACACTAATACTGAGCAAACAATGTAAGTAAGGCATCTCGAGGTGTTGCAGAAGTTATGATTTGATCTAGGATCGTGTCCTTTGAATTGGTAGACTTACATAAACTCTTACAAGATGAACGGATAAGTAGATGGAGTGGTGGGTGAATTTTTGTTTTAGAACTGTGCTTTATTTTATCCATTAGTCAAGTAGCAGCAAAGAAACCAGTCTCAGATTCTAGGCTCCACAGTGGATTAATGGAACTTATTATTCGACATAACCACGGGGAAGAGCTGCTTTTCTTCATTTGTGACAGGGGATCTTAACGCTGAAGCATGATACTGTCAGCACTGTGACCTTTCCCAAGATCTCAGTTTTTTTTGTCCTATTTATAAAACAAGGTGCAATTTGTATGCCATCCAGGAAAATATTAGATAACCTATTCAAACGCAGTTGTCATTAAAACAAAACAGAATTGGCTGCATGTTTCTGACACTGACGCTGTAAGGGCGTCACAAAAACCTGGAAAAAAAAATAGATACCACGTCTTTGTGGTGGGCTGACTGCTGCGCGCAGAACACATCAAGAGGAAACTTCACACATCACATGAAACTGTGTATCATAAACTGCTTCAGACTGTGAAAACATTTGATGTTATGACAGGAAGCAGCACTTAAAATGCACAGACAGCTATGTCTGCTTTTTTGGGCCACTGCTTTCTTCCTTATTGTTTATTGTGCAGAGGGCGTGTGAACTCTGTATCAACACCATCTCTCGCTTTAGAGTAAAATCCTACTTATTTTACAGTAAAAACTGTTTTTACTGGCTTCCATTTATTGAGCTCTAAGGTGCCCGTGCTTGATAACGTGTGTTAGAGAGTGAAGAAGAGCAAAAGGAATGATTTGTTTGGTATAGTCTCCTTAGCAATATTTACAATCTGACACATTATTTTGACATGGGTTCGTTTTGAATATATTTTGCTACAGTATAGCAAATATATGTAAAATAAAAGCGTCCCTAAAGCTATTGTGTGTAGAATTTAAAAATTACACTTTGGCGCCCCCTAGTGACACTCACAAAAAAGACAGCAATGAACACACCAATTGTTTCCACGTATGCCCTTGGAACAATTTGAATTAAAATTGCACACCTAATGACTTTAATTGTCTCCATCCTGTACAGGAGCACACGCTCAGCATGGAAATAACAATGAACTACAATGTAAAAGTGTGTCATAAAAACTATCCACAATATTATAAACTCAGCATGTAGCTCAGAGTAGGAAGTGGATAAAATAGCAGCACTCCTTTCTACTACATTGCATGTGTGTGCCAGTAGTTTCCATCTCACTGGAGGTGTGTATAGTTTAGACTACATCAACCTAAAGGAATCTTGAATGTAAAAACGTATAGCCTTAATGCAGCGCGTGCCTTTCCACGCCAGCACATCAGTATGTTTTTCTTTAGTTTGTGGTTTCGTTGTCTTTTCCCGAGTGATCTGGAAAATTAAATGCTTTTGAGGGAAGTCCTGTAACATAGTTTTTCCATATGTTTTCTGTGTGGGGCCCCTGTAGAGACAGCAGCTGGTTTTGTATTGGAAGCTCTGATGGCTTGTATGTGGTGGATGTGGCTACCTCAGAACTCCTAACAGCACGATATTTCAAAGGTAGGCCGCTGGTGGTGCGTTTTCTCTAACTGCTCTTTTTCTTTTTAAAGCCTGACAATGATTGATATCATACTCTAGGAGAATAGCATAGCTTCCTGCAAAAGTCCTTTACATTGCTAAAGTACAGTGTACCAAGAAGAAAAAAAAAGTGCCCACATGCATTACGACTTTGTGCTCAATGTATGCCTCTCTTCCTGACTGGAGCTTTTGCTGCCTTAGTACGTCGAGCATCCACACCCGGGCAAAGAGCGTTAGGCAGTTGTATACTGCTGTAGGTCTTTAGATACAAACTTGAATAGGATTTTGTTAAACCAACCACTCCAGAAGCAAAACTTTTTTTTTAGATTTTAAAGACATGCACATCCTCCACTTCTTCCCATTTTCCGACGAGGAAATATTTAAAAATGGTGTTGCTTTTATCGCTATTTTATCTTAACTTGGGTCAATAGAGGAGAGACCTTCACCTCTTGTAAAACAGATGAACAGAAACAGACAAAATATCACAAGTGTCATTGACTAATTCTATCCCAAACTTTCCAGAGACAGTGCTTATGTATTTTCTGCATGTATTCTAATGCTGCAAGTAATTTGCTCACATCATTTTTCCAAGTACAACTGGTTGTTACAGTATGATCTGTAAACCAAATGCAGCCAAACACATCACTGGTGTTCTTTCTTCTAGATTGCCCCGACCTGAGCATGGCTGGGTCATGGTCATTCTCTCCAGGCCTTGATAACTCTGTGAGTAATTCCCATAAAATGTTGATAAACAAGATTAAGCCCTATCAGTCATTTTCCCTTTCAGCTTGACTTCTATAATTGGATTAGATTGTTATATTGCATGGACCAATTAATCTCTGGTCTAATTTTTCTCTTATTTCAACTGCAACCACTAAAAGCCGTATAAATGTGGACTTCTTGGACTTTCCAATGGTATTTTTGACTATCGTAATGTGCTCCCATTCTAACATTTTTCAATTTTTATGCCTCTGCACCAGAAATAACCATGGGTGCAGGCGTTATGTATTCAGGTCCTCCATCCATCTCAATTTTGTGAATGCAATGTTTCAGGAACAACTTCAGGAAGTGTCCTCAAATCTGGCACATGCCCCGAATTAGATTCAAAGATGAACTGATTTGGTGGTAAAATGTGGCGACGGATCACTGTTACCTCACAAAACCCAAATCATTCCTAAGCTAATTATGACAAATTGTCACGTAAATGTCTGACGGCATGAAGGATCAAGTGATGCCATGTTATTTTTAAAAGCCCAATCGTCAACCTCACACTTCTGCAAAATGTCCTGCAAAAGCACATTAACTTAATTGCCACAAAGCCTCCTCCACATGCTTTGTATTATGTTCCTGTGGACAAACGTGGAAGCGAACTGCACCCTGCTTGGTAGAGGCCTACAACTGTGAGGCAGTAATTCTTGTTATAATGCTACAATTAGCACTCTCCATTTTCAGGATCTGCTCCAGGATTATGCGAAATGTACATTTTAACAAGATGTGACTGCGTGTGTTTGCTGCCTGAAGGAAAGTGGTATTTATTGTGTTCCTACAGAGAAGCAATTACAGTGTTATAAAAGTGCAGCGTAAAAACATAACACCCTCACTCACAATAGTTGCTTTTGTCTGAGCGATATTCCTAAACATTATTCTTAAATAAGGAAAAATTGAATTTTGCACAAATGCAGTTCTTTTTTCATAACTGATTTCATTAATTCAGTTCTCTGTCACGCAGATGATGGTGTTGGTGAGCTCTTTGTTTACTCCGTGTGTGGTCCTGCTGGAGTTGCACCTATGTGAGTTAGGGAGGATTCTGGCTTGTCGTCAGGAAGGCCTCTCCGTGTTCCCTAGGTAAATCCGGAAATACAAATAATAAAAAAATGTATAGTATTTTGACATCCTAGAGTGGGAAATAGAGTAACAGATTGGCTCCATTAATAAAATAACAGCAGAGGCAGGCAGAACCTTGTGTACATAGGGGCTGGTAACCAGGTTTTCTTCTTTAGAAACCACCTGGTAAATACCATAGTATGTTACTGAGTTGTTTATATTATGACTAATATGATGTTCCATATGTTTAATAAGTCCACAAGTGACCTAAATAAGAGAAAACAACTGTTTTTCTGCAGCCATGTGTCTGTGGATTCATTTATTCAAGCTCGGAAGTCCTTTTATATGCCAGTAGTCTAAGTAGCCTGTGGTGACATAAATAAAACTCATTCAGGTATTAATTGTACCTCCATAAATGGTTATTTAGCAAAGGCCAGGTGCATTAATACGAGCTAATTTCATTAACTTATCTGAGTTTTTCTACTTAAACAAATTTGCAATTTCATGAGCCAAAGCATAATCAAATCAGCTTACAGAAACAGTGCACTTTTGTTACTTACTATCAGATAGTGATAATCTGACCTCTCAGGCAATAGGGACATGTGAGTGTGGCCTGTTTTCCAGTTGGCCTCCTCCCTTGTAACTCCTTCTGACATTTCCATATTAACTTGCTCTGTTATAGCCGTTCATGCCATTTGGTTTCTCATGAGTCAACAATATCAGGGTACTGAGAATTAGGACCAAAAATCCATAACCGTGGAAAAATGCCGCGCTCCTCCACTTCCAGTAACTCTTTCCCCCCTCTTTTTTTTTTTTTTTACCCCTCCTTTATTTTCAGTTCCCCTCCACTGCTTGAATCTCCTCTGAACGCCGACTTAAAGAAGAAGAAGGAGCCCTTGCAGCCCAAAAAGAAAGGTCAGCCTTCATGTTGTCATCTAATCACTCACCTCTCCCTCATGCTCACGCACATGAAATAAAAAAGGGAGCTGCTGCTGTTTGATGGCTGTGGGTTTTTGAAACTATGACCCATTTAATAGCTCACTCCATGACTGGCTCGATGTCTCGTTTTGCTTGGCCACTGGCCCTCTTAAATTGTACGCGTAGGTTTATAGACGGTCTTCTTGGCTACGAGCAGAGCTACCGAGAACATCCTCATTATCTGTAAATACAGTTTATGGAAAAGCTTGTTGCATTGTGGTGGATCTCCGTTATTGCATTCCCTTCGGTTTTCATTTGCCACATTAACGTGTTCATCAAATGATACATCAGCGAGAGCATGACATATTTAGTCAGAGTTGGTCCAGTTTGTTGCATGTTTTTTTTTTTTTTGCAGTGGTGGAATCATAGGTAAAACGAGCCTTTTAGTGTTCCTTTGGTGTATCGTTAAGACCTGGCAGCTTGAAACTATTCTGCTGGAGACGTACAGTATTCTGGGGTTTACGCGTTGCCCTTACGGAGAGTTAGTGCTGAGAAAGCCAGTATTAGTTCGACTCCCCACCGCTGGAGTGAAGGGATTTTTTCCAGTGCCAGACTATGTAGGGGATCTTCGGCGAGGTCTAGAGTTGCCGTGTGACTGCAACGTCGGACGAGAAACCGCAAATATTTACAGACTAACCCACCATGCTTCCCCCCCTCGCGTATCTCTGTATTCTCCAAGATATCTGCAGAATCGCATACAAATTGCACCATAAACCTCCGAGACTCCTGGAAGGGAAAACGTTCTTCCATTGTCAGTCTGGCACAAGTCTGGAGGAGCTGAGTGAGGATTAGATATCTCTTGTCATGTCACATGGCCGTGTAACATAATCATGAAATAAACCAGGGCCGTTGGCTTTGTGAGACGATGATAATCAACTGCTTTTTGTATTATGTATGATGAATACACTGTTATCCCTTTTCCCTGGATTAACTTGTTTTATTGTCGGGATTTCAGGGGAACACTAAATAGCAGTAAGTATTAAATTACCTTGCATGTTCTGAACTCACTTTGGATCTTAGTTTTCCATACAAAGCGATCCAGTGAATAAAAGTAACGCAAAAAGTCTGATGAATGAATAATTTTTTTTTCCCAATCACTTGGTATAAAATGGTGCCTTTATTTGTTCCAAGTGGAAAAAAAGAGTTCAGTAGAAACTTGCAGGCTTAGAGTTATGTACTGAAGCTCATGTGACAGGGATCTGTTGATGGCCAGATGCTCACCTGCAATCAGAGGAAGTTGTTCAGACTAACTTGTGTTTCGCGCAGTGGCCGACACTCCACAAACTCCAGTTTAGGGATATGCAATGTGTCGTGAGTGGCTGATGAAATCCTCTAAATGTAGGTGAGCGTGTGAGTTTCAGGTTGGCACAGCTCACAGATGTTCCCTATAAAAAAAAAAAAAAAAAAACTAAAAAAAACTCCCACCAGTCATTTTGAACTGAAACAGTCGCTTGGACGAGTGGTGAAGCGTTTTCAAGAAACCTAAAACAAGACACCTTCCTGCAAGACACTCTCTTACTTTTACAAGATGTGGAACATTAACCATTCATGTCAGTTTGCTTTTCAGAGCCCTTTTGCTTGTTTTGGCTGTAGTCACATGGAAAAACAATCTGCGAGACACGTGGACGTAGGAGACCCTGACTAACCTACTTGGACGAAAAGTGGAAAACTTCTTACTGTTGTTTAAAGAGACATTGTTTACGGCTGCAGTGCAGAGTGTTTTATCGTGCTCTCAGATTGTTTGATATTGTGGTCAGTATTGTATTTGCGGAGTGCAGTAGTGCATTCTTTGCCCCCGTTGTACATTTCCCCTCAGTGTGCTGCGCACATGTCCCACGTGGTCGACATACTTCGATCAGCCACAGCCGTGAACCTGCTGACAGGTGAAAGTGAATAGCACTGATCATCTCATTACAATGCAATGTTCTCCTGCATTTATGCAGATGTTACTGTGACAGCAGCGGCCTTCCTCCGCAAGGCAACACGGCTTACCACGCTATAAAAACTGCATAGGAACATGAAAAATAGCCCGAGACGTTGACCTACTCTCCAAACTCCCAGATTCCAAACTGATGGAGCCTTTGCGGCACACGCTGGAACAAGCCAGGTCCACAGGGACCTCCTCCTCTCAACCCACAGGACGCTAGGATTCCCACTAGCAATGTCCCGGTGCCAGGCACCACAAATCACTCTCAGAGGGGGCTGTGTCCATTACTGAACAAGTCAGAACGACTTTGGAAGCACAAGGAAGACCTGCACTACAATATCAAGAGGAATGGTTTTAATGTTGTGTCTGATTGGTGCATTCATCAGGTGACACCTCATTTCCATTGTGAAACTTTCCACTGCTCGTGCGCCAGGTTTGGTTCAGGTGGATGTAAATTACTTCCAATGAGTAGTGAAGGGATACAGACCCTAAAATAACCCGACAAAAGCTCATCCTTCTATTATTATTATTATGAATTATTTGTTAATACTTTATCTGCTGAATTAGCAAGTAAACGTCCTCAGGTACACTGATGCGTATGCCCAATCGTACGCTTAATCTTCCATAATGACAGCCATAAAAAGAGCAATCGGCAAACCGCTGAGATTTTACGCAGATATGGCTCGACTTGGAAATTTGTCTGAAACTCTCACTTTGCTTCAAATAACGTCTAGTGTAAAGTCAGCGCAAATGATGAGATTTTTACTGCCCCGTAAAACTAAATGACCATTATACATCAGTGGGGGGTCAATAGGGCTGCTGTACGAATCCCAGCGATTGTGTTGCAAGGTAATTAGACCTCTGGCCTAAAGTGTTTGGTTTTCTACATATAATATGTTTTTGAACAAAAGTTATTTGCACCACTCGACTTCTCAAACGACCCAGTAGAAGAATGGAGGAAGGTGCCACATGTGAGCAAACCATGGGTTTTGATCCGTGAAATAGTATGGTACCCATTTGACAGATATTAAATATCAGGTTCACTGAGGATTTAGTGTTATAATATATTGCCGTAAAAATAGAAACAAAATAATTTAGAGCTAAACATTTGGAGCCTGGGATGGAAAATACAATGGAAATAAGGCATATATCATCAGTACTGTTCTCTGGGGCTGAGCAGATGAAAAAGACACATACGAAGAGTAAGTCAAACTTAAATTGAAAATCCTAGGAAGCTTAAGTAATTGTCCAATCGATGCTCAAGAATGCTTTACAGGAAAATGTAAAAAAAAAAAACTAGCACAAAAATTGGCACTGTTGATCAAAGATGAAAAGCGCGTCCAGATGAGAGAAGATTGCAAAGAGATCCAGATGTGTTTCTTTAGTTTTTGACTGGATGGTTTCACTCACTTAAATGTCTTTATTTTTGTATTGGGACTGTGCCAACACTAAGTTTTATGTTACTCTGAAAGGGCTGATTTGTAGTTAAGTGGGTTGGTCGCCGTACAAGTTTTATAACTCTTAAGAAATTACTTTATGATCAAATGTAAACTACCACTTACTAACACATTATGCAAAGTTATTGATCTTTGTGGTGTCACTGGATCAGACAATTTCCCCAACTTACTGTTTAGGTTCAAATTGCAATCACTCACTGCAAGACATTAAAGTGAAGTACTGTGAGTGTGACATGTCTAAGGAAAGAGCTTTAACAAATTAAACTCACTGTACGGTTAGTATTATTCCTGAGCATTTCCATTTCACAGGTTAATTTCATCTCTGCTGTTCAGAGATTATGTGACTTTTTCTTACGCTGCTAGTGTTTGACAGGAGAACAGCTTTTGGAAAGCCTCACACATTTTAATAGCTATGGAAAAAGTGAGCTCATTGTAATATAGAAAAAGGCACTGACAGCGAGCAGGGAGCAGAGTGAACCATCCCACAGTGTGTGACTGATGCACACAGTGGTTGCCCAATCATCCAAAATCCTCATTTTCTAGCATAACCCACGAAACCCACTTCAGTATAATGGTTAGTTGTGTTGTAATTATAGGAATAATGTACAGAAATATTTTTTCCGTTCTGACCTTTGACTCATTCTATAACCGTAACATTTGTTCATCTCCTTTTGTTTTAGAATAGACTTCTTTTGGACATACTGTTTACTCCTTTACTTCTTTCTTTTTTTTGTGCAAAGGAGGTATAAAGGAACAGCCTCTGGTTTTCCACTCAAAAGTGAAGTCATCTGGATATACCGGTGCCCCAAGGTATGTTGACAGAAACCATTTTTGCAGGAAAGAAAATCAAACAAGAATGTATCGTCAAAAAATTAAAGCAGAAGGAATGAAACTTGAAAAGTTTTCCTTCAGTTAAAGCCCTGCATAAATCTTGTGGTTTCATGGACTGCCTATGTTAAAATGTATAACCCGTCCACACTTATGTGGCACCTACCACGCTAAAGGCAACAGTCTTTTAAAAATGCAGTTAAAATGAGGTTTGATGAGTGAAATAAATTGTTTAATGCAACATTATGTTGAACATATTGTCTTTACTTTTCAGAAGGACCATGTTTTCCCCAAAAACAGGCGTTCAGAAGAATACTTCCTGTAAGAAGACAAACAAAAATATGTGAGCGGTCCCATCTAATCATTTAAAATGCCAGTGGTGAGAAGTTTCTTATCTTTGATACAGACAGTAACTGTGTTTTTGTTATTAAGTGGTATACACCTCAGAGATTACCCTGCAGACAGCGCGCCTCCAACTATTCCATATGTTGATCTCAGAGTCGACCACAAACAAATCTCAAGCCTTCAGTATTCAGGTGAGCAATTATTCCAAAGCTTATTCCATTAATGTTGCATTATATTTGTGTTTAACATTGCAAACCAAACCAACTAAGTGAATAAACTGAAATGCAAGTGAGTCCTCAGTTACAGACCAAGTAGGGCCTTGAAGCATTCGTCTTTACATCCATAACACTTCATCTGTTGAGTGCAGAATCCTAATAAAATGATTCTGTGTTCCTTCGTCTCTCCCAGGTGATGGAAAACAAATCCTGTGTGGTCTTGGCAACAGCTCAGTGTTAATGTACAAGTCCTGCCTCACTGGCAGTCCAACTGTCTACGTAGGTACGTGAAACGGACCCAAGTATCTATACCTGAGCTTTACACATGTATCTGTGTCTTCAGTCAGATGATTAGATACACGAATCATTGTATTCATTATCGTCTCTTAACAGCTAACTAACTTATGCTCACATTTTACAGTAGTCTAAGACTCTCTGTGTATCTTATTGTTGGTTAGCTGATTCCAATGAACCATGGCTTTAGTTGAAAGATACAAGAAAAGTCCAGGTTGACTTACTGAGCAATAACTGACAGAAATTGCCGATAAATAATGCTCTTATAGGTTAGGTTGCCTTGTTTTTGTCACAGAGTAACACCTAATTGCGAGAAGGGAAAAACTAGGCCATTATTTCTTACACAAACAAAAGAAAGGCCACTCATACATGTCAAGCATCTGTTTCACACTTGTTAGCACACGTGCAGCTGCAGGAACACAGCGTCCACACGGGGGCAGCAGAGCTAAAACGACCGAATCTGAGGTGACATGTAGGTCACCGTGATCCTCTCCTCCTCAGCCTCCCTGGCTCTCTGAGCAGTACCATAAAAGTAGATGTTGTGGCCACACACTGTCTTACCAGGTCAATTTCAGGCTTCTCTCTTTTCATGTAGGTCATGACAAGCCAGTGAGGAGTGTGAGTTGGAGCCTCAGCCGACAGTGGTGGTTGAGTGCATCAGAAGAGCCGTCGCTACGAATCTGGACCCATTCGAGGTCTGAGCCTGCCATTGTCATGGTAAATGCTGCACGCATTTACGCACACCGTGTCACCCTAATCTTAACCAACACCACTGCATGCCCTACCTTCCCTAAGCCTTAATGACAGTCCAAATCCTAAACATAAATGGAAAAAAAGGGAAATGAGGACCAGCCATGGTGACCTCATTTTGCAAAACAATGTCTCAGCTCTGAAGGCCTTCAGAGTCACAATGGTTTAGAAGCAAAACCAAATGACTGCAGACACATGCCACACACACAGATGGGAGTGTTTGCTGGAAGGATTTTGTCCCTACTGTTTCCAATTTTAAAAGTGTGGGCGGTATTATCTGCACAATTTGTTTGCCTACTTTTCAAAATTTCTGATCAAAAGTTATGTGTGTGCGGTGCCTTGAGGTGCAGGTTACAAAATGCATTTGAAGTCATTCCTTACCCTTATGGTTCAGCTTCTCTGAAATAAAACATGCTCAATTCACCCCATGTTCGTTCTCAGACAGAAGTGCCTCGTGACATTAAAAAGCATGAGCGCCGCATTAATGTTGTGATGAAATTCTGTGTTTCTTGGCTCAGAAACAGAAAAACTGTGTCATTCATTCGAAACATCTGGTGGATCTGGAGCATCAAAAAACGTATCACATTCAGACCCACCTAACGTCTTTGAGTAACACATCCAGTAAGTGGGTCAGTAGTCAGAAGAGCGTCTGCTTTCCCACGCCAAGTAAAAACAATGGACTGTGCTCAAAATCTAGGATCTCCCCAAAGCTGATGCTAAATGTCCCTGCTTTGTTTCACTTAGTGAGATTGTTTTGATCTTGGCTGCGTATGCAGCATTTGACTTCTTGGTGTTCTTATGGAACAACTTGGCAAACAAATTGAGATATTTTCAGGGACAAGGGCCATGTCGGTGTGAGCCAAAATCACAAATAGCTTTGCACAGTTGGGTTAGCAAACGCTTAAAAGAGGTAACCTCACACGACCACACAATACTCTTAAAATGCTGTCAGTGGAAATTTTGTGCATGTCAGATATGGCAGATTAGTAAGGGTGTAAACCTGGACGGCGAAAAATATCCAAATAAAGGACTTACCTTGTTACGACTTTTACAATCTCATAGTACAGTAGGGGAAAATGTGAATGTTGGTTGTGAGGGACATCTGAACTGTGTGTTAAGTTATTACTGTTCTGTGTTTAATGGAGCAACTATATACTGTTAATGCAAGTTCACATTTGCACATTTGAGGATTCCACATTTATTATATACTGAGCAAAATCCTCAAACTGTGTAAGTTTACAATACTGAAATCGTGAAGTAATCAATAATTTAAAGATATTAACTTCATTTTTGTCTCTTTCTTTCTTCGTTAGGGTGACAGTAAGTTCTCCAAACCCATTAGAGGTGCTCAGTTTTATTACCTGGATAAATTTGTACTCCTGGCATCTGGACCATCTCTGTATTTGTACCTGTACAATGTCGACATCACACGTGATGACATAAAGAGGTAATCACAAGTGGTTGGAGCTCTGCATGTATTCTGGATAGTGCTGCCCAAAGTAGCTAATGGTTTTATATTGTTTATACTTAATCATACGTAATATATTATTTCAAAAATGGTTTATTATACTCTGTAAAGGACACTCAGACCTGTAGCTCTCCACCACTCGGTTCCCAAGGTGTTGCAATGTAATGGGGATCCAAAAGCAGGACACAGAGGGCAGGATTCAAATATAAAAAGACAGTTTAAGTCATTGACAGTCAACAGCACAAAAACTGAGCAAGGCAGTAAGTGAATAGGACACAGGTGGGAAAAAAACAGCTGGGAAACACACAAAAGAAGGACATTAAACAACATGCTCAAAAGGACCACAGTCTCTAAACACTACCAGTGCTTGTTAAGAAAACGTTAACCATGCATTTTTCAGAGATTTAAACCATGAAAGCTAGAGGTGTAATGACTATCAATTCAATACAAATTTGCTACAACATATGAATTCATACAGTAAGTAAACATACTGTAATTTGATCTACTTTAGGACTTGTTCAACCTGCTTAAGAAGGGTGCTTTGTTACTTAAGCTAACTCTGTTACTGAATTGATGAGGGCCTGGCTTTATTTAGCAGCTACTGCACACACTGCTGAAACGCATTACCACCCAAACCGCTTGATTGTGTACCACAAGCCGTCAGGGCTTGTTCTGAAGGGAAGGAAAATTACAATAAAGGGCCTCCATACCCTCTTTTAGCAGTGCATAGTGCTTACTCATATTTTTCCTCTAGTTAGCTGTGGGTAGGGACTCTAACTGAACCTTCTCCTACGGTTGTAAAACGAAGGCAGGTGAAGAATGAGTCAAAATATTCAAATCTTGTCCATACACATGTCATTGTTGGCTTTAAAATCAAACTGTTTCTCTCCTTAGATATCAGCAACGGAGCGTCGTCAAAATGGCAGGATGCTTTTCAGCGACGTCCGCGACAGACATCACTGCCCTGTCTGCAGTCAACGATTTTCTGTCTTGTATCCCTTCTCTTGTTGTTATTGTTCTTGCAGCAGGAAGTGGTGGAGTTTACGCTGCACTGATGCTGACAAAGTGGCCCTATCCCTTTTATTCGAAGCATCTGGTTGGAGAACTTCCATGTCAACCACAGCAATCAGCCTGTGCCTTATAAAGGCTTCACGTGTTGCCTCGGGGCTTCCACTGCTGATTTTACCTGTAAATCATTTAGGTGTCTTTCATTTTTTTTGTCAGGAATGTCTACATTCCACCCCCTTGTTAAGGTTTACAATGCATTTATCTTCCAATAAATCTAGTGAACTAAGGTACGTTGGAATGAAACGGATCCCGTCAAGAATAGTTTTGCATCTCTGTGCAAAATACGAATAAAAATACAATGAAAAATGCATATGTTTTAACTTAAATCAGGATATAAATGTAAATATAAACATTATATAAATTGATCCATGCATTTATTATAGCTTTGAGCTAATTTGGGTTTTATTTTGAGAATTTTAATCTAATCTATTTTTTAATCTGATCTGCATACTTTGGTAACACAGCAGCGAATGATAGGAGACTTCTAGCAGAAGGCAAACTGATGCATTCAGCTGTTGACTGACCTGTTAAGAGTGAGAGACAGCCACTCATTCAAAATACAGTATGTTTTCTTTTTCTTTTACTGTGGTCCCCAAAATATATGTCCTAACTTCTCTTAACAGCTGTTTCAGACATTGTCCTCGTGTGCGGTTCAGATCGGTCCGTTCAGGTATTTGACCTGAACGAAGGTAAAGTTGCGTCAGAGCTGCCTGATGCCCACGGTAGAGCCGTCCACTGCATCACACAAAACAAGGTGAGATGATTTATGTGATAAAACAGACAGCTCATATAACCAGTTCTTTCCTATACTTAGATAAAACAGATTGTGTTTTTGTTAGAGTGCAACTTTTTTGTTGTTCCTACTTTTTCCTCACAGCGCGTACATTCTTATCCTGAAAACATGCTGACGTGAACGCTGATCAAGATTTAAATCAGATTTCGCCTCATTTGCAGTTTGAGTAAAACGTCGGACAACCCCAAGCCCTTTGTAAATGAACACAGGCACTTATCTCATCACTCCAGACTCAATGACATTTAGCCCTAAACCCACACAGCAAAGAATGTGCTTGCCTTGGCATCATTCCTTAGTGTGAGTCCCATCTTCCATCTTACTTTCAAAGGGTGCTCCTATTCATGTCATATTGTTACATAAGACATCTAAGAGTGTCTCGCGAGTTACGTAAGGCGCAGTTAGTCTTTGAGGGAATAAAAGTGTTAGTTTGCGGTGCGAATGCGAAAGGTCACGGTTATTTAAACGTTCCCGTGACAGACAGTATCATTCATCTTGAACGTAAGTCCCTGGTGCATCAGGATTAAGACTGCCATAGTGGATGGCAGATGGCAGGGGGAGATTCAGTGCTGGATGATGGCCTTGGAGTAATTCTGTTCCATGATGCATTTGGGGTTTACGCGGCCTCGCTCCCACATCACTGTCTTGGACTAATGTGGACCCAATTTGCTGGTGTCTAACGAGACGACAGTTCCGGCCTGCGTCCAAGTCCGTTATATCGCCATGAAGCATTATTGCATCACACAAAATGGAACTATAAATTTAATCCGTTCGAGTGTGCGTTCCTGCAAATTATTTATGTTTCTATCACATTAAATTTTTACAGCCGAACGAAGGTCACGGTTTCTGTACATATACAGTCATATGAAAGTTTTCCAGCTTTTGCAATAGCAACTAAAGCATTCATTTTTTTTTTTATCATAAAAATGATGGAAATGTTGACTCACCTTACAGATGTTTGTGTAGCTTGTTGAAATATGGAAGTGTGCATTTGTGTGTGAGTGAGGCTTGCACCGCGTGACCTTTGAGTATTGACTTTAGTCACTTCTGCATGTTGACCTCTACATACTTGACACTCAGGCCAGCTTGGATTAGTTGGATACTCTGCAGCTAGTGGCTCGGATTAAACGCTTTACCCATTCAACTGTGATTCACTTCACTGTTGTGCACAGCTGACTATATTCCTTCAGCCCGGAGGTGCCTGCTCTTTGTCACGCCAGCTATTGTGTGTTATACATTGTGGAGAGCCTGCGGCGTGTTGTTTCAGCTTGGCTATTGCGTCAATGCTGGGTTCTCCGCCTGGGTGCCCGGGGGCCTTTGGGTGCTGGAGGGTCAGTACCTGCAGATCAGAGGGGATTGCCTCTGCTTCCCTCCCCTGCTGCGTCGTCGTCGCCCCGTGGCGCGGCCGGACTTCGGGGACTGCAGCAGGAGAAGCAGCTTCTCCCACTTCAATTTTCCGTTTCAAATTCACCTGGAACTCATCAGTGCAGAGGACTTCTCGGAAAATGGAACTGGAAATGCCCTCTCAGACTCCCGTTCTCACACTCTTAATGGAAATCTAAACAAAAAACACCCCCACCGCTGCTTTCTCCCCCTCTCTCTCTTGCTCCCTCACAGACACTTTTGACTAGATCTGATAGCTCGGTTTGAAGGTGATATATGGAATTTATCTATAGTTGTGTGGTGGAAACATTTTTTAGCTGGAGCCTTTCTCAGGGTGGTACATAATGGATGGAAAATGACACAAAAACTTATTATCAGCCTTTCTGTTTCATTACAGGTTCTTTTCAGCCCCAGTGCTCACAGTGTGTCACCTACTGCAACTATTTCATTATGGGATGCAACAAAGCAACTTTCATGATTTACAACCAATGACAGTTACTGTTGTTGTCTTTTTTTTTATTGTTTGTATTTTAAAGGGATCCGTCTTCACCACTCAAGCTCCAGATTCATACAACCTTTTCCTCACCAGTGCAGTCACAGATGGTGTGAAGATTTGGGACCTTCGCACACTAAGGTTTGTTTGAATACAATATGTTTAGTGAGACCTTTAACAACAACGTGAGAAGCAAAGTGGTTCCTCTTCAGTTTCTTTTGGCTTTTTGCAACGGAAATAGGGTTTAAAACTATTGCTGCAATTTAGCGACTTAACCAAAACAACTTTCATACAATTCTAATACTCCTTCTTCTTTATTAAATCATGCTGTGTTGCCATTACTTCAGCCTTTCTCACACCTTATTTCAACCACATACACTCTGTATAGAGGCCTTGCACTGGCTAGGGGGTTGCTTCATCAAATTTATCATCCGAGTAATAAATGTCGAGCACATTAAGAAATAAGCCACCATTGTTTTTTTTCCATTCCTTTGCTATTCCTGAAACTGAAGAATGACCTTATATTCAAATTACATCAACATTTTTCTTACACAAACATTCCTCAGGTGGTGAGTGAATCTTCAATCGCTGCACTTCCAAGGTTCGGCACTGAGAATATTTTTGATTTGGCCCTCGGTAGCAGATATCCATATAAGGCAGATAATTCAGGTTTGGATGTCACAATGTTCTTTTTGGCCCAGCAGCAGGCATTATTGAGTATTTCATTCTTTCATGTCTGAGACTGCTTCCATAATAAACTCCTCATCCCAGATTCAATCAAAACCTTATTTCTATCTGATAAATATTTGTGCCTCGTTTCCAGGTCAACTTCTGGTGCTGGGAGCTGTTATCATGCATCCCTCAGCAGATGCAGTTCCCCTGAAGTGAACCATATGGATGCATCAAACTTTTTTTTTTCCCCCTCCCGATTTATTAGAGCCTCAAGTCCCATTTTCCAAGTACTGAGCACAAAACAAGTTTCAAGCGGTCCTAAATTAATGTTTCTTCGGATCCATTTATGTGAGGTTTACAACTAATAGAAGCACTAAAATACAGGTACTGTGACAATCAGAATCTTGTCAAGATATCACAAGTGAATCAGCAGTAAATTATTCACTTTCTCTTTTACGTAAGCCTTTTATAACTGAATGAACTTTCAGGGATTCAAGGGTGTTTTATTTGTCGTTTGCAACCATACAGAAGCACGAGATGGAACGAAATTATGCACTCAGGGTCCGAATCATTTCTCATACTACCTATAGTATATAGATACTAAATAAAAACAGAACAGATAAGAATAAAGATAAATAAAGTGGAACTATAAATAACAATGGCAAAGATTGTTTGAAGAAATTTGTGCAAAAGCATGGGTTGTGCAATTCACACAGCTCCACCAGAGTTTAACAGTCTTACAGCTTCTGACCTTAACTTTCAGGACGTACTGAAATACATTATGTGTTTTCTAATGTAATGATGTTAAGTCAGGCCAAAAGAAAGTTAATTAAAATGGATTTTATTCAGTCTAACATACACATAAATACGTGGTTATAGTTTATTTTTAAAAGCCTGAAGCACTCAGCATTGTGCATTTTGAAATTATATGCTTAAGTGTGCAAGGTTTCACTATAGGGGGTTCATACACCAGCACTTAGCGCGGCTTATTGTCAGACACACACAGATACTGATTCTACAGATGAAGAACAGATGGTGACTTTTAGCGATATTCCCCTTAAATCAAATTACTGTCATTAAATCAAATTACTGTCATTTGCATTATACGTATTAATATGTTTTTATGCTACCTAATATTAAACGCCACAAGAAAAAGGCAAGCCTTCACCCGATATGCACCGACACAGTTAAATACAGTGGAATCTGCTGGCAGAAAGCAATGAGCTATGATTAGCCCACTGATTACCTTAACCTGACACTGAATACCCAGGTGGGTTCACTAACCGTACAGACTCCAGCTCCAGAGGATCAGACGCTTCGGAGCAGTCTGTGTTAGTCATCAGGAAAAATCCGGATAGTCATCAGTCACACAACAAGAAGAGAGAGAGTGTGTGTGTGTGTGTGTGTGTGTGTGTGTGTGTGTGTGTGTGTGTGTGTGTGAGACAGGGGCGCCAGCATCTCCCCTTCTACTGCCAAAACATTACTGTAGATTCACGTTCTGACCTACAAAGTGAGTGTTTACTCTGACCTGTTAAAGTGCTTTTTATGAGAGTGATAGTGACAGGTTGTGTCAGCTGCTCCGCTCTTAACCTAAAAATAAATGTGGTAATGGGGTTTAAGAAAAAAGGGGACAATTTTTACTTATGGCAATCCTCGCCAGTATTTATGAATTCATAGCCAGGAGACCAGACCGAAGTTCCCTGACCTTTTTTTTTAAAATTTTTTAATGGTGAAATTTCAGCCATGTCAGTCATGTACTCATACAAATCATCTGAGCGCTGTAATGGCTGATTCTGTTTACAACAAAATGGCACTGATTAGTTGCAGGGCTATCCAAATGCATTCACAAGTATTTTTCTCTTTAACTGTTATCGCTCTTATTCTGAGAAGAGATTAGTCTTTCTGTGCCAGGTAAGTGAATTTAAGTGTATAAATATTGCAAAATTTTAAATATATATAAAAAAGGTCAGCAAGGTCACACTCGCAGCCATAGTGTAACCCAGAATGGACAAACAAAACACGGCCTCTAGAAAAGTGAAAAGCCATAGAGCTGATTCAACACTCGTCTGGTAAAGTCTTAAAGGGACTTTAACATCATAAGCTCCATAAGTTTTATATGCATTGCTTAGCAGTTGTACTTACGTGTATTTTATTGTAATGTTTACCCTTGTGTCCAACTCATGTATGTTTCGACAGCTCACTGCTACTGGGGATCAAGTTTCTTTATGGTCACCGATGAATATGACCTACTTTTAGTCTAGCTTAATGACATTAGCATGTGAATGTAAAATACATGCTGTCACCACATCCAGCCAGAGCACTGGCCCGCCAACATGCCAGCCCGTATAGAGACTGGCTCAGCTAGTTGTTAGTGGCATTGTAAAGACATTACATGCTCTTGCAAACCAAATGAGCACAGCACAGAAGTTGCACGAGGGAACCATTCATCATTCACTACTCGCTCTCTCCTGTGTTTTGCTTGAGTCATGCTAAACTCCCTGTCCTCGTCTCTTCTGCGTTAGGTTTTTGCACAACGTGATGTCTGCAGACTGGCTTCTAATGCTTTGCATCTCCAACTGCTCATGGCTGTTCATACCAAAGATGTTTTTTTTTTTTTTTTCATAGATTATCACCTCTCTAATATTCAGTTTGACCTCCACAACAGTTTAACTTTGAATTAAAGTGTACACTTTCCTCTTTTTCCTTACGTTAACCTTCCAGATGCGTTCGGCGCTATGACAACCACCTAAACCGCTGCCATCCCTGTTCCTCAGCCATCTCACCATGTGGCCGGTTCATTGCTTCAGGCTCTGAGGATAACTGTGTAAGTTAGAGTCTGGATTTAGCCATCTGCAAATGAAAACCAAGATGATAATCCTGTACAAATGAACGACTGATAAAATTATAAAAGAAGCATTGTAAGGTTTTTCAAACAGCCCCAAGTTATTTTAGCTTTGAAAGTAGTAAAAACCCAGGCAGTGCAGACCAGACTAAAAAGACCATACGGCTTTCTCAGTACACCCAAATGATCTTGTACATGTTATGTTCCTGCTGGGATTTCTATGGCAATAAATCATGGAATAGCTTTTCATACATTAGCCAAACCAAATGCCATCTTCAGCTTCCACACTTGGATGGTGTGTCATCTAAGAGGATGTGACATCACAGAGAAAGGCATAATGGATACACTCATTAAATGCTGCTGATGCTAATGGTTTGCATTAAGTTCTGGATCTCCAAGATTTTCATTTAAATAAATGTAACTAGACAGAGCAGTCGCTAATGAGCTGTTAGATGAAGAGCTGCAGTTGACAAGCTCTACACTTTCTCTTCGTTCACCAGATCAAACAATGATGGGAGAAAAAAAAATCAGATGAGTTATAACTGCAGTCACAACTTGCCTGGTCTTGTAAAGGTGAAATGCAGCAGGAAAACAGTTATAACAGTAAAGCTTATCAGTTTTACCTCCATTTAAGGTGATGACTGTTGGTGCCTCACTCTGAGATTTTTATTTGGATTCAAGCCTTTATCCAAAGGAGCTAAATTCAGCATTCATGTTGAAGCAGAACTGTTTTAATCGTTTTTCCAGACCTTGCCTTATACTTTCTTTCAAGTCATTTTCAGAAGACAGCCTCCCTTCTCCTTATCCATCTCTCTTTTCTTCTGGTGTACGTGCTAGTTCAAAGCAGTGGGATAATATACGCACGCTGCCGGTTATTATTAATTCAGCTCAGCACGGACATTTGAGAGCATCTCTGTCGAGTTCGGACATTTCCAGCGCTTCTTGGAAATTGGGAGAGTGTACGGTAGTGAGCTACGCCATATTTATTTGTAGCCGTCCTGAGACTTATATAAGCCAGACACATTTGTACACGTCTTAATATATCAAAAAGCAATCATGGAAAAAAAGAGCCTGAATACTCTAAAAAGACTCCCTGGATCGTATTACATATTTTCCACCAAACACAGGCCAAAAGCAATCCAAGTGGAATATGATTTCAGTGTGGTCCACATTAACCTGTTATACTATATTCAGCTGAAATATATACTTTCACCCCCCTTGTGTTTTTTTTTTATGTATCATCTGATGTGGAAATCATTATTTGGAAGAATTTATTTAAAAGATAACAAATTTTCCTTAATAATTTGCTAATTAAGATGCATGCCTGGTGATTGAGTTCTCTACCTCTGTTGATATAAAGTCATGCATCAAGGGATGTGTGTGATATTTAAGCATTCCTAAAAGAAACCCTTTTTCTTCCAAATATATCTTTACCATTAAGGCATCTCACACCTCATATGCATTAGACAGAAGTCACTCTACCCGTGGACATTTAGTCAGAGCTTGCTTGAAGCTTTTTTTTTTTTTTTTTCAGGAAAACATAATGCAAAACAGCTGCAGGAATCTGATGAGTCGTCATCTGGTTACAAACATCTCCACATCTGTTTTTATCTGTGCTCATGGCATTCAAGGGAAAGAATTTGTCTTAAAACGTACTGATTGCAGTTAGAAAAAACAAACTGTGCTAACAAACTGATAACCCAAAAAAGATTTCAAATCTGAATATGGCTTCATAATTCATACGCATGTATGCACGCTAGTCTTGTAATGGAGCCCCTGTAATGCTTTCTGGAGTTTCCCCGTTTTTCTTTTAATGTGTAGTGTAGTCATTTGTTAAAGATCTAGCAACAAGTCCATAAGAAGTCACTATCTTGCAAAGAAAACACAGACAAACAGTCTGGTTTGCACTCCTTCCATTTCTTCTGTGACTTATCTACACCACTATGTAACACAGTGCACAACGCCAACCTACTGAGTAGTTTACCACGCAATTAAATGAAGCCATGCATGGAAGACTCTTTAGGATTAACCAACAGAGGAGTGACCCATGCTCCGTCATAAAAAAACAAATGGGGGCTGCCAGACTCATATTCTGAACAAGAATTGATCATGGCTATGTCTGGCAAGTGGTATGGCCTTTTAGGAAGATAGTTAAAAAGTGTTTTTTTCAACAAAAATAGGCAGCAGGAGTTGCACAACTTTTCAAGATTTTTTCCAGTCCGATCGTTACGTGATGAGTGTGCATTGAAGTAGGACTTACATACTTTGCATGTCACATAGTTTAGGTTTCATCTTTATTGAAGTATTTGACTTGGTGAACCACTGCTAGTTTGCTGCGATGACTCACTGGCCTCCTCATCTGTCTTCTCTGAGGCGTCTGTGTTGTTGGTGACTTGTCGACATGATGCCTAAAAAGTCACGGCGAAGCTGTGAATTCGACAAACTGTACAAACCTTAGAAATCATATAGACTTGTTCAATTAAAGAGGCCATATAATGATAATTCATAGGTTTTAGTTATGGATATATTATCATTACATGCTCAGTATGTTGATGTGCCATCATTTTTTTTTTTTAGTGTTTTAATGCTACACTTTTAAGAGTTTTTAAAAACATTTTGAATGTTACTTTAATATTGCAAGGATGTTTTCTTACTCTTAAATCTACCTCCAGTAATAGACTTGCACTAGCACTTGCCATGCATTACTTTTCTTTTGTGTAAAATACCAGTGAAGCACGTGAGAAAACTAAGAATCTGGCACGGTATTTTTATGCAAACTATTTTTAATACATTACACGTTTCAAGTATTGTGTTGAACTTATCTCCAGAGTCTTTTGAGTTTAGTCCAGCAGTTGCAAAAACTGTTTTCCTGGCGCAGATCTTGTGGGATTTTATGTGTCTCATTACTGTTATCAGCAAGAGCCAGGTCTCACTGTCTAGTCAGTGTCTGAATTTAGTGAGAGACGCCTGGTGCTCATCAAGAAAACGTGAATCAGTGCCCCAGTATTTACAGCTAGCTATATCAGCAGTAAACATGCGAACTGTGTTTGTGTAAAATGTGCTTATGTCTGAGTGGTGCTCAAGTTCAGACTCAGGATGCACAACATTTCCCTCTGTGTTCCACGTTGTTCCCACCACCGCATCACTGGCTTCAGCTCATGCTTTTGTTTGCTTGTCTCTTTAATATCAGGCCTACGTGTACGACATTCGAAGCAGCACCTTCCTTCACAAACTCCAGAAACACTCAGACACGGTGCTCAGCGTGACCTTCAACCCAGCCAAACCAGAGGTGAGATTTCTTTTCTTTACCTTTAGCCTGTAGGTCTATCACTACCTTCCTCTGTTAATATGTCTACCAGCCATGCATGGGCCCATCCTATAGTCATGCAATAATCGAATCATTTCAAATAAATCAGATTTCCCTGAATTCCTGTAAACTACATGGCAGAGTTAAGATTCAGCAGATAACTTATATTCCCAGACAGACAAAGTGAAACCACAGACTTTGCTTTCCAGATGTTGACCTATGTTATGTCTCCATAAGCTGTCTCTGATCATGTACACATTTCCACTGTTAAATCTTTGCATTGCTCTTGCCAATGTGGATGCTTTATACCTTCATCCCAAACAAGAAACTTTCACGATTACGTTTTTTTCCTTCAAATGTTGTTATTTACGCCAAGTGCTTTAACCAAAGAGATCGGTCTCCGCTTGACCAGTTCTACAAGTGCTGGAGAAGGAGGAATGATATCCTCAGGCTGAGGTCACATAGCAGGGCTTACTGAGCCCATCCCAAAGTTCAGGCTGGGTGGAGCGTTACGTCAGCGACTTCACACGAGTTCTGCCGGTAGCCACGGAAAATAATTGAGATAAGCAAAACACTGTGCTTGAAATAATAAGAGGGCTGTTTTCCTGAAAGTGACTCTGTTTATATGTTCTGCAGAGTATGTTGAGACTGCTAACAAATTATTGTGTATAAAAACCTGAACATCCTGGACCCTAAGCGCTACTGAGGCCTCAGTCTTTTGTATAGATGTTAGCCACCATTGAAATATATGTCCCCTGTCTGTCTGTGTGGGTTTAAGTAGTGATGGACAGTTTATAGTCCAGTCAAATAACGACTCCCTTTCTTCTGCACCTTAACTATTTGTGCACTGTGCAAAAAAAAAAAAAGGTTGTTTGTTCCAATCTTTTCTGATTAAACAGAGTTTTAAATCTGGGTGGATCTTAGATCACTGGTAGTATCACATGTCACAGTAACAGAAGCAACCATGTGATGATCAAGAGGCAAAAAAAGTAGCAAGAATTTAAAATCTGGAGTTTATTACTACACAGGTGAATGAATAATAATCGAAACAGTTCATACAAAGGGCTCAGGCAAAAAGCAAAAGTCAGGAACAGGCGTGCTTTAAACACGAGGACTAACTACACGACAAAATTCTGAAATGCTTCACTGAGAGGTTCGGAAATAACTGGCTACTGAATAGCAAACAGCAAGGAGAGCAAGTAACAACATAAAACAAGAAGTAAGTAGCTATGAGTGCACGATGTTCGACTTTTACAAGCTGCAGTGATGGAAACAGAGTAGGAAAATGAAGGATAAACAGATCAACAGTGAGGACAAATATACAGCAATAGATCATTCGGTCTGGAGGGTCCCAGGCTCATGTTCAGAAACAGACACAAGAATTTAGGGGGGTGGCCACAGTTCCAAGAGAACAATCCATTATTTAAGTAATAACTACTTTTCCCACTTCAAGTATTTGCGTATATCATTACACTTCTTTCGGCGTTCTTCAAGAGTAGAAGTCACATATAAATATTGGTGATCTGAATTTATGTCTCTCAGACAACTTGAAAGCCTCATCGCTAATTGTGGGCGTGTGCAATAATCAAAGTGCGCCGTATTTGTTTCAGTCGATCTCTTACCATATGTTCAAGCTGTGTTTGTGCCTTGGATGGAACATATCATGTGACCCATCAGAGGTGAGTCATATGCATATGCACATGTTGACAGTGTTTGCGCAATTAGTCTCAGTGCTGGAAAGGGAAAAGTTCTGCACCGTAGCTTTAAAACCGTTTCCTCTGCTTGGCCTGCCACCAACAATCTAAAGGGGTAGATACCCATAGAAATTCAAGATAGCCTCGCCAAAGACAACTATAAAAAAGACTCTTGATATTCCATTACAGGAAAATAAGAAATCAAGGTTTACAACGCAGCCTTTCAGTGTCTCTAAGAAAACCTCTAGATCATGTCTTATCGAGCAAGAATTCCCCTTGGAAATGATTCATTGCTTTTCCTTTGGAATTGTTCGAGAAACATTTTAAATTATAAAATCCTAACCTCTGCTGAACCTCTGCTGGATGTCTCACGAGACTTGTTGACTGTCCTCTTAACTCTAGGCACCTGTTTTAGATCTGCGTGTCCATCCATGTAACTTCACTCCGTTAAACCTTCCAGCGCAGTGATACATTCAGATTTCGGAGTTTGAAAGTGGAAAGTTTGGTCCGTGGCCATCAACTGGTCAAACTGCAGAGATCTGCAGAATTTGAAGACGCACGTAATCAGTCAGAGCGCGCTCGCTGCACGTCAGTACTTCAGCACCTGCGGTCAAAGTATAAACACAAGAATTGGAGATTGTGCATAACAGGTGTCAGCTTAATGGATTCAAGTTTGGTTTCATTTTGTGAAACTAAAAAGTGTATATGATAGATTACAATGTGAACACATACTATAGTAGTGTTCAAGTCATACCTTGAGTAACCATTTCTACATGAACATAATCAAAACCTTTTTTCACAGTGAGTCGGAATTGAAGTGCAGATTCTTTACTCTAACTCAACCTTTTACACTGTCCTGTAAGAATGTAATTTTCCATGGCCATCTCATGCTACAGAAACCTGCAGAGTGGAGTAAAAGTCACAAATGCATGAAAAGAAATAGAGCAGCTAGCTAAATAAACAGCCAAGACAAGTCTTCCCACCTTCAAAATCAACATGGGAGTATTTTGATTCAAACTAGGCAGAAACTTGGTGTTGGAAATACTTTGATGCTGCTGACATGTACTAAAAGCTGCGGCATTTAAATGTTTACTTAGGAATACGTTTCTGGGCCTTGTGGGCGAGGCCAGTCATTGTTGGCCGTCTTGTTGAATTTTATCAGACCTCATGGGTCTAGTTTCTTATTACACAAGTGAAGGCAAATTGTCTTCTTCCTTGTTTGTCAAGCAATTATCCGAATACAGCTTGGGACGTTCCCTTACATTCTCGTTTTAAGACGCTTGCTTTCTTAAATTATTTTTCAAAGGGGGCGTGACGAAGCCAGCTGGGGGAGGCAGTTTCACTCAGTTGTCAGTCGAGATGGATCTCTTGACATGCGAGCTCAGTAAATGTTGTGATTTAATCCACAGCACTTTTACGAGTTCTCTCTGCGGTAAAAATGGAAGTTCCTTGCTCATTCTCGCAAGGCCGACTTACTAGCATTTTCCAGAGTCACATGCTCTTCATCAGCAGATGCAGTTCGCTCGCTTGTCATGCAGATGGTTTGTTTTAAAGGTATAATATGCACCATTGACAAAGGGAGTAAAAAAATCTGTCCGAAATTTTTTTTTTTTTTTTTTTACGATCCATTGGAAATGTATAGTGGTGTGTCTGCAAAGATCTCGCTTGCTGTTTCCACGTTTCTCGGCCGCAGACTTTTGACAGTTGGTATGTGGTCCCCAGCCAATAACAGAGCAGGACAGCTTACGTCTGTCTCTATCTCTTTGCTCTGTCTGTGTTACGGATGTATAAAGACTTACAGGGGTATTTTTAACCTTGCTTGCTAATGCCTCTCCCTCTTTGCATTCACTCTCTAGACGCAGTTTGAATATTCTGTTCGCCTATAATACCTTTAAACCTTTGCCATGGTATGCATATGGATACACGGGCATATTATACATTGATAAGGGATGGCTCATATATACAGATAGAGTCACAGAAAGTTCCACTTCATATTAACAGAGAAGTGTTTCTTTCCAGCAAGTTAAATTTTCTGCTGATACATCCCTGGCACGGCTCTATAAACTTGACCCACTTTATGTCTGATTGGAATTGATTCATGCATAAAAAATCTTTATTTTCCTTTTTTTGGCCAACAGACATGCGTAAAAGTTATTATAGTTGAAAAAGTCCTGGGAAACGGCTGATCATTGTCAAAGTGTGTCAGAACAGTAACGTAGCTGTATTTCCCCAGCCTGCACAAAAAAAAAAATGTTGGCAAAAAGTGTCCCCAACCTGTGCTCACCTTGCTATTTAGCCGCATTTGAGGGCCAGATGTTCTCCATATTTACTGCTAGGAGAACCCTCTGATGTAAGACACAGACAGATAATGCGCGGCATATTTTCCGCTCATTTTTCACTCATGTTTTCCACCCCAATACTTAAAAGAGCGTCAAGCAGGCAGATCTACCTCTGGGGTTCATTCCCTCAGGTTTATTCCTGTACTCTAGACTCTAATGAGAGGTCCCAGCTTTTATTGTCACTTCACTTTGTTGTCTTGTAAAAAATCTTGTGGGATTTCACGTGGCGTGCCTCTGTAAAATTTTGCAAGCTTCCCCGCGTTGGAACTAGATGTGCTCCTGTAAAAGTCGACTTGCAAATTTGAGCAGAAGCATTTTCACTCTTTTTAACAGGGGAGCTGTTGTCTGTGCTGGTTGGACCCACGGTGATGATGGATGTTCAGATTTTTTTTTTTCTTTCAGGCTACGAACTAAGCTGTGCTCAGTGCCTAAAATAAGGCAGTCGTGACCCTATAACTCCAAAGATAATACGGGATAAAGAGAAAAGGGCTGTAGCCAGAGGTGAATCGACTCTGACTTAGAGAAACAGGTTACTAGGTCAGAGTAGGAAAAAAAACAGACTTTATGACGCTGTACTCTGTGTGGGATTCTCTTGTTGTCTCATCCCAAACGGCTGATTGCTCTAGTTGCATTTGTACTCCCCAGCAGTGGAAACATATTGGTGAAGATGAGTTCCTTTATTCGACATTTGAGCATTCCCTTCTTTACTCTTTCTGAATGTATAATATATACATGTATTCAGTAGTGGATGCCTTATTGGTATTTTGCAGTTGCAGGATTAACTACTTGTGAGAGCCTGCGTAGAGTTTTGGTAAAATCCATAATCCATATGCATTTCCCCCAGGACCCTCTAAGTGGTTATAGAAGATGAAAATATATCCTTCATATCTACAGAGTGAGCAAGTCTTTTCTGCAAGTCCAGAGCAGGCCTGTGTTGCTGCTCCTCTTTTATATACATAAAAGAAGAATGTCAAAGCAATAAAAGAGCTAAGTACGAAGACTACCAAAACTTTTAGGAATCTGATCTGAAGAAGTGCTTGTTGTTAAAAACTAAAATCAGGTTTCCTGTTGTTTAACAAGGGTGTTTGTTTCTGTGAAAATATCCCAGAGCAAGACGCTCCGCCCCTCCCCGTTTAGGAGATAGCGCCGCACTCTTGACATATTTGGTCATTCTCTGAACGCAGTCATACGTGTGCGTCTGCTGGAACGAGGCAAAGACGTTTTCTGAGCCTCTCCTCTCCGGCACTTTGGATCTCGTTTGCACTCCATGAGTTAGAGGACCGTGACCACGCACTGACATAAGCAGCTGTCTTTAAAAAGTTAACACGTACCATCATCCAAATTGAGATGGACGACGAGTGAATCATCATCCCACGGCTTTCGTGCTCAGTGCCGCTCTCGTCCCCATATGTTGGCATCCCCGGAGTTTGATCCACAATAAAAGCTGTAATTATTGGTTAGAGAGTAGTTGATCAATAGCAAAAAATAGCTGGAACACATCAATTAATCACTAAAGTGCTCCGCGCCAAGGAGCCTTCAGGTTCTCATATATAAAGAATTCCAGCTTCTCTCTGTTTTATATCAAGTCAAATTGCATGCTTTCGGGGCCGGGACATATTCTTGGACAAAACGAGACATCTGAGGCCTTCACTTTGGATCCCTGGAAAGTGGGGTGGACATATTTTGACATATTATAGATTATATAATTGATCAGTTATTGATTTTGTATTTTTATTTTTTTTTCAGATTAACCGAATTGAGTGTTAATTGCAACCACTAAGAGAGCACAGATAGTTTCAGAGTCGTCTCAGACTCATAATTTTACTCGACGATACCATACTAGTTGTGCATCATTGCACTGGTCTCACAGCTGCAGTAGTATGTCAAACATCAGGTCACACATGCAGCTGAACAACATTATACACTGAGACGTACTGAATAGACGTATTTTAGATTTGATTAAGTCTATTCAAATTATCTTAATAATCTTCACACCAGTGTTGAATATAAAGCACATGCATTTTTGGTTCTGTGTTTGTTAATTAATTTGTTTCTTTTTTATTATTTATTTATTTTTTAGTTAAGTGGAATAGACTGGCTCGCCTTAACACATTGCCAAACGTACTCGCATATTTTCCTTTACATGCCTCCAGTTTTCTGATGATTGAGGCATGACACTTAAATGTTTCCAAGCTGTTGTTTCTCCTACTCAGCCTGTCGTCTGCATTCCTGATTCGTCTTTGAGGAGTTTACTTAATTCAAACTGCCTAATGAAAGCACCATATAATGCTTAAGTAAGAAGCATAGCCTAGTACATTGCTTAGATTAAATAACAACATTTAAAGTTGTTATCATTTACAGTGGCATGATATAAGCAGGTGAGGTTTGAGCCTTTAAACATAATCTAGATATGTGATCAGTCCAGTGTCAGTAGTAATGTGAATTATTACTCTGCAGGTGTGGGTTCGACAAGTCCAACACCCTTTGGCTGTGTTAAGTCAACTGTGTGTCCTAGACCCTGACAGAATGTCCAAATTTGTCTTTCTCCGCTGCCCAATCCCGTTTTGAAATATTTCATCTTTTCATTTCCTCTTTTTCTTGACCCCAGAGAGCAAAACGCTCTCTTCTTACTGTAGTGGCCAGACAGCAAATACAGAGGTGGACTCTGCCGTCTGCTCCAGAATGTCACATCAGAGTGAGACACAGACTGAGCTGAGACAGCCTCTCTGAAATCATCTGGCCCGTGTTCAGCACAGCTGGAACTGCAATGAACAGGAAGTTGCAAAGTCACAAGAGGCATTTTTGAGTATCAAAACCCTTTCACATGTAGTGGACAGATTTTTTTTTCATTTTTTTTTTTTTTTTTTTACGATGTCTTTAATAATTTACCGCTACATAGGAGTTACATAGGGGATATATTAGACACTTAATGTACATGTCTGTGTCAGACAGAACACCACCATGCTGCAATTTAAAAAAAAATGTATTCCAGTTGCTAATAGACAGATCACGAGTTATCATCTTTATGCTGAATTTCTTACAGACACAAGAGTGGTATCAATGTTTTTATCCAACTCTCTTTTAAAACTAAAATGTAAAAGACATATTTTATGCTTAGCTCAAAAAATAAAGCCAAGGCCGACGTGGACCTGCAGTTTATCAAATGACCACTTGAGGCAGCCTGTAAAAAAAAACTTTACTGCAGATATATAAATGTTTACAGCCCTGGCCCAAAAAATGCATAAAAGCTATGATCTTATTTTTTTATTCGTGACTACTGTCATGCAAAGTAGAAGTCGTAAGGCATTATCAAGCTGGTGAGCCTCTGAACATCCTAGGTGGTTTGTCCATTTCTATATACAGTCACTGACACACTCAATTGTCTCCCCTTTAGCATTTTTCTTGAAGGAACCTCACGCAGATATTGGAGTGATCGCGTGGAAGTTGTCAGTTCCTCACATTCACCCAGTCCTGTCTATGCATCTATAAATTAATCTGCAAAGATTTATTGGAAGTAAAAAAGATCTCAATGTCATCGGATTCATAAAGCACAGCTAATTTATCTCCACTAGTAGCAGTCTATGCGTGTCTTTTATTGATTGCTCCGAAGCTCGTGACAGTGATAACCGTGATGACCGTCTGCTCCCTGCACCCATCTCTCATGCCGATCTTCTTTTCCCTCTGAGCGTGTTCAGCACAGAACATCTTGGTATGTTGAGAAGTTCGTTCTCTACAGTTGATGAATGATATCCTTTGGGAGGGATCATACATTTCGCCCCGTATTATCAAAGCCTTACCTTTTGTTCTCACCAGCTTCTGCAGACGGGCACTTTCTGTCATCCAAGCATTCACCATTGAAAATCGAATCCACATTGCATTCTTAGTGGTCATTTTTATTCCTGCATTTGAACTATTGATTTGTGGCCTTTTTTCCGCAGCCCTGAGCCAGCGCACCCGACTATAACTTAGATTACATAACAAGCGTGACACACCATGCGGATTCTCAATCTGATTTTGCTTCTACCAAGTTTTAAACGGGAGATTGATGTATTAAACCTTAAAGCAAATAAACAGAAGTCTTAAAAGAAGAAGATGTAGGCCGTATTTTCAGCGTTGTTCCTCATGCGTGACCAGCAGTGCATCTTTGCGAGCGATTAGTGTCAAATATTCAGAAAGCCTAAAACATCCTACGTAGGTGTTATGAGTTGAACACAGTGGTAACAGGATTGCATAAGGACGTCTGACACTGCAAATAAATCCTTAAACAGAGATCAAACTCATGAAAAATGTGTTTCCCAGAAGTGGGGTTTTCAGGAAAACCAAATAACTCACTTACGATGGCCCTCCATGAACCCATCCCGCAAGACTACAGTAAATCAGTCCTCAAGAAGCTCCGACTTCTGACCACGGAGGTCAGCCAAAAGCTTCACTCCTCGTCAGCTTTGTTTGTTTCAGCCTAATTGAAGAAAGGTTAAAGGTTGCAAAGGTGGAATGTGATGGATTGCAGATGTCTGCTGCAAGTGACACATATAAAAAATGTATTCTTTTTGGAGAATCTTTCGTTTCGTTTCCACTCTGTACTTCGTGTTTACATGAATGCAACACCTTGAAGAAAGAAGTGAGCTGTTATGCTAATGGGAGCTGCTCCCTGACCCTCTTAAGTTTTAAGAAGTCATTTTAGCAGCCTGGGGGCAGGACCCAGACAGCAAGGCTATTGTTGATTAAGGTCATTGAGGCAGAGGTCATGTTGAAAGAAAGCTTGAGTAGAGAAGAGAGTGGAAGGAGTGCCTCAAACATCTTTATACACTTTAGTGACTTTCTATGTGTATATAAGAAGCGAGGCTGCGTCTTTCAACCACCAAAGATATAATCCTCCCCAGTTTAGTATGTTTGAGTCATCCCCAGACCCCGGCTATTGTGCCTCCCTTTTTCCGACACAGTCATCTGCTTGCCGGTAAAAGACCATTTCTCCTGCATAAAACTGCCTGCCCACTACATGGGAAAAAATGTTGGACCATTGTTGTACCAAACTTGTACCAAATGTGTTTTTTATCACTGCTTGGCGGATAGATGTTTTCCAAGATTCCTGTTGTTAACATACTTTAAAAAGATACTCTTTCTTTACAGCCTCCTAACATCTCGGAAATCACCACAACCGATGCAAATCCCAGAACTGACGAGCATTCCCATTTACTTTTGCAATTAGTTCCGTTCGTTTGCACTTGCTCGACGCTGCGTTCGTCTTCTGATGTCCTGCATGTTAGCACGGGCAGTGCAAATACACTTGGCTTGAAGCTGCATGGAATGGATTTGCAATATTTTCAGCTAAAAACAATGAAGTGAAAGTATAGCCATTTGTTCAGTCATACGAAAGGACTCTATTTTCAGCATCTGCAAATATGAATCGTTTCGTATCTGAACTCCAAATGGAGGGTTTTTTTAGTTGCTGTTGCCGCTGAGTGACTGTCGGAGTGTTGAGCCAAGGCTTCCCTCATCTGCTCTGCTGGCTGATAGAACGAGATGAGATAATGCACACTTCTCACTCAGAAGTATAGTTAAGAACAGGCCGTCTTTGTGATCGTTCCGCGTGCAACATCCACATGTGTTTGCATGCAGGGTGTGGATTAATTGATGTCTTATTAATCTGTAAACAGTTGACTCACCACGGCTGGAGCTGGCAGGAACCTTGATCTCCACTTCTAATAAAGCATCGTTATATAACTGAGTTCAGACCTTGTTGCTGTGGCTTTCTTTTTTTTATTATTATTATTTTTATGTGTGTGTGATAAATAGCGGTTATGGAAAATCAAGACTTACAACGGGAGTATGGCTCAAGACCTCGGTGGCGCTCATCTTCTTATGAAGACAGGTGTGCTGTTACGCAACTCGGTCCTCTCAGTGGAGAGTGGCCGAAAAAAAAAAAGTGTGACATGTGTGACACACATCCGCAGGAGCAAAAAAGCTGAACGTAATGTCATTCTTCTCTTCTCCCTCTCTTAGCTGCTGACAGGAACAATGGACGGGAACCTCAGACTGTTTCAATCCAGCAGCGGGTCATGAAACTGGTGCTGCTCTGCACAGCGTCGCCAGCACGATTGCATAATTACAGCTGCGTGCCGCAGGTGGCCAACCCAGTGGCCGGGAGTTCACTGGGAAGAGGAGAATCTATGTCTTGTTTGAAACTGTTGGTTTAATAAAGTTTTTTTTTGTGTTTTTTTAAAAAAAAAAGTCAAATTCAGTCAAATTCTCTTGTGTGTTGTTTTTCAATGCTTCAGATTGTTAAAAGTATCCGGCAATTTCCACCCACTCACCTTTGTCAAACTTCCCGTACTTTCCTCTAATTCAAAGGGATACAGTGTTTTTCTTGAATCTTTCAGTGGATTCATTTAACCTCATTATCGTGATCCAGTATTTGCTCAATTAGAGATAATCGTGGCTAGAATTGTGCCAGAAACAATCATATATTCATTTGTATTGCTCCCATCTGTCGTGCGTTCTGGATGATCAAGCGTCGCATTTCTTTTGCCCAGTACGTGGAACAAATGTAAGTCTACATCACAGTCTGCGGCCGCTGCTTAGCAGATCAGCACGTAGGGGCGTGACATCAGCTGGGTGTGACCTGAGTGGCTGCCAGATGCTCAGATGCTCCTACTGTTCATGTCGACACACCCTTCCTCATTGTTTTGGTGAACATTTTCTACCTCAGTCGCAATGAGATGTCAGCCATGCTAATGTGCAACAGAACTGGATAATATCTCACCCTGAAGTTTTTGAAAGGGCTGCACTGTTGGTGATTTGTCTGTGGAACATCTAACCGACTAAATCTAAAATAAATGACCTTCCATAACTTTATGTCTGACTGTTGTGTTCACTTACACGCAGATGATACTGTTTTATACATATACATAGATCTTTATACATATACATAGATACATTGGATCTTGAAACTGTTCAGGTCTCGCATTAAGATCCGATCTGGGCAATCTGATCGCAAGTGATTCATTTTAGGTGTGTGTTCAGACGTGGCATTAACTTGTGCCTCTGAATGCATCTCTAGATCTGATCTCTGTTTACTTTTTAGTTTAGTTCAGTTTATTTCGAACATTGAAAAGAAAAGAAATGCATCAAATGCAGAAAACAAAAGACAGAAACTTAAAAATACTTCCCATTAGTAATTTAAATTACTGGTAAATTACTGCTAAATAATAATAATAACAACAATAATAACATTTAAAGTGCTTTGCATGCCTCTTCTTCATTCCTATACCTTATGAAAATCATCTCTTTATACCTCAAGATTCAAGATCACTTAATTGATCCCCGCAGGGAAAATGTTTTGTCCAAGAGTCTCAAGATAACAGAGAACATAAATGTGACATAAGAATACGAGTCAAGAAGAAAAAATAGCATAAGATAAAAATAAAATAATCTACAAACAGTGTAAGAATGAGATAGTAAAGTTACAAAAAATATACTGAAAATATACAGTCTCATCTGCAATCCCAGATATGAGATATATAGACATTTTAAAGTGTCCCAGTCCAGACCAAAAGTGTCTCAGTGTTTGTTAGATAACGTCTTCTCCAAATTGTGTAACATTTTCACTGTTAACAGCTGAAATGACAGAATAATTTAAAAGACTCTCATTACTAATGAAAACCATCACTTAAGATGCTTTTTCCTTTTTATGTGATCATTAACCAAAGGAATGTGGACACATGCAACCCAGACCACCTCTAAATGTGGCCAGAGATTGGGTCTCTCAGATGCGTGATTGTTTTTTTGTTTTTTTATTGCCTAGATCGCCTAGATTTGATCTTAATGCAAGGTCTGAACAGGCCTAAAATAAGACTCCTTAAAATTCTAACGTGTGTGCTCTTATGTTAAACATTTTTTGGAGTTCTAATATAAGGCAGAATTCACATTTGGTAAAACTTTATTTTCTTTATATACTGTGGAGCCGCTATCACAGCTGGATGTGTTATAACCGACAACTAAGTCTACAAAGAGACTAAAGGAGAAATCTGCCTTTCTCCTCTGGAATGAAATTTTGAGCTCCCCTCATCCCCCGTCTGTTAGGAAAAGATACTCTGTTGACGCATTACGTGACGCTGAAGCTGATGATAGAATGATAAATCCGCTGATAGGCTTCCTGCTCTTAACTCCCTCAGACGAGGGTGAATTTTTAGAAGAAGAAAAAAATGAATCTTTGCCTTGTCCTTTGTCCAATATCCTGAATTTGATTTACTCAGTCTTTTTGGACCGTGCTCCTTAATTAATACCGAGGCTCTACTTGCTCGACAAGAAATATAGCTTTGAAGTTGCACAATATCAGCTGCCAGATTTATTATCACAAAAACTGGTGGTATTCTTTAAGCTGGATTTACGGGGCACTACCAAACGCTTTGTCGCGCACCACGTTGTATATGTATGCGTATGTGTTTTATGCCATAGAGATAGGTATGTACTGGCAAAGTTGAGTCTAAACTGTCACACTGAGCTTTAGTGTTCCTGCAAGCTGCAGAGGCTTGCAAAGCAAGATGTCATAAACTGTCTTTCTGGGTGAATTTATACAGCCATGTTCTTTCTCCATTTGTCGCTGGAATGTGCGTCTCTGTGTTTAAGAGTCAACATCTTCCCTTGAATGAATTAACCTGCTCCACTAACAGTTAGTGAGCGCACCCTCTCAGATCGAAGTTAAAATATTGCTGCGTGCACACATTCCTTGTCTGTGTGAGGTCATTTTGGGTGCGCTCCCTGCATTGAGCTCACAAGCAAAGAATGAGGTGTTTATGCTTGAATATAAAGGGATCTCAAAGAACGCCACACCCGTACATCATCATGCATTCTTGTCCGAAGTTTGATCTCTCGCAATACGTACAGCTTGACAAACACAAGAACACCGTCTGCCTCCAACTCTGGAAAGTACTGGGACACTCGATATATATGACAACACCAAATTGACTGTCACACTTGCACAGGGCACAGTTACGAACAGATAAATCGAGATATTAATTTTTTACTTCGGCGCCATACATGACTCAAACGTGCAGCTGTTTGTAAATGCCTGCAACGTGGCTTGGTAGTCGGACTGCCCCTTGGGTCTCAGGCCTTCGCTTTCGCCCGCCGTGATATAAGATATACATCATCAGCCACGTACAGTTTAATGATCCCCCGAAGACTTCTTAGGATATCTGTTCTTTTGTTTTCCTGAACTCAAAGCTAAGGGAGGGACGTATTTGTGCTCATGTCAAAGACTGCTGTCATATAGCCGTGACTCATGCAAGTCTCCAGCAAAACATTTATTGAGTAGCATAAAATGTTCTGCGAACCGATTAGATGGGGAACCGAGGAATGCTGAAGATGATCGACACGTTTAATGCTTTTTTTTTATCGGGTTTTAAAGCTGACATTCAGCTTCAACGATGAAAGCTTCCCTACTCTGCTTCTTTAAACATCTAGTGTACACTATCGGAGACTATGTGATATCAACGCTGTCATACTTTTTTTGCCGCTCTCTTTCTACAACTTGGAAGTGTTGTGTGATGCTGATGCACAGGAGAGATCACACATGCCCGCTCAATAGTAAAAGATCTTGAAGCAAGGAGAAAGGGTGCTGGCAGGTGGAGTAGGAAAGTCGGCCTCCCTCAGATCCCCCACGCACTTGAGTCCAGAATGATGGCCCCGCGACTGATCAGCGTCCAGCATGTAATGCAGGACCATCACTCATGCCAGATTCAGGGAGGTTAATGACTCATTGATGACCTATCTGACATGTGATCATCATGAAAAAGAAAAATCATGTATGCATACGTTTTGTACAGTGCTCTCATGTACGTGGAATGTGGTACTGATTGCATAATTTCAACATGAGATACTTGAAGTGCTTGCTTGGACGGCTGTCTTGGCATTCAGCGAGAACTTTAAACACTCTTCAATGCAAACTGTGAAGGGAAACCTATTGGTGCAGCACACAGAAGAAAAGAAATGTGCAAAAACACATTTTTGTTTAGGATACTGTACATCAATCTACATAAGAATGTGGTAGCTTTGTCCTCTTCAAGAAGAAGAAGAAGCACAGGTGTCAGCTGACTTGAGTTTCTCCTTCTGCGCATATTTTTTGCCTTGGATGATACAGAACGTATCCTGTTGTTAAGTAAACCTTTGTCCCCATAGCCGACAGTACAGGGCAGTCACTCTTAAGCGTTGAGCGTTAACGGTAAGCTGCGGGGGTTTTGGTAAATATTGGTGAGATATCCAGATGGAGTCACACAGACGGGGAAGTTACTGTCTTTATACTTGACTCTGTCCTGAGAAGTCCTGGGCTGCTGTGTGCAGACGACGACGGAAATACAGATTAGTAGCAGATGGTGTCATCCAGCGTACAAGGCATAAACATTCGAGCGCTTAACACTCCGATAAATCAGCGCGGGACCCTTGTGGAGTTAGCGGAAAGAAATGGGGAAAACAGGAGCACGTAAGACGAGGTGCCAGATCGCTAAACCGAACTGCAGCCGCTTCGAAAGTCGCCCGAAATAGTGTTTTAAAGCTTCATTTTCATCGATTACGCATCACAGCTGAACATATGTATTGTGAGATACACCAATCAGTCATAACATTATGACCACCTTCCTGGTATCATGTAGGATTCCCTTGTGCTTCCAAAACAGTTGTGACTCATCAGAGATGGACATGGGCCTTCTGAGGGTGTCCTGTGTGGTGTGGCAACAGGATGCAGTTAGTGGGGGTCTTTGGGTCCTGTGGGTTGAGTGGAGGAGCTTCTGAGGATCAGGCTTGTTCCAGTGCATTCCACAGATACTTGATCGGTTTGGGATCTGGTGAATTTGGAGGCCAGGTTAAAACCTTGTGCTGTTTTTAATGTTTATTTTTAGTTGTTCCTAAACCGTTTCTGTGTGTGTGCCTGTGTCAGGCTGTGCCATTGCTATGGGTTGAGGGTGCCTGGTCTGGTCTAGGTGGGTGGTACATGTCTAAGTTACATCCACAGGAATGCCAGGTACAAAAGTTTCCCAGCCGAACACTGTATTGTCACAAGACGGTCAACGTGATTCACTGCTCCTGTCAGTGGTCATAATGTTATGTCTGATCGTCTCTGATGCTTTAAGTGTATAGGTCTTTTCCCAAGTATTTTCACAATGTTGAGACACTTTCTCTGCTCCATTAAGCCAACGTGCGGAGGTGAGATAAGACGATGGCTTGGCATGTTGCGTATAAACCATCAAGTCTCGGCACATTTCTCAGATTCATCAACTCACCCCATCAACCCGAACTCCAAACTGAAGGAAGATAGCCAGCATCCCACCTCTACCATTAGCAAATTCCTTTGTTTTTATGACGGAATTTATTTCCTCAAAGAGGCAATTTTATGTTTTCCTCTGTAATCACAAATAAGCAAGCCGGGCGAATTAACAGCACATGTGGTGGAGCTCCACTTTAAGAGTATGGATGTGATTGGCATCCCTGCCTCCTTGTTTAAACCGTCAGTCGTTTGGTTCGTAATCTTTTACTTTTGCCATTAAATCAACAATTGAAAAAGAAAAGTTTTGAAGAGAGCGATGAGATCGCATTAGTGCTCGAGTTTAGCGCGCTGGCAGCGCTGAAGGACACATCAAAGTGCAGGATATAAAAGTTAAAATATATCACATGTCGTCCTGTGTTTGAACTCAGGTTTTCAGGTCGTGCGGTTGCCAACTAACCGTGTCTATCACCCGCCTGGCTAATTTCAATCTGAGGAATAACCTTTTGTGCTTCTTTCCCGTTCTGTGCCAGGCTTTCCTACCCTCGAATGAACTTAGCAGTTCAGCAGCAAGGAAATTGTTTTAAAATTTAATTTGCTTCAACACACTGAAAGGGTCGGCTTTTTCAGGAAACCGTGGCTGCGTCACACTAATTCTTAAAACTGCACAGACAGAAGTAGGATGCCAGCTACGAAACCTGGAGTCAATAATGAGCAGGAAATTCTCTGGAACGTAGCACTCCTGCTGACTGCACCTATCCTCGCTGTGTTTCCAGTGATTGGGCTATTGTATCAAAAACCCAACGCGCAGTACATTCTCTTCTCAGCTTGACAAGATGTACAGCTCGGGTGCTTAATTTTTCTAACCGAACAGAACACATTGTTCAGTTTTTTCTGAACAAGTGACTCCTTGGACTCGTGAATTCACTTTTGACTTTCAAAGACAAATCAGGAAATATTTGCTATTATTCTTATTGTATCTTATAACCACCAGCAAGTTGCATTTTTCTGTGTATTAGCTCAAGTTTCCAGTTAAGTTTTGACTATATTACTAAAACTAATGAAGCTACTTATGTATTTGTGACCCATTTAATAGATTTATGTTCATATGATATGTTTGTGATTGCCAGCTTGATATATTAGGGATCACATATTGTACATGTTGCACTTCAGATAATAAGTCAGTAGACCATAAAGTTGCTGGAAAAGTGCTAAAAGCAAAAGCTTAACAATGCAGAAAACTTTTCAAAGTCAAAGCAGAAGCCGACTAAGTAAGAAATGCATTCATTTTAGGGCATGAAACAACTGCACAGTATTGTCTACCGAAATGCCAACTACATGGCTAGCTACAGTGTTCTCCCACTACTTGATAGTTCGTTGATATGATTGGTGGAAGTTTACTCAACACTAACGGGGAGACAGTTTAAACTCATTTCCACTAACTCCAGTAAGTGAATCAAGAAACCTTTTTTGTGTTTGTGCCCAATAATCAATCTCATTTTAGCACAGTTTTGGTCTGTGCCAACGTCTCAGGGAAATGAGTGGCTCACTCGTATCAAAATGCTCCAATGTGTCCGCCTGCGAGTTTATAACCTTGTCTTTTTTTCTCTTCGACGCGAAAAAGGCAATAATCGTTATGCCGCTGCCTGCCGCAGCTGACGAGAGTGAAACTTAACAACCAAATCGACATGCTGAAAGACACTTTTAGCACTGATTAGAGTTGCAGAGAAGTCATCATTTACCCTTGTTCTGTTACCATTAATTATTTGATCCTGTACAAAAATAAAAAATTGTGAAAATTTGGGACCTAGTTCAAATCTAATCCATGTCCATGTCTAGAGGGGCCTTGAGTAAGCACCTAAACCCCTTAAAGTACCAATAACGCTAATTTATGTTTAAATACTTCTATTTTTTACTTACTTTTTATTTTCACTAGAGGTAATCTTTTGAAATCTCATATCAGCAAAAAGAATAATGTATATGCACAGATAAGGCATAACATTATGACCTAGTATTGTGTAGGTCTCCTTTGTAACAGTTGTGACTCATCAGAGAATGGACGTGGGCCTGCTGAGGGCGTCCTGTGGTGTCTGGCAACAGCATGTGGTTGGGGGGGGTCTTTGGGTCCTTTGGATTGAGAGAAGGGGCCTCTGTGGATCACCCCACAGATACTTGATCAGGTTGGGCTCTAGTGAATTTAGAGATTAGATGTTTTTTTGAGTTCTTCCTAAACCGTTTTTGTGTCAGGCTGCATCCTGCTGGCGCTGGCTGCTGGCATCAAGTAGTGTCATTGCTATGGGGTGGGGGTGTCTGGTCTGGTCTAGCTGGGTGGTACATGTCTTAGTAACATCCACATGAATGAATGCCAAAAGTTTCCCAGCAGAACACTGAACTGCCACAAGATGGTCAATGTCAACTTCTCTTATCTGTGGTTTTAATGTTGTGGCTGATCGGTCTATACTGATGCCTCTGGAATGCAGAGAAGTTCAAATGTAAAGTAGCAGAAACTGCTAAGTGAATCTAAGTGAAGCACAAGAGTCTTAACTGCAGTAAATGTGCTCAATTTCCACAACCTGTGGAAAAGGTTTTGCTCTAAAGAACATGTTGTTCTTTAACATAATTATCCACTTAAACGCAAACACATTTAATTCGCCCACGATGAAACACAACAATGCAGGATGAGTTTGTATAGGCAGTGCAGCTTCAGCTATGTTGCAGCACCTTCTGTGCCCAGGGACCCAAGGCCAGAGCTCCTCCTCCTCCTCCTCCTCTTCCTCCTCTCCTCTGCACTGAAGGGATCTCACTCTCACTTTGTTCTCTCCCTCACACGCAACAACACAGTTTGTGCTGCTTGCGTTCACTGTCCACACACATCAATCTCTTCGTCTGCGGGCACCTCCCTCAAGACTTCTTAGTCATACGTGCGCACGTTTTCTATAAAATTAACCCAGAATTCTGTCCGTTCCTAAGCGCTTCTAAATTTGCTCGATATATCTTGCTGGTCTGCCATGACTCCACACATCCCATCAGCGCAGCAGGGAAAATGGGAGTCTGGAAGTCATTACCAAATGATTGCATCTCAGAAATGAAAGTGCAATTGTGAGAAGAGAGAGTGGAAGCGAAATGGGGATCGTTCTTATGTAATCACCCAGGCCATTAACCTAAATGTAGGTAAGTATAAGCAAATTCAGGGGAACGCCGCTATTACCAAGACTTTCTGTCATTTTACACTAGATCTTCAAACCAATTTATTTTTTTTTTTTTATTATTATTTCAGACCTGCAGTTTTGGGACATCTTGCTTGTGTTCATGTCCAACAGTTCAAATACACATCTGGGAATAAGCGCACTGAATAAAATGAGGACTGATCGCTTCACTACGACGAGCAAACGTGTTGGACCCTCGCAAAACATGAGCAACCAACAGGCAATTAGTGTTGTTCTCACAGCCTGCCATCCTCCAGTGGTCCTGCAGGCAACAAAGGAAGTAAACAAGATTCCCCCTGTTCATCCTTCCGCTCAGGATACAGCCCGAACACAAACAAATGTCTGGCAGGTCCGCGTTTTTTACAAGAATCATCTGATTTTTAACACAAGAAACGCACAATAAACAATGCCCTGATGCTGTTATGATCCCAAACATAATATCACCCGGGAAATATTCTGCTGTGTTGAATTTACAAATCCTGTATCAACACATCCCACCCACATAGGCCGCATAAACCTTTGAGAGGAGGACAAGTTAAACACTGGCTATCTCACTTCGATGCAATGCCTCGTCTAAGCCAAGGTATGCGAGAAGTTTTCATATGAAAGACGCTTTGAAAGACAAAAAAAATAATAAAATGTGGCACCCTGGAAACAATAGCTGAAGCTCTTCATCGACTCTTCTTGTATTGCAGCAAAGCGTACTTCGGTGATCCTCAAGCATATCCCTGTAAAACCCTTGAAGATATTTAAAGTCACACTCCCGGTCTGTTGAAAGGATGGCTAGCCGCGTTAGCCTGTCAAGCGCACAGTTAGACTTTCCACCCAAGCCAGAAATTCAAATTGGACGTCTTGTGGTGTTAAGATTAAAAGATTAATGGTGGGTACAGGTTGCCTTGAATGTTTTCCACAGTTTTCTCGCTCCCCTGTCGACTTCTCAATTGCCTCACAAAACCTTTGAGAACAATTCACTCAGCTCTGTGCTGTAAAAATAAATAACGCCATGTCAAGAGACTTAAACATTGTAAATTACTACCTGTAACAATCCATCTCGGTATGAGAGAAAGTACGTCTTGTTAGAAATAAGTTTGGGACTTCTAGGAAGGGATATTTAAGTGGGACAAACTCGTTTCTCAATATCTCACGTGCTTATTTTGCTAGTGAAAATGTATTTCTGCACAAGGCCTATCTCAGTATCCCCTGGCATTCTGCAGCACCGAAGTTTTGACTGGTGGTTGCTGTGATGTGGCTCCATAAATGAGAAACTGGAAACCATAAACTTTGTCATCAGGTCAAGTGGGAAGATCCATTTTGTCTCCAGTCTGCAGAAAGAAAATAAGCCAGAGCACCCAAGTGTTTAAAGTGAAGGAAGAGACAAAAACAAATGAAGTCAGCGGCAGTGAAATTTAAATGACCTGTGTTTGGCAGAGGAACCACTATAATATTTTGACAATTGGTATAGTGTGGACTACTGAAGAAACCTCTGCGTCTCAACCTTATGACGGATCACTGAACAGTTGCCAACGGCAATGCTACAAGTTGTGTGGCTTTACTTAAAGCTGCAATGAGGAACATTTGTCTCTTCCGTCTGCCGGTTTTGTCCTAGGTTTTATTTAATTCTTCCTGATGGCAAGAAAAAGAGAACTCATAGAACCCAAGTTACATTCATAACTTTTGTTTTTCCTCCACATCCTCGGCCTCCATCCCTCTTCAGCTTTGTGTACGATCACTGGTGGATCAAATATTGGTTTGATGTCATTTCCGTGACCACAAGTAAATTAAAATCAGTCACTATTTGAAGAGCACACTAAAAGCATGGAGGTAACCATAGAAAATCTTCCACATATTGAAATGCATACAGTACATTATGGAGCAATTGTCATGCAAACGAGGCCTTCCTTCCATTTGCGAGATTATGCAAGCTTGTTTTACAATGCCAGTTGTTGTGGCCAATTTTGTTTCATGGGCATTACTCAGCTTTTGGCATGATTAACTCAAAGGGGATATTTGAAGTAACGCTCAACTAAAAAGACAATTTCTACCTGTCCTTTTGTATTTTCATCATACCCAAAACAATTGTGTTATACAGAATTTGGAAGATTTACATGTTACATGTGTCCCTCTCTCCACTTCTCAGTACTTAAAACAGTTTAGGTGCCAGATTTCCTTCTTGGATTGTGGTCCTGAGTCACACTGAACCTTTTTTTTTTTTTTTGGTTAAAAACACATAAACCTCTGTGGTGAAGTCAGAGCTTGGAGAGAATAAGTGGAAACTACAGTTGTTTATCAACCTAACTGACATCCATCACCTTCATTTCATTGCTCTTCCAGATCTCTACTGTGTGTTGCATTAATACAGCAGAGTTTGAATGTGGATTTCTCCTGCTGCTGAATACTATGGCGCGGTCCAAATAACCCAGAATGTTTTTGAAAATATGTGAATAGTGATGGAAAACTTCATGAACAAAGTCTGTGTTTTGAGCACTATTTTAGGTCAGTTTGTTCTTGACTCTTCTTGAATCTAGGGCACAGTTTGGTGTAAACACATCTGACAGATTTGTTGCTACCTTTGCATGGACAAAACACTTGAACTGCAGCTGCTCTGTTCTTGATTAAAAGTGATGCAGAGGACTACACGTGAATCTGAAACTATTCTCCACCCCTCATAACTTTGGTACTAGTACTGAAAGTCTGTAAGTACAGGTGTTGGAAACAAAATGTATGAAAGAAAACTCCTCTGTGAAGTAATAACATTCTTAGAATAATGATTATTGCATAAATTATATTCTCTTTGAGTAATTTTATGGAGTTGACCTACCTTTACAAAAAGCAGTGACATTATACATTTGATGAATCATAACTGAAACAGAACATAGTAAAATCATCTTGAGAAACCACATCTGACCACCATTTTTAATGAGCTGAGGTCTGTGGACTATTTCAACTGTTTCCATTCCTGACAGGTTTAATCTGATGTTCTCTGGTGTCTGCAGAAAGCTTTAATCACCAGCAGGCATCATTATATTCTTGTATGTCTGACTAACCGTTCACTACTGTTTCTAATTTCTGTCAGGTTAGTGAATCCATGTTGTTGAAAGACAGTCGCCCCCTACTTATTTTTTCTTCCTCTAAATGGAATGCACATTTCCAATTGACGCAAACCATCCCCGAGATGTATCCCATTGGTGCTGCTTGCCAATGCTCGACGCTAAGACCCTCTACAGGGCTCCAAGGAGCAGATATTGTGTCAGCTTTTCTTTCTCTGACACCACAAAGGGAAGCCTTGGCAAAAACCTGACAATCTCCAGACGCAAGACGGTGCTTGCCAGCAAACGGGAAGCATCCAAAGTATCTGTTGTATTAGAGGTCATTCTCTTGGCCTTTTTTGTCTCACATTGCAGACATAGCTGGGATTCTCTGTTTGAGTTATTGATATTTTGCAAGTTGCCAAATATCCATCATCAATAACTTTATCTGAAACTTGAAGTTGGATTTTTATAACAAATAAAAAAAATCAATGGCAGACTTATAATATTCATTGAAGTGCAATTTTACACATTTCTCGTAACCCAACTTTTTTTTTTTTTAAAGAAAATCTGCCATTATTAGTTGTTTAAAGCATATTTGTGGAGTGCACCTATTGGTATAAGAGCTGTTTAAAATGCTTTTGGTTTCTTTACCTCTATAATTTCACTCACTGCAGAGCAAAACAGCCCGCTCGCCTGCATCTCTCCCCCCAGTGAAAGTGAATTAACTCCAGACAGAGGGTGAAGGTGGGCTTGACAGAGAGGGGGGCGGTGGGCATCACGGTGGGAGACGGAGCGAGAGCGGAGGGGTCACGAATACCAGCCTCTCCGCATGTGTGCGCGCACGGATATCAAAATTACGCCATCGGAAGATAATTATATAACCCTGTGTCTTAACAACCGGTCACAAACTGTTCATACCCGACAGATTTTGATTGACAGCCTCCCTGCGAGCCTCTGTATAAGAGGAGGGAGGTGGGCGCTTCAGTCACTGTAGTGCCTCGGGTCCTCCAGACTGTGGATGTAGAGAACCAAAGTGGACTTTTACGCTTTTTACGCACGGGGTTTACAGGAGAAAACAGCTTCTCATTCATTTAATTCTCGCCTCAGATCTTGAAATAGGTTATTTTTCGCTACTTTTCTTGTCGCTGGATATCGGTTTGACTTTTAAAATATAGTAAATTCGTCAGGTAAGTGAGGCTTCGTGGATTACTCTGCAGTTTATTAATCGTAGAACTTTTGCGAGTGAATGAGGTTCCCAATTCATTACCAGATAATTGAAAGCTCCGATGGATATTATGTTGCAAAGTTTGTTCTGGTGTTAAGAGTTTATTATAGCTTGAGTTCATGTACCTTCTGTTGTATCATTACTATTTCCTTTTTTATACATATTCAGTGTTTAATCGAAAGGATCCGTGTAAACTCAGGATTGGAGATGGACTGGTTATATCGGGAGAAGACAAGAAGGAGCAAAAACTAACACAAATATTTCTTTGTCTTTTGAAGGAGATATGATACTCAGGAGAAGTCTCTTCTTGTTGCTCTTATCATTTAATTTTCTTCAAGGATTACCTCAGGGTAAGTGGGAAATGTGTTAATTACTATAATGCCATCTAATGATAATAAGTATAGTGTAGTGCTGCAGGTTAATGTGCAATCATCCATTCCAGGGAAATATTTTTAAGGTGACTGAACATTCAACCCCTATAAACATTTTTATTTTATTTTATTTTTTTGCCATTTGTCGATGTGGTTATAAAAGACTCCTGAACAGTTATTTTTCCTATTGTGTGACTTGTAGATGGCGAGCAGGAGGACGAGACATCCTTTGATTTGTTTGAAATCAGTCACATCACTCGCAAGACTCTGGGGGCCAAACAGTTTCGGGGCCCAAACTCAGATGCCCCTGCCTACCGCTTCATCCGCTTCGACCACCTGCCCCCAGTCAGCCCCCCCATACTAAAACAAATGCTACGGCAGATCCAAAACAATGAGGGCTTTGTGTTTGTGGCCAGCATCCGCCAGGACCGCGCCTCGCGGGGCACCCTAATCGGTCTGGAGGGCCCCGATGGCCGGCGGCAGTTTGAGATCGTGTCCAACGGACGTGCCAACACTCTGGACCTGGTGTACTGGGTGGACGGCTCGCAGAACGTGGTTTCATTTGAGGATGTGGACCTGTCTGACTCACAGTGGAAGAATATCACGCTTCACGTTCACGGGGAGAACGCAAACCTGTTTGTGGGCTGCAGCCTGATTGACAGCTTCATCCTGGACGAGCCTTTCTACGAGCACCTGAAGGCTGAGGGAAGCCGCATGTACGTCGCAAAGGGATCCATTCGGGAGAACCACTTCAGGGTAAGGAGGAGACTGTGGCTGTGTCGCTGCATGACAAAGAGTTCCCAGGATCTGGGAACTACTTTTACAGTATTTGTCACTTCTCTTAGGGCTCAACAAAACAAAATTGTGGTCTTCGCCAAGCTTATAATAAAAGCTCACTTTAAACAGCAGTTTCCAAAAGTAGATACTAACATCCAAAGAGTGGCAGAGCCACTCAGAGTTGCCCTGGTCTTTTTTGTGTGGAAAAAGAGTCCAAATTTAGACAGTAAATTCCCCCTTGTGTGCAGAAATGAGGCTAAATGTGTGTGATTAGGTCAAGAGTAAACCTCCCTGCTGGAGTGTGAATGTGTTTGTTTTCTGGTCACGCTTGAAGTCAGCAAAGAAAACAGACATATGCCTAAATAAAAAAGAGTAACCAGAACCAGTAACCACAGCGATTGAGATACGTCTTTCTTTTTTTTTTTTTTACCCAACAGGGTCTTCTTCAGAATGTGCGCTTCATCTTTGACACCTCCATGGAAGACATCCTCGTGAGCAGAGACTGTGAAGTCACAAAGCAAGGTAAGAGTGGAATTTTTCATTAAAGTGTTCAAACCACTGTTCATATAACAACGGCTGCTCTGCTGCTGCATGAGTGAAACCCCCGAAGAGATGAGTCAAAATAATCATATTAGCAAACAGTTTCGAGCCTGGAAGAGATTTGGAGTTTTGGAAACTGGTTCACATGCAATCCTCTCAACACAAGGTGTCTGCGTTTTGTTAAGTGTCAACCACAAACAACAGTTTAGCATTCTCTGTTGACTCTCTTTGTAAGAATGAATTTAGTAATTTCTTTAATGGGTCAAAAAAAGCTTTCAGATTTCATATGTGGCGAGATCTCCCACCACTACTTCATGTTTACAGAAACAGCAGCGGCCTGAGGTCGAGCAGTGTGCATGGTGAACAAAAGGAGATGCAGATGCTTACATTTATTTTCGCTGGCAGTGGACTCGGATAATACTATGGGAAAGAAAATAGAAAAGAGAAAGTGACTGAAATACCGCGGAGTGGGGAGCTTCCACTTCCAGCTGCACACACACTCAGAGTGAAGTCATGAATTGGCCGACTGGGTTGCTTTTTCTCATCTTAAGCTGTGCTCGCGTGAGGACTGTGACCTCAGGATCCTCATTTGCTCTCACATGAGGATCGTCTGCAGCTAAAAGACCCACATCCATAATCATGCTTTGCAACACACCTAAAGACTCACCAAATGTTCTTCGTTTCTTTCTTTGATTCGCTGTGACAAAGCAAATCCGTGTGGTTTTGTGCATGACAGAGCGCTTTGTTGCCACATACAGTGTTGAATTCCAGCTGAATGAGTTTATTTGTTTAACAAATGTCACCAAGACGTGGAGGTTTCCTGCGCGTTGGCTCGTATCAGTCAAGGTTCTACGCTGATAGAAATCTGAACGCCAAAAGCCACTCATAAACCCACATAACCCACTCTCATAAAATCTGTCAGACTGGACATTAATGAGCGGTATTAAAATTACCGGAGCTTGTTGCTCTTTTTTTCAAAATTCCTTCCTCTATCTCTGACAAAAAGTCTATCAGGTATAGAGGAATGTGGAAATGCTTTCACAGACGGGCTGGCGCGCGTGCACATCCGCATGCACTGCGAATCCCTCCTGAGTTTCGAATGAATCCAGCAGACTGGAGAGGAAAGAAAACATAGCATTGGCTACATTGGGACATCACTGGGCAAACTGGATGACTTTTTGATTTAGAGTCCCCTGGTCTGCTATTAATCTTCACCAATTTACATAGCAAGATCCAAACCAGTTGCAGATATGCACTGCGATTTGGCGGTGCGAGAGGCATTCCTCTGAGCTTTGCGTCTTGTATGTTTGTTTTGGGCATCACGCATCCATTCGAGAGTGGTTTGACATAGAAACTGAGGTGTAACCTGAGGTCATGTAGGTCGTCAGTTTTTCATTAGGTTTAATGCAATCTCAGAAAGTCTGCTCTGGGACTCGTGTTTTTGCCTGTGTGTGTTGTGCACAGCTGGCAGACACGTTCCTCTGGGCCGAACTTCCTGCTCCAGGTTTGTTGATTGTCCAAAGAAAACATAACATTTAGTCTTATTACGCCCTTCAAACAAGCATGTAGATGAAGATAACGTTCCCTTTCACACCCTCCACTGAAGGTGAAGTCTCTAGCGTGAAGCCCTCAGCGTGAAAGGTAATAAAGGATAAACGCTGCAACTGTGGGATTTTCACACATTGACTCCTGTTGGGTTCATATCTGGGCAAGGGCACCGCTAATGTTTGTTGGGTGAAACCAAGAGTTTCGCCTTGTAAATCTGTCTGTGTGGTCACTCCAGTCTGTTAAGTTCATATTGGACGTGTCCACTTATTTGAAAGGTCAGCGAGATTTACGGCTAACGGTGTGTTTTTTTCATCATGCGAGGAACACCCAGGCTCTGCTCAGCAGTGCCATCCCCGCCCGTCTTCCTACAGCCAACTCTGCTGTCATCTCAGCAAAATTTACCATCACCACGTCAAACATACATTTGGGAAATCAAACTCCGCTAACCTGACATCTGGTTTTGGGAACATAATAAACAATGCAATTACCCAGTTGTTGTGATCTTTTTGGGCAGCTACAAGAAAACAGGAAAGATTCCCTGTGTTTCAGCCATCATACCTCTCAAACATGTTTTCCATTACCGTGTTTTCCATTGCTTGCTTTTCTGAGTTACCCTGATATCTCTGGTTTTACTCTTCCAGACGACGCCAACATTGTGACCGAGAGCTCGGAAACCGTGGATGTAAGTCCCTCCATCACGACAAACATCATAGGCCAGAAGACAGACGACATGGGAGCAGAAATGTGTGAACGCTCCTGCGAGGAACTTAGCACCATGTTCCAGGAGCTCAAAGGCCTTCGTGTGGTCGTCAGTAACCTCATTGATGGCTTGCAAAAAGTGGTAAGTGACAAATTTGGTAACGTGACTGATTCTCCTCAAATTAGTGCAAACCGTTTTAATCCAGACTTGTGTTTGTTTTAAAGAAGCTTGTTTGTTGTAGTTTACATGCCGGTTTCTGTGATGAATGTAAAATTTACAAAATCTGTCTTGGTGTGAGGGAGGAAATTTGACATTTTACAAAAATAAATGATACAATCCTCACTGTGGCGGCCAGCAGCTAAGAGGATTGAATTAGGTTACTAGGTAACCTACTTTGGTTTGTAAGCAAACAATAAGTAGCAGCAGGGCTGCTTATAAAGTCGCCTTTGATAGCTGAACCCGTTTGACTCCTGCTATCTGTGACAGCGTGAGTTAGACAGATTTTATGACATGTTACATGTGGATATAGGAAGTGTTCCCCTGGCAGTGATGGGGTCCAGTCTAATGTCTGGCTTTGTTTAAACAGCCCATGTGTTTCCTCTGGGAGCCTCCCAGCAATAAGAGAGTCTGGGCATGAACCTTGGGAAAAAAAGAAACGGCTGGTATGAGAAGGGTCCCTGAGGCTCTTCCAGACCAAATGGTGTCTTAGATTCTAGTCCTGCATGCTGCCGTCTTGCTTTTTCAAAAGGAGGACACACACACACGCATGCACAAAAATCTTTGGCAGCAGTTTATCGACTGACAGCTCCCAAGTGTTGAGGAGTCCAGCCAGAGATCCCTTGGTCTCCAATTGGGTTGGAGGTTGTAATGTGCTAACTAGGCAGTACTTTTCAATGAACTGTTTTCCTGGAAGCAATAGAGACGTAAAGAAGTAATGTGTATTCTATTTGCAGCAATAAGAAGCAAAGTACGTTTGTTCATACAACTAAATAGCTTTTTGTTGGTGGAACTTTTTACTGTCATTATTCTGTCGGTTCAAGTTTTCTATGAGGCTTCATAGAGTTAATTAGATGGAAACACATCCTGTTTTTTTCAGGGGTGTCCAACTCAAAACGTTTCTGAGCTGGAGAAGGAAGTATGTTTGTATGCTAAATTCCTTGAGATGGGGGCTAAATTGGCCCTGGATCATAACTGAGTAATATTAAAGTTGACAACAGCACTGCACAACTATGTTCTACAATAGCATCAATAGTAGTAGTACTTTTCCATCTGAAAAGTTGCCTGCAATAAAGCATCTATAGGTGCACCTTCCACCCAATTAGTGGCAATATTCATTTGTCAAGTCTAGCGTCCTAATCATTTCTGACTGGTCTCTTCTCTGACTGCAAATTTTTTCTCTTGTTGTATGCGCAGACGGAGGAGAACACGATCATGAAGGAGGCCCTTGGGAGGATGAAGGACTCTAAAGAGAAAAACATGTGCTGGCAGGATGGCCGCCTCTTCGACGATAAGGAGGATTGGGTTGTAGACAGCTGCACCAAATGTACCTGCCAGGTAGTGCTAAGTCATATGGAAAGATGCACAGATTTACTGTGGATGCGAATGTCCCCTGAAACATCTCTAATATTCACTGATTGCAGGAGTCCAAGATTGTGTGTCACCAAATCACGTGCCCCCCGGTGGCCTGTGCCAGCCCCACCTTCATTGATGGCGAGTGTTGCCCTGTGTGCATCTGTAAGTAATCTTAGCGTCCTCTGCAAATAATAAACACAGTTGCAATCATGCACACATTTCTATGCAGCATTCTATTTTAAATTAATTGTGTAATATGCCGTAAAAGCAATATTCCAAGCACATTAAACCTACTGCTGCGCCGTTGCAGCCACTTTGTCTTTGGGAGCAAACCGCATATTTATTGGTAGACACTCAGAGCGTCTACTGCGGGTTTCTCGCATGATGTCATGTGATAAACGGGCGGACATAAAGGATAAAAACTGTACTTATGATCTTTTTCCATTGCTTTTACTATTCTGTTGAATGAGCAAATGTGGGAGTGTTTCTTGTGTAAAAAAAGAAAGCTGCATGCTTGCTTCTTCCAGCTGACAGCGAGGATGGCTGGTCCCCGTGGTCCGAGTGGACAGAGTGCACGGTAACCTGTGGGATAGGAACTCAACAGAGAGGTCGGTCATGTGACGCAACCAGCAACCCCTGTGTCGGTGCTTCTATCCAGACCCGCAAGTGCAGCCTGGGCAAATGTGATAGCCGTGGTGAGGATAGATTTTGAATTTTCTTGCTGTATCTGATTAAAACTGCCTTAGCGCGGTGATCTTAGTGAAACTATACGTCTTCCATCGCCATAAAAGTAATGTAAAACAAACAATGGGATGATATGATGGAACTGTGGAAAAACTCATCTTTAAGATGAGATGAGATCCTCCAAAGAGCAGGAGAGGGATTTCACGCCGCCATAAATCTGGATCCATGCGAGCGCGGCTGAATCTGAGTGAAGAGCTGGATCCCATGGTTGTAGGGTGTGCCCAGTTAAATTCATATAAATCACAAGCGCAGAGGGTGTTCCACAGTTCAGTGACTCACCACTGCCTTTCATGCAAAAAATAAAATAAAGTATAAATGAATTTGATAAGTGGATGAACTGTATATGAGATGTGTTGATTTGGCTAGTTTGTGTTGGATGATGATAATGATGAATTAGGCATTTGATAGGTTATGGGATTAGTGTGTGTTTTTGCTTGCAGCTAAAATTACACTCCATCTGTGTGAGTGATTGAAAGTCTAACCGCTAGAAGATAGTTGAACCACAATGACATAAATACTGGCGCAAGCTTTTCTGAACATCTTTGAAAGTGAGCCATCGTTTCCAGCTTCACAAAATGTTTACTTGCAGAAAATGTGGTGGATTTTTTATTTTTTTTTTGCAAATTATAAATGTCTGCAGCGTTTTGACTGAATGAAAAATCTAGAAGATAACACACATGTTCGATGTTTGATATACCCAGTCCGGCAGGATGGAGGGTGGAGCTTGTGGTCGCCGTGGTCGTCCTGCTCGGTGACATGTGGAGAAGGACAGATCACCAGAATACGACACTGCAACGCTCCCGTGCCTCAGCTGGGGGGCAAAGACTGTGAGGGAAGTGGGAGGGAGACTCAGCGCTGCACTGCCCAGCCGTGTCCCAGTGAGTATTTCCACCTGTGAGACACTCAGTAGCAGGAATGGCGTTACATGGGTTAGCGTCTCTGTCCAACAGTCTGACTACCTCGTGCCCCGTGGCTCCCCTGAGGCAACATTCCCCATGTGTTTCGGACTGGCTTCCTGTCAGTCTTTGAGGAAATGTTGACCCAAATCAGCACAGTATGTTTTCTCTGGTAGTATTAAGTTCCAAGCCTCTGACTCTGTGGCTTTTCAGATTTTCTGCTTTTGATGTTCAGTTAGGAACAAAGATTTGAGATGTCTATGGAACTAATATAATGAAATACTTTATGTCAGAGATTAAAAACTAAATATTTATCTCCTGTTTTTTTAGTCGATGGTGGTTGGGGACCGTGGTCTCCATGGGCAACCTGTTCAGCAACATGCGGAGGTGGGATCAAAAGTCGCTCGCGTGAGTGCAACAGCCCTGAACCTCAGTATGGTGGCAGGAAGTGTATTGGGGAAGCCAACGACAGTGACATCTGCAACAAGAAAGACTGTCCTATTGGTGAGAATCATTCACTCAACATTTATTTATTCCCTTTTATTGGATCTCCATTAGCTTTGACTGATTCCATCGCTTTTCTTCCTGGAGTCCACACCCAGCACAGTTATCTTTACACTTCCGTGCTCAATTACTCAAAACACAACACACAAAACAAAATGACACAAACGGCAACTAAAACAACAACTCACAACAATCAATAAAACAAAACAAAAAAGGAAAAGCATACATATAGTACGTATAATACAGGACCTAGTTCCAGGTAGCGGTAACACCAGAACATATTCTTCACATAACATATTCTTCTAATTGTGAAAGCAGCAGGCCCTACAGAAGATTGTGGTTTTGGTCAGTTAACCTCTTCAGGCCAGTCTAAAACATATCAACAGCTTCTGGAGCCATGGCAATTAAATTTGTCCAGACATTCATGGTGGTCTAATTCAATTCCCTGTCGTGACACCACAAAGTTGCACTGTAACCCAAAATCTAAAACTTGAGCACATAAACCCAAAACTTTCCCCATGACTTGATAGAATAAACATTTTTGGGGTGGGGGTGTGAAACAACCATTCATAGTCTGGATCTAGATTCAGTAATTATGTCCTAGTTTTAGCATCAAGTTTAGGTAAAAAATTTGTAGACAAAATAAACAAATATATCACCGTTTACATCAGCTTCGATTGTTTGTAACCATTGTTATCATCCAAATGCCTCACAGATGGCTGTTTGTCTAACCCATGCTTTGGGGGAGTGGACTGCAGCAGCGCTCCAGATGGATCCTGGGAGTGCGGCCCATGCCCTGCTGGTTTTCGCGGAAACGGTACCCACTGTGAAGACATTAATGAGGTACACTATACGGTTTTTCTCATGTGCAATAAGCATTAGTTGCATTTGACGCTCATTCGTTTGCATGTCCTCCATATTTCCTCCTCCAGTGTGACATGGTGTCTGACGTTTGCTACAAAGTGAGTGGAACGCAGCGCTGCATCAACACCGATCCAGGTTTCCACTGCCTGCCCTGTCCAAAGCGTTACAAGGGCACCCAACCGTTTGGCATGGGCGTGGAGGCTGCCAAGAAGAACAAACAAGTGAGCTGATGTTTCTCTCATTCAGTGCCTTTAACCATTAGACCATTGTAGGATATCGTTCAAACAGGAGTAGGCTGAAATGAAAACCCTGGGCCTCCATATCACATATATAGTATAAATGTGACTCACAATGACCCAGTATCAGCAAGCAGAACTACAAGACCACCAGGAATATGTTACATATCTCTTGTACTTTCATGGTACGAGTTGGATTGAAACGTTTCTTTATCCCTACTGTAGTCATAGAGTTGATTAGTCAATGTATTTGGGGTGTGTATTTTTCTCTTTTGGCTCTACCCACCAGATCTTTACAAGAGCTCAGTATTTCCATTTTCCACCCCTGTCATAGCTGCATTAACTGTATTAACTGAAATATAATACGTCAAATATATCACATTAGCTACTTTATTGGAACGCAACTCAAGTCAAGAGACCCTAGAAAACGGAAAAACCTCACGTGCCACTCTGACCGTCACTTGCCTGACATCCCACGTGCCGCGTCCCTGGCTTTGATCGGATGCCCCAGATTCACTAATTGATTTGGGAAAAGGGGAATTGTCTCATCGCTGGCATTAAAGAGGCACCATTTCACTGTTTTGATCAAAGGCCTGCTCTTGCTGTCACTTTCTGATGTATGAGCTCATGGAGTAGCATCCAAGCTGGAGTTGGGTTCATCCTCTGGTAATGGGTGGCAGCTGTGAATACGCTGAGGTAACGGTAGGTCATACTGGGATGTAGGGTGCATTAAGTCGACTCTCAAAAATCAACCGTGCCCAGGAGTGCCCCAATCTTCAGCTTTGTCCTAAATCTCTCCGTTAACCCTTAACTTTGATTTGAAGTAGAACTCAGTGGCTCTTCCAGAAAGAAAGCTACAAGGAGCAGAAGTTCAATGACTGCTCTTCACTTGACTAGGCATATCACAAAGGTGCTGAAGGCCATGTTTTGTCTATTAGTGTTGATTATGGACACAGACAAACACTGTCCTTTTTTCTGATCAGGTTTGTGAGCCAGAGAACCCATGCAAAGACAAGACCCACAACTGTCACAAATATGCCGAATGCATCTACATCAGCCACTTCAGCGACCCGATGTACAAGTGTGAATGTCGGACCGGTTACGCTGGAGACGGCTTCATTTGTGGTGAAGACTCCGACTTGGATGGGTGGCCTAATCAGAACCTCGTGTGCGGCGCCAACGCTACTTATCACTGCAAGAAGGTATTTTGTTGAGCTTTCTCTTGTTTAAGTCAGCCTACCCCACAGTAACCCCAAACTAAACTATAAAACTCCACGTCAGGATAACTGCCCTAGCCTCCCCAACTCTGGACAAGAAGACTTTGACAAAGACGGCCAGGGAGATGCTTGTGACAAGGACGACGATAATGACGGAATTCTGGACGAAAGGGTAAGAACATTTTTTCATCCGCGCTATTGTTTCACAAAAACGACCCTCCAAGATTTCAAGCTCATATTGTACAGTAGAAAATGTTAAACGCAAGGACCTGATAGTTTAGTCATACTACACTGCAAACCACAACATAGACAAGATCTTGTCAGGAGTCTGTGGAGAAGAATAAATACTCATATAAGCTGTACTTCCATTGATGTAATTGGATGCATTGCATTAGAATAGCATTACGTAAAGGGTAAGATATGAATTTCTTTTGCAATATTTCATACACAGTTATACTGAATATTGGAGTTTCTGTAAAATAGTTTCTTTCTTCTTACTTCTTCCAAAGAAGCTTAGACTCAGTATGAGTCACATACATAGTGAGTGTGAGTGGTTTGCCTTTAAATAAGACAACTGAGATATCTCGTAAAACTCTGCAGATTAAAACACTGGCATGTTTATGCTCAAGGATTTTATAGTCTGGCTAGGGTCTTCTAAGTACAACATTATAAATACCTTATAAATGTGTAATCCTCCAGTTAAAGGGCAGTATTTATTGCAATTTTCAGCCCTCTACCAATTTCAGCTTCAGCTACTACTGAGAAAATCGACTCTTTTCGACGCCTGGACACATTTGAGTCTAGGTTTAGATTGCTGTTTATCAAATATATGGTATTAACATACATATACTTTCCTCAACTTTCAGGACAACTGCCCCCTCCTCTACAACCCACGCCAGTTTGACTTTGACAAGGATGATGTGGGCGACCGCTGTGACAACTGTCCCTATGAACACAACCCTGCTCAGATAGACACTGACCACAACGGAGAAGGAGACGCCTGCGCCATCGACATTGATGGAGATGGTAGAATAGCCACGCCTCAATAAATAAAACCCAATTTGTAGGAGCCAGATATTATATATATAGCTTTAATTTAAATCCATTTGTTACCAGGAATTCTGAATGAGAGTGACAACTGCCCCTACGTGTACAACACTGACCAGAAGGACACTGACATGGACGGAGTGGGTGACCAGTGTGACAACTGTCCTTTGCTGCACAACCCGGACCAGGTACAATACACAATCCACAAATGATGACGCATTCTCGTGCAGTTCATGTTGTAACGGTTGTATTTGTCCAACAGACGGATGTAGACAATGACTTGGTGGGAGATCAGTGCGACAACAACCAGGACATTGACGAAGACGGTCATCAGAACAATCTGGACAACTGTCCCTACGTGGCCAACGCCAACCAGGCTGACCACGACAAAGACGGCAAAGGAGACGCGTGCGACTACGACGATGATGATGATGGCATACCTGATGACAAGGACAACTGCAGACTGACGCCCAACCCAGACCAGCTGGACTCTGATGGTGAGGATGTAGTGTTGGGTGCACGTCATGTGCTTTTCAATCACGTGTGTCTACTAGTTTGTTGAGTTGAGTTGATAAATTAATAAGTTACCTGCACTCTAGATAAACGCAGACATCGGCTTAAATGAAACTTGGCCCGATGTGAGAAACTGTACTCAATCTGAGAGCTGATCCATCCAAACTAGACGGATAGTTGGTATAATGGCCTTGTATATTCTGTCTGCCTGGTGGAATAGTCTCTCTTCCACAGTCTTAGTTCTCATTACTAGATATGTTGACATTGCGCTTTAGTGTGCCTTCTGCTTTCAGAGTCAGCAATTAGTTTCACTGCGGCAGGTGTGAAATGTGGCGTCTGTGGAAAGAGTCAACCAACGGGTCGGTGATGTCATGCTTCGTGACTTCAGAGAGCTGCCCAGGAGGGCACACGCCAGGCTGTGAAGTTTTTATTTCCTTTAGGCTTTTCCCCTGATTAATCCACAGTGCCCAATTTAAGCTGGGTTACCTGGAGTTTGTACAGCTGTCAGTAACTAGAAACAGACCGTGGCTGAAGGAAGGTCCCGCACGCTGACATTTTCAGGCTCTTTGCAGCTTGTCAGATAGTGTTTATTTGATAGAATCGTTTGAGCCCCTGGTGCAATAACGAAGATGGCAGCCAGCTACTTCCATGCAGCGGCCCCTCATTAGGCATCCTTTCCACTGCAAGTTCCTGGCTCCAATAGACTTCAGGCTTGAGATACTCAAAAATATCAATGACAGTGTCACAGCACGGAAGGATCGCTCATTTTGGAAGACTTGGCAATGGCATTAAAGCCAGTTTCCTGGTAGGAATTGATATTTTTCCACTCATTTTTAATATTCACTCCTCAGCAGTCAACAGTGCAGTGGGAGTAATGACACTCACTTCATCTGACATAGATATTTTCCCAACCTTTGGAAAAACAAGGGGAAAAAAATTTCTGTCATCCATTTCTAATTCAAAAGAGCTCAAGCCTAATCCTGTTCGGTGTGTGTGTTTTAAACAGGTGATGGAAGAGGGGATGCCTGCAAAGATGACTTTGACAATGACAGCATCCCAGATATTCTCGATGTGTGCCCGGAAAACAATGCCATCAGTGTGACAGACTTCAGGAAGTTCCAGATGGTCCACTTGGATCCCAAGGGAACCACTCAAATTGATCCCAACTGGGTGGTCAGACACCAGGGCAAAGAGCTGGTCCAGACTGCCAACTCCGACCCGGGCATCGCAGTCGGTGAGCAGCACACACTTGAGTTTACTCTCAAACAGAAAATCTATCTATCATTAGGTGTTTGCTAAAGGATTTGAAACTTCACTCATCGCAGGTTTTGACGAGTTCAATGCTGTGGACTTCAGTGGAACCATGTACGTGAACACAGACAGGGATGATGACTACGCAGGCTTCGTGTTCGGCTACCAGTCAAGCGGGCGCTTTTACGTAGTGATGTGGAAACAGATCACACAGACTTACTGGGAGGACAAGCCCTCAAAGGCCTTTGGTATCTCTGGTGTTTCGCTCAAAGTTGTCAACTCAACCACAGGCACTGGAGAAAACCTCAGGAATGCTTTGTGGCACACGGGCAACACTCCAGGACAGGTGGGCCGCAGTTTCAAAGCTATATGGCATTTTCGGGGTCAAAACTTGCATTTTATGTTAATATGAACTATTTTACACAGGTGCGTACTCTGTGGCACGACCCCAAAAACATTGGTTGGAAGGATTACACAGCCTACAGGTGGCATCTCATTCATAGACCTAAGACTGGGTTTATCAGGTAAGAAATAAACTTGAATACAAGAACCTAATGCATCATTGACTGCTGGCTTCCAAAAATCTACATTATGTATTTTGGTCATTTTATGAAATCATTTCTGATTTTGTTTCTATCTACTGTATGTTGGCTGCCATATGAAATGCTTTTTTGTTTCATAAAGGCTAGATAGGCTCCGTCTTATACCTTATATTTATTTAATTGAATAAGTAAGCATCATGATGTCATATTGCGTATTAAATAAGTTTACATTGGTCTTGTATTTTGCAGGGTTGTGGTCTATGAAGGTAAACAGATCATGGCCGACTCAGGACCAGTTTACGACAAGACATTTGCCGGAGGAAGGTTAGGCTTGTTCGTGTTCTCACAAGAGTTGGTGTTCTTCTCCGACCTCAAATATGAGTGCAGAGGTTAGTACAAATACGAATTGCATCCACAGCTGTTTTTTGTTGTGTTTTATTAAAAAAATACGTGTGTGTGTGAGCGTGTGTGATGTGTTGCATAACCATGGAGTCCAATTTTGCAGTATAGCCAAAACCTTCCAGGCTATGATTAGCAGAGATCACTGTTTAGATGTAGATTTTGTTTTCAGCTTTTAAGCTGGAATAAATTATTTAAATTGATTGACAGGTGAAAAAATGTTGAAACCAGATGCAGAGAAAGTGCATCAAAGGATTCCTCCCTTCCAGGGAGCTTGATCAATAATCCTTAGTTTGGCTAGTTAATATAGTTTAGTTAAAAATTAGGACATGATCAGCCTTAAATTTTACCATGTGTCGCATTAAACTGTCATATAATATGTTCATTAAAGGGCTCACTGTAGCATGTTTGTGTACGTATGCGTGTGTTTATATAATGTAAACACATATGTGCTCCACATATGTCGATACATATATACGGTACAAAGGCAAGACGAAGGAGAAAACCTTCTCTACGTCTGAATAATGTCGGTAAAAGTTTTTAAACCTTCGACATCTTTTTTTCCTCCGAACCTCAGATAAACCGGAGTTTCCAACAGTGTTCATAAGGTAATGGTGAGAGGGGGTTTATTTGTTGTGTGTTGGCTGAAGCAAGACAAAGATGTTGTTGTGCTGTGTGTCTGCTTGTCAGCTTGCCCGTGTACAGTACAATGCCCCAGATGCATTGTGAAAGGCCTTGTGTCTTAATCCAAGGACCTCAGATCTGCTGCTGAGAACTAAACAGTGGAAAATCAGCCTGCAGCCTTTTTCACAAATCACAGCCACGTTACTGAAGACACGCTTTCTGGCGCACACAATGTGCACATGTTGTTACTGCACTTCTGGCACTTCTAATCTCTGTCCTAACTCTGACTACTAGCGTGACGGTAATGGATGCTGTCTTTTGTTTCCCAATCTTTCCGCAGATAACTGAATCAAGTCGGGTACAAAGCCATCGGAAGGCAAAAGACGAGAACCTCTCAGATTAAACACCATCGCTGAATCCTGTTTCGGCGTAAACGAGACTTTTCATTTTCCCACGTTTTTTTTGCCTTGATCCATCCACTGGAGGAGAAACCACGGCAGATTGTGACTTATACACATTTCCCAAGCTGAGAAAATAAAAACTGATGGTTTGAAGGTTTTTTAAAAAAAAACCTCTGCAGAATATCTAATTATACCTAGTGTACCTATTCTACATTTTTTTTTTAAATTCATTGTACAACCACTTACATGATGTGTGTGATTTCCTGCAGTTTCCTACTTGCTACGACTTGTAAGTGACCCAGTTGTTTTGCCTTTAACCCTCTGTCCGGCCGAACAACTGAGCATACGGTGTCTTACAAACATAAACTGTAACCAAAGCATAATCATTTAGCTGTCTCAAGTCCATTACTATCTCTCATCATTCTCTTCATCCTGTTGTTTAAACGGAGAACTCGAGTGATTTCAACAGTGCCAAAGATGTTTATACTAAGTTTGTACTGTAATTGCTTTTGTAAATTATTTATGCTCTGCTCATTTTGTTGGTTTCCAATTTTTTTTATATTTTCTTTTTTTTGCTTGCTTGTAAATAATTATTTATTTGTTGACACTGACAAAACCTATAATTCGACATCACAAATGTCAAGAAAACTCATTACAGTGCCGTGGAACTTCCAGTGTTGTCGTGCACTTGCTTTTACTTGTCGGTTTTTCAAATATCGCAGATTAGAAACTGTGGCGTTCAGCTGCTTTTTTAAATAATCATCTACAAAAACAAAGCAGATGTTTATGTAGTCCCTGCCAGACAACATTAATGCTGGTAGTTTATTTACTTAGCTTTCCTCAAAGTGATACTTCACTTTGTTACGTTGGAATATTTCTCATTTCACGTTATATAGCAGCTTTTTAAGTGGCCCATCTCAAAAGAAAAAACTAAACAAAACAAATTGCTGCAAATTGAGCTTCTGGCCCCACAGCAAGCACCTTTTTCTCACTTAATACTAAAACACATCAATAAAGACGGGGAGTAACATCTGTTAAAAAGGGAGTGAAAGAGGCAGAAGTGCATTTTAAATACCAGATGCTTAGAAAACCTAATATTCTGTAGTGTTCATCTTCACCCGGATCCGAGGTTCAACAGTACGACGTGCAGCATGGCCATGAAGATCAAATGCAGTGAAAATAATTGTACACGAGTAACTTTTTCATTCATATGTTAGTCACAGATGACGCTTTATCATGCCGGTTTGACGAGGAATCCAAACAAAGTTCTCTAAAAACAAAGTGTGACTGTGTGACTGTATAGTGTGGATCGAGGACGTGTCGGTGTGCAGTTTGGTTGTCGGTAATCTGTACAGTGTTCTTCCGTTGTTTGGTTTCCATCTTGCTCTTTTTGTTGAGAGTTTGCAATGCACAAAATGTAAATGTGTTTTTTTTATTGTATACTTGTGTTGTTAGATATACATTTTCTACAAACTTTAGTGTAAGATTGTTCTATTTCATAAATAAAACACTTGTACACCAATTTGCTGGTTTACGTATATGCAGACTGACATGCAACCTGTTGTTATTACTGTCATGATATTAATATGACATCTTTCCACTAGTGTTACAGACACAGTATAAAATATTACAATCTTGCATTCAGACATAAACCTTGAAGTACTTTATTTTCCATTTTTAACTAATTTCCATAAACAGCTGGGTACTGTTGGTTCTTAACAAATGCTTATCAAAAAGTAGAAAGTTGCACATTTGTCTGGGACTATTTTATCCAGCGAAGTGACACAGAAAATGTTGCACTAATCAGTATTTACAGCACTAGGACAGCAACCATGTGGCCAATAAGTGTATTTTTATTCATTTTTGGATTAGAATAATATATGGATAATTGTATTCAGCTATGGATACGTCCGTGATACATGTTGATGGTTGTTAACAATCAAAAACGAGTGTAACTGATCAAGATGAACCTCTTGCACAGGTTGTTGTATCTTTTTCTATCGCTCCCAGTACCAAATTAACAATTCCCAACATGGAATAAACTAATACCCAGGTTCATCTGGGCGGTAGCCAGGCCTGGGATAAGACTCAAGACCCTTCAGCTAGACAAAGAAAATGGAGAATTGGCTAAATTTTAGGGAATGTTGCACAGTCAAGACATGTAGGATATTGGTGATTGGGTCCCCCCATGGTCAAGGTTAAGTGGAAAAGAGCATAAAGTTCTGGAGGGGGAAAACTGAATTAGTTAGCAGAGAGACTGCAAGCTGTTTATTTGGCCTCCTCACATCTCCGGGTTCAGATCAGGAGAATTAGATGAGATGTGGAGAGGCATGTACACTTGTAGATAAGCAACATTTTAAATCATTTACAAAACCTAAAACTGAGTTTGGACTGGAAAATGGAGATTTAAACTGATATCTTTACAGAAATGAAGGAAACAACATTTTGGATACAATATATCTAGGACTGATACCAGATGGTGTAATAACTAAAGATGATATATACCTGTTCATTCTTATTGCGGTTGAGAAGAAACTTACAAGAAGTTGGCTGATAACTGGACTGAGCCACTGGCTGGACATTGTAGGAGAAATTCGATCAATGAAATATGTGATTTACAGCCTACGAATTAAAACAGAGCCAAGATGGACAAAATGGCAACTTTATACAAGAGAAAGTTGTGTTTACCCCCGTATTGGCATTATTGTATCTTGTTTTTATTGATTGGAAAATAAAGTTAAAAAAGGAGTGTATCACTATCATTATTTCATGTATGATTCCAATCAACCATCACTTGTGGCTCTTCTGTGATCTTTTGATCTTTTACTAAATTTGTATGGAGAATACTTCTTTTCCAACCCATTTGAAATCCTCCTGATTAGAGAGGTAGGTAGGATAAACGCATGGACCAAAACAACACAATACATCTAGTTCAAAAGTTATTTTTGTCCCAGACTGACCCACATTTTCAACAGTGCTCCCTACATAAACACATTTTTTTTCACTCCTTGTGCTACCAGCATATTCCTGTCTCTCCCAGAAAAATCCAGTTACATTAGGCACCAGTATTTTCAACACTTCTTACTCCTTAGATCTGACCAGTCTGGTGGACAACATGAGGCCTTTTTTCCATGTTAATCTGGCACAATATGAACACACTTAGTAGTGAGTAACATCTAAAATACTGGTGTGAGAATAAGCTCAAGGTGCAGTGTTAAGCAAACGTTGTACCAATTGGCTCAATTAACTTCACTGCGAAGGACCTGAATGTAACGGATGTTCATTTACTGTGTGATAAGAGAGCTTTAAAATGTGATTTTCTGTAGAAAACTCAAGTTAAAACAAAGTCATCCTCCCACAACTTCAAGACAGAGTCTTCAAATGTCCTTCATAACAAAATCAAATGATGATGCTCGCTCTATCTTGACGAAGGCCACGTGATCATGTACATTTTCGCGTTTTCAGAACCCTGTGGTTCGGACAGCTGAAAGGTTTTATGTGCGGCTTTATGTGTAGCCATCTGTCTCCCAGTGCAGAAACCGAGGAGTGAAGGGGTTAAGTAAATGATGGTGAGGCCAGGAAAAAAATGCGCTATTAGGGAAAATGGGGAAGACTAAACCCTGCTCTCGTAGCTCTGTGTCAGAGATATTTGGGCTGAGGTTGTTGGAATAGTCCACGTGGCACACACCAAAGACTTGCTATATGGGTCTGGCACCGGCGGCTAATTTCAAGCCCAGAGCACGTTCCAGGGTGGTTCATAAAGTTTTGCCAGAGGATGTCAATGTGTGACACAGTAAACCAGCTTTTTCTGCTGAGGCAAGTATTTAGCAACCATTTTAAAGGGATGAATGACCTCAAGCAAACTGGCTGCAATTAAGTGAAAGTGAGGAAAGTTCACTTTCACCAGTGATTTTTAAGAGCAAAGTGTCGCGAGGTGAGCGGTTTGGAACGGCACCTAGAGCTTGTCGCTGCTCAGTTCAAGATGAGATGGGTTTGCTGTTGATTCGTGTTTATCTTGGAGCAATAGAAGTGTATGTCATCACCAGGTTGTCAGTTTTAACAGCACGGGGAGACACAGAGAGACGAGGCTGGACGGGGGAAGCCTCTTGCTCAAATACAAGTTAAAAAGAGGAACTGCTCTGTGCAAGATGTTCCCCTTCAGTCACGTCGGTGTGAAATGCCAGCATGTCTGATCCCGGGCTACTGTAAATGTAGACAATATTCTTCTCACTGACTTTCTCCAAGATACTGGCTCCAGTTCCTCCTCCTCCTCCTCCTCCTCCACCTCCTCCTCTGCTCAGTCTGTCGTCTTTCTAGTGATTTGAGGATGTGACTACATGAAAAAGCAAAAATTCAAGGACAGCTGGATAGACACGCAGGCTGGGAAAGATAAACATAAGAGTACTTTGAGAATGAAATTTAAGTTTATAAAAAATATAAAAGTTGCGGCTGATGCAGAGCCAAAAAATGTCTGTCTAAAAATTAGGAACATCCTTTCGCAGAGTGATGCTGAAAAACTAGTTCATGCATTTGTGTCTTCAAGGCTGGATTATTGTAACTCATTACTGTCTGGCTGTTCAAATAGCTCTTTAAAAAGCCTCCAATTGATTCAAAACGCTGCAGCAAGAGCACTGACAGGAATTAGCAAGAGAGATCACATTTCTCCAGTTTTAGCTTTGCTTCATTGGCAATTTAAAATCCTCCTCCTTACATACAAGGCAGTGAAAGGCCTAGCTCCATCATATCTGAAAGACCTCATAGTACCATATTGTCCCAACAGATCACTACAATCTCAAAGTGCTACTTTGCGTTTCACAAAAAGTAGAATGGGAGCTCCCAGTTTGGGATCAGGAGGCAGAAACCGACTCTACTTTTAAGGTCAGGCTTAAGACTTTCCTTTTTGACAAAGCTTATAGTTAGGGCTGGACTTAACCATTCCTTAGTTTTGCTTCTAGAGGCCTAGGCTGCTGGGGGACGATGCACTGAGGACATGTCCTGTACTTTCTCTTCTCTGGCACCAACCTCCTGTCCTCTAATCTCCTATAATTTATGTTCTATTACTAACTGCTCTGTCTCCCTCTTTCCCCTCTACTCCATCTGCTGTTGTGGCCTCATCCTCCAGTTATCCACTCCTGCCTGGATGATCAATTCTCCAACCTACCCATGATTCCTCTGATACTCTCAAACTGTCACATAAGATCATTAGCTATATCTTGTATTTTTAGATACTGCATGTTTCCTTAAGTTTGATGTATGTATCTATGACAGAACTTTGTTTATCTTTTTCTCCTGTTCTTTTTTTCTCTCTATCTTCTCTGTTTCTACCCGGCTGACCTTCGGCAGATGGGTCCCTCCACTGAGTGACATGGTGGACTTTACAAACTGCTAGCTGTCTGCCTAGGTGCCAATCTTCTGCCCTCAGCTCCAATCACCTCTTCTCTGGGTAGCATTATGGAGGCATTGTCCATCTTCAAACACAGTGAACTGTTTGGACATATCCTCGCTATTCTAAATATTTAAGCTACATTTTCAAATAAGTCTCAGCAGAGGCAGCAAGAACTCACTAAATCACTACAACGTGCCAAGTCACCATCACACTGGATCCAACATTTCCCACAATGCAATGTAATTTTTTCATTAGACCCTCCCTGCTGCGAAAATATTCCCATCGTTCAAACTCTGTGTTGTTTTCCACAGAATATTTCAGATCTTAGAAAGGTCTCTGCAGATCCTGAGTAAATTATAACCGTTTTCCCTGGTTCAATAACAATCTCTGTGAAAAATATGCAAGATTTGATATGTGAAGTCAATGGCTAAGAAAATCAAACCACCCAGTCCAGTGCACCAACGGAAACATATTTTTGATCAAAGAGCAGCAGTAGCTTCTACTCCTTGGAGGCATGCAGGTTTTTATTACGTTTCCCAGAATCCAAGACAAATCAGCATTTATTTTTCCCACTGGCCTCCTTTAAAGAGTGAACCTATGTTGTTGTGGAACAAAGTGACTCAGGGGCTGCCAAGGGCAAGTGTGCTATGAAAGAAGTGGGTCTGTCACTTGACATAAAGCGAGTAATTTATTTCGGGGCATGAGTTCTTTTTTATTTTCTTCTAGTCATTGGGAAAATATCCACAGCCCTTCTCCTTGCCAGCCGTGGGGGTGAACACTCATTGCTCCCAGAAAACAAGAAAAGTGGCAAGAGCGTTGGGATGTGAGCTGAAGTCATGGTGCAGAGGGGCTCCGATTTGTGTTGCATGAAGCCGGGTCTTTGATATTAGGTGTGAGGCTGAGATGCCTCCCATAAGAGGCTTTAAAATGACCAGAGTTAGAGAGTCAATAAAAACGAAGGAAGAAGAAGTAAAGGGAAATTTCAAGTAGAAAAGAAGAAAAAGGAAAAAGGAATTTTCCCATGCAGCTGTAATTATACGTTTGGACGTTCGCTCAAATCCAGGCTGAAAAGGGGATTCACTTTATATTCGAGACACCCGAATGGAACTTGCAAGCGAGCAGGATCCTCAGAAGCATCCAACGTGTCAGAGCAAGGCTCCTTTCCACTTGGGTCTTCATGACACCGGTGTGAAACTGGGAACAGATGCATTGGGTCTCATTAAATCAGGTTGTGAAGTCTTGGCCTGGCAGTAACCTTGCACAAAACAAAGCCAGACAGTGCAGAATGCGGCGGCCCCTCTTAAGTTTGATTTATTTGACATACAGAAATAAACTCAGATCAAACACAGCCCTCGTATCTTTTGGAGACAATCAAGATATTGCTTACTTCATTTGTTTCTTTGAGGGTAATATCAAAGGGTGCAAACGTCAATGACAGCGTGCAATCTTTGGAAACAAGTGTGGGCTGTGCACGTCATCAGATCCTGTGACACCAAACAAGCCAGATTATTCACAGCAGTAACCCAGTGGTCGCTAAAGTCCACATCTGAGACACCAAAGCATCACAGCATCCACCTGAGGGAGCTGTCAAATGTCACCTACTGTAGAGGACAGAATGAAGCTTAACCACTCTGAAATGAAAAACAATGTGACATCACAAAGATCACACTGAATGTATGGCTAAACGGTTCGTCTGAATGAGACCTAAAATGTGCAAGGCCATGACATAGACTCATAAGTTCCAGCTGGAAAAAAAAAACAGACACATGCTCTGCCATGCTGGTGCCGCAGAGAGCGCTGTCTACAGGAGGCATGTGGAGAAATGTCAAAGCTTTTGGCACGTGTAAACGCTTTTACACAGTCCAGACATCACGCTACACTCCGCCCGCACCTGAAACAACAGTCGAGCCAAATCTACATGTTGCAGAATTGCCACAAGGCCTGTTGTAAACCAACAAAAGTGAGAATTCATTAATGGAGACGACTGGTGATTTTAACCAGCAAAGCTTTACTGAGACCTTTAACACTCATAATTGGGATATAAACACATAATAAATGCACTACAACAAATTAGGATTTGACAGAAGGCAAAGGCGTAAGTTCAATGCCAATTACAATTCCATTTCAAATCACCTGCAAAACTAATGACAACTGTGATCCTATTTATTTACATGTGATTAGACAAATCCTCAAACATGTGCACAATATTCACAATGGCTTCATTTACATGACCAGAATAAAAAGATACCTCATGTAACCTGTTCTACTGTCATTGGGTGAGGCACTGGGTGTCACTGGCTCTGTCACAAGTCTAACACAGAGACATAAGCCCTATTCACATGGGATTAGTTTTACCTGGGAACCTCCAGTTATTTCTAATAATCACGGAGGTTGTCTGTGATCTTAATCCTGCGCGAATCATCCATGTCTGTGATTTGTAAAGTAAAAATTATACTGCAAATTACGTACCATAATTCTTGTAACACAGAGGTCTTCTGACAATACCTCTAATAATCCAGTGCAAATCGACATCTGTGATTTAGGCCTGAGTTTGATTTGCGGCTTTTTTCTGCCTCTAGTCACTTGACAATCATGAAGGATGTGCTATAATTCAAAGTTTGGACAGAAGTTAGAGCAAAGTCGAGATGTCGCTGAACTATTTGCTGTTTAGACGGAGGAAATCAATCATTTAAGTGTTCATCTGCAAATGTGGAGCTGATTTAAATACTGCCAGGTCATTGGTAATCCCTTTCCTGGTATAAATAGTATCAGAAATATATTTTTATCATCCATTATAAATTGCAAAGTAATTAAAACTGTCTCTGACACGCAATGGGAGTAAGATGGAAAGTAGCAGAGCCATAACAACGGAGTATAAATGTTAGTAAAACACTGAGTTTGTTTATCCTGTGTGAATGCACCACATGAAACACAAACATGGGCAATGTCTGAATCACAGGACGTCCTCGTGTAAAACTAATCTACTGTGAATAGGGCTGTAATCAACCATTGTTTGGCCCACCAGGTGATGTGACGATGATTCTGGAAGGGACATAGCAAAATGAGGTCCTCAAACAAATGTTTCAGAAAATGGGCCAAGTCAGAATAGATGCAGGTATCAACAATGGAAACATGGATCCGTCCCGGTCATCTTTTTATAGTGAATTAATTCAGTGTTCTTAATATCAAGTTTGGAAGAAAACCTTCCACTTCTGTTAAACTTCCAGCTGATTTGATGCAACACATCAAGAAGAACTACTAATTGTAAAAAGAAGACCCTTTAGTGGGGGGGTTGGGACATGTTAACACGCACACTATATCTTATGTTTCTTATGGAAACCTTTTATTTTGCATCCATGTAAACAGTTAAGCTACTATGCCTTATCAGAGTGATTTAAGAAATATTGTAAATGCAACCATTGTTGATATGAAGTAATAGTTTGACCTTCAGCCTAGAAGCCAACCTGACTTCCCCTGTCCACTAAAGTTGGTCTGGAGTTGCTCTGTTGAGAACTGAGAACTGAACATCTGACGGGCCTATTATCAAGAATAGTGTCCAGAATAGTAGATGAATTTGTTTACAACAGAGTGGCTGTGACTGGTTGTTGGATTATCCAGTTGCACCCGGTGGAATATCTTTCTTTGTATTTTCCCATAACACAATCCAAATGGACTGCTACTCAGCTATTTTTTTCAAATGTCACGTACAAACAAGAATCCATCAATAATCTTAATGACCAACTACTAAGACAAAACAACAAAAACATCTGACAAAAACTCAACAAATGGTTCTTGTTTTAGTCTTCAACATGCAAACGCTGGAAAGCTCAGTGTCCGTCACTAGTGCCTTTGTTCAGTTAGTGGAGGAGTCTCGACAGTGAATGTAGCAGAGGCAACGCGGGCAGGCCTGATTGTTCGACATGGCAAAGAAAGACGAAGGCAGTGGCTCTGCCTGCTCTTTATGAGCACAAACTACAATGCTACAAGCTTCCCCTCCCTCTTTCAGCAGTGGAAACAAATGATCACGCCATATCCTTTTACATCTCTAATGGGTTTTTCAGCCATGTTGTGCACTGCTGTAATGGAACATCCACTCATGAAAATACACATGGCAAGCTGTTTGAAGATATCAGCTATTCCCCCCACCCCACTTTCCTTCCTTTTCCTTCATTTTTTCGTCCCATTACACTGACTGCTGGAAAAAAAAAACATTTCCACGGTTCAAGCCAAAGTAGTTTACTTTAAACAATATTTAAAGATTTCCAGATAAATATATGTATTAGGAAATACAGTTTTACAAAGGCAATTCCTTTATGCAAATGAGACTCTACTGATAAAATGATAATACTGTGTGGAAGGTCGAGGCTGCTCCAGAATGAGTTTTAAAGGCATCCTTGTGTCCCTGCTTGCACAAAGACCTGTGGAAATAGAATCAATCCACACATCAAGTGGTAAGAAACAGTGAAAGTCAGGTTAACATTTTCCATGTGCCCTGTTTACCAGCCAAAGCTTCAGCTCACTGCGTGCTGATTGATCGAAGCTGACTTGAAGTGTGAGAAAATGAGAAATTGTAGCAACATTTGGCCTAAATATTTCATCTTAAAGAATATGCGGTAAAGTTTTCGGCTGCCAGCAGCACGCACCACCTCCGAGACTAATGACATAGCTGGATATATATAGCATGGCTTGGCTGGTTGCAGAGTTTTTTAACAATCTTCCGGCCGCTGTGAGAGGCTCGTTGGCCGCAGACGTGTCCAGAAGCGCAGTTGTTGGCACTGACTAAAAACAAAGCCGCGTCAGAGTATGTGTGTGATGAAAATCTTTCTAGACAATCCTCTCACATACCCAACAGTTGGAATAGTCTTCACAAGCTGCTTGGAAAAAAAAAAAAAACTTGAAGGTCTTTTTATGCTTGCTGGAGCAGTAAAAAGTGACCCCGATAACTTCTGTCATTGGGAATGTTGACAGACCCACGGCATTTGCTGACTTTAATGATGTTTGTGAGGTGTCGGTTACTAATCATCGCAGTAAAGTACATCAAATTTAAATACAAATATTATGAGTTTGGATGGTGTTAATGTAAGTTTTGTTTTCTTTATTTTTTTGTCTGTTGTAATGTACAACTATGATAAAAGTAACTCTCTTGTATGTAATGAGTGGCATTCTTCATTTTGCGTGTGCATTTTGACATTTTTCTATTATATTTTAGGTAAAAATCTTTACTTTTTATGCCTACTGTGTTCAGGAAATTATTTCTGAATGTGACTAAAGGAGAATCAGCTATGGTCTAGTGCATAGGTCTTCAACAGGGGGTCCGTGACCCCTAGGCGGTCCGTGGAGGTACTGCAGGGGGGTCGCAAAAACATTAGACATTTTTCTATATATATCTATACCTATATATTGTTTTTAAAAATGTACCCACAGTTTTCCCCGACAAATGTACATTTCTTTAAATACACATTAATATGAATCCAACATGTTTTAGTAACGGTTTCATATAGGGAGCCACACTAGCCTGTCAATCAAAGCCTCCTGCACACGGCAGGACCCGCCCCTATTGCTGTTGAGCCAATCACAAGGCTGCATATTATTCTCTGACTCTGTCAGGTTCTCCGCAATTGGCAGAGAGCCTGTTCATCCCAGGCGCACGCTGCAGTGCTAGCAGAAGAGAAGCTAACAGTGCATGATGTGAACAGGCATGTTTATCTCAGGTATGTTTATGTTTATGACGTTGCACGGCCAACCTTACTGTTTCACATGTTTGAGTTAAACAAAAATTAATTCTCAAATATCTTAATATTGAATGCAAATGATGATGAATGATAATAATAATGTATATTTATAATACATATAGTAGGTGGGGGGTCCCTACTTAATCTCACCATCAGTTGTGATGGTCCTTGGCCTGAAAAACGTTGAAGACCCCTGGCCAAGTGTAAGTTTTCTACTTTTACATCCAATGTGAGGAATTTTGAGTAGACACCTTAAACCCTCAAACCACTCCACAGAAGGTGCATGCATGGTTACCCACTGCTCCAAGTGTGCTCTCTACTTAACATATACAATTGGATGGGTTACATGCAGGGAAAGAAATTCCCCACAAGGGATCAGTAAAGACAAAACCAAATTGGTGATAACCTAAACTTACATGTCATTAAAACAAAGAATAATTCAACGTAAGCAACCAAACCAAGTGAAAAGTGAGTTGGCTGCCTGAAAGACAACAACCTTCCGGGAGGCAGAGAACAAAATGTGCAGAGGAAATTGACTTGTGTGAAGTAAGGTGAAGTAGTCAATCCCTCAGAGAAGAAGGAGTAGATGAGAATTAGAAGTGATACGTGTGTTTCACCGAAACTTTAAATCAAGTGGATGCTTTCAGTTCCTGATATTTCTGTGTTAACTGTGACAATTGTAAAGAGAGTTGCTCATAATGGTGAAAACTAAATCTTTTTCCCTCATTTCATGTCTGGCCAGCAACTTTAGTGTTTTGTTTCTCGCTCACTGCTCTCCCAGGGTTGAACCGATCCAAAGGAGGCAGCTGTTTTCACCGAAAAAGCTCTTAAAAAAAAAAAAAAAAGAAACTCTGTACGCTAGCCCCTCTGCGCCAGGAGACAGCTGCTCAACGCTGCAATGTAAAAAACAAAAATAAACTATTTTTTATATGCATGCCTTTTAGCAGGAAGGATGTAAATGGAAAACATAAAATACTGTCAAACAAAAGTTGTGGGATCTCAAAAAACTGGCAAGGTCTTGCAAAAGTTTTTCAAATGGATTAAGGAGTGCACATCCTGTCTCCAAACGTGGCCACATGCTCTTTGTATTTAGTTCACATACATTTACGAGCACAAGAGTATTCATTTGTTAAACATATTGATTGGAGTATTCTTTACAATGAGCGCACACCCTTTTGGTAAGTGTTGTCTTAAAACAAATGTTTCATTTATGTGAATCGTTCCTCATGCAAGATGATGGTTTGAGGTTAATCTCCAAGTAAAATTAATTTTGTGTCATTGTTGACCATTTTATGGTGCCTAACTCAGCACAGTGCTAAAAAGCAGCTTCTTGGCCTCCTGTTTTTTTTTTAAATGACACCAACATTAATGTTAAATCTGAATCACAAAGATTTAGGTTGTTGGTCAGGAAACCAAAACAATAAGCTCAAAGACACAAAATATCTCTTTAGGGCTGAGGTGAACGCAGAGTTGGCTAAAAACTCAACTCAATTCAACACGACAACTTGAAGTGCCAAATGCTAAGATTAAGTAAAGATTCTGCGGGGAGGCTTCTTCATATTAACATATAACAGTGTTTGGTAGTACATTCATATGCAAGCAGTAGTTGTCCCACACTGGAAACAAGAAAACACACAGACAGAACATCTAGAAAGCTCAACTTCTGAAAAGCCAAAGGTAAATTGTCAAATCAGAGGCGAACATCAAGGGTATATAAACACAGGCAGGTAATTGGCTGATGAGACCCAGGTGGTGCAGGAAAACTGGCGGGAAACAAAACGCAGACAGGAAGTAGAAGTGAATGCATGGAGGAGAGAACTGATTTCAAAATAAAACATGAAACGCAAGCGCAAATGCACAACAGCACTGTATTTGCATATTTAACAAGCTGGAGCAATGTGCTTTGTGTGTAAACTTTTAATATGAATGCAAATGTAGTGACAGACGGTATTAAGTATAAAGCTGAAACAGCAGACAAAAATAAATTAAACTGAAAAAATCTTATATAACGTTGCACTGGCAATGCAAAATGAAGCCAATGCTTTACAGCTCTCTTGCTGCTGAGTGTACTTGGAGCACATTGGTTCAAACTGGTCTAAAGTGAAGACTGGAAAATTTACTGAGACATCCCTTCAACCATTCAATCTGTCTATCTTGACCTGCAAGTATCATTTTCTCTTTCTGCACAATACAGACCATTGTAACCTTTGCTACTCATGTAGTCACTGCATTACCTCTGTAGAAATTTCAGAAAAGCACACGTGCTGTAACCAACATCGAGCGTTCTGCACATGTGACCTCACGTTGAATCACCCTCCCATTCCCGAGCACTCAAATCCCAAATCTGACATCTGTCAGAAGAGACAGTCCTAAAAGTTCAGAAAGAGGGCATGTAATTGCATAACCGTGCGGTGTTTTAATCTGCTTCACCTTGGTAATGGCATTATATCAAATAACTTCACTCAGGCCAGCGCTATTTGGCGTTCAGTCCGGGCCTCATGTGTGGGCCCCTGAGAGCAGCAGAGCAGGTGTCTCCAGAAAACCTCCCAGCGTTTCACTGACAGTCGCATGAGCGGATGTGTCAGTGGGGCCCACGATCTCATGATCGAGGCTGAGGAGGCGAGTCTCTGGAGGAGCATGCATCAGGATCTCATTACGGGCTCACTGCACATATACACTGTGTCACATGAAGTGTAGGCCCCAGGCTATGTTGTCACTTTTTCTGATTTGTAATTTTTTTTCCTATATGAAAGAGCACCAAAGCATGCGTTCAGAAAATGTGAGCACATTATCTCCTCTCATGGATTTCCACCATGCAGTCATTAAGAATTACCTAATCAAAGTTAAGCAACTTAGTTAATTTAAAGACTTGAGTGAGTGCAGCTTTTTTTCCAGGTTTCAAGAATTTCATGATGTATTCATTTATTCAACCCATTTGCACAAATATATTGAGTCAGTTTTCCAGTTTGATGAGAAACTCATTGGACTGATTATGCTGTTGAGTCATTGCTAAACACAACCTTTACTTTCAAGTGAGCTTTCCTATCAGTTGTGTATCTCTTACAAGGCCACATATAGTCATTTTGCGAGCGAATTCGGGAATAACCACGTATGCGTTCCCATGCTGAGGCCAAAGACCTCTGAGTGAAGGTTGAGAACATCTGCTGATGGACCCCATTACCTTAAAGAGTTATGCAAAAGAGTTGAACAAGTGTCAATTTGTCAAAGCCAGTCACAGTCTATTGACGCAGAATGGCTCATAAATCACACTTATGCAGCGATTTCACTTAATCCTTGGTGCATTCTTTATGCAGCATATTCATCCAAATCACCCCTGTGTTGCTGCGCCAAGAGTATAGTTCGTACTGGCTGAAAGATGTTGGCTTTGGCCAGACGCGGCAACCTGATTCAGACTGAAAAATGTCAGCTGCAACCGCTGGTTTCTTTTTTTTTTTTTTTTTACTTTCACCAGAGTAATTAATTAGTTTTGCTTAATAAATAAAGAAGAAGCATGCAGTTATTAAAATAGTCTGGCACCGCTAACAGGGCGACAACAGGGGGATTTTTAAGATTAAAGCGGATGTTTTGGTGCTGAGTTGGCCGGCTTTCCCGCATGCAGTCCGGCTTCATTACATCTGGTCTTTAGTTTGATCTAGAAAGGAAGCATTTTTAAATTATGTTTACAGCTGTATTTAACAGCCGAAGATAAAATAAAGAGTAAGGGGATGTCATGCAACAAGATGCCAAGGGCTGCACTCAATCCTGCTCCTATAAGGTATCACGTTGCCTGCTGTATAAAAAGAAAACAAAAAACAACTATGGAAGTGCAACTTTAACAGCATCCATCAGTAACTTCCTTAACGACAGCTGACACGTCCTGGGATAGAGGGAACTTCACATCTTCAAATCAACCAACCTCCTATCCCCTAAACCCACTAAAAACGTGAATGAGTGAGACACTTTCTCCTCCATGACTATCCACTTTGGGTCAGAGGCCGCTAAAGCTTTAACACTCGGACTTTTTCACTCCAACAGCAGATTTCATGACAAATGTTTTTCACTGATTTACAGTCATCCTTAAAAGCTGAGGCTTGGCTAGATCCCTGCAGTGTTCAGGCGGGTGAACGGTCCAGTTTATTTTAATTTCATGCGCCGAGTGCCATCTTTATTACACTGAGGCTACCAGGCCGACTGTGCAACAGCGGGTTGAAACGCGGTTAAAGGACCCCCTACAGTCAAAAATGTCTTTTGCTTATTTTTACTTTAGGTTTGATTTCCACTGTGCAGAACGATGAAGACTTTTTGCTCAACTAGATACTACATATTAGGCCGTTCAGGCATAATACAGCAATCACTTGTAAATTGAATAATAGTAGCTATGATGGTCCTAAAAGCTGATGTGTTAGAAGCAGGAAAAGGGGGGAAATAGTCAGAGGAATTAAAATATCTCTGACAAGGGCCAATGGTTAGATGACTGGGTCAGTGTAACTCCAAAAACAGCTCTTATGGGGTTTTCCTGGAAAAGCAGTGGTCTATCAAAAGTTGTCCAAGGAAAGCGTTGAACTGACAACTGGAACGACGGCGGGGCCTTGTGGTACCGTACGACTAACAGGCTACTGTAGCTCAAAATCATAAAAAAGGGAATTGTGGTTTTGATAGGACGGTGTTAGAACACACAGTACATCACTGTTTATTTTCTATGCGATGCAATGTAGGGAGCACCATCTTACCATTGCTGTGGGGATTTACTTGGTCTGCTTGGTCTATCCAGAGGAGAATAACAAGTTAGTGGTTTTAATATCGTGGCTGATTGGTGTATACATGCTCAAAATTGAGGAACATTGCAGTTTGATTAGAAAGCAGTTATCGTGCAGGTTGTATGAGCGGAAACTTTGACTACACACGTGGAGGTTTGCAGAGAAGGAGCTTTTTTAAGTGGAATTAGCACTTGCTATTTGCTACTGCACAGGCAATTATAGATAGACGGATGGATGGACAGACGGATGCTTTATTCATCCCAAACTGGGAAATTTCACAGTTGCAGCAGCAACACTGGAGGAGTTGTACCGGCATTTGGCTTGGGGCAGGAAAGATTTCTTGTAGTGTTCTTTGAGACAACGGTGTTGTCTGAGCCTCTAAGAGAAGGAGCTCCGTTGTCCGTCCATCATCTGGTGGAGAGGGTGGTCAGGGTTTTCCATGATTGATAACAGTTTGTTAAGTGTCCTCCCCTCCACCACCATCTCAAAAGTTTCCTGTCTGCAGCCAGTGACAGAACCAGCCTTCCTGATCAGTTTATTCAGTCTGTCGGTATCACTGGCTGCAATGCTGTTCCTCCAGCAGACCACAGCAGAGAAAAGGGCGCTGGCCACAAAGGACTGGCAGAAGATCTCCAGCATACCACAAGCATAGAACAAGAACTAATGCATGGTAGCTTTCACATACACAGAGTCTTAACAAAGAGGTTGCAACACTAGTGTGAATAAAATAAATTTATCCGGCTTGAATAAACAAAACAAACGGGGTTTATAGGACACAATAGTTCTGCTCACAGTAGACTGGGTTGTTAAGAAAATCATATTTCCTTAAGCTGTCTTCACCTCTGATCAAATTTGGCAACAAAGCAAAAACAGGCCTGTAAATGCTACAAGTGCAGTGTATAATCTGTAGCTGAAAAGCATGATTCTGACTAATCTAAACCAGCGTTGAATACATCTAAGAATATAGTTTGTTTGCATGTGCGTTGGATTTATATCTGTACTGACTTTGGCTACTTTATTAAGTTGCTGGGGGATTTGAAAAAGCTAAAGCACGAATTAAAATACTGAGATTCTTCCTCTCCTCAGCTAACCGCGTATAACCTGCTGTGCTTCATCACTTCTGCACCTACAAAGTGACTTGCACATTTTACACTTACTGAACATTATTCCCCCGAGCCCCTTCACACTCTTTGTGTTTGGTATTTCAACATAAAGAACTTCCTGAGCTACTTTACTGTATGCTTGGACCTCTTCAGACAGGCACGTCCTTTCTTCAGGGTTATTTGGTCGTAAAGGACATGAGAGCTGCAGCATTGTGGGACCTGTAAAACGAGAGCTTGGAAACACATCTCTGCAACTCCCAAAGTGGAAAAGTCTCGGGACCCCATTAACCTCACTTTAGGGGTCTCTGGGTAACAAAGAAAAATAACCAAATACTGTGTGGGTTGGCTTGGGGATCCCACACAAATAACATGTCACATTTTTTTTTTTTTTTTTTGCAGACAAAGCAGAATATTTTTGTGTGAGCAATAAAAAAGATTTGGAAAATCCATTCAGAGTTTTTCCTCAGACGGAAGCTGTGATCAGTGCGTCTCTGTTTCCCTCTAGTGTTGGCAAGAGGAAATTTGAGCCATACCGTATAACATTTTTGGCTGAAGCCTTAAAGGTTAAAAAGTGGTTAGGGTAGCTGTTGATTTTGTCTGACAGAAAAAAGTTGAACTCTGTTTACATGATCCAGTGCCACCTGAAAGGGACTTTTATAAAGCCTCACATAGATAATACTCTGCTGCCCCTGCTTCAACAATAACTCTGACAAAACACAAAAACAACATTGATTGATAAATGTATTAGTTTATGTATCTATCAATGTTTTCATTTCTGAATTATTCCCCCCATGAGTTTCCCCAAAACTAATTTATTTCCTATATATTTATTTCATTTTTATTCATGCCTTTTCCTTCTTCACATTTCTTTATGAACTTTTAAAAAACTTTATGTAATTTTAAAAACGAGGGTAGCTGTCAGTCAAAAGTGTTCTTCATCCACTGGTTGTTTGATATCTTGAACTACTGAAATAACACACAAATATTTAACAATATTTATTTTTCTAATAGGACTTTTACATAATGCATATATATATTAATATATATACACACACACAACTATTTTTCTTTACTTCTTCTTTACTAGCAGTTTGACACATGGATTTATTTTCTGTGTCACTTATTCATGCTTGATAAGGGCATAGTTCTGTTGGTGGGATATCTGATAATTAAGTTCCAACATCTAACTACATTTTTGTAAGAGTTACCTTGTCGATAATAACAATAACAACCACACTTTCAAAATATTTCATAGACTGGGATGTGCACTAAGCTAAACTTTATTCTCATATTCTTTGTATATTGGGGTGTTTTAGATTTTCTTTGCATTTTTTTTTTTGTTATTCATGTTTGCCTATGTGTACTTTTTTTTTATCCCAGGTGTGCAATTTTTCTTATTCCTAATTCTGCTTATTTATTTCGACTTATTTATTATCTTATGTTTAATGATATGCTGTATGTACTGCTTGTTGTATGTTCTGCTTGTTGTTTTTACTTACAATTTACTTTTTAAGGATTAATAAAGTATCTTGAATCTTGAATAATGACTCTTGAAAAGCACCATCCCTTACTGCACAGTTTTAGAACACTTTGCACACAGCACTGCCAGCAGGGAGCACTATTTATCAAGGAATACTTCATCTTAGCAGCTGCCAGTAAAAATCCCTCTCTGAAGTAACCGGGAAATGTACCCTGTAACCACCGCTATTACTCACATCCAGTCAAATCGAAACTAGGAAGCGGCTCCGCAGCTCCAAACATCGGCTCCATTAAAAACAGGGTCTCCTTCTCCAATGAAGCTCACTGCGCATGCGTTCCCGCTCCCAGTTTGTGTGACCATATTAAGGCAACGCAGAGAGGACAAAAAGTAGCGAGGTCTCACTCTGTTTAAATATCTCAGCGAAGGCTCAGTGAAACGAGAAAACGACAACAATAACGCTTCATTCGCGGAATGTCCCGAGATTACCTTCCATTTCAAAAACAATGTATTGGGGTGAAATCGCGAATGTATGATATTATAAAATTTCCGGTCTAAAACGTACTCGTTTGACGCTATTTCGGACATTGCTAACTTGTTTATTTGTCGATTCGGTCACTATGGTTACAGATACGGAAGTAAATATATTTTGCCATGTTTTTGACTTGCCGGAAGCATAAACGATCTCTGCAGTGAAGTCGCTCTCTCCAGTGTTTCTGGAAGGTGTCAGGACGCACGCTTGTCCTCATCCTCTGCTCCTGGTGTGGCTTTTAGATGGGTGGGGCTCCTTGTGAGGGCAAGTTTCCTTATCGCCTGTGAGTCGAGAGGTAAGTACACATCATGTTGAATGAATTGCGAGCTAAATCTCTGAAAGATAACACGAGCTTCATGTGGCACGGACGCATAGGAAAGTCTTGGTGGTAAGGTTGAAGCCTGAGCCGGTGGTAACTCTCTTGGAGCGCAAGGTATACCCTCTATCACCTTCTGGTGAGTAAATATGTTTGAGGTTGTTTTTGGTTGTGTGTTTTTTGCGTGTAGAGTTGTAATAACTTGATCTTTATCACAAAAGTAGGTTGTGTTTTTGTGTGCACCTTTTCAGGACCTACAATACCTTTATGAGTTTAAATGGGCACCCTATGTCTGACCATTACATTCTAATTTATGACAAATAATCCAGGTACAGTCACTCCAGTTGCTAAACTTAAGTAGTTTAATTTACAATGATCTAATGACACATAGCATGCATGTAACCTCTGCTTTAATTCACAAACAAAGAGCAGTAGTTAGTTCATACAGGTCCTTGTCTCTGTGAAAGTCACGTGTGCTGTGAGGAGCTAATGTTTGCTGTAATTGTACGTCTGCACACAGCTCAGCTCAAAGGCTCCATTCAGCAGATGATGCGAGGCAGACGCGTCAAAGAAATCCTTTATGTCAGAGTTGGTCTGAATGCCCGGAGAAATGCTGGCGTTACAGCTCTGGGCCGCATACCGATGTTTAACAGAACGGAAAAATGAAATGTTCCGTGTAAGGTGTGTCATGAACAAAGAATCAACTTTTGCAGAACAATGGGACTCCTGCAGCTGCTGAAATCCCAGTTCCTGTGCCACCTGATCATCTGCTATGTGTTCCTGGTCAGCGGCCTCATCATCAACCTGCTGCAGCTCTGTACGTTGCCTGTGTGGCTGGTCAACAAGCAGCTGGCCCGCAGGATCAACGTCAGGCTGGGGTACTGCATTTCTAGCCGTAAGTACTGCAGTACTTCTGCAGTAGAAGTAGTGGTGTTGTTGCTGTAAACATGTTGTTGCTCTATCGCATGCTCAAGTCCAGTTATTAATCGCTCTTACTTACATAGACTCCTTTACAACCTTAATTATCAACAGAGATGGTTGCTGCCTTGGAGTGGTGGTCTGGGACTGAATGCACTCTCTACACAGACCCAAAGACTTATCCACTTTATGGGAAAGAAAATGCAATTGTGGTTCTCAACCACACTTACGAAATAGACTTCCTGTGTGGTTGGACTTTCTGTGAGAGATTTGGAGTTTTAGGGGTAAGAGAAATTGCTCAAAATTCATCCACAAATTTCCTCTTTTTGAACCTGGAAAAGCTTTTTTTTCTCTTTTCTTTTTTTTTTTAAACTATTCAATTCATTGCTGTCCTTCTGTTGTTTATTATGCTTTCAACTTCCAGAGCTCCAAAGTGTTGGCCAAAAAGGAGTTGGCCTATGTGCCTGTTATTGGTTGGATGTGGTACTTCCTGGAGATCGTTTTCTGCAAGAGGAAGTGGGAGGAGGACCAAAGGATGATAACTCGGTGTCTGCAAAACCTACGGGATTATCCAGAAAACTACTGGGTGGGTTTCAGTGCGTGTTTCAGTTATCACAAAGTCGAGATGACTCACGAATAATGCCAAACACTGTTGTTTTTCTGGTACAAGTTCCTGCTGTACTGTGAGGGAACGCGCTTCACGCCAAAGAAACATCAGATCAGCATGCAGGTGGCTGAGAGCAAAGGCCTGCCCAAGCTGAAATATCACCTTTTGCCCCGGACCAAAGGCTTCTGGGTAACCGTCCAAAACCTCAGGGGAACAGGTGATTATCTCTCATTGGTTAAAGATTTACATACATCCACCAAAATATATCAGATACCGTGGGTTGCTTTTTGTGCGACGGTATTTGGAAATCAAATGAGTCACACAGCTAACTGCTCCAGCTGTCTCCTGTGTAGTTGCGGCTGTTTATGATTCCACGCTGAACTTCAGAAACAATGAATCGCCCACTTTGCTTGGAATTCTCAATGGGAAGAAATATCATGCAGATTTATACGTGAGGTAGGAGGATGTTGTTTGGAGTGAGTGAGGATTGTTGGATTTTATTTCTACCTCTACCGGTGTAGTGGATCTTTTATCTGTGTAATTTGACTCCCTCCCTCTTCACTTGCAGGAGAATTCCTCTAGAACAGATCCCGGAGGATGAGGAAGAGTGCGCTGCTTGGCTCCACAAGCTTTACCAGGAAAAGGTGATGGTCATGATGATGGCCTGAACAGCTGCTATACTTTCTCCGTTGTGTCTTTTTGCCTTTGACGTTTGAGTTAACTTCTTTAACATGTCAGACATTTTTTTGCCTTAAAAACATATTTACTCAAGCCTTTGTAAATAGTCTAAGAAGGAGTCTAGTTTAGGGAAGTCTGACCTTAAAGATAAGAGCGTGAAGTGTTGCATGACACTTTTCACTCTTTTTCTAGAAAAAAACAACATAGCCTCTAAACAGCAAACTTCTGTTGACGGTTTTTACATATAGCTGTGTTTTACAGTATGTTTTAACGTGTCTACAGGACAGCTTTCAGGAGCACTACACACAGACAGGGCGCTTCCCTTGTGCCACAGTGAGTCCTTCACGTCGGCCGTGGTCCCTCATCAACTGGCTTTTCTGGTCCTGCTTGCTCCTCTACCCTCTGGGCGTGCTACTCACTCAACTCGTCAGCACAGGATCGCTCTTTACCGTCGTAGTTGCTGTGGCTGTCTGCTATGCAGGTAGGTGTCGTACACTCGTACCCGTTAGCTAGTAGTGACGGCCCATCCTTCAATTTAACCTGCTCCTTTTTGTCCAAACGTTCTATAAAGCAGCAGACTTGACATCTCCAGCGTAAGTCCCCTTTCTTTTGCAAAGTATCATTTATCAGTCATGTTTTTTGTTTTACAAACTCGGACATTCACCCATCTGAACGGCTTCGCTAAGATGTTAAACGGAGACGTTGTGCCTCTGACAGCATGGGTTTATGACGAACATGTTGCAGTTTCCACAATAAATAAGTCAGCCATGTTTGTAGCTGAGGTTAAAGTGGCAAACATGATGGAAGTTTTTCAAAACGATGGGTGTTTACTGAAAGCTTCCAGTCCCGAAGTTTCTAAATGTAACCATTAAATACTACTAAAAAGTCTTCTAGAAAAAAGTGCTAAATTAAAAAAGGGAATTTACTGTGGAAACAGTCGCGTCCTTTTACAAATCTTCACCACATCTTGCTGTAGTAATATTTTTCTGAACCTGTTTGCAGCTTCCCTGGGAGTTCGCTGGATGATTGGCCAGACTGAGATTGACAGAGCCTCAAACTATGGGAGTAAGGAGCGTCCTCAAAACAACAACTAAGAATCCGTGGCCCACTCATAGCTGCTTTTAGGCACCTAATCTGAAATCTTCCAGCCGCATAATTTGTCTGTACCAGTGGGACTGTCTGTACCAGTCGGTCCAGCAAGTGCAGACGTGCTCCAGAGCGCAGTGCAGGCCGGGTAGCTTCGTCGTAAGGCTACGCTGCAGAAGCTAAAAATCTAAGACCATCAGACTGGACTGTGGTGAGCAGCCTGCTAAAGGAAAGAGAGGCAAGGTGGCTTTAATGCTTTTTCCTCTGTGCAGAGGCTAAAAAAAAAACTGAAATGACATTAAATGAACGCGAACTACCTCTTACATTGCAATGTCAAGCATAATAAATAAATTTTTCACTTTTTTGAAAACATATCAATCTGTGTCGTTTGTGCTTATCAAGCAGTGATGGGGGCAGTAAAGACAATGTGTTCTGACACAGTGAGATGGCAAAACTTCAGCTCGTCACCAGCAACTAGATTTACTCCAAAAGTCTCCTCAGTAAAGGCAAAGATAAGTCTGGGACAGAACAGAAACCTTAGTCTAAAGCCGTGCTTACAGTCCGACACCAGCAGGTCGAGATGTGCCTGAGTTGCTTTAGTGTGGTTCAGAAAAATAAACAGATAAACTGTACAGTTATGTAATGCATGCCTCACTTGTTGATAATAAAAACAGAAGAAGTACAAACTTAGTATTTGTATTTGCAGAAAAAGATTACTTGTCCCTATATGAATAAATGCTGTGGGCTTTTCTTCTTTTCCAGAATCACGATTATCTTTTGCTTTTGTGGTGACTAACTGCGTTACGTGTGCTGATGAATGTAGAGGAAGAGATGTCAAAGATAACTTAATGCAAAACATTTTGAAACGCGCTCTGAAATAGGCGACGTCGAACCACAGAGACACCTAGTGGTAGGATGCAAACAGGACAAGAGTTATAATTTCTTACCTGTTGTTCGAAGCGTGCGGTCCCCACCCTCCTCAATAAACACTGAAATTTATATGGCCAAATCAGACCTGATAATCTCTGATTGTTTTAGAGCTCTCAAACAGAGAGAATCAGAATCGACATAAGTTGTGAGGATGGCTGTAGTCATCTATTTACTAAAAAGAGTCTCCCATTTGATCGTAAGCGTCACTATTCCATTAAGTACTATTCAATAAATATGACCAGTAAAAGCAAATACTTACCAATGAAGTCTGTCTTTTACCTTGTGTCATTTTTATGACATTAATAATCCCTCATATATCAATCTGCAGAACAAGGTACAAGGTTCCTTTGTTTTGTTTTTGTTTTTTAATCCATCTGACATTTAGATTGAATAATCTCTATTAAGAACACAGATGAGAACTTTTGTACTTAAGAAATGTGGCTTTGGATGACAGATTCTTGACTTGATTCTTGACAAGTACTGTGTCCTATTTCAAATCGACTTTATTTGGGGAAAATGGACCCAGATGGGTGAGTGATTGTAAAATGAATCAATTAAAAACACCACACATTTTATACAAGTAAAAAAACAAAACACTTACAGTATTTTCATTACGCCTGCTATGCATGCACTGGTGTTATTTATCAGTTCTAGCACACCTTAAATATATTGTATGCTTTTGCTTGACTTGACTTTTGATCATACATCTCCTCAGAAGTTGCGGGCCGTTCTCTGGATCCACTTAATCAGTGAAAGGCAAACTTTTGTTTCTTACAGTGATGCAACAAAGGAATCCAGTTGATGTTAAGAAGCGTAATTTTCCTAGTTGACAGCAATTGTTCCTTCCACCTGCTTGACATACTCAAAGGTCATTTTTATGTCACAGTTGGATGAATTGCTGTCACACCTTAGGAAAACACAACTGAGCCAATATGTCTGTTTGAGAGAGGTGATGGATCTCTTACCACCGAATGAGGTGTGCGACATGCGTTTTTAGTCAAAGTGTGTCATTCTTCTGCACCAAAAGGGATTTAAGTAACTGCATGCCAACAGAGTAGAGTCTCCACTTCATAATCAAACTACCAGGTTGCTTGCAGAGACTTATCTGCCATGCTATAATAAAATGCAGAGGTGCTCTGCTGTAGTTTGTACACTTCATGGACTCTGGACTGATACCTTGTGTTTTAAGTTTTGTTTTCAAGAGGGTAGTTTTTGTTTTTATATCAAATGAGCCGCAGACCTGCTGCAATGGCTATCGCGTGTCAAGTTTCATGTAGCTGTGTACAGCGTCCACAGTGAATTTCAGGCGTAATGAAGCACCAAGCAAAGTTAAAAAGCGAATTATGAGTTTTCCCTCATAAGTCAAACGAGGTAATGGGGTAAAAAAACAGACCAAAAATAACAAATGAAAGCACTGCACAGTGATGGCAAATTAGCTACATGGAAACAGGTGCATACTCTTCTAATTTTCCAGCCACCTCTGGGTTTGAAGGGGGTGTGAAGAAAGTGATCTTTTGGAAAACCCCTCTTTGAACAGGGGAGGTGGACGGGTTTCAGTTTCACCTCAATTCACCCCTTGAGACTGGAGTTTTTGGCCATTAACGGGTGGTTCGAGTAAAGTCAGTTGAACATAGTCAGGGGAGTTACAGGTGTGCACCATCCACAGATGTTCTCAAAAACAAAAAGAAAAGTAAACTCCCCGGCAGTCATACAGAACTAAAGAAGTCACTTAAATGGGTGATGAAACCTCCAGATGTTTCCCGCTTTAGTTTTTGGATACACCGTCTCTTTGCACAACAGCTAATCTTAATAATGTGCTTTAGGCACTCAGGTATGACATGAAACTGCACAAAATATGGATGTGTTATAACTCATGAATTGAATTTTAATGACAAACAATGAAACAATTTTTTTTTTTAAAAAAAACGATTGGTTTATTAATATTGTTTGTACATAGCAAACACTGTAAGAGCAGCAGAGGATCAGAAGTTGTGGTGTGTGTGTGTGTGTCAGTGTCTGTTTGGTGGATTGTTTTTTCGTGTTCAGCAGCAGGGAGGGAGAGCAGGCCCCGTTTCTCCTCTTAAGTCGGCTACGCTCCGGTCACACCAACGGTGGCGACCGGTAGACTAGAACATTCCTCCAACTTGACTTTTTCTCCTCAGCAAAGGCAAAGAAAACCACATTAAAAAAAAAAAAAAAACTTTCCTAGCGCCCACGCTTGCTAAATGACAAGTGATAAATTGGTTTGAATATTTGGATGGTATTTGTTTCTCCTTCCATTCGCTGAGGTTTACCACACCTTTTTCCAGCCTCAAAGAGTGACTGAAATAAGACTCTTCCCTCCTCTACTCAACTGCCCCCTTGGGTAAACAGTTTAAAAGTGCTATAGATCCACCCCCCTCCCCCCATCCCCTTCCCGTTCGATAAAAACAACAAAAAATAAGTATTCCTCAATGCCTTTTCAGAGGTCTCTTCACCAGTGAGAACAAACAAATGTGGCAATAGTTACTTTAACTTTACAATATTGTTTATACATGAATTAAAGCCAATCCTATTCTTACAGTATGTACAGTCCCGCCCCGTCCCCATGGATACATAAAGACACAACAACTTTACACTCCATAGATCCAGTTGTCCTCTGAAATGATATTGTATTAGTTCCTCAGTTTAAACTCCATGTGCCTCCAGCCGTCACGCCCTCTGCTCCGCGTCCACAGTTCTTTTTCTGTTTGCCCACAGCATGTACAGTAGTGCTTTAATTTGTAAACGTTAGAGCCACAGAGGAGGTTCCATTCACTCTTCATCCGTGCAAACCTGAAAGAGATAAGAAACTTGTTGGATCAAGAACTTAAGTCTTTATTCAAATACTCAGTCAGGCCTTGACAGTTTAGTTGTCAGATATTTTGTGATGAAAGTATCTCACCTTAACAAACGGGTGGTCTAGCAACATGCTAGCTGTCCAGCGCCGCTTGGGTTCACTCTCCAGACAGTGACCGAGGAAGTCCTTCCCCTCTGTGCTCAGCTTCTCGGGGATGGGGGGCTTGTGACCCATGCCCACTTTGTACATGATCTGGAAGTTGTGCTCGTACTCATGCCAGGGCCTCTGCAGGTTGAGAGACGTGAAACACTTGAATCGTTTCCTTGTGGTTTTTAGCTTAGTATTTTGGCAAAGTGATAGTTTGTCAAGTGGTGTTAAAGGAGGAACTAGATTTAAAACCTTAAAGGGCACGTGGGATGAAATTTTCATTTGACAAGATTAACTAGCAATGGGTTTTACACCTTTCAGATATATTTTAAAAACGGCAGTAACCACATCCCTTTCGATCGGGAAGTGGTGGGTTGGTAGTAGAGTTACCAAGTCCACAGACTGAAGCAGCAATTTGTAGTAACTACAGGTGAAATAGTCTCTCGTGGTCAAACTGACCGTTGGATTTAAATCCTATTTTTTGAAGATTTACAAAAAGTTTTATTTTTTTTTCTTTGTAGCGACATTTCTGCAAGGAGCACAGGTGGATATAGCGTTATATGTGAACCAACAATGAGCTGAGAAAGGGAGTAGCAGAGCCAGATGTGTCTACAGCAATGAAAGTTACAAATGTAACTTTGGTTCTATGAATGAAAATGAAAGCGATTAACAGTGGGGATTTAGAGAGTACTGAAACAAGTGTTTGTAGACTGTAGAGTGCAGACAAGGCATGCTGTATATTTGACAGCACCTGTATATTAAACTTAATGCATATAAATTATGCATTCTTCTGCGCTAAAGTGACAAAGAGGCTAACGCAGACCCTGCGTGGACATCGCCGTGTCGTACACTTCCCCAGAAATGTAACTACTCGCTGTGGTGACGCAGAGCGCAAGAGCTGTGATTAGTACGTTCTGTAGTAGCATGTTTCCACTTTAGTATTTCCGGCTGCTTCTCCATCTCCGCCATTTTCAAATGGATTGATTTGGATCAATAAAGAATCGGTAAGGTTAAGTGAGGAGGTTTGGAGATACACATGTTTGCATGTCATTACATGACATTACCTGTCTTCATTACATGAAGGGCATGATGAAGTTTCAATTGCCATTGAAGCACGAAGCGGAAACAAACATTAGCTGACTGGTAAAAAAAGACACAGAGCCGCCTAGCGTTTGGGTGGAGCTGTTACATAGTGAGCCAGACTGACGTAAATGTCTCACACTGGCGGAGGGTCCGTGCAAAGGGTCCTTGCCCGTCCCTACACAGTAGTATAGATTACACATCACTGCCAGAAGAGGGAGACATAAGTTACCCACTGTTGTTTTAACTGGACTCCAACATAAAAATTGCAGAGTGGACTTGGAGCTGATCTAGGGTGCTCTTTTTGTGACACAAATACCATTTCCTTTCTGCTAGAGTGACAAGATACAAGAGGTTTGTGTATAACTGCACATGATGTCTCTTGTTACCTTTCCAGTCACCATCTCAATAAGAACGCAGCCCAAACTCCAAATGTCTGCTGCTCGGCCGTGGCCTTCTCCTTTAGCTCTGGTGATGACTTCAGGAGCCATATATGCTGAGAAATATTGAGAAAATAAACAATTAATCACAATTCGAGAATTCAATTATTAATAATAGCACATCATGCAATAATAATTTTACATGATGCAGCATATATAGGAAAATATTTAAAAAAAAAAACATGCTGCTACATTGTATGAAACACAAACTACATAAAATATGTACACACACAGTATAGGATGTAATTCTGAAATTATATATCTATATTTCTTACCGGCTGTTCCAAGTGTGCTGTTCACCTCGCCTGGCATGGTATGAGTGTTGTTCCTCAACTTGACTGAGCAGCCAAAGTCACCCAACTTGATGAGGCCGGACGAAGTCAAAAAGATGTTGGCTCCTGATACAAAATAGAATATCATAGATGATATGATATGATGATATAAGAGATTATATAATTTAATTCTGATGTTCCTGCAATTCCATTACGAAGAAAAATAGAAACAGCATGTTACACCAACCCTTGATATCGCGGTGGACAATGCCGTGTTCGTGGAGGACATTGATGGCTGTAGTGATCTGTTTGCTGTAGAGCCTGATGACGTGCTCCTGCAGCCCCAGTCTGGACACCTCCTCCAAGGTGCCCTCGTCGCAGTACTCCATGAAGATGTACATTTCCTCCTAAACGTCAGCATGTGAGCAATTAAACCAAACTCTTTGTGTCAGATTTTTGAAATTGATGCTTGAAAAAAGATTCTTACCCGATGGAGCTCAACTCCAAAGTATCGCACCAGGTTCGGGTGTTTAATGCCTTCAAATATTTTCAGCTCATCTGCTGTTTCCTTGATTGTCTTGTGATCGTTTGGCTGGAATCGGATCTAGGCCAAAAAAAAAAGGAATGTGTTACTACCAGTGGCTCGTATTATTTGCCTTTTGAAAACTGTTGACTTGAGTTTAATCCATACCTCCTTCATGGCCATTAGTTCTCCAGTGTCAACATTAATGCAGGTGTACACCTTCCCATACTGGCCTTCACCTATTATCGTACACACAAACATAACATCAGTGCCTGTATGTGGTAAACACCCCCCATCATACCCAAAACTCTACAGGGCACGGCCATACCTATCTTATTGCCCCTTTGCCACTTGAAGGTGACCTTCCTGAGCCCAACATGCATGACGTTGTCATACGACTTGGGTGTGTGACACACTTGACCGATGATGTTGCGCTGTTTCATCATAGCGTAGCGCTTGTCCTCGAACTTGCGTATCGAGCGCCGGACGGCCTCCATGGGGCTCTGCCGTGCTGCTGTGTCTAAGAGAGAGAAGAAACCGGATTCATTTTTTTAAAATTTCAAGTCAAACAAACATTCCTATTGAGGGATTTTATCAATGCACTATGCTGCGTCTCTCAACAGTCTCACCCTTGGACTGACTGATGAAGGTGCGGAGCTCCCAGCTTCGGCGTGCAGCACTGTTGGGGTCTCCCTTGGGATACGAGGGTTCTGGAGAAAAACAAATAAATCATTCAAGGAAATTTTCATCTGGTAAAGTTAATATCACATGCAGATCGATCCATGCAGATGACCAAATGCGCCCACCCTCTCGGTCCTCTGTGGGGCTGGAATGCCGGCTCAGCGATTTGAACTCTGATGCCACTGAAGACATGCGGTCATTCTCATGGTAACTGGATCCCCTGCAAAGACGCGGACGAAACTAATGCAATCAATCAAGGACAACTGACTCAAATGTCATATTTCAGGCTGGAGGTTTCTATGTTAATGTTCTACATTTGCTTTAAATGAATAGTGGGACATCAAACTACGCATGCATGGTTTTCTAAAAGCATCTTAACCACATGTAAACCATATTAAAAATACACCCTGGACTTAATACTATAGACTATATAAATAATTCAACCAATAACATACTACGCAATTCTGGCTAAAGATGAACACTATATATAAGTTTCATATGAATATCTGTAAAAACCGTCTCACATTTCAAGAGAAACAAACATGACTGTCTCGCAGTGTGCCGTTTATAACCCATTAACAGTTCAGCATGCATCAGAGTCATTAACACTTTTTAGGTTAAATCTCCAGAGTGCATGTTCTGATTTCTACACCACACACCAATACACCAGAATATCTAATAGCAGTGAATCACCAGCATCAAGGCAAGACCGAGGTAAAAAGCACTAAAAAGCAGAATACTATAACCCACTCTTTCATTGAGGGAGTGTTCATTTTCACACCATGCACAACAATCACAATCTCTTCCCATGACCAGTGGCTGATATTGTGTAAGGTTTTTATTTCTGGCTTGGTGACATTTTTAAGGGCTTGTAAAAGCTACATTAACACCTTTAGTGCTAAATGTAAGTCTTTTGGAGCCTACATGAGCGTCATGCAAATTGTCTTTCAGATAATTCTTGTAGCAAGTGTCAACATTAGAATGATGACGTGACAACAGTCATGCTGTAACGAATTTTAAATTCACTTCTTGCACGGAGATGACATTTAAGAGAGAAGAAGAAGGGAAATGCCTCATTATTAAATATACTCAAATACAAAGATCCAAAAGACTGAACCTGTATACCCGAGCAAAGATCTCTTCATCGTTTGTTGCTATATTTTATTCTGTGATGTCCCAATGCTCAAAGAATGGGAGACCGGTTTTGTGAAATAAAAAAATAACTCAATTTCTTTCTAAATAACCAAATTTACTGTGTTTTTTTAGATGCACTCAGAAGGCTGAAAGCAGGACATCAGCTTGTCAGAGAAACATATAAATCACCGTGGAAGAAAATATTAGAAAACACAATCCTCTTCCAGAGTGCTGTCGCAAGCACAGGATTTAATTACCTCCTCCTTCTGAAATTCACAACTAGAGCTATACATTGGCGTCTTAGATTTGACGAGAGGGTAAAATAAATCTGGGTTCAAACTCCTGATGATGACAGATTTCAAGTATTAACATGAAGCAATTCCTTCTTCTGTTTCCCCATAAAGGCTTATAAAAACTTTTTTAGAGGTGTTAATTTATTTTGTTTTTGTCTCTGGGGATGCATCCTGATAAGCCACTACTTGGGGGGGCAAGGCTACCTGACGTCATTGGGGGTGCTGCCGGGTGCTTTGGTGTGGCTGTGTTCCCCTGAGCCCTGAGGGACAGAGCGATTGCCGTTGGGGAACAGCTGGTTCCGGAGATCGCAGGGGAGACTTCGAGAGCTGTGTGGTGAAAAAACAAACTGAAGAGCGCCGCCTTTCTTTCAGGTGTCTTACATGGGATGTGTGTTGATGTGTGTGAGACTGGGTGGACGGTTGAGGGTTGGACACACGCGCGCTCACTCAAACCACAATACAGATTAAATAAAGTGACGCACAGCACACACACCATAGCTCACACACCACAGTAGCGCAACAACTAAAGAGCAAAAGCATCAGTATGTAGAAAAGCAAAGCCATGCAGGATAGATTATTAACATTTAATCACAGTAGGAACTGAAAAATGATTGTTAAAACCCCGAGCCGTAGCCACATACCTAAAACCTTCAGCATTAGGGATAAACAAGTTGGGGTTCGGTGGGTCACTGTGGCAGCGAGGGACTTTTACAGGACGAGGACTATTCCTGGGAGCTGAAAAGAAAAAGTGCATCTATAAATTGAAAACTTGTGACAACAGGACAATGGGGAGCATCAACACCAACCTCTGCTCTAGGGAATCAAACCACATGTTTTTATTTAGATTTTAAATAAAAAACATGTGGTCAGATTATTGTCGACTGCATCACCGCCACTATACTGCGTTGCTTTACTCCATCTAAAGTTTGGCTCAGACTGTTTTTAAATCAGGTTGCGTGACTCATTTAAAGGGAAACTTCACAGACACGGTTCTCTCTAATCTCAACATGACTTGAAAGTAACGGCACAAAACACACACACACTGCATGATATTATTTAGATTCATGAACAAGATCAGGGAGAGTGAACACCTCGCGTGACCTCATAGGGAAAATGTTTTATGTAAATAAAACAGAGGCTGCAGATTGTTGTAACTTACTTTGCAGAAAATCCAAACAAAAGCAGAAGTGTTGATGAAAAAATGCTTGGGTTGTTCATTCTTCGGCACGCTCTGAAGGTCGGTCTTTAGTGTCAGCTTTAATATCTGTCTAGCGTCTTATGCTATCTAACATTAACCTAAAGCGTGTTAACTGTTGCTTGACAACGCCCTCAGCATAAATTTGTGGCCTTATTTCTCTCCGGGTTTATTGTAAAAGTAGTGAGACATATGTTTTATATTTAACTGGGCAGCCCAGGTGAGTCTGAGTGGTTCGGGGCATTTAAAAGTGGATCTGTAGAGCCCTAACATTATCACAAAATCAGGCCCAAGCATCAAATAAGATCCTGTCTCCTCAAGTTAATTAGGAGGGGTGAATAGGACCGAAAAACCATGCAGTCTGAGCCAAGCACAATTCAACAACAACCTCCGTGTGCCCCTGTCCACATCTTAAACTCAGGAGTTTGGCATCTGACCACAAACGGAGCACATTTCTGTAGCACTGTTTTTCTCTAAATGACACATTTGCATTGCATTAAAAGAAGCTTTAGCTGCTTCTTTGTTTTTCTTTTTTATGGCAACTGAACCTTTATGACACTGCTGCCTGCTTTGTGTAACAGTACGTCCCCATGACACCCAGGTTATAAACCTACAACAAAATATAAACTGAAATCAATCCTGAACGCCAGATATGGAGTTAAGTTAACAACCCAGAGGAGCATCTTACCGATGTACAGACCAGTGACCGGGCTATGAGGTTTTCCGATCACATGTCCAATACATTCATTCATCAGCGCTTGCAGGTTCTGCAGAAATATATGTCACGTTTTAGATAAAAACATCGCTTTGTGTGTAGTAAACAAAGTAAAGAAAATAGCTGGTTTTACCAGGAAGTCATCCTCTGGTAACGCTGATATAAAGGCAGGTTCGATGGCCTGAAGAAAGTCAAAACCCTGAGTCGCCCATCTGTGGAAATTAAAACATGGCATTAAATCGTTATGTCCCAGAACCTTCAGAAAAACAAGGAATGGGTCTGAGCGGAAGCAGAACTGAGGACCGCCAATTGTTTTTAATGCTCATATGCTCATTTGAGCTTTGCTATTGATTTATGTTTTTCTGAAAATATCACTAATGTAACAACTGACTCATGCTCCAAGTTAAGTGCGCCTATTTCGGTTTGTATATTTGCCACGCCATTTAAAAAGGATCTTTGTTATGTTTCCAAAATGTCATGCTGCTGCCGGAAGGCCTCACTCTATTAACAGAGTACAATGTTGCCATGGTAGCTTTTTATGGCTCAAAGGGAAAACTCTTGACAAAGAGCACTAAAATAAATGTATACTAATTAAGGTCACGATTCTTACGCAGAAGATAAATATGTATCTTTTATCTAAAGCTTAATTGCACGAGTATGATGACTTATCGGTTAGTGAGGTTAATGTCCCACTAGAGGGCTGTGAGCAACACACTCAAACAATTAACCGCTGCCTCAGGGACACCGCACTAACCAGCAAACTCTACACTTAAGGTAAAAAAGAAAGTACTTTAAATGGTCTTACCTGGGCTTGGTGCCCCTACCACTCTCACATTTGGTTAGGACATAGGTCATCCATTTCCGGGCAAATGCTATGTAGCGTTCCCCGATCCTCTGCCTGTACTCCCCTGACATCAGACGCACCACCTCCTTGTGATACTGTAATAAACAACAACAACAAAAAAAAAAGAGTGTAAATGTACGGCATGAGGTTTTGGGAAAAAAAAAAAAAAAAAAAAAAAAAAAAACACTGCATCACACTTCTTCATCTATGCAGGATCATACCTCGAAGGCGAAGTTGTAGCCCTGTATCATCGCCTCCCTGTAGTACTGGTGCAGAGTGGCTGACTCAGACTCGTCCACCTCTGCTTCAAACTCTTCGGTGAACATGTACTCCACTCGGTCAATGGCAGTGCTGATCTTAATGCATAGCTGTAGAGCCTCATCCTGTGGGAGAGGGGAGGATTTTATGATGTTTTATTATTATTATTTTCCGCACAGAGCATTAAGTTCACGACAATTAGCGAAAGCTTTAAAGAAAATCACATCAAATGTGGGGAACTGACATCTTTAAAAATATTTCCTTTTGGTGTTACTTTCTGGCCTAAAAGTGGCTCAATGTCTTTTTTTGTGTAATGTTAATGGAAAATGAGGTTAAATGGAAACCGCTGCGGCAAAAGCAGATTTGAAAGTAGAACACAAACACGCACCTGTCTTCACACCGACACAAAATAAACCGCTATTTTAATGGGCTACAAAATCATAACCTGTGCTTATGCAAGTACCTTGAGTTCTTCCAAAGCGCTTGCGATGAGAGGCTGACTCGATGTTTGCTCCCGGCTAAGAGTGAGCACATCCTCCATGCTCTGCTGAAAGGCTTTCCGCTGGGCCACCAGATGAGCCGACTGCATCACTATCAAGAGCATGTTCTCCACCTGAAAGCGCACAAGACAATGAGGAGGCTGGTACACACCAGACACAGGAGCAGACACAAACACAGACAATCAGAAAATGCCCCAAACCTTCATGGCTCTTAGAGTGTCGACAGTTTCCATCTGTGGGACCAGTTTGAGAAGCTTTCCGTCCCACTGCGCCCAGTCAGAATCAGTGCTTGGATCCCCGGCTCTGTGTTTGCTCATGAGCAGGTAGGCCTCGTCTTCTGCAATTTCATCTGGCTCTTTGGAACAGTCTTTGCCAGCAGCAGCATTGAGAAGCTGCAGGATGAGAGAGCGCTGGCCCAATATACCAGAGGGGACAAAAACCTGGAGCTCTTCCAAGCCTGGAATTTGAACCTGGGGATAAAAAGATGGAAGATAAACAACTGAATAAAAGAACAGAGGAAAGATCCGGCAAAATTGACAGGAAAAAAAAAAAAAAAAAAAAAAAAAAACAAGCGCACTTTGACATAGTTTCCCTTCTTCAGTGCCTCCAGGAGACAAGTCACCCCGTTAGTGATACGGAAATCTGCAGCAACTTCTAAGTCCTGCAGGGAAGGAAGCAAATAAAAGTATGTGTCAGAACACACAGTCCCAGTTCTTCGGTGAGCAGAGAAAACAGGGTCAGAGCGTAACTGCAAAGTCAGAGCTGTTGTAGCTTTCTTGTGAAAATTCTTTGCTGCAGTGTCTCACCTTGCGAAGCATTTTGGCAAAGCCCAGAGCCTTTGACGCTCGCTCTCGGGCCTCGTGGAACAGCTCTTTAAGCGACCGGCTCGTCTCGATAACCGACCGCCTAGAAAAAAAAAACAAAGTTTAAAACACCTCCACTGGGACAAAACATGTCGCCACGTATGTTGAAATGTAATAATGACAGCGTCCTCCCTACCTGATCTCATCTGAGGCAGTACTGTCATCTGCACTTTCCCAGAATTCATTGCCACTCTTTTGGAGACCGGCATCAAGGAACTCTCCAGTGGATTTGAGTAACATCCCAGCAATGTCACTGTGAAGAACAAAAACTCTCATAATTATCAACTTTATTGTAAAAGTGTTGGTTTGCAGCATTCGTTTGTAAATCGGGACGTTAAAGCTGGACGGTTGGCAGGTTCACGCACCAGAACAGCTTCCCCGACTGGGCCTCCCCTCCTCGGATGTAAGGAGTGATGACTTTGGTGAAGTTCCACTCTTCCTCCAACAGGTTCTTTAAGCTGTGAGAGGCCTGAGGCAGCTGCTGCAACATCTGGATCCAACTATGCATGTAGTCAAAGTAAACCTACAAAAACAGCGGCAGATGTTAGATAAACACAGGCTCTTTAATGTAATTTACAGTTAAATAATGCATAAATACTTAAGTCTGTCTCTTTAATGACTACACAGACAAGTACAAGAGGGAGAAATATTAGCAGCCTTACCACCAACATCTTGTGAAGGTCTTCTTCAAACTCATCAATGTTGGCGTTTGTTTGCAAGCCCTGAGCATCAGTCACCACGCCGCGCAGCATGAACTGATAATACTGCTTCATGAGAAGACCACCTTTAAGGACCTCTTTGCACTCGCGCACCAACTGCAGAGTACAAACAGCACACGTGGGAACAATTAAACACAATACACCCGTCATCAAAGACAGCAATGGCCGGTTAAAAGGTACATTTGCTTTTCGTTGCAGCTGTTTATTTGATTGTCATTACAGATACAGCCACACAAACGGTCAGCCATCTATACACTATGACTGGTTCCTGTGACTGGTCTCTTTTCTATTTCTTTTCTAAGGTATGTTAGATATGACCAGTTTCCAGTCATTCAGTGTGAGAAGTTGGAAAACTGATCACCAAACCAGCAAGTGTTTCAATCTCCAGCCTGCTTGCCTGTTTGATGCTGAGCAGCGACGGCTCTCCAGCGGGCCTCTGTTCAAGTCGTAGTTTAAGGCATTCGTGAATGACGTTGAGGAGGACTCTGCACAATACGAGGAAGGCTGGCCGGAAGGATGGGAGATCCATCTCTATCAGGTCCTTCCAGGACACCTGGTCGGCTCCGAGCTTTGGATCTGTGGGATGGCTGCAGGATAAGTGGCGCGACAGCTCTGGCAGGTAGTCGCTGTAGAGCATGGGGTCCGGGAAGTCTGCGAACTGCAGGTGGAAAAACACGAAGGTAATTCAGCATGTTCTGCAGAACACTATTTCCTATTGGAAACACAACAGTCTGATAAATTAACAGTATTAAAACTTGACTTATGGTTCCTCTGCAAAGATGCAAATTTGAAATTTCCATCCTGACATGACCTGGAAGGCTCACTGTGGCTTTTTAGCTACAAGGTCTTTTAATGGAAATGTCAATAATTAAGTGTGCCAAGTGCTATTGAAGAGCGTGTGGCCGTCCCATCCCAAGAGCAGCATAAACCCTACTACTCCCCAGTATTTGGAGTAGGGTAACAGTGTGCTCTTGTATTAAATATGTCTAAAAACAGTCAATCTCTTTACACAGTCTCTCCTCAAGTCAAGCTGTTTTTCTGTCAAATGTGAAGTTGGTGCATTGGCAGTTTTAACACTATGCAAGGTCACACACGAACATCTGCAGAGGTGCACACACTCGAGGCAGACGATGAAATTTAGGTCACACTGACCCTAGCGGAATAACAGAAAGCAACACTTGGCCTTTGCAAGTTCTGTTCAGATCTCCTTCGTGCTCTATGACACAGCATCGTAATCAGATTCACCAAACCAGCGTTTCAATTCTTTCTAAAAACACTTGTGGGTGTTGTCTTATCCAACCTGAATGGTCAAAACACACAATATTTTAACAGTGATTAACTGTTGCTCTCAACTCAATAAAAGTCTCTTTTTCCCCTCTCAATATGCCAACACATCCTCAGCTGTTTATAGCATGGGCTCAGATTTCTCGTAAGATCCCAACAGTGATAACTGCCCCACATGATGTCCACTCTGGGTCCTAATGAAATTACAAACATTTGCACTTTTACAAATTATACAATTAGCTATTTGACTGCATTTCTTGTCCACAAACACACAGAATAATAGTGCAGATGTGACTGTGACAGTGAATACAGCTATTAAAACAGAAAATTATATTCATCTGAAATTACCAGCTTATATTGTTGTGTGCTTTGTACTAATTTACTTTGTCTTGTAAATTCATACTGCATCCAGTTTGATAGGAAAGTGCCACAGCATGCTTCAGGCTGCAGCTCTGCTTTAATAAACTTAAAAGCAAAATTAGCTTTCCCCAAAAAATGAATTGCAGTTGATTATCCTGAACAGACATTAAGGCAAAACCGCTGTGGTTGTCCATAATTGGCATACAAGCTAGACTTTAATGAGGGGCTCAGCCAGTGGCCATCTCTGTAATCACATCTAATAAGATGTCATAAAATGCAATACAAAACGTTGTCCCAATGTCTCACAGCCTGAGATAAGGTTTCATAACAGTATTCCTCTATTTATAATTTATATATGTGATTTTTAAATTAAACGCTGGAGGTGGTTTTTGGTCATTTATGTTTCTGTGCGTGTGCACATCAGTCATCAAAAGAAGGAGGAGAGGCCAATTTTTTTTTAACTACTACATGGATTTTAGACGTCCCCTGGCTTAGCTGTAATAAAGCTGTCAGGTTTATTTTCGTTATGTTTAATGCAAGATAATTTATGACGAATTATTAATGACAGCCTCACCTCCAGTGCAGGAGTGTGTTGGAGCAGCGCAGCTCTGGACCGCTGAAGAGAGCGATCCATCAGCTTGTGCAGTCTGAGGATCAGTTTACGCAGTCCCATCTGTTTCAGAGCTTTATCCACAAATGGTCTGTAGATGGCTGTGGGGCAGAATACTCCTCCACTGACAGACGCTTCTACGCTTCCTGAAGTAGCGGCTGGGAGAAACTCTTCTGAACACATTCGGGCAAATGTACGAGTCAGGTTGGGAGACAGCTCTCCCTCTACTACAGACACCGGTACTCCTTCCTCCTCCTCCTCCTCCTCCTCCTCCTCCTCAGCGTCCCTGTCCTCCCCATCGCTTTCAGCCGTAAAAGTGGCTGTCGAGTCATTCTCATCTTCCTCGTTCTCTTCTTCTTCATTTCCACGGGAGCAGCGGGGCGAAGGGATCTCAAAGACAGGCCACCCGATACGGGATAGATCATGAAGGCCCAACACAGTGGCCATAACACGCAGCTTCTGATTGAGGTCCTGGGTGATGTTGAGCCACAGACAGAGCGCCTGCACCCTGCCCTGAAAGTCTCGTTCTGCATACTTTTCATAGTCTCTCTGTAAGGCCTGCAAAGAGGGGTACAGAGCTTCCACAGACTCCAATAATCCCATAACATGCTTGACCTGCTCGAAGGCGAGTCGCTGGCGTTGAAGGTGATCCCTGCAATCAGTGCCAGAGCCTAGCGGCTCCGCTGCATTCATCGCTGATGAGGGGCTGGCACTGAAGCCCCAGGGATCTACTCCACAGTGGTTGGTCTCTGCTACAGCAGGCCTCTCCTCTCCACAGACTAGATCTGGGACACTCTGATAGTCCCCCTGCATTATTTGTGACCCCAAACACTGAGCGCCCCTCAGGCTATCATAGTTGACCTTAAAATGCAACACGTCATTGATGATGTCAGGGATAGCTTGGCGGGCAGTGAAAAGAAACAGATCCTGGTCGCCGGTGGAACGCCGTGCATGCCATGCCTGTAGTTCCAACCAGATGAACTCAGTGTTGTGAAGCATGAAGGGCATGTTCTCCAGGCCTCTCTGCTCCTTCTCCTTCCTCTTGGAGGACATAGATGTGAGCTTGAGCAGCAGCCGCAGAGTTTCAAAGAACTTGAGACGGTCAGCAGGACAGTCTGTCCTGGAGGTCTGGCGGTGAGTTCGGGCAATAAGGGGCACGGACACAGGAAGTTTGCCGCTGCTGCAGCCCAAGCTCAAGTAATGCTTCCTGGGATCCATGTTGACGGCAAAAGGGCTCGACTTTGAGAGTGGATCCAGCATGAACGAGCCTTCGATGATCTTCTTGTGGTCTCTCTCAGTGGAGCGCAGCGTGGCCCTGTGCTTCTTGTTCTTCTTGTCCTCGGGGGTCTCTGCTGGCTTTGGAGTCTCTCTCGGGACGGTTAGGTTGACGTCCGCTAGAATTAAAAAAAACAGAGTTAGTACAATGCAGATGAACTGCATTTTTAAGATGTTTTCCGTAGATTCCTCTGCCAAAAAGCCTTATTAACTTACCCTTGTTTGGAGACCGACCGGCACTTCTCGTCTGGCTGTTTCTTTGGTGTTTTCCAGACATGCGTTTCATCTGACGGGGGGTACAAGGAGGTGATGGGTTATACAGGGCCTCATCTTCTTCGCTGGGAGGATCCCAGGATTCATCCACCTCAGACTTCTGTTGGGAAGCATCTTCCACTCGCTTGGCCTGCCTGCCAACGTTGAATTACCAACAGAGAGGACAAACTATTGACATGGTCTGGATTTGCATATTTACAACAACAAAAAGCACTGTTTCTGGAAGAAATGCTACATGCTTGAGCAAAATGAAACTATTAAGGTCATAGCACAAAACAAAACCTAAGAAATGTGTGTACAAGGTCAAACAGTGCCGTCTGCATACTTTGCACCCACAACAGTGTGTGCGGCAAATCTCTTCTAATTCCAGGGCAGACAGGTTGCTAAAGTGCTGCTAGACTGAACGTCTGCTGCTACCTACAGCGGAGCTGTGTGTCGTCTGGAGTCTGACTGGCTGCCTCCTAAATGTATAGGAGCAACGCTCTGTGCATGACCAGCATAATAAGCTACAGGCACCCTCCCTTGGTCTAGGTAAACATAATAGCTCAACCAGACAGAGAGAAACAGTAACCCTCATCAATTCTGTCTGCTAAGTCATCAACCACAACGCACAGGTTACACAGATTACAAGGAGGCTGAGACTCGCTCCCTCAGCTGCGCAGACGCTGTTAGACTGTACAAACACAGGGCTAACACAAAAACATCACATCATTTTCTTGAGGTTATATTAACTCTTAGAACAAAAATGTTACCATAAGGGATTGTGGATTGTAACGTGGAGTTCAAACGCGGAAGCTGACGAACAGACACAGAAGCCAGTCGCTTCTAGTTCTGCAGAAAGGAAATACTTGAAACACTTCCTTCTGGGAAAAAAAGATTTTAAAAAGCGGCACGCCTTTCCAGATTACAATGTCAAAGCATTGTTCACTAATGCCTTTCTGAGGGTTTTTTAATAGGATTAAAGCGAAAGGTTAGAAGGTCAAACCTCGCCAAAGAAAGAAAAACGGGAGAAAAAAAAGAGAAGGGGAATGAAAAAGGGCGATATCTACGCTGGCCGCCATGTGTCCCTTCAAAGATCGTCATCTGACAAAGAACGGCATTCCCCAACACGTGCCTGTTCGCATCTGTAGGTGCAGCTGAAAGGGTCAACTCTGCGCGACTTTCACTGGGGGAGTGGGTGTTAATCGAGGGGAGGGGGTCGTGTGGAATTCACTTGCTTAAGCTTTTCAAGAGGTTCTATTGCCCATCTGCCCCACAGCAGAGTCTGTCTGTCTCTCTCTCTCCGCACACACAATCTGGAAGCAGCTGGGGGGGCTACATGCAAGGAGATCGGACACCTGCTGCAGATCCTACGTGTGCTAATCAAAACTTTATTAAAGCCCTTTATACCACTATTACTGCTACCTTACAATATACAGATTACGTATCCAGTATAACCATAATAGTGGGACTAGGGTGCATTCATGTAAAGGGTCTCAAATTTCTAACGTTTCCAGAGGCTCGTTTTGTTGCGGAACGGCTTTGATGTCAACAACAAAAGAGGCCTAAAGAAGTCAGGTTAGGACATATTTCTGAAACTGTGTCACGGATTGACAGCGTTATCTCCAGTGGTATGAAAACATTCTATGGACTAAGATGTTCAAGGTGTGAGCATTAGCTATTATTTCATTTTTTCGTGTGTGTGTGTTGACAGGTTTTGTTTTCAGATCTTTGGAAAATAAATGTCTTCGCTTTAACGTGGTAGCCCTTCGCATTTGTTTCTATTATGCCTGTGATCCAGCACCGAATCTGTGCAAAAGTAGTGACAACAGCACGGCAGAGTTAACCACAACAGTCTTGAAAGTACACGCTAACACTTGCAGGAAAGTACACTGGTTCCACTATGAGTGTATTGTATGAGAAATTGTGAAGGGGCTTGTTCTGCAGGAGCAGCACATAACAGCGATCTTTTCAGCCCAGACACAAGCAGGCACAGTAAGCAATTTTCTGTGTTACAATACAGCACTAAACGCCCCAACAGACTAATCGCTGTAGTTTTGCAATGGAAATTGATGCAAGCACCAGGAAATTACATCAGGAAAGGAGATACAGTAAATGCTGCAAAAAAACGCAACTAAGCGTTTTAAAAACCTGTTGTGCTACTGAACTCCAACTGCGTGCGTCACGATTGTGATCGTATTGTGTGTAAGGCTGTAAATGTTCCAAAAGGTAGGCGTGCAAGTGCTGTCTCAGGACAGAAATAGTCCATACATGTGAGAGGGATTGAGACCAAGTTTAAAAAAGACACTTCTCTACGCAGAACAGCATGACTAAATCACTCAGGAATGAAAGCGGAACCAATGACGCCACCACCGACGGTTGTTTGTTAGGTTGCCATGAGACACTTCAAGCACAGATTGTGCTGTTGCAGTAAATGCTACGCAAATTCTTCTTTGGATTCCTCAGCCTACTCGCAGACTGCACAGAGAAAAGTTCCCGGCCTCTATGTCCTGTAGTTAACCATGGCTGCACTGTGGTCTTCAAGCTGTCCCTGCCTGGCTGCCACTAGTGAATTATCACTGCAGATGGTGTCTGACTGCTCTCAATGGCTCATCTGATGGCTCATTGGGGCTCCAATAAAGGCCAGTGGAATGCTAGAGCCCCCAGGCAGAAACACAGAGTGAATAATAAACAGCACAAAATCGAGACTCCTTTCTGTATAGCGACTGAAGCAGTGATACCGAGGGCTGCCAGAGTCAGGGGGGGCCTGACCTTTGACACCAACCATCCACACTATTGTACCAGCAAGGGGCACACTATTGTATAGCTGTGACACGTGGCCCGTGAGGCCCACAGCTGAATACCACACAGCTGGTTAGTGAGCACACTTGCACACAATGCCCGAACTAAAGGGGATTTTTTTAGAGAGAGGAAAAGGAGGAGAAGGTGGCTGGGGTTTTGCAAGAGCACACTTTTCTCTAATTAGGTCATGCTGGCAAAACTGATGATTGGTGGGCTAAATTCAGCCGCTGATTACCCCCTACTGCAAACGCTTGTGTATGCCGGCTACTAATTTCAGCTTGTAATTAAATGCGGACGGTATAATAAAAAAGAATGTGCACATGCACCCTACTCACAGGTTATGCGTCCGACAATATTCATCTCTGACCTGCGGGCAATCCCTGATAAACTGGCAAAGCTGAAGCAGCGAGCAGTTTGTGCACCATAAGCTGACAGAAATCAGAAACAAAGAACACAAAGTACTTGACCACACCCTTGTCTGGAACGGAGTGACATTACCAGGAGTGGACCTCCCAACCTTGCCTACATGCAAACAGTGCATGCACAGCAGAGGAGTCGGCTTCTGCAAGGCACGGTGCTATCGGCAAACAGCCATTTTAATTAATAACAATCAGAAGGCTGGTGCCTTACATAACACTGATGTGTTTACCATCTGCTCTGAAAGTGCTTGCTGTAACATACAAGGAACATCCTCAGCCTAAGTAAAGACACGGACCTTGCGGAACCGGTGTTAGCTCACTCATCAATCACATGTCGAACGTATCTAAATGTATCTAAATGTAGACACCGTTTACAGACGGTGGGTTGTAGCCCGAGCTGAATGGTAAATGGAGTATTGACATGTTTTTCACCTTATGTGGGTTGCATCACAAATGCCGTGAAGGCAGCGCTCTGCTCTGCCTTTGAAATTTAATCTGAAACTGCAGAGAGTCATAGGCAACACATTTTTTAGTTTCCACCAGCTCCTCCTGCAGCTGTGCACATTACAACTGAACAAACGAAACAGGCTGACAAGCATGTCACTCTCGAGTACTTTCATCTGCTTCTTTATCATTTTCCATCTCACATGATCTATGATCTTACCTCGGAAGCCTACTAGTAACATCGGCCGTCGCAGTCGAGTAGTTACAGAGATGCCATTGTTCGAACGGAAGTGACAGATGAGAGTGACAGAATGTGAGGGCGTTCGTTTTTCTCTCTGAAGCAGGTGTGGGCAGAGATAGGATGCACATAGGAAATGCTAGAGGACAGTCCATCTGTATTCTGCAGCCTGTGCTCTTGGCAAACGCAGGCCTTAATGAGTTCTACCCGATGAGCGCCTCCAGGGCTCCAGGCAGCTATCAACTGCGCATACACACACGCAGTACACCACATCCTGAAATCTCTGGAATGCTAGTTAGCCACAATGTCTTCAGACCGACTGAGAATTTATTGACAAAGGACCTCTGTGCTTGCAAGGATGGTGATAGCCTTCACATAACTCATCTTTCGCAAATGGTTCGAATTATTCTCACTTGCGTTGAGTGTGCACACTCATTGGGGGGGTGAGGACTAAAAGAAAACAAATTTTTGCATGTCATGAGGACTCTCATTTTAGTCCGAAGTTTGGCGCGCTGCTGTTTACCTGCAAACTCTGCAGCTTCGGCCATGCAACGTTCATTGTTTGCAATGTTTTGTGTGTTTGTATGACAACCAAGCATGAGTTACCTTTCACCCCACAAAAAAAAAAGGGAGCAACGTGGGTACAAGCTAGGACAAACACAAGTGGACTAATCCTGCAACAACTTCGGACACTGTCACACTCAGGGGATCTGCATGGCCCACGTCTCATTATTTTCCAATCTGCAATAAAGTCGGGCAGGAATAACAGTAACAGGGCCAGTGTTGCACAATCACGCAAGCTGTTTGTGTATCCATTACGACTGAGTGGCCACAAGAGCGCAAGGTAAAAACAAGTGGCCGGTGCTCAAACATTACACAGAAACAAAATCCCGGTTATCTGCTCAAAATACAAAGAAAAACCGGGATTACGGCAGATGACGAGAGCTGATCCAGGCAAACAACTGCATGTGAGGACAGGGGAGGAAGCGAGGGGAAGACACAACAGCGGATTCCTGATGGTCTGTCGCCAGCGGTCAGGGGCAAACACTGCGGCATTTCGATTACGAGATGCGCACGTATTTCAAAACATCTCATGATTGTCTACATGAATGCATTCTCCCGAAAAGCTGCAGACACGTATCGCCCAGTGCCACTGCTTTATCTGAACACTTGCGAACACATGCTGTATAGTGAAACGTGAATTGATGCGGACGTTTGCAACATGCTGTCCTTTAAACCGACGCCCAAAAAGATTTCAATAAAAGTGAAAATCGGACAGAGCCAGTGAGCAAAACTAGCGTTAGGTCCAGCTACGGGATTAACAATAACAGTGGAGCAACATGCTAACTAGAGCCTGCGAAGTTTCTGCTTCGTTGTTATGATGAAATGCACAGCCTGTCGACTTTAAATTACCAACAACCCAATTACAAGCCCACATTGCAAAACAATGTGTCTTAACTTCAACTCCGCGAACTTGTGGGTGAACAATAAATTGACAAGCGACAGCTAAAAAGAAGACGTCAGCTAGCTCTTCTCTCTGACATGTTGCACTGTAACGGCGGTTTACAACTCTCCGCAATGTTTTACCTTATCATTTGGCGAGCATTTTGGCTTTCTCTCTAGCAACCGAGAATCAGCAGAAGCAAATGCGTGAGAGGAAAGTGCCCGCAAAACGTTGCTCCAAAAAGTTTACAAGTCCGGGGGTTGCAAAAAGCATTAACTGCACGCGTACCACTATTTGCCAGGAAGTGGATTTGTACGCGATGCGCAAGCGCTCCTATGGAGCCCAGCGCGGTGTCACGTTCAGCTCCCTATTTGGCAACTGCGAGGTCCTGATGGTGAAGTGTCTGTTCAACAAATTCGCATACCTGCTCGGCTTGTTACGGTCTGGAGGCTCCATAGCAAAGCGGTGGCTTCTTGTTCCTAGCCGTGCATGGGCTATACCATGTCTGAGCGAGTCCAGATGCACTTTGCACTGATAGATCTCTGCAAAGGTGGTGCGTTTGTGTCTCTTTGGAGCACTTTCTATCCGCCGGCACAGTTGACTCTCGCTTGTGCGTATGCCGTCGCCATCTTTCCAACGTTCATTGAGGAGGAGTGCCACAGCCTTGCATTGCTACGGCAACCCGGTTAGGTCATGCACGGTCATAACTGTGCGGAGCCCTTATTATCCAGTCTATGGCGGGACGCTTATTTTTTTTTATCCCCGGTGTACAGTCACAATGAATCACGTATGATGTGGCCACCTCTTGTCCGATCTCCTGACTTATCGACTTTAAAAATCACTTGACAGCGCTGTGAAAACCCTAAAAAATAACTTACAGATGGATGCTTTGGCTCATTTTAATTATTCATGAGGGAAGTGTGTCAGAGGGCAGAGTATTTGGTGGTGGTGTGAGAAAAAACACCTGCTCTTAAATGTGGCTACTACATATTGAACGGTACTTCGTTATGTTGTAGTTTTCTTATTCGATCTCTTATCATAATTACCTTGCAGTTTATACAACTACCCATAGTTTAAATTTTTAAATGTAATTCAACATTTGTTTGGTGCCTTGTTAAAATATCAAACCTGTCTCCATCTTATACAGTTTAGAAGTTAATCTTATTTAACTTTAAATGACCTGATCCACTACACCGAACATTAGAGGGACAGTGGAGCTCATTCTCCAGCAGACCGCTCCCACAGTGAATGCTACATAACTTGTTTTATACCTTACTTTATCCAGCTGTTGTTTTTGCAACAACTAAGCTAGAATGACCAAGCACTTTCCCTGTGATTCATTAAAGTCTGTCTAAGTATAAGTCTATTTATACGGGCAGGAATCATTGCTTTTCACTGCTGCTGTGCCTGTACATTATGCATGTGACAAATAAATACTTAAAGTGACCAAGGAGATGGCTGTGATGTTCAAAAAAGCCAGGACTACATTAAACACCATTTGCCTTATTGGAAAGGGGTGGGATAAGTCCTCTTCAGCAACAGACTGGACTATTAAACCACCGTTATCTGCAGAAAGCAATATTTTCTGCATCTTGACAAAGCGTACACTAATGTGAGCAACAAGGTGTTTCTTTCATCAGTCTGTTGTGGCTTGTGCAGTAGTTTTTTGAACTAGGGGGCTATAGCAAAATTAATAATTAATTAAATTTAATCAAATCATACCAAATGTGTTACAGTATCCGTAGCCAATTTATCATCCATATTGATATATGGATTATTTATTATTTATTATATACATGCATTTTCTGTGGAAATGAGTTGTAGGCTAGGTTTGGTCTCGTTGGTTAAATTTCTTTTTGCAGGGATAAGAACGGTGAGGCTTTTCTTATAACCTGCAGGAAGTGATGTCTGCCTATGTCAAAGTCAAATATGCCTTCTTCTCTGTTTTTCTTTAAAATAGTTTATTTCCATTTAAATTTCTGACTGACCCACAGCCCAAAATTCTTCTTACAGAAATGCAATGACACATCAGATTTCTTAGCATTTCTGTCATTTCAGTTTCATCGCTTCACACAGGAGACCCAGTTAATGTGCTCTTGACATAGATTACAGCTGAAAACATTGACATGGAAACAACCTTTGTGAACCATAACTTGCCGTTGTCGGGAAATTCAGGTAAAACAGGTGAGAGTCAATGACACACCGATGTGTTCAACACTGTGTATTATTCGCATACACTAAATCTCGCAACTTTAATTTTATTCGTATAGCCTCAAAAACACAAACAATTTGTCTCAAGATGCTTTACAGAACCCAGCCTGGGGGTCTGAGGCAGTAAACATACTGTCATTGCTGTTTTTTGGTCATGGATTATAGTGGCTTAATTGATGGACATTAACTCATGAATCAGTTTATGTGTTCGCCTTCACATTTATTTATGGCAGCAGTTATTTTATTCATTGTTATTTGAATGAAAGTTTTGAATCGGTATATTAGTAAGATGCAATTGGTTTATTTGCATCAAGTCCTAAATGAAAGCTTCCAATTAAATATCAGTTCCTAACTTATGAACACTCTGCATCTACGAAATGTTTTCTTCACTGTTTTTGTTTAAAATTGCTTATTTTCTTTTAAATTTCCAACTGACTTATGTAAAAGAATTCCTCTCTCGGAAAAAACATATGTTTTAATTTGTTCAGGATCAGCTGTTCACACAAAACCCAGTCAAACTGCTCTTAATTTACATAGCAAGGGAAAACACTGACATAAAGACATGTCAAAACAGCTTATGCAAACCAAAACTTGCAGCTGTGAGGAAATTCAAGTTAAAGTGGTGAGAGCAATGTGTTCAACATACTGTATTATTTGCACATGGCAAATGTTGAAACATACTCTGTTCTTCTGTTGCTTTTTGCTGTTAAAGCTGATGTTTTTCATGTAGACCAGTTTGATACACAGAAACTATAACCTATAAAGGGTCATGTCGTATGTTTGTTTTTTCTTCTTGAGCTCATGAAGTGATGCACCAAAATCATAATAATGATTTTTCACCAAAAAATAAATGGTAAGCACAACCACATTAGCATATCTAGCCTAAAGGTTGTTAAGCTGTAATATCAGATTGAAACCAGTAACAAAATACAGACAAACACCAAGAGAAAGTGGCCTTTAAATGACCTTTTGATTCAAAACTAGATTTTAACAAAAAATGTACAGTAAGTGACTAAGACCGTGCGTGATTAAAAATTATAGTAACACTTTTTGTTCATTTAAATGGTCTATACATCCTATTTGTGTGGTAGTGCACGATGTGCTGTGATGCATTGACAGATTTGACACATTTTCTCTCCACATTCATGTCCTAGTACTTGACCACTTACGGCTGAAACCGTGGGACCTGATGTTCAGTGCCTACCAGTTCTGCGGCTACATCTACACCAGCTGTTTTAATCAAGTTGCTGAGTGCATGAACATGTACACGAGAAAAACAGTGGCCGTCAAGATCCTGAGGAAGAGGGCGAGTGATTCTCAGGAGCCCAGGGAGGTAGATTCTTTGAGTCACATGTCATGACTTGCAGACTGAGATGATACATCTGACTTGCCCATTAATTGTAAGTCAGGTGTATCATCTCTATCATGTGTTGCGTTTTCTCTGCAGCTGACAGTGCTTAAACAAATGGAAAGGCTTAGTCCTGTCAACATTGTTCATTTCTTTGAGGACTTTAATTACAAAGGGCATACTTGTCTAGCCTTTGAAAAGCTAGACATGAGACTACATGACCTGCTGCAGAAGAGGCGCGACAAACCGCTCTCTCTTGCGGAAATTAAACCCATTACTCAGCAGGTAAGTATATTTAATCATTTTCACCTTCTAATAATGATAACAGATCTTGTGATTTCTGTGCCAAATATGTATCACGGCAACTATACTTCTTCCTCTGTACTTGTAGTTGCTAAACGCCCTCGAATTTCTGAAGGATGCCGGCGTCATACATACAAATATTAAACCACATAACATTATGTTGGTGAATCATAAAGACCAACCCTTCCGAGTCAAACTCACTGGCTTTGGTAGAGCCATCCAAATTGCTGACATTAAGCGGCATGCAGTCACGCAGGTCTTTGGATACAGGTTGGTTTGCAAAGTCATGTCCATCTTTTATCATCTCATCTAAAGCTTCCAATTATTATTAATTTATAAAACTGTGCAGGAAGTAATTGTAAATATTGGCTCTTGTCTCCCAACCCAGGTCTCCTGATGTTATTCTGGGCCTTCCTGTCTCAGCATCCACAGATATGTGGTCTTTGGGTGCTGTTGTGGCTACCATGTATCTCGGCAGCCCACCTTTCCCTCACCGTTGTCCGTATTACCTGGTATGTCATCTTATATATTTAGACTGAGGGGTAAGGCATATATCAAAAACTAACAAAATGTCCTTCGGATTCAAGTAACTTTATGCACATATTCTCCCTACAGATGAAAACTCTTGTGGAGACTCTGGGTCAGCCAGAGGACGCGCTGCTAAATGAAGGTACCAGCTCCCTGCTGTATTTCAGCTGCGACCGGTCGGACTCTGGAAACTGTGCATGGAGGTTCAAGGTATGCAACTGTGTCCTTACCTTCAAGTGGACCAAATAGTTTTGGTATGATTGCATGTAAATCCAAAGATTGTTGCAAAATATATGTAATCTGCTTTTTCAGACACCAGAAGAGCACAGGGCTGCAACTGGGTACCCACCACTGATTTACAGAGGCAAATATATCAAGGTTGACAGTATTCAAGACCTCACAAAGGTAGGGGTTCCTTGTTGTACCATGTATGTAACTGCTGAACCAATCCATTTATGTGTTAGCAACTTGCTGTTTAGGATTCATAAACGCATTTGTAAATGCAGGTGAACCCCGATTTGAACCCATGTGAGGACAGGCTAACATTTGCCAGCCTTCTGAGCATGATGCTTCACATGAACCCTTACAATAGAATCACACCAAGCGAGGCTTTGACGCACCATTTTTTGACTCGGCACCATTTTTTTGAAACGGCTGACGACGCCCCATGTAACGCTCCTACTGAAACTACTGGCGGTCCTCCAGATATTACTTCATCTGAAGCTCCTTGTGAAGCTCCAGCTGCAACTGTTGGGGATGCTCCAAGTGTAGCTCTAGCTGAAAGTGCCAGTGAAGTTCCTGGCAAAGCTCCCACTGAAACCACAAATGAAGCTACTGGCGAAGCTGCTGGTGAAGTAACTGGTGAAGCTCCTTGTGAAGCACCCGCTGAAACTACTGGTGGTGCTCCTGACATTACTTCTTTTGAAGCTCCCAGTGAAGCTCCTACCAAAAATACTGGCAATGCTACTGATATTACTTCTGCAGATCCTAGTGAAGCGTCTCCTGCAACTGTTAATGATGCTCCAGGTGTAACTCTTACTGAAGCTGCTGGTGAAGCTCCTGCCAAAGCTCCTACTGAAACTACCTCTGATGCCCCTACTACCAGTGGAGCTCCTTGTGAAGCTCCCACAGGTGTAACTCTTGCTGAAGGTGCTAGTGAAGCTCCTTGTGAAGCTCCCACTGAAACTACCTCTGATGCCCCTGACATCACTTCCAATGGAACTCCTTGTGAAGCTCCCACCGAAAACACAGATGGAGCTACTGGTGAATCTGCTGGTGAAGTGACTGGTGATGCTCTTTGTGAAGCTGAAACTGAAGCTGCAACTGAGGAAACTTGTGACACTAATGGTGAAACTCTTAATGAAGTTACTGGCAACACAAACACCCGGAGGACACTTGAGAAAAGAATCAGAGAATTTGCCAACAGGTTGTCTAAAGTTCATTGTTGCTGTTGCACTGCAAATGCTGTTGAATGAGTGTCATCATTCATCATAACTTTTTATAATTAGTTATTAAATAAACAATGAATAAATAAACCGATGATTTTTTAAGCTGCCAACAAAAAAGTCATTGCAGAAGCAAACATGTGGCATTGCAGTTGCAGCAGGAGCAGGAAGGGTTTTAGCTTTGGTAAGAACAGGAGCAAAGTGTTAATAGGTGACTATATTAGAAGAGTATGTAGAATTTTTGATTGTGTTAATTTGTGTAATGACACAACTAAGAAGTCCAATCATATTGTCTGTCATCTACTCATGTATCAAACAGAAAACTGAAATGGAAATTTACTTTGTTATCTTCTCATTTTGAATTGTAACAAACATTTTTGGTAAAAGTTTGACAATGACAGTGGATGCAATTTATGGAATCATCAGTCTGTAAAGTACAATATTGCTCCTTCTCCAGGGATGATGCTACACAGAGGTACTGTTTCTTCCATTTCACACTTAACTAACATTCACTTTAAAACTTTATGAAAATGTACTGTCCATTTTCATACGCACATGTAATGTACGTGTCCTACTTCCAAAATTCACTGTCTGAAACTTTCTCTTAACACAATCTCTTCCCCAGTCACAAATATTACACTATTTGTATGTGCACTATAATCTATATCCATATTCCTGCAGTTGCATATAATGAACTGAACAGAGGCACATAGTGACAGTGTGGTATTGACATGTGGTCTAATTTTTAACCTCAAGAAAGGTATATGTTTTCTGTCCACAGTTCAGTCCTGTTATTATATGTCATCTAATCTTTGTCCTTTCTTTGTGTAATCCAACACATATACCAGTCAGCCACAACATGAAAACCTCTGACAGGAGAAGTATCTTGAGACAATGCAGTGCTCTCCTGGGAAACATTTGGACCTGGCATTCGTGTAGATGTTACTTAGATATGTACTACACCAGACCAGGCACCACCACCCCATAGCAATGACACACATTGATGGCAGCAGCCATCCCCAGCAGGATGCAGCCGGACACAGACACACACACACACAAAAACGTTTCAGGAACAACTTAAAAAAAACAAAACAAAACAAAAAAAACATGAAACAGCACAAGGTGTTGACCTGGCCTCCAAATTCACTAGATCCTAAACTGATCCACAGAGGCCCATCCCCTCAATCCATAAGACCCAAAGATCACCACTAACAACGTTGCATGTATAGTGTGATCGCATGCCTGGATATTGTGAATATTTTTTCTTCAAAACCATTGAACTGATCCTGCAATGCTCCAAGACCTTTTCAAATATTGAGATGCTCCTCTGAGTGTGTATTGTAATTTCAGAACCACATTTTCCAAATGCTTTTGTCCTTTGAGAAGGAGGGTGCGACATAATAAAGAGCTTTCATTTCCTCATATTTAGATGTGAATACTCACGTGATACACATGTGATAATGGTGTAACACTGACAAGACGCGACCTGTCTTTTTGGGAGGTAACATTTTGATGTCATAGCCTTTTGCACCACCACCCTGAGAGGACAACCCAAACCCACACACACACCTCGTCTGTGGAGTTGCAGCTAAACTATGGCCCCCATGTGGCTGAAACTGAGTGACCATGAGTGGATCATGGCCCATCATTGCATGGGTCAACATGGGTCCATGGAAGATATCTTGCATACATTTTTATTAATAGTAATAAAAAAATATGTTCATTATGATCATGTATTTACAAAATCCATAATTATTTATTATGGAAACAATCATTTATTAATAAAAAATGACTAGATATCACTAAAATGTCAAGTAACTAACTAACTAATTAGCTAAACAATGTTTTGATTGTGTTCTTTTTGTTAAGTTGTGATAATTATGACAGATATTTATTTTTTTTAGCAATATATAAAATTTTATAGTATCTGTGCCCGAGAAATCACTTTCAGCTGAGTTACCTATTACAAACACGTTACAGTAGTACAGTAAGGTATGTTCTTTCTTAGTTTTTTAATATGACATATAAATATAAAATTTCAAGTGTGGATTTATTGCATGTCAACAGTACTATTACAATATCTTTATCTCTCTCTCTCTCTCTCTCTCTCTCTCTCTCTCTCTCTCTCTCTCCCTATATATATATATATATATATGTATATATGTATATATATATATATATATAAAGAACTTAACTTAAAAAATAATAAAATAAATATTCAATTTACTCGATTGTAAATTTAATATTTTTTTAAGGAAAAAATGCCATGTGGTATTTGATTATAGTCAGCCATATTGATTTTAGGCCTGAAAACAGCCAAAATACCAACTATGATTCCTGTCAACTATGCCAAACACAAAAAGTTTCGCAATTATACATTAACAAACATGCAGTATGTTTGTCCAAACCAAAGTGTTGAATATGAGCCTGAATCGTTTTTACATTAGGCACCTGATTCTTTACGGCCTAGTTTTGTGTTCTCTGAAACGCTCTAAGTCTGCGCATTTGGGCGTTTCGTCGGTCTCTTCTTGCCTTGTGTCGTAACAATAGCTCGGTATCATTTCTCGATTGTTTTGAATAGAAACTGAGAGACATCAGAACAGGCCTGACTACCTGAGAGGAGAGAAAAGGAAGTGCTTACGTCACTCGGACGTTGCCCTCGCCACATCACTTGCTGCCTTCACTGCTCATGTAAAGCTCGGAGATTCAGCCACCGATGTAACACGTTGTTTTCGTTTCAGACAGTTATACCAGTCTGAAAGCTGAAGATTAGCAGACGACGCCTTTATGTGATTTTCTTCTGGCACCTTTCTTACATAATTTCTCTTAATCCATTCAGGGTGTAGTAAATAAACAAATTCGTGTCGTCGTGTAGGTGTAATATTTCCGACTGCACCTGAAAGCCCCTTCTGTCACGGCAGGTTTCACCGAGGGGGAAACAAGATCCTCATTGAGCTTTGTCTTTGACAACATCCCCTCGCTGAAAGACATATCTCTCTGGCACACAGACACGTGAGGCGGCGAAATTAATAACGCTACTTTATTATATTGCAAACGTAAGAAGCGAGGTGATAAACCTCTTAAAAAATGCTCCAGTCTCTAGCCAGCAATTCTTGCGTGCGTTTGATACAGAATCACAAATCGACGTGGTATTTTGCGTCTTTGGTGTTGGGGTATCTGCTCTATCTCGTCTTCGGCGCCGTCGTCTTCTCCTCGGTCGAGCTGCCGTATGAAGACGCCCTGCGCCAGGACCTGAGGGCCCTCAAGACACAGTTCCTCCAGGACAACGACTGTCTCTCCGAGGAGCGTCTGGAGCAGTTTCTGAAGAAAGCGCTGGAGGCCAGTAATTATGGGGTGTCCATTCTCAATAACGCCTCGGCCAACTGGAACTGGGACTTCACGTCTGCGCTGTTTTTCGCCAGCACCGTGCTGTCCACCACAGGTAGGTGTCGGTCACCTCTCAGGCTGGACGGGGACAGGTGATGCTCCCGCAGCCGACCAGGTGCGCAGCAGCAGTTTTAGTGAAGAAAAATAATCATATCTGCAGTTATTTTAACAAAAGCGTGATCAGTGCCCCTTCAGTAATCACTTTCATTTGTGTGACATTCGCTTTCGTTCATGAAAGCCAAGGTTAGTCATGTCTAACGTGTTTTTAGCTTCATCCATAATTTAAAAAAAAAGAAAAAAATAGAAGTGAGTCTACCCTTTACCTTATCTTTGGTTATATAAATAAGATAAAGTTCCCGTCTTGCGTTGACAATCAGCTCTGCCTCAGGGCACAACCTTTGATAAATATTATAAAAAAGAACAAGCCCTTTTGGAAAGTGAACCTTTGGTGACATTGTGTCTGTGTCAACATCGCCTTTGTCTTAACCCTAAAGGCACGTATTCTAATTCGGTCCAATGACTTAGACTTAGTTTGTATAATTTCTGTTTAACTCTTCCACTGGGCCCTATATGGGACAGCAGTGGCTTTTTGAACCAATTACAGCTCTGTCCACGAGTTGTGTTCGAGCAAAAGCTGCATGCAGCATGTTGTTGGAAAGCTATTTTTCTTCAGTTTTCTTCTGATTTATAGGAATTAACCAACACAGCAGACATCAGATAGCAAAATAAGAAAATTCAGGCGAACACAACAGCTTCTTATTTTTTAACTGTGTGCCAACTTTGATTACTAAAGAACAATAGTCTATCACTTAAAGTGATTCTGACTTTTGTGATAGAAGCTGCAGAGTCTCTGCTTTCAGAAGAAACCAAGGCCATGCACGTTCATGAACAGCATTCGATTTACTTTGGGTATTTTTGGAAATGTCCTAAATAGGCTTTTTTTGTTTTTGCAAAAAGGCTGGAAAACTAAGAGGCTAAGGCGTTTGGGCCGTCTCGGGCAAAAAAAAGGTGTGATGTAAGTTGCTATCTAGCACTGCACACTGAAAGAACGTGGTTTGCAGATGCTTGTCAGGCCACCTGGAGAACTTTAGTCTGACCCACATGGCAGCAGTTATCTGTGACGTTCCAACACACACAATTGTCCAGATTGTCTCTATTTGTATTTGGCTGCCTCAGACAGTTTCTTGTTTAGGTCTCAACAAAAGTGATGGCTAAATAGAGTTGACAGACATCTAGATCAGATAAAACTCTGAGACTTTTTAATGTTTTTTTGCCTTTCTTTTTTAGTGGCGTATAAAGATTCATCTTAATCTTTGTTCCTAGTAATAATTTTAAAACCACCACTTCCTCTTTTCACTGAGTATTTTCCACTGCCTTTGAAACTTACAGATAGGTTACAAAATACATCACCACACTAATACCTTTACTGCTCACCAGCTTTTAGGGGGCAGGGCCCGGTGTACAGCCCTGCCATATTCTGAACAGAGGGCAGTGAATGAGTTATGAATAGCTGAAGCTGAATATATTACAAGTCGCATGACAAGGACACATTCTAAGTTCCTCATTTGCGAGTTTGTGTCAAAGAGCCACGGCATTTTTGAGACTCTTGCTAGGTGCTCTTAAAAAGAAGATGTCAGGTTTCTCTTCCTCATCAACACCAACAGGACATCACCTAAAGAAATATCCTGACTAACCGTCTCTATTGCATTTCATTTGGTTTAATGACTGTTCCCGTGTGTTGGATGGGGGGACATATTAGCAGGAATTATGTTTTCCTCCGTGTATAATCACCTCTAACTATGAAGCGTTGTGTTCTCGCTTCAGGAGTAAACAGATCCTCTTTCATGCAAGGCGCCATGTCGTGGCACCATGTGTCTACAGTGTCCCAGAACAGACAAACCAAACTAAACTCTTACACTCCGCTCCTTTAAAAGAGCCAGAAACAGACCGAACACTGAAATGTTAAGATAAGATAATCCTTTAATTTAGCCCACAATATTATTTCCGCCCTGGAACTTCCTGTATTGAGACCAGATTGTATCTTTTATAAGGACACAAATCAGTGTTGGGGTTGCCAAGAGTGGTACATTTGCTGAAGAGGTACTCAGTATTATTAGTACTAAGATGGACGTTTCATTGCTACTGCTTGCTTGGATGAAACAGACCTTAACAATATTAAATCTTGTAACTGGAATAAGGAGACTTCTGCAGCTATATTTGTGGTTTCGTGTGGAGATTTAAAAAAGTGGTATAGTGCCATCCAAGACTCAAAGTAATATTAACAATATAATAATCTGTGTTTTATATTATTTATCAGATGACAGATGTCGTCACATAATGTTGCCAGCTCACACTAAGATGCTAGAAGGAAGTTTTTTGACCTGAGGAGTGCCTCAATCCCCAGTAAAGTAATTAAACCTGTTAGTGTTTTCCACTAAGTACTAAAGGAAGAATTCACAATGCTGCCAACAGGAAGACGTTCTTTTTTTTGACTGAGCAGTCATTACACAGCATGTTAGCTTCATAAACCCTTTGTATAGGTACATTATTATTCAGTACTTATGAATTAATCCTGTGACCTATAAGGATAAAGATCTAATAGCAAAGACTCCATCATCATAATCTGGCCCAGTAACAGCTTTTTTGATTATATTATATATGATTATATATATCTTTTCCTCACAGGATACGGACACACAGCGCCACTGTCGGACGGCGGGAAGGCCTTCTGCATTATTTACTCAGTGATCGGAATCCCCTTCACCCTCCTCTTCCTCACTGCCGTGGTTCAGAGGATCATGGTGTTCAGCACGCGCAGGCCCATCATGTACATCCACACGCGCTGGGGCCTGTCCAAGCCGCTGGTGGCCATCGTCCACGCCTCCCTGCTCGCCACCGTCGCCGTCTCCTGCTTCTTCCTCATCCCCGCCGCCATCTTCTCAGCGCTGGAGCAGAACTGGAACTTCCTGGAGTCCTTCTACTTCTGCTTCATTTCTCTCAGCACCATCGGCCTGGGTGACTACGTACCCGGAGAGGCCGTCAATCAGAAGTTCAGGGAGCTCTACAAACTGGGCATCACCGGTGAGTGCTGATGTCTTTGGAGATGGATTCATGAATCGTTTTAATGGTGCTATATGGATAATTTTATTTTCATGTCATATTAGATATTATCATTATAAATGTTGCTGTTGTTGCCTTTGCTTACTGGCACGATTGTCATAAACTCTACAGCTTATCACAAGTACTTCTTTATTTTCTGCCGTCTCTTCTTTGAGTTCTACAGCAACCCATTTTTCTTCAGTAATTATAATTCGAGTTTCACCACGCAACATAAAGTTATATTGTTTAAATTGTTCCGTTTTCTTGGAATTGACGTCGCAGCCATCTTCCGATATGAGATAATGATCTTTAGTTGGTTTTACGATGGGAAACTTTGACCTGGCAAGTTGTGACACAATTACCTGGGCCAGTTTTCCGACCTTGTTTCATATCATTTGCAATGTGGTAATGAGATGCACTTAAATTAAAGATACACACATATTTGTGTAATAATAATAATTTCATACAACACTGAATAAGCTGGGGTCATAGAGAAGAGAAGCACTAGCATAGACTTTTATTGCCTTGACAGATAGGAGCCGTCTTTGTGTTGAATCCAAAATGGGACGCTATTGCAGACCTTAAAAAAGACAGGGAGAAACCACTGCACATATTGATATTGGAAGTTAGACATAGCCTGCCCTGCACGCACAAAGTGTCACTGTCTCTGCTGCTATGGGCAGTTTATCTAAACAGTGTAAAGCCCATTCAGGGTAGTTCGTTTATGTTCTGCTGAGAGAGCAAGAATTAGATATTTTCCTGCGTGTATAAAACCACATTAGGCAGCCGGACCAACCAAAATGGTGTGGTTCATAAAACTGGGCCATGGCCTAGTGGAGAGCAGCAGGGCTCGCCTGCATAATCTGGGTGACTCTTGCTGCATGATGACGGCAGCAGATCTGTAAATCTGGACAAGCTGTGGTGGTTGCACCGGAATGTCGGACGCTACCCTTATTGACTGTCCCCTGAGTGCGTGTTGTGGGTGTGGGTGTGTTACGCAGCAGCAGCAGCGGCAGCAGCCAGAGAGACGTCATCCTGTAGGCACAATGTGTCAGTCTGTAGGAGGAGGGAGACGGTAGCAGAATGTGTTTATTTGCACAAAAGGCACATTCGGACAATTTCCTCTATGAAGAATTACACGTCTTCCATCGGAAGTGACGTCACCCCCATCTGAAGTAGCGACCTAGCGTTCAACATCCCCCCAGAAAGAACATTTAATCTCGTTTATTGGCATTTGTGTTTATTTTGGTCTTGCACTTGCAAATGAGCGCTGCTTCTGTGATTTGCATGTTCCGTGGATTCTGTGTGCATGCAGCGTGTTCCTCTTTGAGAGCAAACTCCAAAAATAGCAAAATAGTCCCCAAAACAGGTTTGTCACCTAAAAGAAAAGGAAATGTCAACAGTATTATAATGCTCAAATACACGTCTAGACATTCCTTACTGCGGATTCCTGTTTCTCTTTGTGTCTCCTTGCGTCTCACTGTTCAACAAAGCTCAGCGGTCTGTTTGCGTGGTTAGCTAGCCGCTGCCCTCTTGTGTCGGTCCATAAAACAGCATGGCTTTAAAGAAAGTCACTGCTGGAGTTTTCATAAGGACAGTGACAAATATAAAATGTGATGCAGAATTGTGCTTCTTCTTGTATAAGAGATTTTCCTGATTAAGTAAAATACAACACACAGAACATGCTATACATTTAACTTGATAATATAATATTAAATAACTAAATGCAGATAGATTTTAAGGTATCTTCACTTTTATCATAATGCCACATCTAATTTCTGTGTATTTACCCCCCCCAGTCTACCTGATCCTGGGCCTGATAGTCATGCTGGTGGTGCTGGAGACCTTCTGCGAGCTGCAGCAGCTGAAGCAGCTGAGGAAGATGTTCTACCTGAAGAAAGAGAAGCCTCAGGACCGGCTGGCCATCCTGGAGCACGACCAGCTGTCCTTCACCACTGTGTCCAACAGAAGCTCAGACAAACTCGAGGACAAAACCCAGCCGTTTGTTAGCGTCCAAACTCTGGGCTCTCCCAACGACGATCCCATGATCCAGTAGACAGAACGCCCTGTTAAAGGATAAAAAATATGGAAGTAGGCGGCTAATGCACACAAGACTAGAGGTAGAGTAGATCACAGCTGTAGGCATTCTGCACCTCTCAGCCCTGCAAATGTTAGTAGAAAACTGGCTGAGACGACTCAGATCAAGCAAACAATCTCTTTTATTGAACCACAATACTGACGAAATAGTGTTAAGCAGAAGATTTTAAATGTATGTACTTTTAAAAAACGGATACAATTAATATTTAAACAGTGGCTATAAATACAGAGTCAATAATTAAAGAAAAATCTGCTGTATGAGTCAGAGAAGCTGAGCACCTTTAAGAGCTGCATTATTTATTGCATATTTAGGAATATTGGTCTCTTAAAATGTAGTCAAAGTACAAGATAAATAATGTACAAGATAATTCGCTGTCAAAATAATAGTACATATACATGTATGTATCTTATAAATAGAGATGCTTGGCAGTTATGTGGGATGTACATAACCAGGTAAATGTTTCAAGTGTACAGAATAGTGACGCCTTGAATTATCACACCTTTTACAGATGAGCTGAAGTGCAGCCAAAACAAAACAAACAAAAAAATGCTATAATTTGAGCTCAACTTTAGTTGCTCTAGTGGAATGTGTCATGACATTCATTATTTGAAAGTTTACTGCAAACTAATCAAGTTTGTTTGCTGGGTAAGCTGTGCAGTACTTTATTGCATTCCTTGCAGCTGAAGTGGCTCCTATTGATTTAAAAGTTTCACGGCTGATTTTTTTTGTTTTTTGCATAACAAGGATTGCAAATCTACAGGGTAGATAGGAAAGCTGGACGAAATTAAAATAAAAGTTTAAAAGGAAGAAGATGTGCCAGGAAGAAGAAAAAAAATCACTACATGTAGGTTTTTACTATGTTTTGCAGCATTTTCAGCTCATCTTTACTGAGGTGTTAACTGTTCTTGTTGCACTCCACATCGTCACATTTCATTGTGAGGGGGAAAAAAAAAAAATCATTTTCTCACGTTGCTGCGGTTTTCCAAAGCTGGTCATGTGTGAAGCACTATAATTTATTGATCCGTCTGACTTAATGTGTGCGGGACCGTGTGAAAAGGGAAGTGGGGTTAGCCCAGTTCAAAAAGGGAACTACGGAGGACTGGCTTTTTCCATTTTTATTTTACTGTCAGTGAAGGGAGCTCAGTTTGCACATTGACTGGAGCTAAAAAAAAAAAAAAAAAAAAGAATAAAATGCTAGAGTTAACAGTCCATCCGAGAAAACTGTTGATATTTTTACTGAAAAGACTTTTATTGTGAAAGATCCGCAAAAGCTTGACACTTAACTCTAAGCTTGACAGGAGTTTAACAGGAACTATTTTAGAATGTAGAAATGTATATTTTTCAATATGACATGCTGAAAGTTTACAGAAATTTCGTTATCAATCAATGGCAGTAATTCTCCAATGGAAATGGTCCATTAGGGGGGAAAAAAAAAACAAGACATTCAAGCAGCAGGTTCACAAAATATACAGCATTTAAACATCAGTCCATCAGTTTTTACCTCGAGGAAAAATGCTCTGTCAAAAGTAAAAAATTCCTGTCGTTATCTGTCCTCTAACTACACAAACAATGTAATATAATGATGTAACTAGTTAGTAGGTTTAAATAATAGAACAACGTCCATTCCTGATGAATTATGATACAGTTCTGACCTCATCATTCACCACATCAAGACAAAGTCGCAGCCTTTCACAGAGTCTTGAATGTAATGTTTTTAACGCTTTTTGCTACGGTCAGTGCGCAGCATCACTCCCCGCTGCTCCGCTGGCTCCGGTTTAGCTGCGACCAGTTTGAACGAATAAGCGGATCGCGACGAGCTTTTTACTGTGTCACCGTCCACGTCGCTCGCCCGTCTTTAATAACGTGTCGTTTCCCTTTCTTGTTTTACCAGTCTGGGCCTTCGTGTGAACTGTAAAGCATCTGTCTGTCTCATGAGACGAATGAGAACCTTTGCAAGTTTGCAAACTTGAATTTTCTCTTTTACTGTACGACGTTTCACTGTTGTTGTAGATACGTTAAATAGATTGATGTCAGTGCTTTCATCTCACGGCGTTACTGTTTTTGTTGTTTTCGGCAGTGTTTGTCATCGTGCACATACAGTTTGTCATGAAGGTAGCTTTAGTTTTGTTCAGAGAATAGACACTGTGTAAAGGATGACAAATGGAAGCACGTTGACATTTATTTATGCAGCAGAAACTTGACATTTTTTGTACATATTCATGCGTTTCAGTTGTTCTGCTGGATTACTGTAGATTCACAAGCACAGTGAAGTATTTAAGTGTTACAATGCCGGTATTGTAATACACGATTGCCATTGAGTACACCGTTTTTCTGTGAAATCATGACATACATGAACTGTAAAAATATCCGTGTCTTGAATAAAAGTGTTGGTTTATTATTGTTTGATCCTTTTTTTCTCTCTTCGCTTCAGTCCTTTGGTACGTATCCAGAGATGCGTGCTGACGGCTACAGGGGTATTGACACTGGCTGGTGCAGGGGGAGCTGATGGAAAGTGTGCTCAGATAGCGGTGTCAGCTTGCAGCGACACGTGCGGTTACGTAACATGAAATTACCATAGAGGTAAAATGAATTAAAGTAAAGGTGAGAGGGGTGGATTATTACCAGGCTTTTGTGCACGCGGACTCGCTTGAATGAAATGGAAAGACGAGCGGAACAGGCGATAATTGATACTACTCTGGGTATTGTGTAGCTTTTTAAAGAAATATTATTACTTGAATACAGTATATTAGGCTTTCAGCTCATCTTTGAATTTCAAATGAAGGAGAGCAGCAGTTGAAGATGGAGGTAAACAGGAGGTTCAAATATCCCATAATTAATTAGAAATGGTTTCTTGTTTCAGCATAACAATGATCAGACTCGTTTTTGGAGCTTTATTTACTACGAGAGCCTGCGACAAATACGATACAACGCCTTTGAATTTGCAGGGGCATGTTATGCTGACCGTGGTAAGACCAAGCAAGGTCCACCATAGAGAAATATATACAACAAACATAACAACAACCATCCCCAGAGCATGTTGTATTTCACAGCTTTGGGTGGCGTACATCTCTGAGGACAGTACATTTCAGCTGTGCTTCTTAATGTAGAAGAGATTCCTCCATTACAGGCAGCTGGCACCTCTCACTGAAGAGAAGTTTAAGAGTCTGAATAAAAAGGTGTGGGGGAAGGCGGCTCGAATACTTTCACACAGCGAGTACTTGCTGGATGCACGTTGCGAGAAGACAATTACCTGTGGGCGCACAGTAACTGGAAATCACTGTCGAAGATGTGCCAGTTTGATACAGCGCAAATCCACCGTGTTCTGCTCTGAACACTTGTTTGTTCATTTAGACAACGTGGCTGTAACAAACCTCTGTGATAAGATCAGGATCCCATTTTTTAAAAGTTTAATATCTGCTTAAATTTAAATTAGATCTGATCGGCAGCACCTAGATTAAATTAAAGCAGTGACATTTGAAACATGGACGTGTAACAGTGGTCAGTGACTGCAGCGGAACAAAGGCAAAACAAAACATCATCAGCTCACCCTGATGTCATGATATTATACCATGATTGACACCGTTGTTAAATGTTAAATAAAAAGAAGGGAGAGCATCACTTTTATTAGACAATCTAAAACCACAAGAAAAAGTTTCGTCCTTTTGAGACAGGGTCTGCCAAAGTACGCTTTAAGTCAACGCCACGTTCTTTCTCCCTTTTTTATTTGCTTTTAATTTGCACCCGCATGCATACGGTGCAATTGTCAGGAGAAGCAGCCGGGCTGTCAGTCAGGAGTGTAACGGGGCAGAACTGTACTATCCCCCACAGGAACATCTCTACACACCTCGCTGAAAATTTACCACAAGCTTCGCGTCATTAATATTGCTACTTGATCTTTTTTTTTTTTCCATGATTCATTTCCATGCAGGAAACTACCTGCGCGTATAAAGATGAAAGAGAATTCCAATGTATTTTGACATCCTCCAAGAAATGGTGAAAAGGAGAAACCACTACACTCAGCACAGGAGGAGTTTTTTTTTGTTTGTTTGTTTGTTTTTAAGGAATCCTGGTGTGGCTTTAGATGCATCAGTTTACTGGTGTGTTGCAGCTCGGTGGAAACATGAATGTATGCATGAATGTATGGACGAAATACTCACTCTGGCCAGCCCCCGAGAGTGATACACATTGCAGAAGCGCCCAGGGCTCCGTTGCGTAATGCTTGACATTTCATCAGTCAGTTTCAGAGCAAGTCCATTGTTGCAACTTTGGCTTGTTATACACCACTGGTGTAGGCACTCAGGGGTCATCCAGGACACGGGTGGAGGGGATTGGGGCAATGACTGGCATCTACCCCTATAGCACCGCTTTCTGATGGTGGAGCAACTCTATTTATATCCTGGTGCACACTGGGACTATGTGAATGCAGGAGGCCTGAAGCACAAACACTCCCCACTGCCAACTCTGTAACTGCTCTCATTTGCTACTGCAAACACGGTATGTTCTTTTTGCTGGTGTGAGGGGGGAAAAAAGTGCATTATGTTTTTGCATAATACTGAAGATTCACATTTGTTCCGAGGTAAAATCGAAATGTGTACGCCGCGGTTGTCTTAAAAAGATATGTGCAAAGACATGCACACGGCCACTTGACAGGACCTGCCCCAGTTAACTGGGTCTTAGAGATGAAATAAACTGAAAAGACCAGAGGGGAGGAGACAAAAGGAGCAGTGGATGGATAGTGGATAGCACTGCAGCCAGGGTTAAAAACTCTTAACGCTGCAGTCTCTGGTGTTTTGAAAACATCTCACGGTTTCACACACGCGTGCGTTTAAAGTGTTCTGGTGCAAGCATTTTTTAACAGAAACCAGGAGACAAGGAGCAACTGTGATCTGCTCTCTCCCAGGACCACGGACATCTGAAAACATCGCAACATCAAACATCAAGTCAAGATTAAACATACGGCAGCGCGACAGCACGGCGCGCCTCCTTTTGGGCTTTCAAACTGTCGCCCCGCTAATGTTAACATCGCATCCGAGACGTACGCATGATAATCCAGAAAACACTGAGGCCTAATTGGATGTCAAAAGACGCACGCCCGTGTACGTTGAACACTGAGCACGCGAAGGAACAAGACTGACTAATTGCCATGTCGGCAAGTCATCTGATGCCGCTGTTGTGCTTTCACAATAACCGCAAAATGGCCCGATTCACAGGAAGTCTCCACGGCCCACGAGTCACAGAATATAATTGGTTATAAATATTAAAAAGAATCAATCCCTCATTTCAAGTGGCGAACGTTGGACAGTCTTTTGGACTTGGAGACGAAGCGTGCTTGCCAACCACTTAATCCAAATCCCACTGGCGAGTCGCAAAACAAAAACACGTAACAGAGGAAAGGGTTTCATGTTTTCCGAGAAATGTAAACCAGGAATCAGGTAACAAGAGTGGACAGATGATTTATCAAATGAAGTAAAGCAGCATACTGTATACGAGGAATAAATAAGAAGCTATATGTACCTGTTCTCATGCACAAAACATGAAACATCTAATGGTAAATGTGTGTTCAGTGGAAGGGGGCCTAGTCTAGTCACTTATTGCATTTACTTAAAGGCATCATAGAGAATATTTCTACATCTGTGTGATGATAACAAACATTTTCCGTAATGCGTTCATTGGACAAGGCACATCTGAAGCTGCATTCCGGTTTTTCAGATACGTGTGTTTTGATATCAACAGCAGCACTAGAGAGAGGGAACAGCGTGTGCCTACTTTCAGAACTTTAATCATTTTCATCTTCAGAATTTTGCGTCTTGTTTCTTCTTGTCAGCAATACTAAAAAGAGAAAATCCAAGAATGGAAATCAGGCCGGTTAGGGCTGTCCAGAAAACACGGCAGGAGACGTCAATCCTTTTTTTTTTTTTACCGCTGGAGCCGCAGCTTCGGCAGCAAACTGGTTCACAATGTTGACAGCTGCTGTAATAGCGTCAGCGAGACCTCTCATCCTCAGAGGTTCTGCTTGCCTCTCTCCAGCTGTGTGTCAGCATTACCACTGATGGCAGATGAATAACAAATATACCCTGAAGAAACCACTCAGGCCCTTGGGAACTGCAGGGAGCCGACTCCGTAAAGGTTACGATTCCTCCCTGATAGCGCCTTCATCGGCGACACAGGAATCAATGTGTCCCTCTGGATACTAACAATAAATTCCCACTCATGTTGGCCTATGTAAATTTACAAGTCGCTAATCAAACTAAGTAATGACACACAGAGTTTCTATAAAATCCCTTAAATACACAGAAATAAATGTGATCTTTTCACTGGCTCAGAGTTCTGCTTCTTTTCTAGCTTCGGCCAATCAGCACCGGCCTGTACCACTGTTTCCAGGCTGAAAGCTGCATTAAAATATTGATGCTGAGGCAGGGTTTGCATCATACTTTTTAAGTGGCATGAAACTGGACACAGTGAGGAAAATAATGTAAACCACTGAGAGAATAGATTTTTTAAATTAGATTTTTGAGACACTTTTTGATTGAACGGATGAGAGATACAGGGAAGCTCATGATGAAGGATGGTGAAATCCGTTACTATTTTTACCTCGACACGAGACACGAGACAGCAATCTCAAAGCAATTGTACGTGAAAACATCTCTACTTTATGGAAGTGTATCTAACGTAGTTTACAGACCCACATTTTGAGGTGTTTCTCATGGAGAAATGAGCAGCAAATCTTTGACCAGACGCGTTTTGCCATGCCACTAGATGAGCGCAGGTGCAAACAATAACATTGGTGACGGCTACATTTAATAAATCCACTTCAGTTTCGGTCACAGCAATGACTTACCAAGATGCTTAAACTAGGCAGAGCCATCCTTAATGTACCAACAGCACCTGTGCTGTTCCTGATCAAATATATTTTCCTGCCATGAGAGAGCAGTGTAGACGTCTTCACAGCGGACAATTTGACTCATCGCAGTAGGAAAGTGACAGATGATGGATATCATGGGCACTTATAGGAACCGAGACAAAAAGTCTGCAAGAAAACGGTCTATTAGTTAAAAAAAAAAAGTATTTCTGTGCCCTTGAGTTAGACGAGATTTTACCAGATATTACAATGATAGAGTGTTTATTTTAAAAGAAAATAATGCTTTATAAAATGCCAGCTACTTAATTACCAAAGCACAGACATAAATTCTCTGTGGGCATAAATTCACTCAATAAAAAGCAATAAACCTTTCCGTCAAAACACTAGTGGTGACAGCGTATGCTGACGTGTATAGAGGTATTCGCTCTTTGCAGACAGGACTTGTGTAACTAATACCAGTAATTAAAGCCTCATAGGCACCAACAACTGTGAGGCAGCAGGAGCAATAACATAAGAGACAGACATTTGAAATGCCACTAGTAGCACCTGCTGTGAAAGAAAGTGTAGGTTGTTTGCATGGACGACAATTCGACATGTCATGTAGCAACAAACACACATGTAACACACATGGCTGCAGATGAAGCAGCTCCAGATGTTGTCTCACTGCCATGACCATGGACGGCATGGTCATGGCTCACTAACACATTTAATGGAGTCTTAATGTCAGTGGTTTCACCTGTGCTTCCCCTGAAATTGCAGAACAGCTGGAACAGGTGACAGGGTGTGAATGTATGAGACCTTCTGTAACAACTGTTTTGCGTCTCCGCGATATTTGCTTTTGGCAAACGAGGAAGGTCGAGCGGGCCGAGAATTGATTTGGCTCAGGCTGAGCTGTGAAGTTGAGAGGATGAACTTGATCCTCTGCTCGACTGAGACTGTCGATGTGAGGTGTTGACCCGCTTATTGATGACTAGGCATCACTTTTTTTTTTCTTTTTTTTTTTGCTAGAGTAAGCACAGGTCCCCACCACCACCCAATCTACCCCAACTCTTGCGGACGTGTGAGGTGTGGCTGGGTCATTGATCCGTGCGAAACCTGTCTTCTACAAAGCAGCCGGGAGCTCTGCAGTGTGGAGCTCGCACGATGCCGACGCAATGCAGCGGGGGGGACCACGGACCTGGGATGCATGGACGGAGCTACCCCATTCATGCAAGGTAGAGACCCGCCATTCTTCGTGGTTGGAGCTGCGCAGGCTCCTCGTTTACCGAGACTTTACCTGAACTTTGTCAAACTTGATAGACAAACACAGAACGAGAATGAATGTGCAGCAGATTATATCATGTTTAGACCAATCTGTGAGAATAATTAAGCTGCATTCACATCTGAAGAACTCACTTTTATTGTTGCATGGCTCACAGTTGCAAACAGAGACAAAGGCGATTGCTTGATTTTAATTTTGGGGAGAGATATAATTATCACCACTGAACATAATTACCCCATCAGTTACTGGAAGCATAGCACTGATTGGATGCAATCAACCACATCCTTGGAGTTGTCTTTGAGTCTGTGGGATTGAAGCGAACAGATTGAACTGTTCACTCGCAGACATTCGAGAGGCAGGCCCTGCCGTCGTTTTGAGGAGCCTGTGGACTCCTCAGGTAAAGTAGACTATGAATAACAAAACAAAGTGGACCCCTGAGGCCTGTCAAATCCACGGTTGAGAGAAAAGGCTGTTAGCAGAGCCGGTGTGTTTCACAGCTGCGCTGAGAGACGTCGTGAGTGGCCTGGATTTGTGCAGTCTGTGAAACCAGAGTACTGAAAAACCTCTTTCACGACGCAGCTCTCATAAAGCGAGCACCAGCAAGGAAAACCAGACAAGACGTATCACAAGACATAAAGGAGAGGTTTGCACTGTGAAGTGTCTCCTTTTGGATGCAAATCTCAGAATCCAGAAACTTTTGTGAGCCAGAGGTAATTGGCACTGTTGGATGAATTCACACCTATTTCACATTTTCGGTTAAATATGTAGTTTTGTTTTATCTTAAATGTGGCTGTTGATCTTATTTGCATGGCGGCTGCCCATTGTTATGTGATTCACTGAGGTTCAGAAACTAAACTATTGTCACAGACGTCCAGGTATTGAGGTGGTGGTTAAATTACAACAGGTTAAACCGAGTACCATCACAGCCGTGCTCTACAAAATGAAAAAGCACTCGAATCCAGCAGATGGCGCTGTTGCAGAGCCCTCCAGGACGCAGAAGCTGCATCCAGAGCAGAGCGCATCCCTCATCATGTTGAAACAGCTTGTACTGTAGTAGCCAGGCAGGCATATGTTTGCGCGGGCGAGGAGGAGCAGGACGATGGTACTGTCCCACCCGTCGGCCTTGATGAGGATTTAGATTCGCGGTGGTTGTCCTCCCCCCTCCTTTTTTCCCCCCCGTGTGCCTGAGGATGTACGGCGATGGAGAGGGCACGGTGTGGGACCGGGTCGGACGGCCCCACCGGGACTGCATGTGCTACCTTGGACCTCCTACCACTTTGATGCCGATGTAAGACGTTTAAACTTTTTGCAAAATACATTGCAGTCAATCGACAGGACGACTTGTTGCGCACTTTTTTTCTCTCAGGTGCATTGATAAAGTAAATTGACTTTATTTAGCAGATGTGTTAAAAATACCAAAAGCTTTTATGTGAATTTAATGTATGTTTTAAAACCGGCTGTTATCGCTTGGCAGCGTCTGAGTCAGCTCTATAATGAGGACATGTTTATAATATGGAGTTGTTTTCCCACACGGATTTTCTCCCAGTGGGTCAATAAATCATGTATTGCTGTCACATGCTGACGGTTTTATAACAAGCAGAGAGGCTGTCAGGTCACCGTTGTGCTACTTTGTCGTACATCATGCAGCAGAGCTTTACTGGTGCACATTTTTAACAATTCTTTTTGTTTGTTTGTTTGTCTCACTTGCTGGACACACGGCGCCAGGCATTTATCTCCTTTGCATGATAAAAATTAAGGAGGCTGCGGTGTGGGAAGCTGCGCGTAATTTTGTGGTCCAGTGCTTGCAAGACGCGCGGAGCTGTCACAAGTGCCGCCTCTCCATCTCCACAAATCAGTCACGATCGATTCATTAGTTTCTGATTCCTATAAGCCCGTAATAGGGGTTGCAGAGTACATAGTATACAACAACCGCAGGACCAGTCACTATCGCTTAGTGTCACACTGTTGCTGTCCGGACGCAGGGCCACTGAAGGATGATGATTTCTCTACTGTACAAGAGAGGCGCTGCAGGGGCCCTCGACGCACGTCTCTGTGGAACATGCACCATCGACTTTCGCGGTTTAGCCAAAGACGAGCCTTATAACATCAAACCCCATGCAAGGTTTATAGGCTCTCCTTTCCCTTGCCAAGCGGCCTCGCTTTGTCTTGTAACCCTGCCACCCCTTGTTCTCTCTTCCCAGCGGGATGCGCAAGTCGCCCGACGTGAGCCCCAGACGGCTTTCGGACATCAGCCCCCAGCTTAGGCAGCTCAAGTACCTGGTGGTGGACGAGGCCATCAAAGAGGACCTCAAGTCCTCCCGCTCAGTCGAGGACATCAACAGCGCGTCCATAGAGGAGCGGATACTGAGGATCACCGGGTATTATGGATATCAGCCTTGGAGTGCAAGCTACAAGAGTGAGTCACTTCACCCACATGGAGCTGTTTACTTCTGCCGAGCATGTTTCAGCGTTCAGTGGCCAGTGAGAGGCTATGAGGTTCTTGTCATGTTGGACACAAAGACTGACATCAGAGACGAGAGTACTGATGAAAAGGATTAATACAGTGTGCTGAATATTGTGTGCTGATACGGTTTTCCAGTTGCGTGGGTGGATGGAGAGAGATGACAGGGGATACTGCTTAAATAACTGCATGTGGAACTGATAATGATAATATGTACTGAGCTATTGTTTTGCATGTTTGGCAGGTTTCACATGAAAGAAGTTCACAGGATGTTAAAAGCCTGTTGCATTTCTTAACCAGAGGTACATATTGGGGCCCCACATTTTGTGTCCCCTCGAATCTCTGCACTCAGTCTCCGTCTGTTTCACCCTCAATCTTCTCAATCTCTTACAATAACCTTTTGCGCTAAAGCAAAGTGCTTCTGAATACGTGCGGTGTCAGTCTCCATCTTTATCAGTCTAAACGTGCAGTCTTTATTTCTCTCTCTCTCAAGTAGTGTTGACATCGTTTGCTGCCGATGATGGAGCTAATGTTTGCTTCGCTGGAGCTTGTCGGGGTTTTGAGTCACAGCGTGAGTTTGTTGCTCGGAGAAATGGATTTTTTGGCGCAGCTTTTATTTTCCTCATTTTCCTTCTCTGCATCACTTCACTGGATTTACTTCATGTGTTGTGCTGAGCATTAAACACGCTGAGCTGCTGATCCTATGCAATGGCGTCTTGCTTCACCTGCTTTGAGGCTTTGTCTCAGACCCTTGCGGAGGTATCAACATGTCAGTGTTCTGCTCTCAGAAGTGAAAGTACTGAATTTAGTGGGTGACATTTTGCAGGTTGACGACCTCTATCTGGTAACTGGTGGGAAATTTTGTAAATTTCATATGAATGAATGCAATATTAAACAGCCGCGAGGCTGCTTCAAAATTTATAGGCCTATACTTAACATCTGAGCTCAGCAGAAATCACAGGACGGCTGCTGTGAATATTTCTTTTCTTCTGTAACTACAGATGTGGTAACAAGTGAAAGTAAGGTGGAATATTTTACTTCATATCATTGTCAGCCATAACTTAAGTTGTGTTGGTCTCCACTAGGCCTCTTGAGGTCCTTTAAGTCCTGCAAGTTGCGAGGTGCAGCATCTGTGGATGGACTTTTTGGAGACCTGTGAATTTGGAAGTCAATGCTTCGAACTCATTGTTGTGTTCCTCAAACTATTTTTGTTTGTAGGAGGGACCATCCTGAAAGACACCACTGCCTTCGGGGTATGCTGTTTCCATGAAACGGTCTACATGGTGCGTTTCAAGGCTGAGGGAATGTGGAACATGTCAAAGTAACATCCACATGAATGATAGGACCAAGATCTCCCAGCAGAAAATTGCCCAAAACCCGACACTGCCTCTGCCGGCTTGCTGTCACGGTTCCTGTAGTAGGACCGAAACGCAGAATGCAAAGGGGCGGTAGGAGCTGGAAACAAAATGACAAAAATATAAATAAATAAAAAAACAGAACTTAAGGCACAGAAAGGAACACGTCTGTATGATAAAGAGGAGTAACATCTCAGATGACTTGACAGAGAACAAAGGGAGAGGCAGGGCTACATATATAGACTAACAAGACACAGGTGAAATTGATGAGGGCGGAGCACACAAGGAGAAACTAATTCAACAATCAGAGGGTAGGGACGTGCAATACCACTATTCCTTTCCTTTCAATCCGATACCAAATAACACCAACGCTAATATCCCAGTCAATATCGATACTTTTAGATGGTTACTTACGTATCTGGAAATGATGACTTTTACAACGAACATTTTATTCCTCTGCATAAGAATTAAACAAGCTGCCAAATATCAGACGTCTCTTTGCTCAGAGCAATTAGAGACAATCTGTGCAAACCAACAAGTCAGCTCTGAAAAACAAATCTGAGCACGTCTCTCGGCGCGGCCAGGCCCCCCGGCTCGAGTGATGGTCTCACTCATGCCCACATCCATGTGTGGTGTCACTTGCCAGCTCGAGTTGGGTCATCAAAAAGAACTGATGAGTCCTGGCTAAGATGGGCTCAGCTGTTGTTTCATTCTATCACTATGTGCCCCATCTTTGACTTGGCTGACTCCTGAGTGAAGTGGGTGGGAAATCAGAGGATCCTCCACTCCACCAGATCCTACCAGCACCACCTGCTTCCCTTCCTCTGTCCATCCTTCCACATCTTCCCTGTCTTTTATTCCCCCCTATACGTGTAGCACTGTCCTCCCTCCACACACTGTTATGTCGCTCAGATCAACGAACTAGCTCCCAGGGAGGGCTGATGATGACCACACACACACAAGCGAAGTCTCCGTGGTTACGGAGGTTAGTGGCAGTCGAACATGATGGAGATTAGCAGCATTAGTTTGAATCATCGGCTTTAATAGCGTCTAAATTGTAAAATTCATTTAAAAAATGGGGAAGAGCTGTTGTGCGACCGACTGTACCAACAGATTTGAAAAGCAGTCAGAGATATATTTTACAGATCGAAAACTGGTTCACATTTTGTGTCAGGTAATATTAATTTATGCTGTATTTTTTGATGAAGTCATACCTTATGTTACTTCTTAAGTTACATTCTGGAGGGATGTCAGATAAGTTTGCAGGTGTTGACGTTTTGACGTAGTTAATGCAGACAGTAACTATTTCAGTTACTAAGTCAGAAAAGCTTTTAGCGTTAGCATCTTTTATTTATGTTAAGAAACAACAAGGTGCCGACATGACCTACGTGTATATGCCTGTGATGGTCACTGTGATGTATTTTCATTACATACCTTGATATCGCCTGCCTTTCTGAATTTAAGAGCTTCCATCATAGTCCCAGGTGTGATAGGCATTTCCCTGTGCTTTTTCTCTCTCATGCTTTTAACTTTTTTTTTTAGAATTGATCACATATTCAGTGTCATAAAAGTGTTAATATTTCTTGTGAAAGCGGACCTGGTATCGATATTTTGATGTAAAGATCGATTCTAAAAAAAAACACATCTAGATTGGAAGTATCGATATTTCTGGATCGATGCTCACATCCCTATCAAAGGGGGGAAAACACAGGGAGTGAAACAAGACAAGACAAACAAAGGAAGAACTTTACAAAAATTAAAAACAGGAAACACAAGGAAAATCAAACAGGATCACAGAAAATAATGGAAAGACTGTACCATGACTCTTCTTCCCTATTGTGTGTCTTGGTGCCCTGGGCCACTTTTTTTTTTTTATAGGTATTGAACACTGCGCACGGGAACACACCACAAGAGCTGCAGTTTTGCAGATGCTGTGACCCAGTCATCTATCCGTCACAATCTTGTCAGAGTCTAATCCAGCCACTTGCCCATTTTCCCTGCTTTTAAGATCGATTTTGAGGACAAAATGTTCACTGGCTGCCTAACACCCACTGACAGGGAATGCCTTGACAAACTGGTCATTCACTTGACCTGCCACAACAGCTTTGAGTGTGTTTTTATTAAAATTGGACAAAAGGTACACTGATTGCTAAAGCAGCTGTACTCTGCTGCCAAATGTTCTTAGTGTTTACTGATAAGACAATCTATTCATAGAGCTTGGAACATTTTACAAAACAAACATTAGGCGCTCGACAGAGACATGAAATTATGAGACCGATTGGTGCAATCAGGCAAGAGCTCACAAGAGATGAAACAACAATGCTGAGATTAGTAAGAGGACATAAATAAATTAAAAAAGAAATAGATGATACACAACTTCTATCGTTACGCATCATGTAGTTAATTTCCATGTCACCCAGTTATAATAGCTGTTGTGGAACAGACCAGACTTAATGGCTTCTGAGCGCATTAGTGTTTTTATTGAATATAATGTGGAGTCCTTACGCAAATGTTCCTTTTTTTCCCCAAAAGTGCTCAGAAGGTTTCAGGAGAGAAATTGAGGGTTTTTATTCAGAAACACCATGTTCACACTGAGATAAGAAATGTTCAGCTAAAAATAAAAAAACAGACACTCTTACAGCTGTAGACTATAACGTGTCAGCTAAAATGGGGAGGCAGTCGTACGAAATATTTCATGATGGCTTGTACCGTTACATCAGACATTTTTCTGTGTGCGTGGCCACTCGGGAGAACGTCCATTAATTTATCATTTCGGGAAGCATTTGTTTAGTAGTTCTCCTGTTCCTAACAAAGAAGCGACGTTCATTTATGCCACAGATTCCAGACCCTTCTGACCGGTCCTGTTGTAGCTCTGGTTCACGGAGACAGAAGTCCCACTAGTCGCTGCACACAGTTGCATGTCATGTGTTGAGCACAATCATCCCAACTGGAAAGCGATGGCTAATGGCTAAAAAGTAGAGGGCTGATGCTGGTGGCGGCCAATTTCAAGAGAGGTGGGAGGCTCAGTGCTTCTCAGCAGAGTGCAAAGAGATGCCTGTTTTTGTTCGTTCACCACCAGCCTTTCCAAATTGGCACGTGTGCTCTTTCATGCAGGAGTAAGCAGAGCAAGAGAGGGAAAGTGGTGAGCTAGTAGTAAGCGGTGACTCAGCCCGCGGATGAAAGGCGGCCGGGTGACTTGGCTTTGTTGTCGTGACTTAATGGATCATCTCAATATCCTGAATATGAGACTGCAGAGAAATAGTGTAACAGAGCCAAATACGGCATGAAAAACTTGTTTTTCAAATCTGCCTGTGAGTCACTTTCTCATGAGTGACTCAAAGCAGCATTAAACTAGAGATTTTTTATATATAATCGCAGATATGGTTTGTCCTGGTAGTTTGATCCAGGATGCTACATGGCTTGCATTCAGATACCTGGCTGCTTCAACCAGGAGTCTGAGTGTCTTATGTTCGACCAAACAAAAAATAACAAAATGTCACTTCATCCATTCCTGGTAGAAAAACAATCCACTTTGAAGATGACCACAGAGGAGTGTTGACGTCAGTGTCAAAGAAAAGGTCTCTGGTTACCAGAGAAAGGTTGCTGGAGAGAATATAGTCGACTGTAACATCTAAATACAATACAATACAAGATAGATAGATAGATAGGTAGATAGATAGATACGCACTTTGACAAAAAAGTTGAGATTTTGACAGGAAAGTCGAAATACAATTTCAAGAAAAGAGTAGTTCTGGGGCATAATTAATAATTAATTTTAAGAATTTAAAATTTTATTGGGATTATTTCACATATATCAGCAATATAACTGAAAAAATAATCACAATACACTTTTCATTTCTTAAATTAATTATTCATTAAGCCCCAAAACTCTTCTGTGGAGTATCGACGGTTTAAAAGACTACTTTTGATTTTTTTCTCAAAGTGCATAATGGGAAAAAAAATGTATCTCCTCTAATTTTTTTTCTCATGGGTGGCCATAATTCTCTTCCGTAGAAGAAGCAGCTGACAGAAAACTTAAGACCCTTTTAAGGCTTAAGCTTTGACACAAAGCGGCGGTGACTATTATCAGTGCTACAGACAATCAGACTTTTTTTGTGTCCGTCCACCGTGGGAGATTACTTATGCTGAACTCCATCCGCACGCCATCTTATAAATCCTACCCACGCCACGATTAATAAAACATAAATGAATATCCTCTAGATAAGAATTTGCATGGAGAGAAAATGAAGCGAATTTTGCCGCTGCAGGTTAAGTCTAATAGATAAAAGAAAAGGCCTTTAATAGGCAAGGAAAAATGGAAAGTGGGTGTCATCACTTCCCCCATGTGCCCGAGGACACACACACACACACACACACAAAAACATTTTAGCATGAAGGGTACAACTTAAAACTATCTGGAATTGAAAATTTCTGGGGCATTATTTTTCTTCAGATCTTTATATTTTGAAGAAATTTTTACCTTGAGGGCAGAGTTGGTTGCCAGCTGGGTTTTTTTTTTTTTTTTGGCAAGCTTTAAAATGTTCACATGGGAGTCGGAGCTTGCTATTTTGTTATTTTGGCAGGTTTTCCACAAATGAGCGAAGACCAAGTCCAAGCTCAGTCTATATTGTTTTACTTCGTCCTCACAGATTGATATGATGGTCTCTGAGATGATTTGTCTGGGAAATTGTTCTCCAAGTTCCTCTGCGAAGTGGACCATTTGTCAGACAAACAGACTTTGTTCTTTTTCCTAATTTGCTTGCGCTATCTATCACAAATGCAGTGTCCCCTCTGGTGCAAATTTAGAGCTTCACGAGGCATGAAATGAGGTTGGGTTCTATTTTGAGCTCAGGGTTTGAGCATGGTGAGAGGGTGGAAGAGTGAAGCAGGTTGGAGGGAGACTATGGTCCCATGTACAGTACATATTCACTGCTGGCTGCAAATAAGGACAGCTGGAAAGGGATGGGCAAAGGTTACGGCCTGACTGCGAGAATGGTTCCTTTCAGCTGAGCTGGAGCTGAGGAGAATGATGGGGATAGTTACTCTGATACACTGACGTCACTTGCTCAGCTCATTATGGGTGAATCCAGCTTGCAGTGTTCAACATAACTTCAGTCAGTGGCATTCCCTTAATAATCAGAGCAAGAACACCTCATGCGATCGCCTCAATCAGAAACGACTGGATCAGATTGAGAGGGGTGGCATAAATCTTTGATGATCCACTCAGCAGGAATATATTACCACCTAATAACCATGTAAACTCGTGATCCAATCATTTTTCTCAGGCTGGAATAAATAGATTCTTATTGTGCATGAATGGGGCTGAACTTCGGTTGAAGTGATGAGTTTCTGGGACAGACAAAATAAAATTAAAAAACCTTCTTCTGTTATATATGCCACAGATCTGACACATTTGGGGGCGTGTAAACCATAACATTATGACCACCTTAGGTCTCCCTTGTGCCTCCAAAACAGCTGTGACTCATCAGAGAACGTGCATGGGCCTTCTGAAGGTGTCCTGTGGTGTCTGATAAAGGCATGTTGTTAGTGGGGGTCTTTGGGTCCTGTGGGTTGAGGGGAGGGGCCTCCGTGGATCAGGCTTGTTCCAATGCATCCCACAGATACTCGATCAGTTTGGGATCTAGGGAATTTTGAGGCCTGGTTATCACCTTGTGATGTTTTTCATGTTTTTTGAGCTGTTCCTGAGCTACGGCTGCATCCTGCTGTGGGTGGTTGCTTCCATCAAGAAGTGTCATTGTTATCTTCTGGTCTAGGTGGGTGGTTCAGATCTAAGTAACATCCCAGCAGAACATTCTATGGTCACAAAAAGTCTGTGTTATCACTGTGTTGTCACTGTTTAGCTTAACAATTTAGTTGGGTTGAGGAAATATTGCCCACATAGTCAGTTTTTCAATCAACCCAATGATCAGTCACTATAGCGGTATAGCCTATATCTGGATGGAAGAGCCTTTGTTGTGTTATCACCGTTTCTCTCTTACATGTATAATGCACGGCTGAGTGCGACAAGCTTGAGCATACTGTCCAAGGGCTGAGGAAGGCACCCTGGGAAACGTGGTGCTGCAGGAACAGTCAGCAGACATGTTGGCTCATCATAGCACAGATGGAAATGCTAACATTAGCAATGATCCAGGAGGCCTGTTACGAGCCAGTATGCACGGTTTAGTTCCAAACCCAGGATCTACCCCAGCTCAACAGAGAACAGGCATCATTGATTTTTGTTATTAATTTAACTTGTGATTTTCCTTCGTCGACAAGTTAAACTGCCTGCTGTGAAAAAAAAAATGCATCTACAAATAAGCCACAGACCGGCGATCTACAATCTATAACTTTCTCATTATGCAACTGACAATGTGCAAATGGAGCATAACAAGCCAACACTGTGGGCTTCACGGTCGATTCACGGTTTGCCACGGCAGCGCGGCAGATAAATTTGTTGATTCAGTGAGTTGAAAAGTCTTTTGTCGCTCTTTGTGAAGTGTATTTTTTTTTTCGTGTGCATTAGACCGGAAACGAAACCCCTTCAAGGAGCGAGATCATCTATGTACGTAAACAGAGTCATTACTACTTTTAAATTCTTGCTCATATGCACACTCATCCACAAAGAACATAAAGGGACAAGAGAACCGAACACGGCAACCGTGAAGAATTTATTACCCTGCAGAGTTTCATCAAAGGCTATTCCGCTGTCTATATGCATGCATTTTTAAAGCGCTGGCGCATGTTTTAGTGATATGCATAACATATACTAAAAAAAACAAAAAATAAAAAGATACCCATAGGAACTGAACACCATAATGTTTTTAATATTTTATGCAAATGGGTTCATGTGACACCGGGAGAAATATTCATGAGTTATATGTTGCACATGTTGCCACAGTGGGATTAATTTGACATAACAGTGTTTTTCCACTTGTGGGTGTTTATGTATCAATAGCTGCAGAGTCTTATCCACCAACAAAGGGACAACAAGGGAGCCGGGCAACTGTCTCTGCAGGAGTTCAAGTACAGAGCAGCACACAACCCCGCTTCAGCTCTCAGTCGGCCTTCAAAGGGGACTTAAAGATCACAATGAAAAGAGTACACAATTTGGTGCAGGAGAAATTTCCCAGGGAGCCTTCGGAGCTCATCCTTGTGAGGAAATATTTTTAATTTTCTTTTGGGATGTTTAAAGGCGTTGTTAGAAACCATTTCTGCACCTTTGAAGCGATTGAAGACTGGAGATTGAATGTCTTCCCTAAATAATTTCACCACTCAAGCAACGTTTTAGTTGACGGTTTCTATTTTCATGTTCTGGCCAAGTGTTGCGAGCAAGGCTTCTCTGAAGTAGTTTTGAGCTCCCTGTCCCTCCCTCCTCCCCATCCTCCCTCCTCCCCTTTTCTCTCCAGTACAGTGGAAGCAGCCTCTGTTGTGTAACATCACATGTATAATTGAGGAGGATGCACAGATCAACACACACCTGCTCGTGATGTCCCGCTTGTGCTCATTGGACTGGAGGAGCGTCGCATTGGCGTGACCACTTTCAAGACGGGAACCTCCGGTGTCGACTTCTTTCGGCCGCACGCCTTTTCTTTCTTTCTTTTTGTTTGTTTTTTTTTGCTCTCAGGAGATTACCGCGAATAGAGGGGAAGAGGCAGAGGAGCAAATGAGACTGCCAGCGTAGTGGGTATTGAGACAGAATTATGGAGAAAAAAAATCACCAGAAAACTAGTTTAGATCTGGACATATCTTATGCCCTGTGGTATTTCCAGCAGAGCAGCACTTTTGCTTGGTGGAAAGTTTTGACTTTATTGCGTTCTTGGAGTTGTGAAGCATCTGTATTCCTTATGCAACATCTGAGACAACTCCTTGCCTCCGCTAGTGCCACGGCTACGGCTATTGTCAGTGCTTGTGTTCCTCAGAATTAATCCTGAAGTCTAGCTGTATTACCGCTGTAGCTACCCGTTCCTCGGTGCTCACTCTTCCTTGTAATGGAAATCCTGCCAGCATTAATGCCAAATCCTGACCCGCCGTCAACCCTCACTCCTTTTATCTGCTGTTAATTAGAAGCTGTGGAGTGATGACTCCTACGTCTGTGTAATTAATCCCAGGTCTGCTGTGGCCATACACTGCTCATCGTTTTCTGCTCCGGCCACTGAAGAGCAGGGCTCGGTAACAGGCAGAGCAAAGTGTGAATGAAGTTGTGGAGGTAATTAGGAGACGTATCCGGACAATATGGACAGAGCGAGATGAGTACAAAAAGCAGCCTGTGGCTTTCGCCGATGGCTATCAGTGCTGCCGAGGTGTGTGGCACAGATGCAAGTGTCAGGAGGGAAAGTGTGGAAACGTTGGTCCTGGGTATATTCAGGCCCTGCAGTCTTCAGTAAAATGTAATATCAGCTGATCTAGTTCTAAAAAGTTGAGCGCTACTGTCATATTCCCTTTTCTCGCCTCACCTCTCTCCATTTCATTCTCACAATCCCATTAAACCAAGCATATTTACCCTTCACCACCCCCTTGCCTTTAATTCTTCTCTATATTCCCAGAGCAGTACGCGGAGTCAACCCTGATTGAGACAGCCCAAAAGACTTTCCTGCCTGCAGAATAGCAAGGAGCTCCATTGAGAAAACTCGAGTTGTTGTAGGAAAACAAAAGCAGCAGCCGTGCAGACAGCAGGGGTTTTTCCAGCAGTCAAATTAGCCGTCTCTTCTTTTAACCGCTTAGCTTTTAATTACCACACTGGCAGCTTGTTAGAGCTGCAGCTATTAACATTTTACAGGCGGCAAGGGATCAAATGCTTATGTGTATTGTTGAAAGGGTTGCATTTACTGACTGACCCTCAGAGAATAATTACATTTTAGAGCGTTTTAGAGTTTTCTAGCTTATTGCTTTAAACCTGCCGGACTACTATCAGGGCACAGCTGATTGTGGAACAGTTAGCTGGTGAACACAAGAGCTGCAAAAGAGTCGGATATATCCTTTGGGTGTCTGTGAAGGTTCTCAGTCATCCAGGTCATGGTAATCCAAAAAAAGCAAATTAATGTTCTTACACCACATAAACGTAAAGGCCTAGGAAATAAATGATATACAGGTAAATAATAACGTAAATAAATGAACTGCCACTGCACGCCGACATGGATTATAGGCAGTAAAAACACATCCAGAAATAATATTACAAAATGGGATATCAGTTTCTTGTGCCAGCCGATGACTTGTTAGTCTAAAGGTCATATCAGGGATTCCTGAACAACCACACAGCGGCACCTTATTACTTTACAGCCACAATACCCCGTAGAATATGCCACAAGATCAAGAGCAAATAGAAGCAAACATAAGTCAGTGTGAGCAGTTTAAACAATGACTAAGAATAGTACGTACAGCCACTGTTTCTGCAGGGTTGGCTCTCTCTTCTAATCAACTGCATTGAGTCATGTTGACCAAAGGTTTACATTAAATGTAGTGACTCATTTTTCAATAGGTCACTGAGGTTTAACATTGTCCCCATGTGCAAACGCTGCTGGAACAAATTCCCTAAACGTTCCCGGAGGCTTGTTTTTTCGCTGATTGCGGCTGTTCTATGCCGAGGCTTATGTTTTCGTGAGTGAAAGTTGTCATTATCTCCGACTGTATTTGCCGTAAATTGTGCAGACTTTCGGCCAGCGTTCCGCGGTGGATGATTACAAGCTTTGCTGGAATATGAAACCAGAAAAATCGCTTGCCTGAAGTGGTCATTTGAGTCACAAATAACCTCCAGGACAATGAAGACGTTTTCAGCCCTCGAATGTAATGTAAATTGCAATTTGTTTTGACAACAGTACAGGTTTAATGAATAAATTCAAACAATGGTGCATTTAAAATGCCCAACAATGCAGCCAATGACATTGACCCACTCATTTTTATCAAACCAGCCATTACTTTTACATACGGTCCAGATACAAGACATTGCTGGTAAGATGCAAAAAGCCACAGTTGCACATATTGTCCCCTTCAGCAGCCCTCTTTTGTATTCACGATTGTTTGCTTTTTTGTGGTGTATCATTTTTTCAAAGATCCTACAAAAAAAGATCAACTGTAGATTGAAGCTGCTGCAAGTGCAGTTTGATTTTCCGCAGGGCTCCTCCTTGATTTTCCTCTGTCATTATCTGCTTTTCATCCCTGCACAGTCGTGCAGCACCTGCTCAAATCGCCTTCTTTTTCTTCTCGCTGTTTGTCCGTTTATATTTGCCTGACAGCCATTTCTTACATGTGTGACTGAATTTTTCCAACAGCTGCAACCCGGTTGATCAAATCATCGGCTACATACAGCGCTCGTTTTCCTTTGTCTCGTTTGGCTCTACTTTTTCGTTTTCAAGGTGACAGCAGGTAGCGACGTGGAAAAATAAGTGTTTGGCAGTTTTTTTAACACCACTGCAGCAACGATCAACTGAGCTCAGCATGCGGCACTTGAGGTTAAGTTGGAGTGGGTTTTCTCTGGGAAGCAAACCAAAGCAGCCATGCATGACGCGTGAGGAATAGTTTTGGTAAACGGCCACATTTGGTCCAGTATTTACTTTATTTAGGATAATTTAAGGATTTATCACCTTGGGCTGGATCTGGCATTGATATACCGTTAATGCCAGGCCTTGTCTTTAAAGTTACAGCATAGAACTTATGCATCCCCCTTCTGGCAGTGAATGGAATAACACAAATATCCCCTATGACAGAGGTTTTTTTTTAGCTTAACTATGTTTGCAAGTCAAAATGATCAAATAAACCACATGTATATGTATATATGTGCATGTTGGCACGTGTGCATATTGGCACACCTTGCATAACTCCACGAACCCTTATGGCACAATATAATTCAATATTTTCATTTAATTTATGGCCACTAATCTTACTCTGCACTCCCACTCAGACTGGTCGCTTGTCAGTCTCTCATTGTATTGTACTTCAACCAAGTGTCAAATGTCACAGTGAGGACAGATGATAGACTAACCTCTAAAACATTTTTGTTAAATGGACACACAACAGGTCGATCACGATCGACAAATTGGGCATCCTTGTGCGGTGTGCAGGCCCTCGGTCTGTTTTATCTTTTCAGGAACATGAATACTTGTTTGCATTCACAATCATTCATTTCTTTTTTTTTCTAATCCTTCCTCTGAGTTGTTTTATTTCATCTGTTGTAATATTTGGGTGATGGGCTTTGGGCTCTGAACTTTGTGACTAACCAATAACAGTGCAGTGCAGTCTACACCCTACACACGCTACCCTGGTTCATATATTAATCTGTAATGCTTTCACTATGAATGAGCCAGTGTCAGTTGTCATGTAGGCCTCCCCTGAGACTAAGGCTGACAGAACTTTATTCAGCCCCTTTCTAATTAGCTCCCCATGCCATGTTCAATGTTTAATGTCTGAATCAGTCTCAAAGGACAGAAGTGCCTCCCTCTTTTGGGGAAAAAATGATTTTTGCCTTGGTCTATCCATGTGGTTCAGACACTCATTTTGCCACATTTGCAACTGTGGTGCACTGTGTGTTACCAGACAGATTTACCTACATTTGCCTGATCAGTTACATCAATCAATCAATCAAATTTATTTATAAAGAGGTTGACCAAGGTGCTGTACTATAAACATGTGTACATGTCTGGTAAGGGGTTGACTTTAAGCGACATTTGTTTAGTTTGAACAGTCCATCATTTCAGCTTTAAATATGGGAAAGAGTTTGAGGTGGCGCAGCCTGAGGCAAACCTGCAGGGAAGAAACAGCCTCTGAAATGCTGGTGTTGAGGTTGCCAAGTTTCTCTCAACAAGGGTAAATCCTTACATTGTGCATCATTCTGCAGATGCCTCGTCGTTCTACCTGGTAAAAGCCTGGGATTAAAGTAATGAGTTGACGTTCAGGGAAAATATTCAACTATACATTTATATACAGCACAGACATGAGTTTATATTAATCTTTGCATCCAACTCTCAGGAAGAGAACGAATAAGTACTTCACAAAAATATCAAACTGTCTCTTTAAGTGTTTTCTGGTGGGATACTTACAGTACACCAAACAGATAAATCTATTTCTCGGTGATAGAGACCTGAAGTGTGTGCGAGCTGTGGCAGGGCGGCTAATTGGTGTGTCTGCACGGGAAAAATGATCGCTGCTGAAAGTTTGACAGCGGATTTCCTTTGTCTAAAATTGTTCAAAGAGGAATGGGACTCATTGAACGCCTCATGCACATCAACTTTAATCATCTTCTCAAAGTTATATTTAGTTTTAAACGGGGCAGCTACACGGAGATTTAATAACTGTAGATGGAAATTTGGACTACAGCAGGCTAAAAGTTGTCACCAGCTTAAATCATGAGGAAGGAAGTGGTAAATTGAATCAATCGCTCATTCCACCTCGTAGATTATTGGTGCGCTTGCGGGAGGATCACTAAGGACTGAGTCTAAGCGGTTTGATTTTCTGTGGAATCCAAAAGCGATAAGCAAACACGCTTCTTAAATATTGAATAACAGCCTCGTGTAAACATGGAGAACTCCCCAGATGATAAGTTCTTCTGATGTGCTTTTAAAGTGCTTTAATGCACAGTTCATTATTACGAACTGTTTAAGATGATGAGCAGGATATGACTTAAGAGAGACTTCTTACAAAAGACTTTAACTTTATTAAGTTGTTGAAGTTTATCATGCTCTGATGATACCTTCACTCACAGGTCTGGTACAGAAATCGGTAATAAACTATCACTATGTACGGTGAAGGTTTGATTTTCTCAGAGGCCAAATCACTCTAAAATAATTTTTTACGTCTGTCCAATCCCTTTAATCATGATTACTAGTTCTTTTCTGTCTGAAAACCTAATCAGGTGTTTAATCTTTAAAATGTCAGAGAACAGCAGAAGGAAAATGCCTGTTTCACCTCATAAGGTCACACCTTACCAGCTCCATGGCTCTGAACTTGCAAGCTGAAGCAAATATAAAGTTCAGCTCATTCACACTGCAACGTATGGTTTAGTGACAGTGTATTGCCTAATTAAATGCAAAGCCAAGGTGAGGTGGATGGGACTGTGGAAGGTTTTGCAGATGTTACTGGCGCTAGATGAAATGTGATATTTCATAAAATATTAGGTTTAGCGACTAGGTCCAGTAAACAGGTTGTGTTCATGCAAGAATAAGTGCCTCGTTCCTGTCAGTTCAAGGAGAATGCAGGAGTCCTGAGGCCTTTGTGTCATCTCAAAGGAGTTGCTCCTTCCTTCCAGAAGAGAGATAACTTACTTGTTGCCTGGTACCCTGACGTGTAGTGAAGATAACCCGCCATTGTGTATAAACCCTGTTTCTTTTTTCTGTTTGTGGAGCTCTGCTCCCATAACCTTGTATTGTGTGAGATCCCGTGCACTGTTGGAGCAAAGAAACGCTCATTTAAAGATCCTCATTGCAAGAATGGTGATTTCTTTTTCCACCGCACAAAATGTCAGGAGACATTTTTACAGCTACTGATGATTCAATCTGAAATGTCATGGCTGGCTGCGTGATTCTGGCCCTTAAATATCCCCTGTTCTACTAAAAAAAATGTCACTGTAGAAATTTTAAGTCAGACATTTTTTATAGTTGTAGCAAGTTGCTGCCATTACTAAAACCGTAGGACTAGACTGAAACCTGCTGAGTGATTGATTACCATGACTCCTTACCTGCTGTTAAGTCTTGCTCCTGACATACACTTCTGCTGTAATGAGACACTCTTGTGCTATATATAAGCAACTTCAGTGATTAATTGTTAACTGTTAGCACAACATTGCTTAGTACTTAGCCTTATTAGCCCGTGTGTGGACCAGCCAGTGTTTCCAGTAAGCTACTGTTCACCAGCTTGTGTGAAAGGCTATATACTGTACTGCCGCTCTATATGGAAGGTCTTGACTATAATCTGCAACCATGGGGTATTAATGAGACGTGCATAATGTTTCGAAGGATGGGAACCGGTTCAATGGCAGCAGGTTTGAAATGACATGGACGACTGTCTATTTGATTGATGATCATGTAACTGATGGTAAAATGATTTGTGATTATTTTTCTTTCACTCGGTATATTAGTAATTTTATTCATACCTGACTGTTCTACTTTAAAAAAAAAATGCTGCTTTTCTTTTTTTTTTTCTCGTAGAGCCTAACATTAGGATTTAATTTAAGTATTAAATCAAGAGGTCGGTGATGGGGCTGTAGTCAGTTCTATGAGAGCAGCGATAGCTGAGGGAGCGAGTCTTCCCCATGCATGTCACTATAAGTTATTATTATAACCCCCAGCCCCCAGCGCACAAACTATTCAACGTTGGGTCAGGAAATCAGCCAATTAAGGGAGCAGTGGATGCGGATGAGAGCAGACAACCAATGGGGGGAGTGCAGAAGGAGCCAGGAAGGCTTGATCCTCCTCTCCCCGCCCCAGGGAACTGACTGGTCCACCTCCCTCGGCCCACTACATGCACGGAGCATTTAATCACAGTGCTTACTCAAATCAAGCCAATGCACAGGCCTCCACGTACTTAATATGGAGTCACTGCACACTTTAAGGAAAGTCTGAAACTCTGACAAATTAGTTCATGACTTCAAACTTGTGTTTGCTATATTTTGTTAGTTTAGAAATTAGGATAATTTACTAGAGAGGGGCACAGTGTTCATAAGATTATTTTATATCTTGATGCAAATGGTGCAAAATCACCACATATAATGAGGAGGCTTCCCTACAGCAACCTTCACTGGAATAAGGATTTGACTTACTTTTGGAAACTCCATCACCAGCTCATACAGAAAGCAAGAACTCCCCATAACAAGCACACAAAGCTGAACGTTTACAGCTTTGGGAACACGAGGGCATCAAGTTCTATTTTCGTCCCATGCTGACTGCTCACTATATGCCTGGGTGCTCTCACTGTTAGCGGCCCGGGCTGAGGAGTGTACATGGAGGTGGGAAAAGAATGAATTTTGCACTACTGACAGCGCGCACACCTGCTGGCCTTTTGAAGGGTCTCCAAACACCTGCTGCTGCAGTGGACGGGAAAGATGGGTCCGCTAAGTTGTCAGATACCAGTTTGATCGGTGTTGAAAGCAGTACCTGGCATCCAATCTGCAAACTTCAAAGACAAAAACAGATCAGAAGCTTAATGACGGTGTGAATATACATCCCCTGTTTTACATTCACTATTCAACAAAAAACATTCTCTTCCAGAGAGACGTGTATGCAGCTGCAACCGCCATCTGTATTTAAGTGCTGGTTTCTTTCCCGGTGTTTTCAATCTATTCCCTTTGCTTTGAATTATTTACCACGAACGGCAGAGTCCTATGACCAATTTCCGTGAGTCTGCCAGGCTCAATTATGTTGAAGCAAAATGATTCGAATCACCAAATCTCCGTATAATTGAGGCGTAGAGTCTCAGGTGTATTATTTTACAGTTATTCGCCGCTCTCATTTGTTCTCAGGATGTTCTGTTGGCAGTCTCCATGGCACCACCTGCAACAAAGATGGAGAGAATATTTGTATCTTTTATTTAAGGTCCCAGGTCACAGGTTTTGGGAGATAGTAACAGGCTTCAACAGGTCCTCCATTTCCAGGCGCAGGCTCAGATAAAGTTCTTTTTTATTTGTTATGCTGGGTTGAGCTGGCAGTTAAAGGTCTGAACCCCTGTTTGTCCAGGGGCGTTGAAGCAAAAATAAATAACTCCTCACTCTGTCTTTTAAATCCGCAGTAACATAGTAGCTGTTAAGAGCTTAAGCAGAGAGAAGGAAAAATAAAACGCCTCGCCTCAGGGACCAATAAAACTATAACAGAAATTCAAGGAAGAAAACAAATAAATTCACTTCTCTCATATCTGTTCATGCAACCGTTTGTGTTAATTAACTTTCTTTTTTAATTGTCTGCATGTAAAATGGCTTGCGCCAGGCAATGCAGAAGTACTTTAAAACGGCCTCTTCTATTGTGATATATTCAAACATGAGAATGTTTTTTAACAATAGACCCCCCCGCCATCTCCCCTCTCCCCCACAAAAGCACAATTGTTCTGACAATAATTCAGACTTATACCAATCAGCCACAACATTAACACCACTGACACGAGATCTTGTGATAACACAGTGTTCTTTCGGGAAAGTTTTGGATCTGGCATTCATGTGGTTGTTACTTAGACATGTACCACCCACCTACACCAGACCAGACACCCCCACCCCATATCAATGACACTCCTTGATGGCAGCAGCCAGGACAAAAAAAACAAGAAAAACCTCCAAATTCACTAGATCCCAAACTGATCAAGTATCCACGGGATTATCCACAGAGGCCCCTCCCCTCAACCCATAGGACCAAAAGGCCCCCACTAACAACATCCTGTTACCAGACACCACAGGACACCCTCAGAAGGACCATCGTCCATCGTCCGACGAGTCACCACTGTTTTGGAGGCACAAGAGAGACCTACACTATATTAGGAAGGTGGTCATAATGTTATGCTTGATCGGTGTTATAGAGCTCCCTTTTTGTGCGTACAAACCGAAAATATTACTATCACTTTAAAAACCTGCCCAATAACTACATGTGTATTAATCCGCAGCTGAAAATAGTTCCTAATAGAAGCAATATTTTTTTTACCAACTATGAAAGGATTAATTATAACTATAGCGTCAAGCTGTTTTTCTACCAGTACATCTGCAGTATTACACATGATTTGCCGTTTTTACTAAATGTTAAATGCTTCTAAAATAACCCCCTTTTTATCAGTATTTCTGTTTGTTTTTAAAGCATAAAATAAAAATGCTCCTCAACATGCCTCCATTTTTGGTAACCCCACAAACGCGGCCAATACAACAGCTGCCACTGCTTTTTCAGGTCACTCTGGGCTCTCCGCAGAGTTTTGTTTTCACACTGTGAAGGATGTCCTAAAATAAAAACACCGGTGAGTTTGCAGACAATGCCCCCAGAATGAATAAGAAAAAATAATATGCAGTTGATGAGTTGTTTTTTTTTCTCTGTGTATGTGGGTCACTTCATCACTTTTCATTACTGCTAGTCTACTTTCTTCTTTACTACTGGGCTGTGATGTGACTTCATGGTCAGTTTTTTCCACTCCATAAGCAGGTGTCACATGTTTGTCAGAACATGTGGTCACAGTGCCCCCCACAGGCACAATAGGCTCTCTGCAGTGTGAGGACAGTGTGAAGACAATATATACCTTTTATTTCCATATGTTTTTTATATACTAATGTTAATAACATACACAGTGTTTTATTATATATAATGTACTATTGGTAAGACTTGTGTGTTTAAACATGACATATCATTAGCAAGAACAAAATGCACCTTCCGAAAACTTTGTAAAAACGGTGTGATAATGGAATAAAAAGTTTGTATAACGTAGTATTTCTGAGGTCTGTGCCCACACTGTTCAGGCTCAGCCATTAGCGTGATATAAATGCAAATGACTGGGAGAAGCTTTTGGAACTGCTGCCCCATAATTATAGCAATTGAGAACGATTTGAATAGCATTACGCACTGCAGTCCAGCGAAGAGCAGCTCCAACGAAAACAGCTGGAAGACTTCTCTGAATGTTAAAAAGGTAAAAGAAAAGTTAAACATTAAAAACCTGGGTGCAAAATGGAGCAAAGTAAACATTTTACTGCATATACAAAATTTAAAAGTATTTTGGCTGAACTGTGCAAGAAATCTCGACAAAGAATAATGGTACTGTTGCTTGACAACAGAGGGAGCCACTGTCATGCACTGGATAGAAAATCTCTTTATCTGTAGACGTGCAGGCTGTATTCATTGGGAAACCTCTTTGTCTCCTACTCTAACGATACCGATGCTGTGTGCAAAAACACCCCAATGTGTTTTGTAAATCTAAAAAAAAAAAAGTAGCATATTTCATAGCTTCACAAAGAATACCAGAAATTAAATTAGAGTAATTTATTTATTTTAAACTCTAAAGTATATTGAGATGGTGGCCTCATTTTACAATATAGCCGAGCTAATACAACAAGAGAAAAAACAAACAGAGGACACAACCATACAACATATGTGAAAATGGGGTTTCAAACATTAAAAAAAAGTAAAATAATAAGGCCATTTCAATAAATTATTGTTTAACTATTAAGAACTACCATGAAATGAAAACTTGCATCTTAATTCTGACCCTGTGCTCTCATCTTCTGTCCTCATTATCATAAATGCCTCATATTCTGTGTTTGTGGTTTAACCTGAGGTGTTTCACAAGGTTTGTTGTGTTGCCACAACTCAATAGTTTAGTTACTTTCCACTGTGTTACTACATTAGCTTGAATGACCGAAAGTATCGATATTTTGTTTTGAGAATCAATTTTAGAGCATAAAGACCTGGTACTGGAAGTACCGACATTTCAGCATCGATCTGTGTTAAATATCTTCCATATGGAACAAGTACTTTCTAGGTCAAGTAGTGGGGCAACCTCCAAACCATTGTACACTACTCCAGAAATACCAAGAAGGAGCTGGTTAGAAAAGCTTTTAAACTAAGGGTTGGCATTTTCATTGCCAGAAAACGTAGGATTAAACTGGATAGTAAAAGTGGCTTTAAAGGAGTATACAATGTGCCAGTGCCCCTGAGCACAGAAGAGATTATAGAGTAGTTGTAAAATAGCCATTGCAATTGCTCCTAAGGGCTCACAGAAGTATTGTGCCCATAATGTTGGGATAATTACACCTGAAGCAACAGATGGCATTGGACTGATCTGTGCTGGGTCTCTCCAGACCTTTCACTGAGCTCATCTAACCTGTATGATTGAGCCATCACAGAATAAAAATGGAGTGCTTACAAATTCTGTCTGCATTAATGCCAGTCATATTTATTCAGCACGTAAAAAAAAAGAAAGCATATATGGACAAGTAGTTCCCAGTTTGCCCTTCCTATAAAGGTGTCAAGTGCAATTTATACCCCTCCTGATGGGCATCAATATCAGGTACAACTTGTCCTCCAGTACTGGATGAGAAAGCCTCTGGGCCTTCAAACACACCTGCAGCACTAATGAAAATTTTACACGTCCCACGAGGTGGCCCTGAAACAGCCGTAATTGGAAGGGAGGACTGTGCCGTCCAGTGCCGATTCCTCTGGCGGGGTGTAAATTTAATGGAGATTCTCTCTTCCCGATTAAGTGTGTGCCACCCCGGGGTGGAGAGCGATTATAAGTGCTATCACTGGGTATTGAAGCTTTGCGACTTTTAATAGATGCAGCAGGGCTTCGGTAGCCGCTGCGGTAATTAAGAGGAAGTCCCACATTTTAAAGTTGCAGCCTTTCCAACTTTCCACCGGAACAGTGGTGCGTATTGAGTGGAAGGAGGCCATGAGCCCTCTGAACCGTGTGCTCCTCTCATGAAGTGTTCATGTGCTCATGCACAGTGTTCATTTGTGCTCGTGTGAGGCTGCATGCTGTCTGGAAGAATCATTGAACATTCAATATGGAAGCAAATAAGATGAATTAGAATTCATAATCGATTACTTGTCTTTGTCATTTTTGAAGCCAAAAAAAGATATTCAGATATGTAGAGCTAGGAGAGTAATTCAGTTTCAGCAAAGATTTCTGTAGCTGCCAGTGAGTGATTCAGCCAAAGAACTAAACTACTGGAGGCTAATCTTGTATTCAACACACCCTCAAACAAAGACATAAGACAGTTTGTGTTGGGATGACTTTGTGCATTCAAAAGCTGAATTATGTTGAGGCCTTGGATTGGATTAGCCTAATAGTATTTATGCTGACATAAAATATTCATGCTGCTCTTGTGCTGCCGAAAAGAAGAGATATATCACAGCCCCAAGCCCGAGGGTTATCGATCACCAGATAAGGGATTTGCGAAAGCTTACTGAAGATCATTTTAAGGATGTGCATAATAACTTTTATGTATCTAAATGTGCTTAATATCAATATGGCTGCAGTTGTAACTTAATCTATGACAGCACAGGTTTCTATCATAAAGATCAGTTTGTTTACTACTACGTGACTACACAGTGTTACTTAAAATGGGGAAAGTGTTTTTGGCAACTGTCCCCCACCCCCATGGGACCCCACCAAGGCCATTAATCCAATAAACTGCTGCTGTACCTTGACAGCTGCTGGCCTCCACAGATGAGCTGTGAAGATGTATGGGGCCCAGGAAGAGAGAAAGTTAATTTGACTTGACCTTTCTGGTCCTCGAAACAAGCTGTTATTTAGGACCGCCACACGCCGCCCCCCCCTCCCCTTCTCCTGTCACAGCCCCTGGGAGTTATCATTGAGTAGCCAGACAGACACCTTCGGTTTCGTAATGAGTCTTTCTCTACCTGCTTCCCATGCTAAGCAGGGGCCCAGGAGCGGTCAACAGAAGAAGAAGAAGAAGAAGAAGAAGAAGAAGAAGAAGAAGAAGAAGAAGAAGAAGAGATGCTTCGGGGAGGATGAAAACTTATTTTGTTTTTTGAGAGAACACAAACAGAAAAATGTTGATTAGTTAACAGCAAACACTGTCGGCATTTGACGTTAATATTTATGAGTGCACTATTAATATTAATAGAAACATTAATATAAATGGACCTGTTTTATTTTGTGTGTCCAAAGCGTCATCTGCTTAGCTCAGGCTTCAGAACTTGATTATGTTTTCTCATAAAACAGGAACCTAAAAAGTCCCTTTGCATTTTTCTATCGCTGGAGTTGTACTTCTGCGTGAAGTGGGGAAAGAAGTCTTTGAAACGCCAGTAATACCCAGGACATGGAACAAATTTATTTTAGCTAATATTAGGAAATACAAAGTTGCTTCATATACGGCATCAACCAACATCATTTATATCATCAGGACGATAGCATCTGTGAAATCTTTGCACAAAGGTGAGCTAAATGCTAATGCTAACACCTTCACCCGGATGTTTCCATAGTCACCATGTTAGTTCAACATACAGTCGAAATCATACACCTCAGCCAAATAATACCAGTTTTAACAACTTCTGAGTTAGTTATTCCAAGTCAAGACTCGGTATTAGCTAGCTAGGATCTCAGCTTTATTTTAAGAGTGTGAAAAGTCAGAATAGTAAAACATCTCATTCAGAGTGGGTCAGAAGTGTACAAACGCTTAGCTGGCAGTTAAATTGTTGATCGTGGGTCAAGGCCTTGCACAAATTTATTACTCTGAATTGCAGGAATTTTAGCCCATTCCTCCTGAAAGTATTGCTGTAACAGGATGGTGGGATACCTTGGTGCCGCACGCTTTTTGAAGTCACCACTTTTATGATGACCATTGCAATAAATACCTTGACTTTTTTGTGCTGAATACATTTTGCAATAATTTTGGAAGTATGCGTGTGTTGCTTAACCTTTGGAGACACATTGCACTGAAGACATGATGCTGCCACCCCCATGCATCCCCTTTTTTCCATTAAACATATTGATGGACATCATGGCCGAACAGTTACTAATTTACTAATTTGTACATTAGTTTTGCAGCAATGAAGAGTTAAGTGATCCAAATCGTCTGTCTGAATTTGTGGACTCACTGAATGTACCAAAATACCTCTTATCCCTAAAACCCTTAATGGCATAGCCGCACTTTAACAAGCTCTTTGTCCAGACAGTGATGGAAATACAACAATATGCTGTATGTCCATCCTGCCTAAGGTCATCCATGCATAAGTCACTTTAAATGTCAATGTGATGATTAATTTCTGTGTTAACGTGAGTACTCAGTGAATCAGTCCATTTTTTTTTTTTTTTTTTGTCTAATGTCTGACTCACAGGCAAATTGCATCATGAATTACACCACCTTGCTTTATGTGCAGACGTGCTCTGCTCTCGTGCTGCCTCTGGGATTTGCTTTAAATTCAGCAGCGAGGAGGGCTCAAATTAAGCAGATGCTGCTGGTGTTAGACAAGCAATTGATTTGTCTTAAATCAGGATTATCTGTGTCAACGGACAGGCAAATGCCGGTAACAGATCTATTGAACTTTTGGCAAAGGTGCAACTACAATTGTCCAGACAGGCTTTACCAAACAACTGACACATTTAGATCAGACAGCAGGAAATCATTTACTCCTGCAAACACCTTTAAGCTGTCCAAGCCAGTCATCTTTCATGACTGAGAGCCCTCTGCCGTCAGATTTGCAGCCTTAATCACTATACATTATCAATATATATAGATTTTTTTAGACCACCTTATTAACTTCCTCAACATCTGTCTCTTTAAAGCGTCACTTAATATCGATAGATATCATGTTGTTGTTGTTTCATCCCAAGGTCATTATTAAAGCCAAATATTTATTAGAATTCTCAAAAGAAAGGGAAAGGTGTTTCCGTGTTTGTACGTCGGCTGAAACATCACCTGGTGTTGGATGGAGCGGTTAAATACTGCTTGACCTGGAAAATGGTTATTGTAGCCTCCTTTATTATTCAGCATGAATAAACAAATGAAAGAAACTCTTTGGAGCGCACTAGCACACGCCAGCGTACATGCAAGAATAATCTCGTTCTGGTTCGGCTTCTCTCTGTGTCAGGATTGCTGATGCAGGAGCCTCAAAGGATTTAGCTTTTCTACACTTCATTATTGCTCCTACACACTCTTGCCTATACGGTGTGCGAATGTGTGTTCGAGAGAGAGTTGTCATGCGGTGCCTCGGAGCATAGACCGGTTTGATCCTCCTCCGTTCTCGCAGATAAAAGTCTATGAGTCACTGACTGGGATCTTTTAATGATCTCACCCGCTCCACCTTTTTCCACCTCCCTGTCATTTCTGTCAATAATAGCAGGTGCACTCTTTCCAAATTTTCATGTTCTTACCATACTAAGCTGCTGAAGTCTCACAGCATTAGTTCCTAAAGACAGCTGGCAGCTGCAGAGCCAGAATGGGACTCTGTGGAGTTTTACTTCATGACACACAACAATATAATTCATACGAGACGTGTTTATAATGTTTATCCATCAAACATCCTGTGCTGCACTTTTAGTTCATCCACTGTGAGTTCTTGCACTTCATCCATTAGCTCCCATCCGCTGCCCTTGACGTTTTCCATTATGAAACCCAAACACAAGAGGAGAAGGAAGTGGTGGAAAATATGGGTCTCGTGGATTTTGGTTACTGAGGGATGTCAGAATGGGTCTGGGCAGAGTGTTTTTAGAGCTCCCTGTCCTAGTTAGGCAGGATAGGGGATTCTTACTGGAGTGTGAGGTAGAGTCTAAGCAGTGAATTATTCAGTGCAGCTTCCACCGGGCATGCTCGCACACATTTTACACGTATGTGCAGCAGCTGAAAAATGCATACATGAATGCCTTTAAATATATTAAAGTAGGGTCGCGGATGTGGTCTCAGATCAATACTGAGGAGTTTAATTTGGATCACCGACAGCTATCTCTGCTAGCCTCTGAGGTATAATCTATTTGTGCATAATGACTCTGCAGGAATACAACACACATGTGGAATGACACAATGAAGACACGCTCAGGCACAATTCCAGTTGAACAGCTGCTACCACGGGGCGTTGGACAGCTCTCAGTTTAAGATTTTAGTCAGCCTTCAAAATCGATTTGTGCTGCAGAAACAAAGGCGTAAAAAGTAAATGTCACAGGACACTCAGCTGTGTTTTCGGCACCTCTCACTCGCCTCAAGGGAGAGCCTGAAACTCTTCTTCTTCAATGTTTCCACACGTACCACAGGAATTTGAGCTGTAATTGCTTTGACAAAGTCACAGACTAGACAGGAGAAGCAATGTCACATTTCTATCAGTGGCCTAGGTCACTATAGAACCACATTCCTAACCATAACACAGACTACTACTGTATAACATCTAACTGCTGAGTTCTGTTCATGACAGTACAGTTTTGACAGGCATTTATCTGATATGTCAGACTGAAATAAGTGCAAATGCTAACCTCCTCAAATGGATCTGATCTGATAAGCCGTGGCACAACCGATCCACGTCAGACGCTGAAGTGTATCTGCAGAGATTAGCATCAACTTAAACAATGTGATCTTAGCTGAAATGCTTTCAGTGGATGCAATAAGGAAAAGCTCTAGGACAGTATTCTGTGTTGACATTTAATATTTATTTCATTTTTATTGATCCTCGATGGGGAAATTTTACTCCTCGTCTGACCCATTTATGTGTTTGCACAGCGGTGAGCAGGCCCGGAGCAACGGGGCTGCCACTTTTGCTATGTCTGGGGAGCATGGGAGGCTTGGTGCTGTCTCAGAACATAGATAAAGGAGTAGGCAAATGGTCTTATATTTGTATAGTGATTTTCAACAGTTTGGTACTCAAAGCAATTTATCCATTCATACAGGCACAGGAAGCAACTCCGGGTTCAGTGTCTTGCCTAAGGAACCAAGCAATCCAAGTGCTAACTACCGAGCCACATCTGCCATGACCTTATGCTCCCAAAGCTGCTTCTCTAACCACTTATCCACAGCTCCCTTCGGAATCACTTTGAAAACTGAATTGCTTCGGTGCCCTTGCGTGTCAGTCCAACACAGTTTCGACTAAACTGAAAATTCAAGCCACTTGCATGTTCCTATTCGTCCCATTTGCTAAGGACAAACATTTACAGTTGAAACCAGAAGTTTACATACTCTGTGTAAAAAGACACATAAGTCTTTTTTTTCTCACTGTCTGAGGTTAAATCAGACTAAACTTCTCCTGTTTTAGGTCAGTTAGGATTAACACAATTATTGTTATTTGCCACAATAATAATAAGAGAGAATATTTCATTTTTTTTTTGTTTTTTTTTACTATTTTCTTTTGAAGTCAGAAGTTTACATGCGTTTCCTTAGTATTTGGCAGCTTCACAAGCTTCTCGCAATAGAATACTGGTCCATTCCTCCTGACAGAACTGATGTACAACTGAGTCAGGGCTGTACGCCACCTCGCTCGCACACGCTTTTTCAGATATACATTTTAACTACCCATACATTTTCTATGGGATTTCTACAGGTTTTGCGATGGCCACTCCAAAACATTGATTTTATTGTCCTTAAGCCACTTTTTAAGTATTACTTAGGGACATTATCCAGCTGGAATTTGAATTTGTGCCACAGCTTTAGCTTCCTGGATGATGTTTTGAGATGTTGCTTTCTCATGATGCCGTCTGTTTTATGAAGTGTACCAGTTTCTCCTGTGGAAAAACAGCTCCACAACATGATGCTACCACCACCATACTTCACAGTTGAGATGATATTCTCAGGCTTACAAGATAAGAGGTTAATTCGCTTTAACTGTGGGCCATAGGCATGTCTAGCCCATTTTTAGGGCTAAACTGTGTCCCAGCACCCCTAAAAATAGAGGTTGCATCCCTTCCATATTTGGACTATCCGAATGTGGGCGGAGTAAAGCTCACTGACATGGCGACCGCTAGCCCCGGCCACTTCAGGTTTCATTTTCAAGGTTCAGAATCCAGTGGGTGATATCATGATGGGTTTCTCCATAGTATATTCAGTATATACAATGGTTTCCAGTTGCAGTTCCACTCCCTCTTGCTCCCTGTGAATGCCCTTAAACCCCAGCTCATTTTCAGCGTGAAAAAATTACTGGGAGATTTTTTATAAAGCATGTAAACACAGCCAGGAGGAGGCACAGAAGTCAGATGTTCCCTAATAACACTTGAATTACAATATGCTAACAGTCTGTTATTAAATTTTGACAAAATAATGCCAAAAATAAATTACATACCCTGCCTTTAAGTAGGAGTTTTCTGATGTTTTTTCTCTCTCTGGCAAACTAACTAGTGCAGTTTGTCAATCAACCACTGTCCACAGTTCATGTTAAAGCTGTTGTGCTGTCGTTAAGCTTTTGGTAGGAATATGTGTTCATGTTAAAGCCAAGGTGTAAGTCTAATACTGCCTGTGAGCTTAACACACTTGGCTGAGAAGGACCACGGACCAAGGCAGACTCCTCTAACACCTAGCTGTGATGTCCATTGAGAAGGAGGTGATTGAGAGAGTCAAGAACAAAAAAGTAATTGACACATTTGCCTCTTTCAAGGTGAGGCAGAAGACTGGAGTCTGCAGGGTCTGTTCAGTCTTAACAGAGACAAGGGACAGAATGATGTTGCCTCTTAGGCAGGGGTTTCTATCTTTATTGAACTTCACATCTTAAGTGTTAAGTTTGGGTGGGTGGGGGTGCTCAGGATCCCTGGGATCCCTGTTGTGGATGATCCTCTAAAAAAAAAAATAATTAAAAAAAAAAACGTGATTAGTTCCTGTCTTCAGTTTATCAGCTTAACTCCCCCACACCACTCTCCAACCTCGAACATATTATATCTGCCACACACTCGAGAGTTTACGCACGCCTTCGGGTCAGCGCTCACTCCCACTCAGGGCTTCCTTTGACCCAGAGGGTCCACGGACGACGTGCGGTGCGGGGTGGGGCGTCTGGGAATACAGGACGCGGGGATGGTGGGTGGTGGGACGTGCCTGCGAGACCGATTCGTCCGTGACGTTGGCGAAATGCAGCAATTCCCAAACTGAAGCCTACGTGATAGAGAGAGAGAGAGAGAGAGGAGAGAGAGAAAGAGAGAGAGAGGGAGAGAGAGAGCGCACAGCCAGGACGCAGAAGATTTGGGGCGGGAAGGCAAGTGGAGTAAGGGGGTGGGGGGATACGGCAGAGGCAGAATAAAATTATCAACAGGGAGTCGGATGGATGCGAGGGGACGGGGAGCAGGAGACCGGCTCTAGATACACCCAGGGTCCCGTCTAGAGGTCTGGTGTCTGCACCAAATCAGCTTCAGGGATGTAGTCGAAGCGGTTTGGAGCTCTGCCCGTCCGAGCTCATCATCATGAAGAAACACTCTGCACGGGTTGCCCCGCTGTCCGCCTGCAACAGTCCGGTGCTCACCCTCACCAAAGTGGAAGGTAGGTAGTAAGGGAGAGTTCCCGTGAACAGGGACAACTGGGTCTCCGCTGTTTCTGCCTGTTCGTCCGATGCAGACTTCAGCTGGAACAATTCTCAGAGGGTTTCTCACGACTCTCTTTCGAGACTCATTTTTGACGCGCATCAACTTTGAGAAAAAAAATTAAATAAGGGTATCAATCAGGCACGCAATTTAAAATCTTTGATGCCATATTTGTACATCTGTGAGCATCCTAATAATTCTACTGCATACATTTCTGCATCTAATTATTATTATTATTATTATTATTATTATTATTATTATTAATAATAATAATATTTAGCCTTTATCGTGTGATGCTGCTAAAAACACCAAACTAAAAGTGGCTCCCCGCTGTTCAAATGATGTTAGTGTCGCATTGGTGTTTTGGGGGCGAGAAGAAGGTGGCCTGGTGAACACCAGTGCGCTAAATTTGCTGGTCCTTAGGGAGGGTTTGGAGTTGTTATTGCAGCAGGGATTCCCCTCGCACTCACCTCCCTCCTCCCAGCAAAGAGTCACAGTTAAAATGCCAGAGCATGTGCCAGAGCAGCTGGGAGGATGAAGCCTGCAGTAAACATGTTGACGGTCCCTGCAAAAAAACACTGTGACACAGTGCTCTTCAGTCTGCCTCTGGCGGCTTTGTGAGGTCTCAGACTGGGTCTCCGTGCCTTGCCTCTCATCTGCAGGTGCACAATTAGGAAGCTGTTCACTTCATTAAGAAAGATCACCTCCCTGACCCCTTATGTGTGGTTTATTGATGCTCTGTGAGTGTGCTGCTGCTGCTGCATCATCCTCAACGCCCCTGTCCCGGCGCCTTCAAAGCGTAGTGTCAAACACCTCCTTTCCGCCTGTAATACGCCTCCTCTGATGCTCTCGTCTGCCTCTGCTTGACAAAGAAGCCGCCGTTATGCATTTTTTAATCTACCCCTCAGCACAGAGAACTACTGAACGCCTCAGTGTTTGGAACAAGCGCACTGAATAGGCTGCTGATTTCACAGCACTCCTAATCTCCTTGCGTGCGAGGTAAGCACAATTGCATCTTTCAGGTGACCTCTAAAAAAAAATAAAAATAAATGGAGATTGTATTAAATCGATAAGACATTTGCTGTCTGCAAATAAACTCAGAACAATCGAGACGCAAACAATTCTCCCTTTTCACACGTGGAGCACGCGTAGGCATGCCCTTCCACGTGAAAATCATCTTTAGAGGTTGTGGGAAAGGTTGTCGGCAGCTGTGCGCTGTGCAGTGCATCTTAAATAAACTGAGAAGAGCCGCTTGTAAGTTGACTTTCATTGCGCAGACAATGGCGCACATCCTCTGGAAACTTCTCGCATTAGTTTTTTTGTTCAGCCAAAACTTGAGCCAAACTGCTCGATGACTAAGGCTCAACTCCGTCTCTCCCCCCTCCCAACATTGTGGTGTATTAATGTGAAAATACTTCAGTCTTCGCAATTTAAGACTGGACCAGCTGCTGGAATACGAATGAGTAATTTTCTTGCAGCTTTACATGGGCGCTGCATGAATCAAATTAGATGCCTGAGCTGTTTAAACTGCATATATTCAGTCAGTGTAAGGCATCCCGGCTAACCTCAGAATAATCAGCTGCCAGATTAGGGGATATTCTAAGCTTATTAGCCTGAATGTCAACTGAAGACATTTTGTTTTCAGAATAACTGAGATGGTGGTGGGTTGTTATTTGACACGCTTCTGTGTACAGAATTAACAAAAGCTCCGCTGTGACACGAGGAAAAGAGTGTAGATGCGCTTGCGTCGGTGGGTGACGGAGTATTGTAAACTGCTGAGGGGATCTAAGCTGCAAAGTTTATGATGTTTGCGTTGAGCTCCTCGTTTCAGTGGCTGCTTTGAAGGAGGAGAGAGTCACAGGGGGGACCACAGTGGATCAACGCGCAGATTTTGCAAGTCTCTGCTGCTTATGCAGCGCCGGCTCTGAAACCTCTGTTCTCCTCGCTAACAACCTACACCCAACTGTCACAGATCGTTATATATATATATTTTTATTTTTTTCCAGTTTCGGATCATCAGTTGTGTCCAGTTAACATCTCGCTTGCAGTCATTAAACGAGTGCACTTTGTGAAACTAATTGGCTGTTTTCAGATTCAAACGTGAAATTCTGCCTTTTTCCCCTTCGTTTGGTGCAGTCATTAGCTCGCCCACATTTCTTAGGAACAGTTACACTCTCTCACGGAGAGACAGGAGGGTGGAACAGAATCCAATCAATTTTCAAAGTCGTAGCGACACAATAAACCGTTTCACAGCTTTGTCATTGTGAGGGCTGTATATGAAGATGCATGAACCCTCAGTGACGTGACCCGTAGGATTCCTGAAGACCAGTTTAGAAGTTGTTCCGGTGGTCGCCATTTTGGCTACATAACGAAGCTGCTCGTACAGTTGCAGCGAAAGACAAAATTAGCAGTGGAGCCCAAAATAAATTTGTGCCTGGCTGCAAAAAAACTTAATTTCTGCTGTAAAGCTGAGCACTTAAACATGGAGGTCTGTTGACTTCATTTTCCAGCCCCAGAGGTTCCCGCTTGGTCATGGCTTACTGAGCATCATTCATATGTCACCCTCTGTGACAAGTCAAAACGGCTGCCATGCAACAGTCGTCTTAAGGCTAGAGTCATCAGCGTCGGCTGGTTTCATCTCGTCCATTCAGGCTATATATACTTTACAGTATGGCTGTCTTTGTCTGGAGTATTTGCCTCTTCCTTTAGTGCAATCTTGTGACAAACTCACCCAACCATCAACCCACGAACGATAATTATTGATTTCTCTTTAAATGCATTTCCAGTGACGGTGTCTCGGGGGAACGTCTGTACCGTTCCTGTGTCGTTCGAGGCAGGGGTAAGAAGTTCACAGAAGTCCCTTTAATCTCTGTAATTTAATTACACGGTCTGAAACAAAACAGGCACCTTTTAAGAGTGGGTTCGGCGTACCCACTGCAGAGTCCCTGAGGAGGCTGCTCATATTTCACCAGCTCCTATTATGGGCCCACTGAACCATTCCCAAGGGTTTCATGCACCTTGACCATATATCAGTCGGATGATAGCAAATGAAATGCGTTCACACACAGAAGCAGAGCCCTCGGGTCAAAAAGGACATATAGTGAAGTGGTTTACGGAGCCGGAGGACCTGTGAGGAAGTGTTTCCTAATTAATTTCATTGTTGAGCAATTTGTTTTGAGAACGACAACTGTTTTTTCTTTTGTTTTTTTTCGGTGTTGTTTTACTGAGTAGTTCCCATTTCAAATTAAGCAAAGAGCGTAAAGAAAAGCAGTGAATTATAACTCTAAAACATTTAATCAGAATCATCATCAGTGTTGAACACAAAGGTAACGTGGCATGTTTACTCCGGCCACACTCGCATAAACACTCGTCTTCCACTCATTTGCATGTGTCTTATTTGTATGTAAATGTGCATTCAAGACTTTTTCTTTTTTTTCTTTGAACAAGAACAATCTCAGTATGGAGATGAGGCCAAAACAGACGTCCAGCACTAATGCACACATGCTCCACTAGAGTCGGTTAAAAGGTCGCGAGAATCATGTGTTTTGGAGGCTCCATTAAAATTCTGCGTCTTCCCTCCATCCCTGGAGCGTGATTGGAGTCGACATTACGCGCTGGCAGACGAGTAAATGTGAAGCGTCATCTTCGTCCCCAAATTTCATTTTAAAAGCCAGAGAAACGGAGCTTTCTGGCTTGATAAGTGCGCAATGAATGCACAATGACAGGGCTTTTATTTCATTAAGAGGCCACGCATTTCCTCAGGTTGATAAAACTCGGAGCGGGCGCACGTTTGTGTGCGCGGAGAGAGAGAGAGAGAGAGAGAGAGAGAGAGAGAGAGAGAGAGAGAGAGAACAATCAGTCTCCATTGCAGTGAAGGCGATTTCATTGAATTTGTTTCCAGCCCTCTTCGCAGAATATGTCACATTTGTGTTTATGCGAGAAAATGCCCTCTGTTACAGCGTAGTAGTGATTCATCTCTGAGCAAAATCCTCCGCAAAAAAAATGTGGAAGCTCTAAGCTGTAATCCCAGAGTGTGGGTGCTGATTTGAAAGCGTCTGTCGGGCTGCATTAAGGCTGCCTGCCTTCTCCAAAAGTATCATGCTGCCTCTAGACCACCAGATGTGTTGTCACGGGTCCAATGAGGCTGATTATTAGAAATAAATCAATATTCGGAATCAAAAATAGGCACTGCCACAGCAGAAACAGGGTCAGCAGAAACCCACGCTCTGTTGCGTGTCATCAGTGAAAATGACTGAGTTGGCAGTTGTTGAAAAGCAGTCATCGAAGTGTGTGGGGGGTTATTTTTGCAGCAGTGACACAATGCGGCGGCGGTTAAGACACGCTTTGCTCACAGAGACCACGCCTTAATCGACGCCAGGACGTTTATTGGCAGTCGGGACGTGAGGGAAATGGATGAGAGGGGCAGAATGCGTAGATAATAAGGTAAAGTGTTAAGACGCACTTTTGTAGTTAACCCCGAGAAGTATTGTTGAAGTTTAGTTTATGCAAATCTGAGGGAGGCCCTGTGTTATCTCTGGGGTGAAGAGAAGGAGTAAACCCTCTGTTTGGGCTGACACTCAGTGTTTACACCTGCAGTGGTTGCCTATCCATTACTTCAACAGGGACGCTGTGGCCAATCTTTTAAATATTGATCGATCGCGGAAAGTGCTGGGACTCCTGCCAGTCTATTAAACTACCGGCACATCACGCTGCACTCACTGTTAAAAACGGCTTCAAGATAAGGAGGGAGGGATGGGGGCAGGGGGGTGGCTGCTTTGAGACAAATATGATTGCCATTACTCTGCAGCTCACGGACACACGCACTGCACACACTGCATTCTGTCATTGCCACTAACCAATGAGGCGTCACGGGGGCCGCGGCATTGACCTGTGTTATGAGCATCTGTTGAACCAGCTGGGCAGAGCGAGGGAGTGACACCACAACAAGTTTGGTCCTCGGTCAGGAAGCCGCTCCGTTGCCCTCTGAGGTTGAAGGAGAAAGCTTTTGGGAACAAAGGAGAACGGGATCAGTAACAGCCGTCCCACCCCTGTCTGCCCTTCTGGGCCTTTGCGCCCTCAGCCCCATGTGGCCCCTACCTATCGGCTGGTTACACTCCGCAGCAGGATGTGTTTTTTCCGCCTGTCTCTCTGTTGTGTTATTGAGGGGGGACAGGCTTGTCAGATGAGACTCCTCTGGCGTGCTGAAAGACCTCCGACTGACAGCTCGGCCTGACCAAGCTGTCACAGCCGAGTATCACAGAGATTACGGAGACAGTGACTCCTGTCTGTCTTATCTGACTGTCCCTCTGCATCACTGGAACTGTGACGTCGCCGCAGTCGTTTGACATTTGTAGTTTATTTTTCATAGAAAGCACCAGCTAACTTCCTTTAAAGGCCTTTGACTTACGCGTCAGAAATGACAAAGCGGATAAGTCAGCACAGGATTGAAGGATTTATTTTTATAAAGGTATTGATTCTTTTGACTGATGCTGTGTGACAGCCATAAACAAGTTTGTAGACCAGCCTAGAATATAATGGTTAAATTAAAGGATCATTTCACCTAAATTACTTTCTTTTGTTCACCCGGTCTTCTGGTCACATACAACCATTCAGATCCGTTGAGAATGGATATTTCTGCCTTCAGCCTTGTACACTGGATATGAAAACGGCTCACGTTAAGATAAAGCGACACTTCTTAGAGTGATATAAACTGTGCTAGAAGCCAGACAAGGACTTCATGCTGCGATGTTTGATTACGTGTGTGTGACAGTGTGAGTAAGTTCCACGGGCCGATTCTTATTCATCACCAAGCCGACTCACCAAGCAAACAAGTAAGACAAGGAGAAGGGCTCTCCTGAAGTGTGTGTGGGTGATTGATCTGTTTACCCTCTTGAATCCCAGAGTCAGAGCGCTGCAGTGCACACTAATTCTCAAAGAAGAAAAGGAAAGATACTAAAAGTCAGTCTTGCCTCTAGTCAAGGTCCCGCTCCCAGCAGTTGCACGACCACCGTTGCCGCCACTGCCTGCGAGGGGCCTTGTTTATGCTCCGGAGGTCGGGGGGGGCGGCTGGCTGCTCGGGGAGCAGCAGAGGGGCATAGCGGGGACTTTCTCGGCCTGTCACGGCCCAGGCTCTGTGATGTGTGAGAGCAGGCAGTCAGGCAGGGCCCTGCTGGCACGTTTGGGATTTGCAGCTATCAGCAGGAGAGATCTGCACTGCAGAGGCTGCAGGGGGAGGGAGGAGAGCGCAAGCGGGAACGAGGCTGGTCGGGACGCAGGGAAGGAGGGAATCGCGCACTGATCTGGAAGAAAAGCCTAGTTAAGGGCAAGGTGGATCCACGCACAACAGGCTGCCTCCATTCTACTGGGAGTATGTTCAGTGCGTAGTCCATCAGGTGATCAGGGAGGCAGGCACATGAGAATATAAGATGAAGAGGGGATTTACTGTGACTTTAGGCTCTAACGGCGTCCACCTGTGCCACCATTAGAGACTTAAAATAAGTGTGTGGTCTTTCTAAAATGTTAATTAAAGAGAAAAGTATATAAATATATATATATTCTCCTGGGATAAATACCCAAGGGCGGGCTAAAGGAATATGTTTCACCTCAGAATTCGGCTTTTAACGCAACCACCTTTACCTGCACACCTCTTGGCATGAGGACGCCTTAATTCGGCTCAGTGGTTGGGATGAATACATCTGAGGAGGCAACAAGGAGAACCCATACACAGCTGTCAGAGCGGATCAGGAGCTCGTCCTACGAGGATGCCAAACACTCTCTTCCTGTCTCCAGTGATTTCACAGATGCCTCTTGGGATTCATGTGGACACAGAATGGATTGAATAAATGGAGATATTTCCATCTCGTGTTAAGTTTTAGTAAGTTTAGTAGACTCGCCTGTACATGGATTTTCATTTGTAAATATTCACCTCTAATACATCGTATTAAACCAACTTGTACCATAGCTCTTATAAACCACACTATTTATGTTGCATGTACTTCTAGTTAGATGCTAAACTGTGTTACTTTGCACTGTGCCTGTACATAAAGAAAAAAAAGCTGAATCTAATCTAAAAAAAAGGCTTAGATATACATATATATATATATATATATAAATAAACTAACCACAAAACCTGTACTGGAAGCTATTTCCTGTGCTGCAGACATCCAGGTGTCATACGTTGACCTTGACAGCTGACATTTGATTATGAACTGATATGGTTAAGAGCTTTCAGTTAATCATTTAGCAGTTACAGAAGACTCTTTCCGGGTCCTTCATTCACGGTTATAATGGCTTCAAATGTCATTAGTGGAGAAGCCTCTCTATCTCACTCAGCCACTGACCCAGCTCCCTCACGCTGATGAGTTCGGCCCAGTATTGTTCGTCGGCAGCAGTCGGGGTTGATACAGTGTCATCAGTCACAGTCGGTCTAAGTGTAAAAGAAGTGTGTTAGCTTAAAGTCGTCAATCAACGGTGTCTCTTTTTTTTATGACTGCGTTTTAGACGGAATATATTAAATGTGAGTTATGTGGAAACAGGATGTACATGTTGGCCATGCAATATCACTAATGTCGTCATGACACTTCAGTAAAGTGCGGCAGAGCCGGATCTGCTTGGCTGTGCCCCCGAGTCTGACTGGGGGCTGATTGGCTTGGCCCATCGCCGCATTTGGAAGATTAAACTGTGGTGCAGTACAGAGCAGTGGTCAAAGCCACGGGATGTGGGACCAAGGCCCGGGAAGGACACACACGCACAAAAAAATAAATAAATAAAAAATAAAATAAAAAATCCGGCAGCATAAACAAGAGATGACCTTCAGGACAAGACAAAGAGGCTTGGAGCTCAGAATAGAGAAACTTAATTCTCACCCTTGCGCCCAAGACTCTGAAAGGCATCCATGGGTCTCCTTTTTTGGTCATTGCTGAATCATCCTTTCATTGCAATAACAGACAATGATCTTGAATCATCTTTCATTGCTGCCAAATTTGCCTCGGCGCTGTCAGAGCTGTCAAGTGCTTTATGCAGAAGCAGCAGCGGGGAACGTTGTTCAGGATGCTCAGGCTGTGCAGCATAATTTCATCTTAATTGCATAGCATTTTTATTTTTTTGCAGTAGGTAAACAGCCATTCTCTTGTGTGTTCAGTGGGTGGCTCGGGGATGCCGAAACATTAGCATCCGAGACCATAGTCATCAGGGAAGTTAATGTGTCCTATGATGAGACCACCTGGCAAGGTCACAGGCGGCTCTTCCTGGAAGAATGAGTCGCCTCATTGGGCGTGATGGATGGCCTCCTGCAGAATACGCAGCAAGCTGCTCATATTAGACGACTGATGTTTCTTTGATTACACAGATTGTATTAACAGGAAGACCGCGATGACAAGTATATGACAACAAACTGAGACATGAATAATGACAATAAGAACCACGAAGACATGTGATACTTCGCTGTCTTGTTGAAGCTGTGCAATAATAATCTCCACAGCACAACTCCCGCTCAAGGCAAATTTATTCTTGCCTCACTGAAGCCCTTTGAAGACCGTTCTGTATTCTGGTCAGCGGCGTACAGTGAAGATGAATCAGCAAAACGAGGCACATCATTATCTCTGGGTAACCCCATTAGGGAGATCCCTCAATTTTAACGTTTTGGAAGGAAGCTGGAGAAAATGCATGGCGCATATGATACAGATTTTATGAGCTTGGTAAACAACATGGGGGCTGTTGATTACTGTGTTGTCCTCTCGCCGCTCTGATTCTAGAGTCGTGTTCTCGCCTGTTTTGTTTTCAGCAACTACAGGATCCGTTTGGTTCGGAAGACAGTCTGAAATGATTGTATTTATTTGTTGTCGCTTGTAGTCCTTGCCTAGAAAGGTTAATGCATCATCAGTGTCTCTCGGTTGTAAAAGGACGCGGATAACCCGTACGAATGAGGAGCTGCCGCATGACTAATGTTGCAGCTGTTATCTGCAGTCCGTCCTGAACGCCGGAATCTACAGTGTTGTTTTTCACCGTGTTAACTTTTGTACTTTCACACATGATTGCAGAGCTGTAACCTTAATAAAAACAACCTTGTGAGTGAATGGGAGTGGGAGTGTGTGGGACAGCAACAGAACAGGCCAATTCACTTTGCTTCAGTTCAGGCATTACTGAAGACGTATGGGGCCTTTTGACGGCAGAAATAGAAAAGTTAAGTGTTGCTGCGCGTGCTCGGCTGAACGCCAGCTTCACTGCTTGCTCGTGAGGTGGAGAGGACGTCGTCGTGGATTGGATATCAGATCTGCCCTCTCTCGTCCTCTGACCGGCTGCCGCCTGTCACACTTGATGACCACATTTTTAACTCAAATGTCTGATTGATTACCTTCAAGTTCAGTTAAACTCCGAAAGCAGCTATTTTTATCTGGGGGAGCAAAAAAAAAAAAAAAAAGATCCTAGGACGTGTGCGACCTGAAGTCGGAGACACAAATTAAAGAGTCTTTTGTGTAGATACGACTTAATGCACATTATAATTAGTTGAACCACATTAGCTTTGAGCACACATACAAGGAATTTGTTGTCTGCATTTAACCCATACAAGAGAGCACACTTGGAGGTAGGGGTGGGTATTGGCAAGGACTTCACGATATGTATCACGATACTTGAGTCACGGTACGATTTGTATCATGATACTTGAGTCACGATACGTATCAAGATACTTGAGTCATGATACGATACATATCGCGATACTTGAGTTACGATACGATACGTATCGCGATACTTGAGTCACGATACAATACGTATCACGATACTTGAGTCACGATACAATACGTATCACGATACTTGAGTCACGATACAATACGTATCACGATACTTGAGTCCCGATATGATACCTTATGAGAAATTTTTAAATGCAGGTTAAAATACAAGTTGTATATATATATACATCAGAAGACAGTGATAATTCATTGGAAAAACTGAGTCAAAAAGAAAAGCAGTATTATCGAAGTAGTTTGCAAACTCTTTGTCCAGCTTATTATTTCCTGCCTCTAAACGTTAGCTTTGAATTTTGCCGCCATGCTCGCTTCTGCTACTTGCCAGTCCATTTCTTCAACTGCCTCTCTCACTGCAGGGAAACACAGCACAGCGAGGTAGCGCTACAGCGACATCAGCTTTTTTCTTTTTAAATCGATATTGTATCGGAAGAAAAAGTATCGCGATATATTGCCATATCGATGTTTTTCCCACCCCTATTTGGAGCTGTGTGGGCACCCATGAAAGGCACCCGGGGATCAGTTGGGGTGTAAGAGCTTTCTCAAGGCACTTCAGCCATAGACATGGCCCCAAAGCTGCTTCTCTAACCACAAGTTACAGCTCAAATGAGGAGGGTTAAAATGTGTTTACTAATTTAAAACTGAGTGTGCATGTTTGGCTGTTAGTCTCACTGCACGTTTCCATCTGTAGGAGAAGAGCGCACCAGAGAGAACGTGGTTGGCACCACAGACGCGCAGTCGGCCGGTGCGCCAGGAGCAGAGTCCAGCTCCAGCAGACGGAGGCTCCACTGCTGCGTCAGAGTAACGACGGTACAGGTGCGCAAGGCTCTTTGGGGAGTCGTCATGGTGATGTGCGTGTGCTCGTCCTGGGCAGGCTCCACCCAGCTGGCCAAGCTGACCTTCAAGCAGTTCGACGCCCCCTTCACCCTCACCTGGTTCGCCACCTCGTGGAACTGCCTCTTCTTCCCCCTCTACTACATCGGGCACCTGTGCAAGAGTCCGGAGAGGCAGACGCCCAGGCAGAGATTCAGGTTAGAGGACCCCCCCTTTCATCAGAGCGATACACCTTTGACTAGACTGCACCTTTTATAATAAAAGCTATAAATTTACAGGAGGAAAAAAAGGGAAAAAGGAGGAATAAAGTATAAAGTAAGCCATGGGTTTGGCTGTGGTTTGTCTAAGCCTTGTAAGAGGGCTCTGCCCAACCAGAAACACAACTAAAATCAAGCTATTACTTATTGGGTTCATAACAGCACTGAACGTGTGTTTCTTCTCATTACTGTGTCTGACGGCGTAAATGACTGAGAAAAATGTGAAGAGTAAAAGGCCAACCACAATCAAAGAGCATTGTGTCCCTTCTGCACTTGCTGATGATGCACCGCAGCAATCAAAGAGTTTCACAGGACAAAAGGGAAAGCCATTCCTGCAGCAGCCCCAGCAGAGCAGAAATCAATCTGAGGAAAGTTGTTTCTTACACTGATAACAAATAGTTTCACGCTTCTCTCTTACAGAAAAGAAAATTGTGCTGATTCCCTAACAACTGGCCTCAAGTTTAGTATATTTATCTTGTACAAAATAACTTTCATCCAATCTTTTGTCTTTCTGTCACCGCATCCCGCAACATATTATTTCTAAACTAGCTGTGCAATATCAGGATATTCCACATTACAGGCGAAGCAGTCCATAAATCATGTTTTTTTTGAACAAAAAGTATTATCTCGGTTACCCGCCGTGCTACTTTAGTACAAAGAGACAAAGAAAGAGGCTGGTGCGGTTTAAGGCGTGGTGCACGGGTGAGTCAGGGAGGATTTGCTTTGTATTTCTTATGCACCTCTGTGATGTAAGTTCTGGGGCTCCCTCTCCCAAGCCAGAGACGATGTGCTCTGAATATCAAACACTTCTGTACACTTGTGCTCTCCCGGTGAATCACAGACAATGCAGAGAAATAGACACGAAAGCTCTTGTAATAGCTGACCTGCCTCTTTATATAAAACGGTGGCCACACTAGAGGCAAGGACCTGACATTGGTAATAGCCGGTTTGTCTCCGCGCAGATATTTTGCACTGCCAGAGGCACATATCCTCCATTACATAGTCTCCGCTTTTTACCTGTCCCGCTGTATTGACTCGACGTTCACGGTTTAACTCCCATTTCAGGGACCCGTGAGGAGGTCCCACTGTGTGATTTGTCTATCACGGTCATGACATTTTAATTAGTGTTTCCTTTCCGTACAAACGTTTGCAATTGATGGAGCTTTTCTTTTAAATGCTTTTGTTTTTTTAATGCTGTTGAATGGAGTATTGTGGCCGCATTAGAAGATAAGCGCCTCAAGGCACAAATTCTCCCCTCAGGCATCAATAAACCATAGAAGAAGAAGTTGACTCAGAGAGATTACGTCAACACAAGATGGCCAGTCGAATGGTGCAAAAGTGAACTGTGATGAAAACATCACAGTTCATTTCATTCATTATGTCCTAATACTAAATAATTTTGATATACTTTTTTGTTGACTTGTTGAGGTACTAGATATTTTAAAATCTGCCACAGTGAGATCATTATTTGCAGATTGGCAAAGTCTTTCTACCATCACCGCAGTCTCACGACAGCAGAGTGGATGGATTTCAAGGTGGCGTATCCAGTGTCTGCAAGATGATGTAAACTTTAATGCGGTTGACACTGAATTAGTGTTGCGTTTATGGAGGGGGTTTGAACAGCGTGTTTTTTTTTTTTTTTTTCCTTTAGTGCAGACTCAGCTCTCTGGAGCTGATTCATAGCAGCAGTGCTCCTCACCATACAGCAGGACACTCTAGCAAATGTGCTACCTGCCACTCCTGCTTTAAAGCTGCTTCATCGTTTTCACAGGGGCGTCCACATGCTTTCAGGGTAAATGGTATGAATCAAGAATACTGTAAACAGTGGCTGTAGAAAATGCTTGATATGTTATATTTTTGGAGTGGAGGGTTAAGGGAGAAGTCATGTAGTTTAGGAGGAAAACGGAATTTCTCTTTGCTTCATAACAGAGCGATGTAACCGTTTCATCAATTTTACATATTTCACACATTTAATAATTCACTTAGATATCAGCGTACCCAGTTAATCACCAGATTAGGGTTTTGCTTCCAAACTGGGTCCCCTCAGGAATAAGCCGACCGGAATTTCTCCTCACTATTATATTTTCCTCACATATTCCACTGCGTATTTACATAAAATATTAACACGCCGGATCTCCATCATTACACGCGCATGCAAATTCACACCCAGAAACTGAACTCAAGAGTGACAAGTAATGTCGACGAGAGAGGAATCTTTTTTGGAACCTTAACAAGCTTCAGCCTCTCGTTATATTGAACCAAACATTAAATTCTTTGATGCAGCAACACGTTTCATACCTGGATGAAACGGCAGCAGAGCCTCGACGTGCGCCTGCTTAGAAAACGCACCGTACATAAAAATAACCAGAAATTGTTACATTGTAGACAGCTCTCAGCTCAACTCAGTTTTCAGGCACAAAAAAACGGACTTTGATGAGCAAAGCTTAACAAAAGCTCTGGTGAAGTTCCAAAAAGAAACAAAAGATTCTGCAGCAGCAGGCCTTGGCTACAGTTGGAGTGTGAGCCGCTCATGTAGGGAAACAGAGAAAGGAGGTACAGCAGAAAGACCACTTCAAAAACTCACTAAAGACCCAAAGCTTGTTCACAGGTATCTACCACAGAGGAAACTGAAGAACGGTGGGAGCAGAAAGTCCTTAAATAGTGTACAGCTTGATTGGCTGATGAGATGCAGGTGAGTCTCTTCACACCTGAGGTAAAAAGGAGACGGTCTAAAAAAAAAAAAAAAAGACCCATAGAGGGTGACGAGACGCTTCAACAGAAATTGCCAAATAAAATAAATAGTTTAGTTTCATTAGAAGCGATTTAGCTTCAGTGCATAGTGGCACATCTGATTGTGTGCTTAAATATTTACCAAAGTGTGTTGCATATTTACCAGTGTGTGTTGTAGGGTAGATTTGGTCCCACATGTGCCTCGATGTGCCATTTAGATCTAAGCGCCGAAGAGGGAATCACTGTCCCCAGTTCTTCCGATTAAGCTGTTTATGTTGACAAATGTTGAGTCAAGTCCCGGGATGCAATAAAAATCTCAAACAGCAACACTTCTGCTGTGTGTTTCCGCGCAGGGAGTGCTGCAGGTTTTTCGGGGACGACGGGCTGACACCCAAGGTGTTCTTCACCAAGGTGGCGCCGTTTGGCCTGCTGTGGATCCTCACAAACTACCTGTACCTGCAGGCCCTCAGGAAGATCAACACGACAGACGTGTCAGCGCTGTTCTGTTGTAACAAGGCCTTCGTCTTCCTGCTGTCCTGGATCGTGCTCAGAGACCGGTTTATGGGGGTCAGGGTGAGTGCATCTGTTTGTGTTGAGCATTTTTTGTAGCCGGCGTAATAACATTTTCAACTATTATCTGCCAATGCATCATAGTTAACGATGATTTTTTTTTTAAAAAAAGGGGGACAATAATAGCTTTTACCTGAATGTTTGAGACCTTTTATCTCAAATAGTGTAGTTTCTGACTGAATTTAGTTAGACAGCAGTAATGATACTGGGAATAGTTAATGATGATTGATCATTTTTATGACTAGTTACCTAAAGTAGAGACGTTTTTCCTCTTCCTACAGAAGCAAAAGTACAAACTATGTAGCAAAACTAAAGAAAGAAATGTGTCTACTTACAGTATGGGCAGCAAGAGTGAATTCTTTCTTCTTTCCTGTCCTGTAAGTCGTTTCTTGACCACTAGGTTCACGCTTTGAGTCCTTGTAGGGCCTTGTGGCCCCGTGGTTGGAAACCTTTGATTTGGACAAAGACACAAATGACAGTTATTTTGCATCCCAACTTCTTTACACTGATAATATTGTCCCAAACACGTTGTCCAACCTCACCTTCCGTGACGCTGGGAAGACTTGCTGTATGATGAGTAACGGTGGATGACACGTTAATCTCCTCCTGCCATTAGGTTTCTTGTTTTTTCCCATTTATTGGAGGTGAAAAAATGCAGTCTGCTGTATTTCTCCCAATCCTGAAGACCTGGTCGATGTGCAATTAATTGACAAACTAATTCTGTGTTTAAGAAACAGAGATAATTTGTCTTACTCTGACTGAGCTTGCGAGCTGCTGCACACACACACAGAAACACACGTACACAAAGCACGGTCGAGTGGAGAAGCATGTTATCTGTGTGACAGCGATTGTCCACCAGTGATAGGAGTGTGATTCAGATGTGCCTGCTGGTGTGTGTTGGCATGCATGTCTCTCATTGATTTTGTCTGGGTTGAGCGGAGAGCGGCAGAGGAGTACGGGTTTACCTTTGTGGATTGAGGTATCTCCTTCCCTCCTCCCGCTGCAAGCCTCAGAGGCTTCCATATGTGCAGCCGTCCCGCACTCTGCAGACTCTTTTTCTCTCCCACACTTGCAACCACCCCACCGCCCCCACCCTCTCGTGCATGCCCTTACTCCCCGACCCCATTATTTGCCATGAAAGGCCTCGCTGAGAGAAAAATACCGTCCTGCCTCTATCTCTCCCTTGCACACCCTCTCTGCGTGTGTGGTGCCTGGTGCTGGGGATTGCAGTGTTTGGATGTCCGCAGCAATGCAGGGGATCTTGGTCGAGTTTGTCATGAAACTGAAGTGGGGAGAGGGAGAGGGAGAAAGAGATGGGAAGTCGCCTCTTAAACAGGGGAATTGGTTGTTTCTGTGATATTGTGTGCGTAAAGAGATGACTCAGATTTTCATTTATTTATTTATATAGTCTCAGTCTGGTGGCAGCAGTAGCAGCAGTGAGAAGGGAGTAGGGCCGGGGAGTATATGACCAAAAATGTATATTACGGTAAAAATTCTGACACTATCATGAAATATATATATTTTTTTTTTATGTGTAATCACGTGTTCACACCATTTTCTACTGGTTGAGAGATGAATAAATGCAGTAGATTGACAAAAAATTAACTATTTTACTGTGATTACGAGTAAATATTGTAGAATAATTCAACACTAGTCGAAAAAACGGTTTGCATGGCCTTGTGTTAGCATTGCCTGCTGACGTGGAAATCCGAGAACATTTACACCTCGGTGATAAAAATGAATAAATGGTATCAAGATTAAATGAAGAAGCAGGGACAATTATGGTTTTACTTATTTTCACATGTGTTTTCATATAGTGCAACCGGATACCGTAATGACTGTAGTCTGCGCGCAACCTTTTTTTTTTTTTTTTTTTTTCATTTTTAAAGCTAAAATTGGGGACAGTGACAGCTATAGCTGGGGAACGGGTCATGGGACTGTCCGAACAAATCGGGGACATCTGGTCACCCTAAATAAAGAAAGAAATAATAATCGAACAACAAAGTCCTCTTGTTCTGCCGCTTCATTTTTCTGACCTTTCCGTCTTCACCACGCCTCGCAGTGACACAGTCGCGCCTGTGTTTGCACCATGCGTGTTTAGAAGCGATACACTGAAAACATTCCAAACACTGTGCGATCAAATACACTGGTATGCTGGTATATTAAAATTTCATATCATGACAGCATGAACCAGTATACCGCCCAGCCCTAGAAGGGAGTGCTCTACTCCAAAGAAGCTTTTGCCGCTTTATCGGTTGTAAAAAGGAGCTAAAAGGAGTTTAGTCACTATAATAACATACTCGCTTTGCAGGTGCGCCCAAAGAGCTCTGAGTCTGCACCCTATCCGGTAAAGTCCTTTCCTACCCCTGACGCTCGCCTTGTGCTGAAACATGGCTTGTCGTCGCTGACCGCGTGAGCAAACAACCAGCCTGTAAAATTAACGGTGTGGCTGTCGAGTGACAGGCAGCCTGCACTGCAGAAAGAGACATTTTTCCGAAGGTGCCCAAGGGCTCTGGGCAAGCAAAAGCACAAACGGCTCATTTATCATCGTGACACCTCCTTAATGCAGAGCTAATCCACTCAACTGGACTGCGCCATGCCCCCTCCGCATTCCTCTCGAACCAGTTACAGTTCGTGGCATATAGCCGCGCAGCTCAGTCAAACACTCTGAACCAGAGAGATGCGGCTCCACCAAGGTTTATAAAACAGATGGTTTGGTGCCACCTTGAGTGATAATCGCATAGGCAGGGAGCAGGAGTGTGTGTGTGTGTGTGTGTGTGGTGGTGGTGGTGAGGCGGAGGGGTTGTAAACATGATGGTAATGTAACAGAAATCAATGTCAGGCAATCAAACCGACGCTGTAAAAGCTGCTCGTCTTGTAATTGAAGCACTGTGAATCTGAGAACAGATTTCCTTTGGATCGCACCTGTGTTTGCATTTGAGGAAAATGAATATATCAATTGAGCAGCTTGCGCTTACTGCGAAAAGAAACCCCAACCACATCGTAATTATAGCACAACAAACCCAGCGCTGCGAGGCTCGGGATTTCTGCACTGAATAACAAAGGGGAGGCCATGTGTTCCTGCTGTGTCCCGACACAGCGGGAAAGGATCGTCTTTATCACCGAACTGCGAGCGGCATGTTGTCTGTCCATCCGTCACTCACCTATGTTCCCCTCTCTCTTTCCCTCCACAGATAGTAGCTGCTATCTTGGCCATAGCAGGCATCGTAATGATGACCTACGCCGATGGATTCCACAGCCACTCAGTCATCGGCATCGCTTTGGTTGTTGCCTCCGCTTCGATGTCTGCGCTCTACAAGGTATTTGCACGTCCTGATTATTACTCAGCTTGTGTGCATCCGTAAAACCTCCTCTGTTATTTTTTTTATTAGCTCAAGTTATGTCTGAATGGTTGAGTCTTATGTAAGAAGTCTTGGACTAGCTCCATTCCCGGTTATATAACCAGGTGGCAGGAGACAGGAGACAGGAGGGGATTATGAAATGACAAAAGCGTGTGATATATATATATGTGGCTGCTGGCCTCAGGCTGTGATATCCTGATCAAGGAGGTTACAGGATAGATAGCTATATTTCGACGGGGTCTGTGCTGCGTAATGGTATAAACAGGCGGCCCTGAGCCACGAGGCATGGCAGGTACTTGGCAGGTGCACCCTCTCTTTCGTGCATTCATCACTCAGCTCTGTCTCTATCCTCAGGTGCTCTTCAAGATGGTCCTGGGCAGCGCCAAATTCGGCGAGGCAGCGCTCTTCCTGAGCATCGTTGGGAGCGCCAACTTTGTTTTCATCAGCTTCGTGCCGGTCATCCTGTATTTTACACACGTCGAGTACATTGGCTCTCCTGCAGACATCCCCTGGGCCTACCTCTGTGGGGTTGCAGCCTTGCTGCTTGGTATGCGGAGACGGCATGCAGAGCAGCACCTGAATCCACAAGTGTCATTTTGTCAAGTTTTGACTATTTGTGTGGTCTTCCTGCTGCTCTGACTCTGCTTTTTTCCCTCAGCTTTCAACATCCTGGTGAACTTTGGCATCGCTATAACATACCCGACGTTAATTTCCCTCGGCATCGTCTTAAGTGTTCCCGTAAATGCCAGTAAGTCTCTTGGTTTTCCTCCCAGTCGTAACTTTTTCCACTTGGGCCACCGTTTAATATTTGATAGCGCTGAAATCGCCCTAAAGGTATCATCTATATTTGATGAAAGATGTTATTTTCAGACTAGGTACCTTGTGAGTGTCGCTTGTCATAGTATTTGACGCGCAGAGAAAGCTGCAGTTCACAATCAGCCACAACATTAAAACGACTGACAGGAGAAGTAAATAACATTGAACATCTTGTGACAATGCAGTATTCTGCTGGGAAACGTTTGGACCTAGACCAGACCAGGCACATCTAACCCCAGCAGGCTGCAGTCTGACATAGGCACACATGCAAAAATAGGTTTAGAAAAAACATGAAAAACAGCACAATGTGTTGACCTGGCCTGCAAATTTGCTAGATCCCAAACTGATCAGGTATCTCTGGGATGCACTGGAACGAGCCTGGTCCACAGAGGCCCCTCCCCTCAACAGATAGGACCCCACTAACAACATCCTGCTGGAAACCCTCAGAAGGCCCATGTCCATTCTCTGATGAGTCACTACTATTTTAGAGGCACAAGGGAGAGCTACACAATATTAGGAAGGCGGTCATAATGTTATACCTGATCGGTGTTACATGCTACGTGATCATTAATCCGGTGCTGTTACGTGTCTTTATACGCTCATATTAATACGCGTTTGTGATTTCACAGTGGTGGACCTCTACACGTGTGAAATCCACTTCAACACGGTGCGCCTCATCGCTGTGTTCATCATCTGCCTGGGTTTCCTCATGCTGCTCTTACCGGAGGACTGGGACCAGTGCATCATCCAGCTCAGCACGAAGCTGCGCAAGCGCGACGACCCAGCAGAGGTCAGCGGAGAGGCGGGCGCCACCACAGGGCTCAACTGGAGAAACCGAGGCCGTACCTCCATGTCAACATTTGCACATTGATGTTCATGAGATATCACCATGCAAACACACACACACAAACACAGATGGAGACATATGAATAGGTTTGACCTGCCTTCTGTTTCGCGCTTCTCCTGGATTGAGAAAAGAAAAAAAAAACAGTTTGGGTTTGAACAGTAACATTTTGACCAAGAGCTGGAGATGCGAGAGGCACAGATTGTCTTTCATCCGGTTTCCCCTCCACTCAGAAGTTACCCAAGCTGGTGCATGGACTCATGTCAACTGTAACCTCCCCCTCCTCTCCTCCCCCCACTCCCAAAAAAAGGTCACGTTAACGGACTGAGTCGTTTATCAATTTCAGCTGTATCTCGCAATCATTCCATTGATTCATTACATCTAAGACTTGCCAACATGCCTGACACTTCAAAAAACAACAACAACAAAAACAAGGACAGACATCTTTCAAGGCGGGCCTAACACCTCGTAGACTGTTTGGCTTTAACATGTACACACTTACACACCTTTAAGATCCAAAGAAGAATGCCTGAAATGCTGAACGCCTGAAAAACAAAACAAGGGGAGGCCTGTATCGGCATCCCACTGGTGTACACTTAATGACAAATACCTGCCTTCCGTGCACTGTACATAGCTGCGTTTCACACCTTGGACGTCCCGAGGCTGCGGACCTGATGGGGTCGTCTGGCGTGAAGGGACCTGTCTGGACATCTGAGGATCAATCTGAGGCCAACGAAGCGTCCGCAACGCCTCTCTGTCTCCGTCTCTTTCAGTTCTGGAGAGAAGACGTCTTTTTTATCCACTCTGATTGGCTCCCTGTGGTGATGTGCATTCCCCGTGGGCTGAACTCCCACTCTGTCACGCAATGCTCAGGCCCACAGTTTAGTCACGAGATAGCTAAGAGATAAACCAGTATCTCTGCCGCATTCGTTTTCAGTGCATGGAATTTGTTCGTCAAAAAAACGGTGCTTTCAGTCCAGTTGTGATGCACTTGCCTCACATTTTCTCTTGCCAAACATTTTATTGAGCAGGCAAAGTAGGTAATCTGTGCATTTTTGTATCGTCACTAAAAAAAAAAATCTCTTAATTCATGCTTCAGGCCTCTTGATGTTTGAATCTTAGAAAAAAAGACTGACAGGCTTAAATAAAAACTACCCCTTTAATGACTTAGGATAATAACCATAGCTATCACTGAGCTTCACTTTAAATCCCCGTCTCATGTTTCGATTCACACGCACACAAACAAACCGGTGGCAACACGGTCCGAGGGTTTTATGTCTGGTCAGAATAGCAGACGGTAGGAAACTGGCTTGAGGAGAGGCGTGTTGACACGAGAATGACCCACGCGACGCCAGCCCTTCTCCTCTCTTCCTGCACCTGTTTTCATTTATCACATTTCCGAGGCAGGTTAACAACCAAGAGGAGCCTGAGGCCTGAACAAAGCGGCCGGTATAAACTCTGCCTTGCTGTGAATGTATGAACATCACTCGACCACTCATGCTCGCTACATGCTACCTATTTTTTACAGACTGCTGCAGAGAGACTCTTTTAATACTTCCCTTCTCTTCCGAAGGTTTTCTTCTTCTTTTTTTTTTTTTCTGAGACAGACTCTTGATGCATCACACAAGACCTTTTATATTTTTGCATCTGGTTGCCGACCAACCTCGAGGGGGGGTCGCAGCGAGTGACATCTTCAGAACGAGCATGCGAATACTGTACGAGCAGGTACAGGTGAAAAGTCCACTTCACTGCCTTTTCTTTGTTTTGCAATAGAGTAAATTAGCACTGTTTCCCATTGTCATTCTCTATGACAATAAATAACAATATTGTATTCCTCTGGAATTATTGCTAGACATAAATGTAAACCTTTGTAAGGAATGATGATTTTTACACTGAGATGCAACATATGATTATCACATTTGAGGAGGGAATATTTAGGGCGGGAATAAATGAAGGGTTATTTAGATCTACTGCTGGGTGTCTTCAAGTGTAATCACATGTACTATATAAAAAAATATTTCTTTTCAGTACATCTCCTTGTCAGAGTTTGTTCTTCCTCAGCGTCTAAAGCCGTTAAACAGTCGATTAGTAGACACTCAAAGTTAATCTGCAATAATTTATCATTTTATTATTTTTTTTAGCTTTTTTTGTCTTATACTTAAGTAAAGCAAATGCTCTGGGATTTTAGGGTATTAAAAGTCAATTTTGAATTTTCAATATGAATTCATAAATAGAACTGGAGCTAATGAATTTGGATAACAAAGCTGCAGATTTGCAACCCAGTCTTAGCTATAAAACCTAAATACTTGTGGCTAGCAATCGTGATGTAAATTCATAATTAGGACCAGGCAGAAACCTGTCTGGACTGTTGTCCATCTGAAACAATTGATTGATTATTCTGTAAACTTTCTATCATCATCAGTTTATCTTTGAATGTAGTTTTTGGCAATGGCTCTGTAGAACGCAGCTTCTCAAGTAGGAATATTTTTTGATGAGTAAATAATCCCGGTGAGACAAAACAAGCCATATTAGCATGCAAACATGGTCTGTAGGAAGTTGTGATTGATATTTCAGTGCTTTTAGACTCTTTATAAAAAGACTAAACAATTCCTAAACAAACCGGTGATGGTCATAATGTTCCTTCTTCAGCATCTGCAGAAGTCGAACTAACAAACGTCATGCTCCACTCTCACGGTTATCTGGCCATAGAAGAAAGTGGCCTGCCGCTCCTCGGTGATGGCAGAGAAAGGAAGTCTGTTGCCCTCTTGAGGCCGAGAGGGGACCTGCAGCCAGTCCACTCTCCTCTCACCACCAGCATTTTGCTCCACAGAGGATGGCGAGACATTTTCCGGGTGGCACACTTTGCATAGATGATCCCCAGGGTGACGTCTGAAGTCGGAGCAAACGGTAAAAATGGAGGAGGAGCACCTATCGCAAGTCAAACTCTCGGAGCTGGAGGGTGGGCTGGGATGCACCGTGGTTGCAGTGAATGGGTCGCTACCCCTGCATTCATCTCCCTCCGGCCTTACCCGTGCTCCCCTGCCCACCATGCTCCCCAGACGAGATCTTATTTTTTGTCTGAGTCCACAGAGAGCGCTCTGGAAACGCTTGCTGAGCAGAGCGTACAGGAGAGGATTGATGTCAGAGTTCAGCAACACCAGCCAGTAGGAGAAGGTGACGGCAGATGACGGGACGAGGGAAGGTTGGCTTACGAAAGCCTGAACCAGGGCCACGCCTATGTAAGGAGTCCAGCAGAAGAAAAAAGCCGTGATGATGAGGAAGAGACGCACCACCCCGTGATTATGGTGCTGTTGGGAGTTCTGTAAAGTTTGCTGTGTGGTGCCCTGAGCCAGGAAGGAAAATAAACGTCTGGATGATGTGTTGCCCTGCGCTGAAGTAGCACCAGGAAAAGCGCGGCTGATATAACTCCTGTCATCTGTGCTGACCTCAGACACAAACTGCGCGCTCACATGATACACGAGTCTCGAGGGGTTGTGGAGGCCCTCGCAGCGCCGGCGAGATGAGTCACCCGGAGAAGCGCAGGAGCTCGGGCTCATGCTGCGCTGCACAGAGTCCTCCAGCGTGTGAATCCTCCTGGCGTGACTGCGAGCCACCTTGACAATCTTGACATAGCAGAAGAAGATGACCACAGCGGGTATCAGATAGGAGAGCGCAGCCATGAAAGCCGTGTAGCTGGGACTGCTGGCCCAGTTCACTGCGCAGCTGTACATGGGAGCGACATAGCTGACGGAGCTCCAGCCCAGCAAAGGGGGGCAACTAGTGGCCAGGGCCTGCAGCCAGATCCACAGGACCACGCCGCAAGTCCTCCAGACGGTGCAGCGGGAGTCGTAGCGCAGGCAGTCCATGATGGAGTGGTAGCGGTCGAGGGCAATGGCAGCTAGTGTCAGCACCGAGGCCGTGCAGTAGACGGAGGAGGTGTAACCCACATACAAACAGAGGTCCTAGTAGACAGGGTAGAGAACAAGGGAGAACAGATGTTATAGTACAAGAGGGAGCAGTCGATATGTTCATACAGAAGTGAAGTGACCTACGGTATAATCCACCCAGTCATGGTTGATGACGGACAGAGCAACAAAAGGCATGACTCCGACGCCCACCAGGAGATCGCTGACGGCCAGGTTCATGATCAGCACCGAGGTCACAGAGTGGAACGTCTTGGTGGCAGCCACAATAATAATGACTAGAATATTACCTAGAGAAATAGAGCACACGATGAGGTTGGATTCAAGACTGAACAAGCATATTTTCCAGCTGTACCACGGCTAAAGTCCACTAAAAAAAAATCACTAGAATTTGGAAAATTGAAGAATTTATCCTTTAAATATACTTTATTATACAATATAAATTATTGATACAATCATGCAAACATCTTAGATAATCTCCTACACAGTGTTATTTAGGACTGAGGTAAATGTCACCCACCTGAAATTTGTATATTTATTTATTGTATACTTTTAAGGAATACCCCGTCAACAGAAAGTTGACGGGGTATTCCTTAAAATAAGTGAATAAGTGAAGCGCCTTTTTTTTTTTTTTTTTTTTACTGGGGGATGGTGATTGCTGCACAAGTGGCTCATACAAGATACTTAGAACAATGACTTATTTTTTAAGTTAATTACAGAATTATACAAATTGCAAACAAATTACAAATTAATTTTCTTGAATAAATAGACTACTTTTAGGACTCGAAAATACGCGGATGTTTTTTTTTTCATGCAGAAAAACATCCCAGGGAAGCAAAAACTTATAAGCAGCACTCAACAAGCATCTTTTTTTATATACGTAAGACAGATAAAATCGGCAGGAACAAAGTTGTGATGAAATCCCTAAATTCAGAAATTCGCGGACAGAAGACTTGGCGGACAGCTTTATACTTTTAAATATATAAAAACGTGCAAACTTCTCATAAAACCTCAGCTATCAACAGATGAGTCTTTTACCTGTCACGGCGCCAAAGCACATCAGCGCCATGAGGATCTCCAGGACCAGCCGGGTGCGCCCGGACATCCCCCGCTCTGCGCCTTTGGTCCAGTTCGCGTTGATCTCCGCCGCCGCCAGCAGAGCCGACCCGGACTCCAAGCTGGAGCCATCCAGATGGTCCATACCCCAGCTCAAATAAACCGCTGTCCTCACATGATAAGGAGCCCACAACACGCGTGATTCGACGAGGAAGTCATTTACTGTAATTGCATGTGCTCCGGATCTGATCTCCAGGTGAAACGATTAGTTTATAGGGGGAGGGAGGAGGAGGGTGCAGGGACATCTAGTGTACTTTTAACCCTTTCCGTGCTTCTTTTTTCTCCTTAAACATCATAAACTGAACTAATAAGATACATTACAAAAATTAATAATCTTCGTTAAAAACAGTTTTATTTATTTGAATGTATTTAAAAAATAATACAACTTCAAAAATAATAAAAACATGTGAATACAGAAAATAAAAACCAATAGCAGTATTTAAAGATGTATTTGAATTTTAGGTTTAGCAAGAGTCTTCACACACAGAAGCTCAAGTTCATTGTTCAACATCTCCATAAAACTCTTCACAAACTCTTCTTCTTCACATGTGATGGGTGAAGTCGGCATCAAGACCGTCTGATGTCGGGTCACCTGCGGTTTCTTCTTCAGTTGAGTCCTGAGTTGACGTCAGCTCAGGCGGAGGAGGCGAGATGCTGACGTGTGTACTCCCAAATCAACAGGGCAGCGCTCACATGCACGTTGAGAGAGCGGATGACCCCTTGTTGGGGGATCTCCACGCACACGTCCAACATCTGGAGGAGGTTGGCAGGAATGCCCTCCCGTTCATTGCTAGAAAAGCAACAACAACAACAACAAAAAAAAGACAAAACTTATAGGTGTATGGATTTCTCAGTGCCAATCAAATATAATATAACCTAAAATCCTCAACTGTTCTTTGAATGCATACCTTCTATTGCAATTGAATTGAATTTCCACAGGATTAACAGAGAAGAGATTGTTCTGAGAGGGTTCTACTACCATGTTTTTTTCTAATTAAATCAAATAATTAAATTACACAAATAATTGTGTGGTAATCACCAGTGGGATTATGATAAGTCACAATATGATATTATTAGGATTTGTAGCAATATGCAATTATTATTATTGCAATTGGTTGTTTTCCCCTCTAGTAAATCCTAACATCGCAGCAAAAACAAAAATTAAATTAAGAAAAAGTTAATTTACTGGCTGACACAGAACAAAAAGCCCCTAATATCTTGCTCACTGCACAACATCCAGTCAGCCAAACTGCAGACTGCTGCTTCAATCCATGCACTGCACACTTTTTGTATCTGGATGATTTTAGTCTGTCATTTGGCTTTATCATGCCCCCCATGAGATTTAATCGAAGAGCCCTTATCATAAGTGGCCAAGTTAGTCATTAATTTTCTCAAGCCCTTACAGCTACGAGCAATAAACTCCTAATACAGACTAATCGTGATTGCAAGTCCAAGAGCCATTCCTGCTCCTGTAATCAAGAGAGAACATACTGAGACTCCAGCAAAACGGGCCGTGCAGAGCAAACACAACGAGGTAATGAGCGTTGCAGTCGATCTCTGCAGAGGGTGGCGCACGGTAAGAAAGCGTGATTTGATGAGTTACATTCATCCAGAGCGTTAAGCGGCTGAGATAATAGCGACCTGATGAGAAATTAGAGCTGCGCCGTGCTGTGCTGAGGAGAGCACAGCTGTGAAAGCGCTCAAGAGTGAGCGCACACATGACGGGCTCAAGCTGACAGCGCCGCTCACACCTCAGCGACTGAAAACAAACCAGGACGCCTACACAGAGGGGATCAATATTAATCTCAAGCTGTTTGCAAAGCCAGATGTACAGTTTCACTGCATGTTTAGGGCGAACGGTGAATCCTCTATAGCACAAATTTTCATGTGATTCATGGTACGTTATTATTATCAAACTTAACATAGATCACAATATAATATGATATTACAGTAATAATACTACCTACAGATAATGATACCGCTCATCACAATACTTACTGTAAGACAAGATATCATATTATTCCATTACAATATGCTATACACTGATCAGGCATAACATTATAACCATTGTCCTAATATTGTGTGCATCTCTTTTGTGCCTCCAAAACAATTGTGGTTCATAAGAGAATGGACATGGGCCTTCTGAGGGTGTCCTGTGGTATCAGTTCATCCCACAGATACTTGATCAGTTTGGGATCTAGTGAATTTAGAAGCCAGGTCAACGCCTTGTGCTCATTTTCCTGTCTGTTTTTTGAGTTGTTCGTAGATAGTTTTTGTGTTTGTCTGTGTCAAGCTGTATCCTGCAGATTCCAGGTGCAAAAGCTTCCCAGCAGAATATTGAATTGTCATAACCTCAACCTGAACCCAGAAGATCTCCTCAGCTGACCTCACCCCAAAAAACCTTCCAGAGAACTGATTTTATTAGCCTAGAACCAAAAAGTAATTTTATAACATGGTGAAATATTGATATTTGGCCTTTGGCACTGATACAATGTAGGTATGCAAAACATCTCCATACTATGCTCTACTAAGGTCTCTACTAAATCCCTCAAGCTTCTAATTTCTGAGATGCTACAAAACTTCCTTGGTTTCCACAACATGGCTAAGTGAAGCTACAGGGCAGCATTACAAACAACACTAAACGAAGGTTAAGGTTTTCCTGCTGCTATTGGTTTGTGTAATCTATTTCCTTCGCTCTCCTCCTCGGGGACAGCCAATTACAGCTCTGCATGCCCCGACAGGTACACAGAGGAGAGGAGAGGTGCAAGTCCCACTGGGAACAACGCTAAAGTGGAGAGATAACACTAAACGGCCTCGTCAGCACACACCTTCATCTGTGCGAGAGTCACAGGGGCATGGGAAGACGGAGGCTTGCACGTATCTAAACGCAGCCGGCTGTGATGGAAAAAGAGGAGGCTTTCTGCGGACTGTCATACCCCAGGAGGAGCAGGGTCTTCTCGGGGAACTGGTAGTCCTGGAGGCTGTGGCTGTTGGCCGTCTGCTCCACTCCGACAATACAGTACCCTTCGCTCTTCTTCACCTGCAAGAAATCAGTGAGCTCCAAAGGCTTCACCTGAAGAGCAGAAAGAGTGTGTGAGTTTAATGATGATTAGTGGAAAAAAACAAACAAACAAAAAAAAAAACCCTGTTCTTAACACAGGCTAATATTGTGATGAAAAGAAGCCCCGGATATGGAGGGACTTGGTTTTCAGAAAACGTTTTGCCTATTCTAGTTTTTGGTTCTGTTGGGGATGGGCACTGCTTTTAGATCAAGCTTTTAGATCAAGTAGTGTCTCTGTTATGGGGTGGGAATGCCTATCTGGTCTAGGTGGGTGCTACATGTCTAAGTAGCATCCACATGAATGAATGCCAGGTCCAAAAGTTTCCCAACAGAACACTGTATTGTCACAAGGTGATCAATGTTATTTACGTCTCCTGTCACTGGTCATAATGTTGTGGCTGATTGGAGTACAGTGTTGGTCTTTCAGGTGAAACTTTCTGATCCACATTCAAGCAATGTGAGGTGAATGCTAATGCTAATCTGGTGATTGTTCAGCGTGTCCTTGACAAAGTTCAAAATTTGATTATAAGTGTCTTTCCAACAAAGCTTTTAGATCTCCAGAGAGAACGTTTTACTTGAGTTTATTTCATGCACTTCACCTCTAACAAAGGAAGCCACAGCTCAGAGGAGACGCTCAGGGACTGGAAGTGTTTGTCGCTCACGTGGCGGAGGCTGTCCAGGACCAGAGCGCTGGCGCCAAATATCTCACATGTCCGACAAAGTCCTGCAAAAACACACAAACAAACGAATGACCGCCCCCGTGTTGTTGACAGAATCCTCCCTTTTATGATATCTACAGGAGGAAGGTGATTAAAATGTCTTTGTCTTTAGATTTTTAATCCGGGCAGTGATGTCTCAGCAGTTTATCATCATGGGCAGAGACAGACTTGGCAACCGAGTGACTGATTTAAAGTAGAACATTTGCAAAACATCCAAGCTAACGTCGGTTGCTAGCTACATCATGCAGTATCAATATTGGCTTTGAAAATGGATATTTTCCTCTATAAACAAATTCTGATTGTTTCGGCCTCTTATCATCTGAGACAACAGCAACGGAGTACACTCGCAGAGAACATAAATATGTGTTCATGATAAAAGCTTCCCTGTATAAGCCTGATAAGAGGTCTCAGGTGGTTTTAGTGCCAGCTTTGTTTAACCTGTTGGCCTAGATCTTCATTGTGCAAGCGAGACGCACAAATCAAGGAGGGGAATTCACTGATTACAATGTAAAAAATGTGACGAGTTGCGCTGATCATGACCTCCCAAATTGGTGGGCTTATCGATGAGCGAGGCCACGACCAGCAGGGCGCCGTGCAGTTTGCCCAGTCGAGCCGCCCTCTCTGGGGGAACCAGGTGAAGCTCGGGTTCCTGCTCCTGGATGCCCAGCCTCCAGGGGGTGATCTTCTTCTGCACGTCGGCCCAGCGCTCCTCCTTCTCCTGCTCACCTGAAGATACGACAGCGTTAACAATTGCTAAGAGGCGGCCCTGATTCTTGTCAGACGTGCTCCCATACTTCTGTCTTGCTGGATCCAGTCTCCAGGCTGCAGCTGGTTCAAGTCAGGAACAGGATTTCTCAAGGGAAGCGATGGATTTTCGGAGAAACATGACAGCTTCTCAAACTTCCAGGGAGGTATCCACTCATCGTCGGCCAACTCTGACAGACTGGGAAAACTACAGAAAATAGTCTGCAAAAAAACAAAGAAAGGAAGAAGGAAACAAGCATGTTATGCTGCTCTATTGATTCTCAGCGAGCTTCATCTATTCAGAAGAAACACTAGCGCACCTCAACACTGTAGTCTCTAATAGGATGGAAGGCACCAAAGAAGAAGTGCTCCTGGATCCTCGTCCAGTTCTTGTTGGCATTTCTGAACGTGAGACAGCAGACACATAAATATGTTAGGAAATTGTGGCAAACTTTTCGAAAGTACCGTTCTTCTGTCCTGCTCTCACCCGGTGCGCTGCATGGCCTCAGCTTGGTTCAGACAGGCCTTGACCACAGACGATAACCCTCCCAAAGCATCTTCTTCTACCTGGCTTTCTGCCAGGCTCCACACCCTCTTCAGGGCCAGTAAGGCATACAGGCGCACACTGAAGTTATGGTTGAAACATGACTGCAAGACGACGTCTAGGGCTTTTCGCAACTGTGCTGCCTTAAACACAATAGGGATGAGATGTAAAAACCGAGAAGGACTGTGTTTAAGTCGAGAAGAAAAAACAATATACTTTACCTTATCATTAAGATTGGGCATGATGATGTTAAAGTGAACCAAGACTGATAGGAAGGTACAGATGCTTGTCTTTGTCTTTTCCTGATCCTGCACAAAAAAAAAAGAAAAATTGGTTGATAATTTCACACACAATACAGCGCTTGGTGGTATAAATGTGTTCAGTGCAGGACCTCACCATGTTGAAGCATCTCCAGAAGCTCTCCATGTGCTGTGGATACCGAACGAGGATCAGAATCATCATCCACTCGATGAGATATTTGACCGAGGCCTGGTTGCTGCAAAATCCAGCTTCAAACACACGGCTCAGCAAAGTGGCAACAAACTCCTACGTGCACAAACACAGGAAAAATCACAGTCACGCGCTGAGTGGTTAATTTCCTGTGTGACTATAAAATGACAGCGCAATTGTTTTACCTCTCTGAGTTTAGGCAGCAGCAGCAGCAGTGTTTGCCACACGCGGTTTTTGACGCGATGCTGCAGAGAGTTGCTATAGTAGCGTACTTTTGACTTTGATATGTCATTGTCCTGGAGAGACGGAGTGGAAAGTGGAAGAGAATGGAAACAGTCTTGTTAAAATGGCTGGAACTGAAGCTTAACTTATCATCCTAATGTGAAAAATGCCCTGAATGTCAAATGCAATTAGAATATAATGAAGCAACATCAACAAAACACGCGCACATTATGTCGGTTAATTAGAGCCTGGCTAATCACTTCATTTTACATTAGGTGACATTATAGAGGGGTTAAGATGATTAATACAGCGATCAGCCATAACAATATAACCACTAATATATTCTGAATGTTCTGCTGGGAAACCTCAGGACCTGGAACTCATGTGGATATTACTCAGACATGTACCACCCACCTAGACCAGACCAGACCAGCTTCACCCCATAACAATGATAATCCTTGATGCAGCTTGACACAGCCACACACACAAAAACAGTTTAGGAATAACTAAAAAAAACACATGAAAAAAAGCACAAGGTGTTGACCTGGCCTCTAAATTTACTAGATCCCAAACTGATCTATCTGTGGGATGCACAAGCACAAGCCTGGTCTACAGAGGCCCCTCCCCTCAACCTATAGGCCCCAAAGACCCCCACTAACAACATCCTGTTTCCAGACACCACAGGACACACTCAGAAGACCCATATCCATTCTCTGATGAGTCACAACTGTTTTGGAAGCGCAAGGGAGACCTGCTCAATATTAGGAATGTGGTCATAATGTTATGCCTGATTAGTGTATATACTGTATATACTATTTAAATAGTGAAAAGAATGTTCTCATATTCATTACAGTGTTATCACCCAGCCCATAACCTACTCTTTTCAGCAAATCCAGAACCAGTTCCTCTATCAGTCTTTGATGCTGCAGATCAGAGGAGTCCAGGCGGCTAAGGAAAGCCAGCACACATGTGCGTGGCAGCTGATCATCTCTACTATCACTGGAAAGTAAAAACAGGAGAACTATATCACACAGCAAGAGAGACATCTAGTGGCAACATTATAAAAGCACAGCTCCACGGAGCTCACCATGTTACTGCGACATTAGCTGCACACTCTTCACCAAGTTGCTCCACATATATTTGGACATCCTGGACGAGTCTTTGAAAAAGGAGGATAAAACGGTTTAGATATGTCTGAGACACAGGAGAAAAAATAAAATGTGAGAAACGCTGCCCAGACTCACCTCTGGTCTCTCCTGAACACGGGCCCGTAGACACAAGCCTCAGTGAGAATACTGATGTGGCTGAAAACACTAGAAAACACAGCGTCATCCTGCCCACTGCTGCCTGGATCCACGGGCAGCCACACCTCACAGCAGTGCTGAAGCAGCACGCCAAACACTCCGCTCTTGGATTGAGACAGCTCCATGAGATCAGTGGAAATCTAAAACGAAACAAAAACACAACAAAGGTATATAGAAAATCCATGCTGAGAAATCACTGCTGCAGATCCACATCAAAAAGACTGATTTGAATCACTTGTTTCAAGGTGACCGTAAGGGTCGGGGCCTGAGCGTGCGTCGTCCTGAGCAGTTTGCGGTGGAAAGCCATGGAGACGAAGCCTTTCAAGGCTGGCCAGAAGTCGTGGGCGTTCGTGCTCAGGCCCTGCACCAGCTGCCAGCTCAGAGTCACGGCTTCCACGCAGAGGGCCTCCTCGTTGTGCACTAACTGAAAAAATACCATCAAAGCCAACGCTTAATCAACAGAAGGAAGACCTCTCCAACTCCTGCGTCTGTTTCTTGTTTGAATTGCATCCAAAGCTGTGCGAGACTCACTTGTGGCAGCGCCGTCTCCATAAAGGTGAGCACAGGCAGCACCAGGTCACTGGGAGAGAGAGCCAGGGCCTCCACACTGCAACTCAGAGCGGCTTTAAGAGTCTGGGACGCTACGGGAATCTCTGCAGACTCAGGAATCCTGACAGCACCAATCAGGAAGTTCAGACAAATCCACTGGTCCCGCATAAAATTGGCAGCGATGCGCCCCCAGTCCTGCTGCAGGAGACCTTGTGCTTCCAGATCACTATTAAATAAAGGAAAATACTCACTCTTAAATATGTGTGCATATATCTGACCTATTATTATTATTATGAAAATCTTCCTCTAACCTCAAACATCCTGGTTTCCTCAGACATTTATTAACATTTCCAAGAGTTGTTTGACTTTTTGAGGAAGAGGAAAATGGACTGTAGAAGTAGTAATTCAGAGATTTCAGAACAGAGCTGGTCTCTGGTTGCATGTCGGACGTGCTGTGCTCCATGAGACCACACACTGCAGCCAGGGATGCCATAGCAACCGCTTTAGCCACCTGGTTTGCCACAGAAGGGATCTGGCAACGGAAAAAACAACAAGTGTTTGAAGCATAAAAAAAACTGAATAATAAAGTTCCTGCCTGACTACGGAGTCGAGAACATTTAGCTGAATTACCTGCTGGCTCGGTTCTTCCAGGATCGTGAGGCCGTACTTTATGAGTTTGGGGAAAGCGTCGTGCTGAATGTTCCTGCGGAGCTGCGGTGCGGTGCTGCACATGACAAACAGTTGCCTCAGGACGCAAAGATACAACTCAGCTCGCTCCACGTCGAACAGCTGAAATTAAAAAAAAAAAGAACAGCACATGTAGCCACTTGGGGCGTCCACTGTCATTGAAGTGATGGTGACTTGCCGTTTACCTCCTGCAGTTCTCCGCACAGTCGCCTCAAGATAAAGCCCAGGATTGGATCGACGAGCTTCAAAATTTCCTTCTCCATGGCAACCGTGACACTATCCCCTTTAAAAAGGAGAGCGACAGAAGAAATGTCGATGGTCACATTTTCAGAGCAGCTCGCTGTACCAGCCATGGTGGAAGAATTATGAGTATGACGAGAAGAAACTAAGAAAAGGTCAAACCAATGAATAGTTGTGCTCATTAGTTTAAATATACTAGAATAATTGGTTATTGGGATAATGGTCAGATGAAGCAATCACATTAATTGTAGGTGCCCTTTATAAATCTCAATAAATGAAATAACTCAAATGGTCCTGACAGGAGAAGTAAATAACATGTTGAAACAATACAATGTTCTGCTGGAAACTTCTAAACCTGGCATTCATGTGGATGATACTTAAAATTATTTTAAAAATTGTTTTTAAAGAAAACTGAAAAACTGCACTCTAGGGCTCTAGGACTCGGCGGTATATATGAATTTTTAATATTCCAGACCGGACTATTTTCGAAGTAGTGCTTCTTAACATGTATGGTGCAACTGCATCACTGTGAGGCGTGGTGAAGATGGAAAGGTCAGGAAAATGAAGCGGCAGAAGAGAGGACTTGTGTCAAAAAAGGTGCCAGGTCAGTTGTTTGGGTTGTTTTACGACCAACGGTCAAAAAACCCTGAAAATGTCCCCAATAAGCTTTTTATGAATTAGAAAAAAAAATGTTGCGCACAGATTACAAATATTACGGTAGCTGGTGGCGCTAGATCTTTAAATATAAACAAATATGTCAGAAAAAATTAAACCGTAATTGTCCCTGTTGCTTCATTTCATCTTGATAACATTTAATTATTATTATTATTTTTTAGTTTTTTACCTCCGATCTGTAAATGTGCGATTATTTTACAGTAGTTACTCATCATCACAGTAAAATAGTCCATCCTTACTCAACCTACTCCATTCATTCCTCTCTCAACCAGTACAAAATGTTGTGAACACGTGATGAAAAAAAATATTGTGACTAAAAGACTGGGGCTGTGATGGATGCGTGACGATACAAAAAATACAAGCTTGATAACTTGTCTTCTTTCAAGGATAATACACATTTTTCTAATGTTTAAATTGTGTATAGGACTGGATGAGATACTGATGTAAAAATGAATCATATTGGAGGGAAGAGAGAGAGGCAGCAGATAATATCCAACAGAGATATTCACTTCCTGAAATTATACTTTGCCATTCAGTTAGAAATACAATATGCAAACCTGTACCCACTAAATAACTGGATGTGCCTGTGATATCTACAAAGATAATCAGATATATTTCCCAAGCAAATATCGCAACTATCCATCGGATTTTCCTCTTTCATGTTGTAGTGTAGACTTGACAGCTCTGCCATAGAATCAGTGTTGTCATCACAAACCTTGCTCCACTCCGACACCATCTGGCATTGCTCCGTGCTGCAACAGTCTGAGCAGCAGCTGCAGGCTCTTGTCACTCTTCTGCAGAGGCAAGTAGATATTGGTGCTGACTCTGCTCAGGGTGTCCAGCAGGGGAGACAGCAGTGACTCCAGAGTGTTTCTGATCTCTGCCCCGGGTCGAATCCTCTCCATATCCACGCACAGCAGAACGGCCCTGGCCAATTTATCGGCCTCTCTGGAGTCAGGTAACCTCTCAGTCTGACCTGTGGAGCAGAATAACTGTCTGTTAAAAGTCTCACATAAAAACAAACACATCTACAGATAGAATTATTCACTCGTTTTGGACTGACCGGTGCTGGCTGGGACTCGGAGATAGGCGAGTATTTCACCTTCAACATAAGCTCTTACAGTTAGTGTCTTTGAGGAGGCATCACTGCAGTCAACATCCGTGATGCTGGGTTTAAAACTGCCTTCGTTGTCCAGTAGCCAGGTACACAACTGCAAGGATGTCACGAATATGTAAGGTAACGATTGGTTAATTAGACATGTTCTATGATCTGAGTACAGGTTGTTTCAAGTGTCTCTGTACCTGATTCCACAGTGGCGTCCCTCTACACAGTGACTCGTCTACACGGAAATGCATCAGGAAACTAAAAACATCATCGAGAGTCACTTCATTCTGAAAAAGATAATAGAAATGTAATTGAGAAGCCATTCCTGCAGCAGATTAACTTGACCCCATGTGTTTTTTTAATGTTTGGGGTGTTGTTTAGTGAACATGTCATTCAGTCATTTTATCCTTGAATAATTTTTCCTTAGTTTGGAATAAGTTTTTTATAATTTTTTCCCCTTTAGTGAATTGTTTGCACCAGTGCTCCAACTGGAGAGCTGTTCTGTCCATGGATCACAAAACAAAAGATAATTCAAGCCTAGCCCAATAAAAGAATTTAAAATTTTTACCAGGTAATTGTTTGAGCATAATTTTATTTAACGCTATTACATTAAACATAACCTTCGTAATGTACATTGCCTTAAAACAGAAATATACTGAGTGCATATGTAAAAAGAAATGCTAGCTTTGATCAAAGTGCTGCAAATAAACTATGGAAAAAATATGTTTTTGATGTTTTATTATGATTTTATGCAGTGTTTCTGTCTTACCACCACTGTGAGACAGAGGGCGCTGTTCAGCAGGAAACACTGGGCAGCTCCTCTCAACAGGACTTGATGGGTAATCATGGTGCAGCGAAGCATCTCTCTGTAGCACACGGAACAAAAATAAAAACCAGCTTCCCTGTACCCATCTTGGACACAGTCTGTCCAGCTGTAAACATGAAGCGTTACCTCAGAGTGGTGAGTCCAGTCATACCCAGCAGTGGATTTGGGGGGAGCTTGGACAGAGCCTGTGAGAGGAAGAGGAGGGGTACTGCACACCAGTGCTTAGAGCCAAGCTGCTGAATCAGCTGATGGAACACGCTACCTGCAAAGCAAACAATAGTCAGAGATGGACGGGCAATTTATGCTGACACACGCTCTCTGTGGGTTCTGTCGTCCTGTACCTCTTTCCTCTGACGGCAGACTGCTGAAGAAAGTCGTCATAAAGACTTGGAGTTTTACCGCCAGCTCAGGACAGTCTCCTACACTCTGACCAGCTGATCTACACGTGGACAGAAGCTGGGTTAATTAAGCGCAAATGAGTATTCAAAAACACAATCCTGGAGAGAAGTGATTCTGGTCGCTTAAATGTTTTTAAATCCTCACCTGTAGAAGAGTGAAGTCTCAGAGAGAACATCCATAAAGGGGCCGACAATAAACTTCAGAGCAACACAACAGAAGAGGAAACTTTAATACAAAAATAAAATATGAAACGATTTTCGGTGGAACTGAATGAAACCGCGTCTGAGCCGGTACCTGAGAAAAGGCTGAAGCAAAGGTCGGCTGCTGGAGGACCTGCAGCTCGAGGAGATGACACACTCCCTCTTTCATTAAGGATTTATTCTCACTGTGGAACATGCGCTGGTACACACACAGCAGCCAGGAGGGATGGAAGAGGCCGTGACCTGGAGATACGGCACAGACAGAGAACAGGCGTAATGAATGGAGATTATGGGACATACATCACTAAGATAAGATAAGACTTTCCGTGAAATATTTATGTGACGAGTTCATCCCTTTTGAAACACAGAAATCTATTGGGAAACTTTTAAAAAAAACAACAACTGTTGTGTTACCTTGACTATCATTCACTGTAGTTTGGATCAACGTGTCTATTCTGTTCAAAACTGGCCGGACGACATGAACCTGCAGGGGAAAAAAGAGGCAATGAATAACAAAAAGCTGCATCGCCTCATAACAGGAGGTGAAACAACATTCATGGAGGGTTTCCGACCTGGTTTTCCTCCAGCGTTTCCATCACCAGCGCGTAATCCTCCCAGAACTCTCTAAGCAACTTGCTCTTGTTTGGGTCCCATTTGAACAAGGTCTCGTCTGACACAAGAGATAGATTTGTTAAACAAAAACAAGCCATACAACCTGAAGCTGGGGTGGCGATCTCACCTTCGCTTGATGGAGACAGAGGACAGGGCAAACCCTCCTCTTCCGACAAGGCTGCACACCTCTTCAGCAGGTACAACGCCCTCTTCCGAGACAGACTGTCTCTGTGAATGAGTCCGTCCTGGACCATCCTCCAGAACTGCAGGTACAGGCGGGGGTCAGGCTCGCATGAGGAAGAGGAAGAGGAAGGGGAAGGGGAAGGGGAAGGGGAAGGGGAAGAGGGCAGGCTGTGAGGTTTTAGAAGGTGGTCCGACAAGGCGGTCAGACACAGCAGAGTCCTCTCCGTCACCACGGGGCCGGGGCTGGTGGAGTGCCAGCTGCACAGATCATCCAGGATCACCTTGAGGATGCTTTGTAACGTCACGCCGCTGATGCGGTTCAGGAGGGTCAAGATTATCCTGACTGTGACTTTAGAGGCCAGTGCATCAGGCAGCGTTTTGATGGAGGACAGTGCAGCTGCTAAGGTGGCGAGTGTGAGCTGCTCATCCTCTGAGAGAAAGGGTATAAAAGCAGCCATGACTTCACTGGCGACCTCCACGCTGAGTCGCCCCGGACCGGGCGGCTCCTCTTCTGACAGCTGTAAAGACGGGAGGACGGAGGTGACAGCCTTCCTCCACACAGCCTCGTCGCACAGATGGAGGCAGACGCTCAGGAGCCTGCAGGCAGCAGCCGTACTCTCCCTGCAGCGGACGTCTTCGCCGGCTTCTGCAGAGATCCTGCACAGGAAAGGCAGACATTTCGTCCAGACGGCGGACTCGATTTGATCTCGAATACGCCGCCGTTTTTCGTCCGTTAACGCAGTTGAGTCAGCGTCGGCTAAAAGGGGTCCGAGTCCTTCGATGAAAGCTGTCAAAGCCTCCACTCGCTCCGTCTCCGGCCACGACTCGTTCGGCCAGGACAGAGATTCAAATAAAAGCTCGTAGTCGGGGGAGCTGGACAAGACCGCGTTGATTAAAACGGAATACATGGTCTGCTAAGGTGCCCAGCGCCGAAGACATTAACAACAGCCGGCTTCTCTGCTCGCGTCCGCCACGAGCAGCACGTTGTTCAAAACAGAACGTAAACTTCCGCAAACGTAGTTACAAACTCTCGCGAGAGGTGGGAGGCAATAAACGAGAAGTACTCCTCCACTCCGTTGCTCATGTTGGTTAAATATCAGAAAAACGCTTCACTAGTGGAACAGTGCACAAAAAACACTTGGTTTCATTTAGTAGCATTGAGAGTTTATTTTCACTATCATAAAAAAATATTGTAATTTAACACTGTTCATACACGGATCAGCCACAACATTGAAACCACTGACAGAAGAAGTAAATAACATTGATCACGTTGTGGCAATACAATGTTCTGCAGGGAAAAAGGTTGGATCTGCAATTTGTGTGGATGTTACGTAGACATGTACCACCCCCACCCCGTAGCAGACGCTGGCAGCAGTCATCAAGGAGTGTCATGATAAACAGCACAAGGCGTTAACCAGGCCTCTCTATTCACTAGATCTCAAACTGATCAAGTATCTGTGGGATGATTCATCGGCCCCTCCCCCTCAACCCATAGGTCCCCACTAATAACATGTTGTTGCCAGACACCACAGGACGTCCTGAGAAGACCCACGTCTATTCCCCGATGAATCACAACTGCTCTGGAGGCACAAAGGAGACCTACACAATATTAGGAAGGTGGTCATAATGTTATGTCTGATCAGTGTACATTATCGGCACCATGTGATCGTTTTTCCATGTTTAATGACTGACATCTATTAGTGTTGACCACATGTTGAATAAAAGGTATTATGTACAAAATTGTAACAAACAATCAATGAGGGGGGAGAAGGAGATGGAATTTTTGCTCAGGAGTTACATAAAAAAATACTGCAAATTCATTGTATACTCGCTGGTTACAGAAATAGTGCTTCACAAATAATACTTTTCTGTTGTAATTAGGACAGCTGCAGTACAGTATTGAATGGGGCAGCTTTGGATGAATGCACTGCCTGCTGCAGAGCGGTTAAATTTTCAACATTAGTAGCTACAGCACATTGCTGCACAAGACTAATAAGAAAAGCATGTCAGAGAACACTATAAAAACTGTGGATTATAAAATATATACATTTTTAAAGAGGGTGATAAAAGGTATACAGGAGCACAGACATGAGCACCATGGCTTTTGAAGTTTCTCCTGAATAAAACAAGGAAATGTTTGCATACATAACAAGGCTAATGGCAAGTAAATTAGGTTAACGCTGCACACAACTGCAGCATCCATTACTGCCAAATTTCATGCCTCTGACGTTGAACATTACAACCGACAATAACTTTGATTAAACATGTTTAAATGTAATAAAATAGTGCAAGTAATATGTACACAACATAAAACATTAATAAATATGCTCCGTTCGCTAACTGTAATGTTGCTGAATTAGATCTCTCTCATCTAATCCACAGCTTTTGGAAGAAGAATGCAGGATCCGGCCATTTTCAACAATGTCTCTCTGCAATTTGTAAAAGTAAACTCATCCACCATCACGGAAAACAACGAGACAGTCATGTGTTGACGACCTGTAAGTTCAATTGTGTGTTCATCTGAACTTGAAATATTCAGAGTATGAGTTCCAGGAACTGTTCATCATCCAGCATGTCCAGGGAGAGGCAGTTGGTAGACCTACGGCCGTAGAAGGAAGGTTTGGGTTGGCAGTGCAAATGGGGGTAATAACTGTTGTTGACAGAGGCCTTTGTGTTTGTTGAGGCGTCTGGGAGCCCATAGGTGTAGCTGTGGGAGGAATCAGGTGGCAGTATCAACCCCAGGGGTGCCGGGGGCAGGAACAGACGAACGTCATCGAGACTGTGGCTGTGTCGATCCACGCAAACTTGCGTTTTAGGTTTCAACATCTGGAACAGAGTCAAAAAGGGAAAGATAAACACTAGAGAAGGATAATAAAATAAAATAAATAAAAGGAAAGCAAATAGATGACTGACCTGTTTTAACACATCCTTGTCATATAGTTTCCCAGCATCATGATGACTGTCTGAAGGACACCCTTCGCTGTCTGTGGAGCCAACATGATTCTATAAGTCAATGTTTTCAATGACGATAAAAAGAGCTTTTTGGTATGCAATGTCTGGATGAGGACAGTTTGTTTATTTATACCTGCAGGTGAGTGAATCTCTGGGGAAAATTCTGCACCATCTACTGACACTCCTTCAAGGAGATCAGCCAACTGGAACATCTCATCGGGATCATCTACAAGAGCTTCCACACAGGTGAGGATCTCTGGAAAAAAAAAAAATTTTAGACTTCTGATTGCTAAAGAAAATGCATCTGCTGCAGCCACATACACATTTAAAAAGGGATGCATATTATCGTGCAAAATAAACATATTTTATGATATTATCATTTAAATCTGTATTTCATATTCTATTACCACCATATATCTGGACTACTACCTACTTATTTAAACGTAAGGTATAGACAGCTCAAAGAAGTAAACCACTAATCAATACACAACACAGCTGCTGTCTGTGTCATTTAGCAAATAAAGCATCCATTTACTCCAAAAAACAAATATATACTGAGATGAACACAATTTCCTGTTTATGCTTTTTCTCACCTTCTTCTTCTTCTTCATCTTCTATTCGAGCCTTGCTGCCCGTGTCGAACCCAGAGGTGCAGGAGCTGCCTTGACTGGTCGCCGAGCTGAAACATTTCTCCGTTTGCTGTTGCCCTTCCTCCTCCATGGAGACCATCTCTGCATTGATGCTGTGCTGTCGTGCATCTGCTTCGATTCCAGAGCTGCTGGTGGAGTGTCTGGACAGACCAGGGCTGCTTTCACTGCCCTGCGGGTCCAGATCCAGGTCGTCGCTGATGTACGACTCTCTGTAACACTTCTTTTCTAAAAACGGAGAAAACGTGTATCAAACAAAAGAAAATCAACGGCAGATGTTAGTTGATTTAAAATACTGAATATTTGCCAAGGATACTAGTTCTAGGGTGCACTGCCAGACACTACAAAGCTGTTGTCAGGGTTTCCTTGTGTTTATACAGAAGGGCCAACAGTATTCATTGTAAAACTGATTTAGATTTAAAAAAAAATATGAAATACAGCACCTATTTTTTTCCAATAAGCAAGAACAATGTTTTGTGTTTTTTGATTTGCAGTGAAATCAAGATCAATATGCTCCTTTTTCCTTCCTCCTCCCCTACCTTTGCTCTCCTCCAGCTGGCGGAGGTGTTTCAGGGCAGGCTGAAGGCTGAGGTAGAGCTGGTGGCTGCTGCTCAGGTGCAAGAGGAGGTGGCGCGAGCGGAACGACGATCCCGTGTAGTAAACCAGCTTCCTGGCTGATGGCAAGCCATCTGGCTGGATCTCGAATTTCTTTCCCTGGAAGAAACCACATATTATACAAAGGGAACAGAGCTAATGCCCATTAAATAATTACAACAATTCCACTTAATAGTAACAGGGAATGGAAATGAGCGGCGTTCGTACCAGGAAGGTAAGACGTCCAACATTTGACCAGGGGAAGTCATACAGCAGCTGTCGCACATTGTTCACCTCCTATGAACACAAAACACACTCAATTAAAAAAAACAAAAAAAAAAAACAATACAGATTTCTGGATGTCTAATCTACTTAGATGTATTTTAACATCAGTGATCAATAATCAATTGTCTTTTTGGAGCCATCTGGACTCTGAAGAGGCCAAGTGCTTCTTGAGGTATATCACGGTCTGTTGGCTTTTAAAATCAGCCAGGCCTGGAGAGCTAATCCCCCCCAGATGGCCCCTGATGGACAGATCAAACAACTGACAGGCATGGCAGACAGCTCCTATCTCCTGATGGACTGCTGTTGGTGGCAATCCCACACATTCCTCACACATCCAGTCAGAGCTGTTATAGGGCTATAAAAAAAAAAAAAAAAACACAAAGACAGAACCTGTGCGCAAACACAGATTCTCTAGTCTTTTACGCACGTGTTGACGTACACACCGCACATCAATAACACACCCGCACATGCACGCACCTGATAAACCTGCATTCCTCGCAGGGTCAGGCCAAGCAGCGCCGTACCCCTCTCCTCCTTTTTGTCCTGGACAAACGAATGATGAGATGTCAGAAAGGCATCTGAGCGGCTCAGATAAGACAGCAATTTCACAGTTAAGCCTCGCTCCCGGTTCACTAGGAAACACTGAGCCGGTGCCGAAAACAAGTTTAAAGTGATAGCACGTTACGCAACAGATGGGCCGGCCTTCAAATTATTACTCAGCGCTTGAGTGATTATGAAAAAGGGGAGGACAAGAAACTGGAATAGACTGAGGGTTACATAATTGACCTGCATACATTTGTCCGATACAGTTCAGATGAAGAGAAACTAACAGTATTTGTGCTGTGAAAGACTGGATTTCTTTTCGAGGGAAGAAACATGCACAGAATGGAGAAAACAACTTAAATTAACTAGCAGCTTAAATAATCATCATACAGCATTATTTATTAAAATAAACAGACTGCAGCACAGTATGAGCTATAAAAACAATTATAGAGTTTAAAGATATTTATCTAATAAATAAATGTCTGTTATGTCGCTATCTATTGCCAAATGGGGTAGCACAATGATGAAAACACCGCAATGTTCAATATTTTTACTATAATAAATTGTGTTTAATCTCTTCACTCACATATCTGGATATGAACACAGAATGAAAACCAAAACTGGCTTTTATCAGGAGGACGTCACAGCAAATCCCGTGTCGTTGAACTTAGCACTTAGTGCCATCGTCCACCATAAACGAGTCTTTGGAACACGACACCGGAGATCGTTTTATGGCGGTGGATCAGTTTGAAACGTAACAGGGAACTTATCCGTTTTACCGCCCACAGACAGATACCTGTGACTTAGTAGTACCAAAAGCATTTGCTGTTACCACCAGGCAACAGGCGTCGTCAGACAGAAACTGGGACAGAAATCTACTCCCACTGCCACTCTAAAGCCACGACAGCCAAACACACCTTTTGCAATCTGTAAAACGTGACGGGTACGTCCTCCAGCTGACACGACTCCCTGATGAAGAGGAGAGTGGCGTCTCGGGAAGACATGCCCCACAGCTCCTGATGCACCTTGGGCCCATGGCAGAGCAGATAGTTCACGCCACGTTTAGCTATAATCTGCAAAAAGGAAGAAATAAATATCAACGCCACATCCCCTTAAAGAGTAAAACTCTTTGCTTGAATGCTTTTAAATGTTGCTGCCACACTGTGACTCCTACCCAGGGGGGGAAGTACTCCTTAGGTTCAAAATAAGGGGTGACCTCCATACCCTCGCTAGGCAGAGGGTGGTCACCGAGGTCAGCCTGTAGAGCGTAGCCTGCCAGCTGGAAGTACACCTCCTCCTGCTGACGGCATTCAGAGCGAAGAACCCGTTCCCGCAAGTCAGAGTAATATAGGCGCCTTGCCTTCCGTTCGCTGGTACCAAAAACACCAAGAAAAAAAAACATCAGGTTTTCAAAAGTTCACAAAAGAGCAATCTATCAATTAAATAAAAAGAAGCTAGTAGTGAAAAGAACATACCAAAGGAGTCTACCATTCTCTACGTAGTACTGCACTTTGAGGCAGAGTAATAGAGGCAGCGGTCTCTTGTGTACTCCCTGTGGAAAGAGACACGTCAGATTAGTGTGATGTGTATTATCTTCTTTTTGTCACGGTAAGTTGAGGCGTGTAGGCCCCCGGACTGTACCTCCCGATGAACTAAATAACACGAGTAAAAGTTTGTTGCTCAAAACTCAAAGCTGCCTTACCTTTACTGCATCTTGCCTCCACTCCTTAGGAAAGTATTTTGTCAGTTTTTCATCCATGTCTAAAAATATGTGCTCATTGTCTGGGATGAGGAGAGACAAGGAGGCAGTTGGTAAGCAAACAAAACAATAATGAAGCCAAGCGTGAAATTTGTCCGACAATGGGATTCACTGGGGTGAAAGAAAAAAGCCCTTGTTCTTCCATTTGTGAACGAGGCTAGCAGGAAGCTGTGACGACAACGCTGACGTTAACTTATCTGTTTTCTAATTGCAACGCAACATGGCCTCTGTATTTTTAAAGCTTTATGTTAATGTTAATGTGAATTTCTGTGGTCGGCTGATTTCAACGTGTGCTGTGAGTGAGGATGGGGTATCACCCTGGGGCTAATCCTACGACTCATGACACAGGCATTTTTTTTTATTTGATCCACCTTATCTCTTTTGTTCAACTTTGTATAGCCAAGTCGTGCTCACGAGGCTGTTTCACAACTTTAAATTTAACCATATATCTTTTCTTTCTTTCTGCCCGTTTCTCTCTCACTCTGACTCACCGCAACTCCTTCGCCTCTCATTCGTCTTTGAACCCTTTGAGTTGAGCAACGCAGCCCGATTCATGACGAGCCCCCCCACCCCCCGACTTCTTTTTTTTTTTTTTTCCCAAATCCACTCCCACCCTCCTCTTCCCATCATCAATCCATCCCTCCTCAGTGAAGCAGAGGAATGCAAGGGTGCATTCCAGGCTTAATGAAGTTAATATTGCAGGAATCCAGGCCTAAGTGATCGCTGAACCAACACCACAAAAACAAAAGGCTGCTTGTTCAAGTGGCGAGCCACACAAGATTACCGAGGCATTTCGGCGTATTTGTACAACACTACGAAATACAACAGTTCAGAACTCTGCACAGTGGTTGAAGTGGCTTACACCGTTTAATTATGCAGACTGGGAGGGCGGAATGATGTTGCTTTGTTTTGTTTTAGTCAAATGGCTTTTTGGTTGAAATGGTGTCTCCATTATTAAATCAGTAAACCGTTATCATGATGATAAACAAAATGGTGTGTTTCCTACCACCTTATTATATTTTTTGCTCTGTTTAACGCTGTCTGATGTGAAGAGTCCTTTGATTTTAACGGGCTGACGAGTCAGTGAGGAATGAACTTACCTTTCACCACCGTGAGGCCAAAGAAGTGCAGCTCCTTGATTCCAAGAATTTCTGACACTCGATTAAAAACATCCTGCGCCGTGGACTTTAGCTGGAACAGGCGAAAGAAAGCAAAGACGCGCAAATTCAACACACACGCCATTTACAAAATTAAACGATGCAACCAAAACGCCGTAGTAATAAGCAGGACTAAGAACACCTTGAGATATATGAAACACCCACCCCGACAGTGATGTCCAGCTGGTCTTTGTTGGGGAGGAGAACACATATGGTTCTCTCCTGCTTTATTGAGGTGGACATGATGTTTTGCGTTGGTCTGTGGAAAGTTTTCTCTTTGTGTTGAAATGCTTTCCGTTTTTTTCCCGCCTATCCTTTACTTGTTATCGGTCCCAGAGTAGCTCCTCCATATCGAATCTAAAAAGACAGATGACATCAGAGTGAGATAAGCATGTGGGTGAGGAAATAATCAACTCCTCCGAACTACAAGAAATTCAACAAAATACCCCACGTCAATCGTATGTTTCAGGCTCCGCTGTGTAACATGTGAATTACTGCGTTCGTGTGTTGCCAATAAGTCGTAGAAAAAACAATCCCCTTCTCAGACATAAGCATGTGGATGCCTCACATTATCCCCCACAACCAAGATTAACACAAAACGGACATGTCCATTCTGAGGCCAAAGGTTTCCTCGTCATGCATGGAATCATCTTCCAGAGAAATCAACCAAACATAAACCATCTCGACAGAAACCATTTGCCAACCCTTGGACAACGCACAATTTCAAAAAGGGGTAAATTCAATTACCTTATCATGGCGTGATCCTGGAAACAACCAGATAATCCTAGTGCATCTGTTTTCTTACCAAGTACAGCAACTCACCGTTATAGAATGTAACTATCATCGCAGCTTGTGCTCAACACAGCAACATGAATGATCACGGAGGCGGGACGGCTGCCAACAAACAAGGTTCACCTGAAAATTGCCTCACTCTGCCGACCCGAAGCCCCGGCTGGTACGAGGCTCCTCAGATTAACGTCTAAGAATCAATTAATCAGGTTAATTACTGCTGTGCGCCGACTCTGATCCCATTAAATCCCGCTCTGGACAATAACCAGTAAAAAACAAATGAAGTGAAGCCGCCTGCTCTTGTGCCAATCGCAGTCAAGTAAAAAGAAAATATTTTTGTAGTTTTCACCTGACAAAACAAGCAACCAGGAACGATGAGAAACTTCGAGGTTTCTTTGTGTTGTGCTTGTGTCTTTATGTCTGGTCCCAGTCACGCTAATATTTAAAAGCACCAGATGATTAAACTAAATCACAAAAACACAAAACACTGTGAAAAGCTGCCGCTGCCAGTGCACAAGACGAACTGTGGGAACTGCAAAGGTAAACGCTCTTGGCTCACGGTGGAAAATATTTGTCTCACCAAATATGATTTAAGGACATGTTCGAACACAGCCTCGCTGCTGATATCTGGGTGTCAGCGCAAACGGGCATAAAAAAAAAAAAAAAAACAAAACCTGAAAATCCAGTAGCCTGAACATCTGACTTATTTATGACACTGACAATCTAAACTGTACATTTAAAGTCACGATATATACAAGCTCTCAACAGAGTGAACTATATTTTCAAGCTGACGGTGTGTAAAATAGTCAACATTTTAAGATGTGGAGTTAATCTAATGTAAAACGTGCACCCATAACAAGAGTGTTGTAGTTCCCTGGTTGGACAATGGACTTAAACGTGAGCTTATATGTCAATAGTGTGGCATTTATGTAATAGTCTCTGAACGACAATAAAGGAACACACGTACTCAAGACAATAAACAAAAGGGACGAGTCATTTTGCCTTTGTAAGAAAAGGAGTTGTAACTCTTTGAAAGCAATGTACACGTAACATCAAAAAAAGGAGCAAGCACGTTTTGTACGTGAATGTTGAATGTCAATGTACATGTGTTAATTGTCATTCCTTTGTAGCACTGGAAATTGTGATGACAAGTGCATGAGGCAATCAAACACTTTCCCGGAACAAAGCGAAGAAGCAAAGAAGAGGTGAATCCACTCCAACATTGAGTGTTTTTTGCGTGAAAGCTACAATAGTCGTCACAGCGTCCGAACAAGTTTACCATCAGTCCAAACCGGTGCTGGCAGACGTCTTGAGCCATCCCCTAATGTTGCTGACCAGGGTGAAACCTGGCATCACATGAGAGCAGCCATCTGCATGCTTTAATTCCTCTCCAAGACTGTTATAATCCCTTCTTCTGAGCACACTGCTGGCTGGTGGAAAAAACAACATCCTCTCTCTGCAGTGTGCAAGCTCCAAGATCCTTTACCCGCTAAAACCATGACTGTTTTTGAATAAACAGAGGAGCGCAGGTTACACTCATCCACTGCGAAACGTGGAGAATTAGCAAGGTTTTTTGGTTTGTTTGTTTGTTTTTCATGTTGGAAATAAAAACAGACTTTTTCTTCGGAAGAAAACGGGATGAAAGACATGTCCGGGGTACATTAAACACAACATTACAGGTCTCCTGTAAAGTACTGAAGGCAACATAACGCAACATTAGAAGTTAGTTAGTTTTGTTCTATTTGCAACAATTCAGAGGTAAATCATTTTAAGTTTAAAACAACAGTTTCAAAGTACCTACTGTTGCTTTATCCCCTATAAGAAAAAAGAAAAGTACGTGTATGCCCGGATCTGGTTGTAAAGTTACACAACAACAGTGCAACAAGTGCATCATTATCTCGTACCACTAATATAGTTAGTTTGGTATGAAGTAGTAAAACACTTACTGTCACAATGCAAGAAGCGAATGAGTCCAAGCGTCAGTCTCAGTTCCCTTCAAAACGTTTTCAAACTCTTGTCTTTTTGTCTTATCCGTGTAAAAACCTGACATAAGCGACGAAGGCACCGGTTCACCCCACTCCACATTGCGTGTTGTAGCAGAGCTTTGGTTCAACCACCCCGAAGCCTTCACGATTGGTGCATACCATTTTCGATTGTTGTGGGGGGGGGGAGATTTTGTGACTTAAGTCTTGTCGAGACTACTTAAGTATTATTTTTTACATCTTGTTTGATGACTTGTTATATATCTAGCGTTTAAATTAACCGAATAAACGACTTGCTTTGTTAATTTGGGAATGTCACCGTTGTGACATTCAATTAATCTCTACGAACACCCCCATTTTTGAGCTAGTATAGTAAGCCGCGCTAATTAGAGGTCCAAGTGTTGAAAACGGTTGGATCCACCGATGGGAACTTCCAGTGATTTCTGGTAAACAGTGAGATCTTTTAATTCAGGGGCGTCAACTCATTTAAGTTCGGGGGGTCACATACAGCCCAATTTGATCACATGCGGCCCGACCAGTTACATAAGATCGTAATAAACTGAAAAAAACAAAAAAAACAAAAAAGAAAAAGAAAATAAACTCCAGATGTGTTTTCCCCATTTGTTTTAGTGTTTTTTAAATTACATTTCATTGAGCACAGTGCTGTCTGCTGTTGAGTCAAGGGTCTCAGTGGTGTGTTCTCTGACTATAACAGTTGACAAAATAGGGACATAAAAAAGTGCAGTCTTCTATGTAATTTTCATACAGCATGCTGTGGGCCAGATTAGACCCTCTGGCGGGCCACTTCTGCCCCACGGGCCGTGTGTTTGACACCTGTGTTTTAATTTGTCGTGTTCTTGTATTTTGGTTTATATTATGTGGGCTTTTCTTTATTTCTAATGACCCCACTCTAAGGGAATGAAATGCTGCTTATCAATGGGGCAGTGAACTTTGTGTAGTAATCCTTATTTATAACGGAAAGGAGACCATTTAAAGAGGCTGGATGACTCATTATAAGACTGAAAATACGTGATGACTGGAACAGCAGTCACTACAATCCACTCATCACCACATCTAAGGCTGTTTAAAAAGGGGAATTCTAGAAGTAGAATAAGCACAAAATGTGGCCTCCAAGTGTTATTCTTGGCAATAAAGGCATGGAGATATGCATGACATAAAAGCATCACTATTCAGTGGTGTGAGTGCAAGGGCACCATCAATTGTGCCACATCAGTATAAAGGGAGTAAAGGGAGTTCATCTTCCATCATCTTCTGTTAACAAATCATGTCAGATGTCTGATTAAGTTGAAGTCTAAATCTTTATAATTTGTCAGTGAATTGCTTTACAAATGTTGCAATGGCAAAATACAGTTGTTTTCAAATTAAACGATCAATTTACTCTATTTAGTGAAATAAACTACAGCCTAATGGGAGTGACCAAACCTACACGAAATAATATGTATACATAATTACTTAAGAAACACTCCATACAATCCTTGCGATGACACTGCCACCTGCAGGGCGATTTGATCCATTGCAAAAACAAGCTGAAAACTAAATGAGATGTCTGAGGAATTACTGAAAAAAATGACACCACAGTATCAATTCAAACTTTTAAATCTTTTAGTCACATTTGTCAGACAACATTGTATTAGTAGGTGATGTGAGAGCACTTCAGAGGATTGTTCTCGGAACCTTCAGGAGTGACATCTTCTCTCCAAATCTAGAAATGAGCAGAATGAAGAAAGAAAAGGCATGCAACTTATTTCATAATATGCATATTTAATGGTAGAGTATGATGATATATAAACAACTGTCCAAGAGACATTTCTTAATCCCAACCAATACTTTCCAGTTTAAACATAAATAATCACCAAATTATCAACCACATACTCTCAACAAGTTCTTACTACCCACATGTGCTTGATCATTGCTTAAACCCCTGTAATAAAATGCCATTATGTTGTAGGCAAAGCTTTACTCTCCCAACACCAGGCTGGGTAAATGTGCAGAATGCTGCAATGTCAAGGAACAGCATTAAGTATTAAGACCAAAGCCAAGGCTGCAAAGTCTGAGCAACAATCCTATTTCAAATGTAATCGTCTTTGCCTTTAAAAATGATGGAAAATCTTTGATAAAAAAGTAACTTGTACAAATGACCATTTTCAGTACAAAAGCTTGTAAAATGTAGTAGTGGTGCAAATTAATGCAGTGTCTCTTAATATTGGTGGGAAAACATTTGCAACAGTGAGGACAGTATGTGCAGACTTGACTTGGGCCAGCTCACCAAAACGGCTATTTCATATTCGTAGCAGCTACATTTCCAGTTCGGCATCAAAAATTAATTGATTAACTTGGAGTGAAATTATTAAAAGTACATACATAACACATAAATTAACACTGAAAATATACCATGTGCCGGAGAAATACATTTTCCAACACAGAAAAAAAAAATTAAAATGTTAAAAAAAAAAATGGTAGTAGAAAAAATAAAAATGGTAAAATCCATATCCACTGTGATTGAAATATAAACAATGCAATAAGAAAAACAATGTGAATTTTGAATTTTATGAATTTGTAAAATTAATTGTTAAAAAAAAAACAACAACAACAAAAAAACAAAACAAGGGATAATCTGTATACCATGGTCAGAATACCATTTAGTTGTAGTGAGGTATTAGCGCCGAGTTCCTCTTGTCCAGCCAAACGATTCTGCCACAGCTCTACTGAAAGAACTTGAGGCCTGCAACGAGGAAGAACTTCTCCAGGAAGATCTCAGAATCGAGGACAGCGATGTGGGCAGCCCGGCCGATAAGGGAGTTGGCTGTGTTGGGCAGGGCGTGAATGACATCATATCGCACCAGATTACAGTCTTTGTTCTGAAGTACCGGCAGCAGCAGGTTCTCAATCATTTCTGCATACACAGGACCTGGTACGGACAAGACAGAAACAAGATGAACAGCGGACACTATTCCCAAGACCATTTCAGTGTAACACTTAGTTTGTCGCCTAAGGCAAGTGAATTTAGTCGACACTGCTTTGTGTCAGTCTTGTAATAGACACACGAGGAAATGAAAAAGAAACCGACGAAAGTGTCAAAGTATGAGGAAGCAGGGAGAAAGGGAAGATCTCAATCACATCTGATAAGCAGCAGCAAAAATCTGTTTTGTCGCTGCGACTTGGTGTGTCAGAGCCCTTAGGACCTGCCTTGTTCTGCTTGCCCACTTTTCTCCAATTTAAAACCAGACCATCACCCTCATCAGCCAAAACAACCTTGTCCTGAAAAGTCATGTCAGCGTGTCCACGAGGGATCCTGCTTCCACTCACCTGATTGTTTGTCCTTCAACGCAGTTTTGCACATTTCTATTCGAGCAGAATGATACGGGACGTAGCGATCCTGCAGTGACCCCACCAGCACCACATTCTTGAAAAACTGCAGACCTTAAAAAGACAGAGCAATAGGAAAGTTACACTGGCAATCTTGTGTTTCCAAATACACAGCCCAAATTATTCGGTAGAAACAGCAGAGCTAACCAGATTTCTTGCTGAGCTTATAGAGGAAAGTTTGGCGAGGATCTGAGTGATCACGGCACGTCAGCTGCAGGAGTGACCCTGACTTTTTCCACTTCTGCATGAACCAAAGGCCTAGGAATAAAATGTTAAAGTTATTTAACAGGACCGACACAGGAGATGAAATGAGCGTGGACGCACCTTCATACTAAAGCAACTACCAGTTAGCTGTTAAATGTTTTGAGGTTCACCTGTATTAACCAGAGCAGAGCTGTTGTACAGTGTGCCCAGGTGAGGTCCAGAGAGGGAGAGGAAGGTGTGGAGCCTGCTGAGGTAACATTTGAACCTGGGCCTGGTAAGAACTGAGCGAACTATGAGGTTCCCTAAAGAATGACCAACAAAGCTGCAAATACAAAAGGGAACAAATATTAAACAAAACTTAACTCCGATAATGTCATTGACATGCAACACTAAAATAAATATGCTTCAGTATATTATTAGAAGGTGCTGTAGTAATGTTCACTCCTGTAATGCTCACTCCCACAAAAACACTCCTCTCCAAACCCCAAACTGATTTAAGAGCTATATCATCCCAGTTCCAGGAGAATGACTCCCATCCTACCCCATGTTGAGCTGTATGAGTCAGTGGTTCATTTGATATCTACTTCTACACAGCTAACACCATCACTCTCAACACTTTGGAACTTATTTAAATCCTCAGTGCTTGAAATTTCTGTCAGAGTGATTCACAAATCATAGTCCTGTGTTGCAAACTGTCTTCCCCAAATCTGACTCCCACTCCACTGTTGGCATTAAAATTTTGATTTGTTGCAACAAAGTTAATACACATGTCATGTGTCTGGCTGCAGATAGGAGACACGGCAAATAAAAGATGACAACAAACAACAAACACTCTCAACAGAGAGAGTACAATACTCAGTGTCACAGACAGTTTTATCATTACTTATGCCATCATGCAGCTATTAATTACCAACTGCAGCTATTAATTGTCAATTTACCCTTGAATTCAGTAAAACATGACTATTCTGTCATAATATTCTGACATTTGAATAGAAAGGAACCCATTACCTTATCTTGGACACTGTGAGGTTGTATATTTGAATGTACTGGACTATTTCGTCCAGTAGTCGGTCTGTCATTGACTCAAAGTCAGCAAAGGTATCATTCTAGAGATGAGAAAAATACAAAGGTAGTAATAACAAAACTGCTATAGATGCTACTAACTGACACCTTTAGTACCAATAAATAAATAAAATAAAATACATCAAAAATTGGGTAACCTTGGGTTATCTGATTCAAGACTTATTCCCTTACTTGATTTCTCTCCGACATGAGGAAGTCTATACGAGCACCAGGCAGTCCAAGCTCAAGATAAGTTTTCACCAGTCTCAGATCAGCACTGTTTCCTGCAGCAATAAAGGGAACGAAATGCAACAGTATATTCATTAAAAAGGAAAAAAAAAACCTAATTTATTGCAGAAGTTTTTTGATGGAGGACCTCATACCGTCCAGCCCATGGACACAGACTATGAGGTGGATGCCTTCTTCACAGCTTTCGTCTTCCTCCAAGCTAAAATAGGGCACAGTGGATGCCAGCTCAGGCACCTCGCTGTACAAGAAACCAGGGAGCCTCAGCTGCTTCATCTCTTCCTTGGCCTTGATGAACCTGTACAATTATAATGAAATAAGTTTCATTTGCATGTACCGTGTTGAATCAACAAATCTATGCAAAACATTACGGGAGATTTGAGAAATATTTTGAAGGATGACTCACGCTTTCATCTGTGGTGTGGGTGCACATTCATACCATTGCAGGTTAGAAGAAAGGGAGGTAGAGGAATAGGAAGGTCTTCCCAAGTTATATCCAGCACTGCCGGAGGCTACGTTGGAGCAGATGGGAGCTTTTGATATATCCTTTGTTTCATGGAGGTAGCCAATGCCCAGCTGTTCGAACAAGAGACTCGTCTCTTGAGCTGATGTGTCCCCGACCCCAGTTTGCTCGTCGTCGGCAACACCGTTCACAAAAGCGTAGCCGTCACCTTCCTCGTAGTAACCGTTTTCGATCATCTCATGCTCCGTCTCGTCCTCGTCCTCCTCAACCTGTGGTCCTGCCTGGATCCCCAGCGTGATGGCAGACGTTTCCACAGGGCTGATTTCAGACACGTCTGTGCTAGAGCACGAGCCAAAGTAGTTCTCTACCATCCCGCGTTTCACCAGGTCAGTGCTACTGGTGGCAGAGTTGCTGGAGGGGCAAGCTGTGTGGGGTTCACTACGGGATTCTTTAACAGTCCCAGAGCCGCCTGCTTCCGCTGGTCCGAATTCAGAAATGCCTATTAATTTGGGGTCTGCATCTGTGTCAAAGGCCAGTTTCACCTGGGAAATCTGGGAATCACCTGCGTTAGAATCAAGGTTGCAGGCCACTTCAGTTTTAGCGATATCTCCAGAGAAGACTAAACTCTGCTCTTGCACCAATACACTGGACTTCCTGCCTCGGACTTCTGCTCCACTGGAGCCCCGGGAAGAACCTTCACCCTCATCATCTGAGGGCAAGGAGTTGATGGAAGTGAGAGAGGACTGGACTCCACTAACAGCACTAGTACTTTCTGGGCACATCACTTCTCCCGTCCCACTGGGCTTTTGCACCGTGCTTTGCTGAACAGGTCGCGGTGCGGGGCTCTGGAGAGCCCTCTCAGGTTGCGGGGCTGCAATACCTGATTCGGAGACACCAAGTCCCACGCAGGTCTGCGGTCCCAAAGCGAGCTGAGTAGCAAATGAGCTGGGTTCGCTCTCAATGCCCGAGTCGGAGAGACGAGATGAGACGCTGGGGAGTCGTCCATCTGCCAGTCTGATACAATCGCTCTTTACCTGTATTGAAACCGCACTGGGCTGGCTACGCTGCGCTGCTTCTTTTCCCGGCCTTTCAAACACAGATTCAACCGTAGGCTGTTGCGAGTCACAAAGGTTTGTCTGAGTGATCTCAGGAATATTACTACCAGAAGATCCATCAGTCCGACTGTTTGGAGGAACCACTACTTTATTAGCATGGTATGGGTCCTTGTTACTTGATTTCCCCTCAATTTGCTTGACCCCTACAAACAACTGGGGCAGCTTTGGGCCACTGTGGTCAACTTGCCGATCTTTTTGAATTGGTTGGTTGCATGCAGCAAAAGCCCCAGTACCAGCCTGAGGATTATTCTGCGCGTCCGAGGTGGTAGGAGTTTTAAAAAAATGTTTTTGACAAGCAGCATTAGTTACACTGTTATCCGTGACAGATTCATCAGCGTGGTCTCCAGAAAGTGCTGATGTGGCAACAGAGTCAAAAAAAGAACTGACATTAGTCCTTAAATAACTCGAGTCCCCCTGCAAGGTATCTCGTTCCTCGTCTTGGTTAAGGGGCGGTTCCCCTTCCTTGTACTTTGTGCTGGTGTTGCCATAAGGAGCTTTGAGGTTCTTATAGCCCACCAAAACCACAGAATCCTTGGAGCCCTGTCTTGTCAATTTCTTGGAGTTCTCAGTCTTTGAATTTTTCTTTAGTTTGACTGACTTGCCTTTGGACTTAGGCGGAGGATCAAAGGTGTCTGGCCAGGGGTTATCCATAGGGGTGCATCTTGTTTCAGGTATAGGGCTAGCTGCTGCACTGTAGTCTTTGGCACTGGCCTTGTCGGTTTTACTGGAAACTGAGCCAGTCCTTGTATTGTGCATTCCCAGCCAGGGCCCATCACGATCTTCAGGATGAAACCAAGTTGAAGGAAAAAAAGACAAGAGCATATATTTAGTTTAAAAATGAACATGTACATCTTGTACTAGTAGCAGAGCAGCAATACTGTTAATGACCTTCAGTGATTGAATCCAGATATCTGTCTTCAAAGATGATTGGCAGGGAGCTAACATCTCCATCCAGGTCTGCACATTCCACCGGAAGTGGAGGCAAAGACAAGAAATAGCTGGAGCTTTTTATAGCATTAGTCATCTGTTGGTGACTGTGAGCACTGATGGAGGGACAGATGGAGGAAAGAAGACATTAAGTCAGACAGAGAAAAATAACTTGGAGCAAGCAAATACTGGCCCAGACTTGATGAAAGCGTCACTATATTCCGCAATCAAGGCAAACATGTCTGTGCAACTTACTGCAGCTCCTGATAAGCCAGCGCAGATTGTCTCGGATGTTCGAGACAAAAGAAAGCTTCAGCAAACCGCCTCACCTGTGATAACACCACATATACATTAGGATTCCATAAATTCAACGGAGGTTTTATCATTGTCGAAAAATAACTAGTTTGGTGCTTACGTCTGTAGACTTTAAACTCACCCTTAGTGTATGGTGCTCCATAGCTAGTAGGGCAGCAACATGTTCCTGCAGGGAGACAACTTCCAGGAATTGTCCCCAGAGAGCCATGAGCAGAGAGCAAAGCTGAGCCAGATTCATATTTACTAGTTCTGCTAGCTCGTCAGGAGACTCCGCTTTCTGCTAAAAGTACAAAGACACAAGTCAGCCAACAGGGGGCCCTAGTTAGCAAATTTCTCTGAACATAGTATAACACAATGACACTTTGTTTTGATGATATGTAAAGCAGTTTCATTTGAAGTCACAAAAATAAATTCAACCTATTTCCTTTCCAGACTCAGTCTAACCCAATATAACAAGGCTATATTTGGAGATGAGGTGCAAGTCACTAAAGCATGTAAGAGTTTCCTGACTTGCACAATCCACCTCCATCATCATCTACAAAAAAAAAAATCACAGTCAAAAGTCATTACAGTTCTTCAAAATATTCTCAGTTGTCACAATAATCTAAAGAGGGCTGAAATGTCAGCACTCGAGAAAACCCTGAAGACTGGTTATCTCATTCACACAATTGCACAATTGCAAAATGCTTTAAAAACTGCTTTTAAATGGCATTCTATCAACTATGAAGCAACATCTCATTGCCTGCCAATGTGCTGACAAATTCTGTAGCAGGACGTGGGACTCAGTAGAATCGCTCAGAATATGCTGACACACTTTGAGTAACTTGGTGTAATAAATCAACCTTAACTCCAGTTAAAGCTTTCTGTGCACCTCATTTTCACTTAGTGCTTAGCTGCCATATGCAATAATTCTATACCCCTAGATGTAATTAAACACATAAAACCAATCAGGCATAACATTATGACCACTAACAGAAGAAGTAAATAACATTGATCATCTTGAAACAATACAATTCTGTTGGGAAACGTCTGGACCTGGCATTCATGTGGATGTTGCTTAAACATGTACCGATCCACCTAGGCCAGACCAGGTACCCCCACCCCATAGTAATGACACTCCTTGATGGCAGCTACCCCCAACAGGATGCACACACAAAAACAGTTTATGAACAAGGTAAAATAAAATGATCTGTTGACCTGGCCTCCAAATACAAGAGATCCCAAACTAATCAATCATCTGTGGGATGCGCTGGAACAATCCTGACCCACAAGGCCCTCAACAAATAGGACCCAAATGAGCTCATTAATGAAATTCTGTAGCCAGACACCACAGGACACCCTCAGATGGCCCATGTCCATTCTACGATAAGTCACAACTGTTTTGGAGGCACCTATACAATATTAGCAGAGTGTATACAGACTTTATTCCCTCAAGTCAACAAAGGGCTCTGTCCTGCTAAATAAAACAAATACAATGTCACACACACACACACCCAAACTCCAGCTAATCTTCCATCTGCTTCTATCATTCATGCAATTCAACAAGCGTGAGCAATTCTATTAAGTAAAGACTTTTTAGCTTGGCAGCTACTTTCACACGTCACCCTATCATTTACCAAGTTAACTCCCTTGGTCGTGATGCAAGTTTGCTGATGTGCCCTGCAAGTTGCTTCCTATAAATAAAAATAATTCGCTTCACCAGCCACTCAGGGGAAATTAGACAGAAATGAACCGATCTTACCTTGACTTGTTCACATAACTCAGTTAGACGGGCCTCTAAGTCAAGTTGCTCTAAGGAGGCAGAAAAGCAGTATGGGTAAGATTCATCATTGTAAGTCATCGAGGAATCATACAGAAAACTTCAGAACATGCTGAATAAGAGAGTTGTGTCAGAAAGCAGCAGTTCCAGAAAGACTTTTTATATGACATGACCAGAGCAGGCCAACCAGTTTTACACTACCAATGAAAGTCTTTGACCAAAGCCTAGTCATACAGACGGAAAGAACGGTGAATATATATATAAATATATATCTCAGTTTTCACGGAGAGGAAAAATGGTGTCTTCTACAAGAAGGAAACTTGAGTGAAGAGGAAAAAAGGGAAAGAAAGGAAGGTTGATTTGAGGTACGATAAGGGTTGGGACATACCTATGTAGACGTGTCTTTGACTTCGGGGATAGGGTCTTCTGAGTACTCGCTCATATAGGACTTGCATGCTGGGCTTGGCTAGTAAGATTGCACATATAGGGATATTTAACCTTTCTTGGTTGTCTAGGATGGATTAATATCTGTCCGCTTGCGAGGATTAGGTTTGATGGGCTTTAGTAACAACAGTGATTTGTGTCGGGCTTTAGGCTACTGGTTAAGAGACTTTTCTAGTGAGTGCAAGTATGATTTTGTAAAAACAATGAACTAAGATTTGTTAGTTAGAACCTGAAAACAACTTTCTGCTTGTGTAATCTGTTTGAAAGGGTAGAACGTGGTGATGTGAGGGGATCTGATGAAATGAAATGAGATCACAGCAAACTGATATGCAACAAACACAGATACTGAAAAGAAAAAAAAATTGTGCACATCAAAAATGAATAACATATACAGTATATTGCAAATACGTGCTTCTTCTTTGTGCTTGTAAGTACAACTAAAAAAAAGACAGTGTGCAAAAACAAAGATTCCCCTACATCTTACGTCGGGGGTTTAGGATATTATTTCTTTAGAACCTGTAGTAAGGCCCCGCTCTGATACGAGCTGATGTGAAGGTACAATGTGGCATACCGAGTTCCATGCGATGGGAGGAGGGCAGGTCCTTGGTGATAGACGTAAAGTAGTCAAAGAGCCCCCGGTAGGCCATTAGGAGATTGGAGCAAAGGTTATGGTGCAGACTGAAAGCATGCTGCAAACAGGGGTCAGACACCAGGAACGTCCTGCCCTGGGAAATCACAAAAAAAGACAGAGCAGATATTATAAATGATTTAATTTGTTGAAACAATAATAATGTTGTTCTTGACTTGAAGACCTGCCATCAGAACACACACACTCTCACACACAGGAACATGATGTGAAAAGTTATGGGTTTAGATTATTTTTCTGCATTGAAGCTACAAAATGAATGGTCAGAAACTGTGGAACAAAGTGGAACAAAAACAAATCCATTCTTACATAACAGTCATAATAGTCATGAAGAGGCATGTTTTGCATAACTTTGATATTTAAAAACTGATAAATGCTGCTAGTTACTTTTAGACATATTGTGTATGGAATATGTACATGTAAATGGTTCATAGCTACGTCTTCATAAATCCCTGCAGTGGAATGAAAAGTGGTCGATGGCTTGTCATTTCAAAGCCGCCTGTAAGTGATGCATCACGGACCGATGAGGTTAAGTGCCTCTGGTGCCTGAATGACTCTGGGATACTATGGCATCTCAAGAAAAGCTATAGCTGGGAAGGAAAATTACTTCTGGGTAAATGGGATCTTGATCTGATAGTTTCTTTTTCTTCTGACCTGTGTATCTACTCGTGTTTTAAATTCAGAGAACGTAACACTCACTCCATTACACTATGTTCATGTATTAATCAAAGACTATTTCTGGCAGGCTCTTTTTTCCAACTACGTTTTTTTTTTTTTTTATCTGTGATGACAAAAGAGTTGCACAAAGTATTTTTAGGTGTATGAAAGTCATTTATTTTGAGCCAGTGTTTAATTTAGCATACTGTAGTGCGGCAACTCGTAAAATGATATGATGTAAAATAGCTCCAAGCATCTACAAATACATAAAGCAAAAGTTCCAAATACATTTATGTTGCTATGAAAGGGTTTCACTTACATCTGGTGATACTTGCTTGACATAACTGCTGCCGAACACCACGCTCTCCAGAGGCGGGATGACAGAGTCTTTGCTCTGTGCTGGAGCGTTGCGGTTTAACCATGTGGTCTTCACAGGCCGAGGGAAACTAGGTAAACACGTGTAAGATCAAGGTAATCAACACAAGAATCTAAAATCCTGTGTCATGTTCAATTTAAGTTCAAATTTAACAGTTCTACTATTTACTTAAAGCTTTTTTGGTGTGAAACATATCTGACCTAATAAGCGGCTGATGCAGTGCCACGAGAGAGGCATGGATAGCTACAGAGATGACAGATAGGTGGAAGTAGTCAAACATGACATTGATGTGTTGGTGGATGCCTCGCTGAAGGCTAAAGTGCAAACGAAGTGTGCGGCCACTGATGTTCTGTAGCGTTCCCGGATCATCTGGCCTGTAGAAATGATATAACAAGGACAGGAGCCACATTTACATAGAATATGCAAATATCAAATTTACCACACACTGTATAGTTAAAATATCGCAACACTTACGTGTAATCACCATCTGTGAAATATAAATCCAACAAAAGCTGGAAATCCATGTCACTGAGGGACTCTTCCACCTGGGGATAATGAAACACGACTTCAGAGCCTGCATGCGAAAGCGAGAGATGTCTCGGGCTGATACGCAAGTTCTGTATGATCTGATACATTTCAAAGTCCTTTGTTGTTGCGACCTGTGCCCCAAGGAAGCACCTGCAGTGCAAAACTGTCCAGCGCATTCAGTTAGAACAGAGAAAGAAAACACATTTGCTTTTGAAGCAAATTAACTGTAAAGTAGCACAAAATATTCAAAAAAGAAAAATCACTTTGTTCCAATTTCCACAATATTTTGCAGGTGCATCGTGCTCCTAAATGTGCTGCTTTTGATTGAAGATGGATCTGGATTTCGAAATTGTGTTCATACGTGTGTTAAAGAAAGACTGTCCACACTTACTACTTTGTCTTACCATTTTACACACACAACAGTATGGGACATAACCTAAAAACACAATAGAAACCCATTTGAGAAAGCCTACAATACAGACCATATTCTACTGTCAAACTAAACTGAACTGGCATCTAATGCACAGGTACTTTACAACAAGCAGACAGAGAAAAGTAACATCACATGAAAATATAAGACCAGATAATATTTTAGATTAAACCCATCCACCGCTCTTTCTTAAACTCACCTTCTTCTCGTCTAGCAGCATCATCACTTTGAAGAGGAGGACATCGTTGACTACGACCTCTTCGTTCTTATAGAGGATTTGGAACGTTTTGCTGCAGATGACGTCGTCCTGGACTGAAGCTGGAAACGCCAGGTCGGAGCCTGGACGAAAACACAAAGTCATCCACAATATGCCACCGTTTCTTATGCAGCCTGATTAATAAACCTTTGAGCACTACAATTATCACTTGTCTGAATGTTCCAGCTTATTTATAACAAAAAAAAGAAGAAGAAAAGAAGAAATTGTGGTCGCTAAGGGGCTGAGGCCTATGCACGAAGCCTGAGAGATATATAGAGAATGAGAAGTGGCTGAATGACACAAACCAGTTTGCTACTAGCTCTGAGTCAGCTAAACAATCAGTAAACCTAATGTGCACACATTTTCCCTGATAATGTGCTAACATCTCAGAGCTGAAAATGGAATACCTCACGTATAAGAATGACTTTTATCTGAATTTGTGTCTGTTTTATCTGGATCACTTCAAACTAAAGACCATGTTTGTGACTGACTAAACTGTACTCCTCTTAATTTACCTCCCGGGTGAAGAAGACTGGTCTCAACTTTGTGTGGGACGCGGGGCGGCACCTTAAGACTGGCACGCATCTGGTAGAACCTGCAAACGGACACACGTGTTTTTAAAATGAGACCAGATATGAAAAACTAGCACGGCCCCCGAACATTTTCAGAAGCTCCGGGAAAGACGAACAAACCGCGCAGGTTACCTCCAATTGCCTCCACTTGTAAAAGGACACTAACCCTTTCATGAATGAATAATGGGCACTTTCTTTAGCAGTCACTCATGTAGTAAACCTGAGCTCTTAAAGCACTGATGAGTCAGGGGCTTTGAGCCGGAGTTTTTATCTCAGCACATCGAGGTATCGTTACACTGCTGCTGTAAAAAAAGACTTTTCCACGAGCGCTGAAACTGTACAGTTTAAACAACGCATAAAGTTTTCCCCTTTTAGTTTTCCGTGAAATGTGTCCGTTTTGAGTAAAAAATGCCAGATGTTTACAAAAAAACATAGCTAGATGGGTGAAGTTTTTGCTTTAATTGACAAGATTAGGGAGGATCAGGGAGGGAAGCATCCACCACAGTGCAACAACTAGAATCATATCAGGAAGCAGGAAACAACAAACTCAAGGTGAAATCTTAGCTGCATTTACTTAAAGCTGAGTTTATATGTTGTTAGTTTTAACACACCTGTGTAATCTCTTCTTTACATCTGAGATTTTTGTTGTGCAGGCAGTAGCCCGCTGCTCCGATTGTACACACTAGAATATGAATGAATGGATGGGTCAAAAACAGTTTCCCCATATGAGATCAATACAGCAACAAATTATTTATTATGTACTCATTTCATCCCATTTTCTAAAACGAATATCAAACTGAATATAGAGGGATAAAATAATCATTGCAACCTCAAAAATTGCATTGATTGGCTGTTGTTGACTGTTGTACGAGTCAATTATCCTTTACAGAACTGTCTGACTATAAAACGTTTGTCAGAAAAACATTAGCTGTGTTTGTTTATCCAAGATTTGTTTGATGACACATTAGCTTAGCAAAGTCAAGTATTTTTATGTTTCAGTTAACCAACAATTTTACTATCCCTCCAGCGCTATGGTAATCAAGATGCAAATTTAACTAAAGCGAGTCCACCTGGTGCACTGCACTGCATTTCTGTCAAGTTATACAAGTTGTTTACAGGGCAATTTTTAAACATTGCTGTGTTAAAGCATTTAATGCTGGATCTTTACCTCAGACACAAACCACTTTACATGCTGAATGAAAATCAACCATAATCACATTGTAACAGACGGAAAAAAAAAAAAAAAAAGAAGCTTGGTTTGCATATGTAAAACAGTTCACACAAGCATTTTCAAAGCTGCGAGTACAAAGACTGTTTCTGAAGGCCCTGAATGTCTTAACAAGATTACCAACTGTTGTCCCCGATTGCCTGGGACACTCAAGAGAGAACAACCCGGTCCTCTTGTACTACAAAAGCTTTTTCAACTCCCTTCAAACGCCGTCGAAGCCGAGCTATTTGTATTAGCAAGGTAAACATATCTGTGTACACCTTATTGGTACAGCGTTCATGAATATGTTGGCAACGTATGAACACAATATTACATTTGCAGAAACAATAAAATAAAACTCACCCTCTTTGGAACAGGTCCACATTGTAGAACTTGTGGAGCTCCACAGAGAACTCCACTGTGGCCTGAACTTCAGACATCTTAGTCTCTACGGGCGGATGTGCCTTACATCATATGGGATACACTTGTGGGCCTGCAGGCAAAAGTAATCAAATTCATCATTTCAGCTCCAAGAAAAAAAAAAGAAAAAAAAAGAGAGAGATCTGGGTCACAGCAATCATTTCTTTTGTAAAACCTCTCTATTTTATTATATCCACTGAGGTTGCACTGATAAATAACAGACCGGCACTTAACTTAAAAAGTTACAAAAGTTACAGTTCCCTTAGATATATAACACCAAGTTTGGTTCTTCAAAAATAGGAAGATTTTAATTAAAAGAAAACGTCGACTTCATCACATTTGAGAATACATAAGACACGTGCATAAGGTCTACACGTCTACATGTCTAAATGGTTGACAATGCAAACAATTGCAGCATTAGCGTGAAAGAAATAAAGGGAAAGTGCTATTAATAAGATAACATAATAGGCTTGAAACACAATATGGTTGTGTCCAAAATAAAGAGACAACCTGGGTTATTTAATGGGAACATATTTAGCTCGGGACCTAATTAAAGAAAATGTCACATGGTTATTTTTGGTCGCAGCCGAGGCAAAATAAAGCTGGCAAAAACAACCATACAGACGTTCCCTGAATTAGTCATGTATGAAATGAATAAGTCATTCGCTGAGAAACAGCATGGAGTTGTGTTCATGCCAGTGAAAACCAATGAAGCACACACGCAAAAAAAAAAAAAAGCCAACACGAATACGACCTCATTGACACGGACGCAAGGACTAATGTGCCGAGTTAAAGTCAAAATTTGCCTACATTCCTGGAAGAAGTGATCCTTGAAAGCCGTCCGTTATAAACAAATTGGGCACAGGACAGAGAACCAACAAGGTCACCAGAGTTTCAATGTCATAAATGAAGAGGCTTGTCTCCCTTTATGACCTTATGGGAACGACTTAATTGTTGTTTAACAAAACGTGACGCAAGGGAATCGACTCAGCTGAATAAATCAAGCAACCAATTTCAATTTATACTAGGATGCAGACCCCACACAGATGGCATGAAAAAGAAAGACAGCATGCTGTATAATAAGACAGTTTTCTAGTAAATATTTACACAACCTCGGCTCGAAAGTGTCAATACAAATGAGCAACTTCCAGCTGAGTAACATGATAGATTTTTATCACCATGAAGGACTCGTGTTGAGTTTAGGGGTGGTGGGAGCAACTGGTTTACCAGGTTTGGTCTTCGAGTAGAAGATCTTTGTCCGAGGATGTAACACTACACTACATAAAAGCTATTAATAGGTTAATTATAAAGCAAGGCGTTGACTGTCTGGAATGCTGAAATGTCGCTGTCATTGTAAAATTCTGCCACAGATCAATGCACGTCCAGTCATTATTTATTTTACAATAGATTAGACAAAAAAAATGTTAGATGGAGAAACCGACCACGAAGCAAAAGAAGACACTTCCCTAACCTGACCTAACCAAACGCCGGCGATTGCCGACAAGGAACTGAAAAACGACACTTAGAAGAAAACCCCAAGCCACTTCGGGGAAAGTACAATTGAAGCGTGTAGACTTGTAAAAAATAAATATATATATATTTATATATATATATGGCACAAGGCCTTGACAGACATCGGCGGGTGATTTATGCCTTTGAAAGAATGAGCAGCTCACATCCCACACACGTATAGACCCGTTTACAAAGAGCTGTTTCAAGTTGTGGCGAAAAGGTTTTGATACACTTGGAGTAGATTACACAGGTCCCCGGCTGGTGGGCTGAATCTCTGCTTACAGGTTGGCAGCTAACAAAACATTTCCCCCCCACGGGCCCTACAAATATAAGGTACGCCTCGACACAGACATGATATAATTGAAGAAAAAAAAACAACAACCCCAAAACACAGCTGCACCCCTTCACGGCTAATGGGCTAGCGGTAACAGTTAGTGACAGGTAACAGACGAGCTAACGTTACTCACCATGGCGCTGGCAGGCTAACATTAGCGGCTAACCAACGTTAGCTCCAATCTGAGTCGCCTCGTCGTTCTTTTTCGCTGCGAGGTGCCGACTGAATGAATACACCGCCCCGTCGACTATTTCACTCCCCTCCCTGGCTACTTGTATAGGCCCTGAAAGCGAAACACAGAGTCGACTGACGACGAAGCTACATCTCTCTCTCTCTCCCTCTCTCGCTCTCGCTCTCTCTCTCTGTGGGCAGGAGTGTGTGTGTGTGCTAAGCGTCAAAGCTAACTGTGCTCAGTGCGAACTGAGGAGCTGCTCCAACTGTGCGTAACACACATAGCTGAGACGCAGCTGACGCCATGCAAAAATTCACAGATGCACACCTGTAAATGAGACACTGGGAAGTAATAACAACAATATTAATAGTAATAATAATACGATATGATATAAAAGCTTTTATACACACATGCAAACATCTTGTCACAATACGCATGCCACAAGCAATACGTATAAGGTTTTAATTGTCAGGTCCAGTGGCGGTTCTAAGTTGAATGGTGCCCTGGGCGAGATCACCTTGTGCCCCCCTCCACCCCAGACACCCTTGTCCAGTAAGTAAGTAGAAAGACCCAGAGGTGAACTGTACCCCGCCCCCTCCTCCCCCAGCACACCTCTCTTCTGCAGCTGCCAATTCCCCACACATACCTTGAGTTGATGGATAAATAAAAATAATAATAATCATAACAAAGACAGAGAGAGACCCAGCGCAAGATACTAATTTACCCATGGACATTGCGGAGATCTATTGGAATCTACTGGAAAGTCTTTCGAAAAATAAGGTCAGACACATTATTATACATTATGTACTTTCAGTTTCACCTTAGATGTGCTAAGATGTGCACCCAGCAACATCACACACTATTTCCCATTAAAACAACAACAAAATTGTATATTTTTCTATGATTATCTCTTTTTTTTCTTCTTTTTTTTTCAGACAGTGTTTTCAGTGGTGTTTTCAGTGGGAGTGGTCAACTCTCCACTCTTCAAGTCTATCTGTTGTGTCCCAAATGACGCTGGGGTCTAGGTCCTGGCAGGGGTGCAAAGTTGTTTTTTGTCCTTTGTGCTGCTCGTGTCGCCCCCTGAAAAATGCCACCCTGGGTGGCTGTCCACTTTGCCCATGCCAAGAACCACATGGTTAGACTATGTAGGCTGATTGCTGCATATGTCATTAATGCAGCCTGCTAGCATTAAGTGAAAGTAAAGCAACATGTGAAGTGAAAGAGGAACAGTGTTATTGTCTACAGTATGTGGACATAGTTCTCAGTATATATTTAAGTCCAATTCCTTTTTTGTGTTACAAGCAGTCAATCATTTTATTGGCTTATTTATAGCCACAATGCGGAAAGCCATCATAAACTGTGCACAATCCACTGCACAATTAATGCTGCATTCCATTTAGGGGAGGTCCTACTTTGTGCATTCTGGTTCATTGTCAGAGTTTTCTAGGGCGCCTAATGGAACTGAGCCAACAATGACACACCAGTGCCTTCCCTACCGTGACAAATCTAAATATCTGCTGTAAAAAGCCGAATTTATCTCTTGAATCAAGTGTAGAATAGCAGGATGCAGGGAAAAGGTGTGTGTTTGTGTGTCTGTTTCTTATTCCCTCGTACTAACATTTCACTAATGGAAAGCCGAGTCTCCTGATTATCAACACAATAACACAATGCATTTCCTGAGATTCTTGATGTTAACACTACAATGAAAAATACAGGTCCTGGAAATTTATTGCTTCCCTGCAAAAGAATTTCCTTTGCCTCTTGGCCTGACTGAACAAACACACCTTGCTCGCTGAGTCTTGTTTTGAAGTTTGGACAGCAATAGAAACGATTCTGTCTAAATACCATGCAACCATAGAGATCACCAAGAATGTAGATCCCAAAAGTGCAACAAAAGGAAGCTGCTGCATTTTTGTTCTTAGTCATTTGATATTACATATAGTAGATAAGTATGAATATACCCACACATTGGATAGAGTGCTGTGACTGTATGCCTGTAACATTTAGTCAAAGGTGGGTGCAGGAGAGCTCTGGTAGGATGCAAAGTTGACACTGTGGAGACTGTTGACTCACTCCCCCAAATAAATGACAACAGTCAGTCCTATAAGAGAGCTCTCGCTGTGACCTGAAGTCGTTCACTGCTGCAGAGTTTCGTTCGCTCCTAGACACAAATCCACAAAAGCACCACGTTTTTTCTTCATTTTTACATCAAGCTATGAAATGGGAGGAGTCAAAAGGTACGTATTTTACTAACAAATGTGTTTCTCACTCAAAATGATTTCATTGTTAAGAGATTTTTCATTTGATTGCATTCCAGAAATATCCTTCTGTACTCACTGTGCTGCTGCTATGTGATGCCAGAATATCTCTGTACTGGACTTCATTCTCAGAGTGAGTAATGTTCTGCACTGCATGGTGCAACTGCTGAGATAATGATAACGTGACTTATGTTTCTTTTTGCTGAAGCTATTCTCTGTGGCTGACTGTGTTGTGGCTCTTCAGATATTGTTTTGTTGAATATGTATGCAATGATTTCTATGGAGATCTGTTTGCCTTTTCATGTTGCAGACCTTTATTTATACCCAATAGATTCTGCTTATTGACATTTATTGACATTTATTTAATGGTTTTATGAAGGACATTATCACATTACATTATCTTGTCTTCTTGTCTTCCCTCTATACGGTTTGCATTTCCTATCTATATTTTATGACATGTATCCTGTATGTGGGTCTGTATTGCAGTAGTAACACTGCAGGGTTATGAGGTCCAGCTGTGTCTGTATAGATTCAGCAATGCACTAAAGGCTCAATGGAAATGCTACAGTTTCAACCCTGAACCATACATTTGAACAGCATCACATGGTCCATACAATACCCATTTTGACATATGAAAAAGAAGAAATTGTTGTATCCAAATCATTCATTCAAACTTGATAAAGACCTTTAAGGGCCTATCCAGATGTGTAAAAACATGCAAATCTAGAGCTCAAGTGTTAAAGAGGAAACCACACACAGTCCACGACAGCCTAATATTTATTCAAGGCAGCGGTGCAGCTTTCCAAACACTGAGCTTTTATTATCTCCCCCTCCACACACACGCACACACACACACACACACACACACACACACACACACACACATAGTTTGACTACTAACAGGCTGCTTTCTTTTTCTCTATCTTGCAGCTGTGAGATTTTCATCTCAAGTCGGTATTCATATGGAGCAGCAGTCTATGTGCCCTCAGGTCAGCATCGGGGCAGATCATTTTCCAGGTGGATTCATATCATCTTGCATATATTATGTAATATAAACATATAAACCTAAAAATAAAATGTAGATACAGTATATTTACAAATAGTACAGATATAGCCTACAATTTAGTATAACTGCAAGTAAAGACATAAAAAAAACCCACAATGTATATACATTACCTGCAAAGAGTGATTATGGGCATATTTTAAGAGCTTAATAAAATGAAAATATGTAGCTATATGGTCGTTATCATGCAGAAGAATCTCCTCCACATCCTGAGGGACTTTTGCAAACCCTTAGAGAGGATTTTGTATTCAACCACTCTTCTTCTGTGCCTGCACCCTCAGGATTTTATATTATGTCCCAGTTCCACATCGCTGAGCTGGCGAGAAGGGGCACTGTTAAAAAGGTTGCTGGGCCATCGCCTCGGGATGTTGCGTATCAAATAGGGCCGGCTTTCAACTTCAGAATCAACACAAGGTAATTCCAGGTGGTAAAAATGCACAAGTGAACACCGACATCTAGTGGTTAAGACGCAACGGTACTGTTTACCCTGTCCATGGTCCTGAATGGAAAGTTTTGACATTTTCTGAGCCACTTTTTAACACGATTTAAACAGTTGCTGCACGGATGTGATATTTGACACACTTAATAAAATGATTTACCTTACAGAATAAACCCTGACTTTAATGAATGACACGATCTATGCTTATTTGATAGCAGTTTGACGCATAAATAAATCCTTACTAGATTATTGATTTTTATATGAAGATGTAGTTAAGTGGTTTAATAATCCATAATTTATGTTTCAGATCTGCTTATCCACTTGGGCTGCCAGAGGAGTTTGTCTTTGTGGCTGTGCTGCGCATGAGTGGCAGCACTATTACTAAAAACTGGAATATTTGGCAAATGCAGGACGTAAATGGCCAGGAACAGCTGGCCGTCAGGCTCAATGGGGAGTCCAGGTCTCTGGAGTTTACCTTCACATCGCTTAACGCCGGGAGGCAGACTGTTGTCTTCAGCCCCCTGGGTTCTCTCTTCAATGACCAGTGGCACAGGGTGTTACTGGAAATCAGCAGGCACTCCGTAGCCCTTTTCGTGGACTGCGTCATGATCGGTTCCAACAATATTCCACTCCGACAAAAAATCAGTCTGGACGGCTTCACGTTGGTAGGAAAGCTCAAGGACAACCCAGTGATGGCTGTTCCGGTACGTGCAACCACCTACTGGCCTTCATATAGCTCAGTCCACAGTAGTTTAGATCTGATTGGTGGAGGAGAGTGGGTGCTTAAGGAATGAAGTTTCACAAGCACTACACAAGACAACATTAACGACCTGCTTTTATTGCTTAAATTGTTAGGGTGCAGCTTGAATGATACACATGTAAGCCCAAATAATTAATCATTTGTAATTAATAATAGTATAGAAATCGTATATGATTTACTTATTTTTCATTAACTCTTTGTACTCCGTCTATACCATTTGGTTGATAACCCATTTGTTTATTTATTTATTTTATTTTATTTTATTTTATTTTATTTTATTTTATTTTGGAAAAACAAACGAGCAATAACTGTTTGAATTTACCATGAGCTCTTGTGCATAATTACGGACAACAATCAATTTCTGAATATTTGGAAACGCCACATCTGAGCTTTATAGTGCAGTACTGCAGGATGGTTTAGCCTGTGCACAATCTTTTTTTTTTTTTAGACAGAACTTTCTACAAAACATAACATGTGTCCTACCATTTCCATTATATTTTAGTGACATTACAACAATGACACGCTCTGCAGAGGTTGCAGATGTGTGATCCTCGTCGATTGTACACGGGGGGACTTCCTCCTCCTTCCCCTCGGGGCGCCCTTTGCAAGCAAACGCTTGGGATTCCCTGTGTTTTCTCACCACCCTGTCTGGCTACCCTTTACTAATCCCTCCATTCAGGCTTCGCCGAGAAATATGTGGAATTTGTTGCAGGTTCTGGTGAAGAACTCGAGTTGTGGACAAGCTAAAACCTCCCACAGGACTACACCGTACACCTAAGTACACCTGTATCGTTTCGAAATACTCGGAAATTGTTGTGCGTAATTGCGCACAAGAGTTCATTCTAACTCCAAGCACTGTACGTGTTTAAAGTCTATAGTAATGCGTCTAGACTGAAACACATTCCCCGTCCAAACATAGCGATTATGCGTTTAGCATAGACTGAGGCTAAACTACACTGTGAATGGGGATAGCCTGTTGGCGATATAGAGCTGCGAAGCTTTGCATACCCTGTATTCCAGGACGCGATGTTATACAATGATTATTGCACTAATTTATTATTTTATTCTGTTCATTCATCAAGTTTGATCTCCAGTCAATGCTGATTCACTGCGATGTGACGCGAGCCCGGACACAAGCATGTTATGACCTCCCAGCCAGGACATCGGTAAGAATGAAAATAACGTGACGTGAAACTAATCAGCATTCACTCTGTTTGAAAAAAAAAAAAAAAAAAAAGTAATTTTACAATATTTTTTATCTTTGTGTTTGTAATATGTTTTGCTCCACGTGTATTCATAAAACATTTTTCATGATTAGAAGGCAAAATAAATTTGTGACAAAAAAAGGGGGGTATATAAAATCGATTTGGGTCAAACCAGACGTTAAATAGCCCGCTGATCCTTCCTATTGGTGGTGTCTGCAGTGTGGCCCCTCCCCGCGTTGCCCCCCTAAAACCCTCCAATCGCTTCCTGTAACCGGTCATTGTATGAATATACATGAGCCCCTGATGGCTATGGGACCTGGACGGTCTAGATAGCTCAGGCGGGTTCAGTAGGATTGTTTTGCTGGGGGCTCCTTCAACCCGGCACTTCCCAGAGAAAGGACTACAACTTTTACCTTTCCTGCACAAGGGGAGATCATGGCTGGGGCCCCGAGCGTTAAAGGGCCATTTCTGGTGCTGCTCCTGCAGTTTGTCCTGATTTGCTCCTCTCAAGTAAGGCTTATTGTGTTTATTTTTTGTCTTTGTTCTCTCTGTTTGTGTCTCTAGACAAATGTGACAGAGGTGCAGGTGAGTGTCCTCCTAATGCTTTTACCAAATATTATCTTCCATTTATCTTCAACTGTAGTCAGATGCTGGGATTGTTTGCTTCGGCAATTTTATGGGACACTTGTCCCGGAGAAGACATGTGTAACTTTTGTCTGGGTTTTACTTCTTAAACTTTTTTTTGCCTCTTAAACTGTCAGATACTAATGAATCTGAAGCAGGAATAGTGTTTATAGGCTGAGATATTCTAGACATTCACGCCTACATGACGATGAAGCAGTGCACCTGTTCTCATTTTTCCATATTTTCTGTGTAGCAGTTACATCGGTGTGACAAAGCACAAAACAGACATCTGAGCAGTTATAGATTACATATTACAACTATTACTATTATTATATTACACAGAGGAGTGATGGAACCCCTGGCCCCCCTGGACCTGCAGGTGTACCAGGAATTGATGGCATTGCTGTAAGTCCTCTCAATCCTCTTGACACTGTCCATTAACTGTGGCAGATACTTTAAAAGTAATTCACCGTTTGTTTTCCCTAATGCATTTAATCCCCTTTGTTTCAGGGTGATAGGGGAGAAAACGGCGAGGACGGTCTTCCTGTAACTATTAAATTTAATAGTAATTATCACTGTCACTGCTTTTCTTTTTTTCCCCTTTCTTTTAAGTTTGACCGGCATTATGTGTGAACCTTTGTTATTAGGGACCTGACGGAGACGCAGGTAAACCCGGCTCCTCGGGATTGCCTGGACTTCCTGGAAATGATGTGAGTGCTCCACGTTTTCTCTGTTGTACACAAATGATGTTTGCTGCTTTGTTGAGTGTGATGAGGCCAACGTGCGATCCTCAAACATGCCAAGGGGGTGGAACCACAAGGGGCGACCCTCCCACCGCATAGGTAGCGTGCACATGTTAGTGTTATAGGGCGACCAATGATGTTTTAGAGAAGCGGGGGGAGGCGGGGGGGCGCGGGGAAATGGGTGCAAATTGTGAGGAATTTATTAAACAGGATGGACAAATCCAAATTTCCTTTGTGACGGGGTGAAGCTTGGGCTTGAGTGTAATTAACTTTGGCTCCCTCCAGAGTTTAAACGAGGGTTAGGAAAACATCCAAGCATAATATGGGTGTTAATGACTGGCAAGAGCAGTTAAGGGTATAGGTATATAAAACCAGTTTATTTCATCCATATTTTCAGAGTAAAATGTAATATTTCATGCACCGTGATTCTCTGCCTGTATATACAACACACCTCCTTGGACAATAGGAGCTTTGTTGGCTGGTCTCTGTTGGTATCTCCTGTTGAGAATCCTCAGAACAGTGTGGAATGGTTTCTTTCAGTGCACTTGTTTGAAATGAGCCAGAGGAATGTTGCTCTCTGCAGGGTTTGCAGTCTGGGACTCTTGCCCTCTGCTTCCATTTCGACTTTTTCTGTGTGCCTGCACTTGTGGACATCATGGCGCGTTCAGAAAAAGAACTCTGATATCACAGCACATACCGAAACACTTTGGAAGAGAGTGGGTTATAGTTAATGGGCTGTCAAGTTAATCCCATTTGTGAATATGTAGGATTCCTCCCACACGTGTATGATTGTGTTATGATGATGATGTAACATATGGAGATTTAGATTTTTTTTATAAATATAGACAGAGGGAGGATAAGCATTGCCTGCTGAGGTAGTAGGTATATTTAACCTATGCACAGTTTTTTTTATTTATTTATTTTTTATCCAGATATAAAGTGAAAATATATGAGTGCTTGTTTGTTTCTGGTTGTCTCCCTTCTGCAGGGTTTGACCGGCCCTGTTGGAGACCCTGGGCCTGACGGTCCCCCCGGACAGAAAGTAAGTGACTAATGAGCCTTTGCTCTCCTGCTCCAGAGACCGTCAGTGAAACGGTGCCAGGCTGCTGTCCAGTCTTTTGGCATGGCAGGGAGAGCCGCAGTGCATAAACCAATTCCTTGTGACAAATTAGACTTAATCCTGCATGTCCTCTGTGTAATCTCCGTGGGGCATGAAGCCCCCAAAGTCGGTCCTCATTAGACCAAACATTGCTGGGTCAAGTGCATCCTGCTCAGTCATGTGATGAGTCGGAGGAATGTTAATTTGGACCGCGTGTGGGCTCACAGCGGCTTAATTTTACCTTTTAGTTTGTGTGTCTCCACGCGTCTAAAATGTTTGCGTCCGTTCTGTAGGGTGAACCTGGAAAACCTGGACCTCGTGGGTTAGCTGTGAGTAACATTTCCTCTTGAAACAATCCACACGATCATCATTTGGAAACCAAACAAACTAATTCTGTGTACCACACTGAGCCGTGCTGTATGTGTCTCTTTAGGGTGTTGGACCGGATGGACCCCCTGTAAGTAATGTGTTTATACTACTATACTATACTTGATATTATTTATTATGTTTGTCTATGATTGTTAGTAATGTTTAATACCTGAAACATCGAACAGGGACCACCGGGGCCTGGAGGACTTCTGGGTGAAGTGGGAAAAGTTGGATCACCTGTGAGTAGACACACGGAAACAGAACCCAAGACTGTATCTTCACTGTAATGTACACCACTACATCATGTAGTGTGAACAGAAACAGATGTGATAAAAGATATCTCAGAATTATTATTTTAGACATTGAATGGGCATTTTAAGAATGACTTAAAACTAGAAAATCAACAAAGACAAAAATGGTATTTCATCAAAATAAACTATCTTGAGGATTTTCTTATATTTCACATCCCAGAATTCCCCTATGCATTACAGTCAGGACTTACATTCTCATTACTCATACTCAGTTATGTATATTTTACTGTGTGCACAAACTACGTATGCAAAGTGTCGCTTTTCAAAGTCTATTATATTCATATAACATCTGTTCATATTCCCCTGAATGATTATTTGCACACAGACTGCTGACACAAATTATTTGTTTGGGTCTATTGAATTGATTATATATTGAAATACTGATTCACTGAAGACATTTAAGAAAAGGAAACGATAGCTTGAAATGTTGAAGATGAACATTCTAGCAGTAAAAGAGATAAGCATGGAAAGTGTCACTACCTCTTATCTGTTTACTTGCTAGTAGTTACAGTATACACAATGCGTTTAGTATCCTTTTGGTTTTGACGCATTTATATCTCTTTCCACAGGGGTCCATGGGCGTGAGAGGGCCACAGGGACCCCGTGGACCAACAGGACCCAGAGTAAGTGACAAAGCCTAATTTGGTCACTTATAGGAAATACAAATCTGACTTTTCTTTAAGGAGCAAGAATTCACCTGTATTTTCTCTGGTTTTCAGGGTGCAGCTGGAATGCTGGGCAGTGGCGACCTGGTAAACAGTTTGTTCCTGAATTTTATGAATGATGGGTTTTGGCAAAAGTTGTCTAGAGCATCTTCTGACTTTTATTTTGTTGTTTAGTGCCCCAACTCTTGTCCACCCGGGACCCCTGGACATCCTGGCCTTCCAGGGATGAAGGTGATTAAAACACTGTCTGCGAAATGATTAAGTTCCAAAATGTATGGTGTCTAAACGCTGCGCCTTTTGCTCTCTGAATGTGTCCAGGGTCACAAAGGCGTAAAGGGTGAAGCAGGGGAACCTGGGAAACAAGGACACAAGGTAAAGCACCTTACATCTATGTAAAACATCCTTGTAGGTAAAGCTACTGTGGGTGTCTCCAGTCATATGTGATGCTATAGACATGACATAGACATTCCAACACATCAGCACTATCAATTTAGAATCCTGGTGCTGCATAAATAGTTACTTGAAATCATAAATTTCTCTCCACGACTGTCACACATGCCACAACACTCCGCATCAGGGGAAAAAAAAAAAAAGCACGACTTAAACTTAAAAAACGGATTCCCGACACCTTTGAGACAAGTATTATTGGTGCTGCTCTATTTCAAGAGGAAGCGGCACAAGCCTGTGTGTAATTCCTCTGACTCCTCGCGATGCACGGGGGGATGATTTATTTGAAATGATGTTCAAGCACAACTACCCTCTCCCTGTAATGTGTCCACGCACTATATAAATGGAAATGAGCCCGGTCCTATCTCCCTTTATCACCCCGTGCCAGGATATGATTTACTGTCAGTCTGAGCTCCGTCCCTGAGAACGATTTTTCTCCTTCACTGAAAGTTGCACTGGAGGCACCTTTTGCCTGCCTCCCATTTTACCAATACGCAAATATTAAGATATTTGCAGTGAAGAACAGAATGAGCAGATGTTGTGCTGGGCTTAAGCGTCTTATTTCCTGATAATGAATAAGTAGACAGGAAAAAAAAAAGATGAAAACATGCAGCGCTTCACTTTTCAAGTGAACAGAGACAGTGTTCCAGTAACTACATGTACTCATCTTTTATGGACAAGGACATCTGTGACAGTAATCAAAGATAGGGAGATTTTTTTTAAGTCATCTTTTAGACATTTCTTTTAATGATTCAACAGCCTGTCTGACTATCATCTTCCTCTTTTTGAAGAACTTTGTCCCGACAGAAGAACATGAATTCTGAATGCTTTGTCCCATAATCAAACAGCATTAAAGCTCCTCTCTTCTTCTACAACTGCTGACCTGTTTTGCTGCATCCATTTCTGTTATGAATCATCCTATTTGATCGACCTTTGTCTATTGATTAATAGCCAGTTCTAATACATTTAAAAAATAAAAAGAAGAAGAGAGAGATTGCCTTTTTAACACCAGGAAATGAGCGCAGCTTTCGACTCGAACTGCTATCGGGAAGCCATCGCGTGTCAGAATGTGTCTCCGCTCTCATAAAATATATCCGATTGATTTTAAAGCTTTCCTTCTCGTTCGCTTTCTCAGGGAGAGGAGGGAGACCAGGGAATTCCAGGAGAGGTCGGATCACAAGGGCCAACGGTTAGATACTAAAACTTTTACGTGACATTAAAGTCTTTCAAGTTCCCATCCGTTCTTTGCTGCCGTTCCGTGCTCACTGAGGCTCCTGCTGGATCTAATTTCAGGGACCACAGGGAATCCGTGGAGCCACAGGAATGATGGGCACCAAGGGTGAGATGGTAAGAGTTTCTGCAATTCTTAGTATAACTCTACCCGATTAAACTTCCAAGCTCAGGCTGAATCTAATGACACTGTAATTTGTCAATACAGATTATGGTCATTTTTTTGTTCTCTGGCAGGGGGCTCGAGGTCCTGATGGAGATCCGGGTCCGCAGGGCGTCGCGGGGGCAACTGTGAGTCTCGTCCCTCGATACAAACCCTAGCATTTACTTTAATGTGACACATAAGACTCACATATAAATCGGTGCATTATTTCAGGGGGACCGAGGCCAGAGAGGCGTGATGGGTGAGCTCGGGCCTAAAGGTGAAACGGTAAGTAGACATAAAATTACAGTAATCATCGCCGGGTATTGTTCGCGCGGCTGTTGTGAACGCGCTAAACGCTTCGTTGCTTTGTTGTTCAGGGTGTTCAAGGGCCGCGGGGAATCACAGGGCTTCCAGGTCCCAAGGGAGAGGCTGTGAGTGTCTGATCAATGAAGAAAAATCGTTCAGTAACCGTCAGATGCACCGCCTGTGAACGATTTCTCCCTTTATCACCAGGGTTTGCCGGGCGTGGATGGTCGTGAAGGTATTCCAGGGATGCCGGGAGCTAAGGTGGAGCATCAGTTGCACATGACTAATTATACGTAGATTCTTATAAAAAAAATAAAAAGGAGGCTTTGATATTTGGCAGCAGATGTAGCTACATTGCTTTATGCTGTCGGTTTTCCTGCAGGGAGGCATTGGGAAGCCAGGCGTTCCTGGAGAGGTTGGACTTCAGGGGCTTCCTGTGAGTATGACCTTTGACCCCAAACTGTCACGGCCGACTCTGATTAGACTGCACCCGAGTAAACCCGTCTGCACCGGTCCGAAGCACTGCGCTCGTCACGATACGATCCTGCGCTAATGACCGGCAAAATAATGTATCTTACGTTTTTACGATCCATTTCATGTGGGTTATATTTGGAGCAAATAAACCCTGAATCTCATGCAGAGAGGAGGCAAAGCCTGGAGACTTCCTTAGGCAGAAGTTTTTCAAGTGCTCTAATCTGTGATTTGTCTGTAACGAGACTCCCTAGGCAGTCGTTACTGATGGAGGCAGCCTCGTGAAACATTTCATAGGTAGAAACGTCTGTTTCAGATACACCTTTATTACTTTAAGCTTATTTAGGTCAAAAGCTCGAAAAAATATATATTTATCCACCAAGCCTGTTTTGTCCTCCAGTGTGTCTTACAGCGAGGTGCTTTTTATTTTAGGAATAACACCTGCTGCTGGAGATATTTCTATGATCTTTTTTTTGGTATTGTTGTCTAAATGTGTCTTTCTTTTTTTATTTTTTTATTTTAGGGTTTGCCCGGCATGCCTGGACCAAAAGGACTCAGTGGCCCTAAGGTTGTTTTCTTGTCACTGAATGTTTTCCAGTTCGTTTCGAATTAGTCAAGATATTTTAAAACCCCGGTTGCTTCTTCACAGGGAGACGCTGGTCAGTCGGGCCTCCCCGGAACCATAGGATCAACTGGCAAACCTGTGAGTTTGAGCGGAACACATTGAAACATGGATGTGGTTTTTTTTTTTTTTTTTGTCACCTCGGTTGTGTCACGGCTGTCGTTTTACTGTCACGCCGCAGGGTGAACGGGGAGAGCAGGGAGAAGTGGGACCTGTGGGGCCAATCGGCGAGCTTGTGAGTATTTTTCCCGTGTTTCCGGTTGCATTTGCTTTTGTTCGGTCTTGGCTTCCCTTCACTTATTTTTCTCTCTTCTTCCCAAAAGGGAGATATTGGGGAGCAAGGCCCTCTAGGTCCAGCTGGCAAGCCAGGTGCAAGGGTAAGTTATAAACACATGAGTTTGGCAATTAAAGTGAACTTCAGCTGGGTCATTTGGATGTGAAGGTTTATTTTTAGCTTTCATCCGCCCCTTTATTTTGAAATTATATCCAGCCAGCGTACGTGCAAGTGCACCCTTCTAAACCTGATACTGTGAATGGGAGAAAACAGAAAACGGGGAGCCTGTAGCCCTGGCCGTTGTTTCACAGGAATGTCTCGGAGAATAGGCCGAGGCTGGATCTCACATGAGGTCTATTTTCACAGTAAGGGGAGACCAAGCAGCCGACTGAAAGGGCTCTCTGTTCTCCTGGCATTCCTCAGACAGTTGGTTGGCGATCAAAGGCAGGAGCAAACATCCCTGAGAGAGAAAGAAAATGAATGAAAAACATGAATAAAAAATGAATCATGGGCATAGTCTGTGGAAGATACACAACTTTAAATATGAGTCACTCATGTATCAGACTTGCAGACTTGAAGATGTGCATGTTTATTTGTTGTAGGGACCCAAAGGTGACCCCGGTCTGCCTGGTGTCCCAGGTCCTCCTGGCGTGCCTGGGGTGAAAGGAGAGAGGGTAAGAAAACAACGCACATAGAAACACCCGTTCAAATTTAAAAGTGACAATGAGATGAACGCACCGCAACAAACAGCTGATCACGAATGAAATAATGTGCGCCTCGTATTGTCTAGTCACCGAGTCTGACAGGTTAACGTGTTCGACTTGTAATTACAGGGAGAACGAGGAGAAGCAGGACCCAAAGGAGATCAAGTACGAAATCTTGACGCTGAATATTAATTCTGCGTTTTAGCTGCCATATACTCGACTTACATAACGTTTTTGAATATTAGATTATTCACACTGTGCGTTTTTAACAGGGATTGCAAGGTGATGAGGGAAACCCTGGAGACAAAGGGGACTTGGTACGTTGTTGCACCGACTGCAGTAATGTGGCTTATTTCAGACGTTCAGTTTGACTAAATTTGTCAGTGTTTCCATCCTCCCGCAGGGCGAACCAGGAGAAGCCGGAGCTAAAGGAGAGGTGAGGCTCACTGCTTTGCTGCGGAGGTAGCGTAGAGAAAAGCCCGAGGATCTGGCCTCATGCTTTACACTCTCCCGTCTAGGTTGGCAACCCCGGCGAGACCGGCAACAGGGGACCCGAGGGAAGTCGGGGCCAGCCTGGCATCGAGGGCCCGCCCGGCACGCCCGGGCCGCGGGGCATGCAGGGGAACAGAGGTCCTCCCGGAGTCAGAGGTTCTCAGGGTCCCGCGGTACGTCCAAGAGAAAACACCTGAAGGGAAATAGCTTGGAGAAAGTTTACGAAGGCAGAATGAGAGAGGAGCAGCCCAAGTCACAACTCTAAGCCCTAAGACTTGCAGTCAGTTGGAAATGATAATGTTTACTTCCTGGTTGTGAAGTTGGTAGTTTAACAAATGAAATGTTTCATTTGTTAAACTATATGCATGAGAACCTCGCTCTGTTCCCCTTAAAAAACAAAACACGATCGTATTTTGTGTCTTAACCCTCCTCTGTCACTCTTGTCAAATCCTTTATTTCAGTTACTGAATAGATCATTGGTCTTAGGTACCCTTAAAATCCTACAAAGGCCTTCATATACTCCATTGTGCAAAGGAAGTACAATGAAGTAGCAGTAAATGCAGCAGAATACCAAAATAAGATGCTCTGGGAATGTTTTTTTTTTTTTTGTTTGTTTCATCCTAAAGTTTTTTTGCATCCAGCAAAAGTTTCAGAACATATGAGCCCCCTTCTTGTCTGCTCCCTGCATCTCTGCAGAGGAAACAAGCCAAAGGAATATTAAGACTATACTGTAACGGGAGGCCCTTTTATCACTAACTTTTAAAGAGGAGAGAGTACGCCTGTTTTTTTTTTTTACTTCGTCACGATGCACTTAGAGTTTATTAATGATGTTTTATGGGGATAGGATTTAACGGATCATCACATGAAGACTCCACAGTACTGTGGAGTCTTCATGTGAATGTTTCAGACATGAAATCTGTCATGAAATCTGTTAAGTCATTTTTATTTATTTTTTTCCACAGGGTAAAGAGCCAAGTGATCAGCACATCAAGCAAGTTTGCATGCGAGTCATGCAAGGTAAGAAAAGACAGGCCTTTGACCCCGTTTATTGCTCCCACGAGCCTCGTTTTGCACCTTTAATATCCCCCAGAATGCCTCATTACGCATCAACACACAGAGGCGCCCCATCGCCGTCCCGTCCGATCTGGTAAACTGTGAAGTTCAGAAAGGGGCGGCCCCGTAACCAAGACATGAAATGAGCTTCAGCCTTTGTTTACGTGATGGATGAAAGATTCCTCCTCCGAGCTTTAGGGATGTTTCGCTGAAGCCACAACCTCTGTTCTCTTCATTCTTTCGCTCTTACGTCTTCACAACTCATCTCCTGCACTCATGACTTTTTCATACCCGATGTGCTGAAAAATTAATTTCACCTCCAGCAGACCTGCGTTCCTCTGCTGCCAGCAAAGAGTCTGTCTGGAAAGGGAAATATTAAAAAAAAAAAAAAAAAAGAGCAACAGCGAAGCAGCAGCCACTGCATGAATTTTCATCGGGAGCCACAAAGTTGGAATCCTATGTGGCAAATATCAAGGAGCCACGGGAGATTAATATTGGATCCTTTGCTCCATGGACATAAATTTTCCGTCGCTGATTGCTTGAAATAAAGAGTATTATCTCCTTTCTACTCAATTTACTGAAGTTCTATGGGATAAGGTTGAAAAACAGGAGCACCTCGGGGGGATATCGTGACCATAGATTCACCTCATTCAAGTCCACCGCTCAAGAGCTTCATTCTGAACTCAAGTGTAAGGGCTGCTGGACCATATCTTCTTTGGGAATTGCTTTGAGGTTTTCAGAAATGAGCCTTCATATGTGCCGGCACGATCCATTACAAAGTGTTATTAAAAGTCTATAAGCTGTTTTCCATGTAACGGTTCGTCGTCTCTTTCCTCCCATTGTGCTTCAACAGAACAGCTGGCTCAGTTGGCTGCCAGCTTACGGAGACCAGAGTCTGGCATAGCCGGTTTACCCGGAAAACCTGGACCTCCAGGGCCTCCCGGGGCTCCGGGAGACAATGGCTTCCCTGGGCAGGCTGGCACAAGGGGCCTTCCTGGACTCAAAGGGCCACCAGGGCAGATAGGATTGAAAGGACCCAAAGGTAATAGATACACTGTTTTGAGTTGAAGATGTCTGTGTTAGCCATGCACGGATGCCTTCATTATGTCGTACATGTCACAGGTGAAATGGGAGACAGGGGATCCAGAGGGCCCACGGTGAGAGGACCCAAGGGTCAGCCAGGACCTCCTGGGCTTCCTGGTGAGTGTTTTCTTCCTCTGCTCATCTCTCTTAAAATACATTTTTGTGTGCACTGCAGTTGTGATTGACAACGTCCACAGCATCCTATAAAAAATATTTTCAGCTACACGTCAAATGGAGATCTGTCAGAACGGTGGCCTTAGTTCGTGTTCAGTGCCTCAGGAAATGCAAGGAAGGGGGTTGCAATATTTGGCTACTGTGAACTGAGCCTCACTTTATCTTTAGTAGACTAAAGACCAAATTCTACACAGAATGAGGACAGTGGGCACTGAAAACAAATTAGGGAACTGAATGTGTACATGTACAGGAAGAATGATTGCAGCAACCGTTTAACTGTTACGTTGATAAAAGTGTGGACGTGTGCTTTAAACCTGAAGTAAAATGTGCTTCGCAACCACAGGCGAAGCAGGCAAACCTGGCTACGGTCAGGACGGCCGGGACGGCCAGAGGGGACCTCCCGGTGTACCCGGACAGCCCGGCGTACCTGGGCCCCCTGGTGCAGCCGGTCCCAACGGTTACTGTGACCCATCAGCTTGCAACCTCCAGGCGGGAGCCGCCCACCAGTCTCTGGATGTGAAGGGACCTGCTGGGAACTAAGGGACGCTCTGGCAGAGACAGAAAGACTGTTGGATTATCTCCCCTGAGCACACAACATTTTTCAACCGTTCTTCCCGGGGGCTGTGGTCGGCGTGGTGCCTTTGTTCCATTAACCTCTAATCTTGCGAACATGTTTTTTTTGTTCCAGCCACATCTCCGTCAGAGGGAGCCAGCCTCTTTGAGTCATTAAAAAACACATTTGTTTTGTTTTGTTTTCCTCATGTGTCTGTTCCGGTGTGTTTTTCTACCTGAGAGATGTTTTGATATATTCGTGATTGTGCTCATGTTTCTGAAATGACCAGAAATAGTTTGTTTATCCCACTCTCCTTGTAGCTGCGTACTATTTTTGTGCTCTCAATTTGCGATGTTTTCCTCCACTTCCTCCCAGAGCATCTCAAACAATCATCCAAAGCAAATCAGGATCAGGATTCTGTCATTGTGTCCTCTGATGTACCAAAGATAAACCTACTGAAACCTCTTTTGTTTTTTTGTTTTTTTAATCCGTTGTCAGTTTTCGCGTGTCTGACTTCCTTTTTCAGCCCTGCAAATAAAAAAAAAAAAGGAGAGAGGACGGAAGTGTCGTCAAGTCACAATGACTTCAGTGTATGTTGTAAATCTGTAAAAAAAAAAAAAAAAAAAAAGAAGAAGAAGAATGATGTTAATTATATTTCTTACAAAACCGCCTGATGTGAGATTTTGCCTCATTGTACAGAATGACAACACAATGAAGCTGTGCGTATATGGAAATGCCTTTTAGGGATGAGGGGAACAATGTAAACAAGAAATAAAGCAACACATGCAGTGTTTAATTTATTCTGTATACTGGTCTGTGATGGTTTGATGTTTTGTCATTTTGAGTATCGGGGAACGCAAAGATCCCCAAAATTAATCTATAAGGAGACACAATTTGACAGCTGTTCTGCACGTTTCATGCTGCATGCTCTTGTTGGACAGCTCAAAAGTCAGTTTATTTCAATTGACGATGTGAAACGCTCCAAAAACTCCAAGAAAACACAAAGATAGCAGAAAATCCCACAAACTAAAAGAAAAACGCATAAAGAAACAGTAACAGTCGTTGTGATTTATTGTGAAAGAAAAGAAAAAAAGGAGACACAGGCAACTCAGGAAGTAAAGCAGTGGATAAAATTTATTGCACACGTGTAAGGCAGACGCCGTTAATCAGTGTAAAGGAAAGAAGCTGCGAAGAAAAAGTGTCAAATATATCCTCTGATACCTGGTAACCACACAAAACACACTGGATACTTCAGTGAGCCGACCCACACTGGTGTCAGCATCCAGGACTGCAACACATACACCGAACAGGCATAACATTATGACCACCTTTCAAAACAGTTCTGACTCATCAGAGAATGGACATGGGTCTTCTGAGGGTGCCCTGTGGTACTAATAGGGGCCTTTGGGACCTAAGCGGAGGGATCTAGTTTATTCCTGTGAATCCCACAGACACTTGATCAGTTTGAGATCTACTGTACTATGGGGCGGGGGTTTCTGGTCTGGTCTAGGTGGGTTGTACATGTCTATGTAACATGAAAGTCTCCCAGCAGAATACTGAATTGTCACAGGATGGTCGATGTTATTTGCTTCTTCTGTCAGTGGTTTTAATGTTGTGGCTGATCGGCGTACATGCATTTTAACATGAGGTTTCTCGATTGCTTTCTCTCAGCAAAAAAGGCAACGCTTGTTTGGATATTTTCCAAAATATCTAATCGCATGTGGTAAACCAAGACTGAGGTAGATAAAAAAAAGAAAGAAAGAAACATTAACGTCAGTTGTGAGCTTATGAAGGAGCAGGGAAGCGGTTTCAGCGAGAACAGCGGGAGGACGTTTTTAATCCGAGGGGCCACGCTGAGAAGCTGATCCACATTCCCCCTCATTACAAGCTTACTTACACGATTAGATTACATGTGGCAACACTTGCATTACTGTTAAATTAAAAAAAAAAAAAGAAAAAAAAAGAAGAGGAAGCAATCATGAAATATGTGAACGCGTATAAGCGGTGCTACTGTCTTAAGTGAATTTTGCATTGTTTGACAAGCCAGACTTTAGATGCATTAAAGCAAGTATTCTCCGTCTGCTTGGTTTGCTCTCATCTGATAATTTCCCACTTAGAATAAATGGATTTTCACTTATAAATTTCTAGTGAAGTGAGCTGAGACATCTGTAGCCATTTTGCATTCCCGCCTACTTATCATACTGTTTAGCTAAATGGAAGTCACAAACCGGTGAACATTAATATCAATTTGAGCTAAATCCAATGTAAGAAAAGAAAAAAAGAAAGAAGTTTGGTTTCCTTACACTGTCTCATTTGAATCCGTTCAAAGTTAGTGTTATTATCTCTGACGGGGGCCCATTAAGCCAAATATGAAAATGAGTGCAAAAAAAGAATATCGCCCATAAACCAAAGAAAAAAAAAAGTAGTTTTCCATTCTCTTTACATGCAATGAGGAAATAAATACATGTCCAGCAGGGGGCTCTTTCAACTCACAAATGAAAGAAGAGGCACACGTTTGATTCAAAACCCATCTTAACTTAGTCCCACACTCACATTGATAAAATTTAGAGATAAAACCAAGCTAGCATGCTGTGAAAAAAAAAACATATACATATATAAAGTGTTCTGCGGCTTCTGAGCAAGATGTGAGTTATAATTTACATGTGTAAAAAAGAAAAGCATGACTACGATGTGAGACGTAGAGAGAAGTGAGAAGTACAAAGACCAAAAAAAAAAAAAAGTGTCAAACTGATCTTAAAGAAGAGAAAAACAGACAGAACCGAGTTCTCAGACACACCCCAAGAAGTGTTCAAACATTAATCACAGCAGGACGGTTAAAAGTAAAATTATGAACCCTTTGAGTCAAGTTCACTCATTAAACAACTCAAAACACGATGAAAGCTTGAGAAAAGTAACACGCACTACAGGCCTGTCTTTTTTTATTTTATGTTTTTTTTTTTTTTGATGCGGTTATAAATTATATTTTAAATCTACAAGTTTCCCAACTGGGAATTGACTTAAAAGTAAAAGTGTCGTCTTTCTGTAGATTTCAAGTGTGTTTTATGTGACATGTAAAAGGTAAAAGTGACTCAAAGCTTTTAGAAATTAGTTAAGAGCGTCAAAACAATTCGTAGAAAATAAATAAAGCCAAACTCCAGTCTTAAGACGCCCCGAAAACCCAACAGTACACAGTGACACACACACAGTGTTGGTCAGTGAATGAAGAACCAGGATGTAGACCAAAGACAAAGTTCAAGTAGATTTATGAGTGTAATGGAGTAAAAGATGTCCGTCAGTGTGGCAGTCAGATTTCCTTTGTGTTGCTGAGCAAAATATACATCTAAACCAGAGGAATCATCATACACGACACTATGTAAACAATATATATGTTAACAATCATCTCGGGCACAAAACAGTCTTCCATGTTTGCAGCGACGTATGATTGATAGCTGAGAACCTTGATGCATCATGATGATGACAGCTTGCTTGTGAAATCATATTGACAGGTCCCTTAACAAGCCCCATTAGATAGGAAACAAGAAAAAAAAACATACCACTCCCTTATTTACAGATTACAGTAAAATGTGAGATTATTTAAAGTACATTCATGCCATGATTAAAATTAAATAAAGTAATAAAAAAAAAGAAAAAAAAGAAAAAAAATCAGCCCTGGATGTATGTGTCTTGGAAAACAGCTTCAGACAAACAGTGAGTCGTTTGTGTTACAAAAGCTTTGGCAAAACCTCACTGATGAGAGCTCAGTATCGACTCAACATAAACATAGACTGTATATAAATATGGACAACACGTCCCCACTTCCTTGCATTGGCTAAACTGGCAGCAGTTTCCCAGGGATGTTGGATTATACATTGCACTTATTTATTTTATTTTATTTCCAGCTCTCACAGTCCTGGAGTGGTTGACATGGCAACTTGCGGTCACCATGATGTCCTGTTTCTATAGCATCAAACAAAAACAAAACTTATCAGAAAAATGGAAACTTGAGCATGTATCAGTGCTATATCAACTACATAAAATGACAGAAGCAGCCCTTAAAAATAATTATTCAATGTGTATCTTAGTGTTTTAGTTTGACTCAAGTCCCATCTACCAACATGGAGGGGGCGGGACCTATACTGCAGCCAGTCACCAGGGGGAGCTCTACTTACTTTGGCTTCACTTCTGAGGAGCAGTTGAGGAGCCGTCCAACTTTCTACAGTCTATGCTCATGACTTACAGAAAATGGGAAGGCAACATTAAAGGATTAAACTGCAGCTTTCTTTAAAAATCATAATCGTACACAACATAAAATGTGTCACGAGTGACGAGTTCAATAAACAGAACTCTCTCTGGATTGTAATAATCCACACTCTAGCAATAATATTATAGAATACCCATGCTACATTTAGTACAATTATTAGTACCATCTTTTAAATACATTCTTGAAGAACACACTTTAAATAAATAGTTTCTATATGAGACGCATCTGCTGCATTTTGGTTGCATAAGGAGCTTCAACAATCTGTTATTTTCTCACATAAAACAAGTACATTCGCTCGGCCAATCTGCTTCACACACACACACACACACACACACACACACACACACACACACACACACACACACACACACACACACACACACACACACTCACGCACACGAAACATGAGATGTACCTTCTGCCAGCCCAATGGCTTATCTGAATAAGAACAGAAGAGTGCATAGACATGCCCATTAAAGAGGCAAACAAATAATTAAGATTGCGTTTTCAGGCAGGGCTGAACTTCGACGAAACCGAGTCTTGGTTTCATGGTCTTGAAAGACGTGTTGAGAGCTGATGAGGAATGCGTTACGCAGCGGGGGGGTGGGGTGGAAACAAGAAATAACTTAACAGTACAGCACTGCAGGAGGGTTTTCAGCTGCATCCAAAACAAACCCAAAGGCAATCCCAGGAAAACAAACAAAAAAACAAACAAAAAAACAACAACCCCAAACGGCATACAAATGTTATCATAAAGTGAATTAAAGAGGTCAGTTGTGAGTCCGTCCGATAAACCAGAGACGAGGAAGCTGTCAGATACGGTGAAGGCCGTCCTTGTCCTGCGGCGCTGAGCTCGCAGCTGGTAGGGCCGTCTTCAGAACGGCCTAATCCACTCAGCCCGGGCTTATAGGGACGGAAGAAGGCAGTCGCGGGGGTCACACGTCCCCGTTGGTCCACGAGGCCCCGGAGAACCAGGAGGGCCCTGAGAACTGATCCCTGGAGGGCCTTGACAGAGAATTAGATATTATTAATTACTGAGTCGGCCGGCGCTTTATCATCATTCAGAGGAGCTTTCCATTAGTGATAAAACGCGTTTGGCGCAGACACATACACCCCCACACAAAGTCTCTCAGTGCCATTCACTATCCAAGACCGGCTGGACAGAATTACAAATGGGAGTCGTGAAAAGTTGCTTGTAGAACTTCTCTAAAAGTGTTACTTACTCTGTAAGTAAGTTTAGTTCACATTGCTATAATAACACTGATTATGCTATGGTGACCATGGAGATGGACAGCTACACTTTAACGTTATGGCACAATCTAGAGCTTGTTTAGTGGTGAGGAAAATCATGATGAAAACACCTGCAGGGGACCAGTCATTCACATAAAATAAATAACATGTTATTCATGTATGTTCGAGGCATAATTTAGATGTCCAGTAGGATAAAATAATTGCAGCCCTTGTACGCCTTCCTCACCTTAGAATTTAACAACTGGACACTCGGTTTAAAATTCCAGTGTTTACTTGCTTGTCGACAGAATGTGACAGGGGCGACTATTTACCTGCATGCAGCCAAATCCTGCTCAGAGGTAATTGGTCAACGCCACTCAGGCCACAAACAGGAACCAGAAAGCTCGCCTGCAGAACTTACTCCTTCTTATGTAGAAATCCGAGGGTACAACGCTGACTGAAAACTCCTCATCAGTATTTCAGGAAGCATAAGATAAGCAAAAGATCCACGTAGCTGATGAATTCATTTAATACGATATTTTGGATGTTTGCCACTTCTCAAACTGTGAGGATGCGCTGCTTTTCTGTGTGTAGTCGCCCTAAATAGAATCACCTGGGCTGTCAAAATATGTACAGTGCATATTTTTTCCATTTCTGAACTGAACAATTCAACGAAAAGAATAAATGACGGACCAATCAAACTGAAAATAACTGTTTGCAGCTCTCGTTCTTCTTTCTAATTTTTTGTATTCACAAAGCCCGTGAAGGACAGTGAACGTTCACAGATCATTATATACTGTAAATGATTAAGCATTCAAACCAAAGGATCACTCGTTTACAATTCACAATGAATGAATTCTTCAATTTCACTGTAACAAGAACGAAGGAGAGAGAAAGCTGGGTAGGGTCAGCGTGCCAGATGAGACATTAGTACCTCACGTTACTTAGCAACAGCTTGCTGAAGTGGCAAAGCGCTCCACGCGGCTCCGTGGTCATATATATCATTATATCTCATATACTGTTCACGCTACAAACACAACACGAAGATATAACGACCAGATAGATGCTGGTTCTCTTTGTTTTTATTGTTTTACGATTTTAATCTCGTTTCATCTGTCCTTATGTCTGTGTCTTTAAAGGGCTTTGTAAATAAAAATTGATTGATTGAGATATAACACCCTTCTCTCAAATGGATCTGGAAAAGTCCGTAAAAAATAAAAATAAATAAAGTAAAAAAAAATAAAAAGAGAAAAACTCCACTGCAGTCCTGCACACAGAAGTGTCCATTACATCAGTCGTAGCTCGAGGGACCTCTGCCTCCTCTATCGTCCGTACCTCCCTGTGAAAACATAACTTACCCTTTCCATCACAGCCACATCCATCTGCTCCCTAACTGCACGCACTGAAGCTGTCCGCGGTTTGCGGCGGAGAGAGGTGCACAAAGTAGCAATCATGAAAAGTGTTTTGTTTGTTAAATCCACGTGTTCAGACCGGGCGTTTAAGTGGCTGCTGTTAGGTAACTCTGCTAATTAGCTACAGCACAGCGCTAATGCACTACAGGCAGCCATGCCTTAGCAGCGGCACCTTCTGGCCTAATTACAGTCAGAGCACATCAGGGTACAAAGAGGCTAATGGACTTTGTGGCCACTTTCACATAAACGACTCGTCCCCACAGCCGTCAACATTGACGTTAGCCTGCAACGAGGACTTTTACTCCACGTTAAAACTGATGAAACGGAATTGCGCGATTCTTCTGCGCGTGACTCACACATCGAGTCCAATGGGGGAACCTGTTCCACGCCAAGAATATCAGCTTATCGTTCATTGTGACGGCCAAGTGGTGGAAATTTTGGTAGAGGTAAAAATAAGCTCGTCCCGTGCAGGGACTTGTAAATCTAAGTGCGGAGGGGAAAACCAGAGCAGCGGGCCAGCACATTCACAGCGGTTTGTTCGAGCGCTTCCCAGTTCCCTCCAAGACACGACTACACCTCCAGACTAACCCCCTCCAGCTTAGTCGCAGGTGTTCCCCACAACTGTGCACCTCTAGAGATGATGTCTTTCAACAGTTAGTGATTTATCCTCTACAGAGGAGCTGCAGCCAAGTTATCTTTGGCCCCGCACATGCATTATGCACATACTTAGATAGGACGTGTGACTTCAGCTTCGGTGATAAACTGTAACTGTGACATGTTGGAAGCCGGTGTGGTAATCCCACTTCTCATTTCCATCGGGATGCGGGGAGTTATTCTTTACTTCATGCTGACATACTGAGTTGTGTTCTTTTGATCTGGACAACACCAAGTGGGTTTTTTTTTCTTTTTTCCTTTCTTTATGAAGCAGATACCGTATTCTGTCACAGCAGAATTCTGTTCTCTGTTGGGGCCCCATATAATGAGGCCTGGGAGCTGTGTTTATCTCTATATATCAAATCAGGCCTCACATAGAATTTCAGACACAACACAAGCCGAGCGCTCCTCCTTCGTTCCGGCGGACGGGAAAGAAAGCCTGATGAATGGTGGCGGATGTGGAGGAGGAACGGCTGTCAGTGTCGGCGTCTGGTCGTTTTTGTGACAAATGTGGCATAATTAAAGCATCTCAATTGCCACAGTTGGTCTTATTGCATATTGTATATAGGCACAAACAATGAAGTTCCTTCGACTTTACTGGTCTGCTGCCGATGGTTAGTGGGTGGTTATTGACAGCGGAACAGTTTGTTCTTAGAATGAATAAATCTCAGAAGTTTTTGACAAACCCATTGTTGCAGATAGAGGGCATAACAATTTGGTAATGGGCAGGTACATTATATTGGATGTAACTGCCTTCTATGGTTGGAAACAAAATAGAAGTGTTATTTTTGTTTCACTCTAAACATCTACTATTCATCCTAGTAATGTGACATAAATATTTTTCTTTGTAAGTACTCTTAATGGTATTTGTAACTACTCTAAAAACCATTAAAACCCACTGATGACTGATCCTGCACTCAGGGGCGTGTGCTCATTTTGTGACCAATTAAAAACTTTCTTGGACTTTCAAGCCCCTTTGTCGCTGCTGACTTCAACACATATGGGCGGTGCCTGCTAAGGCCACTGGAGCTGACCAATCAGAGCCAAGGGTGCTTTTTAAGGCGTTTTACAGTGAAATGTCAGGGCACAAATAGGATCATACAGGTGTTGATTTCACTTTATGAATATGCAGTTCGTTAAGAAAGAATGGCTTTCAATAAATCTTTGAAATTACTGAAACCGTTATTTTCTTTCTTTGCTCAACTTGTATTTGACTTAAAAGTAAAATTGCTTCAAAACACATTACATCAAATCCAGTGTTGAAGCGAGAACGCCTGCTATGTGGTGACCTTACCTGGGGGCCCTACGGGTCCTGGATCTCCCGGCAACCCCAGTCCGAGCTGGCCTCGTTCTCCTTTCTGACCCCTGTATCCTAAAGGACACAAACACACACACACACACACAACACACTTTCTGAGCACCAATACCGCAAAAGCTGAAGTAGAGCTGTGCTCACAGAGTGTGTAGTACAGTTAGTACGACGAGTACAAATGCCACAACATGTTAAAATCCAAGAGGTGTCAAAGAAGAGGACACACTTGTGCAACCTTTGTGCGTCCAGGGACACACACACGGAACAGCTTCAAATACCACCAGCACAGCAACAGCGTCAGGCATCAGGTCTGCACTTATTTTGAGAAAAGCGGCTTTGGCGGAGCGATGTAGCCACAGACTACTCTGGATTCCCAGTTCCTGTCCTAAACCTTTGAATAATAAAAGATGTACTGACACCCTGTCAAAACAGAAATCATCACACAAGCCATCTGTACGTTAGCGTTCGGAGCAGGAGGCGTCCTGGACTTTTGTAGCTATCTGTCAACAACGGGGGCCGCAAGCGCTTCGAAGCTTTCCAGAGTGAAGAGGCTTTATTCGCCAGAGGCCAGACTTGCGGGTCACGAAAGGCATTCGGCATCGTAATCAGAAGGTGGTCTTTAGAGAAGAGAAAGGTTGATTGTGTGGACAACACACACTGTTCACGACAGCTAGGCTCGGCTGCTAAAATTGCGCTCAGTTTTTTTTTTCTCTGATGGAGTCTGGCTGTCGCATGATTACCTCAAAATAAATAAATAAATGAATAAAACAAGCAGTGATGAACACAAGCGCATGCTTAGTCTGTCAAAAAGACTGATGGGTATATATATATGTGTGTATATATATATATATATATGTGAAGGAAAATGAAAGCACTTACACCATACTTCTAGTTATAACAGGCGGTTTGTTGCTTATAACACTAATGCACACAGTTGTATTAACGGTTGTATTATTGTATTATCAGAGGCCTTTTCATTCACATGCAAAGCCCGCGAGTCAAAACAGCAGCGCGCCAAGTGAGCGGCTACAAAAAAAAAAAAAAAAAAAAAAGAAAGAAAAAAAAATTCCCCACGAGGCACTTAAAGTAATGGAGTCTCACAACCAGCGGTTGCATGGAGTGCATCAGAAACATTGACAGGAGTATCAAGCATTGCACCGCCTGGCCCAAAGGGGAAACGCTTCGATGCTTACATGTCAGAGAAAATCTCAAAAAGAAAGGCTTATGAATGCTCCAAAACTGAATCTCAGAGAGGGAGACGGGCAATCCACACATTGCCACAATAATGAGACTTCTTCCAACACTCACAGTGCCTGGGGCATTCATTCAGAGAGGAGACGTTCCATGGAGAAAAGTGCACTGTACCTTAAGCAAAAAAAATAAATATATATAAAAAAAAATACTGACTAGCACACAGGGCAATAAGCTGGATTTGTGCAGACTGATAAATCGAAAATGCCAAACTGGTTGAAAGCAAATAGTTTCTGGGGGCACTAATGGACAAAGTACATTAAAAGAAAAAATAATCTTGCCAAAATGTGGTTTCTCATGCTTGATTGATGGGTTTGCAATCATGCACCTGTTGTACACCGTATACTAAACATTATTAAGAGCATCAGCTTCGTGCTATGCCTTACAAAATAATAATTAGGAAAAAAAAACACCTCACTTTGAGCAGCTGCTCCATAAATATTCTGGGATATTTACTGACATTTGCACATCGCACAGGAAAAAGCAGAGCAGCTCTAGAACAGAGTTTACAGTCTGATAGCAAAAGACAACAGGAGTCAGTAATAAGAAACACACAAGAGTACGGCAAAGATACAAAATAAAAAAAAATGAAGGTCAAAACAACAAAAATGGAGTATTTATGAAATATACACTTAAACACAGTGGCTTACATCAGAGAGAAACTTCAGTGGCAAAAGTGAAAGATGAGCAGAATGAGAAATTAGTTACAACAAAGGAGGAAATAAAAGGAAGGAGGAAGCTGCGCTGTGTGAGTCCTTATGGGCATTCTCTTAACAGCTTGAGACTTTCACCCATGTGAAATCGAACCGTGAGAAAAGAATAGAGAGGGGAAAAAAAAAGAGTGCGAATTCAACAGAGGGGTTATTTTTCTCCATAAACAATTCATTTTGGCATACTGGAGAAGGAGTCAAATTGGGCATTCCACAGGAGCACAGACTCCAGCGGAGGATGACGAGAAATAATGAGGAAGTATTACCCCAAACTCTCACAGCAGCTGAGTGGAGGCACAAGTCAACAAAGAGGAAAAAAAAAAAAAAAAAAAAAAAAAAAAAATTAAGAAGTTGTTGAATATTTGATTTGTCAAGGGAAATGGCGTTCCTCTTTATTTTTCAATAAATATTTATTGCAAAGCTGCATTAAGAATCACCTATAAAACACTCATTTGAAGCATAAAAAAATATCAAACAAGCAAAACGAAAACCGAGACTTGTGTAATGCCGGCGGCATTAGCACGGCACAGACATTTATAGTCGAGTAGTCGCCTACTTTATCTACATTATTTGTGAATGGATGAAGGCAGCCTTTTATGGGGTTAAAATGTAAGTGGTCTTGGATTATGTGAGGTAGATACAAAGCTCAAAAAAGAGAAAGGCCGATGCAGTGGTGCTTCGATCCGCACCGACACACAAAACACTCCTCCTCTTCAAAAGTTAAGACGCCACAGTTCTGCTGCAGACACAATACAAATCTAAGCAAGTCTGCGGAGCAGAACCTGACCAGCAAACTATTAGTGTTGTATGAGCAGTCAGAAAGTTGTATTAGCTTGATAAAGAACGTCCACCCTCTTTCCTGACTACGCTCCTTTTGCATTACAGAGCCTCTCTTTCCCGAAGTGAGGTATCAATACCGGGGCTCTTTCCTGTCCACATTGATAACACTTTCTCTTATTCACAGCCAATTCTTCGTTTGTCTTCATATTTCCCAGAGAGCCGCTGTGCACCGCACTCCTGGCCTTTCCTCTGCTTCCCGCCCCTCAGTCTGCATTGATATATGGGTCTATGCAAGAGAGAAATACCCATGAATCCGCACAAAAGGGAAGTGCAGGCCTGACCCCAATCCAACCAATCTCCAATATTTCATAGAACAGAAAGCACTTTGTTTGAGTTCTTGACATGAGGCGTCAATCTAGAGCCTGTGTTTCACTGTACTAGCCTTCCCCTGTTTAAAAAGTGGAAGGTTACATCAACAGTATACAGTGTGCTTTCTGGATTTCATGGTACACTGAAGGCACCAGTGAAGCATATGATGTGGTTTTTGGTACATTTACATTCACAACGCAAATGGTTAATAGTGTAACGCTAACAGTTTTGAGTGATGCAATACTGAGAACGTCAGTCCTTATTCATATTTTAACTGTAGAGGTTATTTTTCTGAGGTGCTGTTGACATCTACCAGTTCAGCCTGCCAGCGTGAGCACCTACCTTGAGGACCGGGAGGTCCGGGCTCTCCAGGTGGGCCTGGTAATCCGTCGTTGCCAGGACGCCCTGGAGGCCCTTGGATCTGTGAAGCTAAGATGCCTGCAGGAGTCTTCTGCAGCGTGGAAGAGCTCGATAGTTTCTCTACACGGCAAGAGAAAAGGGATCACACTGGGAGTGCTTAGAGGTAACGCTGTGGAGAAAAACGCGACGATGGACCAATAAAACGCGCAAACCGAATTCGGGACAATTCGTACCTTCGAAAATCCTCAGCACTTCATTCCGGATAAACGTCCGGAGCTCCTCCGTGAAGCCGTGGTCGCCCTGTGCGTGGAGAGAACACACAGCGGTTCACTGGAGCATTTTAACACCCAGAAGAGAGACGGAAAACGCAATTAAGAGACAACAGAAACAGAGGAGATGAAGAGAAGGCGATGGTTATGATGTTAAAAAGAACAGGGAGACACTGTCACTTTGTAAATCCATTTTTCCATCTATCCCATCTACATTGCATCGCAGTTTAGTAGAACATCTGCTCCGAAACATCAGCTTGGAGTAGAAAAGATTCATTCGGGGAATATTACATTTAACATTAGAACTCGATAAAGTGATTTCTTGGTGTTTACGTCCAATTACGCTGCAGTGTGCCTGAAAGGAAAAGTGTGGCTTTTATATTCAGCTGGTTATGCTTCTGAATAAACGTCAAGGCATTGTAGAGAGAATAGCCCTTGCATACGTCGCGTGTACGCCGTCCAAGTTTTTCTCAGCTGCGTTGTTAGAGCTTTCGAGAGCTGCACCACTAACAATGGCAAACACTAGCGGCCTTGGACCACGGATCTCTGCATTCAGAGAGCGTTTTTCATCTCCGCGAATGTTATATAACGGTTGTGGCTGCATACAGTTAGTGTAAAATGCCTGTGACAGATGGAGGTGTTTTCAGTTCTCCGCAGAGCTCCAGGCACGCCCACATATCCGTCTCTCTTTCTCTTTCCGTCTCTCTCCCTCTCCCTCTGACCTTCTGTTGCGCCTAGATGATCAGGAGTGGGAAGCGTCGAGCAGAAAGAACAGCGAGCTCCACTGCACTACCTTGTTTGATGTTTCATGCAGAAAGCTGCTAGCTACACCGATTTCTTTTTTTTTTTTTTCATGCAGGGAGCGAGAAGTGCGCTAGTTACACAAGCTGGGGAGGCAAGTTGGATCATTAACATTTTAATTATCTGGAAGTATAGTCTTAGTTCACTCTGAGGCATCTGCAGATTTACAGCTCACCAGGAGGTTTACGTTGTCCAAGTGTCCAGGAGGGCCAGGGTCGCCTTTTTGACCCTGGGGTCCGATGGGTCCAACCGGGCCGGGATCTCCCATGCGCCCCCTCTCACCCTGAACACCTCTTTCTCCTGGAATCCCTGGATCGCCCTGCAGTGAAGAAGATATATCTCAGCTGTACAGAGAGACCAAACGCTACACACAGCGTAACAGTTAAAGCCACCTTTCCCGGCTCCTCCCGTGAGCTGCATCCTTGTCACTATATGCATTAATATTTCAGGCCTTCAAAGACTACGAACAAGGTTCCATTTGTCCTAATGTGTCCAGCCAGTCGACTGTCCCAGGGCTCTGTTACCAACCAGAAAACTAAAAGCTTCATTTCTTCATTCTATTACTAGCGTTTTCAATAGATTACCGCAGAAGTGCGACGGAGCCCTTGCAAATAAAATAGGAAGCTGCACAGAGCGTTAAATGCTTTTATCTAGTGCTTATGTGCTTGTGGGGATTAGTCACATTTGTGCCGAAGTGAAGACGTTCATTACTATTCATTACACTTTTTTTCTTTTTCGCATTATAGTTTTGCGTCGCGGAGACGGCTTCTCTTTGAGCGGGCGCGGCCGGCGCTACTCACACGTTCTCCTTTGGATCCTCGGTCGCCCGCTCTACCTGTGGCTCCCTTAGAAATAAAGCAGAAAAAAAATATATATATTTTTTACGTATTTGCAGTTGGAGAACACTGTGAAAGACAGAATGGCAAGGAAAGGAAAATATTCTGACCCAGAAATATTTCACTCGCACATGAATTACGTTCAGGGGGACGCACACTTCAATATCGCATCGCACTGTGTTTACTAAAATATTTGGGCAGGACTCTGAAGAAAAGCTGTGAGCAACCGGGATTTATTTCTGAACACTTGACTTTGAGAAACGCAGACTTTATTTTAGATACCTGTGCGTGCTGATTACTTCTTACTAAGCTTGTATAATATCTCCCTGCTAAGTGTTTCACCTTCTGCAATGTCACGGCTCCTCTGCATCACTCCAGTTTTGTTTGACAAGCGCCTGCTTTCCCACCAGCTGTCTCTACTGTACGCGGGAGCTGGGAGAAAAAAAAAGTACCTGTCTTTGGCTGCATGTCACAACATCTTGTGTCTTCCTATCCCTCCCTGTCACTCCTCATTGCCTCTCTTTGCTCCGCTCTGAGCGATACCTCTGGGAGCATCTTTGTATCAATTTCCTGCTGGATTACAGGAGCCATGCAAAAGACAATCTGGCATGATGTGGTTTTAAAGCGAGCATCGCTTTGTGATGCCGTTCTCCCCTGCCTGCTTTAATCTGCGCTGCTCTGTATTCCCCACTGCCTGATGGGAGGCTTAAATCTATCATCTTGCCCACTGAAATGTGCTTCCCTGAGCATTACATTAAACCCCAACAGCAGTGTGCGAGGAGTCTAGAGTGGGAGGGCGTAGCCGCCTGCTAGATGGCACTGTTGCACCACCAGAAAGCCTGTGTGGAAAAAAGGCTCTGTGTAATGCTGGTGGAAGCATATTAACTAATAATAAGAAAAAAGAAAAAAAACAATAAAGAGTTGGGGCTGTCATTAAGGTGTAAGGTTAAAAAAAAAACTGTAAATCAAAGAAAAACAGTAATAATCATAGTCCAGTTTGGGCATTAGACAGTATAATGTGTTGAGAATGGCTATTCACGCAGGTCTGCTCTGCATCCTGCGAGGCCATTCTGTGCGATTATGTAGTAAATAGTGTGTAATGCATTAGATCAATCACCTAAACGCAGACTTTGTTGCAGTATTTATTTCAATTTTCGCAGGTTCATCAGGCAAGAAAATGCATATTTAATCCAAAGTGTCTACTGCCCTCTATTACAAACATTTTATCACTGCCTGAAAGCATTAACTGTATAATTAGGGTAAAAAGACTAAAAGTCAACAAAGCCTTAAATCTGCAGGATTCCATTTAGTTTTTTATCATTATCATCTCAAATATGCAAATAGGTTTAATGCAGTCAGCATGCTGTTGCTTGAGGGGGGATAAAAATCTGCTGTGCCATCTTTCTGCGGCCGGGGCTGATGTAAAGCACTTTCTATAAGGGGATTTGCAAAACGCTCACACGACTCACCTTGTATCCAGGGGTTCCATCTTTTCCTGGTCTGCCCTGCTCAAGGAGTGAAACACAAACAAAGACATTCTGTATCAGCTCCCACCTTCGATTGGATCAGCACTGTTGCACCCCTAGTAATCTCCACAGTTAATGAGATATCTCAAGCAAGGGATAATGATCCTGATTGCTGTGCGAACACTGCTCTATTGTGCGCTTGGAGGGAAAATTAAAGAAACCTTCTCCGATGGTAATTACGTAGAAGAATGTAATCATCTGCAGGACAAGTGGTCGCTAACATACGTATTTTATCCATATTGTCCTTGAATCATGTTCTTCTTCTTTTTTTTTTTTTTGCCCTCGCTCACTATGGTAAAACAACCATGCACTTGGTAATGCAGCGTAGCAGCGTGTTATTCCCAGCCCCGTGTCTAGTTTGGACATTACTGGAAGGTGCACTGGCAACATCTCGCTGCGACTGTAAAGGCAAGAAGACAGATTTCGTGTAGCATCCTTACAGGAACACCTTGAGGTCCCTCGGGCCCGGGGAATCCTGTCTCTCCGAGTGGCCCCCTCTCACCCTGTCAAGAGAACAGAGACGGCCGATGTGTCAGTCTGCCGTGACAAAAGAATGACGCGCGGATTGACAGTTCAAAGACAGTTAGAGGCTGCGGCTCACCGGCTCTCCTGGGATCCCTGGCTCTCCACGAGCGCCGGGTTTCCCCTGTCAATCACGCAGCACGGGAAGACAAGAGAGAGAGTTTGACAGGTCCTCAATAGTGTCATATCTACAGAACCAACACGGCTTCCATTTATAATATATAACCAGTCAACGCACTGAAGGTATACCTGTAACACTGAATATAAACCAAACACAGGTCTCCTAATCGAAGACATGCAGCTTTATTGGGCTAATATTTGACAGCTGTTATTGTGTGTACTTAACAAAGCATCATTGACTTCCCTGCCTGCAGCACACACATGATTGATCTAGAAGAAGTATGATAGAAGTATATTAATGGAAAGGGAAAAAAAAAAATAACAAAACTTTGACTCACGGGAGGGCCTTGCATCCCAGGTGGACCAGGCAAACCAACATCGCCCTGGAAACACAACACATATCAGGATCAGGCAGATGACACAGGCAATACCGAGCGGATACCATAAATCACTGTCACGTCAAGCAGACACACAGATAGTGATATCAGTGGCTGCCTAAACCTGGGTATAATGAATGCTCCTCGCCGTTGGAACGAATACAATGCAGAAAATGTTAAAAACACCACAATTTTCCACTAAGAAGAACCACAAATATAGAGTTATTACAAACCACCTCAACGTGAGAAGTAAGAATACTCCATCAGCGAAACGCTTTATAAATGTCAAACCTTTGACAGTATTTCCTGAAAAGGATAAATTACTCTCACAGAAACTGAAAAAAAAAATATTCCACCCCCACCCAGCTTGTCACATGACACACAGCCGCACACTGTCAATCAGCTGAAACTTTTTTCCCACACAGACTTAGATGCGGGGAGTTGTGAAAAGTTGCACGCGGGGTAGCTCAGGTCAGTTAAGGAAAATTAAGGCGGTAGAGAGTAGCAGCTCGTTGTGCAGACTGCTCACTTATACATGTTTTTTTCTGGCTTTCTGTTCATCTAAGCCTCAGAAATTCATTCATTTCATTCATTCGTTCATTCTTCACAACTTAAAAGAGCGTATCCAGAATGTGTTTACATCTCCGCACTGGACAACTTTCTCCCATCGATTTCTTATTTTCGAAAGAAATGATTTTATTTGGAGTTTAATGGTGGTTTAGCACTGAGAAAATGCTGTGCAGGTTTACATTTCTCTGATAGTTGTTGCTTACCTTTGCACCGGGTAGCCCTTCCAGCCCAGGTAGCCCCATGGCCCCGGGTTCACCCTGTGAGGAATAAAAAAAACAATCCACCTGTTCAGCGTCAAGATATCAAAGTCACAACTGATATAAACTTAAGATTCCTAGAAGAAACAGAAAAGATGCTATTTTTTCGTTGAGATATTTTTACACGCTCCTGAAAGACATGGCGGCGATGGGCTCTTGGAGTGTAACAGGTATCATTATTACGCTGTCATCGAGCGTAAACTAGCAGATATAGATCAAACGTATGAGTAAATTAAATTCCGCAGGAGCCAGGAATTCACATTTCCATTTCTCCCTTTGATGTTCTTGGTATTGATGCAACTTTGTGTGTCAATGTGAAGGTAATCCCAAGAGGACAATGCTTCAAATGACCCACGACACACGCTGTCACGCCTGGTAGACCACAGATCCATTAGAAAACAAGCCCCATTTGACAATCGGACCTGGCGTCTGCACTAAAAATAGACCCCCATTCTCAGTGCTCAGGCAAGTGATGGCCTCTATCTACCTCTTCTTGCTCAAGCTGCCATGGAGAAATGCCATTACACAGAACACAGGGGCACGCGGAGCTGACATAGACGGATCGCCCAGGTAATTGTCACACATGTAGATTGTCATGAATAAGCTGCCGCGGCTAAGGGGAGAGCGGGCCAGCCGGAGGATCAGCTGCGAGACGGATTGGGGCAATTCCGCCGCGGCACCGGAGCCGCTCGCACAATTTATTAAAATGTCAAATTAACATCCTGGTGAGAAATTACCGTGCAACCAAACAATAAAAAACGCAATTGGCCCCAAGAGAATAAAGAATTTAAGTTGATGGCAGAAATGTCAAGTTGTTTCTGTGTCTGAGTGGATTTTTTTCTTTTTTTCTTCTCAGGCGTCTGTATTTCGGGGGGAGGGCGGGGAGGGGGCACGGAACTCGAAATGAGAGGTTTCCCACCGACGAGGTAGAATTTGCCGGAGACGTGATAATTTCTTCGTTATGTGCTGGAGCTCTACAGAGAGTGGTTCAGCGCCCCAGGCCTGAGGGTGTACCGTTGTACAGTCGAAAAACCACAGAGATAATGAAAGAAAGCAACTGTTTGTGCGAGCGGCGCAAAAAAAATATATTACGAAATGAAAACTTTTAACTCACCGCTTCTCCTTCATCTCCTTTGGGGCCCTGAATCAGAAAAAGAGAGAGAGGAAAAAAAGGACAGATTAGCTCCATGAATGTGACAAGAGCGATCATAAAAATCCTCAATATACTCTGAAGTGACATGTGGCTATTGTGGTGTGTGTGTTATTGCCATTAAAATTTATAACATTTATTACTGTCAGTCTTTGCTCCAACGTTCTGTCTGTAAATCATTCCAGTCGTAACTGTGTCTCGGGCAAGTTTAAGGCGATCATGATAATCCAGTGTGGGCATCTTATGGGCTTTACACGCACTGACTGTTCTTATTTAAAATTACACTAAAGTGTTTTCGCCCCCATTAAAAAACAAGGAATTATTGATAAATTGGGCCCCCTGTCCCTCTTAACACTGATGAAGACGCTCTTTTATTGATTGCTCCCCAGGAGCTGCATGGCCTGGCTGTGATAGATGCAGCGCAGGGAGAAACATCCTCAGGATTTAGCTATGGTTCATGTGCATTGTGCACCGGGGACAGCAGAGTGTCTACTTTTTGTCACCATCTTAAGTGCTCCTGCTGGTGGATGGATCCCTGCAGGGCCTGTGACTGAATGTCTCCCAGGACTGGACAAGATTATAAACTGTCTGATAAGGAGGAGGAGAGGGAGCAGGGGGAGTCTGATAAGCAAAGCGGGTCACTTCGGTCTGGCTCTGCGCAGAGCGGCTTGACTTCTGAGTCCATTTTGAATATCAATGATGTTGCGCATCCAGAGGTGGATCAGAAGCGCCTGTTTGAGACTCGAGAAGCCTCTCGGCCTTCCCGAACCACCCTCCCTCCGCGAGCGTGACTGACTGTTATGTAAGAGCCTCCCCTAAGCTGAGATAACTGGAGGGCTGGTCAAATTATTTGTTTTTAAGCTCCACCAAGTTCTGCAGCACAGACAGCAACAGCACTGCAGTGCACTGTAAAAGGTTTGCTCCAGGCATGAGGATGATTATACTTACCGGAGCACCGGGCGCTCCAGGGGGTCCTAAAAGAGCTCCACCACTCTGAAAGATATATATTTTTTTTATGTTGTGACTCCATGTTGTACAATTCGGGTCGAAACACATGTTAACAACAAGGCCAGATTCTTTACGGCCGGCACGATAAGACAACCCAAGCGTTCGGACATTAGCACTCAGTTAAAGCCGTTTGAAAAGCCCTTACCTGCAGCTTGTACAGACTGCTCATCCCATTGCCCTCCACAGAGGGTACACCCTAAAAGACAGACAACTGTAAATCAGACATCCTCTCTCAGAGAGACCTTCCTCGCCGCTTGTGTGAGCTTTAGGCACCGAGAGCCAGCTCTTCGAGAGAAAACCGTACAGTAGGACCGCAGCGCTCATGCACTGTTAAGCCCTTAAAAGCTACATGAGGAAGATCAATAGCTCATTTGGTGATTACACAGGGAGGGTGCGAGAGAGTGAGAAGCGCAAAAAGAACAGAAAATTCGAGAAACAGCGGACTTAATAGCACTTGAGCCGGGGCGTAATTCAGAAAACGAGTCTCAGAAACACAAAGGAGCACGGCGATCAAAAAAGATTTGGGTACGAGGGTGAGGTAATGTAGACTCCTTGGGCAGAATAGGAGCATAAAAGAATGTTTTTCCCCCGTGACAGATTGGTAGAGGGCAGCTATTGTAAAAGAAGAAGGAGTCAAGGTTCTCATTTAGAAGCAGGCGAGTGCCCGTGCCCTTTTCAGGCCACTGAGCCATCCCTTGTCCTCCTTCGTGCAGTTTATGGGACCAGGGCGAGTGGGTGTGAGGTGTGTGTGTGTGTGTGTGTGTGTGTGTGTGTCGTGGGGGCAATGCGGGTTCAAGGGGACGGCTGATGAATTATAGATTTGCCTTTGGAGGTGCTTACTCACTCGCCTTTTAAAGGGACGGAACATGATTCAATGCCAGCGAGCGGGTCGCGACAATTTCATCATATTTGCACTTGTTTGTCAGTTTTGTTTTTCTTGTTGGAACAAATACCACCAGACTGAGAAGAGCACTGAAGAGCAGGTGATGAATGTTTGAACGGACTGAAGGAAAAAAAAAAAAAAAAAACCCATATTCGAAGAGGTGATGTAGAACCTACGACCCCACTGCAGGTTTCAGAGACGTATTATCAACAGCTGGCTCTTGTTGAGGCTCGAGGGACTTACCGGAGGCCCAGGGAGCCCTGGTCTTCCCGGAGGGCCTTCGTTTCCCTGCCAAACACAAAGCAGAGGAATTCTTAAACATGTCTCTGAAAATGGAAATGTTTATCGGGTCCAGCTCCATGCTAATGTAATCCAGTGATATGGGAACTCATTTGCCAGCAGCGTGAAATAAGAACAGATTCTTTGAAGAGATCGGCTTTCCTACACGTTCATACATTTGGAAATAATAAATAACAACTCAGATATGACTTATTATATTTAAAATAATCTTAATCTTTGTCATCTTTGTTATAGGAACTGGAATTACAAAAACATTTGTGGGGAAAGGAAAAAAAAAAGAGAGTCGAGTAATGGAGTTCACCTCAGCATGTCTGAATACTATTCATATAGTGTCTATCCACTGTGTATTATATAATAAGGCTCCTTACTTTGTCTCCTTTAGGTCCTGTTTGGCCCATTGGACCGGGTCTACCCATGATTCCCTGCAATCAGAAAATCGATTTTTACAATGAAATTCTGAACGCAAAGCTCCAGACGAGTTGAAGGGCAGCTTACCGGGGCCCCCGTGCGACCAGTCACACCAGGAAGTCCAGGTATTCCCATAGGCCCCTGGAAAAGACAAAGTTATTCATTACGTTTTCTCAGCATCGTTTCATTTACATACTTTTGCAGTTCTGGGTGCGCGCAGTAACACACTCAGGAACACAATGCAAAAGGAGAAATGTGGAACAAATTTACACATGCATAAGTGCAAATGTCTGTAATGAGAGATTGACTTCGGCGCGAAGACCAAGCACAGCACAGTATTAGACATGTGCTCCCTTGTGCGCAAACTAAAACATCATTAAGTGTCTCCATCTGCGGCAGTGGTGGAGAGAGGAGGTGACGGGGACATCTGGCCACGCCGCTCCACACACCGCGCCGCTCCCTTCACATTGAGCAGATTCATCACGAGAATGAATGTGTCGCTTTAATGGTGTTGAGGCTGCTTTTGTCTACAATCACAGATGAAGTAATTGTGCAGACAGCAATGAGCTACACTGTAAAATATGACTTAGAAAGTGTTCTGCACGTTGCTCACTGTTGGCCACTTGAGATGCAAGACCGGGAGTGGGAGTCGAGGAACGGCTGAACAGCTCCACTCAGTTAACGGTTTGAAGCGACAAAAACGACTTTGTTCAAGGTTGTTGTTTATGTGCGTCAAGCCAAAAGCCAGTCACAAGTGTCTGGTCAGCACTATAAACACCAGAAAATGGATGCAAAGCATGTTCCTTGGAGATACACCAATAAGCCACAACATTAAAACCCCTGACAGGTGAAGTAAACAACATAGTTAGCTGCCATGTGCAATAATTCTATCCCCGTTATTGCAATAAAACAAATCAAATTGATCAGACATAACATTATGACCACTGACAGAATATGTAAATAACATATCTCGTGACGATTCAGTGTTCTGCGGGGAACCTTAACATCCTGTTGCCAGACACCACAGGACACCCTCAGAAGGCCCATGTCCACTCTCTAATGAGTCACGCGGTGGTCATGATGTTACGCCTAATCGGTGTATCTGTTTATACAGTATTTCATTATCTGTGTATGTGTGTATGAGGTAGCCATTAAACAGTCCTTTATCTACTGTGGATCTGTGTTTCGAGACCTTGAGCTTCACTGCTCTGACCAGTTCAGAGATGGAACCGCACGTCTCTCCCATCACATATATCTTTTATCACAGAGAAGATAAAAACCACTTGATTGGGGGTGTAAAACTTATAAAACTAAAACTTATTGAGGCTATAATGTCTGGAAACAAGTCCGTCTGTTAGTAAAAAATCTCCTGCCGCTGCAGTTCAGCGCTAAAAGCTGACCTGTGAAATGATCCTCGGCTTGTCTGAAAAGTTCCTGGTTTTTAATGAACACACACACACACATACACACGGAAGGAGACGGCTTTCTTTATAAAGTAGTTCCTTAGAGAGCAAAAGACAGAACACAGTGCACACGCGGCACCGTGGATAGCTTTTGATAGCTTCTTTTGAAAACAGACTCTCGGGGTAGACGGGCTTTAAGACGAGGCCGCTATTACAATGCATTTACATTCTTTTGAAAAGCCTGTTTCTCAATGTCACGGCGACTCCTGGATGCTTAGATAACTACTGGATTCATTTGTTTAGATTAAAGTTTTTTTTTCTTTTTTTTCCTTTTCACTCTTTCCCACTCACCTCATCACCTTTATCTCCCGCGGGGCCCGGGAACCCTCTCTCTCCCTTCACTCCCTGCAGGAAGGCAGAACCAGTGAGGCAGAGCACACTGACTGTTTTTCCACCAAACATGAAAAAGCATGAAAACCGAAGGCTGACGGGCGTAAACTTCAAAATGTCTCTCCCAGCACACGACTTGAAATTGCCTGGCCTGTATCATGGCGGTACAAGACTGTATCCATAGCAACAACTTCTGCACTGAGCACCTTGTGAGAATAATAAGAGTTGTACAACAGCTGGTTAGGCTCCCAGCGATAATCCAAAAGGAAATTTATGAAATCCATTTGTCAGTGTAAATCTCTATAAACTAGATTAAACACACATTTCTGCAAACAATATCACAGAAGGAGGCTATTCATTTCACAGATTCTCACCGTGCTGGGGGACTGAATAATTCATGGAGCAACAATTACGTTAAATTTGCTTTTTTATTTACTGGGTTTATTTATGACTGACGGTCCCTCGCCTACCTTTGGGCCTTCTTTCCCCGGGTTACCCGTCGGACCTCTCACGCCTGGATCCCCCTGTTTAGAACAGAAGCGTGCGATGAAAGAGCCCGCGATCACACATGCACTTAAAATATTTATTAGGCAAGCTCAACAGGGTGTAGTTTGATGTAAATTACAGCCATAGAAACATTTCTCATTAGCATTTCTGCCGCTCTAACGAGTTACCTTTTCTCCCACCAAGCCTTCAACTCCTTGCGATCCGGGGGACCCCTTCTCTCCTTTCTGCCCAGGCAGCCCTGGGACTCTGGTCTGGCACACACTGCAGGCATTCTTCCAGCGCGGACGAGGCAAGAGCGGTTGCACAGATAAGATTTCATCAAGCGGGGATGAAACACTGCATTTTCGCCCCCCCCCCCTTTTTTTTTTATGTCTCGTCCCCTGGGTGTAGGACGAGACCCCGACTGACTCTAAGTGTTCCCTAAATGTCTGCCCAGCAGAAATAGCGCGAACCCACCAAGAGCACCACCCAGAGTGTCTCCCATCCAGGTGAGCGGTGAACTTTGTCAAACTCATTGACTGTGACATTTAGGGGGGAGAAATTTAAATATCATTGTCGCTGATTTAGTGCAGATACGCGGCTTCCAGGAGAGAAGCAGGAGCACGAAGTTGGAAAGAGGCAGCGAAGACAAGTATGTAGTTCATCGCGTGCACAATTAAGTCAGAGACTGAATTATTATTAAGTTTCGGCGACGCATCTTTCAAGGCTGCCAGGAAATGTCTGACAAAATATAAAGGACTGCTGCCCTTGATGTTGTGAATGAATAAAAAGCAAGCGTCTGAGTTGTTTTTTTTGTTTTTTTTTTTGCAGGTGTCATTAAGGAGTCGGAAGCGCTAATTGGAGCGCCGCTACGCAACACCGACAAAAGCTGTAAACAGTGTCTGAATCTGACAGAGCACTTAAAGGGTGACATGAGCTGACACTGAAGGAAGGGGCGACAGAAAATTTTAAGACTACTGACATTTGTCTTATATCTATCGGCGATTAATCCCGCCAAGGCATTGCATTTCTTTTGTCGGAGCTGACGTGCGTTAAGAATTAAACTGGAAATGGCTTAAATTATCTAAGTGCTGTCCTGCTGGTAACAACATGAACCGAGGTTACGAGTCGGCTTCAATCAGAGAAAAAAGGAGAAAATCTGTAATTTGGGTTTTTAACAGGCTTCTCAAGTAAAAACTTGATTCCATATATATATATATATATATATATATATTATACTGACATCTCAAATGATACAGGCTGGAAAAGCTTCACATTAGGCTTGGCCTTGCAGGCACAGAGAACCTTTCGCATTTGGTCAGAAAAGGTAAACAGCCCCTGAGCACTTGAGCCTCTTGAGTTTGTCCCAAAAAATAAAAGGCAACAGCATCTATGTGTGATAAAGAGGCAGGAAAGAGGTTTCGCATTGAAGAAATAAGGGCGCAAGCTGTGAGTACAGTTATTTTGAGGTCAGACCTTTGTAAGAGTTAGAGGGCTTTATCATTAGGGGTTGTGAGTAAAAATCAAGATAAGTAATTCTATTTAAACAGCCCTTGAAGTAGTAATGCACTGGAAAGCAGTGCTACAACTTAGCCATTAACATCTGCTCCAGTCTGGAGTTCTGCTCTGGAAAACCACCGATTTAGACGAGAACACAAGCACGATGAACTGAACGCCAACTGAGAACCGCACAAAACACCTTCTCTGCTGAGACGCTTGTGCATTGCGGTTGTGTGGCTGCGATCCCTCATTTCATCCATTTGCGAATGTGTACACCCCTGCCACTGCAGCCCTGCAGTACAGATAATTGATTATTATTTTTCTTTTTATACCTGGTCTCACAGAGGTCGGCCAAACTCACTCGCTACAAATCACAGTGTTAGATCACCGGTTGTGCTGCCAGATTTAGATCTACAGGACATACCGCAGACTTTCTTTACACGTCAGTTTGATTGAAACGCATGTAAGCGTCATTTTGCACCGGTTAAAATTTGCAAAGATTAAAAATCGACTTGATGTAGAAACATTTAAACACATCGTCGCTCCATTGTGTGCTGATGGCTGTTATGAGACAAACATCTACAGCATCTACACTGTGTTCTCTGTATTAAGGGGTTTTACACTTTATTCGCGTTGTGCTGCCATGATATTTAACTGCTCCATTAACTTTAACGAAAGGTTTTGCTTAGCATGTTGTCAGACATGTGGTCAGTTATCCGGGTTTTCTTATGAGATAATTTGCTATTATTTTCTGGGTAAACTTCTCTCAGGCTCCCTGTTGGAGGCACTCAAGGTCCTTTTTCTACAGTAATTGAAGTAATAGCATCCATCCGTCCAGTACTATAGAACAGTTTCAACATCAAAAAACACTGATCATTTTAAATATTAACCCCAGTACTGTCTTGTATATTATTCTCTGCGAAAGGAACTTAACTATTAAGATGAAATACCTTAAGCAAGGCGCCCATGTCTCCGACAATCGGAAGAGCAGTCTGTCAGGAAAAAGACAAGAAAAAAGACGATAACAACTATATTCCTGATTTTGAAACATGTTGTAGCTGCTCATTTGGTGCATCTTGTAAATTGCTCAAAACACCACCGGGCACGTGACCCTCACATGTGTGGTTTATCCAGGAGCAATTTTAACGAAGTTTTCCGTGCTTCATTTTGAGTTTTGTTTTTCTACGCTTCAGGAAGCTGTTTAATAACTTTGGTGCTGGAAGACAGGATCCTCACGCCTTTAAAATATTGCTGTCTGCGGAAAACACTGTGAAGTAAATCCAGCGCCTATTTTCATGTTTTTATATTTATATATTTTTTATATAAAAATGATTGCGTTTTATGCATCTTTACGACACATGAATATAAAGAGTCGGGAGGCTTTTGATGAAGCGGCAGCAGCACCCATATGGCAGTCGCACTACGGCTATGACAACTATGGTAAACGTTGCTCATTTGAAAATCACAAAGGGATGAGAAATATGTGATGCTAACAATGGGGAGCTGCCAATTTGTTGTAAACTGCACCATTTGTTACTGAACAGTAGAACTAGATGCTAATTATCCCACAACTAGAGCTCCACTGACTTTAACTCTGAGGTGATCTCGGCTTTCCCCAGCGCTCATCAATTACGCCGAAAAGCAGGAAGCAAAAATGAGACTTTCTTACTTACTGGTTCACCTGGAGGTCCAGCAGGCCCCGGTGGGCCTGGCCTACCAGGGGAGCCCTTTAATTGAGACAAAGAAAGGAGTTAACAGCCCTCCTGGCTATAATATCAAGCAGACATGCACGGCTATAAATTGCTGCTTTCACACCCATCTCGGTTGGTGGGGACCCGAGTCCAGGAGCTGTGATACATTGCACTTGTTCATCCACACTGGGTGGCTGACACTGTGCTTCCAGCTATCTTTCATCTGTAGATGTGTGAGGCAGCGAGTAAGAGTGCAAGAACACACTGATCTCCCTCACCTCTCTTCCTGGAGGTCCAGGGACGCCAGAGGAACCTTGGGGTCCACGGGGTCCCTGAAAAATACCAGGACAGATCTGAACAATCGTGCTTTAGTCAACAAGAACAACAACAACTGACAAACGCAGCATCGTTGTGTTATTTTGTACAACACAACTAACTGCTAGAGTGTGAATCACAGCGACAATTTGCAGAAAACCTCAAGAAATAAACTTGAACGTGTTGTCTGTGTGTTGTGCGGATTGAGACGATTTTTTCCACAGACCTCAATTCCTGGTTTCCCCGGGGGTCCCGTGAGGCCCTAAGAACACATCACACATCTTGTTAACACCATCTGCCCTCTAGCACCCAGGATCCAATAAAGGAAAAGTGTTAGACACCTTTTGCTCTATCGATTCTCTGTCTCCAACAATGCTGCATTTCAAAAACGAACGCAGACTCGCTCGCAGTCAAATTTGCGAGCTTCAAACTGGCCGCGGAGACGGGAGTGATGCATACAAGCACCGCCGGTGCTTTCATCTGAAGCTCTGTTTAACGAGCGCTTACCTTGACCAGCCAGTCTGAAGGTATCGCTGCTAAATAATAAATGTGGGAGACACCGAGCAATCAATAAGGCATCATACTCACAGGCGGGCCCATGACACTCTCCCCGGGTTCGCCCTTTTCACCGTGGTCTCCTGGCAGTCCCGGGACCCCTCGCTCACCCTGACAGACACAAAAGGGAGCAGTCGGTGGTGATTCAGTGGATCCGGGAGAAGACGGAGATGCTGCACCGCGAGATCATTAGGTATTCAAACTCACCCGGAACACAATTCCCCTTTATCTTTCGCCTTTGGTTATTTCAAAGTTAAGAGACGCAGCCGTGGCGAAGGCAAACGGCACGCACATGTTCATTATCTGTCTGCGTTTGTGTGCAACGCAGCATGGGATGTGTGCTTTATATTCAAATGTAGCATTATTTTTGCAGACAATACCACAGAGACGTGAGCGTTATATCATCAGAAAAACCTGAAATCTCATGTACGCTTTAAAATGAAATACATACAGTGTGTGTGTATCTTGCCTCTGATGCCCCCCCCCCCCCCCCCCCCCCCCCCCCCATGATGTGGGGTAAATAGGACCATAGCATAGCAACACCATAATGTGAAAAATGTTCCACTGAAAGATTAAACATATAGAATGATCCTCTCTGAAACAGTACCAGCTTACACTCACTTGACACTTTATTAGGGGCACCTGTGCAATTGCTCGTTAACACAAATAGCTAATCGGCCAATCACATGGCTGCAGGTCAATGCATTTAGAGCATATAGAAGTTCAAAGAGAAAGCCTTTGTTGTTCAGAAAAAAGTTACTTATAGAACAAGTAGAGTTTAAAGGTAAGAAGAGGTCTTTTGGAGTAACGTGCTCTGGATAGACAAATACTGTGTGAAACAGAGATGTTCGATACGTAGCTGAGGTATGAATCAGCTCTTGTGTCATCTGAATTGCTTATACGCATAAATCAGTGTGAAGCACAAACACCAAGTGGTATTTTCGCAACTGCCTGAAACGCAGGCCGATATTTTTAAACACGTCCAATGAAAAATGAAGCTTATTTTCCCATTTTCAGAGGACGGAATTAATATTTTCCTCATTAACGATGGATGATTTCACACCACCCGCAAACCATCCACTACTAATGTGAATGTTAATGTAGTTGACCCGTCGTGCCCAGTCGGGAGATGTAACAGCGGTCTGGGGATCACTTTAACAAGCCGCAAACAGCTTTTCAGGAGGGGGACAGTCATGATGTCTGGGTGGGAATATTATGGTTTGGCGGTTGCTTCATTGTGTCAATGATCAAGGAAGATACAGAAGTGTAAAGAATGACCTGATGTGAAATTGGATGATTTGAAAAAAATAAGAGCAGGCAAGCAAACCCTTAAATATCTTTCGGTCAACAATCTCAGCAGGCTGGAAGATAACAAAAGACGCACACCAAGTTATCTGTACTAAAAAGTGCCATGCAAGCTTCAGATGCCAAGATTTTTCTTGGTGGTTGTTCTAGTATTTGAACTGTGCACCGTTTGAAAGAGGATAAAATGTTTGCTTGTGCAGGGATCCTGCAATATCAAGTACATCTGATTTTGTGTTTTCTGTAGTTGTAGATTTGCACATTTATATACCTTACACTCAGTGTCAAGTAGAAAAGAAACTTTTGTTTTCTTCTTTCCTTATTACACAAAAGTATATGGGCTGATACAAATGACAAATATTTCAGTGAGTAGAATTTTTTTATTTCCTCTGATATTCTGACTTGCAATGAACTGGTGGTCTTTCTATTTTCGTTGCACCCGTTTCTTTATTTAAGAAAGACAAGAGGTCTGATCTAAGCAATGCAATCCAATACGATCAAGTTGTTGAAGCAGCAGTGGGACCTGAAGCGGTTCTCAGCACTTTCACATTTAATTTGGGAAATGCAGCTCAGTGGCTGTCTTTTCTTCTTTTCTGCCTTTTTTTTTTTTTTTGGCAATTTTAAGAAGGTGCATCCTTAACTTGCTTGTGTTTTATTGATACACACTGCGGTGCAGTTCTCATCCTTTAAATGTAATGATGGAAGAGTCAGCCAAACGTACTTGGTAACTAAGGTAACGATATCCACTTTTATATAATTACAACTTAATAAAAGGGAGCTCCTCTAACTGAGATGTTATGACAAAAAGATTGACCCACACTTGACCTCCCTTTAGATATGTTTAAGTGTATAAATGTATTATACAGTGTGAACTCTTATTTTACTTTAAGGATAATGTGTGTCTTTATCAATTGTGCCTGTGCACTTTACTTCTTCGCCATGGGATAGTAAGAAACGATTTTTCGGTTTGTATGTCTGGCAAATGTGAAGAAAGAAAACACACACAGTTACTATAATTATCAGAGGTCTGTCTGTAAACGTTAACACAGTGCACAATATACAGTAGAACGTTGTGTTGGCGGCGTGCCACCACTGCAGTGCCTCCTACCTTAGGCCCGCGAGACCCTCTGGTTAGAGGCAACCCATCGCCCTACAAAACATCAAGAGGAAGACATCAGAACAGGGATGCACCTGCAGAGTCATTAGTTATTCACTGAGGTGCAGCCCTAAAAAAAAAAAAAAAAAAAAAAAAAAACAGCACTGGAAATAAAACAGGACTCTTGAATATGCCAATGCTAATATCCTAACCCAGCTCTGCATTATGAGCTCATGTTCAATACTGTTTAGAACATTTTTATTTGTTCGTGTGTGCACAGCCACGGTGATAATGCCGTACCACAGAGGAAAAGGGGCCTGATTGGAAGCGAAGTCAGTGTAAGCATTATTTACTGTACTGCCCAGATGAGACATTGATTTCTGTGGTCAGCATGTATTAGCGCTACAAGTCCTACATCTGCACAATGTAAATTAGCTCAAGTTGGATTTGAACTAACACAGCAATTCTACAGTTTTAGGGGGAAATGTAGCAACTCGCTAAAACATAAAACAGGAATGTTCAGAAGATGTGACTGCGTTTTGTTTTGTGAGAGAGTTCAAATCTGTATGCGACTCAAATGTTTTTAAAAGAAAAAGCTGTTCAGGGGGATTATCTCTTTTTTTATTATTTTTTTTTTATCTTTCTCACTTGAATTGATCACAACATCTACCCATTTCTATGTCTTGCTTTTTTTCCCTCATATTTGTTTCACATAAAAATAGATTTTTTTATTTTATTTCCAATGCCTCCACACAGATCATTTGTAAAACACAGGGAGATAACTGCTCAAAATGAAAGCCTCTTTGTGCGCATCTTGACCTGCGTTACAATATAACCTGGATTTTTGTAAACATCTCCCCTTAAAACACACACGCATTTTTTATTTCCATTCCTTTTTTCAATTTCCATTTTCATAGCACTGGAGTGTGTCATGTAGGTTTAAATACTTCTGCCTGAACAATCTTTCATTTAATAGTCTGCTGCTTACACTACGATGAGCAGGTCTGCTTAATGTTCAGGTTAGTGTTTCGCCACACAAGCAAACATGATTGTTTAAAGCCGTGCAAAACACATCGCCCGTGATTGAGGAGTGGAAGTGCCATCAACGTGGACTGAAGTCTTTTTGGGGAAGCTCTAATGAACAATTCTATATGCAAAGCCATGTCCATGGAAGAGAGTGCTTCAACGGCTATAAGCTCCAAACTGGGAGGGTGGGTGATTACCCAGGCTGGGGTTATCAAATGGTGGATATCTTGATGACACTGCATCAGCGTACTATCATGGCATCTACACAGATGGAGGAGGTGCTTTTCTTTCCTAGTTTGCTGCTGTTCTAGCTGTTGGCAGGTGATCTACAATTCTGCATGATTTTCTTTCGGTTGTTTTCTTTGCCAACAGTTTCCACTTTTGCGCCCATTTGACTTGAAGACTGAGAGACATAAGATCAGCTTAAACCGACTGTCGACATGATACCCACCATGTGTCCACCCCCGGGTTCTCCAGGCTCACCCTTCGGACCTGGAGGTCCTTGTAGCCCAATCAGTCCACCAGAGTCCCCCTCCAGACAGACAGGAAAAAAATAACATTATTTAAAGGCCCCATTAGATGTTTGGCGATGCATGGGCCCTTACAAACCCACATATGTGTTCTATTATTTGAGACAATATCATTGTTGCTGTTTTGCTCATATTGGGTTAATAATCAGTTATGACCATCATGTTACTTCATGCAAAACATCAGCCTCAGTTGTACCTTGTCTTAACTGTAAATTCACAAATGTTTGAATGCTAACCAGCTAACAAAGAGGGTAAATGAACATGGTAAAAGCTGTTGCTTCTTTTAAAGGGGGTGGTGTTACAGAGACGACTCCGTATGACTGGCCCACCCTTGTGGGTTTAAAATTCAAGTTTTTGGTGAGCTCCAAGTTTACGAGTTGTGTACATGCACAGCAAATGAGTTCCGTTTGTGGGCCGCACATCCAAAAAACATTTAAAACAGCAACTGGGCTTGCAGAGTTTTGAGAAGACGTTTCACCACTCATCCAAGTAGCTTCTTCAGTTCTAAGGGACTGGTGTGAAGTTTGAGGTTTAAACAGAAAACTCTGTATGGGTATAACCCTTTCTTGTTTCTCGTTGTTTCTTGTTGAAACGAGTCAAGCAAGTCTCTGATGGGTTATCAGTTTCCTATTTAAACCTCAAACTTCCCACCGATCCCTCAGAACTGAAGAAGCTACTTGGATGAGTAGTGAAATGTCTTCTCAAAACTCTACAAGCCCGGTTACCTTTTTAAATGTTTTTTGTATATAACATGACCTGGATGACTGGGAACCTTCACAGACATTTGAAGGCAGCACACTTGCAACAAGTTAGCATGCCAGTACAGTTACTTTGAGTATGTTAACATCCTGACATCTGCATTTAGACATAAAATAACTTGGTCAACAAGATTAGCATAGGGTGACCAGACGCCCATTTTTTCCCGGACTTGTCCCCTTTTTGAGACCTAACAATGCATCAAACTCAAAGTTGACAAGGATTTTGTTCTACTAGAGCCTCAGACATGTTTACATTAGCAGCTGTTGAAGAAATACTCTGGTTTTAAACTTTAGTTTTGGAAGTTGTTTTATTTTATCTAATTATGCAATCAAGATAATGTTTTGGTTACTGAGCTTCTGTATAAAAGATTTCCTATCTTATATTAAAAAGTCTTAATGCTGCATTTTAAGCAGCTAAGCTAATAACCCCCAACTCCAGCTTCATATTCAAGTGTTCCAGTTTTTTATATATTGGCATGTAGTTACTGAGAGCATGTTAGCATGCTGACATTGACATCTATACAATGGCTATTGTGGCCAACGTTACACAACAACATCAGCAGCTAGCGTTACTGTTTAAGCATTTTTGGTTAACATGACAAAGATCAGTTATATGAAAAACCTTAAGTTGCATTTTCATGCTAAGCAAAGCTAACTGTCCCCTAGACCAAGTTTTATATTTAGGACACAGACCTTGTTTCTTTTTCCACTCAATTTATAGGAGAGTACCACATCAATCTTGTCACACAAAGACAGGTTGCTGTACCATCTGCTAGCATTTTTTTATGCTAAGCTAACTGTTTCCTCATAATCATAATATAGGGACATGCATCGCCCCATGCTTTCTCAGAGAGTACAACATCAATATACATTCACAATTGCATTTTGGATTGGAGTTAGCATCAATACAGGAAATATGACAAAGGGTGGTTCTAAAATTAATATTGAAGGCTTAAACACTCCATGGCCATAAATATCAGAGGCCTAAGCACTTTAGGTTCATTTCTCTACTCTCCAGTGCAACAAAGTGACTCCATAGAGCAGAGAGGCCTGAATACAGCTTCATTTATTTTGACAAGCAACAAAGCCCATCAAAAATGGATGGTGTCCTTTTCCACTTTAAGCGGTGTTTGCAGCCCTACTGCAAGAAGAACTTAGTGTACAAACAGCAGAGTAGTAAGTGGCATCAAATGCCGCAACACAAAGTTTTAACATGACTGAGGATGACAAGCAAGGTGAGTAATCTGAAACGCGCGTTCGCTAGATGTCTAGCATGTTCAACCTGTGATATAACACCACAGCTTCGTATTTCTCTTCGAGGTGAGGACTTGATTTGAAGTTTACCTACCTTTTCTCCTTTCAGGCCGTCTCTCCCAGGCACCCCTGGCTCCCCTGGTGAGCCCTGTAAATAGCAGTGAAAAGAGACACATCAATCACCGGGCCTTCATCTCCTCACGCACATTTATCTCCTCCTCCTCCTCACTGCTTCAGCGGGCTGCTGTGTTCCAACATAATTTCCCTTAGCCAGGATTTATGAAATGCCTCTTTTCCCTCCCTGCTTTTGAATAAAGACAGATGCTCATTACCGAAGCAGGTGTGGAGAACAGATTGGGCCTCTGCCTCCATCCCTGGCATAAAGCACTCAGATTTGCCTCTTTCCACTAATTAATTCTTAAATTTGATTACTGATCGTCCGTATAAAAATTCTGGACTTTTCTCCCTACTTCCTCTGTGTCACTGCCTGTTGAGGTTTATCTGTTTATCTCTCTCTTTCATGTTGGCAGACGGAGTTAAGAGAGTCGAGGATATGGCAAGGTGACAGATAAGGCAATGACAGAAACGAAGGCTTGACATGAAGAGCTGCTGTCTAGTGCCAATGTACTTACTGGCTCGCCTGGGGGTCCTGGGAGTCCAATGGGTCCAGGCAGGCCTTGTTTCCCCTGGCAAAACACAAATGAAAACCAATACTTTGGGCTATTTTCTCCCTTTGTTTGTTGACAGAATGGTCTTGGCTTGTTGTTTATCAGCCAGCTAGCCGGAGTCTGACTTTCCATTTTAAATAGCAGTGCTGTTTAAGAGCTGGTTTTTTAATTAGCCAAAAAAAAATCATTATCATCTCGACTTGTTTGCACTCATCTCCATATTCCACTAATGAATACCATTTTATTTATTTATTTTTTATTTAAAAGTTGTTCTGTCACTCATATTATTTTCACTCTATTCATCCATTAATAACCACGGTCACAGCTACACGGTACTCACCTCTGGCCCCTGATCCCCCTTTAATCCCGGCAGCCCCATGCTTCCCTGTTACATCACCAAAAAGTGAATAACAAGTGTTAGAGAGGCAGGAAATGGAAGTGAAGAAACATCTTGAGATTCGTATTTCTTATTCTCCGCGGAGAGAAGCACTACAGCACATATTTGATTTCTTCCTGAATTCAATACACAGCTGAACTTTTGCACACTCAAAGACAGGTTTACAAAGATCTGGAAGAGGCACAAACAACAGAAAGTAATGACGGCTCATTTCAGGAGCAGCTGGAGATGCGTATTACTCGCTATGTGTGTCGCTGGAATTTTTAAGCAAACGTTTAAACCCAATATGCATTATATGTCAATGAAAGATCTTTCGCACAGTGAAAATGATTAACTTCCTACAGCCAATTCCTCCTGCGGCTGCTGTTGCACACATCTTGCAGGGCCAGTATGGACATAAAGGGCTTTGGCTTTTGTTAGTTCATACTGATGTTCAAGTGTTGGGCTCAATTGTCAATACGTCACCTTGAATCCTTGCAGCCCTTGAAGTCCTCTCTCCCCCTGCAGACAGATAGGAGAAGAAAATAGGAAAGTTTCGGTTTTCAAGTCAAGTAAGACATCCCTCTTGCCGATTGTGCTAAGGGTTTTTTTTTTTTTCAAAAAATCCTCGAGGCCCTTCACGGAGCGATCTTTCACTTTATGTGCAGGTCAAGAATATAAATAGAATATGTCTTTGGCCTCTCTGCTATGAGAATATAAACACGTTCAAAATAAGTTATTCAGTATTTGGTCAGTTTCCCTTATAGCTCTGTACATCAAATACGCTTAAATGTAACAGATACAACATTTAAGTAGGTTTTGATAAATATTTAGGGCACTATGGGGAAGGTACAGAAGTTACGCAAGGTTCAAAAGTAATCGACAGATGTAGTCGAGGCAAACTGTTCACATTTAATGTTTTGCGGACGGGGTTTTGCAGCCAGTCCATTTTGTTCGACGTGTTGTAAGTCCACCTACAGCCAGGTGTTCAGCAAGTGGAATATATCCTCTATCAGATGAATCGACTCAGCCAGATTATCCGCCTCTTCATCCCCCCCAAAAAAACTCTTATTTGATTTGGCCGTATGCTAAGGAAAAATCATTCAGTGAGGTTTTTATGCATCTGACTGAATACTACCATACAGCATCCTTCTGTATACCACTGCACCATGTTTGACACATGGGCTGGCACGTTTTAGGTCAATAACCTGTTCTACACATTGCTCCTTCTGTCAATTTGACTGAGATTCGTCGTGTTTAATCGGCCCGCATTGGTTTATTTTTTTATACGCGTTTGTGAACTGCAACCCGGTCCTTTTCCGTTTCGGGGTTTTAATCAGGAGTTGCACCTCGTGCCGAGTCCTCTGAAGACGTGGTCATGAACTCTTCTCTTGATTGCTGGCAGGCGAACATGTACACCTGGCCCTGGAAAGCAATCTGGACCTGCTGCGCAGTCATGACTGGGCTTTCCTCCACCATATAAATCACTCTCAGGTCATCTTCAGTGTACCAGTGTGTCTTGCTTTCCTGTGCGCACCTGCCTTTTTTTCAGAATGTGCCCAACTATTGATTTTGGCATCTCTCTGATGAATTTTTGCTGTTATTTTTATATTTTCACATGCTCGCTAACCTGTATAGTCCTCAATTTGACAAACAACTCCACATCAGTCTGGAGTAATGTCGAAAAGCACACACACCATTTATTTTTTTATTTTGCCAAGAGACCAATTACTTTTGAACCCTTGCTATTTGGGCATTGTGTTTTAAAAGGATGATATTTCACGCACGGTCCTTTTAGTGTCGACAGAAACATAATCCAATTAAAGCAGAGGTCTGTCAGTTTCATACATATCAAACTGAACATGCTGTCTGACATGCAAAGAACAAATACTTCTGTTTTTCATTTAGCTGACCGTCTTTTGATGTCTGGTCAATAGCTGCCTCCCTGGCCTTTGTAATCTGATTTCTTCAAGTAGATGCATCTGTTGTTTTTGAGGTCCCAACAATAATCGTATGCCAATTTATTCTGTCTTACTTGTGCCACTCAACATGGGCGAGGATAAAATCAAACTCGCCATCTGAACAGCAGGTGACGTCCGATTGTTCTTTCAAAAGCAAATGTCAACGGCGCTTTTGTTGATGTTACATAAGGAATGGGATGTTGTTGTTTTTTTTTTTTTTTTTTTTTTTTTTTTTTTTTTTCACGCCGCGCTGCCGGATGTAATGTTTGGAAATGAAGACAGAGCTTCCCGTGGTTAAATCGTCTTTGGCAAGAAATAATAACGACGGAAATAGTTACCTCATCTCCCTTTTCACCCTTCTGGGCTCGTTCCTTCGCTTCATCCTTCAACAAAAGAGAAAACAGACCACTTCAAAATCTGCAGTGTACTCTGTGTGCAAGCCTGAACAAGGAACAGAAAAGAAAAAAAACAAAAAAAAAAAAAACATAAGACACCACGCAAACATTTCACATTTTGTGATATAAACAGCTGCTTACAGTTGCAGAGAGTTGTCTTAATCCATGAGCTGTCATCACCTAGAAGTAATGAAAGAGACACAGTGTTCTCTAAAGAGTTTCAAATAATGCAGCAATTACTGCAAGTAAAAAAACACTAGAATAAACCGAGCTCCTGATTGTTTTTATAACCAATAAAGGAGCTCCTTCTTCATTCGCAAATTGACATACAGTGCGCACATGCCCATCTGACTTGCTTTGACTCGATTAAATCTGTATTCAGAATGCAAATTTCCCTTTTATGTCGACAGTGGAGTTCAGACATGGGGCGACACCGCAGCTCTACGACAAAATCAAATGAAACACAAGAGGTCAAGATGAGCTCAAATTAAAGTAGCAATTACTCCGGGGTCAGAGTACCTACACTGCGCTACACTCTACTTGTTCCTCTCTGTGCACGCCACACATCAATTCACACATCATATCAAAGACCTCATTTGCACCTTGCGTTAACATTCCAGCGAATGAGAACACGGTCTGTTACCACTTGAGCAAATAAAAACACAGGTGTAGCTACACCCGGGGCGCACCAAAGGACGGATTATTAATTCGCTAACCAACCTAATGACATGGGCGCATTTTTAATCCACAAATTTATAGACTGAAACGTGTGCTCAGCACGCCTGCCCGTCTAATGGCTTTTCCCGACACTAAAACGCAGTTTAAAGAATCGCCGCGCTCGTCTTTCAAAGCACGCACGCACGCGCCGGGGAGAGGGCGCGGCGACCAACGATAGGAGCGATTGTTTCAGTCTGATTGCTCACAATCACATCTCACCACTGACACCGCTGAGACAAGTATTAATAGCATACTGCACACACACACACACACATCCGCAGATACGATCGGGGTGAGAGACGCACAATAAAATGTCGGTGTGGAATAAATAAAAGGTCTGAAAGTGGCGCCGGTGTTTTAGCCCCGAGTGCATCTATCTGTATTCATCAGAACTCATTACATCTAAATGTCCTCAGGCCCTTTATGTAGTGTTAGCCATGCATTTCATCCAACTAACCACTTGAGCCGCGCATGATCTGATGGTATAAGAAGCAGGAGAAAATACAGGCAATCTTGGAACTGAAAGTCCGCGTGTGGAGAATTTGATGCCCCCCTCGGCACTTGTGCTTCGGAAAGAAGTGCCTACAATTGAAATAATTGCCACTGGTTACTTCTCTTGATTGTCTCTATTTAAAGGGTTTTAAAGTTATCTTTGTTCGTGTCTGTGCGGCTGTCCTTGGATTCTGACTAACAAGCGCTCGTGAACCTTTTGCTTTCTTTTCCTTTAGGAGCAAATCAAGAACAAGCAACCTTAACTAAGGTACTGAATGCCATACCTTCCCAGTGGCGTGTCTGCCACCGCCGGTCAATCTTCAGACTGAACCTTCTCGACACGCACACGGAACAATGTCTCATTACCACCGGTATCTGACCAGATCTCTGCCGGAATTCTTCCCAAGAGCTGTAAAATGATGCACTGAGCCACTGAGCCATTTCCTCAACGTGACTTAGCATAACAGACTCGGTTTAATAGATTATAAAATGGCGTTGTGAAGCAAAGAAGCAATGAAATCGAAGGAAATCGAGGCAAGTCTCAGAGCTAAAAGAAAAAAAGCCTGCTTTGCCACTTTAAGGGCACTGAGGGAAGCGGCGGCCATGCATGCCTGCAAGCCCACCGCTCCTCCCTGTCACTAATAAACACCGGCACGAGAAGGTTTATGAAGGGAGGGTAATGATCTGAACCCTCGCTTTTGCTGTGTAAGGGAAATCAATGCTTAACTGCCAAAATTATCTGCCATGGGAAAGCAAGAGAGCACAGACAGAGACCGGTGCTAAATATCCAAACAGCCTCATTTATCAAATGACTAATGTTTTTGCATGTACAGCGTGCCATGGTATACATTTTCTATATCCTGGGTGGCCCACACCTCTCTACGCAACAATGAAACAACAGAGTACTTCAGTAGAAAATCCTCCTCCCACAGGACAAATGAAATTTAGGGAAAACAAAAGAATATTCAAATGTAATTGCAAAGCACGACCTCAGTGGCTTAAACAGCCATTAAAAAACGCCCACACTGATATCTATTCTGATTAGAGGACTTTTTGTTGGTTCGACAGAAACCAGTGAAACCAGTAGAGTGAGGGATATTAGTTTGCTCTATAATTAAGTTGTCTAATTTCCATATGAATCACTTGCTAACAAGCAATCAAAATGAGAATAAGAATGAAAGTGATCAAACTTTGTTTCCAAGCTCATGTCTGAAGCCTTCAGAGGTTCAATAGGCAGCAGAGTTTCAGAACAAAAACCCATTAAGACGGAGTCATCCAAATGTCAGAGCCCTCACTCTGACACACAATGGCTCCAATGCCACGTCGAGGCTTTTCATACATTCATTTGAATTTTTTCTTCAAGAGGATTGGCTACACATGCTTGCAGCTCCCCCCATGGGGCGACTCCTGCCGCCTCGCAGATCTTTAACTGATGCGCCGCAGCGTGTTTGTGACTTTGAAATGTCCAAGCGATGAGCGCCGTCACCGCAGCGCCACCCACTCTGTGTCACCTTCAGCATTCACCAGACATCCAGCGCGACGTCAGGCTTTCTTCATTTTCATCCGCTTCTCATCTAAAAGCACCGTCTCCCGCCAAACATCGTTTATCTTCAAACTACAATTACGAACATTATAAATAGGTCATGTGATGCGCGACCCCATTAATTCGCGCCAAGAAGAACTTTTTGTTCCAAGCGAAAGATTACAACATCAGTGGAGATGGTTTTTGCAAATGTGTCCATTTGATGCTCAAAAAATAAATGTTGAAAGCTGTTTGATGCACGATTCTCTGCTCTGCACGCTGCTAAAAATCACTCACTTTAGAGTCTGGGGACAATTATCGGTGGCTCTGCTGCCTGAATACCCAAGGAAGTTCTTCCCATAGAAATTAAACTGCCTTAAAAAAGGACGTCCATGTTTGACGGCCTTTATCAACATTGATCAGGAGCGGGAAAAAAAAGATTTAAATCTATACATCTAAAGATAGAACAAATCTAGAGGCCTGTCAGGGAATGGAAATTGGCTACAAGACACCATGTCTGAGGTGTGACAGCAAAGGTAAACGCTGCACTGCTGTTGATTTCTCACGCTCGGTCCAGTCAGTACTGATGAACACAATTCAGAATTTTTCCTCATCAGAGGAAAAAGGATGAATATAATTCATTTATGATTCATTCATTTGTTGTTGCAGATCAAAACTTCAATTTCAAACTAATCAACGATAAATAATGTTCAGTAGGATGGGATTTTGTGACAATATTGTACTTACAGGACCGGGAGGACCAGGAGGGCCAACATCACCCTGAAAATACAACAGAAACACAGTTACGTCATCTGATTGACTGTTAGAGATACAACAGGCAGAGACTAAAAAAAAAAAGAAGAAAATTAGAAGAAAAAGGCATAAAAACACACTTGAGAAACTCTCAAGCTCTGAAAGCGAGTTGACACAGGTGACCTCTAACAGCTGCATCAGTGGCTTTTAGAGCAACAATACAGAGTGAAAAGCCACAAGACTGAAGAGTGAAGATACATTGTTCAACAATTACTTTTAAAGAGAATACCGAGAGGACACAGCACTGTGGTGGTGATGGTTCTTAATTGTGAGACGTGAGAGACTACAAGCTACAACTTTTTGCGCTTGCAATACGAGCCTGTAACGTATCACATGGAGCAATTTAAAACAGAATAACTCAGAATCCACGCAGAACCTGACCAAGCCTACGCAATCATTTTTAACACCAAAACAAAAAGGTTTCAAGTTTTTAATTCCCATCTAGATCTGGATCAAAATACACAATTAGAGAGTATCTTGAGTTAAAAGGGCCACCCAAAACATCTGGGGCATGGAACAATGGGTGGCAATGGAAGTGAGTTCATCACTTTGGTCCAGACAGAAACATCTGTATTTGACAGATTGCCATGAAATTATGAAAGACATGCATTGTATTGCATCGCATCCCATATGATGAATCGTAATAATCAGGCACTGCCCACATGATGCCGATCATCACCACGAGCAAGTTTCCTGTTACCCAGATACACAGAAGGTGAACCCCAATGGCACTGGTGATCCATTTTCATCTAGTTCCACTATGACGCCTATATTTTAGACTTTTACTGAAATGTTTTGACAACAATTGGACAGACTACCATGTCATGTTACACGAACACTCATGACGCCGAAACAATGAACCCTTGAGTGTTTTCTTCTAGCGCCGCAAGATAGCACAGTTAACCGCCCCGTGGATTGTTCCTATGATTGCGTTAACTTTTTCCTCCAGCACCTGCATGAGGTTGACATTTACGCTTCAGGTGAAATGCCTTGACATTACGGATTGCCATGAAATTCACCGCACACATTCATGTCTCCCTCAGGGTAAATTGCAATCACTTTGACAACACAATGTAATTTCATCTCAACTCAATCATCACGCCCAAACTTTAATTTGCCCTCTCTTGCTAGCTCGGCAGCATCGTTAGCAATTTAGCTCAGTGCACTGCTGTGCTTAAGTATAGCCTCGCTGTCCTCTTATAAAAAAAAAAAAAAAAAAAAAGATTGGAAATGGCCCCTCAGTAACCGATGAACTGAAAAAAAGAAGCGTATTCACGAGTCTCTGTGTAAAAATTCATTGCCTTATGTTGGAACTCCATTCAGTTTCAAGAAGACTGACCACGTTTAATATCAATACCTTTTATATATATTTGGTGAAAAGAAAAGAGTGAAAAAAACTTGGATGTGTGTAATGACAGTTTGTCATGTACTGAGTTGGGCTTCCCACAATCTTCTGAAGTCTGGAGTTCCTGGAGAAACATGTGCTGAAAACTACTTCTTTTTAGACACAGCATTCTGCTAAGTGACAGACAAAGAGACATATGGAGGTAATTAAAGAAACGAATTTAAGGCCTGAACTGAAAAGCCCCGTCTCGGATCGTTGCCCCCACTGCAGTAAGTTTCCTTTGCAAAGCATCACTCGGACAAAAACCATAGGAGCATTTCCACGCGCAAAAGCACACGCACGAACCCGCACACTTCACACACACACACACACACACACACACAACCTGTCAGCGCTGAAAAGATGAGCTGAATCATGCTTACAGGAGGGAAAGTTAAAAACAATAGAAAGGGCAAACGAAAAAAAAACAAAACAAGAAATAATCACCTGCAGATTCATTATTTGTTACCGGAGGATTTCATAGACCCTCGGAGGATAAACAGAAAATAACTAACTCAAAAGGTTTAGCCTCTGAGTTCTGCTGTATCATACCAATTAAATTGGTTGAACTACCGCACTCCCACACACACACACTCACACACAGAGAGAGGCTGAGTTTCAGGGAGCACAAACAGAGGGAATCATCATGTGTGACACTTGACATTGATGTGGCTTACTTTTTGTCCTTTCATCCCGCCGGTCCCCTCGGCACCTGGCTGACCCTGTGGGAGGAGGCCCCGGTTAATGACTCTGTAACACAGCTGCATTGTAAATGTCACCGCAGGAAAATACGTACAGGATCTCCTTTCTCTCCTCTCTCCCCCTTTTCTCCCGGGACTCCGGAGTCACCCTTCTCCCCCTGTATGCGAACAGAGCAGATCGCTGACAGTGACTGACAGCCAAGGCAGGGGGAAAAGACAGACAGCTCCGAGAGGGAAACTTGGGACAGTTGCTATGAATAAGTAATCGGATAGATCTTCCAATACTGTGACATCTTGAAATAAAAGTAGTTTGTAATTATGACAGGGATAAAAAAAAAAAAAAAGAAAAGAAACACACTCATGCCTTTATGAGAGTAAGGTTTTAGGAGGATAACGAAGGACTTAAGCCCCTGTTGCACTGCAGCATTTATCCATGTTCCCTTTGTCTGCCAATAGATGGCACTTCATGACTGCCAGTGAGCCGCCCTTGGAGTATTTTTACCAGGATTTCTTATGTGGAGAAGACTCTAAGTAGACATGAGACAAATGTTCTTGCACCTTGTTCAAGACTGAAAAACTTGTCAGTATCTCAGTAATTACACTGAATGCGTTTCCCATCTTTTTATGACCTTTTATGGCCACGAGAGGAGTCATTCAAAGTTTTGAGATGCAAACACACGACGTGCAAACGCTGCGTTTTAGATCTCCCGCTGCCTTTTAATGAAGATCATAAAGATGTGATATTTTCTTATTTTCAAACTGTGACGCTCCTCAAAGACTATTGTTTTTTTTTTGTTTTTTTTTGCGTGGCGACTTTTAAGGGACTGCTTGCAACGCTCGACGTCGAGACATTATGGAGCATCTGTTTAGCAATCTGAGGAGACGGAGAGACATCTGAGAAAGGTTGCACATATTTGCAGACTCCTTAGCGGCGCCCGGACTCTAACAGACAATAATTGCCATCCCTGTCTCGGCCCCTCCCCCGTTCCCTTCGACTCGCTAATGACAGCCGCCGCGATGCCATTCATTTAATGAGATATAGTCACTGTTTCCTCATCCAAATTAGAAGCTGTTATTAAGTCAGTAGACTGCTGCCATGTATGAACAGATGGATTGTCTTATTAATATTTTAGGTGGGGAGGAGGGACTGTAGTGGCAAAACTGACTTTGAGCACTAATTGAATTCTGTACAGCTTCATCAGCAGCGCGGAAAGTCAAGATTTTACCGAGATAATGGCACATAAAAAACAACTATATGCGCCGATCAGGCTTAACATTATGACCACTGACAGGAGAAGTGGAAAAACGTTGAGCATCTTGTGACAATTCAGTGTTCTGCTGGGAAACTTTAGGACCTGGCCTTCATTCGTGTGGATGTTACTTAGACATGTGTCTCCCACCTAGGCCGGACGCCCTCAGAAGGCCCATGTCGATTCTCTGATTAGTCAGAACCGTTTTGGAGACTTACACAATACTAGGAAGGTGGTCATATTGCTATGCCTGGTTGGTGTAATTGCTGTCAGGCTTTCACTCGCAGGCCAGCTTTCTCCTAACAAAACAGGCCGTTTAGAGTTCACTACGACTGCACATACTTCATTGTACTTAGATAATAATTCCCCACCGTTGAGGCAGTTTGCACTGAGTTATAACTCAATGTAAATCTGATGGAAAGCCGCCATTACCCCAGATGTGAAAAAAACACCGTCTTCTGGCACCGAGTCACGGAAACATATTTCTATCATTATCTACGCGGGATCGCCGTGGAAGATCATACAAAGTTAATAAACCTTTCAAATGAGATTAACTGTAGCACGGCCTGTATTTATGTAGATTATCAGCGTATTTATACGGTGAGGGAACCTAGTGTGCGCGGGACATAGAAGTGCTCCACCTGTGGATGTCTGCGGGTGATATGTTGACTTTGAGCCACCTCGAGTCATCAAACTGCAATTAAGCCTGTCCCCATCCCTCTCTCTCTGTCAGCTTCTGCACCGTTCCGTCAGAGCCCATTTGAGACTGTCAGTCAGCGGGAGACATAGATCCTGAGACGTAATTCATGAGAACGCCGTATTCTCCGGCACATCATGCACTGCAGACCTTTTTTATTTTCCGCTTTGAAGCGTTCACTCTCTGCCTGGTGCGACTGAGTGGAGGTGGGGGGGGGGGGCTCTTTCGACTCGCACAGATGTTACACAAGCTGCAGTTTAGTCTAACTTGCATCTGTTTTGTCCGAGCTAAAAAATGCACAAGGATGGCACGGAAAATCCCTGACGCTGTTCAATTATTGCCGCTCACGGAAACTACTTTCATTACTTTCCCTTCGTCTCGGGTGTGTGTGTGTGTGTGTGTGATCGTTATCTCCTCTCGCCTATTGGGTTATGTAAATTCCTTTTAAATGCACGGCTATACTTGTTTCGGTGTAGAAGATTAAAATGCGATTCACGGGGACACGAGATTCCTTGTCACCACACAGAGAGCGTGCATTCATAATGCTAAAGCGGAGATGTATCTGCAGTGTAGGTGCATGATTGATTTATGGTGAGGGCAAGTCAGGCGTCCACATTTAATGTAAGAATTAGAGCACGGAAACAATGTTACTTAGCGGCGCACGTCTGAACTAACACGAGTCAAAGGTCTTAAAATGAATCACAATGTTTAATTTAATCTCAGCTGGGCGGCTACAGTCTCCTGCAGGTTCGACTCCACTTTTCGCTGGGATTTATTTGAACATTTTAAGTTATAATGAGCCTACCGCACTTGTAAACCTTACCACGCAATGTTATACAATAACGGAATTAGCTTTATGTATCTTTGTGTTCAAACCCATGAGTCTTTTATTTAACAAAAGACCTCTTAAACTAGAGCCGTGATTGTCGGAGCGCTGTTTTTTCATTCCTGCCAAGTGAAGTGTTGAGGTTTACGGCTGTGTTTTATGAAATGAGACTGATTCAAGTGAGACAATAAAGTCTCAACTCAGCATCCAATTAGAGGGAACTCGTGAAAACTAACTCAAATTAATTCATTTGCTGTTTCATCTCAGAAAAAACCCACTGTTCATTGTGCTTCCACCTATGGTATGCCCACTGCGACTCAGTTTATTTTTCAAGTATATTAAGTGTGTCCTCATGCAGACAACTTTGTTTTTCAAGGTTGTCCAGCTGACGCTTCTCCTTCCTCTGGGCAGAGGGAGCGGGAGGAATTCTGCGGCCTGAGCTGACACCACAGCAAATGACGCACCTATACATCAAATGAACAGCTGCGGTCAAGAGGTTGTCCACTGCACAATAGCTTTCACTCTCAGCGTGATCACAAGTAGGCCACTGGAGGCTCGGTGGGTGGCGGTGGGAAGGAAGCAGGCTGCGAGTGAGACAGTGGGAGGCCTGGTAGAGGTCCATGTCTGAGAGCTTTTTTTTTTTTTTTTTTTAACACTGCATATATCATATGCCTCTGGTGAGCTACAACACCCCAGGGCTTCATGAAAATGATCGCAGGCCCTTTTCGCAAAAGCACTGTATATAATGGCCATCTGTCTGTTTGCAGCGTGAGCGCTGAGTCATGCTGAGCTGCGCTGTAGGACACCGAGGGTAGGAGCAGCTATTTAACTTGCGAAGTGGATGAGCAACAGTTGACTGAAAGGTGCCAGTTCCAAAGAGGGATGTTTGCACCTGACTTTCAACTAGGCGTGGGAAAAAATATCGATACGGCAATATATCGCAATATTTCTTTTTTTTCTGATACAAAATCGATTTTGAATGTCTTAATGTCAATTTTAAAAGAAAAAGTCATGTTTTGGGACGATCGTGAACGACTTCTGCACCTCCACCACCACTTTTTCTGTACAAGTGCAATAAATTGGAAATGGATCATTTGGATTAATATTGTTTTTTTTTTACTCAGTTTGTCCATTGAATTATCACTGTCATATGTGGACATATATACAATGTGCATTTCAAGCTGCATTTAAAATTTCTCAGCCAACGACATGTAGAACATTGCAATATATCGCAATATCGCGATAATGTATCGTATTGTGACTCAAGTATCGTGATACGTATGGTATCGTGAAGTCCTTGCCCACCCCTACTATCAACCATGGACTATATGTTGATGGATGGCAACAGTGAAGCCAAAGCAAGTAGAGCTCCCCCTGGTGAATGGCTGCAGTATAGGTCATAAGCTCCACCCCTTCCATGTTAGCGGATGGGACTGGGTCCAAACTAAAACACTTAAATACACATCAAACAAACATATAACAAACATTTTTTTCAAGGATGTCATTTTAGGTACTTAATATAATGTACTAATGCATATTAAGTGTTCTATTCATATATACACTACATGTCAATAGTTTTAGAACAACACGCAGTATCCTCTGGTATAGTTGGTCAGGGCTTTATCCTACAGCAAGATAATGAGCCAAAACTTTAGTCAAAGCTATACCAGAACTACCTCGGTATAAAAACAAGAAGGAAAGCTTGAAAACATGAAGTGGACGGCCCAGTCTCTAGACTTTCACCCCATGGAGATGGTTTGTGATGAACTGGACAGAAAGAGTGAAAGCAAAGCACCCTACAAGTGCCACACAGTTCTGGGGACTTCTGCAACAAAATTGGAAAGAACTCAGACTCAGACTTGAGTGGAAAGTTTAGAATATATTTTGGGTTATATGTTGACTCCCATGATTATTTATTTTTTTAACTATTGTTGTTTATTTGGTCTCTGCTTTCAAAATGAGACATTTAACTGCAGACATTTCAAAAAAAGAAAGACATATTGGAGTGTTCTAAGACTTTTGACCGATAGTGTAAATCACTACAAGTTGTCTTGCCAACCAGTAGTGAAGTGATCTGTGAGAGTTGGAAAAAATAAAGAAATAAAGAAGCAAAGTGTATAATACAACATTTCTTTGTAACTGCTGGAGGTAGAGCAGAGCGTAGTATTAATTATAGGAGAGCGCAAGTGAGTCTGATGGAAGTATGGGCATGTGGCTCCACTCTCGGACTGTACTGAGCAGACTCTGGCTCCAAAGTAGCAAAATGGCTCCCTCTATGTCCCCGGGAGTTTAGTCAATGCAAGGGAGTGGGGAAGCATTGTCCATATTTATATAGAGTCTATGCTATAAAAACAAAATGTCATTCAAAGACAGAGCAGAGTCAACATCCGGTGACACCTATTTTGTCTGGGGTAGTTTCATGGGACAACAAGTTTGGTACATCTTTATGCAGTCACCACTGTGGAGATGATTAAACTCTCTTCCTGTTTAGAGGGGCTGCAACAGTGAACGCTGCTCAGTCATTTTGACAATTCACAGTTGCTGGAAGTGCAGGTAAGGAGCGGTTTATCAAGGTGGGAGACAGCTTAGATCTACTTTAAATGCCACGTGTCAGTACTTTGTTTCGTAATAAATAATGTTCTGAGCGGTACCTTGACACTCGCTCCTTTGGTGGCTGCTGCGGGACCCTGGGGACAAAGACAATTACACGAACAGAACGTACGTTATCCATCAACACAACGTAACATCATCAACACAAAACTCTTTCACTTGAACATATTTGCAGCAGTGGCCTTTTGCGCTCATAAAAACATGGCTGGACACCAATGGTCTACAGATAATATCTGAGCGTGTCTTTGTTATGTGCCTTTCACGGACTCCCCCTGTTGTCGCAAAATGCAAATTTGACTTTGAAATATAACCGCTGCCCCCTCGGCTGCGTGCACCGTCCTGCTGCCGATGGACAAGAGAGAGTGATGCCCTGGAGTGTGTTTTGAATGTATGATTTTGCCCCTGAGATCCACCTCAGCAAAACAGGTGACTCATAAATGCCAATACCGGGGGATGGAGGCAAATTTGGCACATGCGAGGAGTATCATCAGGATCCTGCCATTTAGAAATGTCACACCTTCTCCTGTCTTGTCTTTCTCCTCTCATATGACTTTGTGTCCTCCAACTTTATGAGTTATTAAGGAAGCAGGGGGCGCGCTGAGTCATATGGGTGAGGTTTAACAGTGAGCGGCTCAGTTGTGCTGAAAAATATCGAACCTGAGCACTGGTGGCAGAAGCAGTGCGGAATCTTTCTTGATTCCTGCGTGACATAAAATAAGACAAACCTTATGTTCTGATCAAGAGCTTAATCAGGGCAGCAGTGCATGAAAATAATTGGACACCGTAAGCATCTGAGCTACACGATGCCTAAACGCTTCTGTTTGTCCTGACATGCAGTTAAGAGTCTGACAAGCTGTCTCCTTAAATGCATCGTTCTGTTTGTGCCCTTTGGTGTGTGGGTCACTACACAAACACACAACAGTGTCTGGGATTGGTTTGGGCGCCTAAGGAAAAGACCATAATTCAAGCAGTCAATGGGCCCCTCCAGACAGACCTGTGCTCCTCATCAATACAAACATTCTCGAGTGCCTACCTTAATATACCTCTTGAGGTTTTGTGCTTATAATATAGTCTGTTTGGAGCACTGTGAGAGCACGAGAGAAGATTTCCAAGAGATCAATACAGTCTAAGTGTACAATTAGTTAACGCAGAGGGTTCACTGTGAAGAGCAATTGCACTTTTCTGCATGTTGTCCTTGCTGACTTTTTTTCTTTTATGTACTTTGGTAATTCATTACAATGACTTTGTAACTTTTCTAGAGTTTTCGTAAGATCCCAGCTGAAATAAATATTGGTCATCTCAGGAGAAATCCTGATGAAATTAAGGTTGAATTTAAACTTGGATGGTAGAAAGCTAGAGTGCAGTAGTTGTTGGAGTTGTTAGAGAAGCAGTTTTCGATAACCATAAGTTCACAGGTTTGAATCCCAGGTTTGGTCAATGGCCTTGACCAAAATCCTACCACCCCATGTATTCCCTGGATGCATCTGAATGGAAGGTGAGTGAGGTGCAGAGAAATAAACTCCCCATCAGGTATGTTTTATACCATCTGAGCTAAACTTATAGTGTTTGTCTCATATGAGATTATGTTGAGAATCAAAGGTTAAAATCTTTGGGGTTGAAAAAATGGAGCCAACGTGCAAGCAACGCAGTTTCTCAAATGTATCAAACGTTTTCTCCAAAAACGAGTCCATCCCACTTGAATTTTGCTACATATTAAAATGCTATCGCGTATTTCTGCATTTTAAATGTAACTCCCCGTCTTAAGTCGTATTAGGGATTAAATTTATGCGGAATCAGGCACTGCCAAGATGGAGGTTTAAGTCACCACACTGTTTATTTACATGGACACTGGTGCTCCACTAATAATCAAAGTAATAGCCCAATCAGAATAAAAATGCCCCATGAACCCCCCTCAATCAGAGCTGACTGGCCTGACTTGATGGAATTTTCAACTGAATTAAGTGGGGTGATGTAAACTTTTCATGATTTATTTAACAGGAAAATATCAGTGGCTGATAACCATGTAAACACTCCCTCATGTGATTTCTCTGGTTGATATAATTATTTTCTATTCAAATCTGGCTGGACAGACAGAAAAACGGAGGTGACAAGAAGCGTTGTCAAAAAGCATGGACAAAAAAAAAAAAGTATTCTTTTACACTTCTGGCAGATTCAACGCTCCACAGCTCACAAAAGCGTTTTTATTCTTCGCATATTCTACTTTTCCTTTCGCCTTTACCTTCAGGGGTTGCCACAACGAATCATCTGTTTCCATCTTAACTTATCCTCTGGATCCTGTTCTCTCACCCCTAAAACCAACTTCATGTCCTCCTCCACTACACCCATAAATCTCCTCTTTGGTCTTCCTCTTGCGCCTATAACCTCCTATGACCAATATATTCACTATCCCTCCTCTGAATGTGCCTAACCCATCTCAATCCGGGCCTCACTAGCTTCATCTTAGAAGCATCTCACATGATCTATCTATCTGATGTTGTCCTGATTCTGTCCATCCTGGTCACACCCAGAGAAAACTCCAACATCTTCAGATCTGGCACCTCCAGCTCTTCCTCCTATGTCTCTGGTTGAACAGATATACTGTCATGACCACTGAGCTTTAAAACCACTCTAGTGATCACCTGGAAGGTTTGTCCATCTTCAAATTCAGATCATTGTAAAAACCACATTCGATTGTTTTTATACAGTAGTGCTCGAGATGTTTCATTTGAAACGGAAAAAGTCAACGAGTGTGTGTACGAGAGCGTGTTTATCTGTTACTGTATATCACTTACAGGTAGACCTCTGAGTCCAGGCTCCCCTGTCTTTCCTCTCCGTCCCTGAGGAAGAAGCAAAAAGAAAAATAGACTTTGAGTGAATGTGCAACAACAGGTGTGCCTGGGAAAGCATGCTGCCAGCAATTAAGGCTAGACAGCAACTCCTGTTTCCCAGTCTCTAATTTGCTTTTAATTAACAACAAGAAAACAGCTTAATTGCTGCACCCCGTGTGGCCCACTACTCTTTGTTCCCTCCTTTGGTTTACTGCCTTCACTCCAGCTGTGTGAGCCCCTCTGTGCATCAATCAACCCGGCAGCACGCGAGGGAGCAAATGCGGCAGCAAACAGGCCACAAAGCGCTGTCCGAAAACCGAGTGACCACTTTGAAACGTTTAGCCTCGTTTTATATTTGACGTTTTGGGGAATTATAAAACGCCCCGGGGCCCGAAAGCCGGCGAGTCTTGAAAAAGCCGACATCTTAACGAGATGTAATGCTATCTGAATCCCAACCGAAGTTGGTGTAATTTACATCAAGGGGGTTTACGTCCTCGTGAGAGAAGAGGATAAAGCTCTGCGGATATCCGCGCCGCTATCCACTGGCAGAGCATCGCTGGCTCTGTGTTGAGGAATTATCGAGCTTTTGCGCACACAAGACTGATGTAAAATCAACTCAATTAGGAGATGGGTAATACTCCGGCCAATATCAATTCGCAGCGCGGCCGCGTAATCGACGGCAGAAGCGCGAGACAATGCAGATTACCTCCTTCTAGTGTGGATGTCATCATCTGACACAATTGCCACAGTGAGGCAATGTTTAACTCTCCTACTGTACGTGTCATTACGGGCGACACAAGAAGCACTTCTTTCCTCCGCCGAGTTGGAGGCTGAGAAGATCTGCGGAGAGGCTGCTGAAAGAAAAAGTTGAGAATCACAAAGCGACGCCCCCGACTCTTCCCTTCTGGCACTCGGCGTACGCAGACTTTGATTAACTGGGTCGAATTTGACATAACGCATTTTCCTGCAACAAAGACAGCAGAGGGAACTTCACTAGGAGCTATAGCTTTTAATCATCTGTTTGCATGTACGGTCATGCTCGTATACCATGCGTTTCCCTGTTTGTAGATTACAGGATTATGTGGAGAGGGAAACGTGCAGTACAGTAAATATTAACCTTAATAATGGCACAACAGAACCGACGCTCGCCCGCTCTTGGGAAATGTGTGCCTTCCTCTGTTCGAGCTGTTTGATGTGCCAACAAAGCCTTGGCCGGCGTCTTTTGATCATCAGCGTTAACGTAACTGCTATACATGAGCTTTAATGTGAGAGTGAATGGGTCATTAGAAGTCATATTGCCTTGATGTGTTGGAACAGCATCTTTAAATCTTAAAATCCTTTAAAAAAAAAGAAAAAGAAAAGAAAAAAGACGGAGGTTATATTATTTGGAATACCATCTTTGAAATGCACGGTAATTGAGGCTGCTTACCTTTGTGGTCCGAAAAAAGCAGCCGTACCCATCAGGGTGCTATAGCGGGTACACTCAAAGCTGACTTTTGTGTATAAAAAGTCTATTTTTCACAAGACAGCTTTTCGGTGAGGAATGTGGATGGTGTTATTATTATTATATTTTTTTTTTCTCTCCGCCTCGCTCACTGATAACGAAAGAGCTGACACTGAATCACTGCTACGCTTGCAGAAAGATCAGACTGTTTGTTCTAGCCTTAGTCCCCGCTGCTGCCCTTTCCCCCCTCAGAACACAACAACAAAAGCAAATTACACAGATAAGTAATTTAGCTGATGAATATTTCATGCGCCATTATTCCAAGTAGGTCATGAATTATGCAGTTTTTCAAAATTATTTCTCTGCGTTTGCCCTTAAATCTCTTTTAACTCCAAAGTACATAACTAATTTTGCGTCCATGTATTTGCATAACATCCTCAGAATAAATAACGCGGCTCTCGATCTCAGTCTCTCATCTGGTGAAGCCGCGGCGGCTAAACGATGATCCGAGGTGAGCTCCGCATTAGCAGACGTAGGCCCGAGACTTACTTGCAGAGTTTAGGTTGAATTATAAAATGCTTTTTAATATGATGCTAAAAGTAACAGCTCATTTAAATCACCGGGTATCAGATTTGTACTTAAATAACGCACCGTGGCACAATCGAACACATCACACCGTCATGATGATTATATTTATCTCGTGTCAGCCTGAGACGTCTTTGTAGTATTTCGTCTAACCTCGTTGACACAGACAATCTGGTCACAGCTGTCTGTATTTGGCTCCGTGTATCTGATTCATCTGCGCGCAGATAAACTCAGTCGGGGGTGTCGACGCTGGAAGCCCGCGCCTGAGTTTTTCTTCTTTGATAACATATTAATATTCATTCAATATTCATAAAAGCCCAGACAATCATTTCCACAACAAAGCGGCCCATTAAAAAACGGCCGCATCAGGCGACCTTGGTGGCGCGCCGACAAGGCTCCATCCAGGGGGGCCCTTCCGGTTTTGGCGCGACACACCCGACGAATCCGCGCAAGGTGACACGAAATAATTAGTCACAGCTGTCGCCGCCGTTTGCCCCCGCCAAACCGAAAGGCCTGGCGGTGACACGCGGAGACGGCTACCTCCAAAGGGACGCACCGCTGAGATTATCAATACACCGACAGCCTCCGCGGTGCCCGCGAGCGGACAGATACTACAGGGTCGGACGCAGAGATTGAGCCTTTTGAGCAAGTGTCTCAGTATATTAAGTCAAGGATTTCATTTGAAATGAGCATTAATGGCTTTTCACTGATTCAATCAGCTTTAAATGTCAAGTTTGGTCCTCTTCAGACTTTCGTAAAAGTGATATTCTAACACTGTGAATTGGGGTCATTTTATTAGCTAATAACTACCTTTGACAGCAGTACGCTTATCTGCTTTTGTACAAGGCCAGACTGGTAATTCTCTTCTAAAAGGACAAAAACATCCCACAGGTTTTTTTTTTCCTGAGAATGACTGACTATTGCGTTAAAGCTGTAACAAGCTAACCGTACGGACGTACAGTACGCTGTGTAAGTTACAAAATCAGAGTTTCACCAGACAACCTGCAAAACCTCATAAAAGAAGACTTGATTTTACGCAACAAGTTGCTCGGACTACTTTATAACAAATGTGTGTTTCAGTTGTTGGTGTAAAAACATGGAATTTCCAACCACAGGATTTAAAAAGTTGCACAAATATTTACTGATATAAATAAATGTATAACTGCAAATAAATTATGCTAATAAGTCCTTCCGGTAAGTAGTTAGTCTCAAACTCCACCCACTGAGCTTTTAATGACATCAACTTAAAAACTGCAATACACTACTTGGTAGAATAACATAGTATCCACAGCAGCAGCACTCGAACGACTTCTAGTACGAGAGTACGAAAAACTGACACGAAAATTCCTGGAATAACTCAAAGTATGCAAAGCTTGGTTGCATTTAGTTTTGCTTTGTTTTTTTCATGTCTTTTTCTGGTGCAGAGGGCAGACGCGAGGAGAGAGATAAATGTCAGAGGTGAGCGGCAGTCCAAAGCCCCCAAAAACAGTCTCTAGGCAACAAGGATGAACCGGAAACTCGGAGGGATTTCAGCTTCAATAAATAAGAGAAAGATTTAAAAGAAAATGTGAGACGGTGTGAAAAAAAAGAAACGCCAGAAATGCGTGGCGAGAAAATAAGAAAAAGAACGTGTTTTACTTTTAAACTGAACACCGCCGGGGTATGCCTAAGAAACGCTATACCGAAATGTGTCAACAGAACGGCAAGCGCACAACAGCAGCAGAGCCTGTGAGTCTGCTCCTTCAGCTAAGCCAACCCTAACTTTCTCATTTCCTTTTGTGTTTCTCCAACGCTCATTTATCTCTCCCGTTGTGTACATCATGATTCTCTTCCTCTCATCTCATCCCTCTCTCTCTCTCTGTCTTCCTTGTCATCTCTCCTTCCTTCTCCTGTCTCCTGTCACTCGCCCCGTTTCTCCCTCACCCAACTTCCAGCCCCTGTTGGATCACTCTGGCAATCTCTGTTGCTATGCAACGCTCAGTGTCCTATAAATTTGACAACATCCTAGTGCTTGATTATTATTTGAGCGCTGCAGTGTGAAGCCCTCCTTCAGGTCATTGCAGTAGATTGGAGGGAGGGGGAGACAGAGGAAGGCAAGGAAGGAAGGGAATGAGGGATGAGAGGGAGGGACGGACGTAGGGAGAGATGAAGGGATTGTGGAGGAGGGGGAAAGGAGGGAGGGATGAACTAGCTTTTTGAGTAAATGAAAAATGGGCTGGCAAAACCAAGCACATATCCCCCATGTACTATTTATCTGTTCCACTCTAAAAATCCCGCAAACCTTATAAGAGACGTGTGAAAAGCATCGCACATTAACGACTAGTTCAATAATGTCTGTAGTTGGGAGCTGGAATGGGCAGGCTGACGGCACGCCTTCAACTTGCGACTTAATCCACGCGGATCCAGGTCTTTGCCAGGTTCGACTCTCCTACGAGCCCTAAAGTGTAGAAAGGGAAGCACGAGCACGGAGGCTCGGATCAGTCCTGCGACGTGAGTCTGAGAGCAAAGTCAACAGCGACAGTGACACACAGCAGAGACGCTCCTTTATGATGACTCCATAATCCTTATCCCAAATGTCAACATGTTCTCTGAGACATTCCACATCTCGCTGGCCGCGCCGTCGCATCGCGGCGCTGCAAAAGTGTGAGGAGGTGGAATGCGGCGCATTTTTTTTAGCTATAAAGCAGACGCACCGCCGAGAAGCCGCGTAATCCACCTGACAAAGGACCCTGTCAAGAGGGGTCAGTAGATAAACTGGAGGAGCCTCCTGAAATGAACACCGCGGGGCCCCAATTCAAGCCCGACACGCAGCACACAGGGACAAAATGATGGCCACTTTTTTTTTTTCCTTTTGCATGCTGGGATAGATATCCTTTGTAATATTTGATGTTTCAACCGCAAAATCTGAGCTCTGATTTTCGCCAAATTGCCTCTTTGTGTAAAAGGGAAAAGATCACTGCAGCTTACTTTCATTCTCTGCTCAGAATTTATATATTTTTTTTATTTCGGCATCCAAATTCAAGGTGTTATGTATTTGCATGAGTCAGATGATAAGCATTTTAGTTAGGCTTGTAATTTAGGCCGTAAACTGCACATAACCCTTTATTCATCCATCAAATTTTCACAACTGATTAAATTATAGCCGATTATTCACATACCGCATTTGGCTTCTGACCAGCTAATCACCAGAAAGCTCTACCCCGCTTTCCATCGTTGCGTGGAACACAGAACTTTGATGTCCTGAAGGGGAAACTCTGTGACATTACCAAGCCAACTCGGCGCGCGACGGTGTTTTGTAGCTCACGGGAGAGATGACCTTTCCTTGACTGCGAAACTCGCATGCCACTCCCAGTCTTTCTGCCTGAGCTGACCTGTCACCCTCTGGGGGACATGCGCTCGGTCCACCTGAGCCTTTTGTCTAAACTGCCGTGCGGGGTTTTAACAGGGACGCGCTGTTTTACCTCCCGAGAAGCAGCTGTATTTGCTGTGTAAACAAGTGCGCGCAAATCAGTGAAAATGACAAATCTTCGCAATATCCTCGGGATGAATTAGCGGCTCATCATCTATCACAATCTAATGAAAACTTTGGGATTGTTTGGCGTTTTACTGACGGAGACAGAAAGCGAGGCAATCCATCCGAGCCGGTGTTGAAGTGGACACCGGACCTCCAAAACACACACAAGAGAGAGACCCGGGATTGTGAACTGATCCGCTCACAACGGGGAAAAAGGCGCGGGCAGTGTTCACGTCCATCACGCGTGCGCAAAGCTCAGGCAACAGGAAGTTTGCCGAAACGCAGCCTGACACAATATTTATTCCCCGGTGAAAACCCTCGGCTGCTCCTGGCTTCTGTGGAGAAAAAGGAGCGACACATGCAGTCACTTGCCACTTCATTAGGGACGCCAGTGCAAACGGAGGCATTTCAGTGCAGCAGTCCTGCACTAAATCTCAGCTTCGTGACGGTTACGGTATTCGGCATCTGTTTAAAGCAACCGAGGGAGACGCCGATTCAACTCTGTTTTCAATTTGGAAGCTGTGGGTTGAAGTGCTATTGAACGTCTCTTATTTTGACAAGCCCATTGTAGTCCGTCGGACGGGCTAAATACCAGAAATAGTTTCTTGTTCAATCCGATGCGCTCTGACATCACAGCAGCTACATCTTCCAAAATCATTGTGCAGTTGAATCGACAGCTTTGTTACTCCTCTTCAACGTAAAGTGACTGTTAGAACAGTCATCAGCAAGTATTTAGTCTATATTAGATTGCATTCCTTTCCACTAGTGTAATGAAACCTCAAGTTAGTGCACACTACAGATGCTTTGGATCTCTCCTGGTCCTTCAGTCAAACCTGCAGTTCCTCGTGTCCAGGTTTGCATAAGATACAATTACAACAGCAGTAAAAGCTAATTTATTCTCTAATTAGTTCTGCATTGCCACCTTTTCCCCTTATAAGTATTTGCTCATTTAACACTTTAACAAAACAACATAACATAACCCAACGAAACAGCATACAGCATGCACAAGGCAGCCAAACACAAGATTTCTGCACCGACATCTTAAGCCTTTCACCATATTTAGCTTTTATCTTCGGCAGTGTGTCGGGAACAATACACGGCGAAGTTGCTTCCTCTTGAAGGGGAAAGTTTCTTTTTTTAAAATGTAAAACTAAAATATTGTGTGGAGTGTACGTAGTCAGTGTGATTCTGTACTTTATGATAAAAGATTTGTCAGACAGGTATGTTCCCCGCTTCACTTCCATTGATAACACTCACATACTTACATATGATTGCATCAGCCCAGCTGCTGCCAGGCGTTAGTTTCAGCTCATGAGAGACACTAATATTCAGTGAATCTGCACCGGCTTCTCAAATCAATATGCTGCAGCTGCCAGAATCATCACCAACCAAACCCGTTTTCACTTTGCCAAATCAGCTATCCGTGCTTCTGAGGTACAGATCGATTATGCTGCTTTCTTGACATATCGCAGAAGACAGTGCGGAGCGCGCAGCCTCGCCCGCTTCTTATTAAGGATCCAATTAGAGACACACAGTGCAAATTTCCTTCTTCTTACTGCCCTAGCTGGATGCCATCTTAGGACACTGCACAGGCTCAGAAAATGCCTGGGCACTGGAGCTTGCAGAGATCCCTTGCACTTGGTAAAAGCCTTAATAAAATAGGATTTGTTCCAGTTGTTTACTGAGGGTTAAGAGGAGCGGCCGGGGCAGGAAGAGAACGGCAAAGCCGACAGCTGCCTGGCAGGGGCTCAAATGCAGCTTAGCATTTTTCACCATTCTGACTGGCACACAATGCTCTCTTTAACTCCCAGCCATCTAAATATTCAGGGACGTATAAAGAGACGGCTGACACTGCAGCCGACTTAAGACACAGCTCAGCTGGCCAAGATTGCACCTATAGTCTCTTGGCTAAAGCTTTCCATGAAGGCTTTCCTCTCAGAAACTCAATCATGGAGCCCATGTGACTAAACGGTTATTTGTACAAGTGCCACTAGATGGCAAACTAGTTGCATCACAAATTTTGCACATGGCAGGGGACAGAGTCGGCGAGGAAACTGTAAGTTCTCTCCGAGAGACGATGGATGTCCTCAATGCATGAATCTATGATGGGTGTTGGGTAACATCCCTAATTAGGCAGTCTGGCAATTAGGCACTGAATACCGTATAGGAGATTTTTTCAGCGGAGGGCTTACAACGACGCGAGGAGAAGGAAAAAGGCGAGAGCAAGACGCTGCCTGAGAGTGAGGGAGAGTGACAATAATTCTCATACCGCATTACGCCTCTTTTCAGCTGCCACACAATACAAAGGGACACAGGTGGCATTACAAGGGTTCCCAGTCGGAGAATGCAGCATATCATTGGGTAAAATAACCATTATGGTGCTATTCCTGCAAACAACCGACTCCTCGCCACCGCACAGTGTGCAAACACCAGAGCCTGGGGCAAACAGGAAATGCAGACAGCGATTGTCTATAGAATCCAAGCTGGAAGTGGAGGTCCCAAGGGAGCCTCGGAGCAGCTCTTTACAACAGCCACGTTTGTGGCACGTCTTCGGCGACGGGTTTTAAGAGCTCATTGACTTTAACAACTCCTAAGGAGAGGAAAAGGGGGCCGATGATATTATCCGAATTTGCATCTTTATGTGGCGAAGAAGTGATGATAAATCTATATTTAACTCTGATCTCAACTCCCACCGATCGTCTGAATGTCTGCGCAGTGTTTCAACGCAAGCTGGGCTGCCTATTGCTTTGGCTCCTCGCTGGGCCGCCGCTGCCTTTCGAATGTTCTCATCCCCTAATGGAGGCTGTTATTAGTCTTGGCTCTTTCGCAATTTCACAGTCTCATCTGGACTTTTGGCCGTATTATTCATCCAGAGCAGATTGCCCCCATCCTATGTTTACAGATACTGAGTGTTTCATTAATGCATTATCCCACAAGTGAATAGGAGAGGCTGAAAATCTACTTTGAATAAACCCTGGTTCATTTTACAAACCAAATATTTGAGGTCAGAGAGAATACACTGTGCAACGATCCACAAGGCGCTCTCTCCGGGTACTGTAGCCCTCGGCGAGTCTTATGCTTCATATCACTCACCACGCATAACAGATTACACCGAGGTCCCCCACACTACTGTCTGTATAATATCAGACCACTGTCAATGCCCTGCTCCCTGGCACGCCATTAAAGTGGACACAGATGAATGTATCTAAATAGGTTGCAGGCAGGATGAGAGTGTGGAGAATCAAGAATACGGATGGAAAGCCGTAACAGTGCCCTGTAAGTGATGCAGCCTGCCACTACCACGCCTCTGTGTTCTGCGGTGTTGTGGGGGTCCATCTCCTCCCCACGATCAGCTCCTCCTCCCTCCTTCCCCCCCTGCACTCTTTGCTCCCCACGTCCTCCTCCCTCCTCCCATTGGCAAAAAAAGGCTGACACAGACAGAGCGCACCCGGGGCACGCTTCAATCCATACATCAAAAGTACCCCCCCCCCCCCCTACACACGCCCCCCTCCCTTTAAAGGTATTTACATTCTCAGCGTTTCTCAAACGATATCTCCTGACCTGAAATGTCAGGAGAGCGTCTTTGTATACTGCCAGACCTTTCGGAGCCGGAGAAATCCCATTGTTTGGATGACTAAACTCACGGGGTCGCATATACAGTCGCAGGGGCCGCTCACCTCCTGTCCACCGACATACCTCGAGGACTGAATTCATTCGGGCTGACCCTGCTTGGTACATGACACTCCATTAGTGCTGCTGTAACCCGGCAGGCTTTGAGACAACATTTAAAAAATGTTGGGGAAGTATTAGACACAGGCCCTGCGAAGGTGTCAGGCCCCTCTGAATGGGAACGCTACAGCGACCCCGCCGCAAGCTACGGCTCAATCTCCCGAAGAAGTCGCAAGGCCGTAGATGCGCGCACGTGGGGGGGGTGGGGGCTGAGGCTCGGGCCAACTACGGCGAGCTCACCTGATGCTCAGAGGGTACGTTGACCTACATTACCCCCCCGTTTGAACACCAGCTTTTCACACTCATGCACGGGAACATACAAACATACACGCGCGGTGTCGGTAAAAGCCGGTGCAGTCAAAGCGTCCCTCTCACAGCCTCCATTCGTCCCTGTAATTAATTGGCCAATTAATGTGTGTTTATTCTGGACACCCACGGATGTAGCCAAATTGGGGCTCTCCGGGAAAGACGAGAGTCAGACAGATAAATCAAAGCGCCGCACATCTGTCCTCGCGCGTGCCAAACGGTTCCCCCTGTAACCCTCCTCCCTCCCAACAGGGCCCAAATGTGAGACCTTTTCATAGCCAATCAGGTCAAATCTTTGTTTCATCCTCCCTCCCAATGCACTTGACATTGACAAGATTAATTGCCTTGTGCGCTGGGCACACGCGTTACCTCCCGGTGTCGTACAGGTGTCGCGGGCGCCGCTCTCCGAGTTCCCCCTCAAAACGAATTTAGACAGACGAGAGGAGAAAAACCTGCCCTCGTTCGTTCAGCGAAGGGTTAACGAATCCTCCCCCCCGCTTGTAAAATCACACAGGGCGTAAATCTTGCCATAAAATCTCAGCTGTGAGCCCTGCTGACCTGTAAATTCTTCCCTTCTGTGTTACTCCGCCATTGAGCTTCAGCGGGGTCGGGCCAAAACTGTAACTACATATCTACATCACGCTACTGTGTTTAAACAGCGCTTTGAAGGCACACGCCACCAATATGATCACCGCATGAGTCTCAGCGGTTACATATACTCCATATGAGCCTGTTTTATGCTTAAGCAAAATCGAGCTGCGTTCAATTTAACATCCACACATGTAAATCTGTACATTTACTTCCTGTAAGTGTGCAATAAAGCGATTGCGCGTGAACCAGAATGAGGCGAAATGTGCCTTCAGTCGAACGTACACATTATTTGTGATTTAAAATATTGATATGAATATTAAAAAGATCAGCGACCGATCAAATGTGACTGAAGTGCAACAACACGGCGCACAACTGTAAATGTGAATCCACTGAGGAAATAGAACTCCTGTTAAGAAAGACACGAAATTACCACATCATTATACGGCCTGCTGAACTGGACGACAACAACGACGACAAAAAAATAAAAAATCTAATAAATAGTCGCCGTGATTTCATGCTTTTACTGTATCACCCAAATCAGCGGCAGCCTCCCATGGAGAACTTCTGGCAGGAAGGCTGGTATTCTCACCAGGGACTCATTACTTAATAATCTCACGCTGCAGGTGCTCTGGTAGAGGTCAACAGTCTGCTACAGTTGCTGTTCCTGTCTGCCTCCACCTATGGAGCAAGAGACGTCTGCCAAATGTTTCAGTGAGCCATCACTCCTTCCCTGACGCTGTCTGCTCTGGTCTGATCCAAACGAACCTCCAAGCCAAGTCCATTAGATATAATATAAATCTTATAAATATATATTTATATATACTGTGGTGGCTCAATTATCTGGAAATAACATTTGCTCCGTCCCATACAAGAGAGGCATCTAAATTCCACTTACAGCATGATTTTGTTTTGCGGAGAATGGCATACTTTCCCAAATTAGGTTAAACGACAAGAGCAATCAGCTGTGCGACCAGGATGCACAGATTTAGTTTTAAAGTAGATGAATGTTATGGTATCTAATCCGACACTAATGCTCTGACCTCTGCGCTCCTGCACAAAGCCATCCAAAAGGAGAGCGCTGGTAGGATGCGGCGGCCGATTACGGGCGCACGCTGAGGGGAAATGTCCCACGGTTTGGAAAGGGACAGAAAACAGCACAAGATGTGCAAAATGACACAGTCGTTTTCTCGTCTCGGAGAAAACGCTTTGACCCGCCGCTCGGACCGTATGGACGGACGGCCTCAAAGACATGTGTCAACCGTAGGATGACGGAGGAAAATAAAGAGAAACACGCCTGTGCCTTTGGTCGTGACTTATGGACAGCTGTTTCAGTCATTCAGCGCATGGGCATGAATGGAAAATGTAAACAGCACTATCACTTCCAAAAGACAGCAATTACCTCCCTCTCTTGTGGAAACGGTGGACCAGTGTGCTTGCCAAGCAGAGATGAGACAGATGATCTTTTCTACTGTTTTGACAGGTTATATCCGTGTCATTTTAAAGAGCCTGGGCAGCTGCAGTCGACTTACATTGTTTCATTTTTTTTTTTTTTAGCAAGTGAAGAACTGAAAGTGTGTCTGAACCACAATTACAGACGCGCATTCATCCGCTATCCCATGATCTGACGTCCTGACAGCTGACGAATGTAAAGTGACAGTGGCCGAGATAGAGGTTTGTATTATTTTACATTATTTTTCTCCTGTTTCGCAGAAGGACAGCCTCTCTAAACGCTCTTCTTACCCAACGGCCAACTGGTGGGCGTCGTGTTTACCCCGAACTTCTCTAGTTTCATTTGACTTCCGGCTTTAGGATCACATGTCCGACTGGTCTCATGATTGCAGGCATATGCGCTTGTGGTTAAATGACACGTCCAGTAACGCAGGGGAGTCTTTCTCTGCCACCGTCGCCATCGTGCTTGCTCCGGGGGTTTCAGGCTGCTGTAAAGCATCCTGCGACAACTTGGATTATTATCGTGAAACGTTAATAAAAGTGAATTGGATTGAATAGAATAAAGCCCCATGCTGCTGCATGCAGGCTGTCAGAGGAAGGGGAAGCATTAAATTCGCTTTTAGAGGGACCTTATGAGCCCGAAATCTGTTACATAAAACTGATAATTGCATCTGTGTAAAGGACATTTGCATAAACATTATCTTTACATTTGAAACATTTGAAAGCTAAACAATAAATGTAAAAAATAATTAAAGATTCCTCAGATGTTATAATTAGTCAATATAATTATGTAGCCAGACAGAGGAGGAGATTCAACACGGGATGAACGGCCTGGTAGTAAAGTCAAAGTTTTGTCATATCTCTCACGGCTTCTTTTCCGCGATGTTTCTTCAGCATCAATGATCCACCCGGTTCCTTTTATCAGCGGTATTGATGCGGCACATCCGACTGTTTAGTGAGAAATGATTCCTTTTAGATTAAGTCTTTTAATGGCTTTTCCCTCCACTCCATCATCTCGTGATGCTCGGTCGGCCGCTGCATCTGGGCCCTTTCACCTTTATTGGGACTTTTGTCCCCTCTTATCTCCTTGACATATGAAGCGGGTATCTCGTGTGGCGCGGTGTCAGCCGCCCACATCCCCAGGTGAGGCATGGAGGCAAATGTCTCCAGGAGAAAGAGGAGCTATTTTACAAAAGTGAGACAATCCGAAGGCGGTCGATCGAGACCGCCGCCTCTTGCCGGATGGCCGGCTCTGTGTGAGAGATTACACAGGCCTCCTCATCAGCTGCAGATCCATGTATTTACCAACGGTGTCGACTCACTAAATAAAATAACCGCATAAATAACCAATGAGCTAAATGTATGAATGAATAATCTGCGGTGCATAATTCATTCGAAGGGAACACATCTGGAGACGGAGCAGTTGCAATCTCCTGCTTCCTCCCAGGGCTTGTTCGAGTTTCGTCATCCCTGCTCTCCAACTGTATGTCTCATACACATGCGCATCTGTCGGACGACTTCCAAGACAGCAGGGGAGGAAACCAATAGATGCCCCAGATGCTTTACATTCGCATTATCTGAACGGAGCACGGCGTATAAAAATAGCGCATAAAAGAAAATCGAATTAGAATGCTTACGCCGCGGCCCTAAAATATTTTATGAGAACAAATGCCGGACCATTATGCCATTACACATGACAACATCATACGGCCTCCTTAGGAAACCATAGAATCGACATGGCGTTTGTCACCGACTTCAGCTTATTTTCCTGTACAGGTGCATACGGCTAATAAGGCTTAATGTGGTGTTAGGCGTGGATTAAAATCTGAGACCCACCTTGAATTGGAGGATTTCTTAAGGTGATTATTTATTAATCCAGGGGAACCCACTGCAATGCCCAGGGATGAACCCGTGCCTGACTCTGAACTCACTCATAACCCCGTGCCAGCTACTATAGAACAGTACGCTGGGAGGACTTGGCGCCGCATTAATAAACCGAGCCCACTGTGGTGTTATTTTAATATTAAGGAAGCGGAGAGCATTGATCAGTGCTATTTTGAGAAGACACAATTACGTAATTTTTAGTGCTGCTTGTGCTGCTCTGGCACTAAATCAACATCGTTTGTGCATGCACAGAAGAGTTTATTGCACAGCCCCATCGTACTTGCCGATGGGAGTCGGGCCGGCATTTCACTGTCCCATATGCCGCGTGAGCGTACCCACTACTTGGCTTACAAATGACTGCGCTGGAAGCTCGAAAATCCCCAGGTTGTCCTTTTTGGCGTCTGCGCCCTTCAACTCCTAAACCCACGCAGGAAAGAGCCGGCCTACAATGACAACACCGAGCTTAGCACATCGTTACGGCGCGCGATGAATATTTTAGCACGCCACAGTCAGCAAGGGGGACATTTTCCTTTTAACTGGCGCTCCCCATCTTCGTTTTAGATCCGCCGTAATGTGCCACCGAATCCCAAAGTCCTAATCTTCGTCTGCCACTCTGTGTCAATGCCATTCATAATAGATAGAACTCAGACATTCACATTAACATTAATGGCAATGTGTAATGCGGGGCCAATACATTCCTATAAATTTCCCCAGTCATGGTTGGAGTGGCCCTTACCTCCACCCTGACAAACTTAACTAGTCATCTATCAAGGTAATAGGACAAAATCGAGATTCTGTGCATGCTAGACATAGGGTCACAGAGGGGGATGCACGACTACCCTTGATACCCTCGCCTGCATATGTTGCTTTAAACTTTAGAGAAGGATCGGGGCAAACGGCATCATTCCTCATCCCCCCCCCGCAACAATGTCCTCCACATCCCCTTGAAGTAAATCTAGATGGCTTAGAGTGGTCGTATTTTCCTCAACAATAAATTGAAGTAGACAGTTTGAGAGATGGTCCGGGCTTGAATCTAAGGCTTTGTGAAAGCTTTCCACTCCCGGCTATTCTATGAAGGCTGCTGAGTGGTCAGCCCACATCAAGACATTCTGCATCATTTGCACAGCGGCTACGGCCCCTCCGCAAAACCAATAAGTTGCAGGCGCGGACAAAAGTTGCTAATTGGGTGAGAGCCTCCTGCTGCATCAGCTGGCCACGAGGTAGCCCCTGATAATGATACATGTCTGCCGTCCCCAAAATAGGCCGTCAAACTGCAGAAACACAGGTTGGTCAACAACTTCTGCTCCATGTGACTCCTAGTGCTAAGAATAAGCAGAAACCTTAGCGCATTAACAGTCACCATGAAGTCAGCCAGCCATCAAAGACAGAGTATTAATAGATCAGAACTGTGTCTTCGGCAACGACAACAACAGCAGAAAGTCTGAAATTGCCAGCTGAAAGCCCTATGGCTGTTTTACCTATAAAAATGGAAAAAAAATGATACTAAATAGGAAACCATGAGGACACGACATCACACAAACGGAGAGCAACTTTCTATTTCTTCTAACCCAATTATGATTGAAAGATTTATCATAGTCCTGAAGAAAGGTGCACACTATAATTGATGCCTCTGACGCTGGGGCGTCTCCACCAGAACTCCACTTATGTCTGGTTCGGTATGAAATAACACTATGACTAATGAGGCGGGGAGACAACGGCATTAAAAAACAAACAATAAAAACAGCCTCTGAGCTCACTTTTGTGGAATACTTTCCCTCCCAATAGATTCTGTTATTTCCTGCGTTTTGGGAAATGATGCATTGAGAAATAACAGAAGCGACGATGGGTCATAAATTGTTGGGAGAAGTTATGGGCTTCACACACATGAGGGTGGAATTCTTGACATGCTCGCGTCCAGATGTCTCCAACATTTGTGCATCGTCTTGGCTTTTGCCTAATCTGAAGAGAGCATTTGCCTGACCTACTTATTGGTGCCGTGCAGCTCAACATGCCATGTGTTTTTATAGATTTTTTCGGTGTTTTTTCTTGCCGTTTCCGGCCCATAAAAAGACAAATAGCGACCCTACAATAGAGTGTAGGATCTATTTCTGATCACAGGGAAAAGGAATTCACGCCAAGACAATTAAACTGTACACAAAAGGACACTCTCTCCACCTGTGCCTTTCAGCTCTGATGTCAAGGAACAACAACATTCTTGCTGGTGGCAATCATCCGGTCACCCTACGCTCTACCCACCGTGCATCAATTAAAGATTCTCACACGTTACACATTTCTGATGAGAAGCCATCTTTAGTTTTTTTTTTTTTGCTTTCCTTTAAATATCAATGTCAGATTTAGACTTTACATAAACTCACACGTGTAATCTAACCACAGTTATTGCAATCTGAGGTGTCAAATAAACAAATGGAATACGATATCTCAGTTGATTTATGCACGGACATTGTGTCCATCTAAAATCAAGGTCTTTCAGGAACGTGAATCCCGTCCGCCGCAGTCATTCAGCGGGGCTTAGCCATGTGTGCTGCCAGTCACACCGTTAGTGTGAGTGACCCCGTGACCACGTAGCCCATTCATTAATTGTCTTACAACAAGTCCGTACCACCACCCCCTTTTTTTTTTTTTTTTTTTTTTAACTTTACAAGATCACCGCAGTCCCCTTTCCACAGATCATCAGTTCCTCAGCTGCTGTTTGGCCTTTCCCCAGGCCAGGTCCTCTCAGTCACTGCAACCACCCAGTCAGGCCACGCAACTGCTCAACTGTTGCTGTTTACTCACCCTTTTGCCCTCTTTGCCCGGTTCCCCCGGCCGACCTGGCACTCCAGCCGATCCCTAGGGAAAGGACGTATCACAGTGACTTCGGCACAACACAACATTCGGCGTTGCAGTGGGAGAGCACGACTTCCTGCAAAAACACTGCTGCAGACAGATGCTTGTGCCACATGTTCTCAGCAGACCGGATTATAACCAGCGGGCCTATTTGCACTGATAGGAAGCACGGCATTCGTTTAAATTGCATGAATAGATAGATGTGAGTACTGCTGTAGTTTCCATTCTTACTCATGAACAGCTTCTAGGTGACTTCTCCAATATCCCCTTAATAGGCAATTTTCAGCCTCGGTTGATCAGAGCTCCACTCCATTATTCTACAAAGTATCCTGATAAGAAACTATTAGTAAGTTAATCGAGGTATATGCTGAGTTGTGATTTTGTTTTCAAGTTCTTCTGCGCGGATATGCTTTGTAATTGCTTGTCGAACCTAATAGTCGTTCCTGATTGAGAGCGAGAACACGTTATGCGCACTTTGTCCAACAAGGAAAGCAAATGAATATAAGATTCTAGCCTTAAAGGAACGTGATCGGTGCTTTACCTTCTCTCCTTTGTCACCTGCAGGGCCCTGAGAAAAACGGCAGGAGAAGGATTACTGTGTTTACAAGAAAATGAAAGGACAAATTCAGAAATAACCGAGTGAAATTATTAGAATTACCCGATCTCCTTTGAGACATTCGTTGTCCGCCTGAAAATCAAACAAATAAAAGCACATTTCATTATGGAGACAAGACACACATGACTCAAACCGTATAACAATAGACGCTCACTCAATATGGGCGTGCAACACAACTGGTCATAATTATCCTTGACCGCGACGACCCCCCGGAGAAGTTAGGGCATGACTATTGCAACTCTCCCGACACCCTGCTGGCCGCTGTCAGGAAAGGGCAGACAGAGTCGTCTGTCCACCGGGCCACAAGGCCACATACGTTATCTCAGCTTTCAAGCACAAGCCAAATAATTGGTGTCCCCTTTCAATTGGCATCCAAAAGTCAAAGTCCGTTGACTTTTCTTGCAGAAATCGACAACTTTCATGTTAGATGCCAAATCACAAAAGGAAAGAAAACAGCTAACAAGGAGGCTGACAACCCAACAATTTCTGCAGCTGTAGCTAGAAAAGGAGAGTCAGAGCTCTGACCTGTGACACCCTAAATAAAACATGACTCCAACTCCCTGCAATTGCTTTTGCCAATATATTAATTATTCATGTACAATGGTACAATGGTCTTTGGTTGGTTTTTGAGCACTGAGTCTTGACCTTGGGTAACAAGCAGTGCAATGCAAATCCACTGGCAGCAAGTCTGCACTACTTTAACAACTTCCTGCCATCATTTCCTTCTTCACACTCGCCGACCAATTTACTGGCATAATGCGGGAAAGTTTGCTGAGACCATGTTTGCTTGTCAGGGAAAAAGATTGTTACTTAGCGTGTCCTTATAAAAGCATTAGAGACGGGCTAATGAATGGTGGCAGTGTTCTGGGGGTATCGTAAGCACTTTGGTGACATAAAAGGGGCAAGCCAGAAGCAGAGGGATGCCGTTTTTGTATCACTCCAGAGCTGATTAAAACTGGCAGGCTGATCCCCTCATGATGTGCACATAATTAGCTAACCACCCGCAGTATACCTTTAATCTGCAGCAGCCGTCAACTCCCTGGCTGCAGTGCGCCGAGCGTGTTTGTGTGTGTGTGTGTGTGTGTGTATCTGCATTTGTGTCCACACATTCGCAGCATGCGTTGATGCGTGACTATGGGCCCGGATCTGTGAGTACATATATCTGCTGCCTGCTGACATGTGTAACTTCAATTTGTGTTTGCACAGGAATCTGTACGTTCGTGGGTTATGTTCTCTGTCCGCTGGATTTTACAGGACTAGAGAAAATGTACAGCCGGTCCAATTATGAGATCGAAAATACATAAAGCGCGGTGTGGTCCCTCCTGGGTACCTATACAAGCAAGCAAGTCTGCAGGGACAGCCACCAACCCAATAAGTGTATGTCTCTCCCATGTAGGATGCAGCCAGTGACTAGCTGTCAACCTCCACCCTCAAACCCAAGCCTCGGAGCGTCATTCTTCTCTGCCTGGCTGCTCATCCCTATCCTTTTTGGCCCAAGTGAGGATGCCCACTGAGCCCTGTCTATGCGCTCCTTGTTTGACCCATTCCCAGGCGATGGTAATGTGACACAGAGAAAGCCTCACTTTCCGTCTCGGTGGGCCAGATGTTTTAACACCGTGTGCCATGTCTGCTCAGCCAAAAAGGCTGTGATATTTACAAAGCCCAGTCGATCCATTTTAGGTCGTTCCCTCATGAGTACATTTTTGAGGTCTTTTTGGATGTCAGTATAATGAGATGTAAATAAAACGGTGTGAACTTACAGGCAGCCCCGGCGTTCCCGGAAGACCCACATTACCCTGCAAAGAAAGATAAAAATCAGTGAAACCTATCCAATAAATTTTCTTGTTTTCCGACTATCAGGCCAGCCATCATTTTACCTTTTCAATAAAACATTTTTAAGTTACGGTTATACAACAGGGACTTACGTTGACTCTCCAATGTGTAGGAGAGCTTTAGGAATTACAACCATGTTTATAGACAGTCCACTATTTTCAAGGACTCAAAAGAGATGCACAATTGACAGGTAAATAGTATAGCATTTGCATTTGGAAACTGTTGCTGTGAACCAACAACATGCGTTCAAAGGAGCACCCAGTAAAAGAGAAAGATTCCATCCTTAGGCTGCAAAACGGAACAAATCCATCAGAGAGATTGCCGCGTGATGCATGACCATGCACCGCTTCAAATGGCACTGGGTCACTAGTGTTTATTGATGATGTGACAGAGGACAGAAGCAGCCGGATGAATTCTTGATGAAGTGTATAGGGACATACTGTCTGCTCGGATTCAGCCGAATGAAACAAAGATGATTGGACGGCGTTTCACAGCACAGGTGGATAATGACCCAAAACACACTGTGAAAACAATCCGGGAGTTTTTGAAGTTGCAGATGTGGGACATTTTCCAACGGGTGAGTCTGTTAACTGAACTCAACCCAAGACAGAGGACGCATTTCAACTGCTGAAGACAAAAGTGAAGGCAGAAACAGAAACAGAAACTAAAGACAGCTGCAGTAAAGGCCTGGCAAAGCATGACAAAAGAGGATCCCCAGAGGGGTCCATGGCCAGTTTGACTGTCTATAAAAATGGTTGTAAGTGCTACATCTGTCGCAGAGTTACGACGTGAATAATTTCAAAGAGAGTCTGCACTTTGAACCCACATTCATTATATAACTGTAAGTTCAGTGATAAAATAAAAATTGTGCCCGTGTCGGATCATATATGGACCTGAGTGCATGTGTTAACAGAAGGTCAGGTAAAATAAGACAGAGCACGCATGGCAGTAATATTTTAACATACATATATATTTATATATATGTGCTCTGCAGAAGACCACTGACAGTATTTACAGTACGTCATGAAATGAAGCATGTCTGACCACTCTAGCGCTGTCAGACAACTGGCAGGTGGGCTGGTGCTATTAAATGTGACAGGACCTAAAATAAACACAGCCACGCCATATCATGTGAAAGCTCGGCCGCATTAACAATGGACAGGTATGATAACATTGTTTGGTGGCTGTGACACACGGGCAGGCGCAAAAAGTCACGCGTGGAAAGACGTAGATGTCTTTAGACGCCGGCATAACCCAATGTAAGCAATGATCTCATGCGCTTTTTACCGCCTGCCTTGTTTTGTTTTTGTCTTTTAAGATAAAGCTTGTGCATCGCCGTCTGGCATTTTCCATGCCGCTCTAAACCCCTCTCAACCACAATCCCAGCAGCACTTCATAAAGCACGTTGGACTTTACAACTGGTAATTTCCTTTTATCAGATGTGGATGAAAGAGGGAAAAAGAAGGGGTGCTTCAGATCCATTTTGCTGTCTAAATGAATGTCACAGTGAAAATATGCCTGCTATGGGATATTCAGGGGACTCATTACTTTATGCTTCCAAATCTGCCTCCCTCTGTCAGTTTCAATACAAACAAACGTTCCCTCCACAGCCACTTCCAGCCCTCCACCAACTCTCCCATCCGGAAAATAGGATAAAATACCCTGTGATTCTCTGTTGTCTTCACAGAAACACGCAGACCTCATTATAACTTCAAGGCTGGCAGACAGTGCATTGCACCTACAATTATGCGGTGGGTTCTACCAAAAGACAACAACATGAAAAAAAAAGAAGAAGAAGGAGAAGATGAAGAGGAAGAGGAAGAAGAAGACCCAATAAAGGAGGAGGGGAAAAGCAGGAGGTATGGCAACTAATTACAGGAAGGAAAAATAAAACCTGTTCCGTCTCATACATGCAAAATAATAAAGTGGGATAAAAAGAAAATGACAACTTTATGAAAAATACCAATATATTCCACATTGCAACAAGAGTTAATCTAATTCATGTCACTGATGTCAGTGAACAGATTATAAAGGGGTTTGCGGGTGAGAACAAGGCATCTGACTCCTCTGCTGCTGTACTTCCATCTTGTCTTAAAACCATATAAAAGGAGAGTCATAATATTTAAAACCAAACGTCATATATATATCCCAAACCCTGAACCTTTGCTGTAGGCTTTACTGTCATGAAACAGCTGTTTACAAAGGAAAAGATAAAGGGATTATGCCCATTACAAACACATCTCCCTATGAATATACCAACAAAATGAGAGGGATATTTTCCCTCTCTCGCGTGCTTGGATAAAAGCTCCTCTATATGACCATCAATAAGGTAAGTTATGACAGCTATAACAATCATCTTTAGCTGGCCATGGTTGGAGAAGCAATCATAGCAGCACTTCAAACAGATGGGCGAAAACATTATCGAGACTGGGATTACAGCTCATGAAAGTCAAACAGATTCCCTGAAGTATTTTTATTTATTTTTTTATGAGTGAAAGAAAAAAAAAAACTATCTCAGTGTTATTCTATCAAGCCGAGTATGCAGACTCACTCACTTTGGCTCCCTTGGGACCAACTGGACCAACTGGCCCTGGGTCACCTTTCAAACCCTGAGAACAAAAACAATATACAATAAAGTGAGGCCTTTAAGTGAGAATAACGAGTTAAAGTAAATAGTTTAAAAAAAAATAATAACCCAACGCGTGTTACTGTGAGTCAGTACACATAAGAGAAAAGAATCACATGCAGGTGTGAGACTCTCATGCCCGTCATAAACCAGTCAGTGGTTATGTATACCATTCAACACTACTACTGGACACCAATACTGGTAATTGGGCCAATCCATTCTTGGATTAAGAGTGTGATTGTTTCTCTCTAGTTAGGATAAAAACATTCTTACAGTGCATGTTTTACTTACATGGGGTAAAAATTAGGGGATGTAAGAGAGAAACTGTGTGGGAAGCAGCTTATGTCCATCTTGTTTTTCTTGGATTCTACCTTGTTCATTTGAATGAATTAATTTCTGACAACAGAGTTTGGAATAAAACATCTTCTTGATCTTCCTCCTTTGCACATGTCAAAATAAGATTTGGAACACATGGGCCTTCGGAGAGTGTCTTGTGGTTCCTGGAAACAGGATGCGGTTAGTGGGGGCGTTTGGGTCCTATGGGTTGAGGGGTCTCTGTGGATCAGGTTTGTTCCAGTGCATCCTAGAGTTACTTGATCAGTTTGGGACCTAGTGAATTTGGAGGCCAGGTCAACACCTTTTTTTGAGTTGTTCCTAAGCCATTTTTGTGTGTGTGTCATTGCTATAGAGTGGGGGTTTCTGGTTTGGTCTAGGTGGAACATGTCTAAGAAACATCCACATGAACGCCAGGTTACTTCTCCTGTCAGTGGTTTTAATGTTGTGGCTGATTGGTGCACCATATTAGATAATTTTATTAACATGGAGTCAGAATCATTTTAATCAAGTCAAAGACATGTTCGCGTGAAAGAAGCCGTTTGTAAAGAGCAGGTACTGTCAATCAGGAGACACTCTGTGCGGCAAAACCGTGCTGAGAGATTCGCAATCAGCTGCTTACACTGCATCTGTCCTCAATCCCTTCCTCTGTATTTCCTTTTCCCACTCAGATTTAGCAAGGGCAGTGCTTGTCATTGCCTCTGCACCTTGAAGCGGAGAACCTGGGGGTGGGACGCGAGCTCAGGGCAAAGTCAAGCCTCTGGGTGGTGAAATTTGAAAGTAGAAGGACAGCGCGGATAAAGAGCGATAACTGATGAATGAGGCTTGACACATATTGACAGGCTAAATTTGCACCAAGCCTTGTTAGGTGTGACATATTTGGGCCAGTAGCGCCAACTCTTTGAAATAGGTTAGGGAGGGGGAACAGAAAAGATGGGGGAGCGTGAGCGGCCGGTAAAATGACTCAGAAATACAATCATTTGTCATGGTTAAATTTAGAGTCAGAAAGGCTATTAATAGTGAATTATATATCTGCAGAGGATGATTACCTACCCTTATCATATTAAGTCTTGCTGCAAGAGACGTGACTAATTGATTGCGTACCCTCCGCAAGCCTACCACTCAGAAAACAGGAGCTACGGTAATAGTGGTGCACAGCGATTGCCTGCATGGTAATGCCAGCTACAGTAACAGAGCATCACCACAGGCTTCTCACATAGTGACTAGATTTTATCCGATTGTAGGAATTTATGTCATCCAAGCCCACACACACTGCCAAACGCTGCACATCTGAACCCAGTTCTTTATTTAAATCAGCCCTACGACTTTGCTCTGGCAATCTAACACAAGGGGATCCAGATGCAAATTTCCCTCTCAGGTATCACTATAAAGCTGTGGCACGAATGAAGGAGCATCAGAGTACGAAGCTTATCTGATAACAAGGACGTAAACAACTTCAGCGTCTGCCGATTACAGAAGAGTGTTTGATTAATCAATGAATTTTGCCACCATTTTCACAATAAGGAGCTCTTGTGTCGTTATTATGAAGATAATGGTCCTGCAATAATTATTTTCTTGTTGTAGTGATCTTGTTTTGACAATGAAACCATTGGGCTGAAGTATGCAGCTATTTTCAGCTTCGTGCTTGCGAGTTAAGGGGGAAACTCATTTCTAAAATGACATTTTAGGACTGACTATTGACTTGACAAAAATGGTTTGTATCCATGGGTAAACATGGCCATCACCCATAGACTTCCTGAAGGGCAGTTCTGAAGCTCAGTATGGCGGCTCTGGTCGTCGCCATCTTGGCAGTGCCTGACTCGGCCTCACTCTTGGTTTATCCAAAAATGAGAATTTTGTCATCTTATTTCAACCCTGAAGGTTGCTGCTCATTTAAATCTGAATTTATTTCACGTATTGTTACAAACAAACCAGATTTATCACTTTTTGCTTGAAAGTGTTATTAGGACGTGTAAAGTTAGGACCATGGTTTTGCATTTGCTAATAAGTTCGCTTTACAGGACATCTGTCATACTGGTAATCAAAGACTGATTACCCCTCGATAAAATACAAATCTTCACCCAATTGCACAAAATATTGGAGACATGGATCAATTATTTTTATCAGTTGCCTGAAGCTGCAGACTAACTGTGACTGTTTTGTCAATTGCTCGCTGCTCGCTCCACTAAGTAGCCTTTAACAAACCATTAACACACACTCCTGGAGAATGTTATCGCACTGCTTTTCACCAGAGGACGAGTCCTCAGCCAATATTCACACTGAAGCCCCCTGCCACAAAGTCATGAAAACCCAGTACCTTTCTATTACAGAATACTGGCATGTTCTATGACTTTTATTTAACTGCATTGTTTCATTTTCACATTTGTATTATAACATTGTATTTTATAAGCTTATAATCCACTGGAATTAAAGGTAGTTTTTAATAAAAAATGACTGCAAGTGACCTGACAACCAGTAACATTTCTCAAAACAGCAAATTCAGTAAAAGTAAGCTTAAATTTTGGGCCTTCTCCTTGATATGGATAAAATGAATGCATCCACTATATATGTAAATCCCAAATAACCTGATCTGCATACGGTTGTCATATTTAAGGTGAGACCACTAACTTATTCTTTTATTAAGTAGGGTTCATGCAGTCATGAATATTTAGGCAGCGTTTTACACCGCTGTTAAAAAATGAACATCCTTTCCCCTGCATCCTCTCCTGCAGACTGTAGACACAAGACAATATGTTTACAAAAGAGCTGACAGGGAACTGCCATAACTCAAACTGAATAATACAACTGGGATAAGCTTTTGCAAGGTGGTGAGTTATTTTACCAGTGGCACAACATGTCCTTATCAGAAATTCAGGTCAGACAGAAGCTCAGTCAGCCAACGAGTCACTCTCTCACCGTATATTGAATGACAGTCGCTCTCCCCCCGTTTTACAGTCAGTTTAAGCTTTGCAGCTGCTGTAGCTAATCTGTGCGCCCCCACCGAAAAAAAAAAAATGTTTTCTGCTGGTTAATATTCTAATCACAACAATTAACAAAGCACTTTTGCAATTAAGAATTCAAATTTATTACAAAATGCAAACTGATTTTTTGCATCCGATTTTTGTCCAAGTTAGAACCAGTGCTGAAAAACATTCACTGTGGAAACGCACAACATCTTGACTCGCCTGTTGTCTGCCTAATATAGATAAAAAACAACAACCGGAGCAATTAAAAGTTTGCTTCGCGCGCTCCATTTTGGCTCGGTTCATTGTCAGCCTCGCAAATATTGCATTAAACTTTATTTATAGACAGGCAAAATGAACACAACAATTAACAGTTAACAACTTTTTCACTCTAATTGTCACATTTTCCTGCAGCCATTACTGGACGCAGAGCTTTCTGAGCACATTTCAGAATAGATGCTTTGAATATGTTAAGGCTATGAACAATTACGTGTCCAAAAAAAAAAGAGAAAGAAAAGAAACTAAAGAAACTAAATGCCAGGGTTATTTTGAAATGCTTTTATGTGACTGTTTCGGTGACATTATTCACATTATGTAAATTTGCGATAATTGCAGTTTATAAAGGAAGATGTTCTGCGTCAGTCAGCCATCTCCTTCCGAATATCAGAAATTTGGAAGAAAAATATTACTGTGCACATAGTCTTACAAGGATGTGACACAATTCAGAATCAAGGATACATTCAAGCACGCATGCAGTAATGTGATTTGCAAAAACTATGCAGTACTTACTACATACCAAGGATAACACAGTTCTTACAATTAAAATGAGTGAATGTGCTTGTTAACCAAGCAGCGACACAGATGTTTTTATAAACCATACAGTTTTAAACAGTCTCACCAGACCGAAACTAAATTATTCTATTACGCTATATGTCCACAAGTGTCAAAAAGGTCTCTGAAGAAGGAAACAACTAATGACACCTTAAGGGAGGCATAGTCACCATAGCCTAGTTAAGATGCTGCAGTTATATCTAATGAACTCGGCTGCGCGCCCGTAGCCCCAATTCAGGTGCACAATGACATGGAGGTGGCTAGAGGGAGGCTGAGTGTGTTGTTAGCTCCTGCTGCAAGCTGTGGGCTTTGTTGCGTTTACAGGGGAGGATGAAGGAGAGCGCAGGGGTTTTGACTAGGCCGGCGCCGGTTGTGGCGGCAGTTGCTCCTGCAGGACGGGGTCAGAACACTGTGGGGAGCTGTGTACACTCGCCTGCTAATTACACACACCACTGTGTCTCGTCACTCCTGTGGCGGTGGGGCCACAAGACAATCTGGCAGCTCCCCAGCATAACACGACTAAGGCAAGCAAATAAACAATGCCGGAGAAGTAGGGATGAGCAAGTGCAGTCTAATTATGTTTACTTATTCCTTTTGCCAACCGGAGCAGATGCAGGTCAGTTCCCTAGACTGACAAGAAGGCAGAGTGAAGTTTTAGGTACTGGATCACCTCAAACTGGGTTTGGCCAAGCGGGGAGTTGCTACTGTAGATGTGTATTTGAAAGATTTGGGTTGTAAAATGCCTTATACTGAATGATAGGCCTCTAAGGTTGCGTGGAACAGGATCTGTAAGTAACACAGATATCTTGAGTGGCGGCCTACAAATGCCAGGGAGGTTACAGCAGGAAATGCCTTTTGTGAGTTTCCATTTGCTCAGCGATACACCAGCACATACGGCACGGCATACGACGAATCACTCTGACACCGAGCGCTGGAAAACACATCTCATTAGCATGCGCTCTTTGAATAAATCCAGTTAAGCAACGTAACCTAAACTACGGCCCATTGTGTGAGGATATCGGAGCACACCGTCCCCTAGGATCCTCCAGTGCGGAGGGTATCATGTTCTATGTGTGTGCGTGTTTTTTTCTTTTTTTTTTCTTTGACACTTCACTCTTCGGCTGAACATCTCGTATCCACGAATGTAACTTGAATTCCAAGATAACGCGGCGCGCACTCCTTTCGGTCCCATAGGAGGCGTATCTGCAAAACGATACTAGATCACATGCTCATACGTAGAATTCTGGCTTCTCAGGTGTCTACTCGAGCTTTAAATAACACACCGGCTTTAAAAACGGAATATGAGCTAATTGCAGTAAAAGGGCCGATCGGGTAGTAGCCACAGTAGTAGATGCAGGAAATAGGTTAAATAATCAAGAGTTTGTTTGAGTAACAAAAAAGTTGTTTTCACCTGCTAAATAAAACCAATTTACTGAAATAAAGTTGAATAATATATTGGGAGAATCAGTTAAAGACATACTGAAATACTGAGTTTGAGGAATTGAAGCAACTGACACAAAAACCTTTTGATCACAGCTATAATTAGAATCATATCTATGTTATATACAGTACCAGCTATACATCCGACTACAGGATCCCCTTGCTGTCTAGTTACTGCAAATAATGTCTGTGGGACTTTTAAGTCTCTTAGGACTGATGACTGTAAGTGATTAACTGGTAAGAAGGGTCAGCCTTACTACAGTCTTATTTAGTCGATGAGGCTCAGCTTCATCCACTCACCCACAGAGACACTGGGGACACTGGTTTTAACCCATTAAGCCTGCGCCGCTCGATGCTTACTGATGAGACGAGGGAATAGGTTACATTCATATCTTTAATTCCCATGTCCTCCTGAAATCATATTAATCTAAATCAAATGCAAGGGTTAGGTCAATAATTCAAATGAATCACAGAAATAGCACGACTGCGGAAAAGAATAATAATGAACACCCCATCACGGGATGATTTATACCGTAATTTCTTTAGCGGGTGGGAGGGGGTGTTTCCGTGGGCTTTTTGAAAGATGCGTTCAAGGTAAATGTATTGCATTAGTTGTTAGAAATGGCTGAAACTTCACCAAATCTGGCATCAACTCTCAATCAAACCCTTAAATGTATGTAAACATGCCCCATATCTATTTATTATTAGCAGTTATCTGAAAAAAAAGTACCTGCTGAAAGCACTGATTCAAAAAGAAAAAAAAAAAAAACATCACCATTTCTTAACGTGTCTTTGTTTCAGATCTATCAAAGATGAAATATAAAACCCTGAAGGGCAACGCATGACATGTGAGCATGACCAAAGAAAGCCTGACCGCCTGGGGAGACACACAGATCAAAAACAACTTTTCTAGGAAAACATATTTGTGTGCCACTGAACTGATGGCAGGGTACTACTGGAAAATGAAAATCTGAGTTTATATATATCTGTACTCACAGTCTGACGTAAGACTGAGTATCTGTTTTCCTGCTGCAAAATGTTCACTGTAAGACCACTAACAACAACACACCCAAACGGAGAACAGGGGAGCAGTAGAGCCACTCAGTGGACCCCTACTGGTCCAATTCTGCAACAATATATAGCATTAAAAACACAGACATAGTCACTGGGTCTTAAAAGTGCAGCTAATGGGAAACTAATGGAATACCGCTGATGGTCATTAGTTGCTAGCTCCAAAAATAAATCTGTGGCTCCCTTTTTCTGCAAAACCGACACAACGTAATGAGCTGAATCAACGTTTTGCTGGTCAGTGAGTGTGGATGAGATCATTTGAAATTGAAGCCAAAGCTTCAAAGCTCAGTTGCATGAACCAGTGACTGACGTCACAGTGGCCGCATCACTGTTTTGGTGCATTCCATTTAGCTCGGAGATCAGAAGTCAGACCTAGGAATGACGTCACATCCAAGTTATCGGCTTTCCAGAAGTCAGAAAGTGCACGGAAGTGCTTGCCTTGTCTGAATATACCTTGGTGGAAATGTGATGTGTTCAATGTTCGCATTGATTTTGAGTGTAAAGTGTAATTAAAGTTTTTATTTTAATGAGTTCATTTATTTTTTTAATCTTGATATTAAATAATATTGTTACTATACTGTTAAACTAAATTTAGGCCATTTAATTTACACAAATTGTAAGTCGAACTGACAACTTGATGATAACTAATTAGTTTTTTACTAGAAGTAATTGCAGTGATGAAATCTACAAGACCACATGAGGCAGAAATTTATACAAAATATTCAAAATTGCAGAAAAAAAGTACACTATTAATCACAGTTTCGAGTGGTGTTTAGTTTTTGTTTTTAGCCATTGTTAGCCCGACATGGGTTTGTAGTCCCCATATAACCCATGAAAGACTTGAATTACACTGTAACAGCACTTAAACATAATACTGTCTGTACGACCCATTTAGTGCAGCAAAAAATAATCAGAAGTGCTAATAAACGGAATATTACAGGAGCTTCTAATTACTGTGTACACACGGGGCGGCCATCTTGGTAACTGAACGCGGGCGCAGTGAGGATTCTCCAACTTTCCGAGTAGGAAATCCGGCTTCGGGGGGGCGTTCCAGTTGATACGAGTCACTGGTACCAGTTCTCTTCTAAGCCAGCAACTTACTCATGATCACAAACATAAAGCGATACTGACTGAGCATAAATATAAACTTATTCAAACACCTGGCTAATTCTGACTCGTGCAGCTGCGACTCATGAACATAACCGGCATTCACATGGAATACTCATCCCTGTCAAAGAGCGCTGCAAATTAAGATAAGGTGTAAATTATGAAATGACATCATCTGGTGACTTAGCAAAGGTCTGAGCAGCTGTTTTCCTTGGAAAAGGGTTAGAACCCATCTCAGGCTCTCCACGGAGAACAAGCTTCCAGCTGTTTCCACTTCATAGACCACTGACGACCAGACAACTGGACACCAAACTGACGAGCAGCGCGAAGAAAGAGGACCCATTCACGAGGCGCGTCGTTGCTTCCTCCTGATTGCCGGAGCACCAGCAGCAATCAGCAAATAACGGACACGATCCTGGGAATCACGAGCATTCACCCTCTTCCATTATAGCTCGTGTAATGTTGTGCCTACAAATCAGAGGGCCTTTTATGTGCACAGAGTTAATTTCCAGTTAGGTGGTCTCCTACAGATTTTTATGTAAATAAAGTTGATCATGTCATTCATGTGCAAATGAACGCATGACGTCAACTGGCTTTTCAGGCTGTCAGCAGCTACTTACCTTAGAACAAAGGGGCCCATGCTGGTCGTGGAGGAACAAGCTAATGCCGAGTTTGTACCCTGCCAATTCTGTTGTGGTGTCTTAAATCTTTTTTTTTTGCCTGAACCTGAATTTTTCTTGCAATTGGAGTATCCTTTCAGGATAGGAGTTTCATACAAAGGAATGCAACAAACAGAATCCATTCTGTTTTCTTATTTAATCTTAACTTATTTAATAACTAATTCATTTGTGTTTTGCAGATGTCACCAGCAATCACACCGTCAGCTTAATATTAATTAATGCATATAACCTTGAGTTGATCCTTTTAAAAAGTACACTCTTGCAGGACACATTTATAGCATATAATTTTTAGAAATGGAGAGGATATTCTACAATCTGATTTCGGTAAATGCTCCTTCGCCTCAGCACGTCATCCTTGCTTCCTTCTCTCTCGTTTTCTCTGTTAGGGCAGATCGCAAGTTCGCAGCCTGCAGGGAGTCTGATTTCTGCGGCAGCTGTTTGTCGACTCGAGGGGGAGATGTCGGTGAAAAGAAGTCCCTTTATTAAGACACTTTAAACTGACCATCTGCACAGCTTTCTGCACATCCGCCGAGATCGCGCCATTGTGGGCAAACAAATGCTGCACGGTATAAAACCACCTTTCATTAACTGACTTTAGAGGAACGAGTGCAAAAACCGCTCGTGGCTAAATCAATCTCGCCAAGATCTGATCTCAGCTTTTAATTAATTTCTAATGCATTAAAAAATATATATTACGTACTAGTGCCTCTTTCTGTGGTTTATATAACATACATAGGTTTAATCACTGCAGACAGATTTTAAAAGCATGCAATAAAATGTAACTGAAAATGACAGAAGAGGTTTAAAGTAATGTGATGAATTAGTGTAGCCCATTAGTATGCCAAGCCTATGGTAGCGCAAGTATCAACTGATTTCACCGCAGAAGGACATTGCAGGCTGGAGTACGCTTAGATGTGCTTCAGATATGACAGGCACCTGAAAACAGCCACACAATAAACTCTGCTGCGCTCCCACCCTCCAGGGCATCACACAGAAAATGAAAAGCCTATAAGAATTGATTCCCTGACGAAACCAGATCTGCTTGATGTGCTATGTATGGAATATATGTCTTCTGGAGATAGTAGTACTTACCTTCTCTCCATCGATTCCCTTTTGCCCTTCTGATCCAAGTTCCCCCTGCAATGACAAGATTGAAAGTTAAAAGGCGATGAAAAGACCTTTGAAAAGTTCAAGTTTAAATATATATATATATATATATATATATATATATATATATATATTTTAATTTTGCACAGAACAGCGAGAGTAGGCAAAAAAAAAACACTCAGATATTAATTACGTAAGTTAATGAATGCATTATTCTTTATTATTATCCTCAGCAGAATGCAAATTTAATAACCGAGGGACTGTGGTAGTGGTGGTAGCATGATATCTATACAATATTGTTCTTAAGTTAAAGCCGTTTAAGGATGTGGGTACGCATACACAAAGATCCCACCAGGAAAACTCTGCGTCCAGCCGCATGCATTAGTTTTGTAAATGCAACTAACTGTACTAATGGAAGATGAAAGTATCCAGAAATTCTCGTCCAGTCCTCACGAGTGCAATAAAGTTAAATCCCAAATGCAAACAGAGATTAGAAGAGGGTAGTCCATACTAAACCACAATTACGACCACTTCAAAAAAAATCCATGTGTGTGTTTTTTTGCTGTTGAGTTCACTGCAGCTTGAGCAAAACCTATAACATGTGCGATTACGTGTCAGTCAATTTCCCCAAATAATTCCCACCGATTCTTCTCAAGCGGCTCAGCCTCTGTTTTCCACGCACTCTGCCAGAAACGAGAGTGTGAGATGTCTTGGGAAGTTGTTGGCTCCGTTATTAGAGTGTAACCTATACAGTTTAATGACCTCAGCTGGCCCATAAAGCTCAAGCAAACTGCCATATTACAGTGTCCAAGGGCAACCATATCATTGCTCTTGTAATATCGACAGCTGCGGGAGATTGTTGTTCTCACAATGAGGCCAAAAGAGTCTGACAAAGTGTGCGCCCCAGCTGAAAGTGCCCTCTGTCATCTGTTCAAAACCGCAAACATGTGGTATGCGTCTAGTGTCGAGTATGACGATAATACACTGACATAATAACACACACACGCATATTCCAATAAAACCGCATAGAAGGGGTCTCATGTGTCTGGAACTATTAAAATACTACAAAGCATGGTAGTGGGCATTGGCATCAATGCTCCCGCTGCTGCTGCAGCAACTGATGTGGACTTTTCATGTGCACTGTTGTGTAATAAAGCAGCTTTTGCTGCCTCCTGATCTTCATCTCAGAGAGCCCAAGTGGAGAAAGCCATGCCATTAAGTGTTATTCCATATTGCACATATCAAGGTTCTTGAGCAAATAAGTCACCCCACAGTGAGCTTAATGTCTGCAGTGGATATAGGTCCAGGATTAAGCCATCTTCCACATCCCGGACTAATCCTATTTACTGCCAATGTATAAACAGCTTCCACAAAGATCTCCACTACAATCGATCCACTGGATGCAATGAAACATTTAGTGGATGTATTTTTTTTTTCTTGCCTTCTCTTTATTTTCCTGAGAACAGAGTCGCTATCCCACGCCCTCTCTTTCTGCTACGAGACGAATCCTGCAGGGCGCTCTCCGTTTAAGACAGAGAGGCATTACAGTAAGTAGTTGTTGCTGGTGAGGGGACATGGCCTCCCTGAGTGAGGGACGCTGCATCGATTCCACATTTGATGGCCAACAATTTTGCTGATGGCAGTATCTCTGAACGTGGTAAGCAAGCAAACAAAAAAAGTGATTCCAGTGTAACATAATTTCGTGGATTTAAAGACCCCACTGAAATGTCCGTGGCCACAGACTGCTTCTGAGCACCACTGCGTTGGCCAAGTGTCGGTGTAGACAATTAAATGTTTCCCCAAATACGCAAGAAATCTGTTTTTCAACCTCCGCTGGAGAGCTTCATCAAGAGCTGCGATTCACATTCAGATCCCGGTCCTCTCGGCACAGACCGCCCAAACATCTAGTAGACGCCGCTAGCGCACTGACAAGGACATGATCCTTTACTGGTTCCCATCCAGGAAGACTGCCAACTATGTCCGGTGGGGCACCCGGCCAAGCTGCTTTGGACTGAACTTGCGTCTCTGTAGCAGCGCTGTCCACCCTGCACCGACCGGGCACCCACTCCTCGGACTAATTTGATTTTGACATCGCTTCGTTTTCCGAGCTGCCGTGATGGGTTCGATACAAAGAAAGCCAATGGCTCAATCCAATAATGTCAGAAAATGTCACAGATTCCATAAATCACCCAACCAAAAGAGTCACCTGCTTTTCACGACGTCGGCCAAATCAATTCCAACCGAAATCAACATTTATTTATTTAAAAAAAAATAAGTTTCCCCTGAGCCGATGTCAATCGAATCTTTAATCACAGCTTCAAAGACAAAGCGACACAAGGGAGTTTTCTTGCTAGTCAGCGAGTGACCTACCTTATGTCCCGGGTTTCCCGCAGGCCCCGAGTCCCCCGAGTCCCCCTGTGACGAAAGCAACGTACAGGACAGTTAGTGAAAGGTCTCTCGTTCACACATTAGTGATTAGTGAATAGCTTTATGAAGGCTCGTCATTTCATCGGCGACCCTGCTCCCACAGCTGTTCCGCAAGTTCCCGCTGACACAGTGGCTCAGCAGCTGCACACCAGGAAACTATTTCGCCAAACAACTGGAAGGTACAGACCTGAACCTTGTTAAGGTTCACTGTGTGAACTTGGGAAAAAAAAAAAAAAAAGATTGAACGGCAAAGAAAACGGCAAGAACGGAAGAAAAGTTTGCTCGTCTTACAGATGTAACTTTACAAGGCAGCACAAAGGAAGACTGAAGAGAGGAAATTAAAAAGAACGGGACTGTCCATAATGCTGTTAAGACAGAGAAGGAGTGTTGTTATTCAACTAATTAAGCAAATGCACAACTTGCTGCAAGCTAAGAATCCAATTAAACCTGATGCCCATTCATGGTCACAACTTCATTACAAGCACCGTTTGTTAGATCTCGATGGGCTTGTCTAAATCTAAGCCATCTCCACACAATGAATCATGAACTCATTATTCTACGCGGCACTCTGCTCGGTCCCAACATGCTCACTTTACTTTTTGTAAGCATATAATATGTAAAAAAAATACAATGCGTTTTAAACATTTGTACGAGATAATGGAAATTCCCAGCCGTCCCGTTTTCATTCAGAACAAATGAACCAAATGCATATGGCGATGCAAGGGTATACATTATCAATTCCTTCATTTACATTTTCTTTTCAGCCACCACTGAGGAAACCCTTTTAAGAAAAACCAATAACGTTCAAACACTGGTGAACATAATAGGAACGAGGGAAGGTTTTTGACAGCTAATCAGAAGTCAATGTCAGTGAAATAATAAACTGTCTTGAATAAAGTTCCTATATTAATTCACTCCAGAGGACACAATGGGTATAAATTGAATTACAGGGTACTAATTGAAAACAGGAGCCATAAGGGCAGGAGAGTTGTAAATGGTGCAAAACAAATTAAGTGTGTTGTTAAATGGAAAGAAGTTTTAATTTCACCATTACGCCTGTGTTGTTTTTTTTCTTCTTCTTCTTCTTCTTCTTCCTCTTGCGTGTACATGCAAGAGCTGTAAATCTAGTAATACCGGGGTTTATGCACAAGGCCATAGAAAATGGATTTCCTTTCAAGTAAGCTGCATTCTTATAACCCACTACTTATCTGTTTAATTTCCTGAGGGATCCTGGATTAATCATAGCAGTTTAATCCCTTTGCACTGCATTAGAATCCTCCATCAAACTCTCACAGTAATGCAGGATAGTACTTTCTGCTAGAGTAACACAGCTGAAGTAATCCCCGCACACTTTCTCAAGAAGCCCTCTCTGCAGGTCACGACGATTTGGCTGCAGTTCTCATTATGGGTGTTTTAAAAACTCTAAATTGCCCAGATGTCTTTGATTAATCTCTGACAAAGTCAAGCTAATTTGTTAATAAGTATACTGAGAATATTTTAATCTGACAAAGAATGAGGTTCTCGTGTTGGTAATTGAAAGCCTCAAGAGATCGCCTTATTAACATTAGCATGTGCTACGACTTTTTTTTCTCCTTTTACCACCTTTAAATGCACTTTAATATCAATCTACAAGAGCACAGCTTCATTTAGTAGTCAGTGCAACCAACTTGGAAACTTAGGGGTCAATATCAATGAAATGTGCTTTAACAGAAGTGCTTCAGATTAATGTGCAACAATGCGAATAAGAAAAACAGACCTACTACACTTGACTCATGATTGTTAACGTTCTAAAATACTGCACAGATGGCTCAAAATAAACCGCTACTTCTTCTACTGTTTAACTCAGTGGCAGCGGCATGTGAACGATAGCAAATCCCACGAGACGAGAGAAACATTTTCACCCGATGATCAGTGACATTCTTGTTGTTTTCTAGTTTCCGCTGCTCTTGCTCCGCTGTCTTACTCCTTTACAAGATCTACGCATTGTATTGAACGGCATGCAGCAACCACAGCTTTGACATAATATCCAATGCAGCTCAGCCTGCATTATCAAATCAAACATACCTCTTAATGTAATGTTAAGTCAAGATGATTTATTTCTAGTTTGTTCTTTTGAAGCCAAAACTACTGCACATCATTCTATCAAAAACAAAAAGCGCAGCTTGTGTTGGACTCCGAATCAGGAACATTAAATTATCTGAATACAGCCCCGCTGCCAGTTTACTCGTGGCTAGAGTGGCACTCGAGCTGCAGTGCCTCTAAGTATGCAGTACTAGCTTTGCTTGTCATTTAAATATCTCCGTGCTCCAGGTTTATTAAATTAACCTCAAATTACTGTACACGTGACTTTGTTTCCACGTTCAAATAAAAAAAAGTCTTTGTTTTTCTGCACCTTTAAGGAAAAATCATTACACAATGTATGCTTGAGAGGATGAAGGAGATGAGAAGGTGGATTAAAAGGAAGAGGAGGTTGAAATGAAGAAGATGAACATCTAAAGAGAGGGGTGGGAAGAACCACAGGTGGGACCAAGCAATTGTTTGTTTTTCAAAAAGAGCTTAGTTTATATATCTGCAAGGGATCTACACATAGCTTGGAAGGTGGCAAGTCAGCTGTGTTGGGTTTCTATGTGTACTTCAGTACAAGTAGGAGGCGGCGTTTTCTGTTTGTGCAGCCACTGATAGATGCATTTCAAATCCAGCTGTTGTGGTATGCGTCACTGCAATATGTAGTTACATTTCAGGGGGTTGCATTACTTGTAATGGATTACTTTACGGCACACTATTCTAGCTATTTAGTCAAGTAAAGGATCTGAATACTTCCTCCCACTGCTTACAGCATTACATGTTATGCCGACGAGACTACTCCTTATATTATTAATCATCTCTGTGACGACCGTGCAGTTACAGTACTGCCAAAAAAAAAAAAAAAATCACTCTTGAGTGCGGAAATCATCATCCAGAATTTTTCCAAATTTTCAAGAACATAAATAAACATTTAAACATGTGATCTGAAAAAAATGGGGATTTTCATCAAATATCTAAAGATGCAGCAAACAAAGCAAGAAGTAGCTGGAAGATACACTGTGATTCTGGTATCATCCACAATGAAAGTACACACCAGTAACTGAAATCTGCTTATAACCAAAACCAAGATTTGTACATAGGTTTGATATTCAAGTTCAGCTAAATTCCAGCTGAGTTTTACAACACTTCTGGTAAACAAAGTGGAACATTTTGTCCACATTTGGTCTAATATTACCATAATAATAATAAAAACACCAAACTTCTGTGTGTTTTTATCAGCTGACTGGAACTGAATGCCTTACAGTCTTGAGTGTGCGGTCCATTTTTTTTCTTAACTTCATTGATTCGGTGTTCGGGCTCGTAATGGGATTTGTTATGAATTTTGATGTTCAGTAAGTAAACAAATGGTGCCAAGTATTGATTTGTTGAAGACCTGAAATTAGATTTCAGGTGTTAACAGTCTGAGCCACTGACTCATGCAGGCGCAAAACTTGGCCTGCAGAAATAGCATCAATAATAGAAAGGCGAATGGCCTCTGATCCTGAAAGGCATGTTTAAATGCTCGTTAGAGACAATATATACTAAGGATTTCCGCTCATGCGTAAAGCGGGCTATGGTCAGAAATATGCATAACAAGTTGACAACATGTCACATGGCCGGCCGTACATATCTTTTGTCGGGTGCATACTCAGTGCCTTAGTACCACTGAATATAGTCATTTACATTAACAACATGTAATTAATCACCAGAACTACCACAGCACTCCAGATTTACATACACAGACACACAACAGCTTGAGAGCTGACCTCTGCTAGCTCAATTAGGAATCATTAGAGGCCAATTAGAAAAAACCTGGAAATCCAATTAGTGCAATCTGTTGTTAAGCACACAGTTTTTAATATAATATTGAAAATGATATTAAGAAACAGGCTGTTCAGCCAAAACATTAAGATCACCAACATTGTGAGGTAGACACTTATGATTTTATTGTGATGTAATTGTGGGAAACATAGGCCATGTACCACCACCTGAACACTGCTGCTGGAAAGGGGACAAGGCACATGTGCCATCAACTTTTTGCCACCGATGTGGACTAAAACAAAACATTCATCAGACCAGTCCACCTTCTTCCATTGATCAGTGATCCCTTTTAGCAGTGGACAGAGGCCAGCTGACTTGCCTGCAGCAACCCCATACAAAACAAAGTGTGAGATCCAGTGTGCCTTGACAACTTTCTGACAGACCGAGCATTAACCTTTTCAACTACGTGAGCCACGGTAGCTCGCCTGTTGGATCGGACCAACCTGGACCAGCCTTCGCTCTACGTGTACATCACCAAGCCTTGGCAGCTCGTGACCCTGTCGTCCGGGAACATCCCACAAGAGCTGCAATTTTGGAAATGCTCTGACCCCGTCGTCTAGCCATGACAATCTGACTCTGGTCAAAGTCGCTGAAATCCTTTCACTAGTATTTCACTTCTGCAAGATATCTACTTTATTGTTTATTGTTTTATTTGGATCCTCATTAGCTACAGCATAACTGTAACTATTCTTCCTGGGGTCCAACAATTGCTGCCTAATAAAACCTACGGACTGAACCTGTCTGACTTCCATGACCAGTGATTACGACCTAATAATAATGTTATGACTTATCATGTATGTCTGGTTTATAAAGTTGTCACACGCACCAACTATATGTTTAAAAACTGTCTTTGTCAAGATCATTCATCATTCCCATTGTTAGAATTGCCAGGGAAGACTGCAGACAAGTATAAATATTAGATTCTTAATAACGCAGAAATCATGTACGGTTACTTTTACACTTTTAGAAAGAAACGCAAAATGCGAAGCCCATCTTAAATACAAAGACCAGTAGTATGTACCTGGTGCTGCTATTATAGGATTACCAGTGTTAATTATAATTTCACTTTTCAGAGCAAGAACAACTCATAATGTAGTTCAGAAAAACAAATAATACCGAAAATTGAAAATTCCAGAGCTGGGAGCTACAGGTATGAATGATTAAACACTCATATGTTGTTCTTCTGCCTCTCAGGAATTACTGTTTTTTCTAACAGCCTTCCTAACCTATCTCAGTCCCACAGCTACCTAATGGTAATTAGGATACTGACCCCCAAAGCCATCTGGTCTTATCAGGCACACAGTACCATCAGCTGTTCATCCCTGTGAATTCCATTCATAGCTGAACACATTCTCCCTTCTCCCCGACTTGTCTTTAAACCTTGTGCAGGCAGCTACAATGGGATTTCATTCTCCGAACGATGTGATTTAGGTAGAGAAAATCAACACTTTCTGTCCGGGTATTTGGCAGCTCCTTGATGTTTTTGTTGTCCTCCAACTGACACGACACCTACAATTTTCCAGAGAGTGCGCTTTTCCTAGTTACACTTTCACCTGTCTATTGAGTTGTCATGGATAAAGGATCCCACTGCCCCTATTTTCTAGCGACTGAACAAATGAATGATTTCTTAATTCGCGCACTACTTCTTGGGAGATTTGGGAGAAAAACTTCACCATGTGAAGGTAATTGTATGGCAGCCTCTCTGAAAGACTTTGACTGGAGGAGCACGAACCTTTGCCAGACACTACAGGGCAGACGTTTGATTGCCGTGAGAGAGATGTGTTCCTCTTCCTCTAACAGTGGAGTATACATTTGTGTCGACATTTAGACCTCGCAGCTGTTCTGGAGAACCAGCAGAGCAGGCCACAAAGAAAACAGCAGGTGAGAGATTCACTAACATTCACTTAACTGCTGTAATTCCATTTAAATATAAACAGAGACATCATAAAAACGTTGCTCATACCTTGTCTCCTTTATCTCCTTTTTGTCCTGGAAGTCCAATCACGCCTGGAAGGCCGGCATCTCCCTGTACACGCACAATTAGCGTGATTAAAAAACACAGACACATTTACAACAAGTCTTTTGTCATACTTAGAATACAAGAAGAACACTAGGCCAGGGAGGTACGGGGTTTGAAGTGAATTTACAGTATTTATCGTAAACAGTGACACTACAAGAAGCCAAACGCAGCTTGAAATACAAAACCTCAAAATGTTAATTTGACTCTCTCTCTGTCACCCACGGGCCAAACTTTAAAATCATAAAAGTGCAGCAGTGCAGGTGTAGAACCGAAAATCTCCTCGGAGCTGTACCATCCGTTCCATCCAAAGACGGCTCGAAGCTTTTGGATTTCAATTTGCATTTTAGTTGAACATAAGAAGAATAGTTTTGCATTTTTCTTTTTCCAAAGCTTTGGAGAATTATACCAGTGCTTATTAATGCTTTCGGTTTTAATATGTCGATACCACCTTTTAGTTGACTTCCCAGGAAAGCACTTTTTGGTATAAATGTCTTTTAACTGGCTGTTTAGTGCCCATAAAGGATGGAGTACACGACGTGTCAAATCATTCCTGGTTCACTTACAATAGGCCCACCACTTACTCAATTAGAGACCCTCGTTGGGTGAAATTGATTGTACCTTTTCAGCTGGACAGTGACATCTGTCAATTGACCGCGGGGCCGGCTGAGACAGCATCTGGGGGATCGGGGCTGTAACCGGGGGAGGGGCGGTCCCATTAAATGTGTTCTTGGCTCCACACTGGATCAATACAGAGAAGCCACCATTTAGAGACACCTCACTTTGTAATGGTTTGCTTCAAGGCAAAAGCAAAAGCAAAAAGAATCCGCAGGAATCGGGCGAACTTCACCCACGGAGACCCGCGCTCTAGGTTAATGCGAGTGGCGCCTTTAAAACTGTGGTAAGTCCTTCTCAAGGTTGTGACAGTTTCCCAGAGAGTAACTGTACACTGACAAGACGGTATGCCCGTGGAGATGTGTAATGGTAAGGGGTCAAAGGTCGTCTCTCCATTTGGAATCACTGTAACATTAGCTTGTATTGATTTTATGGTGATGGAAATTCTGGTTCTAACCGAGGACGCATGACACAAACCCCTTGATAACATAGTTGATCCGTGCAGTCTGTTGCAACAGAACGCATCTCAACACTTTTTTAAGGTAAAAACAATATAGATCATATAATTCATTTAGTCAGTTGCGCAAGACAAAAACGTTTTACCTCTGGCTCCATCAGTTCACAGCAGTTTTCCATCTCGGCCATATATGGGTCACAGTAGATCAGAAATTGTCTCAGTTCGATCTGTGGGAAAGAGCTCACATTAATTGACCATCACAGCACCCTACAATAGTTTCATCATCACATCATGCTCCTCTTTTGACAGGCAACTGCCATCCGAAAAATATAAAATAAAAAAAATCCAGCTTTAACTTCTGCGAGACTTGCATCTTCTAAGCAGAATTGAAATCTATCACTGCGTTCTCAGGTTCTGACTCATTCACACAGACCAGAGAGTCACCAGTTAATCCAACTTAAGCCAAATTCGACTCAGAAGTGTTTTGGGTTGACCAAATGGCCAGGCAGTTCTTGTGTTTCTTTTAGCACTTTGGGGCTTCGTGAGAATGAGGGCAACACATATGACACAATAGAGGATTTCCAAAGATTAGGAAAATATGCCCCCGATGCATGTTTTGAATAACACTCGGAATCACTGGGGCTTTCAAAATCCATTCCAAGAGAAGTTCACGGCTGACAGTAACAAAACTTAATCCCTGCATGACACACTGCAGAGTTAGCTAAGGACAAAGTTAGCTCGGGACGTACATCTACGGGCCGTCCGTCCTCCACCCGCGTAGTGATGAGTGTGCGCCCGCCGGGGTCAATGCCGCCCCTCTCCTCGGCGGACCTCCTTTCTACCAGCTTGCAGTCCATGTAAACGGAGACCATGTTGCTCTGTACAGAAATGCTCAGCTTGTGCCACTGGCGATCGAAGAGGGCGTGCAGGTCACGGCCCCTAAACGAGTAGCGGAGGGTGTTCTTCAGCGAGCCCTGGTAAGAAAACTCCACCACCTTCTTCTCACCGTCGACCACGGCAGACACCTGAGGAGCAGACATTGTACTCATTATATTCCCGCAGAAGACGGAACCTTAACATTAAATCGCACAGCGGAGGGGGGAAGGCCCACCTGACTGCCTCCCGATTGGTCGAAGATCTGCCAAAGATACCAGCGGTCTCTTTTTGTAGTTCTTCTCAGCCGGAATATGGAGACAAGGGAGTACTCACTTGGAAGCCCATTTGGAAATACAGATCTAAAAAAAAAAAACACAAAACATCGGTATAAAATGTATCATCGAAAAACAAACAAAAATCAAAAATTGAAGATGATGGCATCATCTCTCAATACTAAGGTGGAGTAATGAAGGAGCTAATCAACTACAGTGATCAATAAAACATTTGAGTATCCTCCTGCCGCAGAGACATTCGCATAAATAAACCTGCCACACTTGATTCCATTTAGCCTGATGAATTTTATACAGGCTGCCCTGTCATTCAGATAATGAAAGCATACAGTAATGACATTGATCCAACGTCACAGAAGCCAATCTATTACCTCACTGTGATTCCATGTCCCCGCAGTTATAGGGGGTTATAGATGCCTGCAATGCCGCTTTACATTCATGCCAGTGACCTCGAATGCACCATAAAGTCAAACAACACGAGGGGAAAAAAAATAAAAAATTCGTCCGGGCCAAAGGCAAACGCGGAAAATATGGAAAAAAAAAATACAATATCATATTTCAAATCACACCCGCTCTGAGATGAATTACAGCTTATTCACTAACTCATCTCTCAACCCACAACCACACTCTCCCGTTCTAATATTATAGTTAAAAAGAAATGAAACACAACAAAACACAGTATCCTTCAAAATACTATAACCCTATAACTCCAGACACAAATTAGAAGCCAAAAGTGGAAGAGCATAAACATAATAAATCAAAATCAGCAGAAAATAATAATAATGCAATGATAAGGTCATTGAGGAGGCAGAGCACAGCCTGCGGGAGGAGGGGGGAGGTGGAGGGGGAGGGAGAGTTTCCTCAGACAGGTTGGAAATTAGTTTTCATTCCAATATATCATCTCCCATTCTCTCGGAGCTCCGTACTCTCTTCCATTGTGTCCCTCCGAATTCTTTGAGATTTTGGTGTAAACGGTACATGACGAAAATGATAAATACGCCCAAGTTGCAGCCCCCAGAAAAAAAAAAAAAAAAGAAGAAAGGAAAAAAAAAAAATCAAATGCTACTGTGAGCGTCCGAGGACCGGGAAGGGCACTCTTTGCCCGAGGGCTAAAGGACTATTTCAGCCGTGAATTCAATATCAAACGTGTCATTGGCAGCGAATTTTTCATCATCACATCATTTTTTTTTTTTTTTTTTTTTGGAATAAATTCAGCGTGGAATATTTAAGGGCTGCGCACACAGCACCTATTTGTACAAAATGCATTACAAGTTAGTATACGAGGCGAGGAAAGCCAGAAAAGAACAACTCTGCAGAATAAACTGCGCCGGCTGATTTCTTTGAGGGGCCCTGGAGTTCACGCGTTTCGTAACAAAGTCCCACAACTCGTTCTATACTTCTTTTGAAACACGGCCTGTTGATCTCTGAGGCCCCACAGGGTTAAAGTTCTCGACCCCGTGTTGACTGCCCTCTGTGGCTAAGTGGCTAAACCTGGAGCTCAGCGTTGGTTGGTCTCGACGCTGTTTTTCAGATTCTTTGGAAAAACACCCCTCTGCATGGTTGGAGTAGGTGATAATGAGTGAATGAACACGATCTGTATTCATTTATCCCTGCTCCTCCGTGCCACTGCCAGAGGAACTTTTACATATACTCTAAGCTGCGTGATTCTGCCAGCTCTTGGCACATTTAAATACAGCTAATTTGAATTGGTAAATTTGTTTTGGAGGAAATGCTAAAGCCTCCTGGATTACAAGTGTTTGATTAAGTTTTGCAAGTCATCCGACCACACTTTACGGCTGGTTTCTATAGTGGGAGGAACACCGGCCTGGTTCAAATGTAAACGACTGAAACAGCTGCACCAGTGAGGAAGGTTCTCTTAGTGAAGAGTTAATTGTGAATGTCAGCTATATTGTAATATTCTGCGCACCCACAGCAATAGTTTAAAGGGGCACAAGTGATCAAAGAAAGAAAAAAAAAACAACCTTTGGCACATGAGGGATATAATCAGAATTATTTCCATTTTCATAAGAAATGGCCCTGTGCCTTCTGGAAACTATCACCGCTCCCGGAACATGCCTCTGACCGAGCACACCGCTTGGCCGACGCTGCCGCTTGTATAATCAGAGACAATGGTTTGACAGGATGTCACATCAACACTACCGGTCGCGCAGACAACCTCACGGAAGCGACTTTAGTGTCCTGGCTTGTAAGAAATGCTACCCAGGAGCATCCCTCAGGAATGAGACGGAGGAATCGCGTTGCAGCGCTTGAAACAATCAAACTTCAAATGCTAGCCCAGTTGGCTCGCGTCCCCGCCGCCGACGCTCAATCCTCCAGACAGATCAAAGGCGGGCTCCGACATGTCAGTTTACACGCTAAACGCATCATTCATGCCGGCGAGGACTATATCTTCTCCTCAGCGTGAGTCCACTTCTCTGTTTAAATGTACGAGAAGTGACTTGGTTCCCAGCGTGACAGAAGTCTGACAATTAATGAACCAGATCAAGTGTTCGCTTTGGATGTGGCAGAAGGGTATTTTAAGAGACTGGAGGTTATCGTCATTACAGTGTTAGCGAGTATTACTCCGTCCACAAGCTGCAATGTGGAAAGCAGAAGCGGAGCAAAAGAAATTAAATTGCTTTACCAAAAGTGCAACAAAAATGTGTAAGGGTTAGTTTTCAGTGTAAGACTGACGACTTAAACAGCGTCTAACAACGCGGCATATTTCACAGAAAACAGGCTTAAAGATTAATTCAGGGAACTGAACAGATGCCCCAGACAGTACTGACAGCTGCCTTTTTGATCAATTAGCTGACACAGCAATCACAAACCACCGACACACAAACAAACACAAGCCCAGTCACTCGATACTTCCGCCTCGGCCACATGACGAGACGCTGCGGTCGAGGACGTTTCCATTCAATTCCCACTTTAAAATGAGAAGGGATTGCTGTGTTAAAGGATTTGTTAAAGCATTTGTCTCCACACTCACGGCTTCCCAACATTTGTCTTTAAAAGTGAGAGAGGAACAAAGAAGAGGGTTGTGAATGTTCAAGGCTCAGCCGAAAGAGGCAGGGGGTGAGCCTAAATATGAAACGATGAGTGCGCGTTTAGCTTTTTACTTGCTTTTCTTTGCAAAGAAACATCAGTCAGGCGGCCTGTTACCTAGCTACAGATAGGAAATGTTCTGTAAACTTTACTGAACCTGTATAGGAAAACTCTATAGGGAAACTTTAAAGTGGATATTAAACGTATCTTAACGGCAAACGTGACGTGAATCTGACAACATATGAGACCAAGTGGTGACTGCAACGCTGCGTTTTAATACTGTACGAAGGAATGAATGTTGCGTTCTGCGGGGCAATTCGTCACCTCAAAACGCTCCACGAGCGTGTCAGCTGTGATCGATGCGCCATAATTTGTATTGTACCACGGCGCTGGCAGAACACGAGGAAGGTACAGAGAATCAAGCATCCACTGCTGCCTATCCTGCCAGTAAAGTGAGCAATGTTTTAGCGGCTGTGTCGGGGGGCACGGGGGGGCCTCCCGCTTCGTGCAGTCGTCCTCGCTTTCCCTCCTCAGCTGACACGCGGTATCACCTGTCAAAGTACTTAGATAATTGGATATGAGAGGGATCGCGGTCTTGCCACTATAACCAATGACGGTGTCAGCGGCGTCACCGAGAACCAGCGTCTTCTTGCGCTACGGGCCCAGAGCGAGCAAGCGAGTGAATGTATTTTCAGCCGGCTGGCTGAACATGAGGTGGTGGTGGGGGAGGGGGGAGGGGAGGCGCAGATCACAAATCACCTGGCTCAAAGATTCCTTCACCTACCCGGAGAGAGAGTGGCAGTAAATGTTTACAGTTGCATGCCATGTAAAAATACTAAAAATATCCTGCCCTCCTGGAAGAATGACAAAGTGTTCTCTTTCACGGTTACAACCGAAGGACACAAAACAAGGAACATCTCGAGGTACATGTTTTCTTGGGCAGGCGTCGCAGGTCCGCACACGCCTCGGGCCTTTCGTCGGATGATGGGAGTAAGCCTGCCTCCGTACGTGTTGTATCAAATTAAACAGCCCCGTATATCATCACATCAGCATCAGCAGGGTTGCGGGCACAGCAGCGACCGGCGAATAAAGGTCATCAGTAAACGGCACCTCTGTGTGCCATTAATGCAGTTATTTTAATATTCCTGTCTTATTATATGTGCTCAGACATTTTTTTTCCCAATTCCTTTATGTCCTACTTCTCTGCCCTTAGGAGGTTTCTAGAATAAATGCAATATATATTAATTCTGTCCAAATTATTCCCTGTCTAGTAGCACACCTCGCCGCTTGCCCTTATTAGCCAGGGCAGATGAAACCATTGCTCTGAGAAGGGCATATCTGGGTTGCCTCAGTTGAAACGTTACATGCCATTAAGCTGCAGCCGTGCCACTTCTCTTGAAAGTAATCCTCTTCAGCTTCCTGGTTTTGCCACAACACGTAAGCGACCACTTCTCGAACCATGCTCGAACTGTGCGGGAGCAGCCCAAATGGCGCAGAATATGAAACGCAAGCGTGCGCGCTACTTACTTTGTCGGCTTAATGAGCGGGCTGCTTCCTAATCGAAACGATGGCAGGTCTTCCGTGACCGTCCCCTTTCGAAGAAGGAACGTTTCCGTGAGATCGAACCCTGCGAGAGGGAAAACAAGAGCGCAACTTGATTTACCGTTGAGCCGATTTTGACTCGCTCAAGTACAAATCAACTGTTTTGATTGAGAACATACCTGAGATTTCCAGAGGACGATCTAAAATATCAGAAAACCTGTGATCCTGCACGGTCAGCGGGGGGCATGGGTCATCTAGACGGGGGGGGAAAGAGAGAAGAAGTTGTCTGGCACCCATGCTCATTTGTATTTCGAACCAGTATCGACGAGGACCAGCGGATTAACTGAATCGTGTACTCGTTTCCACAGCGCATTTCTTTTCATTTTAAAGAGAAATACACATCTGAGCAGAACATCCGTTTTCATTTAGACTTTTTAAAAGAGAACTGGGAGAGACGGGTCTCTGAGAAGTAATTTAGGGACAAGCCTAGAGGAGCTTTGCAAGAAAAAATAATGAATTGATGAATACTCATACTCAGCCATATTTGGACAAATCAAAAGTTTCAGTTCAAAAAGCAGCTTTACCAACACATTTACTTGGGATGCAATTCAACAGCTGTCTGTTCTTTATCTCTTAATCTAATCTATGCTTCACAGTGTTAACAGAACATGACAGATGAATACCTCTGTACTATTTAAGCCTCATCAACCATACTGACACAAAGTTGACGACAGCAAACTCTCATACCTGTTGGTTCGCCCACTGCCATCGAAAATGTGCGACGAATGGAAGTCACAGTCCAAATGAGGGCAGCCCATCTCAGCAAGCACATCATGACTGTGATGCTAGACGGTGGTCCACCTGAACACCTGGACGCAAACAGAAAAAGCGTGTTGCTTAAAATTCAAAACTGGCAAAGAAATGAAGCAATGAACGAAACACATGCTCCGCGCCGATCTTAATTAAATTGTTCACCATTTGTGAAACAGAAATGAAACAATGTGACTCTCATCATAAAAATGGATTCTCTCAGTTCACTTAGAGCTGAAACAGTCGGGCGTGTTTGAGATAACTTAACAAACTTACGCAGGTAAAACTTTTGAAAGCTTCCCACTCGTGGCAGAAATTACATGTCTAAGCTGTTTACTGTCTTAAGATCAAACCAGTTATAGCAACATCATGACATTACATATATGGAAGTTATTATTGTGGAGTTAGATTCTCCTACTTTACACCCAACTCCAGCGCCCACTCACATGTATCTAAATAACCTTTATGTATTTACATCAAGTCAGACCTGATGAGCCTAACTTATACCTGTCCTCCATAGACTGTTTGTAATCCATCAGGTATGTGCATCTACTCTCACTTTCTCACTTATATTACAAATGCAGTTTATGATACATAGGACGGAGTGACTGTACGAGGAGGTGATGATCGTTGGCTCCCTGTGTGCCGCTCATGCCAGAGGCTTGATCTTTGTTTCTGTAGTACTCCATTAACACTCTGTTGTGTTTTGGTCTGTGAGCCGTCTGCAGTGTTTTCTTGCTCAAGAACGTCACACACGGGGGATCAAACCTGGAAACCTCCACTTACGGCTCAGTCGCTTGAACCATTTGGCAAAGCAACCAAATCTTCTGCGTTGCCGTCATGCCATTGCATGCATTTTTAGGACTGGAGTCATCCCGGAGGCTAAGGGTCTGTTCCAAAATACCGTCAAAGCACAGTGTTAGTGGTGGATTTTCAGCTCAAACCCAACACTTTCATATACTTACAGATTACCTGGCATGCCACACTCTTGTAGAGCCAATGATCAGGTAATAACAAAAAACTTGTCAAACTGACAAGAAAAAAACTGAGAACAATACAGATCTGGACACAAATAAATTTGTTTTAGTATTATTCTCTCAGAACAACATGCTAGATCTGTTTCTCTCCTGACGCTCAGAGTGAATAAGCCTTTTTAGTACCTGTAACAGTTTGGTGACAACACAGCTATAATCCCACAGAAAAGACTATAATCCTTCCTTCCTTGTGCACATTCATCTGTTTCCACCGGGGACACAACGGACATAGCTGAGCTCTGAACTTGACCTCCAAACACCGCAGCACGGCCACACTTTCATGTGTGTGGAGGCAGTCTGCAGAGTGTGGAAAAAAAAAACAAGTAGTTTTTTTTTATGACACTTCTTTAAAAGCTTCCTTCAAATGAATCTCGCCCCCAGGGATCCATGCTGCAAGACTGAAAAGCCTTCTCCCACTGGATCACAAAGTTTTGCATGCAGGCCACAAGTATGTCATGGCGCTTGGAGATGGAGTGACCATGCAACTTACAACTGCATGGGTCGCAGACAAGTAGCACTACAGAGGTATCACATTCCGTGTCTGTGGGAAGGTGTAACGTTAATCCAGTCATTTCTGCAAATGAATGCAGGGCACGTACAGCTCCACGACCGGACCTTGCAGTTATCCTTTACATGACGCATTCTTTTTCCACTCAAATGCTACTTTTAAAACCCACGTGTTTCGCCTCACACTGTGCTGCAGACATAAACGCAGCGCGTGATATGCATCGATTAAAAACCCTGCATCACACGCATGTGTCACGGCTTGAGAAAGAAACAGGCTTAAACTTGACACTCAACTTAATCAAAGTCTCCATCATTCATTCAGCCACTTTCGCTCAGTGAGGAATAAGTCGGCTGCAATATTCAAAGAAGCGTGTTTCTTGTGCGCCACCGCTGATTGGCTGGACGGTTTCATTTTTTTTTTAATAATTACACAGATGCACACACTCTCACATTGTTTCGGCGTCCGGAATATTTCGCACTTTGCTGTTAACAAGTGGTGCAATCCTGTGCACGGTTTACTGCTGCAGAGCGCTCACAAATCAGACAAATAACATGCGTCCCAGGGAGAAGACAACTTAAACCGCCGTGCGTAAAAAGAAAGAAGTCACTTTAATCGGCAAGCGAGGAAAGCTGTGCCCGTTATGTGATTTCGATTTTTTCCCCTTTTCTTTCTTTCTTTTTTTTTAAATTAATATTTAACTAATTTAATCTTTAAGCACTTACAGTTGTTGATAAAGTTTCCTCTAAGGCAGAAACGAGCAAAAGGCAGCGCAAAAAGCATAATCCATGTGTGATTGCGATCAGTCCGATTCCGGAATCCTGGACTTGGAAATAAAAAGTCACAGTGGAATCGCCTGCTCGATCGCGGTCCTTATTAGTTGCACCGAGTGGCCCTCCCACTCTGTCATTATTACTAAAACGCACTGACAGAGACTTCAGCAAACAAGATGGGTGGGTGGGGGGTGGGGGGGACGCACCCTGAAAGCTTTCATATTAGGACAAATAAATGCCCGACGGCAGTTCAAACAAATCCTCCTCTCTATTAACAGAGCCAGGTGCAGGAATTAAACACTATTTGATTCATTGTGATTTCTGGCTTCTTCTTCTTCTTTTTTCTTTTCTTTATAAAATATAATTTACAAAATAAAGGCCTAAATCATTGCATTTAATGTGGCCTGTTAACGGTTTCAAGTGTCGAGCTTTAGAGTGATTACAGGCTGGCTACTAAAAGTGTTAACACACATTCTTCAAGCCTTACCTGCCTATTCATCACGTGGCTAATGCCCCGCAGCAAAGAAATTACACTCTATTATGAGCTGAGCAGGCTTCAGATGATCAGCCATAATGAAGTGACAGCTTCTGAGGGCGGCCCCGGTGCTGCAGCAACATACTCAATCCACATACTATTTTTGTCAGAAGACGCAAATGCCATGTTGCAATACTATCCTGCTATATGGAAGCCAACAACTTCAGCATTCTCCAGAGCTAAGGGTTCAAATGCAGCTTCAGCGGCCTCATCTCTGGCGATTACGAGTGTCTGCGCGTCAATTAGGTGTCGTCACCGTCTCCGTTATCGCCATTGTCTGCGTTAATTGAAACTGTGGACCTTAAATCACAAGCGCTCTGGCCCCTGGAGTTGGTGGAGTTTGTGTTAAAACAACAGTTTGAAGACACACGACCCACGGAAAACAGGTGTTCAGGCTCCACATATGTAACTGTTTAGACAGATGATGTTAATGCGCCCTCCCCATTCACCACGGGGGGACACACGCAGACACGCACTGTGTCAAAAGAAACAAAGAGAAAATGCTATAAAGAACCGAACATTCAAAATGAGCCAGGTGGCCCTATTATTTAGTTTTTATCATAAAAGCTGTTTTCTTTTCTCGCTTCTTCGTGTTTTTTTTTTTTCTAAATTCCTGGAATTGTTGCAGCTTTTCTCGCACTTTCAGAGTTATCATAAAGTTTTGCATGAAATATGCAACATGCTTTGTGTGCTGTGGTGTTGCTATCTATTTAACATGCAAACTATTTAACATTTAAATAGATTTTGTTTTCTTTTTATTCCGCTGTATTTCTTTACTGTGTATTTCTTCTGAGATCCAGAATTTGTGTGTGTGTATTTCAGTGTGTGTGTGTGTGTGTGTGTGTGGGTGAACTGACCTCGCAAGATTGGCTCCGTGGTTTCATGATGAAAACTGTACAGATCTTGAGCTCCACAGGCTACAACACATTTAACAGCAACTACATATACGCCTTTAAAAGACGTTTCATCAGTCAGTAGAAATAATTTAAAATCTGTTTTAATTTATTCCCACTGTGGGATTAATTAAAGGATTATCTTGTTTTATCCTACTGTGTAGACAAACCTGACCTGCCTCGTTTAACACGGCAAAGCGGACAAGTGAAGTTATACTAAATCCTAAACTTTATAAAAGGCCGCTTTTCATTCAGTGACTTCAAAAGACAAAGTGTAGATAATACATTTTGATACACCATGACCTGGATAACTGAGAATCTTCACGGATGGTGCATTTCCAACTTTCACAACACAGCAAATGGTTTTTGTGGATTGCATCCAATGCATCAGATTACAATATAGAGAAATAGCTGAAGCAAGACAAGTGACAAATAGAACCCGCAGATTATTGAATCACGTACGATTTCCAGTAAAATGTTTCCTGTATGTGCATACAGACTGTCACCTTATGTAGCTCATTAGTAGTTATTCGGGTACTGTCTGGCTTCACAATTGTACTTCACTAGTGACCAAAACCTTCATTTCTGACAATGAGATAAATAGTTTTCAACATATTTTACCCCATCGTCTTCTTTTGGAACGTAATCCTCTCCTCGCCGTGTTGTGAAATACCAGTCTGTTGCTCTGCAAAGACAGATTGTGTGTGAAGTTGGGTTTTCGCTTGTGCTATACTTTTAATCCTTACTAAATCATACGCTGTCAAAACCTTTCGGGAAATATTTCTTTTGGCCGATGGAAATGGCTCACAGTGTGGCCTATGGATTACCCAGAGTAATCAAGACACTGTTCCTGAAAAGACACATTGCTGCTGATTTTTTTTTTTTTTTTTAAATTAAATTCCACTTTTCTCCATAGTACTGTGGCAGAGACAGAGATCCTAACCCTAAGATATTTTTTCCATTTCATACTAGGGGCAGGTATTGGCAAGGACTTCATGATATTCACAATATTTTTTAGTTTTGTTGCGATATTATGATATTGCAATATAAGTAGACTGAGAAATTTTAAGTGCATCTTAAAATACATGTGGTAGGCTATAAATGTACATCAGATGACAGCGATAATTCATTGGACAAACTGGACAAAAGTCAAAAAACAATGATAATCCAAAATATCCATTTTCAGTTTATTGCATTTGTACATAAAAAGTGGTGCTGGATGAGTGGAAGTCGTACACGATCGGCCCAAAACTTTTTCTTTTAAAAGTGACATTAAGACATTCAAAATCGTTATTGTATCAAAAGAAAAAATATCGCGATATATCGATATTTTTTCACACCCCTACTTCATAACAGTAAGAACGTAACACTTTGGGATTTTCAGTGTTTTTGGACTAAAGTTAGATTAATAGTTGCATGGTAACTTCTACACCACAGCTACGCCATAGCTCTGGACCCTACTCCTGTAGCACCCATGTGCAGCTCCCCAGAAATGTAACTACGCAGACCACAAGAGATCAGTCTTCTCTATTTTCTGTTCTGAAGTCAGTAAATTATAAGTAATTTTTGATCACTATTTGTCAACTTCAACGTCTACACGAGTCACTAATTTCCAGTCACCGTTGCTTTAATTACACAATGAAACAGGACAAGACAGCTGACCAGCTGCAGACTAGTGTTTGGTCGTTTTGTCAACTATTAGTGCGGCCCCCAGTCCGACGCATTCCCCATACTTTTATTGTAGCAAAGACATTTATTAATATGAATCATCACCAATCACCATTTACAGTGGTTTGCAAAGTTTCCTCATAACAGGAAGGTCATGTGTTGATTTACATGTTCTCCGTGTGCCTGCATTGGTTTCCTTCTTTTTACAGTCCAAAGATGTCAACGTAACGTTGGTCGTAGGCGTGAATGTGACCGTGGTTCAGCCCAGTGATGAACTGTTGAGAGTGAAACCCAGCACTGCTTGTAAGGGATCGCGGTTCATGCTTTTTATGTGCTGCTATACAGAAAAACAAACCAAGGATTATACATAATTAAAATATCATTTAGACTCTGCAAATCAGTTTTTAAGAGCATATTAAAAAAACATTCTCGAGGAAGAAGTCTGCCTCTAAAGCTTTTGAGACATTATGTCCACATAACGTCGGCTTTAATAGACACAGAATAGGAGGATAACAAAGGGGAAAGTGGGCTGCGGCAAGCAACAGATGGTCATGCTGATTCTGACCCCAAGACACTACATTAACATGTCTGGTGCCAGACATATGCCACAAATTGGCCTTTTAAAGATTCTTTAACCTTGTGAATTTCAGAGTCTGCACACATGGCCACAATTCGTGCCCTGAAGTGAGAGTTTTACATGGGCGATTGCTGGAAGTGATACATCACAACAAACATATCAACACATTATAATTTTAAAATCGTGTGAATAGCCTTTCATAGATTCACCTGATCACATTTTTGTTGATTTGTCACGCAAGGTGAGGGAGAAAGTTGTTAAGTAAATATATTTTTTTGGCAACAAAATAGTCATAATTTGAAATATTTTTCAATTTTTCTAAGTTATTTCATTTTCAATTCCTTCAAATGGGGTCTTGTTTATCATGAGTGCCATCATCTTGTGGTAGTCAATATCTTGAAAATGTGAAAATGAACTAAAACTGGCAGTGTTGTTTCCAGGATTACTGGCCAATTCAGTCACTTAAAGAGAAGGTAACTCTGGTTCGCTAATTGTACTACAGCCAGTATGTCCTTGTGTATCTTCATCTTAATGTTAAGAAATACCTGGCTAAAAACCAGCAACATTTGTAATATTTCAGCTGTGAAACATTGTCAATATTTGTGCACTCAGGTGAAGAGACTGTGGTCATTTTTCCTAAAGCTTGAGGACGATTGTTTGTCCAACAAATTGCCTTCACAGTACAAATTACATTCGGCAACTGTCGGCACAGAGGAGCCCAGAAGAAAACTTTGGAGATATTCCGATGTTGAAAGTGGTGATTTGAAAAATGGGGCAAATTTACACTGTATTGATCTGAACAGAATTGCTTTCAGTGATAGTATTCAGGTTCTGGACAGAGCGTCCAAACAAAATGACTGTTTTTACAGTAACTGCGGGATAAAGCAGAGCTTCCATCTCCTTAGATTCTCCTTAGTTTGTCTTGTGTCTGGTGTGATTAATATTTCTTCTCGGCAATTTTAACTCAGATTGAATAAAACACTACATTTATGCTGAATCATAAGACTGATAAAAGATCAGGATTACATGATGAGCAGAGGCTGCAAACCGCCAGATTTCATCCTTCGGGCATGAAGAGAAAAGTGAACACAACATCAATGAACTACTGACAAACGTTGTCCTGCTTCTCTTAATGCAGAATGAGTGCACTTAATCCTATAATGCTCTGAACAACAAATACAGTTTGCACACGTGTATGTGTTTCTGTGTGTGTGCGGCATTGTACTCTTAAATGTGCGCGTATGCGTAATCTCAGCAATTGTTATGGCAAGCATTTATTAGCCTTGAATATAAGCACAGGCTATTAATCACTGTATTTTGATCCTTTGTTGAGTTACTCAAGTCACTATAGCCTGAAAGGGATTGAAGGCGAAACACCTGTCTGGTTTACATGTCGATTTAGTGAACTGACATGAGGCAAAGCACGAGACAAAGACGCCATATTGTGTGTGCCTAATCTGTGTGCAGAGAAAACCACTGATGTGCGCCTTTCATGCTCTCATGAAAAAAAAAAAAAAATCACAAAAGCTATTGAGGAGTCTGTTTATCATTTCTGGGAGCTCACCTGGGCATGGACGCCTCGAGTATGCAGACAAAAAGATTAATAATAATAAAAAGATACATGTTAGTTTATCCTACAGCTTTGTCTCTGTGGGGTGTTTCTTATTACATTTGACCAACAAAACAATACGTGACCAAATCATTATATATAGTGTCTTCTATCTACAGTATTATTTACTATATATAATATTCAGTATATTGAATTTGGCCATTTTACATTTGTCCATTCTAACCTGCGTTCCTAAACTGTCCTTGCACTACACTGTGTTGTGTTTGTTCTACAGCCACATGATATTTTACATACAATTTACTTAGGACAGCACAACCTGCAAATGGTACGCACCGTATGTTAATGTTAGGCAAGGTTGGAGGAACGCGAGGCCACAGAACATTACCAAGATTAAATGAGGTTAGAGGGCAGCTTTACTCATACTAAATTAAAAAATATAATGTCTCTCTCCCCCTATTCAGAATCTGACCCTTTATTACTACATCACACATCACATAGACGAGAACGTTCAACCCCTGCAGAAAACGTTTAGCACTCTTTTTTTTTTTTTTTTTTTTGTCACATGAGCTCCACCTAATATTTTCTCGGCAGGACGTCTCGCTAAAATTGCATTTTCTTCATTAAAAGGACAGGTTTGATAGCAAGCACTTGAAGGCAACTGCGATGGGACACGTTGAAGGGACTGTTTCTGCATCACCTCTCGTGCGGAAGTGATAAATCTGCTTTGACGTAGGAGAAAGAGGAAAGCGAATGACAGCCGATGATAATTTAGCTCCGGTAAAACTATATTTTTTTTGTGGGGGGTGTAAACATGAAGCAGGTTACCCTGGTTTTGTTATCTGCTCACTGCAGTAAACCCTCCTGCTGCCTGTAGTATCTTAATGCAATTAAAAAAAGGCTATGTAAAAGTTTGAATCCCCATATTCTTCCTAGAGTGACAGATATCTTGACAATTATCCCACAAGCCACACTATACCACATATGCAGTTTTGAAAGGTTGCATGAATTAAGCAGAGCAATACCTTCCCTGTGCGAGTGAATAATGTGCTATGGAGGAATTTCATAAGTTTAATTAAAAAAGATATATATATATATATAAAATAAGGGCCATAAATGAAGCACAGATATGTGGCTATTGATCTTAGTGAGCTGGATCTGAAAGTGTTCAATGTAACAGCGAGCAACTAATTAACTGGTGAGGACGCTCTTCATTCCAGTCAGTAACGGGCTAATTTTCCTCAATACAATAAAGACGTATTATTTTCACCTTCAGAAACAATACAGTCTCGATGTCAGCATCAAATGTTATTGTCTTCCCTTTGCAAAAGTAATTACGGGAGCACTAATTTAATTTTGTATCAGTAATTCCAGACATGGCGAAACATGACTGTACACTCTTAGACTGCTCTAAGAAACACGCCCCAACATGAAGCAGATTTCTCTGATACACTGCACTTAAAAAGTCAAAAGTGCATGAAGAAAAACTGAAAAAGGGTTCTGCACTGTATTGCCATAATTATCCGTTCACCCATCCAAATAACTGAATTCGGGTGTTTGTGAAAAGAATGGGTCGCTCTCAGGAGCTCAGTGAATTCCAGCGTGGTACTGTGATGGGATGCCACCTGTGCAGCAAGTCCAGTCGTGAAATGTCCTCGCTACTAAACATTTCAGTCAACTGTCTGTGGTATTATAACAAAGTGCAAGCGATTGGAATGACAGCAAGTCAGCCATAAAGTATCAGGCCACGTAAAATGTCAGAGGGGGGTCAGTGGATGCCGAGGCACACAGTGCACAGAGGTCACCAACTTTCTGCAGGGTCAATGGCTACAGACCTCCAAACTTCATGTGGCCTTCAGATTAGATCAAGAACAGTGCACAGAGGGCTTCGTGGAATGGGTTTATGTGGCCAAGCAGCTGCAACCAAACCAAACATCACGAAGTGCAATACAAAGCATCAGATGTAGTGGTGTAAAGCACGTCGCCAATGGACTCTAGAGCCGTGGAGATGTTCTTTGGTGCGTTATCTGATGGACCAAGCTGGGTTTGTGGGTACTTGTCTGTCTGCATAGTGCCAAGTGTGGAAATTTTGTGGAGGGGGGATTATGGTTTGGAGCTGGACTCGGCCCCTTAGTTCCACTGAAAGGAACTCTGAATGCTTCAGCATGTCAAGAGATTTTAGACGATTCCGAGATCCCAACTTTGTGTATGCAGTGAGGGGATGGCCTCTTGTTCCACCATGACTGTGCACCAGGGCACAAAGTGAGGTCTATAAAGACATGGATGAGTGACTGTGGTGTCAAAGTCCTGACCTCAAGTCAAAAGAACAACTTTAGGATGAATTAGAGTGAAGACTGCAAGCCAAGCCTCCTCATCCAAAATCAGTGTCTGACTTCATAAATGCTTCAAAAATTCCCATAAACACTCTCCTAAAACTTGTGGAAAGGCTTCCCAGTAGAAATGAAGTGTGGGTCGACGTCATATTGAACTCTATGGATTAAGAATGGAATGCCACTTAAGTTCATATGCGGGTAAAGGCAGGTGAGTGAATACTTTTGTCAATATAGCGTATATTCCATAGAAACTGAGACAAATGGTGAGTGTGCCTGGCACGAAAAGAAAAAGAACAAAAAAAGGTGAACGTGACAATTCACATAGAGTGCGGAAAAGTTGATATAATCCCATTGCTGCGAAAGTTTGGATCCCTTGCTGAAAGAAACAGAGGCTTGTTCCTCTAAAGAGTCAGCTTCTTTGAACATTTGAGTGAAATTGCTATTAATGCATTTTTGCACTTCAAATAAATACATACTGTGGTTTTTAGGGATTCGCGGCCCCTCTAGTCGAGAACATAAAAGAGGAAAACACATTTTCTCGAGTAACACCATCTGACAGTACTCATTTCTGTTGTATTGTGAAGCTCATATTGAAATTTATTCTGCAGTGGCGCTTATATGAGACATAGCAGATAGAAAATAAATGTTAGTTTTACTTATTTCTGAGGCTCTAGATGAAATCTCAAGCAAACGTGGCAGATATAGAGTAGGCAGTGTCGCACAGACCAAAGTAAGCACCTGCATAAAGACAATATATACATCTAAGCAATCAAGAAATCTTGTCGAGAAAGACAAGAATGAAAACTGAAGAAAGTAAACTGAAACATAAACAGGATCTGTGCCCTGCATGAAAGACACTCATCCTGTGAGCCACTTGCCAGATGGATGTACTGACACTAATGTCATAAGCCTGGTCTATTAACAATATAGATTTTTACCAGAAATACACTTTTACATAAGCTTAGGGAATATAAAATTTTGTACTAAGCACAGTGACTGTTTGCTGGTGTGTGCCACTGTGGTGGTTAATTGATAGCAAGTATCAGCCCGATGATTAGCTCTACACATGGGAACACAGCTACAGGTGCATCACACCCTAATTTCTAATGACCCAGTTCAAACCTTTGAACCAGATAACTTTCCCAAATCAAAACTGACCGTGACTATGTTAAATATTAGTATTTGAAACTTCTCTGTGCTTTGTAGAGACTAGTATTGATTTCAAAACACATACAAAAAATAGAGGTAATGTACAGGGTGATACATACAACCGGACATAACTAGACATTTTTTATATTATTACACTACAGATAAATGTTTAAATGGTGGCCTAAGTGTATTCTGGTTATATGTTCAGGTCAGGTCAGGCCACATGCCTAGTGGATAGTCCAGTTACGCCAGAAGTGCCAATCAGGTGAGGCACAGAGCCTTTGTGGTTGGCCTTAATGCCCCACTGGCTAGCACAGTTGGTGTGTCCTTAGTGAAACGGTGACTTTGAATCTAAACATAAACCTAACCCAGCACACATAGGGGCATTCCTCTCTGACCATCCTTCCACAGAGGTTACTGATACCATTTGGTTTTACTGAATATTGGGGGCAACAGATTCAGTTTCAAAGTGTAAGTGCATTCTTTTTACAGCCCACTTTCACTGCAGTTAAATTATTTGTAGATGCACAATTTTGCATTTCAAACATTTGAGCGGCATATAAAATATTTTATGCTGGAGAGGCCCCATGAAAAGATATCAGATTCGGCCTCTCCACCCCACGAGTCATACCGACCCTAAAAATATTAGGCTGTGCAGGCGTGCATGCAACATTGTACATAAAGCGCAGGAACTCACTATTTCATTACATACTCGTACTCTGTACTGGGAATGTGCTCAAGGGCATCTATTTAAGTTGAAATGTAATACTAGAATGCTTGAATGGAAAATTATCATCATTTATATGCAACTAAAACACATTAATCTTTTAATTTACATTATGATCATTGTAATTATTTAAAAAACAACAATGCATATGATTCAATATCAGATTTTCTGAAACACCTACACGTATCTGACTTGAAAGCATGTCATTTTAATAAAAACCGAGTCACTCAGTAATTTCAATGCAAGATCCAGTGATGACTACAGACTGCTTTTGTTTCATTTGACAATCTTTAGGTGGGAGGGTGCAGTGGTGGATCTAATTATATTTCCCCATAATCATTAAAAAACGGACATTTCCTTGAATCACATACAGTTTTGTCAACTACCAAGTCATTTAACAGATGCTGCTCACCTGTCTTCAACAGTTGTAGGTAGGTAGGGCTGGTGCATCAGAAGGTATGAGGATTGGGACGCAGGGTTGGTAAACTCTGCTTAGCCTGGCAGCAATATCTGATATAAAATGACTGTTTTAGAGAAAGTTTTGCAAGTCCCTGGAGCAAAAGTAGATTCACTGTGGACTAAACTAAAATATCCCCTACTCAAACTGTTTAGGAAGTTCGTTATTTCTTTAGGAGACTGAGACAATACTCTACTATACTCCATAGTGCTCTCTGCACTGCTACGTCCATTAGCACTAGGTTTAGCAGTAGGAATGAACCATTTTACGTAAACAGAGGGGTTAGCATTTGGCAAAAAAATAAATAAATAAATTAAAAAAATGTGGACATTGACTTGTTTCCAAACATAACTAAGACTTTAATATGGGAAACAATTATTCAGTGTTCAAATACGTTGCATTGTTTTTGTCAGTTACAGGTCCATAAAACGTCCCCCAGGATAGTTCACCCTGGACTGTTCTTCGTATGGATTTAATTTTATTTTTTAATTTAATTTATTATTTCAATACGAGCATTAAAAATATATTAATGAGAATGAAAATGAAGTTTAATTAATATATATATATATATATTGCTGATATATTGACGATATCACTGTCATTTCACAAAGTCGCTGTTTTGTGTGTATCACACTTTTTTGTGTGTATGTTGTCTCGTATCACATACCATATTTCCTCACCACTGGGTAAAATGTTAAGTTGTACACTTGATCAGCAGCACTTTTTATGAACCCATCAACTTCTCTGCGGAGACGTCACCGGAGACCTCCCCCCTCCACCGTGATGACGTCAACAGAAACACGTGGGTTTGTTGTTGCAGGAAGTGAAAGATGGCGGCTCAGTCGTTGATCTCAGAGTCTGTGCTCGGGTGGTCTATTTTCACCATTGTACTTCTGGTAAGCAAGCACAAAGTTGCCTAGTGGCTTCATAAAGTAGCGGAGCGTTAGACGCTTAGTTTGAAATGCGTCAGCGGGCGAAGAGGCGCCTATATAATGTGTTTTGTGTACGGCGCATTAACGCCTGTATTGGCTTTGGATGGGCTCTTAGCTAACATTAGCCGTGACACACTTACAGGTTGGTGATCTGTTAGAAGCACTGGGTATAATATTTAGTACATGTTATGTTTTGTACCATCAGATATAGTGTCAGTGTAAAACAGGACACCGCCGATAGTTGTCGGCGAGTGTTGTTACTTTATCATTCAGAAAATTAAGTCCTCATGAGGACTGTGCCATTACGCTGGTTAGCGATCAGTACGCATGACAAAAAGAAAGCAGTACAAAGGTTGCTATTCATCATAATTACGTCACACATTGTGTAAACATTTATTCTCTAGTCAGACATACTTTGTGACCCATGCTGATACTGACTTCAGTCGCTACTTAAATTAATTTGTGCAGTTGGGTAATCTGTGGCCCAATTTAGCTCTCCTTATCTCAGCTGTCAGTCATATGGCTAATTCGGAAGCCCCGCAGAAGAATTTCTGAAAGCCACCAATTTGCTCTGTTTTTCTACCCGCCAGAAGGAAAACCTTTTATTTGAAGAAACCTTTTAGTGGGTCTTATTTGGATGCAAAGCCTGCGTCATTACCTGGCAAAACAAGCAGCCAGAGGCTTAAAGCTGCGGGCCTTTAATTGATCCTGTCTGTGAATGGCAGCCCTTGATCTGGAGGGGCCTGTGTTTGCAGTGTCCTCACTTCCTCCAGCTTGTGTGCCTGGAATATGACCTTGTCATTTTGGAGCCCCCTCGCTGCCCATCTCTTTCTTTTTTCTTTCTTCTTTTTTTTCTCCTTTTTTTTGTTTGGTTTGTTGTTGTTTTCTTTAGTCCAACGGCTCGTCCACAGTGACAGGCCCATTTCCTCTTCCTCGAACATCAACATAATGCATTAGGAAATTAATTCAAAACCTTTACCGCATAATATTTTCTGAAGAGTCATTTCAGTCTTGCTGAAGCTACAGTTTCCTTCCTCCATCAGCGTTGATGAGGCCCAGTATGATGAGGTTCAATGATTTACACAGCTCATTGAAAGCTGCAGGGGCAATTTGTTACAGTGTGTTATATTATATTGTTGTTATATTATATTAATTTGTTCTCTATTTACATGCTTCTTTTGAAATTTAGATTTAGTTCTTATACTTTAGTTTATACTGTACTGCTGAAAGGTTTTCATTGTTTCTCATGGTGGTATGATTCACCCTGTATTTTAGCTTTTTTTTTTTCCTTTCTTTTTTTTCTATTTAGGTCATCCTGGTTTTCTGCTGGACCTACATTAGGAAATTTCAAAGTCGTCAGGAGAGTGAAGTTGTTTCAACCATCACAGCAATATGTGCCCTGGCCATTGCTTTGATAACGTCTGCCCTCCTACCAGTGGATATATTTCTGGTTTCATTTATGAAGTATCCCAATGGCACCTATAAGGTTGGTATCAGTTCAGTTACTAAAGGCCTTCATGAAATCACTTCAGGAAACATACCGACTCCTCCTCAGAAAGCCTTTCCCTGCATTCCTTTGTTATGTTCTTATACAATGAGCACAATATTTTTGTCTAATAATAAAAACGGTAAATACATTTTCTTATCCTAATTGTTGTTATTATTGTTAAGAAAAGCGTGTAATGCCGTCTTACTTTAAAAGAATGGGTAATTTCTTGCTTGTGCAGGCTTTGAGCTGCTTTTATTGCTAAAGGGTGCCATGTCATGATGCCTATCTAACATACTGTAGCCTCCCAGTGTTAATACGTCTGGAAAATTATTCCTCATTAACTTAATCAGACATGATTGCATAGTGTTTACACTCACTCTTAAAAAATAAAAATCGGCAAAGAGGCGTGAAAGAAATTTCTGGCTTCCTGCTGAAATAATATAAACGCCTGATGGGAAACGATCATTCAAGCTTTTCTCAGAGCGGTGAGAATCATGACAATGTGAAAACCAACAAAAGTCACACAAATGCTGCTTTAACAGTCTTTCTTTAGCTGGAGGGTTCATTGTTAAAGTGAAATGCAGCGAATGTAAGCTTATGAGGGACAGTTTCCCACATATCTGTGCCGCGCATAGACAAAAATAGACTTAGACAAAGGTTTGACAGCTTTGAGTTATTTCTCCTCGTGGCTGTCAGTTTTGCGTCACTCTGTTCATATCTGAATTCAGTTTGTGAACCTAGATAAACAAAACTGTCAAAGCCCTGCTGTAGCCCACATACTTGTTGGTTCAGCACCCATACCCCCTACCCCTGTCCAGGTTATTGAATTCATTCATCAACACATGAGGATTTTTCTTTCATGCCCAGCTTTATTACTTCATTTTATCATCATTTTGTTTTTGTTTTGTTTTTTTCCAATGAGTATTCATCATGATTGTGGTTTTTATTGATTATTATAAAGTCTTTATTTTTGAGTTTATTTTCACCGTGATCTTTTGTCTTGGTAACGTGCAGGAATGGGCAGCAAACAATGGCACGAGAAGTCAGATTGAAGACACTGTGCTGTATGGATACTACAGTAAGTGCATTCTCTTAATTCTAGCTTGTGTTTGTAAAAAAAAATTATCATTTGTGGACACTATTTATATGATGGTAGGAGTTTTTTGAGTGGGTTATTTTAAATATTTGCATTGACTATTTTTTCCCCATAAATAATTTTTCGTATGCCGCGTTATTCTTTGATGTTAACTCCATCTTCTCTTTGAATGTCTATTCAATATGAATAACACCTGGGGCCTGGCGTTAGTCTAATTTTGGGAATCACATGGGCTCTTTGCTACAGCGGTGACTCATTTTCACTCAGGGCATCTCTATAGATGTCTCTAGTAACATTGGCTGCACATCTTACCTTCGCTGGAGTAGCTTTGTTCAGGATATGACTGGAGGGTATATTTAAATCCATACAATATTTTACTGATTGAAGCTTTTTTTATTTAAAGTCTGCATTTTATTCAGAAAATATGATATAGGCAAAATCACTGAATTCAAATGAATGGAGCTAACTACATTAGGACTATGGAGATAATAGATAGTGAGGCTCTTTTTGCAGGGTTACCTTAATAGATGTGCAAATATTTGTACAGTTTGTTTCTATAATAGTGCAGTATATCAGAGATTTCAAACCATTTACTATGCTTCTGGGCAAAATGCGCTCTTTGGTCATTAAAGTGAGTGGAGTCTGTCAAATATAAGTTGCTTTACATTAGTTAGATACACAACCTTTTGCCAGCTCATTAGTTACACGACTGCAAATGAATGCATTCTAATAATAATAACAGTCCTGCACTAAATCTTATCTTCATGAAGGTTGGGGAATTCAGCATTTGTTTAAATGAGTTTACATTTCGGTGGTCATGGTTTGTAGTAATATTCGAGTGCCATGTATTTCTATTATTTTGACGACCACATTTTAGTCCGTGGGCTAGACTAAATATCTAGAAATACTTTTGTGTTTAATAAAAAGTAAATAAAGTTCACAGTTTCATCATGAACTCAGCATTGTAATCTATATGAATGGGGATTCAGTGGATGACGCGTACGTTAGTATGCATTTATTTTCATTACCTAATTAACCCTTAAGAGAGTGTCGACGACTTTATTAGATTAAACTTAATAAATTAAGTACATTTATGTTTAATTTTACACAAACTGTCAGTTTAATTACAGTCTACTATTTTAACATTAATAGTTTTATCATGCTGTGAATGTGTATACTGTGTATGTTTCATGTAAGTGCGTTTATTCACGGTACATGTGTTGCTGCAGTAGCTACAGTTTCCCCCTTGTGACCATTAATCACATTATGTCTAAGTGTATTTCTTTGAAACTATGCTGCATGTGACTGCTTGTTTGTCACAAACTCTACACCAAGACTGACAGGACCAGAAAGGAAGATCCAGTGTGTACACATTGAAAAGGGTACAGGAAGCCGTGTTCCTTAAACTGGTTAGTTAGGATTACAGTAATCTGTTTGACTGTTCTTGATGTTGGATCCTGGACGATTATAACGTTGTGCTGAGGTCGTTGTTGGGAACTAATTTGAAGAACAGTTGCTTTTATTGCGGCTGCACTGTTATTGGTATTTCCTTTCATTTTCTTTGTTTTCATTGCTTTTAAATAATGCAGCAAGTGGAATAAGACAGATTAGCATATTCCCAGTGCTGTGCTCGAAGTACTGGAAATGACCATTAGCATAAAACAAACATTTCCCTTGCTCCCATGGTGCCCCCGGCCTCATCGTACATTATCTAGGGTTTGATGAGTGTATGTTAGTTTTGCCTTACACCTTTATTGTGTCTGTGACCTCATTCAATTCCTACATAAGTCTCTTTTGCTGGTCTATTTAGTGTTTCCAGTACATAGTATATGTCATAACCGAGCCTCTACAACTACTCTGATGATCATCTGAGGGCTTGTGTTGCTTTCCCAGTTTAAAAACAAAACAAAAATGCAGTGTATCTAATCGAGTAATCTAGTTTGCTCTCCAACAATTCTTCTGCAGCATTGCTTTCCAAAACAAAGAATGACCACAACTATGCTCTTACTTTCTCCATCCTAGAGCCTCATTTATCTTGCATTTCCTACAGTTACAATATTAGATAATATTTCTCTGGCACTGACACCTTTTTTGACTTGTGCCACACTGTGTTATATCATTAGCAATTGTGTAGAGCATTCAGTCTTGGGCTTATTTTCCCTGATTGTCTTGGTTATGAGACAGGGCAGGTCTGGTCCCTATGGATCTCTCCACGTTTCCAGTGTTTGTGTGCGATCGCTATTTGGCTGATACATTCCAAACACTCTGCTATTAATGCCTCTGAAATTCCTTCATGGTTGTCATATTAAAGGATAACATATGAGTTTCTTGTCTTAGTTGATCGCAAATTCAGTCATGCCAAAGACACTCATGTTTTCTAACAGATGCTGGCTGAAAGTGCCTGTCAGCGACACTGCTATGTGCCGTCTGTTAAGAAATACCAAATGCAAGGATGACGAGCTGTCTCCTTGCCCAGACAGCCCAGTCAAAGACACCACTTCCGCTGGCATAATGTCATCAGAAAATTGGCTTTCACTCACTATGAACACTGCAGTTGAACTTGAATCCAGCATTTAAAGAGCCACGGTACATTGTCCTCTAGACACATGAAGTTTGATTGTGTTGATTTACTATCTGTAGTTTGGGTTAGCTATGTGGACAAATGGAAACATTACTTTATGGAAGGTTTAAAATCTGATGTGTATGGAGATGTGTCTTGTCAGTTATTGAACTGATTGATTGATGGTGCAACAATCACAAGTCAAGTAAAGTATATGCAGTTGGGCTCTCTCTGGTTAGAGTGTCTAAGAGTTAAGTCATTTTCTCTGTAGTTGCTTTGAATGGCTGCTGAAGTTGCTGTGTACCACTTCATATTGTGATACTCATTCACTGCCATTTTGCAGATTAAATAAGCATTATAATCCTGATATACACCAACTTTGTATTGTGTAGGTCTTCTTTGTGCCTCCAAAACAATTGTGACTCATCAGAGAATATACATGGGTCTTCTGAGGGTGTGGCAACGGGATGCTGTTAGTGGGGGGCTTTGGGTCGAGGGAAGGGGCCTCTGTGGACCAGGCTTGTTCCAGTGCATCCCACGGATACTTGATCAGTTTGGGATCTAATGAATTTGGAAGCCAGGTCAACACCTTGTGCTTTTTTTTCCTGTTTTATTGAGTTGTTCCTAAATCGTTTTTTTTTGTGTATGTGCCTGCGTCAGCAGGATGCAGTGCTTGCATCCTTCTGGGGAGGCCTGCTGCCATCAAGGAGTGACATTACTATAAGGTGGGGGTGTCTGGTCTGGTCTAGGCGGGTGGTACATGTCTAAGTAACATCCACATGAATGCCAGGTCCACAGGTTTCCCAGCAATAACATTGTATTGTCGCAAGATGATCAGTGTTGTTTATTTCCCCTCCTGTCGGTGGTTCTAATGTTATGCCTGATCCGTGTAGCTTGTTCCGACAATTGTCAGAAAAATTAAATAGCTTGGTTTTCACATGAATGCTTTTCATACAAAAACTCAAGGATATATCGATAGCATGCCCTCTCGGAACTTGGAGAGAAGTAAGAGAGATGCTTGCTTCGAGTATGTGTGTGTGTGTGTGTATATATATATATGATCATAGCTCAGGGAGCGTGTGGTGCAGAATCATCTGCTTGCAAATCTGTTGTGCTTGTAACCTTTGGCTGTTGATAACGAGTGATGTGGGCTTGTAAACCTGCCTGAAATACACAAATCAGAGCCCTCCAGCTTTGATTGATAATGTACTCCGTTCCTCGGAGCATGTTTTGGGAGTTAAGGTTTTAGTGCATTTTAAATTCTGCTAATGCATTCCAAGCCCAGCGATGCAGAGTATTGACCCATCATTTACTTTGACGTGTTCCCCAGTTCATTGTACTTTTTGTTGTTTTCTGCTATGCGAAAATTAATATGACTCTTGGTCCTATTGCATGCTATTATTACAGATGAACTGTTCAGTCAGGAGGACAGGCAATTTATAGTACAATATGTCTCTGTTGTACGTTGACAGTGTAAGGGGCTGTGTGCTGTGCCTGAGAAAAGTCATGCATTGTTGAAGGCTGTAGTGTTAGACTAAATCTAAAAATGGGATAAATCGAATTTTGCCTACATACTCGGTTTTACTACTGTGTTATTGATGCTTATGTAGAACACGACAGACTCATTCCTGGACTGTTTTAAGGGGCATCACTTTATCATTTGCCAGTAGGTGGAGACCAAGCTCCATGTGTATTACAGTCACAGCTTCCTTACAAATCTAACCTTTTAAAGTTGAATTTTCCTTAATGCCACATTTGACAGCACTGTCCATTTGTCTATTCGCAAATGGTATAATTACAGGGTTGACATAGAGATTTCTGTTTCCTTTGGTGAGCGTGTTTTTCTCCAACACAGACTGATTGGTATTCACCGATGATCACAGTTAATAAGCATGTGCATGTCCAGTGATTTTGAAGAACTCTGCATTATTTACTTGATCTCTGAAATCATTCGAAGGCCTTGTCGTACGATGATTTTCTGTCACTCACATACGTTTTTTTCTGGAGCTTATTAAAAATCCATAGTTTACATTGTCAACTTTTCTGTAGCAGTTCTAAATCAGCTTTTTCTGCTTTTATAATTAAGAGTTTTATAAGCAAACAGTATCCATAGACGATGATTTCTAATCCATTGATAATATAGTATAAATACATTGTTGTTTTCATAGATTATTAACTTTTTACCAAGTTTGTGGGGTTTTTTTAGGAATCAATATTTATAGTTTTTTTTTTTTTTGCACCATTTTTTTCATTAATGTGCGTGTTTATGTGGAAGCTGTTAGTATTAGTGGTGTGTAATCGCTCGTGCTTGAACCAAAAGATAACTGGACTTGTAGAGTTTTGAGAATATGTTGCGCCGCTCATCTGAGTAGCTCCTTTAGTTCAGAACACCACCGTGGTCACCAGTGAATACCACTTTGGTTCACTTCAAAACTGAAGAAGCTACTTGGATGAGGGGGCGAAACATCTTCTCCAAACTCTGCAAGTCCAGTTGCCTTTTTTTTAAACGCCTTTTGGATTAGCATGACCTGGATGGCGGAGAACCTTCACAGACTCTGGTGCTTGAGCTCTTTTTCTTTTAAGAAGGTACACAACAGCAACATCATAAGTAGGTCAAGTAAATGGATTCATTACATCATGCCTTACGTCTGTCAGATGAAAACCATCTATTTATGTATTCATGAGTGTTGTTATTGCTATGAGGAGGAATTTTGAGCGAGAATAAAATATAACAGAATACATCTGGAATAAGAAAATATAGAAAGTGAAACATTACTGATTAAACCCAGCAGTTGTTCACAAATTCTACAAAGTTTAGCTCAACAAAGGGGATAGATGTCTGATGCAGAAGCCCCCACTTCCTTTCAGCCCAAATACCTTTTTGTGATCTTTGATGAACCCTATTTTTGAAAGCTTAGCTTTTCAATCTCCAACCTCTGTCCATTTATAAATTTCTTGAGACTGCTCAGTTCTTCAAAGCAGTGGTGCATAAGACCCTTAAGCAACAGGGCAAATACCCCTGGGCCCTTTGAATAAATCATTGTCTTTCTCTCTGCCTTTTCAATGCCATTTGTACAACAGAAGCTAGCTAGGAAGCAGTCCACTTGCACAACAATAACTTTCTTTTTGCCCATGATCTTTGCTCTACACCATGTGATGGCTGAATTCTGTTGGGAAGTGGTAGACTAGTGCAATGTTTAAGAGCATTTTTGAAAAACTTTGACAAATTGCACTTTTATTTTGAAGGGTAACTGTGTTGCAGAAGGACCTTCAGCAATAAGAACATAGTCAAGCACCACAAGAATCCAAAACACAACCCGTAACTACCTGTGCCTACTTATATATAGTAGGCTACTTGTACGATTCGCACACATTTTTAGACTGTGGACAAAATTTCCTAGTTTGTGAATTTTCAAAGCTAAAACTCCAAGAGTAATGTAAAACTAGCGTTTTGTTTTGAACATTACCAGCATGTACAGCTGTACTCTACATACAAAACTAGCCGAAAGTCAACGTCAGTGGTTTAAATTTATAAAACCACTCTCCTGGTTTTACACTAAACATGTTATATTTATAACCCATTCATGGAGGTTTCATTGCCTGTTAATCTTTCTCTAAGATAAATGACTCTGGTCCAGTTTGCCCAACGATCTTGTTGACAAATAATCCATAACTCTCTTTACTTCATGAAGACAAGAAGACAAGATTGATGATAAGTCACGGTAAATGCAGCCAGTTTCCTTTCTCTTGTGTATTCAGTTTCACATTAGTTTGTGGCCTGTCCTGATTTCTTCAAATTACTGCACAGAAAATGTGTTGATGTTGCTGTTATTGCGAAATGTGCTCAGGTAGCACAGCACAAAATTACATTTAAAAAAAACAAAACTCCGCTCAAACTAAATTCGACACTTTGGAATTTATCTTTTAATGTGATGCACACGTCGTGTCACGTGCTTAAAGGCATGATTTAAATCCCTCTCTGCTTACCTGGCAGCCCTAATTCCATTTAAAGTAGCAGCAACTCACGTTGACGTACTTAATCGTGGATGTAAGCTGGGATGTCCAACGAGGAGAGGTGTATGCAAATCCCGCACGTTCTTTATACCGAATTAACACCGACGACGTAGCCTGTCATTTTCCAGAGAGTCAGGCTTTAAGCGTATCGCTTACTGCCATTTGTTTGGAGTCAATAAATCTGAATGTGGGTGACAGTGTGGCTTGTGGGTGGGGGTGAGGCGAAGTGGTAGCTCAAACAGCTGAGTAGGAAATTCCCCGAAACATGTCAGTCAGTGCAAACATACTAAATATACTTTAAGAAATGGGAGTTAGCACATAACTCTCGGTATCGTATTAATTCTCAACGTGCTTACTGTAGTATTAAGACTTAAATATTGGATTTTCATTTTTTTCAGTATTTCTCTCCCTAAGAAATGCAGCTGTCTTCACTGTTATAATGTAGTAATATAGGAAACGAACAGACGTCTTTTTGCAGCTGCTCTTTTTTTTTTATCCACCACATATATTTATTTGTTGAACTCTTTGACTGTTTGTAATATTACTGTTATACAGCTGCTTTGGCTGAGGTTATGCAAAGCTTCTGTTTGCCGTTTGTTATAGTAGATACAAAAAAGAACAGAAAAACTTAGCTAACTTCAGTTAGCTCATTTGAATTAGTTCTGTAATAACGCTCACTTAACCCACGTTATTTTATAGGGCTGATTGATATTCAAACAAAGTAGTGTCAAAATTTCTTTGGGCAAATGTTGTGTTTGCTGTATAGTCATGATGTTAATGGGAATGAGGATTTCTGCATTTGAAAAAGTGTTGCATTATGTTTTACTCGGGTCTGTATCAAACATGCATTTTCCCTCACATTTGGAGAATATCTCTGTCGTGTTTTCGTTCTTAATTTGTGTGGTGGCACATTATACCTGTATGCAGCAAGGATATCGGGCTCGGTTAGATTTTGAAGTTAATAATACATTTGATTAATTGCACAGCGCTGTTGTCATATTCTTTCAGAAAATAAACATGGATTAAAATACCGCATATGAAAATTTAGTGAAAACAGAGGCTAAAAGGTTCTGCAATTAGCAGTTTTAAAATCAGTTGCATTGAAATGAGTGCTTTATTGCACAGTGATCTCTCCTTTCCATCTCATTTTTGACCTGCGTCAGATTTAAGAATGACTCCACCACCAGCTCAAAGCAGTCACGCTTGGTAGTCCACTGAAGAACAAACATCTCAAATATCCAGCAGAAACAGAGCAACAATAGTCTCAAGTCGGAGTCTTTCATGCCACCTGTCAAATGTAAGCCTGATATTCACCAGTGTTTTAGCCCACTTTTGGCCCTCCAATGAGGCTCCCTCCCTTGATGTTTACAGAAAATGAGACTGCAACCTCTTATTGTCATACCTTTCAGCAAGTGTCTGTACGGACAGATATTCCCATCCGTCCCAGGAGTCTTTTTTGTCAGGGACGGCGTTTCTGTGAGAAATCTCTCCTGGCATTTCATCTTCAAATAAACTCTACTACATTTTGCCCGTCTGTAAGGAACAAGAGCTAATGCCCCCGTAGACAGCCACAGTGAGGTGAGGACATGGGTCTAATGTTTCTCATTAAGCCTTACATGGTGCTTAATGAATGGCAGTCGATAGCACTTATACGAACTAAATTCCACAAAGAATTAGTAAAACAAAGTGTGTTGATGTCCCCAGAGTTGCCCCATGGCTTGTGAAGGACATTTACAATGACCAAGTCCAAATGATATACCTGGAATTTCCCAGCAGAACATTGCATTGTCACATGATGGTCAATGTTATTTACTACTCTTGTCACTGGGTTTAATTTTGAGGCTGATCGTAAGGTTAAGTCTTTTTCCTGCAGCTCGTATGTTTGGCCACACATGCCACCCATAAATCCTTCATTGTATTACACGTCAACAAGTATCAAACGCTATGGTGAAAACAGATGACAGACTAACATCTAAAATATATTTTAAATGCCACGCAATCTACACGCACCACCTCTGCAATCTGCAGGTTGATCACCAACATATTAGGCAGCCCTGCCGCATATGAACACAAGTAAAGGGTTAAGGACATTTCATGATTTAGTCCTCTGCTCTCTGTCAAACGGATGGATGTGCTAAGCTTTTGTCCCCGGTCAGGTGTTCTTCCCCTGCAGAAGTTATGCACAGAGAGTAATGGATGATTCATGGTAATGCAGTATGACCTATTCTCTCAGTATGTTAATATTCACGGTGTTATGATTAATTTTACCCATTGCTTTCGCCCGCGAGCCAATGCCAGTGGCTGCATACTGTGCATGGCTTGCATTTATTGGCTCCGGGCATCATCCTAAACTCAGTTTGTCCGGCTGTAAATGAGTGTAAATGGATATCTTAGTGCGGCAATGAGCATGTGCTTATTGAAAGTAATGCCCTGCCACAATCACAGCTGGCAAAAAGCGAAGCCTCCATAACAGTGACTTTCATTTGTCTGCAACAGAGGGAGCCTTTTGTGAAATGTAGTTCATTTCACAGGGGGGCATGTTTGTACCTGCTCGGGGCTATGCATTCTTGACTGACATGGAACAGTTGTTTTCCGCATGTGCATTGAAGTTGAAGTGTACCACCGATGTTATGGATTAAGTGGTTATCAGGCGCAAGTTTTCAATTTCATTTTTTTTCCTTCAGCTTTATTCTTTTCCGCAAAACAGTTACATCTACAGTTGTTTATCAGGCTACAAAGGCGCTGCTTAGGGCGTGCGTTTTGTTGTTTCTCTCTTATGTGTAGGCCTGATTCTCTTATCCATAAGTGCCTCATCTGTTTTCATTCTGTTTGATTTTGGTGGCTTTAAATTGAGGCACAAATTTTTTTAAAAATAACATAACAGAACACACTGCTGTCCCAAGAAAGCGCTGTTCAAATGTAGAAAAAGCAAAAATCATACGGTGTCGGTAAGCTGGCGATTGCCTCCCTGCGCATTTCTTTGAGTTGCAACTTGCTAATGATTCACATTATCACCTGGAGGTGATACTGAGCAATGCCAACCTTGTTTCTGAGCACATCTTTGCAACATGCTTTTCTGAGAGTTATTTTGGGATTGTCTGAGCTGTCTGCACTGACATCCATTTGCTGCAGAAAGAAAAGCCCCCAGCTTGATATAGCATCTCTCTATTTAAGTGTTTTTGCCTCACTACCGCTCTATGAATTCCTAATGCATTTGAGTGTTGGTCTTTTCTTTAAAAAGCTGCTAGCACTAGAAGAGGCAAACAAACAAAAAGGCTTAGATCACACTATAGTGAGGTCTTTTTTCCAAGGGCAGTTATATTGCATCTACTTCATACAGAAGGTCAGTGATAGTAAAATGGAACCGTTTTCCTAGTGCATCTGTGAGAGTTTAAATATAACCAATTATTAGCTGTTTTGTGAGGTCTCCTTGTGTCCTGGACCATAATCTGAGAAGAAACAACACTTTGTTTTTCTCGCTGGTATTATTCACAGTTTTTACTCTTAGAACTCCAGTCTGTATTAATACTTTTAATAGCTAGCAGCTTTTTAACATTAAAAGATAGTATCCAGATGCAGATCATGGCCCCTCTCCTCAGCCCATAAGACCCAAAGACCCCCATTAACAACATCCTGTCACCAGACACCACAGGACACCCTCACAAGACCCATTCTCTGATGAGCTGAACCGTTGTGGAGGCACAAAGAGGCCTGCACAATATCAGGAAGATGGTCATAATGTAATGCCTAATGGGTGCGTGTCAGCTCGTTCGAGTTAGCAGGAGGAAGCAGGGTTTGGTCGCCTATCACAAGCTGCGGAGTAGGTTGTGTTTAAATATGTGGCCATGCTCCACGCTTGGCACGTATACTTAGCTGGGATTTGATCACTGGCCGATCTGATCGCATCCCAATCCAAATATGTTCTGCAGGACTTTTGCATTTCATTGTTTGGCTGCATAAGCTGCATTGTGTACACATTTGTGTAAGTGGCAAGCAAACAGGGTAATGGGGAGGTTTTCAACTTTCCACTTCTGATCAGACACTATTTAAACCCTTAATTGGTTAATGCTGCTAAAGCAACAAAATATACTGATAATTCTCTGTAACCAACCTACAAGCACGCTTGGCTATTGGCTCAAAGCCACGAGAAACATTTGTCCCTTTGTCCTTATGTTACTACTATTAGAGCTGAGTTACCTGTACCACTACGTTGCACACACATAGGGTAAGTTGGAGCAACGTGTGCACACTGAATGTACGGCAATTAACAACCATGAGCATTAAAAAGAAAAGCACTTTCCTGCAACATTATCTAAGTTCTGCTCCATCATGGGACCTCATAGATGTTCAGCAGTTATTTTTATATCAGACGTTGTGTTTTGTTCATGCCTTCTTTGCTTTAACCACCAAGGGTGTCTTTTTCAGCCAGTTTGAACAACAACAGTTCAGTTTCAGTTGTTCTTTTATGTAACCTAAGCCCCATATGTTCTTTTATAGAGCAGTGTGTAATATATACTTGATTATGCAATTTCTGTGTACAAATGAAGATGATTGTTTTGGAAAGTGGTTTAAAACATGTTCATATTAACAAATTCTGTACCGTAGTTTAATACACTAATTAACCCAAGAATGATCCAAATCATGTTAAATAATTAACAGACAAAATGAATTTTCAGATATACCTCTCTTATATCTGACCATAGCCAGGTCCTGATTGTCTTTGTGTGTGTCTTCCTCCTTTTGTCTCCCTCTCTCTCTCTCTCTCTCACTGTGTTTTCTCTCCGTCTGCCTCACTTTATTCAGACAGTCTGTTAAATAACACTTAAACGTCCTTTACTGATAGCCTGGCAGTGTCTAACATCCATCCAGCCCTGGTTGAGAGGAGGCCTGTGAAGGAGGGTTGACAGACTCAATTCGCTGTCTCTGAATGGGTTATAACCAGTGACAACTCCTACTAAATCCCTCCACGGGGGCAACTATTACAGTGATGTAACCTGGAAACCAGACCAACCTGTGGGGGGGGGGGGGGGGCTGGTCTGGAATCACTGGGTCAGCAAACATCTGTTGGCCAATCAAATCTTTTGGGAGGGGCCTTTATTTAATGATGGACAGAAGAGTAATTAGACTTTGTCAAATCGATGCAGAAGCTATGGCGACAGGGCAGAGCATACGCAGACCCTAACAGCGTAGTTGACATCCATCTCCCCATAAATGTAACTAAGCGCCGCGGCAACACAGACTGCAAGAGCTGTGATTGGTCCTCTTGGTAGTAGCGTTTTTCTGCTTCGGTATTTCAGACTGCAGGGACTTAACTTGATATTGTCACATTGATCAACTAGTTTTTGCTGCTCAGCTCATTTAGCAGTACCACCAGTGACCGCAAGAAAGCATCACACCGCAAAGATTTCTCCTTAAGACAGCAACTACATAATATTTGCAGACAGCTACATCCATCACAGAGTTTGGCTTCACACCGAACAGCTCAGTTCAGTGCCTTTGGAAATTGACTCCTCGCAATTCCTCATCTGGTTCCATGCGTCACATACATTTAATTTTAGGTTGCAGCAGGATTGATAATGTAGAATTAATTAAAATATTTACAATGAATCTTTGGACCTTTTCTTCTCATTATTTATTTATTTATTATTATTATACTGTGTTATATAAGTTGAATTAGTCGCTTATATTGAAATATTGCATGTTTTCCGAAGCAATGAAATGATTATATACTTTTTCTCTATACTGTTTCCCTTCTCCATGGGCAAAAAAAAAAGCCAATGCTTTTGAACATTCTTGTCCTTTTTTTGTGTAGTTATAGTCACCCATCCTGTGCTTATTTATCTGGAACAGTGAACCATAGATTCCGTGCAGTATGTTGTCAAGAGACCAAATAGAAAATATCCAGAGAAGAGAAATAAATGAATAGTGTGACTGAAAGCGATATTCACATTAGTGTATGGCTGCAGCAAATTCTTCACACAAACCAGTTTTGATGTGCACTCTACATTGGCTTTAGCCTGTCAAGGGAAATTCACCATCATTTCAAGTGGATGAACATCCTACATTGAAATCAAACTTGCATGAGAGAAATAAGGTTGGCCAATGCTATTTCAGGAATGCAGAACATATCATGGTTGGGAAAGGGCTTTTTACTAATTCTTTCATTTGCTTTCTTCTTTTGTTTCCATACAGCCCTTTACTCCATTATCCTAATCTGCGTCTTCCTATGGATCCCATTTGTGTACTTCTACTACGAAGAAAGAGACGACAACAATGTGAACAAGTGCTCGGTAAGAATGCACCTTTCTTCTGACAGAGCTGCTTCGAAGCAATGCTGACAAATTCAAATTTTATTCAGGTGATTCAAGTGCATCTGACGAATATGGAAATGCAAAAAAAATACCCTGAAGTAATTCCATTTGAACCTTCTGGCCACGTGAGGCAACTTGAACTGATCTGTTGGCACAGTCGACAAACAGTAAAAGAAAACGTCCGTTCTTTAATATTTGCTTAAGAGCATTTTCCCACGTGTTTATTTGAAACTTGAATATCAATGCAGATTTTATCAGCACAGTGCAAAATAGATTTGTTTTTGTGGAACTGGTTGTAAGTGTGACACTGTGCTTTATATTTGAAACAGTGGTTTCGTACTCACTGTTATGAGAGAAATGTTTTATTTGTTCTGTCAACTCCTATTGCTCACATGGTCCTCTTATACAGCTATGAAGTAAAAGTGCTTGTCATGTCCCAAATCTTAAAGCACATGCTTGGAAACCCTCTACCTATAACTGAAGATGTGGTGCAGAATTTCCGACCACTCATGGTGCTGTACGGATGTTTTGTATTCTGCCGTCATGCGCGCACAGGACACACATACACACCTTGATCACAGAGGTGATGCAGAGGGCAGTAATGCATATCGACTGGTGGAAGCAGCTATGTACGGGGAAAGATGAAAAGAGCATCGCTGCAAAGAACGAAGGTTAAAAGACAGGAAATTGTGTCAACGTTTTTAAAGACCACTTTAAGGCGATACATGCAATACACTAATGTGTTTAATCTCCTGAGACCTGAATTTTGTTTCAAATGCATTTTTAATTTGTCTTTATTTAGGATTAGTAGGGCCTAAGAACTATAAAAACTAAGCGTCGTCTTTGAACAAGAAGTAGATTTTTGGAAAAAAAAACTATGTCCTCATGTGTGGACACTGGGATTATTTTATATAATATATCAAATAAATAGTATAATAAAGCCACCAATATGTAATAAAATACAACACTGTTAATTCTGATGTCTGAACGTTGCTGTGCAAAAGCAGAATTGCAAATAATGAAGAACCAACGTCCTCAATCGAGTACTCGCTAATTAGCAAAGTTACAGCTTTTTTTTATAGGTTTTGAACCTCGTCTACTTTTGTTACGTGACCACTATCATGTTTTTACACCAACTAGTATCTAGTTTTGAGGATAAAAGTTTAAATGCAGCAGAATAAGAGGCTGCCACAAGCCTAAAACTTAACATCCCCATATGAGGACGCAGGGTATCAGGAGGTTACTTTTGCTACACAAATGTTTGCTGTCAAACATTTTCCTTTCACTGATATTATAAATTATAAGCCTCCTATTGTCACCTTCTGTTTTTATACACCTTACACCGTTGAGTTATTAGCAAGTAGGAAACATCGCCAGCTATCTCACAGTGCCTTTTCTCCCTTCCATATGTCAGTCTTGAGCTGACAGAGGCACTTTCTCTCACTGATAGGGAAGTCTTTTGTATTGTTACTTTAAAAGCACCTTGAATAGCTCTAGGAGTGACATCTTATCTCTGCCAGGTCAAACTGGATCTACACTTATTCTGCATTGCGCTCGCTCACCACACTCTTAAACTAAATGGAGTATGAACGCCCTCCCTCTCCCTTCACTCACAATGAATAATAATATTTCACTTCATGGCCATGATTGACCATTTTTTCTTTCATTACAGCAAGTGAAAAACGCTCTGAAGTACACAATTGGATTCGCCATTGTCTGCGTGGTGCTCCTTTTAATTGGGTGAGTTGAAGACATGGATGGCTTCTTCTGCTTCGGTACACGGCAGGTAAAAGGGGGGTGTGGATGTATCATTGTGTTGAGTTAATGAGAGGAGGACCCCTTCGAACAGCTACAGGGCCATTTGTCTGACCGTGATAAGCCGTTCAGGAGAAAACCGCTCTCTAAAAATAGCTTTCTAAACTACTTTCAGTGAACGTTTATTTGGGGGAATGTCGGACGTTCTGCACTGGATTCATAAATACATATGATTCACATATTTGGTCATGTGCCAATTATCTGCTGATTTTTGTACTGCAGCCATAGATTTTCTTTACAGCCATGACAGCAACAATCCTGGAGCTCAACCTCTACGATTGAATGCGTTCTCTCAACCATTAAATAGTGCAACTAAAAGAAGGCTTTTCTGGTTTGGGGAAATAAAGGACACATGACTATACTTTGTTACAGCTTAAAGTTGGGAAGTTAGGACAATTTTATAGACAGAAGCAATTTAGCCCGTCTTTTACCTCATGAACTGGAACCATTGTGGCTTTGTTCTGGCAATTGTTGCTTTGGTCCTTTGATTTTCAACAACATGATAGCTTTTATCCCAGGCTTCTTTTCTGATACAGGGAGACAAAGTGGATTTGTTTGGTGACTGTTCACTCAGAAGGTTCTTCCTTGTTGTGATGTTACAAGGCTCTTTGTTCGTTGTCTTTGTACCTGGAAGGTTACTAAGACCTTAAATGGTTCCTGGCTTTCACAGATTTTTTTTTTCCATTTATGTTAAGTGTCACTGCAAATAAGTCATTAATTCTTTTCAATTTGTTTCCAGCTGTTAAATACTCATTTTTAAACAGTATTGCCTTCAAAAAGAGGTGGCTTGCACCGCCATTTACACAGTGCTTTCAAAGAATATTACCGAATCGCCTTTAAATTTTTTTTAGTTTGAGATCAGAGGGCTTTCACTCCATATTTCATCAGCTTTCGTTAGGTCTGTCAGAAGAGAAGAAATGCTAACACTTTTAAAATACTGACACTTGCCCTTTGTGATGAAGATTAACTCCAGAATTCTAAAATTACATTTTAGTTGGCTAGAGACGGTTACCATGGAGATCAAACTGCTTCTTTTTTATGCTAGCCTTTAGTTGGCTTTGGAACATCTGGACCAAGGCCAGTCTAACTCAACTGTTTCTGACACTAACTTGTGTTTTGATTGCTACTGCAAAGATCCTAGTTACAACGCAGGTATGTGTGTCTGGTTTCAACGTTTAGAAACGTAACCAGCCATTGTTGGCAAAAGCAAACTAACTAATAGCATTTAGATGATTTCTTTATTCACATTTTTTTAAAGACTCATAAACACTTTTGCAGTGATTCATTTGCCAAAACATCAGCGTAATAAGTGAAACTAAACTCTGAATAATAGTTCGGGCAAACGTTGAATCATAGTTCTATTGTTACAGCAGTTAGTTACTAACTAACTAAATAACTTTGTTTGGAGGCCATTGCGCCTCAGGCCTTTTTCTTTCAGCAACAGCAAAGGCCTTTACAGCTTTTTTCATCTTATTTGTGGTGGAATGATTAAAAATATATGTAGATCATTTTTGGTCTCATTCCTTTTATGTGTGACTCATAGAGAACACACACCATTTGCTGAAACTGTCACTTTCGGTACAAAGACTAAACTTTTAGCCTATTCTGTAATTGGGGACGGGACAGAGGCAGCCTAGAAATGACCAAATGTATTTTACCTGATTTTCTTTCAGGGCATTTGTTCCGCTGGAGGCTCCACCTGGGCAGAACTCCACACAATGGGAAAAAGTCCAGTACCTTTTTGAGGAGCTTGGGAGTAGTCGTAAGTACAGCCTTTTTAAGTCCGATTATTTCATTAAATCCACTCACCCCTTCTTTAGTCGTCCACAACCATTACTCTCATCCGTTCTTCACACTCCACATTTCTGGAGCAGTTTTTATTTGACAGAATAGGGTATATTGAGTTAATACGTATCAACTCAGACTCTTCCCTATTTCACTACTTTATACATGAATTTGTAACCAGAGCACCATGGATGCTAGCATGTTTAATATGGATTCAGTGGTTTATATTGTCAGGATTGCAAAAAGTGTTTTTAAATCAGTACACACAGTATACATTTTAAGCTCACTTAACTTCAGATGCTGAATTATTAGTCGGTCAGATTCTGGCAGCTTATTGGGGCTGATACAGTAACTTACAGTAACCCGAGTTACCTGAAAACATGTTTTTTGGGTTTATTTATTCAGATATAGTACATATTGATTGTCCCAATCATAATGACTTGGTTGGTCATATGTATTTTCTGATCACTTGATTCTTGTGACCACTCGTGCACCGATCTCTTTACTGATTTCATCCAAGATGCATTCACTTTTCCAGCCATAACTGATTAAATGATGCAGATTCCCTAAACATTTACTCAACAGCATAAACAATTGTGTATTTAACATTTAAAATAAATAGATAGTGTTATACGGGCCTCCTAACTTGTTGAGTGGAACAGTGCATGTGATTATGCCCATGCTAAGGTGGGACCATTGCCAAATGTGGACTCCTAACAGTCCCCCTGGCCTTTTGCCATCTTGGGATCACGGAGGAAGTTCAACCATCTGCCTCTCTGCATAATAGTGGACCCCTACATGCTCTCCCTAACCTTCCTCCTTTGGCACAGGGAGGAAATTGCTCGGCTGCTGAGGAAATGTGAGGATCATCCCTTTTCTAATTCCCCATTCCTCCCCTCTCCAGATGGGAGGTTAATTGTGTAAAGAAAAGGCACTTTCGCCACATAACCCTGCTGCATGCTTTGCAACAACTGTTCATTAAGGCCACAACATCTTCACTGGTTCCAACATTATATTTGTTACAGCGGTTCGGTGATGCGTGAATGCTCTCCAGATCAGTAACTTTTAATGTTGTTATTCAAGACCATAGAGTGAAATCTTGTATTTTTGGTTTGCCTCGAGGGGGAGTGGTGGGCGGCAGTCCAACTCTAGCAGTTATGTCCAAGTACTCTTGGACAAGATTCCTAACACTTAACTTTCCTCTCCTCTTTTCCTTCTTGAGCAGCGAGAAAATAACTAATCTCACCCTGACCTTGACATGTATCAAGCAGTTATTTAATAAAGCTGCCCCTGACTCTTAAGGTGCTGAGGGGTATATATAAGATGTTCACTTTATTGTCTGTTGATTCTGCATTAAACAGCATATCAGTGTGCATAGCCTTGTCTTAAGGTGGTGCCCTCCTCAAGACCTTACCCAAACTTAGTCTTACCTAAGGACTCTGTAGGACTCAGGGCTGATGTCAGTGAATCAAGGGCTTTGTCTTGATAATTCCATTAAGTTAATCACCACTTTGCCTCTCTGTTTACATTTTGTGTATTCCAACATTTTATGAGCAGTGGTATTGAGTCTTTTCATTGTGTAGTCTAGTAAATGAGAAAGGAATTACAGCACACAAGTACAAACATACATTTGTCAATCTTTAAATGTTTCATTAAAGCCAGTTCTACATTTTTACGCCGCCACTCCGGCAACAGCCACAGCCCCAGGCATTAAATTGTGGGTTGTCGGCAGGCCAGACCATTCTTCCGACCATGATATCTCAGGAATGCCTTGAGGGAATTTCTTCAAATTAGTCACAAACTTTTAATTGGATTCGAGAAAAAGGTGATTAGAATTTGGCGGTCGGAGGTCGGTGAGACTTCACAAAACACGTATGTGGCCATAACTCAAGAATTCATATTCATTCACGAGATTTCACACAAATTACACAAATGTGGAGTGATGACATTTTATATCCAAAACGTCCTTGTGCTTCACCGTGGCATCAGAATATTCTGCATAAACACCTTCTCTTTTAATTCCTTACTTAAAGTCCTCAGTTCGTATTGGGATCAAAGTCGGACCAATGTTTTGCATTCTATCTTCAGTATTGGGTCGGTCTTGCATAATTTTAATACATTTTCCTAGTTAAAAGGTTTGATGCACTTGCCAATGGATCTCCTGCCATTGTAGCGTTGTCTTTAATTGTATGACATCCCTCAATTGTCGGGTTAAAGCTGCAGTAAGCCCGTGATATCTGATTAAACACAACCCCCCCAAATTATTTAATGTTTTTATCTTTACCACAACTCTCCACATGCAGTATGGTTGCAGTCATACACTATACTATATATCCATCCCATTAACATCGACAGCTGCTTCCCCTTTGCTTTTCATGATTCTGTCATTCCACAGAAGTAGGGTGATGGGGCAAAAAGGAGCTCCTTAATAAACACCTTTTTGTGCAAGTCTCATGCGTGAACACAAGCCTGAAGGGCTATATGCAGGGTGAGATAAGAGCTACCTTATTCCAATGCTGTCGGAATCGAAGCCGTACAGATGTGGAAGCACCGCTGATAATACACAATATTCCTTATGTTTAATCCCCGGAAAATCTGCTCAAGAAACCAAGAAGACTGGCAGCAAACATCTATCTTTTGCTTTGTGCGGAGTTCATGAACAGAATGTTCTCTATGCGGAACATGAAGCCATTGTCTGTTTTTACCAAGCTCACCGCTAAACAAAGGCAGCAAAATCGCAATGAAACACTCGGGAATAGGAAACACACATTCAAATGTTAATGTTGAGCCCAGCTGTCAGACTTCAAAGTTTTCTTTTTGCGTAGAGTACAATAGGGAGCAGGTATATAATTTATCTCCATTTTCCACCCTTTTGTCCTGCTGCTTGTGAAATGCCTCTAAAAGAAAGTGATGAATGATATAAACAGCGCAAATTAAACATGCCCGGATGCTTACTTAATATTCCCCATCAAATGCCACTGTCAAGGAGAAAGGCAAGCAGCGAGCCACCTATGCCCATGCTGACAGGTGGGCTGGGCATTATGAAGTTGCTGCTGAGCTGATGTGGGATATCTAGAAAGCGACCAATGTGTTGCTTTTTACATGGAACCCTATGACAGGTGGGATCTTGACAGGGGAGTGAGGCAATCAGTCTCTTCATCAATCCCTGTCTTCTAACTCCAACTCTTGACAGCTGGTGTGACACCTTCTGGTACCCTTGCCTGATGGGTGGTCCCCTTTCCGCCTCAATCAAAGGTGACACGCATCAACTCAACCTACATACAGTTAAAGACCCCGCTGTTTAAATGCAAATCCCCACCACTGTTTAAAATGACGAGGATAAAACGTGCCTCCAGAGAAAGACGGTCATTAAAAGCCGATATTAAATCCTCGACTGCCTGAACACCAACATGAATAACATGGGAATACTTTTGTAATACCCTCACTAGCCGGAAAATTCTCACATCCTTCAAAACCATGGCCCTGGTCTATGAGGCATGCATTATAACTCCCAAACTTGGGCTTGGATAGTGCTCCCCATGAAAGGCAAACTGGCTCTGTTTGCACAGACAGTGCAGACTCTCAAACCTGTCAATAATAGGTGCTTTTCAACATCAGGAAATCTTTCATATGTCCTACCACTGTTTGAGAATGCACCTCCTTTTTCATGTCTGCGCTGCAGGAGCTGGGAATGATTGTTCTCGGAGCTCAGTTTTATGGGTGGGTTTGTTTTCAGCGCTTGAGGAAGCTTGACTGACATAGGTTTTGTGGTGATTGGTCCTGATGTAATAGTACATTCAATAATGGCAGAAACAGACCGACAGTGGAGTCCAAGGTTTATCGAGTCTGTGCGGTATAGAAAATATCACTTCTATATGAATATATAACTATGTCTGAATATGAATTTTATTACAACCGAGTTCAGCTGCACACTGCTCCTTCTTTTGGTTTCATAACAGAAGTTTGGAATTGATACATCACAGTAACAAAAATTTCCTGGATTGAAATATCATCTAACTACACTATAGAAAAGCTTTCTCTTGATATTTTTCACAATAAGCAGAGTGTCCATTGATGTCATTTCAGAGGTCATGGACAAATCTCTAATGGCTTTCCTGACTTTTCTCCTGCAGATGGTCTGCCTGCTCTGTCTTTCTCCATCAGCTCCTTGACCTTGATTGGCATGTTGGCAGTGATCACTTACACGGTGAGTTGAGACCCCTGACAAATGGCTGATGTTGTTTCGCGCGTTCACTGGTGCAACATGAATCTGCACGGTAATTTAGTAATCACCCAGAAGGGTGACTTCCAAACCTTGCCATCTCTGTAACTGAACAGAAACTACGCACATTGAGACATCTGACTTAAAACACCTTTTGAGGTATGAAGTAAGACTAAATAGAATAATCTTCCCTTTGTGGCGGTTATGATTCCATGGATATTTCATGGTTGATAATGCATGTTTATATAAAATATTATTTGAGATACAGCGTGCTGTCATAAGTTTTTTTTTTTTTTTTGTGCAGAAATGGTTTTCCATCTCTTTGCCTGCACCTAGTGATGGAGTGGCCTTTCACTATTAGTAATGCTTTGTGATTTTAGAGCTCAGGCATTCAATTGCTCAAATTGCCCAGACTGCTGTCTATCCACCTGGGCACCTGAGACTTTTGCATGATGTATGGGCTCTCCTAACAGGCTTATCATCCACTTATCTGCTGTCTATATATATATAATTTTTGTATATATGTATATATATATATATATATATATATATATATATGCGCCTATATTTGGATTCCCTTATCATTCTGCAGTTTTTCATTTTATCGTACATAAAGTGACTTCTTAATACCGTCCATTTTTCATTGCTGTTATGCTGTGATCATGCAACTAGACTGTGAATATTCCCCGGAGGTGGTGGTGTTGGTGTCAGGGTGAAGTAACACAGAACAGCTCCTGCTGGGGGAGAAAAAAAAAAAAAAAAAAGAAAAAGAAAAAATACGCACAAAACGATACTAGGCGGGTATCAACCCAGGGAATGAGAGTAAAAGTGACAGGCAACCCCAATCTATCCACTTTCTGTTGAGCTCAAAGAGTCCTATTGGACAAATTACACAACAATCGAATGGGGAGCTCTTAATGAATAATACACAACCCAGTAAAGTAAGTTGTAGGACCAATCTGCCTACAGCACATATAATCCATCTCAGATGGGATTTTATCCAGTGTTCTCTCACTTTCCTCTATCAGTTCTCTGAGGAGCGGATAATTACCTGGTGCATTTTGAGGATGGAACTGTGCTCAGATTTGTGCTGGCCTATGTTGTTACGGACTCCATGAATGCCCTGTGGAAATCGAAACACCCAGTGTGTCTTTGTTTTTGATGTCCTGTGTTTTGATGAAGTCAATCAAAGAAATCAGGCCTTCAGGCAGCAACAGCAGCTGCCCCTCCCTCCTTTGTTGCTGCAGACTCAGTGCAGGAGTTCCTATTTATTATCTCTCTTTGTATCCTTTCATCTTTCTGCTCTTTCTCTCTAACTGAAACCGAGAAAATTGTTCTTGGTGGCAACATACCCATATTTGCAAATATCTGTGTGATTTATCATCCCTTTCTATGTGTTACTTCTAATTCCGATTAACTTAATGGATTCCAAGTGACGGGTTCCATACGCAGCGGAAATGTTGTCCGTGACTCCTGTGCTAATTTATCTCTACCCTTGCCATCTACCTTTAATGCAAACAGCCCTGAGATGTAAACAGAACAGTATATAATACTGCAACCCAGTGCACTTAAAAATTAATACAAAGTGCTGGTGCGTATAGATTTATTTTAGGAAGAGTCGTCCTTTAAAAGCAAATGCGGCCTTCTCTTTTTTTTCGACTCAGTTTTTTTTTTTTTTTTTTTTTTTATTTTTTGCTAAACTAAAACAACACATTAACAGTTAATTTAAAAAAATTCTGTTTATAAATTGTAATGGTCACTAATAATTAATTCACATCGTTGTCTGTCAAGGTTTGTTTGGTCCAAACAGAATATCACATCTAATTTAGCCTTAGATGAGATTATACTTTTCAGCTCTAATGAATTATTTTACTTTTCAATCCTTAATTTATGGGAGCAAAATCAGCAAAACAATTTCCTTGAAGGATTAATAAATTATTGTTCTGATTCTAGTAACTTTACTATTTCGGTCTGTACTTTTAAATGAGTAATAAATATGTAATGAAAGTGATTCAAGTACACGGAAAACACATTATCTGCTGATGATTGGAAATACAGTATACGCCTGTTTACTCTGTGCTCTTCATATTCCTTCCTTCCTGTCTCATTTCCCATTCTGCTTGCTTGTACGCAGCAGCAATGAGATGAGACTGATCAGGGCCAACTTAAAGCTCATGCATCATGGGAAGTCCTTTGACTTAATTTAAAAGCTTGGCTGGCATATTGACTTATGACTGTCATGGCTCTGTCTCCTGTGGATCCTTCCTTTCTGTTGCACCTAAACTGCCAACCATAACATGCTGATACTGAACTAATGTTAAGAAGATTAATGTCTGTTGATCTAATCACTGGCCCAGAGATTGACCTGGGGAGATGGAGTCTCTCAGTGAATGGAAGAGGTGTCTATCATACTTAGAAGTCTCCAATAATGTGAGCTTAAGTTAAACGAAATTAAGTTATTATTTGTATTTAATTCGCATCTATACACTTTTTATTCAAGGTTTAGATATCTCATTTGACTCAGTTGAATTTGGACATGTGAGAATTTATTAGTGTTTATTACTATAGAAAATATGCCATCAATAAAAAAGGATGAGATTCACAAAAATATTTGATTAACATGTGCATATATATAGCCATTCTCAGCAAATATACCCAGTTGAACAGCATACAGTTCACCGAGCATACCATAATGATATCTGTACACACACTGTATTTGTGTGCTCAAATTATCTTAATTAAATATTCATAAACACAGGTGCATCGGGTGTAGAGGATTCGCCCTTACACATTCTTATCATCATCAGTATATACAATTTCTAAAAGATTAGGAAGTCACTTATTGTCATTGTCCTTTAACAATGCAGAAAGCTTACTTCAATTAAATTAGAGTGGATGGGTCAAAGTCGCTACAGTATGTTCAGAAAGCCAAAAGAGCACTAATGGTTGGAGGCAGCCTGGGAAGCCTGTCAGTCAGCCATGACAACCATGTTCATAACTGGACTGTCATTAGGCCTGATACGTACTGTATATGGTTGTAATTAATGCTGTGCCAAAGGGCGAGCGTTGCTTCTTTTTCTCCATATAACAAGACCCTCATCAAAAGCTAACTTTTATTTTTCTTCAAAGGTTTTGCTTGTTATTATTACTAAACTGACTATAATTTAAGATATCAAACTTTAGAACAGGAAATTATAGTGTGTAATATCCAGCAGCTCCTAGACATATTTAATAAGGGGGAAGAAACTGAGCTTTTATTTTTCTTTGGTGCCACAGCTTGAGGGATGCTACAAGAAAATAAAATGAATTGGTTGCTCAGTCACACAATTTCAAATGATCAAACTTTGAATGAACAAAATATATAAGAAATATATTTTTACCAGTTAGTTGTCCCATCTTAAGCCTAAACTCTACTTCTCATTATATCTGTTGAACTGTCTGTGTAACCAGTAAGGTAGTCTACATTTCCCTAGAAGAAATAGATAAAGTATCTGTGCAATAAAAGTGTACTATAGACTGTTCTGATAACCGGCTAAGAAAAAGAAAATAATATTCATGGAAGACATGACTTTTTTTTTTTTTTTTAATTGGACTCAAGGAAAAGGTGATTAAAATTTGGTGGTTTGAGAGACTTCACAAAACATTTATGTGGCCATAACTCAAGAATTCATATTCATTCACAAGATTTCACACAAATTACACAAAGTCTTCACTTCATACCGGCATCAGTCTATGTGTTGCATAATTTTAATATATTTTCCAAGGTAATAGTTTTGATACATTGCCAATGGTTTTGTGCTTTGATAACAGGGCTCTTAAATAGAAGAAAATTGGAAATGAATGGGACTATTGTTTTTTAATTGCAATTTAGTCTCTAATTGACAATTGGTGGTGAGGGAGTTGAAGTGATCATCTTGATTGACATCTTCTGCCATTGTAGCGTTGCTTTTATTAGTTTCACATCCCTCAACTGCGAGGTTAATACTGCAGCATGGCCACGACATCTTATTAAATGCAAACCCCCAACTTACGTAATGTTTTTATCTTTACCACAATCCACCCCATGCGGTTATATGGCATAATTGTTGCAGTCATACACTATAATATATATTCATCCCATAAACATAGACAGCTGCTTCCTCTTTGCTTTTGATGATCCTGTCACACAAAAGAAAATAAGGAGCAAAAAAAGAAACTATGTCAGATTAACTCAATATATATCAAAATTACTTAGGTCTGTAGGCTGTATATAAAAGATTGCCACGGTGTCGTCGTCCATTGGTTTTGTAGTTTGGCAGAGCTGGTGGAGTAAAGGGTGAAACTAAAGAACCTAGCACTTTTTCATACAGTTACTTAGTTATCTGCTAATTTTTGCTAGCTAGTTTGGTTTGCAAGGCGCGTGCATAGCTCATGTTCACTGTAATTTTAAACACGATTCTAATTGTCTCCCATTTGTTGGTCAAGTACGAGCAAATGCTCCAACATTTGGGATGCATCATGGCACTACACAACTCAATCAAAACAATGAGTATGCAACTCGTGTCCGCCACGGACTGACCCTTCTAGCCTGTCTTGTCCAAATGGCTTGTGGTTCTCTCTAAGTCAATCAAGCCAGACAAAGCCCTACCTCACTTTGAAGTCATATCTACTTAATTATAAACGGACCACCAACACATAGGTTATCGACTCCATATGAACTTGTTAAAAATTTATATTGACATAATATTTCTTGAGAAAAATTGATGCTTTTTGTTCTTATTGGGAAACTGTTGGAGACCATTGATGGTTTTGCACTTTAAGCCTCCCTTGGCTTCACTTGTCAGATCCTGTGTTTAGGGTAAATCTAGAATCATCATTTTAGAAAACCATTAATAAATACTGGCACATTATCCCGTGTGATATAAAACTAGGATCTCTCATTAAATCTCCCACCAAGCTGGGCTTCAAAAGTCTCCTTTATTCCAATCTCATCATCTTCACCCATTGTCACGGAGGGAATTGTAAATGTGCCAAGGTTTCTGTTCTCATCCCTTGTGGATATTATCCACAGACTGACCATGACATTACAGTTTGAGGGGTGATTGTAGTACAACTCTTGTGTCACATGCCATGCATAGATATATAGCCTAAGCAGCTCTGCATTTTGTAACTTAAATAAACTAAATATATAGATATGTTTGAAAATGCTGTCAGTAGTGTGGGTTATTGGACAGACCTCAGTCTGCTTTCAAATGTAGAAAGCAGTGGCGGCCCGTGCATTTTCCACCTAGGCCTACAATGCCCTTCAACCTTATTCAAAACACCTCTTGATACGATCGTTACGACACCATTCATGCAAAATAGCTATCACAACATTAATGAAAGGAATTTGCTTGTGTGTCTTGCAACAGATGAGCATGAACCATGAGCCAGCTTGGCTCAAACAGCGCGGCTCTGTGATCCCCCTATTAGAGAATGTGAAAATGCAGAATACGAACTTGAAATTTGATTGGTTAAGGGAACAGCGACATTACAATGTAGTGTCAGCCACCTGCAGCTTTAATTGTGAACACATGATGGGTAAAATATGATTGGATAAAAGCTCTAATGCATAGTTACACTGCCAGAAGCACCACAGCTGAGAGACAGGCAAGCCATAAAATGAACAGAATAGGCTGTTTAATATAGGCTATGTAATTTAATAAGATTAATGGGAAAACATTAAAATGGAAGTCAGTGATTCTAATCAGGTTTGGACCAACAGAGAAGGCTCTGCTGGCCCTGTCAGCCCACCACTAGTAGAAAGAAAATACCTGACAACGGGGGGCAACATGTAGAGAGAGTTGCAAAAAGCTTTTAACAAGCTAGCAAACAGCCATACTCCTGACCCCTGCAAACCTAAAAAGAATAAGGAAAAACAAAACGATTGAAGTTCACTTTGCCTATTTTGTTAACATTGTTAACAAGAACCAAATGAATCCATGATAAACTCCAAAGTGTTCTTGAAACAGTGTGTCTAATTTCCTGGAGAAATTAGTTTCATAATGAAGTGGAGTGATAGGTGTCAGTGCTACTTTGAGATGGCTGAGTTCATGGAGTACAGCACTGTCACCGCTAATTAAGTAAACTAAGCAGAAATCTAAGAGAAGTCTGCATTATGCTCATTAATATAATATTAATCATTATTTTCAGCTCAGTAATCCTGATCTCAAACTGCGATTCGATGTAAATGACAGAGCTGAGGTGTAGCATGTGCTTCGCGGGGAACATGACACAACATAAAGGGCATTTTAAACCAATCTCTATTTTTATTTTAGTCCAGGAGTTAAAACACGTTCTTAGGAGAGTAATTTCTAATGCAGTGCCTTATTCATTTTGCTAAAATGAAGAAGTAAAATGAGTAAGGCACCGTTATGACCTCTAACCATTCGTAGTGCAGGCAGACAGACGGTGCAATCATCTATAAGGTAGCTTGTACACTGTATGTAGGCTTGTTACAGAGAACTGTGTTCTTATTAGTTGATATTGAGAATGTAGGGAGAACCTCTGCTCCCTCCTCCCTTTCAAGTGGGGAAAAAAAGCAACAAAGAGGAGGCTTGTGTAGGAGACCTAACCAGGAGACCAACTAGTTCTCCCTCTTCCTACTCAGCAGGCACATGACTCCGAATGATTCTAGCCTCGTCAAACGCGCTAAGTGCGGAGCTATTTCCGGCGTATTAATAACCGCGGTTGCTTTTAAAATAATTTTAATGAGAAAGCATCATTATGTGCAAGCTAAAACTGAACACGCGAGCGGAGGGACACCTGTGTTTTGTTATTGTCCTTTTTTTTTTTTTCTTTCATATTTCTCTCATGTAGTTGCACATTTGAGAGGGAAGGGAAATGTTTCTCTTGGGATCTGGGACAGGTTTTCCTTTTATGAGTGTGTTTGATATTCGGGACATGCTCCGGCCTTAAGAGCTCCATGATTCATTGCAGGAGGCGACATTCGCCCGTGGCAGAGATCCACAGCAGAGACTAATAATAGTGTAGCCTGACTTAGTATCCCATGCGGCTCTCTTAATGCTACCTAACACTCAGAACCTAGTAAAAGTTGTTTCAGAAAAATATAGACTCTGACGTTTCCCCCCCTTGAAAAATAGAAGAAGAAAGAGGGCAGCATCTTTTGACAGGGCTGAAAGTATCTTTGCACAAAAGGCCCCTTTGTTTTATTATGAACCCATAAAATGGCACTCCACCAAGTTGGTGAAAGTGAGGCGGCACAGTGAAAGCGTTGGCGTGTTGCTGCTACTTTCATTTGTATTGATTGGTTTGTTTCCTGTTATTAAAGATGTCCCTCATTTTTAATTAACCTTCACACGTCCCTTCAGGGGAGACCGCTGAAAGCCTAAAGTAGCTTTTCATCTTTGGTCATATATGCTATGTCCATCTGTCCGCATGTGTACATGTGGCTATGTCTTCCTTTATGTGTGTCTGCTATTTACACACTGCATATACCCAAAACCAAAAACACAACAGCGGATGCATTTTCAAACTCTGGTTATACACAATCGATGGCACCCTTCTGCCCCCAACCCCTAGTCCCGATTTCCTCTCTTAAATTTGACTTATAAGCATTTAATCAAATCCTGGATAGAGGGGCAGTGCTGTCACATGGGGGCACTGTTAAGCTGTAAATGCATCAGGGTGATATAAGGCAGTGATATCCACACAAAATGGTTGCAGCAAATTCTCCAATAAACCTCAGCACAATTATAGATTCCACCATTTTAATCTTTTTTTTTTTTTTTTATCCTCCCCTCTTCCAAAAATGACATAGCCTGGGAGGCCAGGAGCTATATGATTCGCCGTGTGTGTGTGTTTGCTTACGCTCATTTGACTGTTGTCGTGCTCCACATTGAGATGAGTTCTGCCATCAGGCAGGAGTCGGTGTGTGTGTGTGTGTGTGGGCGGGAGCACGTGCCATATGTGCCACCCAACTCTGACAATAATGTGTGATTATAATGGCAGTTCTTCCCTGTCTTTCAGGCATATGGTATGTCTGTTCTGCCTTTGAATCTGATAAAAGGCACACGGAGCGTGCAGTATGAGCGCCTGGAGAACACAGAGGACATTGATGATGTTGAGCATCAGATAGAGAAGCTGAAATCCAAGGTGAGTCTCAGCGAATTACGCAAAGCACCTGTACACGACACGCGGTACACGCAGTACAAGTTACCTTTTATATAAGTTGTTGGACGATATTAGAGACAAACATACACGATACGTGATGTTTGTCACTTGCTTTTTATATTTTACTGCGTTTGTTACGCGGGGTGCAATATTGAGTCCATTCAAAGGTCCTCCATTCAGAGATGCAGCACAGCTGACCAACCCCTCCTTATGTTCCGTGCTGTTATGTATGGCTGGCATTGTCCTTTCGAGCCAACCGCTCAAACGCAAGCGGCATAAACAGAGAAGCAGAGTGGAAGCTTTTATTAGTTGCTATTAGTAGCCAGTGGCAACACATGAAGTTGTAAACAAAAGCTCAGTGTATTGGTTATTTGTCCTTTGTCCTGGAATAAAGGTTACATACCCAGTAGGTAACAAGAGAAGAAAAAGTGCGAAATAAAGTGCGACACAGGACACACGTAAGGGATGTGGATGTTCTGTATGTTATTTTGAGCGCAGATAAATTGTGAACCTTTAGACCTTAATGTCTTAATGCTGCATATATCTATCCACTCGTATAAATAACTATAAATGTTGAGTTATATGTCAAATTATGTTCCATAATGGATAATTTTGGCAATAACTGGGAAGGTCAATTACCCGTTTTTTTTTTTCATTTTTTCTGCTGTTTACTTTAAGTACCCACGTTAAGCTTAGAGCACAGAAGATGCACAGAACACACATGCACACGTGCTTCACCTGGTTGTTTGTCGGTCTTCTCACCAGTGTACGGACGGACGTCCTCTGTCCTCGAGGGATAGACACAACCTGCAGGACCTAGAGGGCAAACTGCAGGTTCTCCGGCGCAGGGGGAGACACCTGGAAATTGCAGAGAGGAACTGCTGCACTAAAGTGGGCAGCGCTCTCAGACCTTTCAAGGTGAGTCGCCATTATGGTATTGGCTCCCATTTACAGAAGTAAATCCTACGTCCACCCTGGACAGTATAATCTGTACAGAGACAAACGGTGTATGTGAGTTCGGATGTCGGTTGGCAGACGCACTTATTCACCGCTCATGCCTCCCGGCCTTGTCTTAATTGATGTTCAAGCACAGTTCAAGCTTATTCCCTTAATGGTTGTGTAATTTACAAATCTTTGTTTGAGCGTTTGTTAATTTTTTTTGCCACCTTCAGCGACTTCTTCCTGAAATGTGTCTTTGAGCTCAACTTCTAATCTGGCCTGCTCCAGATTTACTTTTAGTTCTACTTTACACAACCGCATATTTACAGGATTCCCACGGGTAGTCTCTTCACCTAATTTACTCTGAAGTCTCTTTGGGAGACTTGTGTCTTACGGGTCCCCGAGGGATAAACCAAAGCAACCCTAAACATGTTTTTGATTGTACTTTTTTGGGGGGGTTGGGGCGACCAATTCTTGGATCTCATATATGAAATTTTAATATCATTATTCACTTATTCATATTTACCTAAGGGAGTTTGGAAATGTAGGGATTACACCACCTCATGTTAACAGTTAAAAAAAAAAAAAAAAAAAAAACCGCTTTCCTGCCTTTGGACGGGTTGATACCAACACTCCATCCTCCCAGACTGCAGCGCACGTCTGTGCCCCTGATCCATTCAATATGCTTGTGTCACATCCAATTGGTCAGTCATGCTGTGCTAAGACAGTTTCAATACGAGTTAGCCATCAGGATTTTAGATAAAGTGCATCCTAGGGAGTACTTGACACAAACATTTCACACAGTTTCATGGAAAAAAAAGAAATTCTCGTTCCCAACCAGTCAGTGAGAGGGTGCAACAGTTGTGAACATAAGGGCCTTTGTAGTCATTTTTTGGCATAGACAGCGTTGCATATTTAATTTGCAAACAAAAAAACAACAACAACTCAGAGGTAGTAATGATCAAAATGGTGTTGAGTAACATGGCTTCAATTATTCTGGTAAAATGTCGTGTTATTATTTTCCTAAGTCCATCAACAAAGTTTTTACTTTTACTCAGGTTGTTACAGGTTTGGGAAACATTTAGCGTGACACAGTAACCTATATATTTCTAAAATGTAACTTCAAAAAGGCTCCTGATCAGCATTTGGCGATTCACATCTTTGCCTCTTTCCTCCTCACACCTTACGGACTACAGTTTTATTTTTGTTTTCACACACAATTCCTGCTTTAGCTGCAGAACTGATATACGAAGACAAATGTGTAAAGTGCTACTGTGGTGACTCACAGCTACGATCTCAGCATCCTCCTATTTATGTTTTACTTTACACGACTACCGTGCACATCTACGCAATGTACACAGACGTACACCGGGCTCCGATGAAAATAATGGCGCGCTTGCTTGCTGCGCAACCATGGCCCACTTACATATGACTTATCAGTGGCAATGCACAGTTAAAATAGGTCCCACTGTTTAATTTCCATTTTCTGTGTTAAAGATAGGACAAGTCCCAAAAACATTCCCCTGGTTCCCATTTTACTTTCCCACTGCTATTCATTTTCCAGTATTTTACTTCACTGCAGGCTTGTTCAAACATTTTTAAACCAGTGCCTGCACCAGTTTATCTTTAACCATGGGGGTTGCTGTTAATGACAGTCCCCGGACTCAAATCTAAACAGTAATGAGTGGGGAGATATACTTTTTTTTTAGCATGCACTGAGACACTGGTGTGGAGTGATAAGCCAAATAATTGTGATTTCAGTTTCACCGATGACTAGGCGACGCTAGCAGTTACAAGGTGCTTGGAAATAAAGTGGCCCAGTGCTCATGAAATAGTTTGGGTTATAAAATAAATGTAAAAAGCCGCATTAAAAAGTAATGCAGTAATCTTTTTAGGAACTGTGCCATCTATTCATATAAGATAAATAAATGACACCTTTTCATTATTTAACACTTTTTTTTCTACTCATGTGATAGCTTCTTGCTTATTTGACTTTTTAATAACTTCAGTTTACACCACTAAGTTAGGCAGCCTCTTTGCTTTTGTTTGGTGGGATAATGCAGTAAAGGCAGTTTTAATCAGTCGAATAAAATCACTTCACAAATTTCGCAAATTTCTTCCCTGTCTCGCCCGCTAACTTTTGAACTTATTCATATTCAAGCAATATAAACAGCAAAACAGCAGTGACACTGATCTCGTCGATCATCAGTTTCTTGATTGTAATTGATGTTTTGCTACAATCACGGAGAAATTATATCAAAGGATGTTTTGTCGAAGATAATTTAGCGGCATGTCCAGCGTGTTTTAGATGCGTCGGATCACTTTTTTATGAGACGCGTGTATTAAACCAATCTATACCAAATATGTGGATATTCTGGATATAAAGGTCCCCTTTAAGGCAGGCAGTTATTAGGATTTATTGCCTTTTTGGCTGCCACCCACCTTTCACTTCCCTGGTTGCAGCCTCCCCTCTCTGTCTGGACTGTGCCATTGCTTCCCCTTGTCACCGTGGGCTACCATGCCAAACTGTGGCTGACCACGCCATATGGTCTCTCCTTGACAAAAGACATGACAGAGGGGTTATATTTGATAACCCAGTAGATGCCTGTAAAAACATGCCTTGTTTATCTGGGTTCACAAAGTATCCAGACCCTGCTTCGGTTTTGGCTGCGTATGATGTTTTGGTGTTGTAATGCGTTGCATCATTCTTTTTTTTACTTGGTTTAATTTGTCTATTTATCGTCTCATTTGTAGATAATACTGGGCGTTTTCTTTATCATGGTCGCCCTGCTCTTCACTGTTGCGCTGTTTATTTCAAAGTAAGTCATCTTTTGTTCCCTAACATGTAATTCTTCACACAACATACTAACATACACACTGTAACATATGCACATATGTGGTTTTCTGTGCTTTTCAGCCTGGATAAAGCCCTACACTCTGCTGGCATCAGCTCCGGGTTCATAATCTTTGGCACCAACCTGACCAATCCTCTGAATGAACTTCTCTTAGCCTTACAACCCGTGAGTACCCTCTCATCTGTCATGTCAAACAGATGATTATTCTCAATTAAGACATGCCTAAAGCCATGTTTCCTTGTTTCCATCATTATTAACTAAATGAAGCACAGGCTGAAAGCTTTATTACTGTCTTTTCTTGTACTGTATTAGAAATGTGAAAGACCTAGATAAAAAGAGTTCCACACACGATTGAGTCCCATTACTTTGGTCGACAAGCAGTTTCTAGCACCACTGATATTTTACCAAACACTATAAACCGGGGTTTAAAAACTGAAAAACAAGAGCAAATGAAAATCTGACAAAAATGTTCACTGATTACAGTGATTACACTGATTACAAACACATGTTTGGCCTGAAATAAAAAAAATAAATAAATGAATAAATTTTGGAAAAAAAACTGACGCTGGACATATTGCACCCAGAAGTGAACTATAACTGAAAAACCACAAGCCGATAAACCAAGAATTAATCAATGTCTTTTTCAGATTTCTGAAAAACAAAATACAAAGTGTTTGGCTGTTGATCTGATTCTGAAGCCGCTGTTTAAAAGGGAATGCACAAGTATGCAAGCATTTTTAGACAAACCCCGCAATCCCTGACATGGGAACAAGTGAAAACCACAAAACGTCAGGCAACCTTGCAACCCTGAAACCCTGAGGTTTTCAATTGAAAACCTCACCTACCTTTTAACAATGACTTCTAGGCTCTCTGTAGCGTACCCAACTAACTGCCATTTATAAGACTATAAGATATAGTTTCAGGAGGCATCACTCTGATTGATTTATTTTTTATTTTCTAATATCTGCATATGCTGTGTACTTGAGGATACTGAAAATGGAATGAAGTATTACACCTGATAAATTAATGGAAACTTGTGAGTGTAAAAATGTGCCGGAAATGGACAATAATCAACATGTTTTAGTGCAATTTAGCATCTTTAAATTTTAAAGCGATAACCAAAATAATTAGCTATAATCTTCAGTTAATCTTGTGCATTAATAAAGCTGTGGAGTCTGGGGATATAGTCTATAAATCCAGTGCAGTGGTGTAAGTTGTGCAAAGTCTCGTAAAGTAAATTTTAAAACACGGGCTTTTGAGATTGACAGAACATCTTTCCTCCGGGTCACTACTGCTGAACCTGGACAAGGAATAGTACATCATGCGTTGAACTCAGTGTTCTAGAACTGATTTTGAAGCAAAATTGACAGACGGCTCAGACCATTAAATAATTGGTTCACAGATTGTTCTATTGATTAAACATCTAAGACCAGTGTTTAGAAGTATGACCTTGGTATTTAAGAAATGATGTGCTCCACACCAAGAATGGGATTCTAATTATGCAGGGTTTAGGTTAATACAGAACATTTCAGGTTACATAACATAGCAGCTTCAGCAGTTTTTATGACGCCTTAAGGCACCGGGTACTGGCTCAGCTCAGATGTGCTTTAAATTGATTAAACTAAACCAAATGGTGTGATAATAATATTTGAAAGTAGCTGACCTCTGTCTGTGTTATTACAGGTATTTCCTCTGGATTATATCCTGATCACGGTCATCACCATGTACTTCGTATTCACATCCATGGCCGGCATTCGCAACATGGGCATCTGGTTTTTCTGGATAAGGGTAAGTGTACGGGTTACTTTAAAGAATTTATAAAAATACAGTTAATTGAATGTTGCTGCATGTGTTCTTCTCTTTCAGCTTTACAAAATCAGACCCAAGAGAACACGTCCGCAGGCTCTTCTCTTCCTCTGCATGATTCTTCTCCTGATTGTCCTACACACCAGCTACATGATCTACAGTCTAGCCCCTCAGTATGTCATGTATGGCAGCCAGAAATACCTCGTACAGGTGAGGAGAGTTTCATGTACATTTTGGTGTATTTCTATTTTTTTTTTAGTCTCCCTGATGACAGCTGAGAATGGTTTCTAACGACGGCAGCGCCGGTTAGCCAGTGGGTTCAAACCAACTTCGGTCCGGCTCGGTGTAGGCAGCAGCACAGTCTCTGCGGACTGGCAGCGGGGCTTTTAGACTCTTGTTCGTTTTGAATTCTGTCCATCTGTATTAGACTGTGTGGCTTTTGCTGTGTGGATCTGTTGTTTGACAGTCTGCCCTCCGTGTGATCTGATGTAGCTCTGCTCGCTCCGTGTGTGGGTGTGTGCGTGCGGATTAGATGCACCCTTGTGTCTACGCTTGGTCTGAAAAAAAATTAAAAATAAATATGTATATATATTTTTTTTTTAAGCAGCATAATTTAAATGAACCTTGGTGTTGTTTTGTTGAAACCTCCTCTTGTTACTTTTTAAAACCAGCTCCATATGACTCACAGGGTAAACATGACTTAAACCTAAATGCCGCTGTCATTTCAACCTGCAGTATTTAAATATATTCTGTTCCACAGTGTGCAGCTTAGACGTAGACACAAATGGATGGAGGCAAACAAATATGTTAAGTTAAGGAGTTGGGGATTGCTAGTCGTTAGCCTCCGTACATGCACACTCTCCAGAAAGAAGATAATGCTTACAAATGTTAATCAGATCTCCACACGCTCCTTTTGGTTTTACCACATCCATCCTTGAAACGGCTTCGCTTGCTGCTTCCTTTTATACAGTGGTGGAAAAAAGTTTTCGGATACCCTTAAAATTTTACACAATCTCAAATATGATCATGAAATATTTGTGGGAAAATCTTTTTTTGTGTTTCAAAAGTTGTGGGCTGCATTCGACAGACACAAAAAAATGCAAATTATATTTATTCAGCTTATTGTTTACAAGAAAAACTAACAAAATTAAATTCTTAACAGTTTCAGTTTGTCAGTTCTCAACATTGTCGGTATCAAAGTCAACAAAGAACAGAGAATATTGTTCAAAACAGAACAAAATATAAATAAACCATCACATCATCGTGTTAATATTTAGTACTCCTGCCATTAGCGCACAGTAGAGCTCTAATCCTGGATGGCATGTTCCCCACAAGCCTCTCACACTGTTGAGGGGTAATCTTGTGCCATTCTTCTTGAATTACTACTTTTAATTCTTCTAAATTCTTTGGTTTGCGCTTTGAAACAGACCTTTTGATAAGCCACCACAGATTTTCAATGGGGCTCATGTCTGGGGATTGAACTGGCCACTCTAAGACCTGAATACTGTGCTCCTGCAGCCAAGTTCTGCTGGCCCTGGATGTGTGGCAATGGCCATTATCTTGTACGTGCAGAAGGGAGGATGTGGGTTTGGAGAATGTCACAATATTTGGCAGAGTTCAGTGTGCCATCACAGACAGCAAGACGACCAACACCAGCAGCAGTCATGCATCCCTAACCCATGATGCCTGGCCTTCTGCATACCCTCACATTATCAGGAGGACGATAAAGCTGGAAACTGGACTCATCTGACCACAGAATCTTCTTCCAATTCCTGACATTTCAGTTCTTGTGCGGTTGGGCCAACACCGCCGGGCTAACCTCTGTCTCTCATTGATCAGGGGCTTCTTGACAGCCTTGTGGGACCTTAAGCCGTGATCTAAAAGTCGACCACGTACTGTGCGCGTGGAACACTGGACACCAGTGTCCACAGTCACCAGATCTTAACCCAATAGAGCACCTTTGAAATGTGGTGGAACGGGGGATTCCCATCACAGATGTGCAACCGACAAATCTGCAGCAATGCTAACATGTCAGTATGGACCACAATCTCTGAGGAATGTCTCCAAAGCCTTGTTTAAAGTATGCCACAAAGAATTAAGGCAGATCTCAAGGCAAAAGGGAGTCCGGCCTTTTACTAGAAAGGTGTACCTAATAATGTGGCCAGTGACTGTATGTAGACATGAAGCGCAACAACACAAAAATGTGTCTTCTAATGAAAAGCACTTCATTACTGGATCACGGAAACCAAAATGACCCAATACTCAAAATATATTACGTATTTTTATGGAACCGTTCAGTGGATTTGTTTAGTATTTTGTCTGTGTCTGTACTGAAAGAACTTTCTTGGTTCTATAATATGCAGTATTTCACAAATGAATGGGCTGTCTGAAATTGTATGTTCCTTGGGGCACGACGGTAACTGCGGTTCTCCTTTGATTGGACAAACTTATGAAACCACCCCCGAGTGCACAATGAGTCATCAAAAAATAAGGAGACAGAAACTGACAGATACCAAGTCACCTCCTTAACATTTAATAAAAGATATATATGGATGGACGATAAGAGCAGGGGCACGGGGTTAGATTTCATTAAGCCTTGAGGGCTAGGTTGAGTTTCCGCGTGAAGGAATTAATTATCGAACATTAGTTAGATTAATTGTCGACTCCTGGCGCATATTAATTTCCTGAACCTTTTAGTCATTTTTTTTTTTTTCTACATTCTTCAGTGTAATTGTCCGTATATTGTTTTTGTGATTGTGGGCATCTAAAAAGCCTGTTTCTATTGTTATCACAGCAATAAGAACAGGTAAAATGTTAATTTATTTAAGCCACATTAGAACTTGCAGCAGAATTTCGAGCCAAAACTTTGTGTGATTACTTTGCAAAATGTAAAGTAAGTTAGAGTAGAAGGCAGATGTGTTGGGAATTGAGTGTTATAGGTGTACAGATGTTATAGCTGTGTTCCATCTTCTCTTTTTCTTCCATTTCTAATGTCTCTGTGCCACATACTTACCTGACTCTTGTGTTCTTTGATCAGAGCCCTACACCTGGGAATGCGACCTCAAGGATATGTGACGCAGATGCGCCTGAGGGTAAGTTTATCTTCTCCCGTCCCACTGTAAGGTAACACTGGCCTTAACGGTGAGGTGCGGCGAGAACTCGCACCCCGCCGTCACAGATTTATTCCTCACATGTTGAGCCTGTACTTGAAGAAAATAAAGGACAGCGTGCAACCCGGCAATTTAACGCGGAACCCTCTTCAGTAATCTTTATCGTTATTCATTATTCATTAGAGCGAATAATACCAAGAACAAACATTTACTAACGCACGTCGCCTCTCGCTGTCGCCATGCCAACGCTTATTACAGGAAACCAGCCATGAAAACACAAATGTGTGAATGTACATCATGCCAGTGAGCTTTACCGTGATAATTTATTCATTTGGCTACTGCTCAAGTCAGGCTGTTGTTGGTGTTGGAGGACACTACATGTACTCGGGCACAAAGGCAGAGACTGATTTGAAATAGGGATGTTACTGCCTTTTGTCACACGCCTATGAATGTGTAATGACTTGTCTGACAATTTAGGCCTCCTGTCTGCCTGTCCGTGGTTACATCATACCCAAGAGTTAATGTAATCAGGTTCATTATTGTCATCTCTACAGAGCTTCTCAGGAAACAGAATTGATCATTAAGATTCATCATGATACCTGACTTAGGTCCTACGTTATTTCAACGCTTGTGACCATTTCATACTTAATTTTACACATATGAAAGTCATCCCTAAACTGAGTCTGTGAATGTTTTTTTTTTTTTTTTTTTTTTATTTCTCACCAGAAGTCAATCAGTGCAGTGTATAATTATTTTTTAATTCATATTTATCAGTGTTGGAGCAGAAATGATGTCCCAAAAGAAACTGAATGCAATTAGAGTCGCTAATGAGGGTTGAGGAGTTTAAATGTCAAGTTTTTCATTAAAAGAAATAGCATAAGGTTCATATTGAAACTGTTAATTACTGTAGGACTGGTGATTTCTTAAAGTCAGGCATATTTCATATTTCCTAATATATTCATAAATGTATCTTTTAAATGACTTGTGTAAGAAGCGTGTATGACGAATATATCATTTGCATAGTTGTTTGATTTAATTTTGTGCTTTTCTTTAAGTTGCCTTGCATTCATTTTTATCTGTAAATAATCAAACATGGATGACATGTAACCAAATATCAAAGGAAAAACAAACATATATACATTTTAGTCTAGTAATACCTCCTGAAATAGTATTAATTGCACCTACGGTTCGTAGTAGAGCAGGCTGTGCTTTCTGTGGGAGGCTCAAACAATTGGAGGATGAAAAAAAATGCTTTTTATAATGATTATTATTATCATTTTTAGTCTAAATTAAAAATCTTCTTGTATGTAGTGTGTTAATTCCTATAGATCAACAGTTCATGGTATTATCCATACAGAATCCATATATCAAGAGAAGCGTTTGAGTCTGTTGCAGAAAAGTTTTGGATGAGATTAAGGTTGTACACAGCGTAGATGGTAAAGATTATTGAGTTGATATTCATGAATAATTTTCACTTGACCCAGCAGTGCTGAAAATACATTGAGACACAGAAAATGGAAAGATAAAGCAGAGGTAGGCGAGTAACTGCAGAGATTAAAGGCAAGAAGATGTTGTTTACAGTAATCCGTTACGTATAGATTCATTTAGCTTCTCTGCTACATTCTTAGCATACATTTCACACATTGTTAACAGATGAATAGGCCAACGACCTTGACTATCAATCCATGATGAATGACTGTTAATATGTATTAACAGGTGAACAGGATATTGCTGTCTTTGTACATATTCAACATCAAAGTATTCAAGGTTGCAAAAATAGTGACAACTGTGTCACATATTCACATTAGTCACATTATCTGACATATCTTTTGCCACTGGGCCCTTTCATGCAATAAGTATCTCACGAAAATAAAATATTCACATGTTGCTCAGTAGACAAGCATAACAACACGTGATTGAACAGTTCTGGATTTGTCTGCGTTCAGTGTGCATTTGTTTGTTAGTTTTTTTGCATTAGTGAAACTAGATCTGTGTCTCCGGTGAAATGAAATCTGCCTTTAGTACGACATTGACACGAGTCACCGATATTCTGGCCCGATGGGCTCTAGATAGGGCTGGTTTAAGAGTGATTTTTCTGAACTGGACCTGAAGTGATTTTTCTGTTTTTCTGATTTTTATCAGAGGGCTTATTTAATTAGTCTAATAGAGTAACGTTTTCGACTTTGGCCATTCGGTTAAGCTGAAGCTGAGTTGGAGGGAATACACCAATAGGCATGATCATGAAATTAGGCGATTTAATCTAATGTGTGATATGTGCAATATCTAGAAGACATTAACCTAAAACTGATTGTATAATTTTCATTTGTCTTATGTCATTTCAGATATTTAACTATATCAGTCACCAGGGCAATTAAGACAATTTCAATTAAAACATAAACTTGTAAACATGCTGCATTAGTTTGTTTGCCTTTATCACATTTGCTGTTCATTTAGGCTGCATTTAATCGCTCCACTTATATTTACACATGACAGTTTTGCCAATGCTGCCCATTCTTACCATACAATAATAACATACACTGAAAATCCCACAGTAATACTCCTGTTTACATGACTATTTAGACAGTATTATGGAAAATAATTGGCTTTTCTTTGTTTGGTTACTTGTTTGTTTTTCTCACACAAATTATTTGCTTCCCGGCCCTCAACTACCACAATTAGCCCAAACAGACTCAGTTATGGTTCTGCAACGCTTCTGTCACGTTGTTTACGGCAGATTTGAAGTTTTAGATGGCTCTTTAGCTGGTTGACGTGAGTCGAATAAAGTCAGTTTGTCAACCTTTTGAATCAGTTTTTGCCCAGTGTGATCTGTGCATGTGTGCAAATGTTTTAGGGCTCTTAAGCTGTGGTGTTTCTACTTTCTCTTTTGACCAGCTTAGTGTTCTGTCTTGGCCATCTTGGAAATGGCTCCTGATTTCACAACAGCCGTTGTACCACCTACCGTGAGGAGGAGGAAGTGTCAAGCAGAGACAACACATGTGCCTGAGAGAGAATACAATCAGACACGTATCTGACACGGTGTAAAAGTAACATGAAAGAAAATAACCCTCTGCTTTTATTGCACACTATGAGATATGTGATTTCTTTGCAGCTGTGAAAAGGCTGAGAGTAGTGTATGACTACACCCTGGACAGTCACACAACCAGATCATCTAATTGTACGATGAATGATTAAACAGGAAATTGTGAATAACTCTAGCACAAAAAAGCTCTGGTATGAAAGACAGAGTACACAAGTTAATTAGTGGCTGCTTCAGAAAAGTTTTGTCTCGCTGCAGGAAGGAAGAGCCGTTAGATGGGAGAACCTCTTAGCCAATGAGCTATCAGAAACAATAGTCTTGTTGGAGAACAACTGCACCTTTTAAAGGGGATAAGAGCAGCAACATCCACCGATCAGCCATAACATTATGATTATCTCGTTATCTCGTTATCATAGCACCTGTCAGTGGGTGGAAAATATTAGGCAGCAAGAGAACATTTTGTGCTCAGTTGATGTGCTAAAACAGGGACAAATGGGCAGGCGGAAGGACTTGAGAAACATTGTAAGGGGCAAAATGTTGAGGAGGATCTCCAAAACTACAGCTCTCATGGGTTGTTCCTGGTCTATAGGGCTTAGTACCTATATCAAAACTAGTCCAAGGATGGAAAAGTGGTGACCTGACGACATATGGATGGTTGGGTGTCTATTTGTCCCTTATCTGGGGAACACTTGGCTAGGGAACAAGGAACATCTTCTTGCCTTTGCCATATGAGTGTTCGTGGTCTGCAGTAATGTTCAGGTAGTGGTAGTCTTCAGAGTCATATCCAGATAAATGTCAGGACAGATCTAAAAGAACATTACATGGTAATGAAAGCATCATTCTTATTTGCTACAAGTTACTTAAAGTTGTGGCTCATCAGTGTACCTCCATGTTAAAATGCCCAACTTTGGTTGCAGCCTGGTGCTTTGGTCTTTGTAGCTAATTTTCCCATTCATGACAACTGTAAGTGTGTGATGTTTTTTCCTGTGTACTATTAGGTTTAGAGTCGTGCATAATTAAAGTGTGGGTGCCATCACATCTGCTGAGACTCCACTTGTTCACCTCAACTCCACTCATGGTCCACTATTTTGCACAATTTCAATTAATTGGGATTAGGGGTTAGTTTAGGATTAGTTAGGCACTTAGGTATAGTGCCTTTGTCAATAACCTGAGGCAACACACTGAACTCCAAAACTGTGCTTAAAGAAAACCTCACAGAAGGTTCATCCAACTTTAAAAATAGCCTGTGGTTGATAATAAAACATTGCCATCACCCTATAACCACCATTTGTTTATTTACAACACTGTGTACAGTCATCTTCATGCCACTGTATCCTGGGAGAATTACGTATTTTACAAGAACATGACCACAAACATGAACTGCATTACAGTATGTATTTATTCTCTGAGTTTCAAGCTCTACAAATTAGAAAGCTCATTGACAGAATATTGCTCCAATCTCTGTACTGACACAGGAAGGGCATCGCTTTGTAAAAACCTCTGGTGTGACACTGGATCAAAAGACAGCCAAGGCAAAAAGGGGTAGAAGTCAAGCTGGTGACTGATTGGCCAATTGGTCACGGTGGGGTAATGACACTAACATCTTGGTGAGCAGGTGCTCAGTGCCAAGCTCTCCATTATCTACTCTAAGGTCATTACCATGCCATTACTCATTTACTCAGCATAATGGAAATGAATCCTCAGGAATTAGCTGCCGCAGCCCCAGACAACCTGAAGTCCTCTTCAGTATCTCATGCGACATACTGTATGAAATGCATTTTCAGCAACAAAATATTGAGGGTTGTTTTTCTCTTTTTTTTTTTTTTTCCATCTCGGTCATTTTAATTATTTTATCCGTAGTATTTCAAGACACTGATACTCGCGGCACTAAACTTCTCCAAGTCTATATATTAGTGCTTAATAGCTTTGTAAGACCTGGCTGAAACCCACAAAATTCTCTACATTAGAGGAGCCGGAAATCATATGCTAATTATGGCCATATATTACACATATCCTCACTTCTTCCCTCTGGATGGTATCCAGGACTGGGGGCCTTTTGTGTTACTCGGCTAAGGAAAGACTTTGCTGAGCCTGAAGATTGTCGTTCCATCCTATAATGATCAGTCCTCTGTAGTCCTCCTTCAAAAGGTCTCTATGTAACGTCAGCATGTTTCTTAGTAGACATTTACTGGAATTATGTCAATACAGTGATAACTTATGAACTACAGTATGTTATATGAGTCTTGTAAACTGCAGACTGGCTGACAGGTGTATACAAATTGGTGTTTTTGTATGATTATGTACCATTGATGCCCATGTAATTGTTAGTGATCCTAACAATACCAATAATCTATCAGACCTATTTAAATGGCCCTCCATCTAAGCTATTGATGGATTTGATTTGATTTCCTTATGACTGCTCTCATCACTGACTTATCTGTCTCCGTGTCCATCTGTAATGATCACTCCTCACCTAAGTAATTAACTTTCCCTAACTCCTGTTTATTGCAATCATTGCAGCCAACGCCTTTATCATCAACTCAGCGAGTTCTGTTATCGGTTGCATTAGTTCCCCTGACAGTCTAACCAATAATTTTAATGACTTCCTGTCCTGTACTCCTGACTCAATTTCTGAACCCAATCAGTGTTATAAAAACCTTGTGCGTATGACAAAAGATTAATGATGCAACAGTTGCATCTTTTTGTAATGTAGTGGCAGCTTAAATGTGTAAAAACGCCTTTTATCCACTTATTATGGGTAAATCCACCCCAAATTTAGAGTTTCACTCGGTTTATTGCAGTTTTAGCTGAATTTCGACCTCGGTGTTAAGTCCAGTTTATACCTTGGAAGAAAACATATGGAGACATATCATTTCTATATTAAATCCCAGTGAAGAAACGTCATATATCGAGGAGTGTTTCCACACTAAAGACTGCTGTCTGTTTCCTAGCAACTTGCCAGTTTCCACTGCATTGTTTTAAAGAGCTTCAGGGGGAAGATGGTCGCAGGTTTATACGTTACCTCTGAGATGTCAGGTGCCCAAGCAATTTCCAACAGGAGACTCCCTCAACCCCAACACAAATTAATAGTAATTTCCTTTGCATCGAGGGGATCATCGACAATTTGCATTACAATCAAATATGTCAATCAAAAGTTATTCTCCTGGAAGAAAGATGTCGTAATGCAAAGACGCCCCTTGCCTTTTATTGGGAAATTACAAAGACTATCTGTTTGCATGGTGCTAAGCTAATATACATCCACTATTAAAGTGAAGTCAGCCATTGCTGAGAAAGACTCAACAGGCAAACAAACACAATCCTTCTCTTCAGTGCTCCTTGTAAAGCTCAATCCCACCCCCTCCTCTTTCTCTTTGGCTGTGAAACCGACATCTCTCCTTGGAGCTCTTTTCTTCTTCTTCTTCTACCTCTAATGAATTTACCTCATTGTAGCTGCTTCTTCTCTTTCCTCTCCTTCTACTACTACTTCTGATGAATTTACTTCACTGCTGCTGCTTCTTCTCTTACTCCTACTTTTTTCCAATAGATTTCCTTCACTGCTTCTTATTCTTTTGCTTCTAAATCTTCAAATGATGTCCCTGCTTCTCTTTTTCATCTCATTGCTTTTCTTCTTCCCAATTCACCTCGCCTTCCATTTTCTTTTTCTGCTTCTGCTGTCTCCTACATCTTCCTCACTTTCTCCTTTGTGTTCGTCGTCTTCTTCCTTTTAACGAATTCCCTTCGATTTGCCCTGCCCTAGGACGCGCTGAACAATTTGTTGCTGCTCGCATGTACACCCTGTCACATACCATATATAACCCAAAGTAACAGAAAATTAGGTGCATTTTTCTCTCTTGCTTCCTGTTGTGATCGGTGGATAGTTTGAGTTGGTAAGTTACCTTAGCTTGTGTATGCCGTCTCTTATGCCTGCATCTAGAGGTCTTGAACACTGCTCAAATGGATTTTGCTCTGCGAAAGGGCACTTCTGCTGAGCATTTATTGTGGGCAATGCTAATGTGAGAAGCCAGCTATTTGAAAATATTTCTGGTGAAAGAACATCAACATCCTCTAAGGTCCCTGGGATAAAAGTGCTCCACGGCTTTTTAGATATAGAGAAAGTAAAGGCGTATGCTTGATAGAGAGGCTTTCAGATGAACACAGTGTGCATGTGTGTGTGTGTGTGTGTGTGTGCAGGGTTTCGTGCACGTGTTTGTTTTCGAATCCAGAGATGAAAGTTATGCATTATGCATCATGCTACACAGGGCAGCACTCACCCAGGTATCATGAGTCAAGGTGAAATTACCTGCACTCTGGCGCTGCCCTATGCTCTTATCAGAGAACAGTAATGATTTGAAGGTGAAGCTGGTCAGCGGTGTACATGATAACATATTTAGGCAGACCACTGTTGTGAACCATCTGTGGGTCCCACTCGGTGCCCTGCGTTTCAGGTAAGCAGCTGGAGAGCTACAGATGGCTGTAGCACTGGAGGAAGAGAGTGGCGTAGGGGAGACAAAGAAAGACTGTCTTCCTCTGTTATCTGTTGATCCCAGAGAACAGAAAGCCGATTGTTGTTACACCTTCAGAACTCTCGTGGGTCCTCTCCACCTGATCTACATTATAGATGAGATGGCACAGACCAAGATATTCCTTTACTTTTTTTTTTTTCCCCCAAATTCAACCCTCTGGTATGGAAAGCCTTTGAAAGCGCTGGCTTTAATGATTAAATTCTAAACCACACTGAGTTATTGCTGTGGACCTCAATGTCACGTAGCTTCATATGAGTCTGACTGCACTGTTCATAGGGTTCAAGTCAGTGTGAAGAGCTGTGTAAGAAACAGTGTGATAGGAGCAGCTCAGCAGGGTTAGCGTTAATGCTCCAGATGGCTCTCTAACATAGCCAGACAGTCTGTCTTCACTTCAGCTTTGTGGATTTTCACTCGCCTTGTTCCGGTGAAAGTCTTATTAGGGGTGTTTTTTTTTTTTCTTCTTCTTCTTCTTCTTCTCCTTCTCAATGCTTCAATGTGCCTGGCTAAGCTAATTAATAAATGTGATCTGAAGGGACGCATTTATTTCTTCCCTTTTTCTTCCTGCCGGTTCACACAAACACAATCGGAGCGCTGAGGAGAAACCCAGACGCCACACTCATATCGTTGGCACTTTCCACTTTTGACGTCACCAGCATTTCCCAGGCCTGCCAGTACCCATTCATGCATATAAAAGGGGATGACTCAGCTTGAGAATTCTTATATTGTTCCTGCACTCCACACCACTCAGATCAATAGCCACATCAGTTCTCTCCCTCAAAAAAAAAAAAAGAGCAGAGACTCGAGGGTGATGTCACCAGCAAAAAGCACAGACAAATAAAGCAATTTGACTTTGTAAGCAGCGAGTGAGTTTCTTTCCACTGGTCTTTGATGTTGAAGGGTTTTGCGTTCATGATCACCGCGCTTAGTCAATAATGATTTGACCTGCGTTTGTTCACACGTCAACAAAATGCCATCTGAGGAATGCTGCGGCGGTTGTTTGGCTCGATCAAGGCCGGTATGAAAAGAGCTCCCGGAAAATGGTTACATTAGAAGTGTCAGGTTTAGATCGGTTCATTGAATCATTAGTGTCATTTAACGGTTTAACTTTTTACTCCATTCACTTCTTCAGAGTTTATTTATACTGACGCTGGCCAAGTTAACATGTTGGGTTAATTTAATTATACTTTCCTGTCTTTCAAATTTCCTCTAATTTGAATTTGAATCCTCTGCATTGTCATTGTCGAGGTGCCCTGTCAACTGAAATTGAATTGTTTTTGTTCTTGCATCTTTTGAATGTCAGAATGAGTATTGTGCAAAAGTAATTATGCTTTCAAATACGGTATCTCCAAATTTTCCAAATCTTTCTTTTCTTTATCAGCCTTCATACAAGGTGCGGTAAAGCCTGAAAGCAAAGATACACAGTCAAAACTACAGAGCAGCAGTATTTCCTTTCACCATTAATGGTCATACTAAACTAAAACTAGACCTAAAATCCTTCCACTGGGTATTGTTTTAAGCTTTTTGGCTGGTAGGCTGTTCCAAGCATCATTGGCATTGGGACTTCTTTTTCTTCTTGTGACTGAAGATAACACTTTATGACTTGGCTGTCTGTGACATTTGCAGAGTTAATGTAGTTGGCAGGATATTTTTTTAGATATTTCTGAATGTTCCGACTGATCGCGATCATTTTGTGAAGTGTGAAATTGTCCATCGTTAAACTGTACCCCTTAGTCCCCTCATTCAGAGAATCGGGGTTACATGCATAACCCATAACCTATGGTTCACAATCTTCGACGTGTTGGCGTCCTCCGTGTGCCCATGCTTTTCAGTACGTGGTGCTGGATAGATTTGAGGCAAGGCACCATTAAATGTTGCGTCATCGCCATCGTGGTTAAGCCATATTCACATTGACACTGACACCGACACATCTCTTCTCTTGTCAGACGACTGGTTGTCGTGTCTTGTTACAATAACAAAAATGCCGGAGGCGATGCTCCATGCAGTAATAGCAGACACAGATGTATAACAAGTGCTACATTCGTGCAATTATAAACACAGTGTGGAAATGGATGTGCCACTTTTTATTGCGCTCATGCTGTTTTTCTGGTAGTTCAGACCACAGAGAAGTTATCAATGTCACGCAGAAGCCTTTCGCCTGCAAAACACTAATTTAGTGGGAACAAACTGCCGTTCCACAAAGCGGTGAAATATTAAAATTGTGTTCGATCTATCTAGATATGGTAGTAATGCTAGTAATGGCAAGTTTTAAAAATATGTTTTTCTGTTCTTTTCAGATCAGTGCACTGTGACAAGATCCTATCTTTTCCTACACAAATTCTGGTTCTTCAGCACCATCTACTACTTTGGTAACTGGGCTTTTATTGTGGTAAGTCAAACAGTGTGCGAGAGTACGTTTTTGTAAGAAGGGGTGAAAAAAACAACTCAAAACAGGTATATGTTTTGCTCATGCTCAATCCCAGATTTGTGATTAATTGCCTTTAGTCACTCTTTGAACATTAAAACATTTACAGCAGCAACGTTTATGAAACATTTAATTTCGATCAAAAGAATTTCAAGAAGGTTTTCCACTGGAGAGACAAAATAAATCATTTCATTTCTACCCAGAAAGAGGCAGCACATACTGCTTATCTCCTCAGAAATATATATATATATATATATATACTTAATAGCTCCTTCCCCATGTTCCTGTTGCTGAATTCTATTCATCAAATGATCTTCATGAAATTTTTCCTTTCCTCATTATTTTATTTTTAGGCCTTCCTCGTCGGATTGGTGGTGTCCTGCTGCAGAGGGAAGAAGTCTGTGATTGAAGGAGAGGTGGAGGCTGATGACTCAGACATGAGCGATGATGAATACGTGCACTGAAAAATCCCTGCTCACTTGTTGACATTGTGACCACAGATTAAAGGGTGTAGAAAGTAGAATTCCGTTGACAAATAAATGATCATCGGTGATTTTGTCCTAATTTAATTTATTTGGTTTTAAGTAGTTGTTCCAGCTGTGCACCGTGGAGTCCAGCCTTGTTTTGAGTTGCTAGGCTCCTTCCCCTTAATGAGACTGTGGCTCAGACTGATTGTTGTGTCTTTCCCGGTCAATGTTATTGATGACTTTGGGATTCTGGGAGTGTCCCCCAACTCGATCCTACCTTGAGAATTCACTTCTCAACGGTTTGACACAAATTGGTCATTTTTCAGGAGACACACTTATTGCAGCTGCAAAGACAGAGCCCTGCGCTGTTCCAAAAACTTATATCTAAATTTAAGTTGAACATAAACCTTTACTACTTTCTAGACCCTTTAAATGGTTCGTACATAAAGAGTTGGCTACACTGCATCTTTTAAGATGAAATACCAAGTGAACTGAACTGTTGCTGAACAGCTAATTGGTATGAAAACAAAAAAAAAAAAACAACAAAAAAAAAACATGATTCCTAAGTGTTGACAGCATCAACATTTTCCAAGTTTATTTTTTGCTTGTTTTCGTCTGAGGTTAAATATAGTGCTTGTGGATTTGCTGCATTCTCCCTTACGGTACATTTAGTTATTTGCAGTCCCGCTCTATTACATATTGATAGGTTTTTGCTCTTGCATACCTGAACTGTGTGTAAAATGTAAAGGACCAGTTGCATCAGTTGTCGTTGCAAAGTTATTCGCCGATTTTTAATAAAATAGGTTCAACAGCTTGATGTTGGAAGAAAAATAACGAAAAGAAACAGAAGATAGGAGTGTCATTTTCTTTTTAATTACTTCTCTGGGGTTTCTCAACAGCGCGCTTGTTCTTTAGAGCTATAAATGGCTTCTTTTAGTCACGTTTAATTTATTTTCAGCACATTTAGCTGTTTGTGTCAAAATGAATACATTTTGCAGTTTAATTTGAAAACCAAATGGTCGTGCCTCATGAATGTATAGTTTCAGGATGGGCGCACCCCTTTGTATATGCTACTGGGAATTAGCCTGACAGAAATTAGCCAGAATCTCGCGAGTTTTGGATTTTTACTTTGAGATGTTTGTTGAGAGTCAGTGGAGGCAGCTGGAAATGCAGTTGATGACAGAAGCTGCGACAACATGCTGTTTCCACCTGTGATCGTTTGAAAAGATTGCTCTTGTGTTACTATTGAATGGTACTCGTATTTAAAGAAATAAAACATTTAAAAAAAAATGCCACATTTCAAGCTTCTTTTTTTTTTCTGATTTCACTTTCCCACCACGCCTTAGCCCGCCTCCTGCAAACTCGGCTGCTTTACAGCAAGCACCTGAATTGAGTGGCCTACCACACGCAGCATTTTGCTCCGTTATCATCCTGTGTCCAGTGTCTGTATTTTCAGTTGGAAGCAAGTTAAATATTCTGCATACATCGTTTGTTAAAAGCTTCAAGGTAAGTCATTGTGACATAATTTTTATTGAATCACTTGTGTGTAAGAGGTAGCACGTTACTCTTCTAGCTGCTACTGTTAAGCTAGCTTTAGATTAGCTTTAGTTTCTGCCCCTTTTTAAAATCTTTGCTTCTTGTTTTAATATTTTCGTATGTGAGATATTGGATTGTTAGTAAAATAGATTTTATATTTACTAAAATGAAATATGGGGGAATATGTAAACTCCACACTGAAAGGCACCAGCTGGCTGCAAGAATCTTTTTGTATTTATTGTCAGCGCTAACCACCGCTAAACCGCTGTGCTGCCTCTTCAGTTCAACAAATGTCAGACAAAATTTTGTGCAATAGTTCACATGCTCAAACCATAAGTTAAAAATTCTACTCTTTTGATTTTTGGTCAGGTCTGAATTCACAAGTTTAAATGGCAAAACCCCAGCAAGCGATACCAGAAATGGAGGTGGAAAGTAAGTTAATGTATTATAATTTTCTTTTCGACTCATCTTTGCTATTCTATAAAACACTCTATCTGAGGATATTAATTGGTATTTCCACTGGTCTCATCTGTTCATCATGACTTTGCACTTCCTACAATAAGTTACCCATAGTTGTTAGCTTGTTGAACTGTTAGCCTCGGGAGTGTCTATGCACCAGCAGTTGCCTAGCAGCAGTTTCCCCACACCTTTCGGACAATTTTACCACTTGGTTTGCCAAATCATTTTTGTACACCATTACTAGTGTCATAACCACAAACTGTAGTTCATTTGAAGGAAAGTCTGAACCCTAGTCCATGTGGACGGCACGCTCTTGTATTCTCAGCCTCATAACTGGATGTTTCCAATAAGGTCTGATATCCCAAGTTGTGGCTTTTTTGGACTTTAAATCTGAGTGGTGAGTGGGTCTCCTCATTTGCATTTGCACTATATTGTCATAGGTATTCACTCACCTTCCTTTTCCTGCACATGACCTTAAGTTACATCCCATTCTTAACCCATAGGATTTAATATGATGCTGGGTCACCCTTTGCAGCTATAACAACTTTAACTGTTCTGGGAATACTTTCCATAAGGTTTAGAAGTGTGTTTATGGGAATTTTTGACCAATCTTCCAGAAGCACATTTGAGAGGTCAGACACTGATTTTGGATGAGAGGGCCTGGCACTGGTGCACAGTCATGGTGGAACATGAAGGGCCATCCCCAAACTGTTCCCACTTGGTTGGGAGCATGGAATTGCCCAAAATCTCTTGGTATGCTGAAGCATTTTATCTTAGTTCCTTTCCCTTGAACTAAGGGGCCAAGCCCAGCTCCTGAAAAACAACCCCAAACCATAATCCACCCTCAACCAAATTTCATACTTGTCACAATGCAGTCAGACAAGTACCGCTCTCCCAGATTGGTCCATCAGATGAAGAAGCATGATTCATCACTCCAGAGAATGAGTCTCCACTGCTCTAGAGTCCAGTGGTGTCGTGTTTTGCACCACTGCATCCAACTCTTTTCATTGCACCTAGTGATGTATGGCTCGGATGCAGCTACTCAGCCATGGAAACCCATTCCATGAAGCTCTGTACGCTCTGTTCTTGATCTAATCTGAAGGCCACATGAAGTTTGGAGCTCTGTAGTGATTGACTGCAGAAAGTTGGTGACCTCTGCGCACTATGTGCCTCAGCATCCACTTACGCTGTTGTTATTGTACATGGCCTGACTCATGTTTGAGCTGCTTTTCTTCCCAGCTGCTTCCAATTTATTATGATACACTCACAGTTGACTGGGAATATTTAGTAGCGAGGAAATTTCATGACTTGTTGCACAGGTGGCATCCTATCACAGTACCACGCTGGAATTCACTGACCTCTTGAGAGCGACCCATTCTTCCACGTAGCAGTCTGTATGATTTATTACACCTGTGGCTGTGGCAGTGATTGGAACACTCGAATTCAGTTATATAGATGGCTGAGTGGATACCATTGGTAATATAGGGTATATAAAGTCACCTGTTCACTTGTTACCCTGGTTACTAGTCATTAGCTAAATAAACTGTTAGCCCCTGTGGCTTTAGACGTCAACAGTTACCTAACAGTGGTGATCTGTTGACTGTTGGCTAAAAATGAACCTATTTTGATATTAAAGGCCAGTGCAGGTCCTGGCTTCAAGTTGTGATAAATTATAGCAACAGTGTGTTCATTTGTTTGTTTGTTTGTTTGTTTTTAACCAGATCATGGAGTACGTAATCACAATCAATAATTCTGTGAATGAAAAATCCTGCAATCTGAAACTCATTAAAGCACAATATTCTAATAACTGAGACACATGTGAAAAGAGACGTATGAAATGTATCCTTTGCACGCTCTGGGTGGATTTGCAATTAAATTTTACCCAATTAGAGTGTAACTTAGGCGTACGTTGTAATAATTATTGTTCAAGCCTGCTTTGAGTTAAGCCATCATGCGACATGCCACCCGCACTTTCACTAATAAACCAAATAAGCCTTGACCCAAAAAACATCAGCCCTAGGACTGCATCAGAGAGGATTGTGGGATCAGAGGAATATTGCCGCTCATAGTGCAACTTCTCCTGTTACGCCTCATATTCAAAAAGACGGCCTTGTTTCATCTTTTCTTTTTACCGTGCGTCTCTTCTTAGGCTCCTCCTGCAAGTTTGTTTGTGACTGCTGAAGACATTGTAATGAATAAATGAATGAATCTGCTGAATAAAGCTATTTCACAAGAAGTGGCAATGTTAGATGTGCCAGCGGGCCGCACATAACAAATGTGTTTGATTTTGTTTGACTTTGTCATACATACATGCATACATACATACATATATACATACATTAGAATACAAATGGAGTTTGCCCAAGTATTGAATCATTTCTCCATTCATCATTGGATTAAGCTTCATCTTTGACCATGTCCTGCAATTATTTAAAGGGCCCTTTAAGGCTACTGCATTCTGCTGAATCTATTTTTAAATTATTGTTAGTGTTGTACTTACTAGTAATATTGGTTGTTGGGTGGACGGCAGCCCAAACTTTCCCCACTCATAACATTTTTGCAGTGGAAAGTTGGTCTGTGGTTCTCTCTGTTGGGAAGTGGTTTGGTCCTGGCGAACATCTGTTGGACTAACCTTATTATTTGGGTGCACTTTATGTGGTGATGGACAGATGAGTAACAGCGTCGTAGTCATCAATGTCAGAATCTGAGGTGCAGTCATAGTAAATAATTTGACAGCGTGTCAAGAAAGAAAAAGAAAGCAAACAGGAAAGGAAAAATGGCAGAAATAGATGAAGAAACAAGTCATTTGAACAGCAAGTGCAGCTTCAATGCATCTTCATTTACTGTTAATGTGACCGGAGCTACCAATTGAAACAGGGACAACAAATTTCTTGAATTGTTGCAATACTGCATATTTCCCCATTACCATGTTGATAAAAAGTAATAAAGTCTTGAAAAAATATCCCTATATATGAAACAAAAATGTGTGATTAATTTGAGGTTGACTATAGAAATTATGCGATTAATCGCGATTAAATATTTTAATCTATTGACAGCCCTACTGATTTTAGCCATGCCCTTTGGAAAATGGCTAAAACCAGGTTCATAGGTGTGAAAATATAATGAAAAATTTTGAAATTTGAAAGAAACCTTGTGGGGACATGTGAGACCGACACTAACTATGGAACCCTTACGTGTGTATGCTTTATTTAAAATGCGCTAATCAAATAGTTTGGAAATCTAGGGTTCAGATATCAACTTTTGGGAAGGACAAAAGACAAGAAAGAAGAGGCCTTTGGTCGGATATTAGACAAGCGAGATGGTCCTAGAGGTTTTTTTTTACTGACTTTGAAATAAGTTGAATGTGATTGTATAGAGTACTATAAAGGAATCACAGATCACTACAGCTATTGTCAGGGGCCTCTGTAGCCATCATCTATCTTACTGCTCCACACAATAAGACACTGTAATGCATTATACAGTGCATGGCAAGAAGCCTGCTGTGAGGTTTTCCCAGGTTTCATTTTTTACTGCAACTTTCAAAACTTTTATTTTATTTCCACTGTAACTTTTCCGGAAACTACAGCCATACATTACATTTGGAAAGAAGTGTGCTAAAATGTGATATCACGGCGTGGACAGATTTTTCAGCACATGTGAGTAAGAAACCTGTGAATTAATCTTTAATAGCAATGCAAATAATGCTTGAAAAAGTGCAAAGAGCCTAGATTTCTACCACAACCCTTTATAGTGCCCCCAAACACATTCACAGCAAATAAACACAACTATTACTCTTTTCGCCAGACGTTACACCATTTTTCACCTTTTCATTATGTCCTCCATAACTTTTTTCCAAGGTGGTTTGTGTGATTTTTGGGTGGCCTCAAGCCCTTTCCTAAGGGCTTTACCTCTTGTGACAGGCCCTTGATCGACGAGCAGGTTGCCTCACCCCTCGGCCCTGCCACCGGGGAGGATAGTGACGCAGAATCAATGTAATTATGTTGATTCAGTGTTTTGCAGCCCCAAAGCAGGTTAACCTCTCCGCTGTTATGGACCCGTGGGACCTGCCACTCGCAAGCGAACGACGGCTCGTCTTGCAGGCTTGTCAACATGTCCCTGCTCCCTCTGCGAACACCTAAACGCACGGCGAACATTTGCTGCAGCGATTTGTTTTTAGGTAAATTCTGCAGGACTTTCATTAAATGACAGTCCAGGTGTGGAATATTAAATTGTTAAAGGTCATCGTCCTATTCCATATTTCTTTCATTAATCGAGCCGCACAGAGATTAATCTCAGCTCGACGGAAGACTTCGGAGTAATCCCAAATTAAATTAAAGTTTGTTTTCATTTTGGCATTTTCTAATTAATGGCTTGCAGGACGTGTAGTGCAGATGGAATATGATGGCTCTGAATATGTATAGGGACAAATCCAGATCTGGTTTAAAGTTCTTCAAGTTGCTTCTGTAAATTGTGAAAAGCAGAAACAGTGAACTGATCTCGATTAAGTCTACAGGATCAGTGCTGAGAAAGAGCTTTGATCCCAGACACCTTCAGGAGTCCACATTTGAAAACCATCAGCTCACACACACACACACACACACACACTCACTCATAAATGACATCTGCAGACACATCAGAAAAACCCACGTTTTCTCTCCGTGGAAAATAAAACGCAGCGCGCGGATTCATTTATTGAGTGAAGACCCACAATATGTGGCATTAAAATAAACGGCAAATAAAAGAAAGTGACCTTTGCGAGGACGGCCGCCTCTGTTTGGATCCCGTAGCACAGGGTGCAGCCTGTGACAGCGGCCCTGATTCAAGCGCTAACATTTGTTTATTCCTTTTCAAATGAGAAAACGCATTTATTTCAGAGCACCATTAGAGCAGAGCGCGTTGTCTTTTTTAAATGCACTCCAGCTGCTGGAGTGAGTCATGATGCGCCCTCGACACAGACGCCCAGACGCATATATGCATGTCGTACTTTGCATGAAAAAGGAAAAAAGAAAAGCTTTCATCGTGAAACATATAACCAGAGCGGCGGGTTTAAAGGCACTGATTTTTATTAGACCCTAGCTCATTAATGTAGGGGGGAGGGGGAACCCTCTCACAGAGCCTGTAACAGGCAGCAGTACTGTATATAATTAACCTAATTATGTCTGGTAGTCTAAATTGAAATGCACCGTAAATTTAGACATTAACGTCTAGACTGAGCTCTGCATTTAATCATCTTGATTTATGTTGCGCTGACGTCAGAGTGCAGCTGAGTCCTCATTCAAACAAGCCCGTGTATAATATCTGGTTCCCCCTTTTTTCCCCTTCTTGCCCTCGTTCTTCATGGACGATGAAGATCTAAGGCCCTCCTCCTCCTCATTTTCTTCCACGTCTTCTTCCTCCTCCTCCTCCTCCAGCGGACCCCTGCTTCGGGTGCCAGCCACACTGGCAGCACCAGACAGAGCAAACAAGATTTTCCCCTAAGCCCTCACCGCCTCCTCCCATTAGCGCTCCGTCTCGAACCTGTCTGCCCGAGAAGACTGATCTTATCAGCTGAGTCTTCTGGAGCCACAGGGACCTATTAGGGGCTTTAAATGTTTCCTATCCAAATTCAGAAGTCGGATATAAGGGGAGGATTTATGTGGGGAGGCAGGATACTCGACAGAAAGAGCTTCAGTCAAGGTGAAGGTTTTCAAAGAGAGTGACTTATTTAGGGTTAAGAAAGGAAAATGAAAATCACAGTAAGGGACATAATGGAGGGAACATTTGTGACATGTTTCAGATGATCCGGTCTGTACTGAACAAAAAAACAAAAAACAGAAAATTTCTCCAGTTGTCCAACATTTCAATAATCAAACATTAAAATAATCAAGGTCCGCGACATAAACTTGACACAACCTCTGAAGCAGTACGAACATATTTCCTCTTTTATTTACATTCCTTTTCAAATGTTAACATTTTTCGCTATAACTTTTGATCGGGTTGGCATTTTTTTTTTTTTTTTTTAATTTACTTATTTATTTTTTTATATATTTTTTTTTCTCTCTTCTCATTAAAATAAATTGGCACGAGTAAAACATATGTAGACAAAAGTTTATTTACACCATACAACATTTTGTTTTTAAATATTTTATACAGAGCTGCAGATGAGAGAGCTTGCTGGGATCCTTCAAGCAGATTCTGCAGTATTAAAGTTGTGAAATATATTATTTATATAAAAGTGAGTATTATCTTTATTGCATTTAAAGCAATGAAGAATGTAGCTTGACAAACATTCATTTTAATATGACAGAAAAAATCCTCTTTGCCTCCCATGTTTTATATTATAAAGTAAAAAGTGTAGTAATGGCCAAACAGACTGTTATAAACTTTTTAAAAACCTGCATAAATATATACATTGTGCTCCCGGGTCCAGTTTTTATGAAATCAAAACTAGACCCGATGAAGCTGGGACGACATGGCATGTCACTTGCTTTGTGAGGTTTCATCTAGACAGATTATCTTTTTTTTTCTTTTCTTTTTTTTTCCCGCCAATTCCTCAACAGATAATTTGAAACACATGATGGTAAATATTGTACACCAGGCTGCCCCACACTAAGTACACTAGTGAGAATACAAAAAGTAACACTGATGTTTTTATCCCTTTTTTTTTTCTTCTTGTTTTTCTCTCTCACCAGTCCTTATATTGTATTGGCACATAATGTCCCTGCCACACTCGTATTATCCAGATATGTATGCCAAGGCTGTTAGAAAAGTCTGTTGCTTTATTCAGTGCAAAATACATCCCTTTCTCCTCCTTTTTTTCTAGTTTGCATTTTCCTCCTTCTTCGCCCTCTAGACTTCTGTTTGGAAGTCTCCCTCCTGGACATCTAAGGGTAAGTTGACACACTTTTCCCACTCTGCGGGCGTCATCTCCAGTGAGTCCTTGGTGTCAGATTCTAGTACATTCATAGTGGCGTAGTTCTGGTACTCACAGGCTGGATTGTAGCTCTCCCATGGGTTCTTGTTTGGCATTGCCTTGTCCTGTGAACATGGCCAGTGGGGTGTGATATTAGTGGCATGACATCCTCTGCGGCTCAACTGTTATTTTTCTTTTCAAAAAAAAAGAAATAAATAAAAAAGAAGTCGACTTTTCCAGTGAAGTCGCGTCATTCGAGGGGGCATTATATGAACTCCTACTCACTGCTAATTGAAAAGAATGGATTAATGCTGTGGAAGGCATCAAATAACAAAAGATAATGGCAGCGTATCAAACGTGAACATGCTTACGCTAGTATCATGGAGTCGTAGCAGGACTGTGTTTTCCCCAAGCTCCGAAACTGGCACAGTATATGGGCTGCATGTGTGAGCAATTCATCTGAATGTGCTCTCATTGACAGTCCTAAAGACACTATTGCAAATAAGGGAGAGGAGCTGCTCCCGTTCAGGGAATATAAAATGGATACTAATGTCTGTAGCCAGCTCTGCAGCAGATTCATTTAGGGAAAAAAAAAAAGGAAATAGAAAAAAGGAAAGAGGGGGAGTGAAAATACACCGCACTTATCTTTTTCTATACAAAATAACTTACACTGGTAGCTGAGCAACTGGCCTCAAATTGCATTGTACTGTAGGGGGCAATTGAAATATGAGCGAAAAGGGATTATATGCAGCCAAGAGACTACTCCGCGGCTGACATTGTCTAATAGCCTGGCCGCGTTCGGTCACGACGCACGATTCCTGTTGGTTGCACTCGATATAAGAAAATAATGCGGCTCGCCTGAGACAGATGGATAAAGCTCGACATCCCCATTGTCTACCGCTCCAGCCAGGTGTGGAGACAGATGGTGAGACGTTTGATTTGCGGCAAGGTCGGGAAGGATTCTCAGAATTAGTCCGACTTTGAGATCAGGAGTGTGGCAGAGAAAAGTTTCCCAGCCGCACGCACGCACACACTCACACAGCCGCTGCTGTAAGGTAATATTTGTATAGATGCTGATAGATTAAATAATTCGCCATGCATTAATGGGAAATTAAAAAAAAAATAATGATGGGGTTGCTAGGTAGATAAATGTGCATGTAAATAAAAGTGCATTCATGGCCTTGCATTGGGATGGATGCACTCTGCTGCAACGAGATCACCAAAGGTCCCACTTCACTGCTGACACTGGCCTTGTGGAGAAAATGCTTTTAAAGAGGGCAGCTCCTTAACTCACCCCTCACCAGCTGCTGGCTGCTTCACTATATATGTATATATAGGAAGGTTTGTGTCTACATGTATAGCTGTATAACCATTCATTTGCACAATCACACGTTGTGTGTCCTGCAGGAAATCTAAATGTCTGGTATCTGGATGTTGCTTTCTCTCTCTTTCGCTCTCTCTCTCTCTCGCTCTCTCTCTCTCTCTCTCTCGCTCGCGCTCTCTCTCTCTCTCTCTCTCTCTCTAATTGGCTGACAGACACCCCCCTGGTTTCCTGTTACTCACCATGCTGCCCATATTTGGTATGTCTCGAAATCGGTCCAGGGTTTGAAATTTCTGATTCAGTTCCTGGAACAGCTCCATGTGTCTTTTCCTGGTGTGCATGACTTTCTGCAATGGCAAGGGTTTTTTCTTTGGTATTGACAGCCAATAATGCAAATGCATCTTCCTCTCCACCCGCTTCCCTCCCCACCACCCCCCACCCCCCCACCCCACTCCCTTCAACTCTGATCAATTTGTCAGTGTGGTTTGCTTATAGGCCAGGTTTGAAACAAATCTACCGGACGCTGCATATATATAGTATATACACGGGTGGCTGCCAAAATAAAGGAAAGACCGAGATAATTAAAGTTATAGGACACTCAAAGTCTAAACATAATTCTTTAGTGATACATTGCCTCGTTTAGGGTTTTGTCGGTGTAAGGGAAACTCCTATAATCAAACCTTGGCACGCAGCATCCATTTCGAGCACTGGAGTCCATCTACTCTGCAGCAGAAAGCCCAAAAAGCTTGCGGATGCCTCCCGCTTCCTTTATTTTGACAGAGCTTACGGTATATATGCAGCAGAGCCTGGGTTAACAGTGCAAAGGTAATGCTAAAACCTGCCATAGGGGGGGTTGGATGTGTGTTTGCAAGCCAATATAATCACTGCTGAAACCAGTGGTAAAATCAGATGTGAAATGTGCAAATGACTTTGAAAGCATACATTTTTGGAAATCAACGTACAGCTAATGGATGTAGGAGATGGAGGAGGACAGGATGTGGATGGGAACTGTTGCCCCGTTTGTCAGTTGACAGCCTTGCTTTTACCTTAACTACACAGCATGTCAGTAAATCTTGTCGAGCCAAGGCTGTGTAACTCCAATAAGCTTAAGAGGCACAACAAGTACTAATAAATCAAATGACAAACTGCAAAAAATAGCTTATCTCTGCATAAAAGAATGAATTAAAAAAAATAAATGCTCAGATGCATGTGCAATGGAGAGAAACGCCTCTTTTCATACGTACCTCAAAGTCCAGATCAGAATACCGCGACTTTCTTCTCTGTAAAAATAAAACATGAAAGGTATTAATGTAAAAAACAAAAAAGAAGGCATCGTCTTAAGAAGATATAAATGCGTGCGGCACATTTTAAGATGTGAGGTGCACGTGGCAGCTCTGTGTCGCCTGCGTTTGATCGACAAGGGAATATGTACCTCGAGAGAGCTCATAGATATTGTGGACCCTGTCTCACTCCTAGAAAGCCCCGCAGACTCCTCCATCTCGGCGAGGAAGTTCTTAACGGCCGTGCGGGGTTCAAAGGGCAGGTTTTGCATCTGCTCCGGAGCGCTAGGATACTGCTGCTCCAGGTTCACATTCATGTGGTCCAAGCCTGACGGGCTGATGTTGAAGTCGGGGCTCATCTTGTAATGCATTAGCCTCTCGTGTGGCAGCGTATCCATAGTGATGTTCATCTTGGTGTCGTCTTTCAGGAGGGTGGGCATGTTCCCCGACCCCGACACCGCCGCCGCCGAGGCGCGAGGCATGACTATGTAGTCCGTCTCCATCATCTGGCCCTGCGCCGAGTGGCCCTCCATGTCGTGGCCGCCCATGTCCTGGTCGCTCTGGCGCATGGCGTCGTCGGTGCACAGGTAGACGGTGCGGCGCATCTCGGCGTTGCTGTCGGCCATGCACTGCTCTTTCAGCTCGCTCACTCCCATCGGCATGTGCAGGGCCGAGGGCTGCTGGATAATCACTTTGGAGATGATGTTGCCAGGCAACGTGGAGTAGTTGAGGCCCTCGGGGGCCTTCTCATCCTCCTCATCATTGAGGGAAATGCGGGAGAGGGTGCCAGTTATGGTGGCGGCGCGACAAGAGCCCATGTCTTTGTGGAGTGCTGCGGGGCAGGGTGATACAAGGATTAGTTTCTCGGTAATGAAAGTGGTGTCACAGTTTGTCTGAGATTATCCAGCATATGACTAAAGGAGCAAGATAATTCAAATCAATATGAAGGAATGCTCAAAGGGATTTGTGCTGCAGAAGGAAAACTGTAATGGCAGGATAAATAACTGTGAATATGTACTGTGTGACATTACACCAAACACAAACATCACACGCTGGAGTCTCCGGAGACCGTTACTGTAAATAAGCTAGTATGGCTTCATCCTCTCCCCGAAGTCCCCGCTGCTATACGCTATCTAGCATCCTAGCGCTAATGCAGAGATTGGTGATGACCTTGTAGTGCACCAAATATTCTACCAAGAAACGACACTTATCTATTCCGAAACACCTTCTGGTTATAACAACACCCGATCCTCTCCACTGAGCAGTTTAATCATAGCCTCATGAATCCCAAGGAATTATGTGGTCTGCTCACAAAAGGACTTCAAGGACAATATAAGAACAGCAAACAAGCCGCAATATTTCTGTTTGAGACTGATTTAATGCCCAGTGTGGACACGGATAAAAACAGTCTGGCGTTCATACTGAAGACTCCCTTCGATCAAAGTTTACACTTGTATTCTGCAGGGTGACGCTGCAGAATATTACCTCCGCCGCTGATAATAACCCCAGCTTGTAAACAACCATCTTAAACTCTGCGAGCCCACAGAGCAATCTGCAAAGTGCATTTCTGTCCCGACTGCAGCCCTGCTTCAGTCTGAACCTGGTCATGATTTATAAATGACACATGTCTGCGCTGCTCTTTTTTTAGTTTGTGTATCGACTGTGTCCACTTTAGTTTTACAAGGCCGCGCGGCGTGAAGCAGCGCGGGTCAGAAGGAGCCAGACGACCCTTTTCATCTCTTAACAAGCTGAGAGGTTCTGAATAATGGTCGGCGTGGTAATTCCCTGCAGATCCATTAAGGATGTGCTCTCCATTGTTTTGGAAGGGATTTGAGAAAGATGGGCCTCTGGGCTCTATTAGTTGCCACCACTGGTTACATGAGGGACAACTTGCACAGTATCTTAGGTACATTCATTCACAACTGTTTTAATAAATCATTCACGGAACCAGACACAGTCTACCAACTGTTAATACAGCACAAGAGTACAAAATCATACAGAGCGCTATAAAGTAAATGAAATAAAAATACTCCCCAAGTCAGACATATGGCAACTTTTCTGCGTTAATAAAAAGAATACATTTGCATAACGCCAAAGGATGAGAAAAGCTACTGCTATTCCCGTTTATTGCAGTCAGTTAAAACCGAAAAGTAAAGCGAATCCAACAGCTCTCTTTATGCTGTTTTGTTCTCAGATTAAAGTCAGTGTTTTGGTAACTGTGAAAAAACTCCTGTGGGGATTGCTGGTTGTTACATAACCCGAGCTATTTTTTATTTTTTTTTACCATCTAACCTCTTTTGGGCTTTTGTCTTTTAACATGTAAGGCAGGGAGAGTCTTGTTAATAAGGCGCCATCTGTTCCGTACCTGATCGGCAGGCGATGTCCACGTCTTTCTCGAAATCCGTCTGGAGGTGGAGAGGACAGTCAAATGGTTAGACATAAAAATCTGCAATAGCCAGATCTGAATTTGGATTTTTTTTTTTTTTTAAATTTCCAATAGAAGAAGTTACAGCTATCAACGAAAAAAGTGTGTTAAAAGGCGTCAACTGCAGTGGCCGGGAAACGTTTTGAGCTCGCGCGCTAATGATTGCATTCAACCAGGGGGCCCTGACACCATTCTGCTGTCGCGAAAACTATTTCACTCTGAGGGGCATTAGAATACTAATGGAAGATCATTGCTATGATGTGCCAGTGGCGTCGTCGGCGTCGCGCTAGATGAACAGACTGGCGCGCCATTTCAAGGGTCAGGCAGGAGGACGGTGTTCTATTTCCCTGAGAGAGGAAATGAGAGGGGCGCGCGGCAAACACGGACGGGAAGTTCAATCAAACCGAAAATAAAGGATCGTGCTTAGGGTCCAAGAAAACCAAAGGGAGCTGAGGCCATTCATCAGAGGGCCGAGCGTCCACCCCGCATGTAATTATAGCTTTACAAAAGCGTTTTGTAGAAAATTATAAACCTATGGGAGATTCATAGTTTAGAGGCCGTGAAACAAAAAAATGAAAAAAACGAATGATAACAATAAAAAACGCATGAAGCGCACAAGTTAAATTAGGGTTAGTGGGCAATAAGCGGGTGTGCATGAGTATTATAAATAACCAGGGAACATTGGGTGTGCTGAAAATTACAGAGCATCTAACGGTAGCAGATAACGGGGGGTAACTGTGCCTACCATTATCTGAGCATGCCCATTAGGGAAGGTTCCTGTGGCGTCGCCGCTGATTGGATCTTGGCAGTTTCTGAGCCGACATCTGAAAGCGTCCTGGACCTAAGCAGAGGAGGAATCGGGGTTGAAAATCCATTGTCGTTGTGTAGTCTAGTCCTCTGCCAAGTTATGAAACTGAAAATTGCACCGTGAAGACCTGAACACATTCTGTGTTTTTAATAAAAGAACAGGTGTTGAGTTTGATTTTCAAATGCATCAAAAGTGAAAATGGAGACACACTTAAAGCATCGTCTACCTCTCTCCGTAGGATGCAGTGCACCATCACGATGACGAAGCCCTGCAGCGAGTCAAAGACTGCGAAGAGGATCTGAAACAGGATGGAGCGCTTGTCTGTCATGGCGAGCACAGCAGACATCCAGGTCAGAGCCAGCAGAGGTAGGACGACACAGGAGCTCCACAGGGACGCCCTGATAGGGGAGGGGAGGGGAGAGGAAGGGTCGCGCAGGGGAAACAAAAGCAGGCGGACTGATCACATGTCGAGCGTAAAATCTCCAACGTATCCCTGCGCTGCGGGTTTGATGTACTGTGCGTGTAAGGAGCGCAGGGTGAATATGCAGCGGAGGGCCGCGACTCGGCCACAGGGGCTCCCCGCAGCATCGTCTTATTGATTCACAGACACTGACAGGCACTTACATTGCATTGCTAGCTGTAGTTGCTGATAAAGCAGTTGTTGATACAACACCACATTTGGCACACTTGAGAGTCAGTCCTGTATGCGGCTCACTCATCTGTCTGTGGGACATAGAGACAACATCATGACAAGCAACGCTTACAGCCACAAACCTGAATTTCAAACCTCCCCGTCATATCAGCAACAGCAGTGGCGGACAATGTGTGGGCGTTTTTAATGATTTTCGTCTTGGACTGATTCTGCCAAAGAGATGCGTCGCTCCCGAGAGAGAGCTGACCTCTTTATGTTTATGCCTCTAATTTCTAGAAAAGGAGGTCTAAATCTCCATATGTATGTACAAAAAAAAATCTAAAGTATATGTATATTTTTGCATGGATGAAGAAGTTAAGAAGAAAAGTAGGTACTAACAAGGATGTGCTGTCATACCCTGCTCGATGCTTCAGCTTCTTGTCCAGAATGCCGTCTCTGGACACGAGTTTGTTAAAGACTAAGATGCCGATCACCATGTTGACCTGAAACAAAAAGGAATATTTGCCTTCAACGGACCAACCGCAACGGGATGACATCCAAACCCGTATTTAATATAGCATTTCATTTCCCATCCTGACATTCTCCATGGATAGCCACTGATTGATGGCATTATTCCACTGCCGCCCCCCCTCTTCCTCTCTATCTACACTGAGCTTTGACCTCTAGCTTCTATTGTTTGTTCTTCTTTGTGACATTTCAGCCACTGGATGAGGCGCGCTCTGCGCACTCAGCCCCGGCGCAACCGCCTTAAGAAAAGATGCCTCCTGACAAGGAGCACTAGTCTTCTCAAAGGCACCTTCTCCTATTATTAGCGGAAGACGCGGGGAGCGTTACAGTAGCCGAGTAGAACGCTCTTTTAGCACATTTCCAATCCCTGCAGCTGAGATAAAGAGCTCATTAAGTATTTATGCACTGGGTGAGTACATTTGGGCGAGTTTTTATATTCAACAACCCCTCGTTTCTGAGAGACGTTTGATTGTTATGTTTCCGTATCAACGCGGCGATAGCGGCGTTCTCGCCGCGTGCTCCTGCCCTCTTTGCTGTGGCTTCCTCTGAAGCCGAAAAACCCCTGCACAGCAAGACTTCGCGTCTCCGTGTCACCGTTGCTCCAACTGAATCGTTTAGTAATGCGCTGCATATCAGAGATAATTTCAAATCTCACCGGAGAGCAGAAGTTTTGACAACGAAAAATATTGTGATATATTAGAGTCCTCTGTCCCTCCGTCGCCGCCGATTTGCATAATCACATCCTTTGTGTAGTTTCCTCTGTACAACTATGTAAATACTAGATGATTACACTGCCACAGTATATTAGATTTTGGACAAATCTAATGCATAAATACTTAATAACCTCAAAGCTACATGGAGAACCATTATGGGAAATGAAAGGAAATCTTTCAAGCACGTTGCCGGATGGGACGCTCATTACTTTGTCTTGTTAGACACTATAAGTTTTGCTTCAGCCACGGTTTCTTTTGGCCCACGGTTTTTCAAATAATGTAAAGATTTTGTTTGTTTGTTTGTTTCAGTAAATCATATGTCTTCAACGGGGGTCCACGACCCCTGGGGGTCTGCGGAGGTACTGCAGAGGGGTCGCAAAACCTTTGATTGATTAGACATTTTTTATGTATTATTTAAATTCCCGGCTCACAAATTTAAATGCCTTTAAATACCCATTATCACTAATCCAACATATTTTAGTAAAGGGACAAGGGATAGCTTAAAACTGAATGGAAAATGATAATGTGTATTTATAAATAGCACATATAATTAATCTGTCCATCAGTTTGGGGTCCTTGGCCTGAAAAAGACCCCTGCTCTAAATGTTTCCATTTCACTTACACAGATATATATACATATACACAGCACATATAAGCCAAAAAATAATAATAATAATAATAAAAAATGGACACTTGTGACGTGGAGACGTACCAGAACAACAGCAGCTGCGGGTCCAACAAAGGCATACAGGAGCCCACCCTCCAAAGAGAGCCAACAGCTGCAGGGAATAGCGGGGGGAAAAAAACAAAACAAAAACAGTTAACTCCCACTAGGGCATTAACATTCGAGTTAATGGTGCACACCAGCGTACAATTGTATTCTCCTCAATTGTCAGGGGAGAAGTGCCATATGCTGGAACTCCATATCCAAAGTTTCACAGAGGTAATAAAATGCTGAAGAGATTCTAAGCAGTGCTTATGCGTTCGGTATCCAGCAGGGACACAGCTCGCATGAAATTGGGGTCTTGCTGCGCTATTTTGAAATTTGATTGGGATCATGGGACTTTGTTTATGGTCTTATTCTGGAGAAAAAAGCCACTACAAACGCATTTAATCATTACTCCTAAGTGTCACCATGAACCCACTGCGCGCTGTGCTGAACAGAAGATGTGAAAGAAAACTTACTATAAGGGCGTCCCGTAGCCTTTTGTTTTGGTGAATCCCATTGAAACTGCAACAACTAAAGCTGGTAATCCTTTAAAAGAGAAAACAATCAATGGTTATCCGGCGGTTCTAGTCGCTTGTCAGAGCCGAGAGCATAAACCCACTTCAAACGCGGAGAAAGTCAGCCGCCGAGCCTCGCAGTCATTAAACAAAGTGCAACTAGATTGATTCTATTAGTAGGCGCAGTACGAGACTGCACAGGCATCTGAGAGTATATGATCATCTGTATGCATTTCAATCAGCGTATTGTGCGGCGCTGCATTTTGAAGAGAGCAGACTTGCGAGAAGGATTTGACAAAATGGCAGCAGGGCATCGAGTCCAGGAATTTCATCAGCGCACTGTAAGAAATTTCACCACCCTCCACACCTTTTTTTATAAGAAGGGTTTCTGCTGTATGGCTCCTCATTATGGATTGGTGTAATTGATTCGGTCCTCACTACCGTGTGCTCAGAATATTAACGTGTTGTTGTTTTTTGTTTTTTTTTTTGGTTTTGTTTTGTTTTTTTCCTCCCTTCTCGGAGCGACGCAGGCAGGTGCTATTGATGTAATCAGTTTCCTGGAGGCACGAGGCGAAGACCCCGTGGCCATCCAGTGCCTCTCCGCAGTGCTGGAGAGGTAAAGAGTGCCGAGTGTACGCAAGCATGTCATAAATCACAGCGCAGGGCGAGAGCCCGGCGGAGATGCCGCACTTCAAACAGCGCGAGACGACAGGTAGCGTGTGCTGCGTGACGCTCTTTAAAGCGCTTCACAAAACGTGGAAGATTACATTTGATCATTACGCGGGGAAGAAATGGCATCTACAGCCGGTGCTATGATGGATATTTCACTGCCATGCAACAAGTAATGGTGTTTTTTTTTTTTTTTTGTAATCATCAAATTATCTGTTAAGGCAGTTTTTTTTTTTTTTTTTGAGATCGACATGATTGTAAAACAGCCTTTGTCCATTTTTTTTCTTTTTTTCTTTCTTTTCTTTTTTTTTTTTGCAGCAAGCAGTGGCACCGCAATGACTAAGAGAGCCTTGTTTGTTGCTAGGTAACAAGAAGAATGAGTGTGGGCTCTTTCATAATCAAATTGATTTTTTTCTTTTTTTTTTAAAGAGAGATTTCTAGTAGTCTGTAAGAAAGAACAGTTTGGGATTCAGGTTGACATTTATCGAATGAACAGAAATCGTGATACAGATACATTTTACCTGCAGGTCTTTATTGACAGTTTTTATTTTTTTATCTTTTTGCCACTGGATGTGGTTAACATCCGTCACACTGCAGATCATAAATATATCACGTTGCTACCTGTATTTACAGGTTAACAATGATTGGACACTATGAGGCATTTCGAGATGTGTGTCATCCTGCAGCACATTCTTGAGCAGCTACATGCATTCGGTTCGTCGTAGCTCTGCAAACTGTCCATTCTCACAGACTCTCAGATTAAACGTATTCTGCTGCAGTGTACTGTAAACGCCTGGCGCGCAACCCTGTTTTTTTAGACATAAGGTCACTGCAACCTGCTACTGGAGAGCAGCACCAGTCTGTCTCTGCCCCCCCTCCCCCCTCCTCCACACACAAAAGGGAGGAGGGGTATCAGGGGGGGGGGCGCAAAAGAATCACAACAAAGCGACTGACGGGACCGAGACCTAGCTGCCCCACAGAGAGGACGAGCGAGCGAACGGGGGAAAGCTGCTCTGTAAGCCGTCTCCGCCTGCTACGCTGTGAGAAAATGGCAGCTGCGAGGTAATGATGGGAGATAATGGGGAGGTTTAGGGAAACATGCTGCTTGCTTACCCCAGCCCAGGCACAGAAAGCGCTTGCGGATGAGCCTGGTCCGAACCTTGCCCGTCACAGCCATGTAGCTCTGCCAGGCCTCCGTGAGGACCCAGCAGAAGGATGCCAGGAAGAAGAAGTGCAGAAAGGCTGTCGTCATGATGCAGACGCCCTATTGATTCGAGACAAAAAAAAAAAGAAAAAGGCACAGAAAGACATTGGCGACGGCTTCAAACTGAGCCCCACATTTTCCAGAAATGCAGCTAATATGAAAAATAAAAACCCACAGCTGCGTAAGAAACCGCAGACTCCATGAGACTCCATTTCTTGTAAAGCAAAAGGCTCCCTGCGGGTACACATCAGTCATATTGATATTTCTATATTTCCTTGCGGCGGCATTTTGCCCGTCCAGACCATCCACAGAACCGCGCGCAGTGAATGAAACAAAGCATCAGTTTGAACAAGGAACAGGGGTTGGCGATAGTAGCTGAGATCAGAGCCGGGCTGCTAGCCGACACAGGGAGCCGTGGCGTAGCATTCCTCTGCACTCACCCACATTAGTATGCTGGGGATCCCACCTGGAGGCATGTGAGCCAAGGTCAACTGTTTTACACAGACATGAGGGGGGGAGAAAAATACACAGCACCAGCTAAATGATGCACGGCGCACGTGTCAGAGGAAGCAGATTGCGTTCAGACTTGACGACACCGGCCTCAGCTTCATTAGCCCGTCCATCTTTGTTTCGCGGAAAACCGTCGCCAAATGGGATTGTTTAGCGGAGGATTAGAAATAAGGGAGAATCCTTGAGAATCTTGTCAAGTGAGGAGAGATTAAACTTTTTACTTCGGTTTAGGGTTGCTTGCACTGTGAGGCTGCAGTAATCGGAGCGATTCAGTACAAAGAGTACATCATCCCGTCCCTGGGTGTCCACGGCGCGCTGTGAGATCTCCCGTACGCTTTACATCCCCGCTGAGTAAGCCGCTCTCAACCTAGCCGTCCCCCGTCGTGTTCATGGGGTTCACACGAGACAATAATCCCGCATTACTTCATTCCGTGGGAAATTCAGATTTAACTGTGCGCGTGAGGGATATTAATCACAAAATTGTGGATTCGTTCGACGTTTTCTTTTTCAAAAATTACTTAAATGCAATATTCTCATTTTGTTTTCCTATGTCTGAATTGGCTTCAAAGTTTTTTCAAACTCATTTTTAATTCAGCATCTCTTTCACATCTGTCAGTTTGGATTCGACCAAGTTAGTACTAAATGGTCAGAGCTACGTTAGCAAAGTGTAACGTTTAGTCCGTTTTGACAGGTTCCATCTGTTGACTAATCAGCAGCGAGCCAGTTTACACATTTTCTGTTGCTCAAGGGCTAAATTCCAGCCCCATAAATGTGCCTGCATCTGCCTCTATTTTATCAGGTGGTTTTTAATATATACATATAATATAAAAAAAATGCTTTGTGCTTATAAGACGTGAATGCGGCACAGGTTAAGGGGAAAATGTTCCTGCTTTGCTGAGACTGACATTGGAGCTAAGATTGCCGCATTCATCAAAGCAACACAAATAAATCACAACACGTGACGCTCCCTTGACACCTGGCCACCTGCTCGTGTGGTAATTACAGGTGTGTAAAGAAGTGCTTTTATATAAATCACGAATACCCCTTCCTGTGAATGTTTGTTTGATGAGCAGGAACTAGCATTTATGTGCCTCCTTCTCAAATATCACTTCCTTTTTCACTAAAGATTTACGAATTCAGTGACCATGTTAGCACGGCGATGTGCCGTTAGCGTTTACCATGGCTTAAATACAAGCAGGACCCATGCGGGGCAATTATAAGAAAGTAAGAAAGTATAACAATGTCTTTCAGTAAGGGACACTTGGTTGAAGGGGGAGAGTCTTGTGCTGTCCAAGGTGCTGAAAATAGAGTCTTCCTTGTTTCCTGGAAACAGGTCACACGCAACGTCATATGTTTCACGGTTCACTTGGACGCCTGTGCCACTCGGCGTCATTAGTACTCTAAAGTGAAAACATTTGAAAACGCAGACACATGCGCGGTGCGGATGTGACTGACAGCAGCGACTCGACGCGGGCGCTCACAAATGCACGCGAAAAAAATAAATAAATTTAAAAGAAAAAACGAGATTGAAACCTAGAGTTCACGCTGCCCTTTAGAAAGGCAAATGCCGGGAGATGTTGAGCGCACTGTGTCAGTATCCATGGAAACAGAGGAGCTGAGGGAAGGGACCACATTAAAACGTGGCAGAGCTGATAGACGTGGAGGTACGGGTAGGTGCTGATGGGGGCGCGCGCTTCCAGCCAGCCTCCAGTGATGGCAGTTTAAGATGAGGGCCGGAAAAATTTAAAGGATTAGCCCGAGTTCAGCTGAAAGGTCTGGGGTCGAGCCGATGCGCTGTCAAATGCGAGGGAGCCAAATTGTCGTGGAGGCAAGAAAGACAAATTACTGGGGTGAAATGTGAAGAAGCGAGTTTAATGGGCATTATTTGTTTTTATTTACGGAGTCATCCACTGGCTGTATCACTTCCACTCCATTAGCAGTGTCTTCATAAATCGCGTTAAGCACTTAAAGCAATTAGTTTGATAAGGAAAAGCACAATAGCCGTACTGTATCTACAGTACAGAGGCTGACTTTTTATCTCGCCAGCTGCTCCGAATCATTGTAGGAGGAGGAGGCCGGTTGTTATTTGGACTGAAGCACCCCTCCTTCTGAATCAAGCAACAAGTGCGGCCGCTGCTTTACAGAGTAGGTGCTTGGGTGGAGGACATTAAAAACTCCAAAACAAGAAAGTGCTCGTGGTGGGGCGGCGAACCACGGAGAAAGAAAAGGGAGAGAGAGCGAGCGAAATAAAACCACGCTGAACAAAATGGACTGCTGTGAGAAAATGGCTCCTTCTGCTCCCCGTTGCGTGGATGTACCTCACAAGGGCGTAACGTGAACTCATCTTCCAGACACTTCCTGCCGTGACTTTGTCACGATACATAGCTCTCCTAAGACTCCAAACAACGCATCCAATTATACACTCAGACGTAACTCTGCTGCCGTGTGTGCAGGTATGAGCTGAATGCAGATACGTAGTGTATGTAATGCATCCTGTTTCAATATGGTTCAATTCCAATTACAACTGGAGGGAAAGGATCAATTAAATCAGATCTTGATCAACGTTGCAGATCTTGATCACGCCTGCGTTCGTAGAAGAAAATAAGTCTTTCTTTGTTTTAATTAACTCAAGCTGGTCCTACTTGAACACTTTCACTATACAGTGCTGCGTTAAGTTCCCAGCTTCGAATTTGTCCTTTTTCTTGCCGGCTTATGGCAGCTTTTATAAGGCCATCTGTGCTCACGCGAAACACGCGGCATTCAAACAAAAGGTGACAACTTCTGCAGACACATTGCATAAAGTTGTTCTTATTCCAGCGGGCTGCGGAAAAACCTTGACCACCTCCCACCTAATGTTTTTTTTGGTTTGTTTGTTTTTCGTTATCCCCCCTCATTACAGTGTGAACGTTTTGCCAAATTCCATCCGCCTCGGCCAAACCGGTAGCCTCTACCCCTCTTTGTTTTGTCTTCCTCCTTTCTATAGAATGAGGCGAGCGACGACAAAGGACAAAGGGACAGGGAGCAGACAGCCAAAGGTGACTCACTGACTTCCTGCTCCTGGAGGACAGCTCCTCAGCAAAGAGATGATTTCTATTAGGTGATGAGCAACTCTGAATCCGCAAACAGTGGAGCCAATTATATGCACTTCTTACAGGAGATGGAGGAAAAACAAGTGAGGCAGTGTCAGGCAGCGTGGCAATTAAACCCACACAGGGACTGTGTTTTCTCCTCTCGCTGGCCCACCACTCAAACGCTAGGCTGCTACGGTATGTCTGATCAAACACATGAAATATTTCTCAAATATTATTACAACCGGTTGTTTGATACGGAACAAGCTGACAGCTATATTCAATACGTTGCCTGGGAAGTTTCACACACACAGCGGCGTGGAGCGCGGATTGTTTGCTTGCTGAGGCGTCCAATTAAATCTAAAATCCTTAGGGTTTAATTGAAATGCTCGACAAACCATGGTGCGGCGTTCTTTCGGCTTTTTGTGTGTTTATTTTTGAAAAAAATAATTACATTTTCTTGCTTGTGAAGTAAGCAAAAACAATAGCTTAATTGGGGTTGGGGTCAGGGTTAGGGTTGTGTGCATGTGTTCTTTCCGCCTGATAAATGTCTGTCCAATTACCACGCTCCTTCTAAATTACCGCCGCTCCAGTACGCTCACAAGCTAGTTGCTGATACTGTGTCTTGCCAAATGGCTGAAGGATGCTAAAGTTTTCGACAAAACTGATAATGCTCTGCAGGTCTCACTCCACACGGAGTCGCTTGATCAACTGTTAATATGAAAAGGTATCGATTCGCGCGGCTCTAATCCCCGGCGCTAATAACAACGTCGGCCCGTCACGAACGCATTTGTCGATACCGCCGCAGTTTAAGGGAAAACTAAATGACATCTTCCAGTGTTTCGGCGGATTTTCTGAAAAGCACCTAATCTCTCTGCAGATTTCGTGGACAGATATCCAATTAGGCGCATGCAGAGAGAGAGAGAGAGAGAGAGAGAGAGAGAGAGGGAGAGTTCCATGTTAAGTTGTGTTCCTTGTGATCAAGACAGGAGATGACTGGATTAAATCTGACAAGGCTTCAAATCAGCTCAGCTTAAAAAAAAAAAAGGCCCTGAAGCATTGTGAAATCATAGCCTTGGCTATTACAGTGGGCCACATATGTAAGGGCGAGCTAGGAAACAGATGACGATAAAAGAAGAACGCGTGTGGATGTTTATTTTCTTTGCGTGTTGAGAAGCAATTGAGCTGGTCCACATTTCATCCATGGTGGTCTAAAATGAGCCTCAACTGTTTCCAGGCTCATCTGCTCATAGAGTCCTATGTTATACCTGTAGACCGAGTGTAAATGGCTCTGTTGTGCCAACGAATGCATTCCTAATGACAGAATACCCTCGCAGCTCTTACATTTTTCTGCAAGTGTTTAAGGGCTTTTGGCTCTAATTTAGAGGTAATGTTGATCTACAATTCCCCAATGTCCGAAATGTTAAAAGACCAGCTTGTTAGCGGGCCAAAAAACTAAGGAGAACAGATTAATGAGGAGAAGCAATGGGAGATAATGAGATGAGGAGGAGAAGGGAAAAAAAAAAAGAAAGTGGCATGTCCCTTGCTAAAGGTAAAGACACAGAGAAAACGGTTACACAATGAAATGTCTGTAATCGGATGTGTCATTCTGAAGCGCTGCCAAATGACTGAGAAGGGCATCTGTGTGGGCAGCTTGTAAATCCCAACTACTTTTTGCCAAACAATCTTTTACATTAGCCGTTTGTTTACTGGCCAGTTACGGCTCTGGCTGTGGGGGGGTGGGGGCTGGGAGGTGGGGGGGGGAGTGGTGCGTTTTACTGGAAGCGGTCCTTCGTTTTTTTGCTTCTTTACAGCAGTTGTCCTTTTGAGTCCTGCTGTGGCTGGATCTGAGGTTCGGCTCTGAGTGACATCTGAACAAAAACCGCTTCACATCTCCCTCTGATGGTCCGGAGTCAGTAAAGCACAATGCACACGAAATCCAAGGGCTGATTATTGATCATTTCAACCGACCGAGTTGGGCCGCGCATCCCGGCGTGCGTCTGACTGTCGCGGCGTGTTAATGATTTTGCAGCTTCGCTTGAACCCCAGGAACGAGACTCGCTCCCATATTTCGTCTCCGAGCGATCCGGCTCTCACTTCATTTGGTTTCCTTTACAGCCTCCTACTTTTAATTGCCATTAAATGCCATCTCTGTTTCCCTGCCAACGTATTTGGGTTGTCTCAAGTTTAACTGAGGACAATGTTGCACCTGAGTAAAGACCACTGGTGCTGTGCCAATGCAGAGTAGATGCACATCTTTTGGAGGCATTAGGAACAATTTATTATCCATTTGGATTGAATGCGAAGGGCGAAACCCAACATGGAAAAGAATAATTTACTTAAAGTGTCAGTAATCTAGCTGTTATGTCATGTTATATACTCTCAAAGACGGAGCTAATATCTGGCATTCAAAAGGTGATGTTCTGCAGATTAGGGGTTTGGCGAATGAGGCCCTGACTGGCTGTTGATTCACACCTTTAAAAGACAAACTGACAGGGAACATATAGCCGAGATGGAGCCACTGATTTATTGCTTCAATATATTGTGCACGAAAAAACTGCACACGGCGTCTGTTAGAACACGACGCAAAGCCAACCAAAACAGACGAAAGCACCGCCGAACACGGACAAGGCCGCGGTTAAGTGTCACTTAGATCTTTTCCGATGCGCCATTATCCTGAATCAAATTCCGCTGGAGTGCCACACTTTGTAAACCGTGCCCAATAAATCCTTAAACGACACTTACGACATTGTGGGTCTGCGTTTGTCCGACGAGGATCAATATGTTCGAGCAGATTATAGATAAGCAGAAGTTGAGCAGGATGATGGATCGCTCCGAGCGGATGTATCTGAGGAGAAAGCAAAAGCAAAACCGACGAGTTTAGTTCTTCAAGCTCCCAAGCAGTGGCAGTTTGTTTGTTTGTTTGTTTGTTTTTCAAATGATCCCGCTGCTGTATTAATAAAGTGTTGCAATTACCTCCACAGCACAGCGTAGATCACTGCCAACGTGATCAAGGCGAGGCAGGACAGACCACAGCCAACTATCAGTGTCACAGATGGGACCCCTGAGTACTCCATGGTCTGTGGAGAAGACAGAGCAAGACAAACCGGTCAGTGGGGAGGGGGTGGGGGGAGGGTTTGGACATGCTGGACAGTATCAGAGAGAGGAAACCAATCACAAACAACCACCACCACCACCAATCTGAACAGTCCATAGTGAATTCCTTAATTTACTGTGTGGCTTGAGGTGCATGCGTGGGCTTACAGGTTGTAACGTTCCACCTATTGTACATTGCATTACACACACACACATAAAAAGGCTGAAGGATTAAGGGCAGCAGCCATATTTGAAGTCATGTGAGCCGGCCAATCACAGGCTTTAGCCATAAATATGGTTCCACTTAGAACACAGTCAATCCAAATGTAGACTATGGTTCTGCTGCTGCACGATTCAGGTGACAGATTTCCCCCTTATCCAACAGAGGCCAGGGTGTAAGTAATCTGTGTTCTCAGGCTTAATTAGAAGTGACAGGCTTCTGTTTCCTTTCTACAGTGTTACAGTCTAAATTCAACACATGAGCTCAAAACGTGGCCGAAACAATCCCACCTACACGCCATGTCAGTGTCTTTCGACTGGGGCGAGAGGCAGAAAATCTGAATGCAAATGCAAAACTTTCATCTTTAGGTTCTGAAGAAACGTGCATTAGGCTGATGAGGGGGACACACAAGCATGCACACACCCTCAGCGTGCATGCCCTTACACTCAGTTACCCAAATCTATGCACGAACTAGAAAATCTCCCTTTACAGCTCAAATACTATTTAAGGGGATTAGCACGGCAAAGATTCAATTTCCATTCTCTCCAGCACACACACACACATGCACACACACACACACACACACACACGAACACACAGCTTTGCTCCTTTACCTATAAAGCCCACACTGAATAACAAATCAATAGCCTACTTACTATTTCTCTTGGTTGCTGAGCCAAAATGGCGAAGGTAGATACACGATCACATAAGCATTTTGTATGGGATGCATCTGTGAGCACCGTTTTACATCCTTTTGTGGACCAGGCTCCCCAAGAATCGTTCCTGCAAAGGAGGAGGCAGAGGCAATTAGATGTTGTTGTTCTTTTCTTTCTTGCTTTTTTTTTTTTTTTTTTTTTTTTTAATTCCAGCGGTGGCACGACTTCACTGGACGCGTCGACATCGCTTCCTATCGGCTTTTATTATTATTATTATCATTACTGCTATCGTTTAACCGTAGAGGCGGATCGAGAGTAGACTGTGTGGACGTCTATTTTTTTAAAAAAAGGAAAAGAAAAGAAAGAAAAGAAAAGAAAAAGAAAGAAAGAAAATCGGACAGACAAATCGACGCGGCTCTTGTGTGGCTACGAGCAGCGTTTCAGCTGGAGCGGAGAGAGAGGCAGAGACGCGGAGGAGGGGGAGGACGCACGGAGCTGTCCAAGCAGACCGGTGCTGATTGATTCGCTATACGCAGATAAACACCAACTATATCAAAACACAATTATCCCCCCATAACACTTGCGATAAAAGCGTTTGTGTTTACCTGAACGCCTCTCTGCGCAATTTCTAGTCCTCTAGATATTTCCTTCAACCGAATGTATTCCTGTTTTTTTCCTCTTTCCTCTCAGAGCTCCTGCTTTTCCTTTTTTTTCCTCCTCTTTCGGTTATTCCCCCCTCAGCTGTTTTAATTAGCAGCTTGTGAATGCTTCCTTAGGGGGATTTTCACCCTGGAAACGGTGGACAGCATCAGATTGATACTCGGTTTCTCTCTGCTGGCGTGGAAAGGGGGGGTGGAGGGGGGGAGGTTGATACAGTGGGAAAATAAACGCACGTTGGCGCAGGATCTGCTTGTACCGCTTCGGGTCTAGCGGTGTGCCGGGAATAAATTGTGTTTTGGGGTTATTCTTGAAAACCTTCCTTTTTTTTTTACCCCCCCTCACACCAAAGTTGTCGCTGCACTGTGCGAAGCTTTCAGCTAAGAAAACACACACACACACGGCAGGAGCGATACCACCCCGCGGAGGAAGCGCAAATGGTTGCAGCCAGTCCCTCACTTCACACCACTCGTAGGTGAAATGAAAGGAGCGTCTCTTTACCATTTCTCATTCGCCCTCAACTCATTTTTTTTTTTTTTTTGTCTTCAGAAATCCCCATTTATTAAACATCCCATTGTCCAAACTTTATTGACACCCCTGAATGTTTCCAGATCAAATCGCCGCAGCGATAAGCCGATAGCTATTAATTAAGATTCGTGTCACAAAGCAAACACTTGTTGTGCGGCCCCCACTCTTCGTGGCATCCTCTCATGACAAATAAGGCAAAACAAGATGCATACGCCGCTGATTTAGGACGATAGGCGGCTGGCTGTTGATTTGTGTGAGCAGCAGTGTATATATATATGTGTGTGCGTGTGTGTGCGCGCTGCGCGAGGCAATCCTGCTTTGTCATTGGATCAATATGGCAGCAATATTTATTATTCCTGGAAGGGGCCGCGGAGCCAGTTGCAAATTTCCAACCGGTCCTCGGAGCTGTCTGTGCACAGCAATAAAACGATAAATGAACCTTCACCATGTCCCCCCCTCCTCCCCACCTCCACCTCCACCTCTTCCTCCTCCTCCACCACCTCCTCATCTCTTCTCTTAACTGGGCTATGACTGTCATGTGTACACAATTGATTCATGTTCCTATCCACGCAAACAAGCCAGCTGAAGGGCTCACATTCTGCGGCTCGACAGGCATAAGGCTAAACCGCTCAGAGAGAGGGTGGTTTCTTGGAAAGGCATTAGTTTAATTTGATATAGAAACTATATTAAACAGTTGGAACTCGATGCAACAATTGTGCTAATGTCTAGTCATTATGAACTCACCAAATAAAGTTCATACGCTCTAATGGAGTGGAGGGAATATCTCATAGAGGAGCCAGCTGGAGCCCTGAGTCACATCTTAAAAGACTAGCGTGTTCTTCTAATTTAAATTCCAGAGCATTTCTTCAATGTCTTCCTGAGTGGCTATTAGAAACTTAAGTTTGGAGGCCACACTGACATGAATGTGAACCGCACAGACATGAAACAACACAGCAACACCACTTCAGGGCATACAAATGAAATGAATGTGAACATAAGGCTTTAAATCCGTGCATGTATTCAAGTAATTGTGGTCCATTAATAAGCTGTTTCTGATTAAAGCTTGAAGCTCTTTAAATTGACTTTCCAGCTTTGCATAAGTGGTGACTAACTTGCAAGATCCCGCTATTGAAATTAACGTTAATATCTGAGATTAAGTTTGGGTAAATATTTGAAGGAGTTGCAGAGCACGGCGTACTTTAAAGTGACTACAAAGGTCCTTCTGTGCACTGTTACACTACATACAATGTGAAGGCAAGCAACATTTCACTGCTAGAAAAAAACACATGCACATGCTTCACTGGATGTGCAGGCTTATCATTGTTTGTGATACTCCCTACAGGACACGGATATGTGAAGCCGACTGGTGGCCCCGCGAGTGCCACATCCTTCACACACCTCCCCACTTGAGATCACCCTTTGAGCGGGACGCCGCTGCACTCTCGAAGCCCCAGCGTGTCACATCCAGATGCGGGCCCAGTCTCCGGCGCGCACTTCCCGCCGACGTGACAGACTGATATCATATCCTGCTCCTTGATAACTTTGGGATGAATCCGCGGCTCCCCCCCTCCCCTCCCGGTGAGGACGCAATCCTCGACACGATCTGCTCCCATAACTTTTGACTTTCTCAGTGTTTGCTTCCCCCTTTGTGCCAGAGGGATGAAGCTGACAGGAGGAGCGGTCCCTGACTGGGGATTTATGTACTTCACGTTTGATGCGTTGTCTGACCTTATCGGGGCTCGGTGGCCCTAGAATACAAAATGCCCCCCAGAGAAAGTGTCAGCGAGACTGATGACATGACATTCATCACGCAGCCTTTGCTGACCGCTTTCTATCCACGCAGTGATGAATTGACACCTTTTTTTCTTTTTTTTTTGCTCCAAAGCTTATGGAACTTGAAATTTGTGACAGAGCTCAATCGTGCTCCAATTTTTTTTATTTCATTATTATTTTTATGATTTTTTTTTGTTACATTTTCAGTTGGCAGGGTTTGACATAAATGACAGTATGAGTGACATAAAAAGACTCACAAAGTTTTAGACACATTTAGTATTAAAACCTTTCAGTGGAGCTGAAGCGGAGTTGCTTAACTCTGACAGGGCCGAGCCCCTCCAGCTATCTTGTTTCAAAATCCATACATTATCCAGGTGTCCAGGCCTTCCTACTTTACTGCACGAGTCGAACGCCGAAGCTCTTCATCCCTCCAATTCGTTGAGCCACGTCGGCTAAATGACCAAGCTAAGCGCCAGTCTTTGCCCGCACGTCGGACGGCACACCATCACGGCTCATCATACACATCTCCGGGCAGCTACCACTTTAAATTCACTGCATGCTCACATTAGATTTGCCAGACGCTGTGATTGGGGCTTGAAGAGCGCCTCAGGCTACGCACTTTAGGCAATTTTATAAACTCTTGAAAGACTGGAACACAATGACAGGGCAGAGGAGGACAAGAGAGGGTTATTTCATCCGCCTTAGATCTTTTGCAATCCCTTGGCAATTTACATCAGCCCGTGGACCACATTGTGTTAACTGAATGAGGAGAAAAGAAAAATGGGTCGTATAATCGTATTAATTCCAAAGTGGTACCAAAAAAAAAATATCCAAAATGAGGCAAGGTGGAGAGTCTGCAGTTTGGATTTGTCATTTCATACATACAATGTTCCATTAGGTTTATTATCAGCTGAGGTTTAATGCATCCACTAGTGTCTGCATTTCATTCATTGTTAGATTAAATGAATAAATACTGCAAACTGAACGTTGAAATGCGGTTAAGTGAACAAATGTGGTTTCTGTTCTTCCATGTTCCTCTTTCGAAGATGCACACACATGCAGTGCATCAATAAATGCAAACAGAGTCTGACAAGAGCTCTCATTACACAAAGAACCAGCGTATAACAGCACCCTGACACTCGCTGCACTCATGTCCTACTTCGGTGTGTGCGTGTGATGTACCACAAATCACATCATGTGCACTCACGCACAAACATAACAAGACCGCCCACTGTCAACTAATGCATAGTTAGTGTCCTCATCAGTCCATCACGGGTCCTTGCTAGAGTGAAGCTTGGAATTACTGTAAACAACGCCCACGGTGTCGCTCCTTCCGCCCCGCCGACGTCCTTTAGCAGCACGCGGGGACCGTTTCAAAAGGAGCACAAACACACATCCCGAGCGGAGCCAGAAGTGCTTTAATTTCATTCTGAACGTATCCGCCAGAAACAAAGACGCTCCCGCCGCTGGAGAGATCTCTGTATCTGCTCCCATTCAAGAACGACACAGACAGAAACCTTCCCACATGGGCCCTGAATCCGATCTGATTGAGTCTGCGTCTCTTGGCGGGACTGCGACGTGGAAAAAAAATGTTTGACTTGCGCGGGTCTCAGATATATGGGAACGCTGAAGGAGCTCGACGTCGAAGTTGGAAAAATATTTGAGGCGAGATGCGCTTTCAAATAACTCAAACTCAGCCACGGCTTTGGCTGAAAGTTTAAGACGGAGGCGAGAATTCAGACTTCTAAATATACACCGATCAGTCGTAACATTATGACCAGCTTCCTAATTTTGCGTAGGCATCCCTTGTGCCTCAGTTGCAGCTCATCAGAGAGGGGAGGGGTCTCAGATGCTTGAACAGTCTGGGGTCTAGTGAATTTGGAGGCCAGGTCAACACATTGTGCTGTTTTTGTTTTTTTTTTAGCATTTTGGTACATGTCTATGTAACATCCACACAAATTCGAGATTCAAAAGTTTCCCAGAAGAACGTCGTAATATCACAAGCTGGTCAGTATTATTACTAAATTCTATGGCTGAACGATGTGTTTTATAACTACGTGAATAATTGAAACGGACGACGGGTTACAATCAGGTTGAGTACGATTGCAGATGACAAAGAGGCACCCTTTTTGTTAGTCCTTTGTTTAATTCAACACTCCTTGGAAGGAGTTCATGCGTCAAATTGCGCCGTGTGTTTGTAGAACACACCAGTAAAGCGAAGCCGGGCTAAGCTCGTCAAACCGTCTCTTTTCTGGTGCTGCGGCCCAGGTTTCTCTCGGTTCTCGGGCCTCGGAGCAGTTGCCAATGTTTGGGATTTGGCCTCGTTGGCTCGAATTCAGGATCTCCAGATGTGAGGCTGTGACAGCTGCTGTCACACCTTCACGTGTAAATGATTCATGGGCTCTGGTCCCTCTGCTTTCCCGGCGTACTCGTGTTATGAGCTGCATGACATATATAATTTTCGAACTACTTTTCCAGCGGCAGCTTTGAAAGGGCTGCTTTTCCATTGCGCCTCGAAACGTGCGCACTCTTTTCAAAAACTTTTCCATTACGAGTTTAATTCGTTACTTCTAAACGTGTCACACATTTCATTTTATATTCCGCGTTATTATTTAGTAAGTGGCTTTGTACGGTAAGCAGCAGAGTAAATCAGTTTTACTGCAGCAGTTACGGCGAATGCATCACACGTTTGGCCATAAAAACTGAAAACTAGTTAACGTACTTCACCATTAAAGCAAACAATATTTAATACCAACAAAAGAATTGTAGCCATAACCTGATTTATTAGCTCCCGAGTGCTTTCGCGAGGAAACGAAGAGACAAACCGAGAGGATGTAGATCTTAAAAAGATAGAAAGGTGTAGTAAAAGTGTCAGCAGACGCGCGTTAAACGTGTTTTAAGGAAGCTGCTGACTTGCACATCCTCGTTTAAGCATCAGCGAATCTTTACTGACAAAGGTTCCGTTTGATGTTTCGCCTCTACAGGGCTCTGTTGGATAATCTGATGCATTAAAATGTCAGGAAGATGCTCATATGGCTTCCCATGCGCTGCGTTACAAGCATCCGGAGGATTTTCTAAAAGCGGTCTAATTGCAGGAGAATGCCAAGAGGCTGCGGCTAGCTCCTAATGTCACTCCGTAATTTTCTTCCTGGTGCATGCTTAGTGGCAGTACGGAAGAACACACGAGCTTCGAGTTCACTTTTAAGAATTTACATCATTATCTACCCTTTAAAGATCTCATTGAAACGGTGTATGGTTCTATATTCTATGTTTTGAATTATGAACACAGCTGATCTAAAATCATTGGGTTAGATGTTTTTTTTATTTCTGCCTGCACAGTGGTGGGATATTGGTAATTTCAAGCTTGTTTGATAACAGAAAATATTGACATTTGGAAAAAGGAAAGGTAATAAAAGTATATCTGCCTATGTGACCAGTTTACACCTGTGGCGCTACACAATGAAATATCCTTGGATATACAGCTTTTGTTGTTTTTTTCTGCCTTATGCATTATTGTCGCCGCTACTTCGAGGTGCCGCTCTGGATCGCTGAGGCAAATAAAAATGATTAGACCCTTGTCTCATGCAAAAACCTACAGCAGTGGCTCTGGCTGGTGAGCAATTACATTATATTAATTTAGCTGTGGAAGCGGAAATGAAGATTGCTTGGTAACCAGTCATTTTATCAAGACTGATTCTTTTGGACAATACTCCAGATGATCACTGGTGGAAGGCTTCATGTCATTTTGGGTTTCTGTTTCCAGTTCGGTTGATCTTCTAGTTTCAGGAATAGTACATTGTCCAGTCCTCCACTTCTGAACAGCAATTGTATTCCGCTAATCATTTCTCATTTGGTTTGAACCGACATGGCTCAGGCAACATGGCAGCAGATGGTTACCCCCGCCCCCTCCGCCGAATGAGTCTAGACGGGGGCCGCTATTTGGTAACAAGAAGAGCCAAATGTTTGATATCGAGATGATTATCAAGACATGGAATCGCTCTGATTAAAATAACTCACTGTTGATCAGAGGGGGAAAAAAAAAAATAATAAATTGCCGGTATTAAACAGTTTGTGAAAGTCAGGGACAGAGAGCGGAGCAGAGTTGTCCCACTTGCATTTTTTGCAGTTCAAAAATAGACCGGTTGCCCTCAAATACCGTGATAGAGGACAGGCCGCACACACACAATCCACAAGCTGTATTTCAAAATAAAAGCAACAGCACCGCATAAGCTCTGGCACTAACCTCGGCCGATGTGTTTTGCATAAATAAAGGAAATAGCTGAAATTAAAATTCATCTCCGGTACACGCTAATCCAATTTCACTTGAAACCCACGGATAAACGCACACAAAGGTTTATGTATGTGTGGTGATTTGCTATACGGTGATGTGTCATTTATAAAAATTAAATCTAAACACTAGACTGATGGAAGTTACAGAGATAAAGACTTCCCTCTCTGTAACTGGTGGCAGCAGTAGTTTTTTTTTTTTTTTTAATACTGCTGGTTCTTGAGCCGACTTCAGAAGACACATGTATCGATCTCCTGGGGATAAAAACAGGCTTTGAGCGGCTTTGTTGGAAATGTGGAATGAGGACAGAGGCAGAGAAACTCCTGTGTGTGCTTACAGCATACCCAAACACAAACCAGGGGAGAGGCCTCACAACATTTCGGCCTGCTCCCTAGCACCCCGGTGCACTGGATTTCACATTTTTTGTGAAATCTGCGGTTGAAGCTGCCGACCTGTTGATGACATCTGCTGTCCGGTAGGGCGACTGTCCGCCAGCTACGGCGTCCTTCAGCCACCTCTGCTGTTGGGGCCCAGCTGACCCCAGGCCCGACCATCAGTCAGATGCCTTTGCCAGTGCCCAGTGAGATGCTGATGCCTCCGCTGTTCAGCAGCCTGTCCTGTGCCATTACCGGAGTCGCTCCTGGCTTTTAGGCTTTATGGCTATTGATTGCTGCTGCACAGCCCGCCGATCTTTAACTGGCTGCCACTGCCATTGGCCACCATTGCGGATCCCTCCGATCTCCGATGCGCCCACTGTCCTAGACACTCGAGCCACCTTAACCTCCGCATGCCAATTTTCTGCATTGTTATTCAGCAGTCTTTCTTCCCCCCCGCACCCCAGCCGCACGCCCTTGCTTGACCCCAGCTGGAGACATTTCTGGTTTCCAGCTGCTCTCAGCCTGTCCAGTACCCCGGCCAACAGCTGCCCGCCCCGGTGTCCTGCCTTTTTATGCAACATGCCACAGTCTCCAGCCCACTGCTCAGGCTCCTGGGCAACCCAGCTGATGCACGCCGCCTGAAGATCTCCATCCAGAACACTGGAAGCCATCCTCCACAGCTTCATCAGTTTGTCCCCTCTAATTTCCACTGGCTCTCCTGTGTCTGATGACCTCGTCCTATCCCTGAGGTGTCCTTCTTTTCTGCATTGCAGCCCTCGGGTGATTTGCCTGAGCTGTCTCGCTTTTTTGCCGCTCCGCTCTAAATCTCTGACAATCGATTCCTTTTCCTTTTTAAGGGCAATTAGACAATACCAGTGACAGTGCCTCTTTTTGAATGAAAATGCTCTGACGTGTTTGGCTTTCACGAGCGACTTCGACTGCGAAGGGGCTGACATCAGATCAACTTAAAGCACACTGACACATCAAACACAGGAAAAATAACCTTAAGTTAAAATAAAAAGCGTCAAGCGGCATATAAAATGTTCAGAGAAGTTTTAACTACGGGGTGATGGATATAACAATAGTGCAATATATTGCAATGTGTAATGCAATCCGGCGTATTAGCATAGATGTGTGCTGCTACTTGTTTTTTTCATTTCACATCACTATAGCCAAAGTAAATACAGCCGTAATTGGGATTTACAGGAGGGGCGGACTCATGACTCATGTATGATTCATTTTCATTTCTCATAAGGATTTTGAGAAAATCATTGCTGCGTTATTACGGCATGTTCCACACGGGGGTGAAGAGGCTAACTAACTAACACCGACTCAGAGAAACTACCCAAACAGATCTAAATCAACATGTGTGAGAATCCCAACAAAGAGTAAACATCACAAGTCGCGGAGCTCTTTTATTTATAGCTGGTCTTTTTTGTAACGGGTTGCATCACCGCATAACATATTCCTCCTCATTTTCCATCCACTTTTTACAAGCACGCTGGTTCTATCAGCCAGCGCTCTCGCTTTTTTTTTTTTGCCGCTCCATTGTGTCACGGTTGTGTTGTGTTTGTGGAAGCGAACTGTTTCAGTGTCACAGGAAACCTAGCTGTGTCTGGTGTCGCCTTTAATGGGGAGGATCAGGTATCTGGTGCGAGCGCACCAAACTTTGCGACGCTGACATTACACCACGTTTTTGTCAAATATTGGCGTATTGCTGGTATTTTGCTAGCTCTGGCTGACATTACGCCGCCGGAAATCAATCATTCGTTGCCCCTCTGAAACAAAAGGCGTTTTAGAGCATGGTTTGATTTTCGGCAGTGACACGGTAGCTCGAGCTAGCAAAATGTCAGCAACACGGCAATGTTCAGCGCAGGAAAATCCCTCCAGTGACAAATAATTTGTAGCTTGGAAGGGTGGCACCAAATTCAACACCATCTTATAAAACATGACAAGTAACCAACAAACAAACACAGGAACTATAGAATACTGTACTATTGAAATGAATTTAAGGTTGTTTGATCCCGGATTAATTTGTGTATGTCTCTGCTTTCAGATCAGAACTTGATACTGATCAATATGAATTGGAATCAGCGTCAGGAAACAAATCGTTCTACTACCCGGATGTTTAGACACAAACACAAACACCTACAGCAAAAAAATAAAAAATAAGTTCCAAAAAAGAAAGTACATGCCCACTTACATTATGCTGCTGTCCCACAGTGCACAGTAGGGGTTCATTGTTCCCTGGAAGGCAGGAAAAGGACAAAACGTTTGGTAAATTACGACAATAATTGATCCTCATTTTCCTCAGCAACACCATCATCGTTGTGAATCAATCGCATATTTGTCCTTTTATTAACAATCTTTTGTAAATGTGTTTCATGAATCACACAGAAAGCATAAATTGGAGTATGGACAGCGCTATCACACACACACACACACACACACACACACACACACACACACACACACACACACACACACACACACACAGCTGCTGACACGTTCAGACTTACATGCACTTTATCTCTAAGATGAATAAAAAGGGCCGGATCATAAAAAGGGATTGTCCTTGTAATTATCCGAACGCAGGGCGCTCTCCCGACACCAGCTGCTTGCAAATTAATTATCGAGCCAATTAGCCCGGCATTGTGTGTTGGCTAATGGGAGGTGATGTGTGCTCTGGTGGTCTTTGTAGGACACTCACTCCGCAAACAAAAACTCATTCCAAAGAGTAAAAAAAACAAAAAAACAGCACAGGCGTCAGCCACCACAAACCCAAACATTTCCTTTTGTGTGGGAATTGTTGCTGTGCTGCTGAATGACTGAAGGGCTTACGTTCGCCAGGTGAGCCAGTTCAATCTCCAGGTGGGACTCTGTAGTTGCCTTGGGCTCGGGCCTCACAGTCACAGCAATGACCTTGGAGTTCACAACTGTGTGGTTCCTGAGGGAAACAAAGAGTCGAATGGTGTTGTCATTTAGGGATTAAAAAAAAAAAAAAAGAAAATGTTTGTATCAATGTTTTTACGCTTGGCATGTTACAATAGGCTTGTACTTTCCCGTGTCCAAAGCCTTTTGATGCTTTTTTATGCTCTGAATGAGTATCGACGCGTAAGGATTAGGTTTATGTGCAGAGGGAAGTACTAAAATCATAATTTGCTGTTTTCTGGAAAGGTTTGTTCACATTTTCTAGGATGTTTAGTGTATATTTATTTTTATTCCTTCTTCTTTTAATTTTTATATTTTTGTGCCTATCTTATCTGTGTTTCTTTTAAGTAGTGGTTAAGCCTAAATCATATTTTGAATTCAAAGTTCCTCTCTGTTTGCTGATCAGATCACCTGAAATTGAGTTCTTCAGATTCACTTTTAAAACTCTCAGCAACAGAGCGACTAAAAACAGGTCTCCAACAGACGTTAAAGCCGTTCTGCAGGCGGTTTCCCGGTAATTGCATTTAAAACATCCAAGCATACCGGGAAAAAAACGAGTAAAAAGAAGGTTCTGCGCACTTTTTACATCCCGCGTGAAAATTTCAGAAAACATCTTGCGTAGATGACAGAACATATCGCATTTTCATTTGAAGTTACAAAATAAATAAATACCATGAGCACTCTCCTGCTGGAAGAAAATCGCAGGCTGCACATAGAGAAGGAGAACTCAGATGGCAGCCGCCTCTTGAACTGAAAATATTTTTCATACGGAGCGAGTCAGTTCGCTGTAAAATGGAAATCAATGCACTAAATGGATAGTTTTGAAATGGAAGTTCTCCTCTCAGAGTGCACTGACAAACTTCTGACATTTAGTTGTAAGAACAGATTTTTTCTTTTTTTTTTTTATCATCTGGCAAATTGAAAGTCCTCAGGTGTAATAGTTTCCACTTGATCAGCTTCTCCCCGCGTTAGTCAGGGGAGGGTGGGCTTCAGTGTCCCGTTACGAGCTCCACTCCAGACGAACGTACACAAAGAGCTGCAGCTCCACCTGTGACAGCTGTCCTGGAATGACCGCTCCGTCCTTGGGATGGTGCTGCCAGGGACTTGTTGATTGTGGTGTGACACCAGGTGTTTGTTTGGGACGTCCCACTGCTTTTCCAGACACTAATGTCATCCTTAATTAACTGCATATCCCTTGTTGCTGCACTAAATATGTTCCATTTGCTAAATTGGAATTAATACAAACTTTCTTTTGTTTCTTTTCTTTTCTTTTTTTTCTTTTTTTTTTTAAGATCAACTCTGTCGGAAGGGCGGGCAGGGTACGATGAATTATAATTGCTGGAAATTTAATTTCATGTCTCTGGAGTGGAACATTTCAGGGACATTGGAGCCACAGAGGCACAACGAGTTTCTTCTTCTTTTTCCCCCCCGCCCGCCCCAGATTTGATCTACTACTGTGAATAAAAATGGACACCTCTGCAGCTTCCAAAAGATTTAATCTGTCTCATATTTTCTGTTGCCAGCAGACCAGAAAATACAGACAAGGAGAAATGTTGCACTTACTTTGGTGAAGGTAGCATGAGTCCTAGAGTCTTGTAGAGGACGGTTCCGAGAATGAAGATATCCATATCTATAGGGGGACAGGAGATGATTGTTAGACTGCAGACTTTTGTATTTCCTTGGCGGATGACATGACAAACGGACAAGTGGAGATGTTGAATTAAAAAGCCAAAGCGTGTAGAGCTCCCCCTGGTGACTGGCTGTAGTATAGGTCATAAGCTCCACCCCCTCCATGTTGGTGAATGGGACTCGGGCCGAATTAAATAATAACACAATTTAATCACTAAAATACTTGTAAAATATAATTTTTTTAAGGGTGGCTTCTGTCATTTTATATAGTTAATATAATATTGAGGCATATTCTAATATCATGTTTTTATTTATTTATTTTTTTAGTTATTTGACGTTATAGAAACAGGGTGTGGCATAATGGTGACGATCAGTTGCCATGGCAACCGTTTGCTAAAGCATTCGCCAGTTATATAAAATAATAATAATATTAATAATAAAAATAAAGTACAGCGTATAATTCAACATTTCTTCGTAACTGGTGGAGGTAGAGCAGAGCGTAGTATTCTAATTAAACAAAAACGTGAATGATTCTGGAGGAAGTGTGGTCGGGTCATCCATATGGCAGCTCCGCGTGGCTCCACTCTCACACCGTAGGCCTACTGCTTGGCTCAAGCTCGCAAGATGGTGCCGTCCATAACCCCCGGGAAAATAGCGTGAGTTTGGCTAATGCAAGGCAGCGGGGGAAACATTGTCCACATTTGTGCAGTCTACGGTAGTAATGCTTGGCTTCAGTCAACCCGCAATTTCATGCAATTTCTGCCAAATATATCCCATTAAATAAAAAAAAGGTCCTATTTTTTTTTTTTTTTACATCAAACTCTGTTGACCCCCATAAGAGAAATTATGAAGTCACACATGGAATCAGCGTCTTACACTTCTAAACTCGATTGGGTGGGATTGAACACTGGTTCCTAATCAATTCCTTGTTTTGTTATCTTTGATATATTTCAGATAAGACTGATTACACCAATTAACCAAATTGTCTGGCTCCGGGATTGCGATATATAAACTGTATATATGGTGGCGAGTGGCAGAAAGGATGGCAAAATTGCTTAGTAGGTGGAAAACTCCGTGACTGAACAAGCACAGGCAAGCAAACTGAGCTCGGTTCAGAGGCTTGTAGCATTATTTTCCAAAACAAGGAGCGGTGTAACTTAATTCAAAGATTGAGACAAACCGAGGTGTCTGCGTGGACGCGCGGTCATTTTTCCCCGAGACAAAGCAGTTAACTGAAAATGACTCTATTTTGCTGAGACGACATTTAACATAAACACTGTACTCTGAGACACATAAAGTTTGCACATGAAGACTGTTAGTTGTAGCCCTGGCTCCTCCTGGAGAACGACGTATTGGACTAGAAGTCAGACAACTCTGTGATATATACGTAGTCTGTCGCGTACCTGCTGACTGGGAAACAAAGAGGCCCTTTGGGATGACCACTTTATCTTCAGAGTTCCTGGCCCAGTCCACCATGCCTTTACGACCCTTCATGGGGAAGTTGATGTCAGTCATCACGGACGCAGCTGGAAGTCTCTGGATGCTGGCCACTGCAGAATCCACAGAAACAGACGAAAGAGTATTAAATTGCCCTAATGGATTCTTATTCAGTGATGATTGAACTGAATTGAACGGTTAAATGAAATCATTTGGAACGGTATGGAAAAAATACTTTTGTTTGCTTTTTTTTTTTTAGTGAGGAGGATCAATACCACTCTCACGACTCTACAGTAAATACGAGGCTGGAGCCACCACTCGATCTGGCTCTGTCTGAAGGTAAAAAAGAAAAAAAAAAAGTCATAATAAAATACCTAGAAGCACCACAGTAATTATCGTGATATATCTTCGTCTTTAATCCGTAGAAAAAACAAAGTCAAACTGATAAATTGTGCGGGGGTTTATGTGATGAACTATGTCTTGTTTGGGAGCAAGGACTTTGCAGACAGCGAGGCCGTTATTACGGCTATAATGCTGCTGCGACCGGCTACATATCTCACTGAACACAGCAGATTGGGTGGGAATATCAGGGTAACAGGCTTAGATAACATCACGTCTGCTTTTCTCTTTCGCGGCACAATCTGGGTCATAGTTTTGGGTGTTTTTTTTTTTTTCATCATTTCCTGTTTTATTCAGAAATCTGTTGTCTCCGTGTATTTTTAGCCACTTTTACTTCCTGTCTTTGTCTAGGTTCGCGTACGGCTTCTGCAGCTCCTGTATTTCATTAGCCAGCAACCCAGCTGTGTTTAAAGACCCTTTGCTGTTCACCACTCACTTGCTCTATTGTTTTGGGACTCTCAGTAGTCAAGGTTTCCAGGTATTCCTCGTTTCATTTTCCTCGTGTCACCTTCTGGATTTCTTCCTTTTGCCTCCTCCCTGTGGTTTGATGCTTGCTTTGATGTATGAACCCTGTAAAAATATCTTTATTTTTTTTGTTGTTGTTGCTTCTTCTTCTATCTGCCTCCTCTGTCCTGTGCTTGAGTTCTGAAGCAGCTCAAGAATAACCACAGGTATTCCGGTGCTATTTGTTTGAGTATTTGTTCGACTGATTTAGGAAATCAAGAAAGCCAGAAATACTCCTTTTTATTTGTCGAACTCAACCGTGTATGCAAATATCCGGGTAATTAATATGTCAAAGAAACCATGCCAGCTGGGTGTTTGATACCTTTATGTATGCATTTACCGCAAGGTCCAAAACTAAAGCTGCCGCTGGCACCTGACGACTGGTGGACAGGTAATCTCCTTAATCACTCTTTCCTCTTCTCACCTCCCTGCTGAGTTGCCATAAAAGGCCAGTACATGCACTAAGGCGGCGACAAGGAAAATACCCAGGATCAACAGAAAAAAGGCCCTCGCATTACAAGGGGAGGATAAAGCGCCACTGTTCTCTACCTGGTATCACATCCTGTCCCAGTCAGGTGGCGCTTCAGCAAGGGGACCTGAGGCTAATCCTGCCATTGATGCAAAAGCTCTATTGTTCCTCGGGCTGTGCCAGTAATACAATTTGAATCCTGGCAAGACTCCACGTTCGAGCGAAATCTGTGACGGGCGAAGGTGTGTCTGTGTGTTTGGGATGATCCTGCGGTGGGCACCAAATCACAGAGCGTCACGGGGCCTGCCATTTGCAAAAAAATAAATAAAAAAAATAAAAAAAAGAGGCCGGCTCACGGCACCAGATGTTAAGAGCAGGAGCAGCAGCAGCGATGAGCGTTTATTTGTGCGCGTGGCTTTAGTCAAAGGGCACGCTGCGAAACACAACATGGTGCCGGCGAGATTGTCTTTCAGAGTTTCGGGGTAATTCTGCAGGTAAATGGGGCTTCGCATTTTGCACAGATAAAGCAGCCATTTAGGGCTGGGACGCTTCTCAACCCCCGATCCAGTGCGACTCCTATCCTTTTCATGAGAGGGAATTTTAGCATTGAACGCTTTCATGAGAGGTAGCGGCATCAAGTAAAACGTCGAAGGGAGACAACGTAAACATTGCAGGCAAATAAGTTAAAGAGCCTTTGCTGCCATTGCGTGTGCATAATCGAAAATAATCACTATAAATGTCAGAACAGTCTCTCAACCGCGAAGCATCTTGATAGATAGCAGAAGAAAAATGACAAAAGCGGAGTCATTTAATTTTCTGGCTTCACTCTGACCTCCGAGTGTTAGCTTGTAAGGAGAGAGAATAAGTCGCTGGAGCGGAGAAGCTTTTCTAATCAAGGTTATTTGACTAAAAGTAGGAGGACAGAGGACGATACCGTGGTGACAGCCAGTATTTATTTAGGTGTCAAGGGGCCGCCGTAAATTAGTGACGAAATGATGCAGCAATATCGTACTCGGCCAGATGCTCTCCACTTGGCTTCCACCAACGGATCCGAAGAACTTTCCATTCCTTTAATCAAAAGGGGCGACATGGCCTCCGATGGCTCATGCGAAGTCCACTTATCACGGAACTCTTTATGCTTTGGACATGTTTAATCACAACAAAGTTTGGTACGCTGTTTCATTTTCCAAATAACTCTTTTGTGGCAAAGTTGAAAGCATAAATAAAAAGCAGTAATTACTTCTGACATTTAAAGCTACGGGTAAAACATGTAGTCAATTTGTGCTCAAAAAAAAAGCCCTTTTTTTAAATATTTTACCACTAGTAGCCTGTCAGGTTTTGGTTGACTGTAGCCTGAGGCGAACTCGTTACTGCTGCATCTCCACATAATTGCTCAAAAGGCAAATTCCCCTCTCAACCTTTGTGCTATGGTTTTTCAAAAAAATAAAATAAAAAGAAAAAAAGGCTGCTTTACAAATCTGCCCGCATAAGTGCTCTATAACGCTGTCTTCCCAGGATTCACATGCTCTGATAACGAGATTCACACATACTCTGTAAGTGACACAGGTTTTTTTTTTTTTTAAAGAACATAATTTCCTACCTGAATTTCTACTTAAAAACCTTTGATGCTCTCAAAATATGGAGAGAATCAGTGTTCAGCCACTGCAAAGTTTTGTTACTACTTTGCCTTTAACTGACATTGAATTTTTGTCTAGTCTCAAAATGTGCATTATTTCATTATTTCACTGGAGATTATTTTACATTATTTTCACAGGCTATTTTTGCAATGAACATTTTATCTTCGTGTATTTGTGTTTAAATGGCATAGTTGTAATGCGACGAGGAGTAGTAACCCTGCAGTGTGTCCAACATAGCAGATGTAGTTTTGACACTGAAATCAAATCCAATTTGTTTTATCAATAAGGAAATCACCCTAATATGAGCCCATTAAATGTGTGCATTTTGGAGGAAGACTGCTGTGAATATTGCCTATTTCTTGGCCCCGTGATTTGGACGAGGCAACCGCTTTTGTGCACCATGAACTGTAGCATTCCCTTTCTACTGGCAACGTCTTGTGATTCTGTCCTATTTTTAGTTTTGTTCTCTCAGTCTCTGGATATTACCCCTCCTGTTCCAGTCCTGTATTTTGTAGGTATTTTCTCTACCTACCTACACTGCCTCTAATGTGTATGCTAGTAAAACAAGCAGGATATATTCTAAATACAGAATATAGTATTGGCAGAAATTATTGGCAGATAGTTGTGTGCCTCTGTCAACCAGGGAACTTGAATCCTTGATATTTTGTCATAATTAGTGTACGTCTTTTTAGGTTAAAATGTGTTTTGTGAAGTCTCAGTGACCTCTGACCTTTGACCACCACAATGTAATCAGCTCCTCCAAGACATTCCTCATACACTGCATTCTTAGATATGGTACACATGTATTAAGAGTACGGTATACAGTGTTCAGACATAACATTATGACCACCTAGCTTATATTGTGTAGGTCTCCCTTGTGCCTCCTTAACAGTTGGGACTGTGTTGTCTGGAAACAGGATGTTGTTAGTGGGGGTCTTTGGGTCCTATGGGTTGAGGGGAGGGGTCTCTGCAGATCAGGCTTGTTCAAGTGCATCCCACATATATTTGATCAGTTTGGGATCTAGTGAATTTGGAGGCCAGGTCAGCGCTTTGTGCCGTTTTTCACGTACTTTTTTGTTTATTTTTTTCAGCCTTTCCTAAACCGTTTTTGTGTGTCTGTGTGAGACTGCATCCTGCTGGGGATGGCTGCTGCCATCAAGGAGTGTCACTGTTATGTGGGTGAGGGGGGGTTCCTGGTCTGGTCTAGGTGGGTGGTACACGTCTGAGTAACATCCACATGAACGCCAGCTCCAAAAGTTTCCCGGCCGACCACTGAATTGCCACAAGACGGTCAGCGTTACCCACTTAATTTGTCGGTGGCTTTAATGTTGTAGCTGATCGGTGTACAAACGAACAGATAAGCCTCAAGCTTCTGAAATAGCCCGTCGTCAGCACAAAGGAAGTTCAAGGAAGTTAAATGAATCTGGCTAAAACACTTAACTGTCAATTTAGAGTCAGTTTCATGGAACAGATTTTCTTATTGTGCGTAAAGCAGGGGTCATGTGTTAATGCCTTTTTGAGCACAAAGAGGATGCAGAGGCAACGCGTTTGGACGACTATCATTAAGCCAAATTGAAATAACTGTAAAGTAGGAGTAAGGCGCAGAAATATTCTCACATCTGTGAAAGAAGTCATTAATGCTCGGCACTATGAAATGCATTCAAACCTTATTTCCAAGTCCAAATCCATTAGTAAATTTGACTCTCTGTGTCTCATAATGGAATTTTGATGGGTTCACTCATTGAACCGTATTTGGTATGCTATTCTTGGCGGCTACCTATTCATCATCATGGAAATCATATACCATAAAGAGTCACCGACTGCAATTGCTAGATGTGGGTCAAATGCTGGCTATTGTGAAAGAATACACAGTAGTAAGGCTCGCTTCTCAAGAGGAGCTGCCCACCAGCACGGCTGTACATGCTCACATACACTTGCATGAATAAATCAAGACCGCATTTCTATTATTCCATTCCAGTAGGACACCATTTATGGCTGAGTAAGAAATGAAATGCCACAGAGACCTCAGATCATCCAAGAGGCAGCACGACAGAAGCTAAAAGAGCCCGTGGCAACGCTAGGGAGAAGAAATATTGCTCACAGACTCCAGTATCCAGAGACGATTTTATAATCTGGACAAAAATCAGTGTTGCAGAAAAGCTCATTACAGCTGCAAAGAATAACTTGTGATTTCACTTCCAATTTTATAGCCCTTTATCAGACACTCCCACGCTATGTTTTGCCATGACTGCTATCTCACAAGGAACTCACAAATAATCGCTTTTTTTTATTTATTTATTTATTTTTTGTGAGCCGCTGCACTACAACTAAACGCGCTGTAGGCTACGCTCAGCTAATCAAGTCTTTCGCTGCAGCGCAGTGCGGCTTCAGACGGAATAATTTCACCTTCAAGTAGGCCATAAATATTACATTTTTATTATTGTACACGAATGGATAAATAATGTCTAATTAATAAAAGCTGTCAGCGAAACTTTCCAAATCTCCTACTGGACAACTTTATATAATTATTAGTATTTTAAAAGTTTACTTTGTGTGCTCATAGCTTGATCATCATATAATGTCTATTCGTAGTTGTGGATTATTTATTATTATATATTTGTTTGTCTGCCTAAGAGCGCTAGTCTTGTGGGAGTTATATTGGATCGGCCGTTAAGTGTTTTTCATAGGAATTTAGCACATCAAGACCACAAGATCAGTTTTAATTACCACTATTGATTTGAAGTAATTTTACTCCCCCACCTTAACCGCATGCCATTTACCCTAAATTAATGAAAGCTGACACAAGGAGAGGGGAGCAGAGCGCTGGGATTTTGCGCCCCCGTGTCAAGCAGAAGTAAGCGGTGAGGCGTGCTCAGTGGCTGTGGGGCTGGGAGGAAAAGTGGGGGGTAATTCTCACCCAGGTTCCCAGTCATCAGATAGGCGTTGTGGAAATCCTTCATGCCCAGTCCGACGATGTGGATGAACTCTTCTATGACCTGCATGAGCTCCACTGCTCCTGGGTAGATCTGGACGAGACAAGAACGACAAGGCGATCTTAAACATCGCTTCAGTTATCCAGCAGATGCAGTCACGTTGGCTGTTACTGGCAATAAAGACGTATTAGAGATGAACTTATGGCATACAGCAAAATATAGAAGCTTCTCATCAAAATTGAACAATTGCATGATAGCTAATTCAAATTTGAATGGGTGAGAAGAGAAAGAAGCTATCCAGATCATCATATATATAAAAACATAGTCAATTAAGGCGACATAAATGTATAATCTTCTTGTATCTGGAGCAAATGCTACGGTGTATTAATATTTCTTTGCATAACTTTGTGTAAATGTTATGCTAGCTAAACCACACAGAGAGAAACCAGTTAGTCGATCGATGGAAAACTGACACTAATTGTGACGTGACTTGTAATATTCAGATTCTGTTTCTAGATGAGCGGATCAGTGCGGATCAAGACAGTATTTCAGAACCGATAATAAATAAGCATCGCTTGCAGCCCTAATTGAGCCGTTCATGTGACATCAGCATCAAAGCTGTGACCACCGGGGCTTTGCCAGCACAGTTGCTGGTTGGCTTCTCTTCTCAAAGGTCCTGCCAAGTCAAGGGTGATTGCCCCGGTTCATGCGCTGCTTCACGGACATCAGCACTCAGTGAGAGAGCGTAGAAGCAGGAATTCAGCACCGTGGACAGCTCCACAGCTCCAGCCAGTTCCCCCCCAAAGTCAATAAATCAAACTCACGTTACGCCGATAAATGACCTTTGAAGGATTTGACCGCTGCCAATCTAGCTGTGATGTGACAGGAGCAGCTTTGAACTGTTCACACAAATATTATGGCAGGACAAATGTGTGAGCACATGGCGATGATGTCAGGCAATTAGAAAGGCATCTGAGTGGCATTTAGCAATTAACACCTCACTCCGAGCTGATATGCAACAAACACCTGGGGCAGGTATTTGCCTCCTCTGTAACACCTTGCTCCGTGTATGTACGTGTGTACGTGTGTGTGTGTGTGTGTGTGTGTGTGTGTGTGTGTGTGCGTTTGCACATGACTCTGCATGTGCCACCACCGCTGCCGCTAAGCCAGGCTAGCGGATCAGCCGTGCTGAAGTCGAGAGCCTCTGACACAGCAGAGTGAAAGCCATAGCGGGGAAGAAAAGCACATCACGTCGCCCCTTCCGGCATGTCTGACGCAGAGTGCAGTCATGCTCATTCGGCCGGTCTCCATGGCAACCGTGCGATGTGAAGGCAGCAGAGGGAAATGGCTGCAGTGGAGGTTCTGTAGACAGAGCTCTTCCTTTTCTTTGCCATGGTAACAGTGACAGGAGGTGAATATATAGTGATCTCTGCACAAAGCCAACTCTACAGCCAGTAAAACCTCATAGTGAGGTGTTTCATGTGATCGTTTCCAACGTCCACTGGCAGAGCTCGGGAACATTCATTAACGCAAGTGAAGCCAGCAAGTGAGAAAAAAAAAAAAAAATGTTTGACTGTGAAGTCCAAGCGTCGCCTGTTGGAATCAGACAACGTCAATTAGCCACTTGGTGGAAGGAGGAAATTACAGCAGCACATTAATAACTCCAGAAATAATTAATTATGCCACATATCTCTTCTGGGTGTTCAATCACACAGATGACTTTTCGTATATCTGTGTTTCCTCTGATCTGTCTGCCCATGCCTCTGATGCATTCCTGCCGCTGAAGCGATTTGTTTGTGAGCTCCTCTCACCGAAAACAGGCCTTTACGGCCTGCCAAACTAAAGCTGCAGTAAGTAAACACCTAATTACTGCCCGCACAGACAGCAAGTACTGGCACCCTTAAAGATAAATGAACGGCCTGTGCTCCACAAGCGTCTCAGTTGAAGTCAGGTGTGGAGGGGGGGAGAAAAAAAAGAGAGAAATCTGACTCATCTTAAGGCATCACTTCAGGCATGTGTCGACGCAGGTGACACCTAATTTAAGTCAATTTACCGGTGAAGGTGACAACAGAGCAGATGCCCTTTACGGACTTTCAGTCCTTGCAGATGGCGTCTCCGGCAGAGCATGGATGTGCATGATTTCAGGGTTCAGGTATTCTCAGAAAATAGTGGCAGTTTTGAAAACAAGAGCTGCCACATATCAAGCTGAGGGGATGTAACCAGAAGCCAATCATGGAAAAACACAATGCTGAAAAAAAGAGGACCGTTCTGGTTAAATTTAGAACAGCAGCAATGCCCTCTCTGCTAGAGCCGCTGCGCTGTGCCCGGCAGGCAATTGAAACAGCTAAAGTTTTTTTTTTTATTTCCATAATAAAATTCAACAATATTCAGTAATGGTTTAATCACAAATGGCTGATCTGTATCAGCTGGGTGAAACAATGTGTGCAGGAGGAGTGCAGTGTTATCGCTTGGACAGTTTCTGTGGCAGTGCTGCTGCCACCAAGTGGAGCTCTGAGGAAGTAGTTTTCCAAATCAGGCCAGATGTCACACCTGCTAAATGACCTCATATCACACGTGTAACGTTATCTTAAAACCGGCCCGTTTTTTTCTTTATCACAGTTTTTCAGATGGAGGCCCCCGTAAACAAGCTTTGAGTTGAATTCTGAGGCAAACGGCATTCTTGCAGCAGCCTGAATTATTTACTGTGCGTGCTGCCACAGTCTTACCTTTTGAGCGTCTTCCCATTTCTCCTTATTTTCCTCCTCCAAGAGGTTGCTGATGATTTGAAAGAAGTTCTGTGGAGACGATGAAAGGGAAAATACGTAACACACCCACACAAGTATTTCAGCCAATGCAGCAAGACGTTTATTTATTTTTTCATTTTTATTTTTTATAAAAATCATGACATACACAACATGAACTCAAAGGGGACCATCACGGATAAACATAGTGATATTTGTGATTGCAGGAAATCAGGGATTTCTATAAGGTGATGATCGTTGCCCCTGCAGGTCTCGGCATCGCCAGGAAATTTGCAGACGAAACCGTGATGGTAAATGATAAGCGGGGCGATTGAATTGGGGCTCGAGCCCTGACAAGAAACACACCTTGAACCTCCTGCAGCTTGCAGTAAACACGTAATGCTACAGGAGAGAAGCGCAAGCTGCAATCAGAAAATAAAGATGAAAGGGAATGCTTGACTAGCTGTGTGGATTGTCTTCTTCATCAGTGAAGAGCAGAGGCTGCTTGGGGTGCATGCCTGCAGTAGTAATAGGACCCCTGTCTGATCTTTAGCCTTGTTATTTCGTCTGGTCTACAGTGCGCCTGAGGGAGTGGCTCTCTCTCTTGACACAGGCTATCTTGTTTTCTACTTGAATGCTTATGCTCCCTCTGGTGGTAATGTGCCCACTTTAACACTGCATTAGCGCAGAGACACACGGAAGGGTTGGGCTGGCTGACTGCTCTCCTGTCTGCCCACACACTATAGCGCTCTCCTAATAACCAGAGACGGGACGCTTTCCTCGTCTCATAAGATTTTCTACGGTCGGAAGACGGCCGAATGGGGCCTGAGTCTCCCCATGCATGGCCGCCGCATTCTGGCTTCGTATCTGCAGGATATTAGAAAGAGCACATGCCTTATGCCCAGTGGAAACCGTTGATGAATGTGTGTAAAACCAGCAGAAAACGAGCAGAAAAGAGCATCCCTGACATTTTGTAGTCCAAATATCACCGCGCTTTGGAAGTGCATAATTAAGTTTGCCGATTTTAATTATCCTAACCTGAAGCACGCGGTGTACCCCAATTAAATTCTATCACATTCACAAAATACTCAAATAGTCCTATAGTCGAGCAGTATAGCTCGGCTGTTTGCCCTTTTCTATGTGCACCTTTTGTTTCCTTTCCCCTCTTTAATAACTGGAAAATTGCATACTGCAAAATACTGATATCTCTTCATATTTAATGAACTAAAAGATGATCTCACCAGTCAGCAGATCCTGCACAGTGTGTTGTGAGAGTTAACTGAACTTTCACGCTACAAAAGGGGGGGGAGACTATTTCTACTTTTACACAGAAAATAGCTGCAGGACGAGACTCGTATTTTTCTAATTTCCTGGCACTGCCGCTTGCATCACCCCTCAGAAGAATGACAGACAAAACAACCTTAATATGCTCCCCAAATATGATCAGAACCTCACAAAATAGCAGTAAAGGAGAATTACATGTTACTGTCACAATTTCCTCCATCATATTTAGGTCACTATATATAAATATATATCATGAACCTAAAACTAAAAATATAAAAAATGTAACAGGACGGCACAAAGAGGCCCGGGAAGAGTGTCTTTGAAAACGGCCCGGCATAAATTGTCTTATTGGTGATGGAGATGGAGCTTTAAATCTCCATAATCTCCATCATCCTATTGACATAAAGAGGATCAAGACTGCAGTCAACCCTAACATGATGAGATGAAAAAGCTTAGGATGTGGAGGAGATCTCCTGATACAATAAAGCCATTGGGTGTTTTTTTTTTCTTTTCTTTTTTTCTAACAGCCTCTTTGTTGTTTCACATATATTGCAGAGTCGGTAGTAAAATGTGGAAAGCGTTGGTGTTATCCCATTAATTGTTTCATCAAAAATGAATACGTATTTTGCGCGCTTAGATCAATTTAATGCCCGCTTACTTGCACATCGTCCGACGACGGCTCGTAGCTGGCCCTCTTGAAGGTCTCCGTGACGTTGCGGAGGATCTCCACCGAGGACAGCAGATCTCCGGCGTAGAAGTTCCTCCTCTGGGTGAGATCCAGCAGGTTCTTCGTGACCTGGGACATCCCATCCCCCGCCAGCATCCTCTGGCCCTTTGCGAGGTGCCCCTGAACCTCCAAAAACAGGAGAAGAAAGAACTTGGGGCATCAATGTCCTCAGCCACTTCGCCAGACGCACACTAAGCTACACATTTGGAGTAAATGGAGTGCGAAAAATCAGGAAGAAAGACTCTACTCTCTGAGGCCCTTTATGTGACACTTATATCTAAGCCGGGCCGAAATGTATTCTGCCTCGCGGATGTTTTGAAACGAGCCAATATGAATAAAAGAGTTAACTGGAGCAGAAGGCACACATTTAGGCAGAAATTGCACAGTGAAATGACATCTCACATCATTGCACAGGGTTTATGTCCATAAATACACGTTCACAGGTGCGGCGCTATATGTGCTATCTCAGCTCTTCTGAATTATTTTATTTTTAAAAGTGATGGAGAATCGCGAAAACTACCCATCCCTGTGGACGCGCCACTGCGGTTCCAGGCTAAAGGCGAGCACGCTCAAAGGAAATCTCTTATTTAAAATAGCACAATAAAAAAAAAGAAAGAAAATATTCGAGTGTGATTAAAATGCCTCGCTAGACTAGCAATGAAAAAAAGGAGTTCACGTACGGCTCTCGATTTCACATATTTTATTTCCAGATTTAGTTAGCGTGTTATTCTGTTTTACTTTACTAATGTGTTTGCTTGGTTTCAGTGGACATAAACGTGTCCTTATTTATCGAAGCAAATGCCAACGTGAGGAGGCAGGTGAGGACTAAGTCTTCTATCAATGTTGCAAAAGTACGCCACTGTAAACACTAAGCATTTTCACTCTAGCGTACAAACACGGATGAGAGCATGCCAGGGACTCTAAATCAAACAGTACTTGGCGAGAACCAGTCATTAAAAAGAAAAAATGGCAAAATCTGTATTTTAATTTGCTCCTCTATTGAAAGTGCTTAATCTTTGGCTACAGTGTGATGAGGATAGGTGAGGGGGGAGTGGGAAACACTGGGGAGGTAATTTATGATGCATTGGAAACAGAGGCTGTGAGAGGGAGCTGACTTTGCACCTACTGATTGCTGCAAGTATCTGAATTCATTTGTTATGCATCGAGCATAGCTGGGTTGCTCCCAGAAGGCCATACCGCGGTGATCCAAAGAGCAGCGTCGACTAGTGGTGCCTGTGGAGGGGAAGGAGGCAGCGACAGATTTGGAGAGGAGAATCAGCGAGGGAGGGATGAGAGGGGAGATGAGCGGAGAGCGTACGAGGAGGTGGAGGGGATTAAGACCGAAAGGCAAGAGAAAGGCAGATGGAAGTGGCAGGGAGGAGGAGAAAGACAAAAAAAGAAAAAAAGGAAATACATTAATTGTTTTCACAAGAGACTTGCCCATCGGTCACCTGTTAAAGTTTGCAGGGGGGGGGGGAGTTCGAGCACATTATAGAAAGAGGAGCTGAAATCACGACACGATTTTAATGTATGCTCCGCGTGCCGTGTTAACACAACCTACAGCTGCTTATTCGAACGTGCAGCCGCTCAGCTGTGATAGCTGTCAGGCGTTTAAACGGCGATCCCTAAATAGCAGCACCACCCAGCATCCGCCCACGTTTGCCGCGTACATCCTACATAGGAGTCCAACCATCGCACCTTCCCAGCTGTCGACCCGGTGGAGTGCACTTCACACATCACCCCTCCACTCCAACACAGGTGCTTGACATCCTGAGGAAAACTCCCACAGTACAAAACATTTCCCCCGGCATCCGTGCTTCACATAAAGCCTTCGCTATCTCTTGTTCTCTTTCTCTCCCTCTGTCTTCCACACGTTAACGCACACACACAGAGACAGGGAGAGATCAAAACCACTCCTCCTACGCCCACCCCTCTCCACAGCTACTACTCGGTGATAGGCACTGAAGCCGCGAGTGCGCAACGCAACCAGCGTTACGTGCCGGGAGCGCCCAGGCGGCACCATGAGACAACCCAGAGGGCAGCCGGAGAGGCCAACTGCTTTACACTGTGCTGAGCATCTGTCTCCTTCAAAAGCGGCTTCACCTGGTGGGTTTATTTACTTTGATAATCCATACCTCCCACTGTTGAGGACGCCAGCAATCGAAAAAGAATACCTCCACATATCTATCTGTCAGGTCCTGAAATAGGTGCTAGGAAGTGCTTTCACTTCAGCGTTGAGCCTCCGACGTCCTTTAAAGCCACTGTAAGCTGAGAAATGAAACAATTTGAAATTTATAATCGTCAAAGTTCCTGAGATATGTACAGGAGTCATGTCTACGCAGTGATCTGAAAGACAAGTTGGCACATTGAAGATGGCCGCCCCCCATTAGTACGCCTGTTAAGCCTCCAGTCTGACTGCCACCATGTTGTTGTTTTGTTTTCCTATTTTTCGCTTTGTTTTGTTAAGTCGGAAACGTCCATATTTGGACGAGAGGAAGAGTGACATGTGAATCTGATTGAGGGCCCGAGGACAGCTTGTCAATCACCCAGAGTCTGGCGCGTCAGTCAAACCTGGCGCGCCAAGTGAACAAAGCTCTTTCCGATGCTTAATGTTTACTTTTTCTTGGAACTGCTCTCAAAAGGACCGCCAGCGTACCAGTCAGAAGCAGTTAATTTAGCTAATGACGTCTGGAACAAACTTATTGCCGGTATTTTAATGAGAGAAGATGGATATTTTTGAATGGGAGCCTGTTGGCACTAGATCTGTTCTGGGGCCCAGCACCTAGTGACCACCACTGGTATTGCTCTGTGTTACACACTCAAAAGCCACAGTGATATTTAATTTACACTTTGACGGTTGTCCCTCTGATGACCTGCTTTTATTAATATTGTACAGGATGATGTTCCACTTTTAATGTGAGCTGTACTTGAAAACTTTTCCAAGGCCACTTAACATTTTAATGTGAATTTTCTTGACAGTAATCCATACTTTTAGAATGAAAATAAATAAATAGTAAAATGGTAAAATAGTAAAAAAAAAAAAAAAAATGGTTATGGTTTATTAAGAGAGAGTACAAAATATAACCTAATACCACACCAAAAAAAAAAAAAATGACCATCAGAGCTGCTAACATGCATGGCTGAGTAAAATTTAAAGAAACTTAACCTAAGCTCTTCATCTTTTACATCTTCATTTATTCATTTCATAGTTTTTTTTCTTTATATTTTATTTATGTATTTTCCACTTATGTCAGAGGCCTTAATCTGTCATCTGTCCATGCAACATCTGAATATCGAATATAGGTCAGTGGAGATGAGCTTGATCAGATCCAACATTTTCTTGTGTGGGTTCACAGGCATTCTCAGCTCAGGTTGCATGAAAGGAGAATTTGTACTCAAAGTGTCTAAATCAGGGGTTTTTCAGGCCGAGGACCCCCAAACTGATGGAGAGATTAAGTAGGGACCCCCTACCTACTACATGTGCTCTATATTAAACTCAGCCTAGAGCCATTTATAAATATACATTATTATTATCATTTACATTTAATATTAAGCTATCCCGTATCCCTTTACTAAAATATGATGGATTCAAGTTAATGTATATTTAAATAAATTTAAATTTGTGGGGAAAAAATAATATTTATATATATAAAAGATGTCTAATCAACCAAAGATTTTGGGCCCCCCCTGCAGTGCCTCCGCAGACCCCCTGTGGATCGTGGACCCCCTGTTGAGGACCCGTGGTCTAAATCAGTGAGTAGTGAGTAATTACTAGACCCATTATGTTTTGCTGGATCTCACACAGTACCTACAAATGAGCCAGTCTATATATATACTTTGTGTTTTGGCTGTGTTTTATCATCCTTTGATTCATTTTTTTTTTTAATCGTTGTGAACAAACTCATCCGACGTTTCTATGCATCCTCTCGCCTTTTCCTCCCCGTCTCGCCTCCGGTGTCGGTCGTCACCCGTGACGGCCGAGGCCGAGCTGACGGCCCTGCGCTGTTCCGGGGATGACCTTGACTACGTGAATATGGCCGAGTAGGTGCTGAAGCCCCCCTAACGCATTTGGACGCTCCGCGCATGCAGTCACGCTGCAGTCGCCTTGCATGTTTTATTACGCTGTCTTATCTGATCAATATTTCATCTTTTTTATTTTTTTTTTATTTTCTCTCAGCAGACTGTACTGGAAAGTGGAGGCTCCCTTTTTTTCCCTTTTTTCTCATTGTGCTTGACCTTGATCTAATTGCAGGTCACAGGGTCTGGAAGCTTTGTTTTTATTTATGGTTTCATAATGTATGCTTTGTGAAACTGCTGACACTGGGACTCTGATTAATGGCTTTACAAGTAAACTTGACCTGACCTGAACTATTGTCTATCATGATCTTTTTCCAGTGGTCAGTGCCAGCTTCGACAAAGGGGATGCACTGGGCTTAAACATGTAATGTGTGATGCAAAAAATGCATACTGCGCGTCCGGTGCGCCCCGAGTCCAAAGCTGACAGTCGCCCAAGGACTACATTTTGATTTTATTGCCAAATAACACATTGCGCTGACCTACAGGGAGCCGCGAGAGTGTATAATCTCTGGAACGGCGTCCAAATTCTGCTGCATATTAGAAAAAAAAATAAATAAAACACGAGGGATAAATTAATCTTTTGTGTCCAAGGATCACTAGAACACAAGAGCCAAGTGTCTCATCGTGTCTGAAGCTGGCACATAAAGGAGCCTTTTGGTGTAAAAGAAAGTCTTTATTTTCAATAGCAACATCACACACACACACACACACACACACACACACAAGCCCTCACTGCAGACTGGAAATAGCTCCGTAGTGCCAAACAGTTATTAGCCATAAAACTAATGTCAAGCCAGAAAGCTAATGTCATGCTAGTAAATCTGACTCTGCGTAACTCTGCCGCCGGTAAGCCATCTGTAAATGACAGTGTGTTTGCAGCTACATCTAGTTAGCAGGTTGGACGTTTTATGGTTGCGTCAGAAATGTCAGACTGTTTTTACGACAGCTCGCCGCGTCGAAACCGGCGTGTATTTTTAGCACCCAACAGCCCCTCATTGTCCTGTTGTCTGTTTGTTAGCAAACTGACCTTCTCCTTAAGCAAAGGTAACGCGTGTGTGTAGCAGCAGATTTATCAGAGGGTGCATTCCTTTTCATCCTCTCTCCGCTCTCCTTTTCAGGAGCGTTAGCGTCGCCCTGTAACATAACTTCCTTTCTTATGCACATATTAAAGCTTCTGCCTAATGCCTGCAAACAGACCCCGGTGCATCTCTTTCTCTTTAACGATGCTCCCAGGATCACAGCCACCATTTTTCCCGCTCAGCGCCCTGGCTGCCGGGTGCAGCTATAAATTACACCGCTGCACGTGGAAATGGAATGAATGGACGCGTGGCTCCTTCTCCTCGGATGAAGAAGCATGACGTAGCTGGCACTATATATATATAAAGGCTTGTTGCATGACTTCTATATCGACTAACTAGTCCTCATAATGCAGCACAACTGTTACTATGACACCTGTGTAAAATTGCAGGACAATTGCAGCCTTTGGAAAACAACCGCTCCTTGAAACTAAGCCGAATTTAGGTCAATCAATCACATTAGAGTAGAGTTTAGGCTCAATTCACATCATATTAAAATGTACTCCACCACTTTGTTTCCATTCTCTCTTTATTTTACATCAGATGGATCACTTTTTAGCTTAAGAGAATGAAGACAGGCAATAGCAATTAGCAGCGATAGTGGCAGAACAAGCCCAAATGAATCTACGCAAAACGAATCAGCGACAGCAGAAAAAGAGCTCAGACAACGTTTCTATTTTTGTGCATGTTGCTCTTGTCCTTACCCGTGGCGTTGGGTGGGCATCTGTTAAAGGCCAGCTCTCCTGAAGGGGTCCGTCTCCACACCATTGACACGGCATAGTCCTCGGGACAAATCTCATAGGGCGCTGAAGAGCAAAAGGGATACAAGTGTTGCTTGCACGTCAACGCAAAGAGTATTTTAGTATTTCCACTGTGATGCAACTATTTCCCCGCGTTGCGTTGAAATAAGGTATGGAAATATAGAACATCAAAGCTGTATAGTGTCAGCGAATACCAGCGTGTCATTTAAAGATGAAATAAAATGCGCTCTCTTCTTAAGTCTTAAGTCGCAGCTTTTGTGAGCGCAACACAATTATATTATGTTACAAAAGGTTTAAATGTTTTTTGTGGAATACTATTTTCTTTACTTCAGAGAACAGAAGTATAAAGGGACTTTATGTCTAAGGCTGCACTTCACAAAGAGATTACTTTAAAAACTGCACAATAAGCTTTGTTGATAAGATTTCTCAGTAGGTCCCTCACCAGTGTTTTAATTTCCTAATTTACTGGAAACATACTCATAATCAATCATCCACCTATCTGAAACTCCTCTGCACATTCTGCTTTAGCTGATCCTCGATAATGAGACATGTCCTTCACTCCGCAGAGATAATTATCCCTCCTCTATCATTTAGCTTCTCTGTGGCCCCCCAGACCTAAGTCTTATTATCCTGTGGCCCACCTGGACAGCGTTGGTCGCTGCACTTTCGAACCTCTTCTCCGTTTCCCTCGCACTGTTGCCCGGTCACAGCTGCCCCCTGACACACCCGGGCTCGCCTCTGCCATCCGCCGTCGCAGGATTTAGAGCAGCCACTCCAGGGGCCCCAAGGATTCCACTGGCCATTAGCTAGAACAGAATCATCCTCAGTGAGAAACAGACACTCAAAGAAAAAACAACAACAGCATATTAGCTAAAAGGACACCCAGTTTTTAGCTTGAAGATTTCTTTTTTTTTTACGAGTATGATACCTGAAATTTTATTTTATTTATTTATTTTTTTTTTTTTTTGGCTCTTCAGTCATGTAGTTTGTAGATGCAGTTTGTTGGTAATGTTCCAGAAATCAATAGGATTACTTTGAATAATCAGTAATATGTGTATTTTATGGCTGAAGAAGCTGCTCTGCCTTGTGATTAATCCGCATCACTTTGCCAATACTGAAACAAATTTATGCTGAAGTTTCTAAAACCGGCAGCATATTTTATGACCTTGTAATTAACACAGTTAAACCGTGCATTAGACAAAAAAACTGAAAATACCCAAAAAACCCAGATGCTCCCCTTCAGCAATGTAGTAAATCACATGCCCTTGTCTGAACGGAAAAGGTACAACGCCCCATGAGCAGGAAACACGCTCCACTCTCATTTTAATCTCGACTTGCCCCCTCCTTAACATGTATGGGCATATTTCATGTCCTACAACTAACCTCTGTCAGGAGTGCATCCAGATGAAAGGGAGGACAGAAAGCATCATGACCTGTTGGCTAAAACCATCCGACGAGACATTGATCAATTCCCGGTAGGCACAGGTGACTGTGCGCGCATCCCAGCGGCTGATTCCTCAGACAGATGCATGCTCATGTGTTTCAAAGGGCTCATTGTTCTGGCAAACCTCAAGAAATTCTTTCAATTTTGAATCAAATAGCATTGATTCAAAATCCTGCGGAGGCCTTGATTGCAGTTATTAGGCAGCTTTTGACTTGAATCAACTTTTATTTTGTAGTATGCCTGTCGTCTTTCTGACAAAAGTTCTGGTTTTCCCTTGAACTCATTGCCTCGGGAAATCGTTGACATTGTGCTGACTAATTAAATTGTGGATTAGATTGTGTTGCCTCACTAATGTTTGATCTCTCACCTTGGAAACAAATAAGAATTGCTAAACAGGTAGGCCTCATTAAATGAATAAATTGCATAATGCATCCTCTCATTGTGAGCAAATAACAGCATCCCCTTCATTATCATAATAACAAATAAAAAATATGCATTCACGCACATCCGTTAGCTATTTTGGGGGGTTGAGTAGTCCATAAGGTTGGCTGATGGGTTACACAACACTTGGACTGACTTTCAGAAATAGAGAAAAAGAGAAAAACACGTGCCACACACACACACACACCAGTGAAATACTGAATAAAAATGTAGCTGTTTTACGCTGCTGCAGCGAAAATTGCATCAGGAGATTATGAGAGTGCTCAAACCCTTCACATGATCAGACAATTCAAAGCCTGATCGAGACCACTAAGCTGACATCTTTGAGCCCCTAATACATCCATGATGTTGACAGACAGATTGGGAAGCAAACCCTGAATTATGTGAAAGGCATACAATATATCTAACTGGATTTTTTCAAATCCAATTGATAGAGCATGGTCTTAGACATTATTCTTGATTCTTACTACACAGCTTTGATTCTTTCTACATGGCTGCTCGGTACACCACAGAAAGAGCAGGGAAGCTCGGTGAAATCAGCCCCTACACTCAATGTGAATTTATAGGAACGGTTGTGGTACTTGCGCTATCGTGCGATAGCACTTACGATTGTAATAATGATGATGATCGAATGGGACGGGCTATTCTTCGTCTCTCTCTTCCCCGTTTCGTGATTCTGAATTTAGACATCAAAGCGGATATAAAATTAAGAGGCTCAGGATTTTACCTGTGCAGTCAGGATTATGGCACTCTCTGCTTTCTGCCCAGTGACCGCGACACTCAGATCCCCCATGGGCGGCTGCTGAGCACTGCCTGGTCCTCTGCTGAGTGCCATTGGCACAGGTCACCGAGCAATCGCTCCAAGAGCTCCACTCCTGCCACTGTCCGTCCACTGAGGCACCAACCACAACCCAACAAGCATGTCCCAAGTGAAGGGAAAAAAGAGGGCAGACAGAAATGGGAGGAGATATTCAGATCACTATTCTCTCTCAGATTGGATGCCAATAAAAAAGATATTAAGTGGAAAGCAAAAAATGACATGGCTACCCGCTGGGTTTCTAATCTGTTTCCCCCCCTACAGGCAAGAATTCCCCAGAATAACTCAAGTCAAAAACAGAACAAAACACAAAGAGGGTTTTTGGTAAAGTATAATCACAATCTCGTGCATATTTATAGTGTTAAAAGCTCAAACTGCAGAAACTAATTTTTAGCTGCTTTCCTCTCCGGGCAGAGGAATGACATCTGGAATTGAGTCTCCTACCAAAGCTAAGCTAACATTTACTGTGTGGAAAAACTCATCTTCGCTAATCTGCTTACCATTCACAGGCAACTGCAGTTAAGTGATTTTGACGTCAGTATTCACTCCTAAACCGCATTATAGTGTAAGCACAATTACTTCAAATACACTCCACATCCTGCCTTTTTTTTTTCTTTTTTTTTTTTCACTTACCTTTGCCGCATTGATTAATACTTGTATAGCTATGGAACTCCTTTAAAATTAGTTCATGATCAGGTTTATGTTTTCACCTTTACATTCCTTTATCTTCATGCCACCATGAATAATTGTTGTTATTTATAATAGATTTAGATAGCAGACAGATTATACCTGGGCACAGGGCTATGTTGCAAAGCTTAGTCTGGGTCTCAGGTCCATCACAAGCCCTCCCTCCATGCAGGGGAGGAGCACACATCCTAGTCCTAGTGCGGTGACCTCGGCCACATGTGAATGAGCACAGGCTCCACGGTGACCACTCCTCCCATACACCATGTACTGCGGGCACAGAAAAGGCGTCAGGCCTAATCAATGTCTCTGTCTACGTTACAGCACAAACAGACCCCCCTCACAAACTGCACGGAGCCATGAAGGAAATAAAATCAATCAAAATAATTAGCAACACAAGCTAATGTAAGTGAAACACTGAGCACGCAGACAGAGTGGGGCTTCGCTACGTCTCTGCACATTCATCACGCGCGCCACAACAACACTGCTCCACGAGCGACGCTTCATGCAGCAGTAAATGTACAGGCTGAAATAAAAACGTCAGTCTCTCTTTCAAACGCCGGTTTCAAGATACGGGAGAGCAACAGTAAGAATCCTGACTCTCTGGCCCAAGGTAAAGGTTAAGAGCAGCAGGTCTGCACGATGTTACAGGTTGTTGAATCTTCTTGGTTGACTGGGGATCTCTAGCCGTGGAGCTTCAGGTTAATGTGTGCTGACAATGGTTCTGGCTGTCTGTCATTACGCTAACATAGTAATCATGGTTATACGCAAAGCAGACAGCCTGTAACCTGGTTCTAGACGACAGAATAACTGTACACATTTTTACATTTTGTCAAGTGATTGATAATGAAAAGGCCTTTGAGACTAAATACCAGGCAAGATGGTCCACATCCAAAAGAAGCTTAGTTCAAAAGGAAGTTCTTTAATATGTTTCATGTGATGAATATTCTTGAGCAATTTCTGATGAAATGTTTCAAATACCAGTCATTTTCGCTTAATTAAAGTTATTATAAATCTATGTCTATGTCTGTAGCATATCATTATTTTCACATACTTGGATAATTCATCATTCAATATTTTCTCAGAAATGAATGTAAAATAGAAATTGTAAAATACTTTAAAACGGCAAACGTGAGATGCCTTTCTCTTTTTTCGATTCCCGACAAAACATTTATTCTGCTAAATATTACGAGACTGACAGAAGTTCAACTTTTAAGCCGTCGCCGTTTTTTCCCATTTAATTGAAAACCATAGCTGGCAAAAGGCGTCGTACCTCTTGCATCTTGGTTTGTGCGTAAGCTTAACTGGGTTCTGGTTGACAGATGGTGAGTCTTCACAGAACTGCAGAGAATATTCGCTGTTGGCTCAAATATTTTACTTTGGAGAGAGAAATATGGAAATCTGAGAGGCAGACAGAAGTAAGACAGCTCCTGTCTTGTCTTGGCAATCGCGTCGCTTCTAAATGTACACAACGTTTCCAAATGACGAACACATTTCTTTCAAGATGTAAAGGTTTAACTCCTGATATTAGTTTCTAAAGCAATGATGTAAGCATTAAGGGCTTTTACGGGTGGAATTAAGACAATCCATGAGACACTACTTCCTAAAGTTTACTAAATATATTCCATGCACATGCAAAAAACACATCATGGCTGCAAAATCCATATTTTCTTCTGAGCCATGATGGTGCACAGGGGATCGCAATAGGATTAGCAGCCAGAAACTGATGTGGCTGCGCCTTTTCAGTCATTAAGAACTTTGTGGACATGAAGAACAAAATAAAGCGCACAAATTGGGGAAGGAGGCACAACACATCTGGTGTTTTTTTTTTCTCATCATGACGTGAGATCTTTGAAATATATGTCTGACTATTTTGTCCACAGGGAATTGAGGACTCTTCTTCAGAAGGTCACAGCTTGTGCAAGAACATAAAGCCCCCCCCCTATGGTACAATATTTAAATCTCAGGATCAGATGTAGAGTAGTGGGATCCCGGGATCAAGCCCATGGTCCACCAAGAGGGAAGCTACCCTGTGTCCCAGCCCCTGCCTCTAGGCGCTGCTTTGATGCTCTTAGCTAAGTGTCCCGTGGTGGCTAAAGCATTTACTTTGAAAATTTTCGACTTCAAAGCAGGGCTTCACCACAGTGAGCAATGACAGAATAGGAAACCATTTCTTTGTGCAATTTATCTCTGAACTGTGGCCATGAATTATAGGGGTGGCCATGTGCAATCGTATGCTAGATGTAAAAGCTACTGCATTTGCCAAGAATGTTTTCATTAAAACGTAGCAAACTTGGATTTGTTTGGTTTCTCTTACCCTTCCAGTTGGGTTGAACCTTTTTAACTTGACAGAGTGCCTCTTGTGTTTGCAGTTACTTATTGGTTTTAGCAGAGTGCTTCCTCTAATAAAAGAGCTGTTTGGAGTAGTTTCCTTTTACAACAAAGTCGATGCTTTTGCAGTGCAGTAGGATTGCTTTTTACACGGCCAGGACATACAGTAAATCAAGTCAAATTCCAGAGTTCATATAATGCTGACTCAAGGACCTTTTCAAAAAGACCTATTCATCAGTCTATTATCACATTTAAATGCTCTAAATCAAGTCCAAATTGCATTTTTTTCTCACATTTCACTATCGACATTTTATTTTTTATATTTTTTTTCAATAACATGTTTTATGTTTCATAATGGCCTGCTCTTCTTTTATTTCTTATTTAGGACAATGCCAAACATTGGCTTGTTAGACTGAAACTTTCATTTGTCTAAGTCAACATTTGTGCAGTATATCAAGTAGCGATTTCCTAAATAAGAAAATATAATTTGATGTGTGTGTAATGCTCAATATATGTTGTTGTGTTATATAACTCCTCTGTCCTCCAAACCGGGCTATAACCACACACGGCAGACAAACCTTTGCCTATGGGTTTGAGCGTTGCTTCCATCAAAGTGACTACAAATTGTAGTTTATTTTGAAAGAAACGGCTGCTTCCGGTTTGCGAAGAATCGGGAATGACGTGCGTGCGCGCGCATGCTCAGTTCAAGGTTCGTCTACTTTGCTTTGCTAGGTGGGTTAAATGAGGGGTGGAAATGGGCACTGCTAAAACATTTTGCGTTTAATTATGCACCAGGCTAACGCAAGATACGCAATTTAAAGATACAACGAGTGTTGGTCAGCATTTTTGAAGGAGAAAAAATAACCCAAACACTGATAAGTTTTTGTTTTTGTAAGAAATATCACCTAAATCCAAAATTAAAGGTAAGTTAAGTTAGCATACTTGCTTGCTTTATTTGTTTTTTTTGTTTGTTTGTTTATTGTTTTTGTTTTTTATTATTCCTAACTGGATATTTGTGTTTTAAATTGAATTAAATTGAGTGGCATTTGTAAATATAACTTATTCTTTAAACACAACAATAACAAAAGCTCATACTGGCTAAAGTATTAACGTTACTCAACAGTAGTCCTATACATGCACTGTTTGTTGGCACCACATCTTAATAGAAATGTTTACTATTACAACATTTCCGTAGACTGGGCTGTTTTTCTTTTGCTCAACAAAGCGCTAAAACTAAAGAGAAAAAAAGGAAAAAAATTAACTTTGTTGGTTGGGGTTTAAAGGGACTCAGTGATTCAAAGGGCATATTTTTATAAAGCAGAAATGTTGCTGGATTTTGACAGGTGCATTGTGTTGCGTTCAACTACAATGGAGGCTCAGAAATTCCAACGGACTGATCTTTGCTGCAGCTCCCCAAAAGTGCCTTAAGATGATGATGTTTTCACCAGTGTTAATGAAAAGGTGAGGTAAGTGACATGTTTTTTTTTGACTTAGTGTATTTTGGAGATATCCTTTCACTATGGCATGCTACAGACAGCCTAAAGAAATTGATTTATTTGCTATATACAACATAAGATAGACTTTGTTTTGCATGGTTGGTTCTGTGTCTTGGTGCTGGACTTGTTTGTACCAGTTTGCTAGTCGAACAAAGTTACTGCTGCATATGCTCTGTTTTGAGGACAGGAAAAACAATGTCTGCAGTTCGAGCCCAGTGCTAGATTTTTAATATAAATATGGAAAGAGAAGAAACCTCATCTTTCAGATATTACAGGCAATGCAGTTTAATAACACTGCAGGACTACAATACATTTGATACGGTCTAACTAAAAACCCACCAAACAGTTCACTAAATTAGACATAAAAAAAAAAGGGAATTTCATTTTGACTCTTTTATTTAATTTAAAATTGAAAAATGCTCCTGTGAGTAAAGTCAGCATTGCAAAAATGTTCATGGCACGTTTTTCCGTTTTAATATGTTGAACACCCGGACACTTGCCTAATGTCTGCAGATCTTGAGATAGATTGAGGACAATAATGAATGCACAAGGGCAGCTTTGTGAGGTTTAGTTCAAAATTAATTGTTCTCTGTGATAATTAATGCTCGTACCTGAAAATGCTCCGTGTGGCCTTTTTTTTTTTTTTTTTTTTCCACTGAGGAATAGGGGTTTTTATGCAGCCTGCTCTTAATAATAATGGCCATAAAGGAGTCACATCAAGGCTGGTATTTAGGCAACTGCTCTTTTGCAATGATTCACGCTCTCTCTAGCTCTCGCTGTCCACGCACGGCAAGAGAACGACCCCTTCTGAGGATGACAAACTTCCCACTTACAAATGCCACTTCTGAAACAGAAGTACAGTACCTCACAGATCAGAGTGTGAGAGGATGCCGCTCGCAGTGTTTTTTGTGATGAGCCATTACAATTACCTACGAGTTTGTGGTGCAGTCTCTGAAGCACTACCCTTATCAGCGCCATCAAATATCTTGACTAAACATGAGTGCAGACTCATCTCATTACCGAATCAACATATTTGTCTCCGTAAACAATTCCAAAAATGCGTAACGGCGACTTGCGATTCGCTTTCCTAGCAGATGCGTACAGGCAAACATTAACGCGCTGCAATCACCAGTCAGAAAAGCATCTGATGCTCATACCTGCCTGCCAGTGACTCATCTGCCACGCCATCATGGGTTGAGGAAGAAATGCCTTACAGCGTGTTTGAAGAAACGCTGCCAAGCTATTTTAAAATGCACAGCTGACCTTCAAGAAAATGAAGCTGACGCCGTATCGGTATCTACCGGGTCCCTAAGCTCCACGCAGATCCACATGTCATTAAAACCATTTCAATGCTGATGAATTGCCTTACAGTTAAATGAAATGGGGAAACACAAAAGTGATGAATGAAAACAAAACGACATTCACAAAATAACACCAAAAGGAAGAAATCATTAGATTCATAGATTCAAATAGCACTGCAAAAAACGATGCTTACACATTCTTAAATAGACACAATTGAAAGATTTGTTAAAAAAAAAAAACAGAACAACACATTTCCTCCCATTGAAACAACAAAACATTTATAGGCAAGAATCTGCGGCTAACACTACCTGGACAAGGGGCAGTGTTATTGCAAACCCTTGATTCTCTTAAAGGGCCGCTGCAGTGTGTTCCGTATGGTGAGACACATGTTCTTGTTCGCACCTGCGACCCTTGACCGCATGTTACGGAGCATGAGCTCCACTGGGACCACTCCTCTGCACCTGATTCACCTGTGTGGGAGAAGGGTGACACTAGTTAAATGCAGCAATATGGTCCTAGGGCACGGCTTACGGGGGCAAGGTGGGCAAGGTTGAGTAATATGGGGGAGGGGCCAACATGAGTCAGGTGAGGTGGGATCCTAAAGGTTTACAAAAAACACTATCATACAGCCTATACTACCTTTATGTGATCTTTGATGAATACTGATTTTGTAGCTTTATTCTTCTGACTATTGATTTCATTTGCATGCAGACACAAAACTGTTTTGTGCTTGCGACCGCTGAGAGTAGTTGCATCAACAACAATCACTGTAGTGTCTGAGAAATGTGTAATCAGCCTTTTTTTTTTTTTTTTTTTTTTTTTTAACAACAAATTTAAATGTGTATTTATGCAAAGATCACAGAGAAGGCATAGCTGCGATTATAAAATGAACATTAGGGTTGCATCTAATTCTTTCACTTCATTTGAATAAGAAATACCTCATGCATTTCAATAAAACTCAATAATATGCTTAAACAAAATGAGACAATCGTCATAAACAAACAAAATTTCATAAGAACATGGTGACATGCAAGAAAGGCGACGTCGGAGAAAATAAAATGGAATTTAATGGGTGTTAGTTCTGAGAGAGGTCTTAGATGTGGATTCCCTTGCACTGCAGCAAAAACTAGTCTAGTTTCCTTGACAACACCGGAGCATACTCTGTGTTTTAGACAATGGTTTCAGAAGTTTTTTTTTTTTTTCTTTTTTCTTTTTCAATTCTCTCTTAACCTGTTAACTCCATAGGGTGGAGGGAAATGGGGAGGTAAGCCGTCTTTATTCAGCATATCACAGCCTTTTTTTTGTGCGTGTGAATGTGGCTCAGGGCAGACTGTCTTCAATGTGGTCGAATTCCAATTGCGAGAGCCGAGGAGGGAAACGCTACGATAAGTAGCATTTAAGCCACGGAATGAAAATAGGTTCTGTTTCTATTGTCAAGGCCTTTGACTCTTTGCCGAGACTTTGCAGTTGTTTAACTCTGCGCGTCAACTTATTATATTATCATACTCCTGACTGTGGGAGGCAGATTAGTAAAGGACCGTAGCTGTTAAATTCACCTGTAGATGTCTTTCAGTTTAAACTGAAAAGATTAATAAGGAGAAACAGCACTGAGCCTTTCAATTTTCATGATCCGAAAGGTACCCAAAAGCCATGAAATGCTAAATAAAGCTCTACATTGTGATGAGGCAGAGGGGTGATATCCAAAGCCATGATAGCCTAAATGAAAAGGAGAATAAATTATTTGGTGACGAGTGAGTGGACAATCAGATTCCTACATGAGTGTAGTCACCGAATAATTGATGTTTGATTACGTTAAACCCTCAGGTGGAGTGATCATTTTCTTTGAGGCTTTTATGTATCAGAGAAATAATTTAATACAAAGAGGAATATTTTCAATTGCAGCTCTGAATACATTTATGTCATTGTAAGTCATCAGATCGTATCATCTTTTTTAAGCACAGTATGCTAATGAGTTTCTCAGCATGGACACGTAGCTTCAGCCAAATAGGGATCTTAACCCTGCCCTTAATTTTGTAGATCATAAAATAGACTGAAAGGTGGATCAATCTGTTAAATGAGGCAGTACAGGGAGAGTAAATTGTGTGAGAATGAGAAACGGAAACGCACAGCGATGCGACTCAACAGGGGAACAACATACCTACGGCGTGGGTAAAATGGGGAGGTGTTAATGAGTGTATGTTAGTACTGGTATGTATCGTGTGTCTTAAATTAAAATGGTAATGGGAGGAAAGGAGGTTCGTAAACAATGACAGCAATTTAAATGGAACAACACATGGAAAAAAATAAAACATTTCCCAACAATTAAATGAAGAATAAAAAGAAAAAAAAAAATCTAAATAGTAGCTAAATCTGAACCCACCCACTGAATAAAATGTCCTTGGTACATATAATAAAATGAAAGTAACTAAGGAGAAATAAATAACAAATTATGTAAAAAAAAAAAAAAAAAAAAATGAAAGCAAAATAAAGTTGAATTGACTTTTATTTTGTCTCACTACTTTCCGATTTCATTAAAAACGCTAAGGTGGTTGGTTGGAAAAGCCATTATGAATTTAGGATCGTTTCAGTTTTAAACTTGCCCGATGCTTTACTTGATTATGCCACATAGATTCATTTTTTTTTTTTATCTCCGAGGGCAGCATCTATCAGATCAACTTTCGCCAAGTATGTGTTTCATATTTGGCTGAAGGGGTGGGGCATTTCATTTATCGAATGAAATTTAATTTATTACGCCTTGGAGGTAATGATTAACTACATCTGGGCCTTAGTTTTAAACTGCTGTTTAATTAATGTTCTGTGAATATACTGTATGAGTAATCCACCTGCCAACTCACTATGTGACAATAAAACAAACAGACCCACAAAACCCAATTACGTTCTATATTCAAAGTAAATACTCGCAGAGAAATGGGAAATTTATCTTCCTTGTTCATATGTGGCAATAGAGAATGAGTAGGAAAAATAATAATGCAAAACATTTCCACTTAAAAGGTGCAGTACAAGAGAGAGCATGCATGATGAAATTAAGTTTAGTTAACAAAATAAAGTAAAGAAACATAACTATTGTATTACCAGTTTGTGCCATAAATTTAGCAGATTCAGCTTGCTCCTGCAGGGCCTTTGTGTCATGAACTGATCTTGGCCGCTGACTTTTTACTGTATGCTCTCCGATCATTCCATATTCTATGGGACAAAATAGAGGTTCATATGAAAGCTAGGCTTAAACATGATCTTCTGAGAACAAAAGCTTATTACATACTTTTTTCAGAAGGTACGAAGCAACTGCAGTACATGGCTAGAAACAAAGACCACACAAGTTTGTATTTAATTTGTCCTATTCTCTATGGCATAGAACAATGCAACGAATTTATAAGGGCGAGTTGGAAGTTTTAATTGAGCTTGAAAGCACAGCGTAGACACATAGCAGACATGCAGATAAACTCACATTTTGTGTTTTTAAGGCTCTAACACTTCATCAAACCAGCTCCCTTCCCTCCCTCCCTTCCTTCCCTCCCCCGCTCCCTCCCTCCCTCCCTCCCTCCCTCCTGCGCACCCAGAAAAGAAAAGAAAAAATAAATGAAAGTAAAAATGTGTAAGCCATCAGAAAGCCACAGAGGAGGGGGTCATGGACAAAACATGCTATTGATCCACGGTTTCCTCAAAAGTTTGTCATCTATTTTGTGTTATTTATTTATTTATTTATTTATTTATTTTGGTTGACCCGGTCCAGAATATTGTGAGCCTCGGACAAATGTATTCTGAGCTGTAGTCATTACAATGCATGCCCTCTTTGTTTCCCGGAAAGGAACAAAGAGAATGAGTGCCGTGTTTTGACGCCACACTGAGAAAAGCGATGCTAGAAGATGCTTGAAGATTCAATGCTGCGTGTAGATGAGAATTTGCATCCGCTGTTTTAAGTAAATCCTACACACTGTGTAAAAGCAGCATTCAAATTGTGCGCACTTAAATAGCCCATGCAAATGGTTTGGAAGCCTTTTAATTAAAAAAAAACTAGCATTACTTTTGGCAGTGTGGGCCTACAATGAGGTGATTTCATCATTTGCAGATAGGCAATACAGGTGATGCATCAACAACAGATTCACACATAACTTATGTTAGTACATTAGACAATACAATGCATCAGCCATTGATAGGGGTGTTTAAATCATCACTTCTAATATGGTTTTCAGCCTCACTTCGCTGTGTTTCCCCCGCACCGAGCTGGAAGCCTAGAAAGACTGACCTCCCTCATTCCGAGGCACAGACGGGGAAATCTGCCATCTCATCTGATCACGTTCCACAGAAAGTTAGAGAGATTTTGCGACTAATTACACGGTGCGTTACTCGAGTACAAAAAAAAGACTCTTGTCTGATCCCCGCATCAGACTTTTGGCATTAACCAAATCACATCAACAAATATGTTCCCTGATTGGATTAAGAAGAATAAATAAATTAATCAAGACAAAAAAAAAAGGGACTTGAGTTTTCAGCTACACACACACAGCATCACCACCCAGAGTACAGCATCAAGAAAACCGTGTTTACATAAAATATGAGAATATTAAAGGGTATAATGAAAGGAGAGAAAGCCGGCAGGTAGAGACAAACATCGCAGCCTTTTGATGCTGATTAGGATCTTCGGGACCGTGACTGCACAAAATAAAAAGCTTCAGAAGCTCGTTCAAAAGGTCTCTCGCTCTGATTTGATCGTGTCCACATCACTTTTGCTTAAATTAAGCAGAAAACTCAGTGTGAACTCGGTGTCGCACAAAGAATGTGCTGGTGCACCGATGGCTGGACAAACAGCGGGCAGTTGATCTGACATTCAGTCATGTGAGGCTAACTGCTGTACACACTTTTAACATGTTATCTCTCCGCTGTGCTTCATTACCTACCCCATGGTGCCCTAAATCACGAACCTATTTCTCATTTGACAGAATAAAATGGGTCTTTTGATTAAATCACACTGAATGTCAACTACTTTGTGGGAATTTATGGAAAAAAAAAAGCAGAGCACACAGCTTTTTAATTGATGAAACTAAACACTGAAAACTATAAAACTGCACACAGAAGCACACTCACGTCACATGGTTCAGTGAGAACAATATCTGTTATATCATGTGGCTTCTTCAGTTTACTTTTCAGTACCATTCAGCGTTGATCCAAAAAAAAAAAAAAAAGCTTGGAAATGTGTACAAATGACATTTTCCCTAGTTCTCTGTATTCTGAAGCATTGCAGCATAAGAAAAATAAACTAGTCTGTACCAAGGAGGAAACGCAATTAATGGTGCTGGAGGCTTCTACATTCTATAACGTCCTTTTATAAGACTAATCAGCATGACTGGCTTCAGGAATTATTGATCAATATCATGCTTTTCCATTATTATTAGCCTCTGCAAAACATTGATCAGCTGCCTGTAGTTCCACAGCCAGTCTCACCTAATTTAATCTTTCCCTCAGCCGCACATGATGAACAATGCAACAAAAGCCTCGTCATTAAGCGCGCTGTCTGTAAGATTGCAGAGCATACACCACATGACTCAAACTTCACACATTTTTTAATAGGAGTGTTTCAACGTTGCGGAGTCATCACTTCATGACTTGAGCGCTTGTGTAATCATTTCTACATCAATCTGGACTGGAAGCTATTTAACAAAAAAGAAGAAGAAGAAGAAGAAAAGCCTGTACACAAATTGAAACTTTCAGATCCAGTGCATGAGATGTCAGTGAGTCTCTTTTGTTGCCACAAACTCAAAAATGTTAATCCGAACATTGTGCTTCCAAGAGCCTGAGGTAGAAAGGAAAAGAGCGCAATGTCAAAACATGACACCGGAAAAGTACTGAAAAATGAGGTTTAATTGAACTACTAGGCTTGTTTTCAAGCCTGTGGCCATATAACGGTAAACATGAGAGACAAACCAGAATTTTAATAACTAGAGGGGGTAGGCTGTTGTCATTTGTCAGAGCGACCCGAAACAATGTGTCTTCACAGAATTACGAGGCAGAAAGCGCAGATGATGCATTTAGCATGTCATTACTTTGAAACGTTTCTTCACTCCGAGACAGCATCATTTTGAAGTTTTGGCCGGTGTTCAGAACTTTTTAAACGGTGTGCTTGAAAGAAAATTAAGTTTAAGATTCATGAGGTGTCTGTCTTTCAGTCAGGACTAAAGAGAATACTTATTATTGACATCCATCAGCCATCACGCTTCAGCTACAAAAGAGAGGCAATGACATTTAAAGGAATCCATCACTGTTAGCTTTCTTTCTTTTTGGGAATGTGTGATTCATTCACTTTGTTTCGCCTGCAAACAACCACAGTGCTTTGTGCCGCTTTTCTTTTTTTAAAAAAAAAAAAAAAAAAACATTTTAACCACTGCTGTGTTGCCCATGATTGGTCAGATTGAGAAATAGTGGAGTTGTACAGGACAAAAATATAGATGTAAATTGTACAGTACACATGTGCATATAGCATATTATCATCCAGATCCAAATACTGTAATGGTAGTGCAGTTAACATACAGTATGTACTGACAAACATGATGCACAAGCCACCTTTAACTCCTATTATTATAGTGAAATTAATAATTTAATACACCTTCCTAATATTTTATAGGTCTCTGTTGTGCCTCCTCAACAGTCCTGACTCATCAGAGAATGGACATTGGCCTTCTGAGGGTGTCCTGTGGTGTTTGGCAACAGGATGTTGCTAGTGGGGAGCCTTTGGCTCCTATGGCTTGAGGGGAGGGGCCTCTGTGGATCAGGCTTGTTCCAGTGCGTCCCACAGATTCTTGACCAGTTTGGGATCCAGCGAATTTGTTTGCCAGGTCAACACCTTGTGCTGTTTTTCATATCATTTGACTTGTTCCTTAACCATTTTTGTGTGGCTGCTGCCATCAAGGAGTGTCATTGCTATGGGGTGGGGGTGCCTGGTCTGGTCTAGGTGGGTGGTACATGTCTAAGTAACATCCACACAAATGCCAGGTCCAAAAGTTTCCCAACAGTACACGGAATTTACAAAATGGTCAATTTACTTCACCTGTCAGTGGTCATAATGTAATGCCCGATTTGTGTCGAATCATTGTACACGGAGACGTAGGTTTCAAGTATTTGCTTTCCATTTTTCATGTTTTACTTACTTGCTGTCAGTGCACAGAAACAAAAATTACTCCTTAACTGTAAGAAAGAAATAGTTTGAGCTATTTTGTGGGGGAAAAAAAAAAACAACCTTCCTCTTAACTTCAAGAAGATGTGTGACTAGTCTAGTGACTGCTTTGTGAGTTGATCTTACTGTGAGATATGTCTGGCCAAAAGGAAAGAAAAGAAAAAAAAAAAAAAACTATTTTGTTCCAAAGAGTTTTGGAGCCTCATCTCCAGGGTTGCATTTGTTAGCAAAGCCGGCCATGCATGCTGAAACAGAAACAGCCTTGGCAGATGTGGAGCAGCCAAAACAATACAGAAAAAATCTTAGCCGAATATAACAAAATGTCTGCTCAAATTACTGGCTGTGCCGGCGCAACAACTCTACCACTGGGCTGTAGCCTCGGCAAATGGTAATAAATGATGGTTATAACCATTGGATACAAGGACTCAGAAACGGAGGGAAATAAGTTAGTGCATTTATTCTGGTCCAAAAGAAGGCCATCATTGCTGTGTCAAAGGTGTGCGAACGCGGATGCTGCTGGTCAGTAATTTCCTGCCCTAGCCAAATTGTTTATGTAAGCCTGATTCAAAGCTCAAAGCTTTCCTGATCCTGACCCATCACAGCTCACTGATGCTTTCAAGCTTAATTAGTGGCCATATTTGCAAAGATATTCACGCTTGAATAAATGAATGCCTCACCATCAAGTACATGCAGTACACATTAAAAGCAAATAAAGACTAAACGCACAATCAAAGAGAATGATGGTTCCCCAGGTCCATGACCTTTGTCTTCACTGAGGCTTTGATTGACCACATCGGGCAAGTTTTAGGCTTAGACGGTGACAGTGATCATGCCAGCTGCAGAGAGTCCAACGGCAGACATTGCATTTCCAGGTTCATCCTTACTCTGTGGACACGTTCCATGTGTAATTTTATTGAAAGGCTGTAAAAGCCAGCCCCATGTCCAATGACTGATGTGTCTAACCTTGCATGAAATGAGCCTTTACTCAGAAGCCCCTATGAGTGGCTTCACTTACTGCCCTCCACGCATTCCTCCCTGACTGACTGACTGACACAAATGCAGCTTTTCACGGGAGGCACTTCATTACTGCTGCACCTTTAAAAGTGTAAGTTCCCAAAAATAGAGACAGTGGTCCACACAGAACAGAAAGAGGTACACGTCCGCAACTCGTGCTCGTCTTTGATCTGTTACTGAACAGCTAAGCTACGGAGGCTGGTATTTCTTCGTTGTACATTTTCAGATACATTAGACTGCTATTTGAGTTATGGATTACAGAAATTGCATAAACAACATGCCAAACTAAAAAAATAAATAAATAAATAAAATAAATAAATAAAATGCCATTTACAAACTGTAGAAAGAACCACTTGCTGAAAGGCTGCTTTTTCAATTTAAGGGGGTAGTCTTTGTACCAACAGCATTTGTTTACATGCTTGTTATTAACGCCTGAACATAATGCAGAAAAATGATCACCCTGTTCTGATGGATTATGGATTTTTTTAGCCTCTAAAAAAAAAAACAAGTATACTACGATAAAGAGGGAAAATAAAAATTGTAATACCAGGAATACATTTCAAAGCAAAGCAACAAGAAAATCAGTGTGGGAATGCATGATGTGTATATGTGTGTGTGTGTGTGTGTGTGTGTGTGTGTGTGTGTGTGTGTGTGTGTGTGTGTGTGTGTATATGTGTGTATATATGTGTATATATGTGTGTGTATATATATATACACACGTGTGTGTGTATATGTGTATATATATATATATATATATATATATATATATATATATACACACACACACACACACACATATAGCACATATATATACACATGGATTATGCTACTATGTTTTACTTAGTTAAACATTTTAGAGGCAGGACAGTACATTTTATTTCCATATCAGTGTTTTAGACAAAACTGTGAGACTACTTTTCAACATCAAAAAAAAAGAAAAGAAAAGATAATGACTGATGGTTATGATGCAATGAAGATGTGACATGTTTTAGATCCTGAAAACACTTCCAAACCCAAACTGAGTCTCAGATGTTAGGCCAAGTCCGTCATTCAAAAACTGTCTTGAAAATCTACTCTTGAGTGTCCTCAATATATCTCCTTACAGCCATTATGCAAAACCTTCACTGGTGGTGGGACCATATGCTTGAGCCAATGTAAAAAACTCAATTAGTCCTTCATTAAGAAAATGAGGGGGTTGCACGGAATCAGATACAAATTACGAATTGTCCTCTGAGACGTACAATTATCCATCATATTCCTTCTGCCATCTGTTTGCTTCCTGTTGACTCTCCTAATGACTTAGATTGAAGCCAAATTAGAATTCTGTGCAACTGCCACTGCACCTCATTGAAAAGTCATGTGAACTCTCCGGAAAATGGGAGGGAGTGCGTTGAGACAAGCACTCAGAAAACAGTTTGCCTTCAGTAAAGAGAGTATAATTCGCATTGCTGGAGTGTAGGCAAATGAGTGGCTACTGGAGGTTGCGTTGATAATTTACAGCACAATGTTAAATCACAAGGTTATTGAGCAGTACCTCACAAAGCAACCTAGATGGAGCTCTGACGTTATCAAAGCACTGCATCAAGGAGCCCTGTTGCTGGGTGCCGTGAGCAGATCATTCCTCCTCTTTTTCCATACACTTGAGGGAACAGGCTTCAGCAATCTGTTTTGATATCATTTCAACACATCCAGGCGTCTATACTGTCAAAATCTGCACAGTTTAGATCCTGATTCTACCCTGTAAACATTAGATTATATGAAAAGGCCACCACAAAGAATCCACCGCAAGCATATTCCACATTCCTATGGATGAACAAAAAAGCCTGCTTATCACTGTCTGGCCAGATTTCATTTTGATTTAAATAAGAGAGAGGCAAATGAAAACAAAAACAAATAAAGATACTCACTTCCTTGTCATCTATTCTGTGTTTTTACAAAGATGTACACTGTGCTTGATAATGTGAGCAGTGTCTCGTGCTTTCGGTTTAGCTGCATGATGCTATCAGAAAATGGATCCGCCTATGGAGCATTTTAAAGCGAAAGCAATGCCAAGATTGCAGCTTATAAGTAGAAAAAAAAAATCAGCCTTTTCAAAAAGCGACACTGCTGAAGCACCCGTGACTAAAAGTGGGGCTGCTGCAGGGACACAACTGAAAGGACTACTGTGCACTGACAGAAACAAGGATGGAAGCGGATTACTAATGAAACCATTTCAGAAGGAGAAGTCAGGTTATATGAGTAGTATAGAAGCGCATTGTACCCTGCGTGAAATGCTGTGGCGCTCTCAAATCTGGGACACTAGTCTCCAGCATTTGATGAAAAATTCTCTTGTAGGTTCTGGCCAATCACCTCCGAGTAGCTTTTTCTATTTTTTCCCCTTTCAAATCAGCAGGATTTGATCTTAACACATTCCTGTAAATTGTGCGTAATTGTTCTGTGAGATACGCTTTAACACAATGCTCCTGCTAAGGGGCGTTTTAAAACTATGGCAGCATATCTTGGCAACAGTATAGAAACACACAACCCCAGTAGATGACCTGGCAGTCACACGCACTGCCAAGCTCAACGCCACCATGCCAAGCAATGCATCTGTCAAGTGAGAAACATGACACATTTTTTAGCACCTTTGTGACTGCAGCCAATTTTCAAAGAGCATACCTTGTCCTTTTCAGAGCCATTTTGCTTGGCATACCAAACAGTGACCTTCGATTTAATAGAGTCATGGTTTGGCATCAACGGAAATTCCTAACTAATAAAGGGAGTATGATACACCGAAGAAATTAAATGAGCAAAACACAATATGGACTCTGTAGCCATGGAGGCAAATGTGGTCGGATGACCATATTTCATAGCAAGATGAATCATTTCCAACAGCCCCTAATGAGACTTTCATAATTCATGCTGTCAGCTTTTCCACAGCACCAATCATGTCTGATCCTTTTGCAGTGGTAAAACCCACTGCTTCAGACTGCCACCCTGCATCTATCAGCACAGGGAACATTGTGTCATATGCAAGTTAGTCATGAGGAAGATGCCTGCAACATGCCCTGTCTTGGCTCATTGGCTAAGCTCATGTTAAACCAAATACGCTCTCCAAAATAATTACAAGGACACAGACGTGATGCCGAAATGTCCTCAGACAAGTCAGAACACAACAGCGGCGCAATAGGATTTTAATTTAATGGATTCTGATGTCAAGTCTGGAAACTTTAAAATCATCACCGTTATTGCAAACTTCTCAGCCATGCATGCACGGCAGCACTGAATTTTAATCCTGTTTGTGTTTTATAACTAAGCACAAGCAGTTTTTAGGCTAAATTCCATTGGTGCGTGGACCGCAGTTGTATCCCCAGGCACCGAGGTTAATACACAGGTTGGGCGGACTGGGTCATAAAAATTAACATTCTGATTAATAGCAGAGGGGTTGCGGGTGGATGAAATAATAGCCTACATTGTTAATGAGGAAAATATTAGCTAATTACATTGTTTAAAATGCAGCTTTTTGTCAGGCATGAGTTAGCAGACGTTCATAATTTTAATGCAGTTGATTTTAGTTTGGCTATTGTGGAAACATCCATCTCATTTTAATTGAATTTTTGCTTTAAACAAATGCATATTTATTATATGTTCCTATGTCCAGGTGAGAAATTGTGGTAATGCGATTGACTCTAAATATGAGAAAATAATTCCGGTGGTGGATGAGGATCAGTGCATACACAAACATTTAGATTGTATGTGAATTTATCCCTACATTGTTTATCTTACCTATTTCCTCTATATTTAATTTGATCTTTATCCTAATTAGTTTCATGGGTGTACTAAAATGCAGCCGTTTAGTCAAACATAAGTAGGTGACCAACAGCCCATTAGTACTGGCAAACCAAGCAATGGTCTGGGAGCCCTGTGAGGAAAACCGAGCATCAACAATACTCCACAACCCATCCCATTTGGGTCTTTGCCTGGGGCCCCCCAGAACCTACGATCGTCACTGCCAACAACTCCTGAACTTGATTATTGAGTAAGGTGTCAACATAAAAAGGGAGATTGGGTTGAACCTGTATATAATTTACTCTTTGTCATTCTTGTATTACAACTAACCTTGTAGTCAAATCTTTTATCTTCTTCTGGAGAATTAAAGAGATGAACTCACACAATCTCTATTTTAAAGTAAGGCGTGCAGTCCTTTAACTTGTAGTATTTTATATTCTTCATGGAGACTGTTATAAAGTGTTGAGGGACAGAGAGAGTTTGAAACATAGGAGAGAAATCTCCGCAGGGAATCATTCCCCTGACAATGGGAGCATTTAGTTCAAGAGGCAGGGGATTTAACCACTTGATGATCTCTGCAAACCCATAATATTCCAGAAACAAAACACACTGCACAAAGTGAACGTGTACTGAGTTTAAATCGGCCCCTTTTAACTTCTATGGAAATGCTCTTCTGGTGCTTTTCTCAATGTGATTATGTCGCAGACATTTGGAACAGAAAGTCGAGTTAAAGGGATAACCTTTTTGTCACAAACACGTTGGAAAAGTTCACCAGTATAATGGCAAATGAAATTGTACCATCTGGTCCAACACAATCCTGTGCCTTAATGCATGCATTGACGGTGTTATTTTTAAATCTTTTGTAACCTTATATCAAAGGGATGCTAAGTGTTTGAGTAACAGACCATGGAAGTATGATCTTAATAATAATATCTGGATGACAAAGGACTGAAATAAGAAAAGGTAAGGTGTATTTTTACAAGAAAAATGGAATAATTCATTCATGTAATTCATATATCAGGTTATTATCCATCAGAGCCTTGATGATGAACTGATGAAAGACTGTATAGTCCACAAATAGGAGATGATTTCCATTCATTTGCAAGTTTGTCATTTTTGGGACTTTCTCCTCGACCGGGTGGCATGGTTCATCTGTGCACAAACAGCATATTGCCAGTGTAGAAAACATTCTTGTATGACAAAGTGATTATAACAGAGATGTTTTTGTGGTCTGCCACAATTTTCCCGACGTTAACTGTGTGTTCAAAGTTCTCACTTACACGCGATTTATCGGGGAAATCAGGTTTACCCGGTTTGGTAATCAAACCGTTGACTGTGTGTCCTTGTTTTACTTTGAGATGGTTACAGTCTAGTGTGACCATACCAAAGTAAATATCCATGTGCATGTCAGTAAACAAACAGTCATGCACTCGAAGCAATAAATCAAAATTTGAATGAAAACAAACTGTCTCCCAGACAGCTGCCAGGAAAGGCTCCACAACCAGGAAGCAATGATGGCTGAACCTGCTGGCTCTTCTTTAAAATCATTTCCAACATCGCCCATTCACTAAGAAAGTGAAATCAGAGCCTAAATTGGCAGTTTACTGAAGTCACGTTATGATTTCTGGACAGTGAAGTTATTCCAACTTTCAAAACGATGTCTCACTGCCATGTGGAGCTGCCAAAGAGCCTGCTTCAGCTTTAAATATAGTGTAAACAAGAGTAAAAGAAATTTGGCTTAGTGGCTAGAAGGAAAGGAATGTGATCCATGTCGGTGTAGCTTTTCAAAGAAGCAAAGAAATATGTTTAATAAGCTTATTGTAACAAAAAAGACTAGTAACTTTCTTTAGCCTGGATCAAATCCTCGGTGGAGAATAAAATGACTTATCAGTGGCAGCTCCTTGTTATATGCAGCAGCGGAGGCAGCCAAGAGTGACATTAGTATTGGAAATTTTCTAATGCGCACGTCTTCATCGTCCACCAATACCATGCACCATTACTGTGGTCAATTAGCCATTCAACATCTTACCATTGACCAATGTATGGAATTGATTAGCACACCACAAGTGCTCCCTGCAGCCCTCGCTGTTTCCTGCCACGTCCAGAATATTAAATGTTATGCCAAAACCAAATGTTAAACTCGCCGTATATGACTCTTTAATCGCTTTCCACCTAAAAGGAATATGTGCATCAAAACAGCTACAACGCTATTCTGCATTTCCATCCGTATGCACAAAACACAGATCTTCCTACAGCTGGTCAGTTTAATTAGTGAGCAAAACAATCGGCCCTTAATCTTGTTATTAAAGCTCCAATATTTTGTTCGAGGATATGGGAGAAACTAAAGCCTCTTCAACCTAGCTTCTGGGCCTTTTCGGCTATGATGACATTAAGGATGATTGAAGTGCATTATCTGGGCACACAATGGCTGCTGTCCATTCAGCTGTGCTCTGCAGAGCACTGAAATAGGGAGCTGGCGACACACTGCAGAGGAACGTGGACTTTTAAAGGTCCATGACACTCAAGCCCCCCAACAGTTTTGAGTGAATAGCCTGTCTAACCCATTGTCAGCGGGTTCACGTTATTGTCGATGTACCTGTCTGATATGCAATCAAAACTCTCCGGTCTTCTGCCTCTCAGCACAAGTACTTAAAGCTTTACAAAAAGAAGAGGTGATTTAAAGACACCACAGATAATACCAGGTGAGGCAGTTAATTTGCAGAAAAGACTCTGTCTGCCGTGGCAAGTATTCCACATAATGTCGCCCAATTTTTTGGCGTCTTGCTGGGTGACAAAATGAGTGTTTAAATGCATCAAAATGACTGCAATATCTGCTACTTTTGAGAGGTACTCATGATGAATGTATGTGGCTATGTATATGCATTAGAAAATCAGTATATACGTATTATTTACACAAGACATTCTCACATTTCCTGAAATGAAGGAAAACACTAGTGCATTCTGGGTTTTTCACACAACAAACAAATAAAACAGATAAAATACAAAATCTATCTGTGAGCCTGAGTGACAAAACCATTTTCTTCCACTTCCCTTCCACTTCTGTGAGAGCAGCCGTAATGAGCCTCTCAATGCCAAATATGTAGCCACGTGTGTATAATATATATTTTTTTTGTTCCCGAGCTATAATCAGCAAAGGAAAAGATGCTGTCTTTTCATGCACTCTCTCGCTCTAGTCTAATTAGAATTTATTAAACTAGGCAAAAGTTCAAGAGCATCAATGGCTACTTTTTCCTCCACACACACAGAGTGAGGTAGATGGAAATTGTAGAGAATGCTAGTGTGCCAAATGGGTGAAGGAACCATTTTAGTCTCAACTATCCTTTCACCTCATTATGGCATTTAGAGGCACTGACGAATCCCTGTTTTCTGTGTTTCCTACTGACTTTAAATCGGGCAGCACTGAACATAAATCAACTTTTCTGAGCCGGTAATTGAATCTCCATGGACATAAGATGAAATGAAAATAGAGGGTAATCGGCGGGTTGTGTAGTGTACTACGTACGACTGTGGTATACTATGCAGACAAGAAGTAGTGGAGCAGGATTATTGCTGAATGATTTTCATTCATAAACACTGTCTACATGGTATGAAAAGGGCACAGACTGTAAAATTACATACATAATGTATGGAAAGAAAAGGTCGAGTACAGAAGTCCACATGTGGTAAAAGCATAAAATAAGTGAATATACATACTGTATATAATACTACATTGAATCATTGAATCAGTTTTGCTGCAAACCCAGCATAAATTTAATACATTTTACAGTTACTCCTCGGTTTGTTATATATATCTATACTGTATATATTTTCGAGGATTCTAATGCAAGGACCATATGTTCGGCAGCGTCCCACTGGGTAGGCTTCAAGTACAACTTTCTGCATATGCTAATAGGAAGATAAACTTCAGCTTGTGCTACTTGTAATACAAAATAATAATACTAATTTTACAGCAGCGCAAGCATACAAAATACAGAACACACACTTGTTCATAAAATCTAGTATAGCTGACATGTTGTTGTATTATGTCGTTATATATTTATACTCTGCTTTATACCAAACTTCAAGAAAATGTCAGCAGAAAACCTGTTTAAATGCAGAAGAATCGCTAGACCAACACCAGCAGTATATGTATGTTTGTTCTTCAACACGTCCCACAAACAGCCAACAGCATAAATATGAAAACACAGACTGTTAGGATTTTAAAGTGGCACATGCATGAAGGCATTTTATGGCCACCTTCTTTCCCTTACTTTCTTCCAATGCACCAGTTCTTGATGGTTTGACGGACCATTCGACTGACAAGTGGGTAAATAACAATAGTGAATATGATTACACATCTTCTGTGGGTAGTTTTTTTCCTTTAACAACCAGTATGTAGAATTCAGTGCCATCAGACTGCCCGGTTGCAGATTGCAACCAACTGAATGCCCTTTCCTCAAACCCCTCTGGAGAAACAATGGTGGCTGCCACTTTGACATAAAAATAAGAATGGGCTCCCTGAGAGCCAGCATTTAGTTTGTCTGTTACGAAAATAGAAAAGTAGAAATATGGTGGTGCAACATTTCTGTACGGCTCATTCTGAGATAACAAAAGCACAGTAATCCCTACTTACAGGTGATTTTGCACTAATGAAAACACTACATTTGCTTACTGTTAATATACTCCCTTCAAACCTACACACTGATTATTTAAATAACATATATACATATTTATATGCGACACCTTAGGTTTAAATGGAATTATCAGAATAATAGCATCTGTCTCCAATTGTCAAGAAGAATAGATTTACCTGACTTTAATGCGAAACAGTTATTGTATAACCTGGTAAATTGATGAGCAAAAACTTAACAATAATGCCAGTCAACTTCATATTTTTGAGATATTTCAAGTAATGTGAGTAATTGATATGTTTTATTGCTGACAGAATACTGATATATGGGGGAATACACATGTTATGTTGAGGACTGTAGCCTACTCCAAAGTAGAAAAAAGCTTTGCAACCCTATCTCTTGGCTTACATTTCTTTTCTTTTTTATCCAGTTCTTTGTAGAAATAGTCCAACTGTTCTCACACAGCTTATGTTATTTCCAAGTCCAAGCTTATACAGGAATTCCCGGTCCCAACCAGTCGGCTACCCACCACAAAGTACAGGACACGTAGTACGGTCATACAAGATGTTCACTCCTTTGGTCCTTAAGATGAGTGACATATATATTTCCTTCAGCTGCTATCTTTACTGTTCACGTACACATTCACTTACCCCAGCCACAGCCAGTACAGATTTCTCTGCCACCTCAGTGCTGTCAATACTAAATACTTTACTCATACGATACCAATTTACCAGAACGCTTAGATTACACACAAATGACCAATTCAGATTTATAAAAGGTATGCTTTATAACATTATCGACTTGTCTAGTCCCACAAGGCAGATCTTAATTGCTTGTTGAGGATTCTCTTCTTAAAAAAAAAATAAAACAAAACATATTTATCCTCCTATAGTGTCTACATAGTCCTATTTGGCAAAAATGTTTCCTGCTGTTAATTTCTGGTGGCCTTATCCTTATGCAGACAGCAGTGACATTTAGGCGTACATCAGTAGCTGCATTAATAGTGATGTATGAAATTAAGTCACTTCTGTCCACATAAATCAGTTCTTTTAATAATGAAAGAAAGTCCACTATCTGTAAGACGGATATTCTTCATCAGCGTCAGCCTTTGTCACCCACAAAGAGTAATGTGAAGTAGAGGTTAGTTTCTCGACATACGTTGATTAACATACTAAAAAGTTGTAAAAAAAAAAAATAATAAAAAAAACAATAAAAGCTTTAGTAATGTTTTTCTTAATTATTTTTCCCTATAACTAACAGTTTGTGTTTTACTGGCGGATGATTCATCACTATTCATATCATATATTTAAAGCAACCACTGGCCTTTGTGAGCACAGTAATTTGCAAATTTGCAGAATATTTGTTGCTTTTTTTCTATCTAATACTCAATGACATGTAAATAGCTAAAACTAATGAGCCCAGACACACACTCCATTACTATATTTATAAGTTAATGTAAAATGCACTGCATTCATTTGAAGTTAGAGTAATCAGCAATTCCGGTGTCTCAAGGCACCCCGCTGAGACAGGAGACAGGATTCATTATATGACATTCTCAATAATTCATTACAAATGAGCCGTTCCTGTTTCTCCTTGTTTTAATGTCTGGGCCAGCCGTCGCTTTGCAGCTTGCCTCCAGTGACCTCCAACATGATCAGCTTATGATTAGCTGGGAAAGATCCTCTCTCTTTGTAAAAAAACACATTCTTAGCACACATCACCTACTTTCACACTTAACATTTTAAGCATGTGACACAGAAGTAACTTCCAAGGGGAATCTCACAAGAGCACAAATCAGTTGGAGATCTCCTCTCATTATCTTTCCTTCCCAGTCACAGCTTGCACAGTTATTCATGGCCGCAGTTTCATCTCTCACTTTCCTTTTTTACGCGTTCCTCTAACTCCTTATGTGACTTTGGAAATCTGGACAATTAACCACTCCCCAGCCCCCCCTCTTTAAAAAGTACAGTTCATTTGTAATGAATTCTTCTTTTGGTAACAGAAGAATTTCATAAACCTCGCAGATAAACACTACTGCTCAACCCAGTGGATCTCTTATTTCAAAAGGAGGCATGTCGCCACGTGTATAAAGTACATTTGTTCAGGCTCAAAATACACTCACGTCCAACACAGAGTCCAACTTGAGATTTAATGCAAATGTCCTTCAGCTATTAAAACACCAGTCATGGCATTTAAAAAAACAAAACATTTGCTTCATTCCAATTTCTATTGCAGTAGTGTTCAAAATAATTAATAATAATTGTGTTGTGTTATGTATATCATGACAAATACTCGTGAGTGGACCGTACAGTGCTTCACAGTAAACAAGCAATTATTGAATATACTGAATATGACATTGATAACACAAAGCTAGTGTCTCTCAGGGAAAGAAACCATTAACCGCGAAATTAGTTTGGAGATAAAGCTGGTAGAATTGACCTCTGAATTCAGTCATTAAATGTATTGTAGAAGTAACACAATACAAAAAGTGTAAGTAATCCTAAATTAACTAAAAGAAGAAAATAAATACATTTGATGCACATAAAACATGCTGCATACAACTGTTGTGCAAAAGGCACGTTTAGATTCTTTTTCATCATGAAATACTGTCAGGTTGGCATCAGACCTGTCTTGCAGTTTGACAGTGACCCCAAAAATAACTATCTTTAAATATATTCCATCTTCAAACAGAACAAGGACTCGTGAAGCAGCCTACTTGCCAAGCACCTTGGAAACTTTGCTAAGAAACAGAATTTACTTCAAATCTACAAAGACTCCTCACATTAAATACTGATTTGATGTATTTATTTGTGTGATCACTGCACAGTGAACAAAGTAAAGTTCATAAATATAAATTCTATTGATGCCATTTTTAAAAACAAATGTATTAATCTGTTCATAAACTTTTGCACAGCACTATCATCAACAATGTGACAATTTGTCATCACTATCAGTATTTTGGTAGGTAGTTTAAATAATTATAATTATTACACTGGTAGATTGGATTGATGCATAATTATTTTTTTTGTCTGTTTATCCATAGACTGTAAAAAAAAAACAAAAACAAAAAGGCCTGGTGGCTGGCTGCAGTATAGGTCTTAAGCTCCACCTCCTCCCTATTAGTGGGTGGGACTTGGAGCAAACTAAACACTAAAGTATTCATCAATTAGATTTTCATATAGTTTTTGACATTTCGGGTAGATAATATAATAGTGATTTACGTTCAAGTGCCTGTTTTCCTGAGAAGAACTGTGAGAGTACGACATTTAACAAAAATAAATAAATAAAAAAAATGACGTGTGTATAATCAGAATGCAGTATTAATCAAACAAAAATACCCATATGACTTGTGGAAGTGTGGGTGTACCATCAGTTTGACCAGTGGGATAAAGTCTTGTCATCTTGTTTTTCTCTGTCTAATCTGAATCTTTTAATCTAAGTTTTTTTTGTTTTTTTTCCATGGCTCTGTTGGCCTATCGTTTGCTAGGTAAGTCCACACTTTAGTAGTGTGTATGTCAGGGATACAAGGACCATGAAAATGATTGTACCAATGTTTGCCTTGTTAGCAAGTTAAGGTTTTGACATCTGTTGAGAACTAACCTACTTTTCCTCTAAAACTGCTTTTCCTACCTATCCCATAATTTCCTCTGGAATGTCCTGATAACTGTTTGATGAAATTATATACCTCCATTGATGGTGCAATTTATCAAATATTAGCCTACTGACTGAACTAAGATACATACAAGAGCATGGCAACATTATCCTTTAGTTCAAAGTACCACTATGCCCCACAGAGCTGCTGGGGCTACAGAGGCTGCAAATTCAGCCTTGATACTGAATCGGTGTGTGAATTATATGGCTGAAGGTATTTTATAATGAGGTACAACAAGCGCATTCACGGCATCAAGCAAAGGTCTAAAAACAGAATCCCCGAAACCTTTCTGCTCTGACACGATGCTTTCTTATCCACCCCCTCCCGCTTCTAACCCCAGTAGAGTCACGCCTTCTATCTATTCAGCAGCATTTCTGAGCGAGCAAGGGGAGGGCAAAGGAGACAGCAATGCCACAAGCAGCACAAAGTGCAGCTTCTGGAGTTAGAACAAGGAGACTTTTGTTTGCTAACTCAGTGGGGTTCAGTGCTCTGATGTCTGCTTGATTTAGCTTCTGTCCAGGAAAATGACTATGCTTATTAATGTCAGCTAACAAACCGGCAATATTGTTTCTGCTTGCACTTCCTCCTTAGTAAAATATTTAAGGATTAAAAATAATAGCGATCTCCGTTTTTGTAAATCTTCCCGCACTCCAACACTGCACTCACTTCAGTACAAAGGGGCAGATCTGTGGTTTATTCTATCTGTGATATTGAGCGGGGTCTGTCCAGATATTCCCAGATGGGTATATCCAAAATGAGCTAAACCACAGATCACTTATGAAACAGCTTCATAATTAAACCTAAAATAGAAGAGAGGGGGATCGCACGCCTAGCTTCTTGTTACCAGGCAACCGAGTTAACCAATGTGCATATCACTGTGTCCATATTAAAGGCAGGGTGAGAGGAATTGGGGCTTCCTGTTTGGATGTGCCCTGTTTATGGAGAAAGCGGTAGCGATGTGGACAACAGATCAAGCCTAAGTAGCGTGTTTGAAATTCCTTTAATGAGAACTTGGCTCATTTAGAGGCATTATTGAGACTCACAAGTTGACGCGCCTCGCATCCAAAGCAGTTGGCTGGTGGGGATGGTTAGGGCAGTAAATTCTCAGCAGGATTTTTTATTTTTTTTATTTTTTTTAAATAAGTGAAAAGAGGACAAGAGTAACAGGCAAACTGAGAGGGCAGCTTTTGGCCACATTAGAGACACAAGCCACGATAATGAGATAAGACGCAGGAAATAACATAATTTGACATTTCAATGTTTCATAATGTCTTTATTTTTGAAATTAAAGACACCTAAAAAAGGCAGCCGCTGATTAATGTATGCATGTGGCAAGACAGATGAGGTCCTCGGTTGAATAATATTGACTGCTATTTCGTGGCTTTCAAAAGATGCTACTTCAGGCAATATGTAAACAACATGCTGTCCGTCTAAACTTTTCTGCAGCGCAAAGCATCTTCGGAATCTTCATCTATCATTTTTAGCCTCCACAAGGGTTAATTAAAATTAATTTTGCGTGACACAACAAAGCTTGTCATGGCTGGACCGCACATCCCTGAAATCCTGACTCATGCAGTATTGTGAGCGCGGCGTTTCAAAGTACACAGCTGTCCCATTATGCATATGAAAGTGGGCAGCAGACGATGTAAACACCGCGAACGCATCTGCCCCCACCCATCGCACTCAAAACAAATATCCATCCTATGTTTATCCGCTTCTGTCTATGTGTCAGGTTCGCTTCAGTTCAGCGGGGGGGGGGAGCACACGACAGCACCACCCACCTTTCATGGCATTTGACAGCCTTCTGCATGACAGACACATGCATGAAAATACATTTGAATAGGGCAGGCATCCTCAGTGCGCTGCGCTGCTAATAGTTAACAGGCACACGGACACGTAGTCCAGCTTGTGCTCCAGCACCTGTATGACTAACGGTCAATAGCAGAGGCTGTTAATGGGGGGCTGCTTTTATCACTTTTCGGTGGCTCTGCACGTGCGCGCAAACGCTCCGTTATTACAATGAACCGAATGGGAAAGTGCTGATTTTAAGGTTGAGATTTCTCAACAGTAAGACGTACACCGAGGTCTCTGAGGCAGTCAGAGGTGGCTGGTCCCTAGTTCACTAACCTATTTTACTTTTATTTTTATCTAGTCTTACTGAAAGAACAGTTTCCCCTCCTCGTTGCTTCGTTTATTTATTTGGTCCAAGCACCTGCCTCCGCTTAATTCTGCACACATACCTAGGTGAGTGGATGGAAGTTGGGACAAGTACCGCATACTAAACATTAAGTGCACTCACCCAACATTCAGATTCTAATTGGTTTAGCAGCCCAAACACAATATCTATAATATTAATTGTGAGGTCCACATGAATGTCTACTATTGTGGTTGCCACCATATATACATTTTTCAGTTCAGGTTTTTCCAGGTATTTGGTTTTATAGATGGAAGGCCATCCTGTGCTTACAATTCAATAGTTGCTAGCCCGCTGATTCATTCAGCACTTTCAGCCATTGAATAAGGATTGTACATTGTACTTTATATGTTGTATGGAGCGCAGGATTTGTTGTGTACATTGTGCCCTGAGTGCCTTGTGAATGTGTGTATGACTATTGGTAATAATTCATTTTTAGGGCCCTAAATGTATAGAAGTTTCTTGGGAGAAATGAAAAAACATGAAGTCTGTGCGAACACTGACGCACGGTCAGCGTGCGGGGACGTACTTTTTCTCGACTTTTTCGCTTGAAAATTGGCGGCTTTCAAGCTGAATTGGTCCTCTGCCAAGTGAAATAACGAGAACGCATGCCAAAGAGACATGCCAAAGAGATGGCCGTGGAGGTGGATGAATGAATGACGGATTTGTCACTTTTGTTCATAATTCTGATAGAATGCCATACTGTATCACAAATCACGTGCTGCGTACACAGTTGATCTTCAGAATGTGGATGTAATCACGTGCGGAATCTTAACACCCAAAACCTTTAACCAGCTCAGGCTTTATTGTAGGTTTTTGTTCTATTATATAGACCACCTTCATTAAAACCATCTGACTATGAAGGGATGAGCTGTCAAGGGCTTTGCAGATCAGCCAAAACCCCGCCCATGCCATTAATCTAAATTAATGCCCTGACAAATATGTCATAATATTGGGTGTGAAATATGATAAATGCTCACTTAAGCCCATCCATAATTAAGTCGCTTTAGCAAAATGGCAAAATTTCAAATTGCAGCACTGCAGTGGCCCCTGAAAGCAACAAAGGTGACCTTATGCTTTTGCTCCAAACAACCTACTAATAATGGAGATTGCCCTTTAAGAAAGGCTTGACATGTGAAATGTGAGTGCAGCAGATGACTATGCAGTGAGTGTGAACCACATACAAATTTCAGCCTACTTGTTCAAGAAGCAAATTCTTCTTGCATAGCTTGTTAAAAAAAAGATCAATATTATTACATTAATATGTAATAAAATTATATTGTGTCTTATTTTCTATTCTATCAGACTCACAGACCAACAAAGAAATAAATCATTCACCTAATTACTAAATGCATGAGAGTACATGAATATATTGCGGCAGTGATTCCTGCTCTAAATACATTTTCATGTGTTTTTTTTTTGAGCAAAAACGCAGAGAGGAAGCATCGGTATGTTCATGTTTAGTGGGTCCGTTAAAGATCTGAGAATATGAATTGGGTCTAGGATTCTTCCACCAGTAAATATTCCTTCTCTAGACAGCATCTGACAAGATTTGTAATCGGCAAGAGGCATATTGGAAAAAATGGAAATGCATGCCGGCCACATTTGCATCTCGTGTAAGCAACTATGAAACTTCAAAAGAAATCTCGCAGCTGCACAATGCTTGCCTGGCTGGTTCATTACATCTGTCTCCTCAGTTGTCTTCTAGGTAAATGACATACGGTATTGTACAGCCCCAGGTGTCAACCTCTAACTAGACTAGGGGGTGCATCCACTTCTTTCACTGGCCTCCCTGGTAATGAGGTGGAAGACAGTGTCAGCCTATGGCCAGCTGGGAGGCACAGTCCACTGGTGAGTCACACCAAGTGTAATAGGCAAAGCCAAGAAATGAAGGAAGACTGCTGCACTCAGTCTGATGTCACCAGTGCTGGAGGACAAGCTAATAATAGGACATGTTTATGAAAATATCAAAATATAATGTGCCATGGGGTGTCCTGGTTGCTCAAAAAGCAGGAACATGTAGAGTACTGTGATTTTCAGCCTGGCTCACCACCCTTTGTTATGCATCCCACACACTCTCTGGCCTCTTTTCTGTCACGTCTATGATATCCACAGTTCCTCATTGAGTAGGATAACAATTGTTTACACTAAGGTGTCAACAAATATTACTGTGACCTGTTCCCAGGGAGACTGAAATCCAACATCCAACAAGAAAAGCAAAAATACAACACTACTTATTGCTGTACTATATTGCAATATATATATATATTGCTATATATTTCTTTTGTATTGTGACAGTTTATTCCTTCTCAAATTGTCCACCAATTAACGCAGAAAGCTTTAGTAGCATTAGAAACAGATTGGGGGGGTTGGTGCATCTGATAGATCATCACTGCGTCTGAATGGATGTATTGTATTCAGGGCGTTTAAGAAATAGAATTAAAGAAGAAAAATTTGACAACCTTGCTTTATGCTTGCTATTTTTCATCGTTAATTTGCAGTTGTGAGCCAGTGTTAGAATATATGGCTTTAGAAATTAGATTTTTGATCTAGTTTTCTCTCCCACTCCCAGAGCGTTTCTGTGAAGACTTTAAAGGGCAGATTTTCCTCTGCTCTTGTCTATCAGAGCTTATTCTCAAACCGTTTGACAGAGTGAGCCTAGGGATGATCAGAACTAGTCCAGCGCTAGAAGAACAGACGCCAAAATCTGTCTGCGATGGGGGCCTGTTAAACGCAAATGGGTTCCTAATGAAATGCACCGAAGCCCAAGAGCCAAGCTGCTTTTTCGCTTTACCGTTTAAAACCTTTCATGAAAACCTGGCGTTGGTGCCTTTGTCAACCTTTAAATCTAAAAATATTTCTGTGATGGCTGACTTGGGGTTTCTGGGCATGCTATAATTTATTGCTGTGAACATTTTCAAAATGAATCGGACTGGGCAAAACTATCTAACTTCAGGCCATTCTGAATAAGACCTTTTGTTAACATGTCTTGCAGTGATTTGGGGGAACTTGAAATATGAGACGACTTAATCGCAGTGTAAATCTCACTCTAAAGCAAAGTGGAGTCATTTGTAACGCATAGCAGCTTGAAAACAGTGAGGCAATTTAATTTGGTTATGATTGGTTTGACAAACAGTGTGAAACCTTTTTGCAGTAAGTGCCGGTTTCATTGATTGCATGCCGCAAAAATGCTCTGCCTATTCTGATGAAATAATTATAAATCAGGTTTTAGCAAAGCTAGTTTCCCACCTTTTGTTAAGGTCCAAACACTGTTATTCTTAATACGCTGGTCAATTTTGGCATCTTTTTTCATTGTGTAACATGAAGAAAATGTGCAAATTACACTTTAGGGTTTTACACATTTTTACCTATTTGAAATGTGTGCAAACTAACACACGTTATTTGCATACATACTTGCATAGAGTTACATAAAAGGAAGGAAAGTTTCATGGCGTCAGTAAAAAAATTGCAGAACTTGTAGAATTTGTAGAACAGTCACTTCAGGAGATTTTCACCACTTTTTCCAATTTTATAACTGTCTGCATTTTGAAAGCCCCAAGAGAGGTATGTTCATATTTGATTAATATCTTTGAAATTATGGGAGAAATTTAAAACAAGTAAAAGTCCAAAGCAGTGAAAAAAAAAAAAAAAAAAAAAATCTTGTCCTATAAGTATTGGGTTCCAAAATGATAGATATGTTTAAAGGTAGCAGTTACTTTTCCACACCATAAATCTCCTTTTCAGTAGCTATCACACACCACAAAGTTTCCTGTTACATTCCTGTCTTTATTTCGAAGGGTATACCAGGGAGTTGTTAATACATCATTCATAGCCATTTTGCCTTTTAAAAAAATATATCAAAAATTGATTTTCTTTCTGGCTATTCACAAAAAAAAAATGACACATCCAAAATCTACTCCGTAAAAACAAGAATTTTAAACTTTCTAGCGTGCAGATTTTTGTTCTTCTAAGTTGTAAAATAATAATTCATGTTTAACTTCTCCGCAGATATTCAATTTACATTTTAACATCTCATGAGGGAATGTGCCAGCATATCAAGGTAGTGACAGATTTGTGTGGGTGTTTACTCTGTCAGAGCCAAAGCTGACATCATTATCTGATGGGTGGCGTTTATTTTTTTATCCTGGCCAGTCTGAGGTCTTGAATAATTAAACGGGATCGACGTGCTCCTGTTTTTGTTAAAGACAGGAGGTATCCTGACAGTCCCTGTTTGACAGGCTTTGACCTGCTCAGGAACATGAGGGGCCTTCTAAACAAAGCCCAGGCTTGGTGCATTAAAAGCAGGGAGACACTGTCTAGACCGAATACCTCTTTCAAACGAAGTTCACCAATGCCATTCTGTCCTGAAAGGCAGACTCGGGCAGAAATCTCATTGCTTGCTTTAGATTCATCTGTCTGGCCGGCGCTGATGGCTTCAGTCCATCTGGGAATTCAGTCAGGCTTGGAGTTACACACCTGACATGCTGCAAGAATGGACACAAACCAACACTCCCTCTGAGATCAAATTTGTTTTTTCACTGTTAATGTCCAAAAATGCTGCAAGGCCAATAAATCAATGCTGTTTCAGACTGACTCGTGAAGAAACTGATGGAGGGCGTTTGTAGGACAGGCACAAATAAAATAGTGGCCAAACCCCTAAAAATGTTCTCTCCTTAAGGACGAATAATGGTGTTCCTTGATTTTTTTTTCTGTGGACAAGTTAGCCTCAGGGCTGAAAGTATACACAGACATTTGTTCAGTGTTTTGTGCCCATATAAATAAACCCACTTGACAGCCCTCTTAGCAGCTCCTTGACATGGTTAGAAAATTCAGAAATTGAAAGACACGAATTGAAAGAAAGAGAAGAACCTATTCCCACTTGGTGGTTTAGTCATGCCAGTCATAACTGAGAGAAAGCTGAGGCTCTCTGAGGTGCCGGCAAATCAGAAAGATTCAGTGCAAAGAGAAGCATGGACGACCAGTAATATTTTGAAGTCAGTCAACAGCAGATACAATGAAATGAAAATATAGCACCCAGATGTCTGCGTACCCTTACATACTTCAAAGAATGATCATGCACATCTGTGCATGATAACTAACGTTGTATGAAATAAAAAGACAAAATCAACCAGATTAATCAACCAGTTAAATAATGTCAAACTATTAAATGAAAACATTGGCGCACCAGTACACGCATCTGACTGCAGTGATTGTGCCTCTCTCGACACCACTCCCACTGCATTCCTCAGTGGGTTTGTGTCCAGTAGTATCACAACTTTGATAACGACCCGTCCAGTATCATCCACACCTTTACTTGCCTGCTTTGTCAGTGTAATGCCTGGTTCAATATCCACATTGTCAAATGCATTTCAAAACGGTCTGCTGAGCTCACTGGGACCCTAAGGAAAGTTTCTGATGTAATTTAATCACAGCATTACCTCAGCAAGTGCAAGCAATAGAGAGGCAAGTGTGGGGAAGGTCTGACACATCAAGGCTACAGTCGTCTCTATCCAGCTGTTTCTGCTTATTGCATTTGTTTCAGTTCAGTGTTATTTATTTTTATATATGTAATACGGCAGATAGCTCCAAGTGTCCAAAGTCAAAATAGCACATTAAGCTTTGTATAGGCACACATATTATACATACGTACATATCATTGCAAACTTTAGTCATATCTGGCCTTGGTCTGTATTAGCTCTTTATCAGTGACCTTGGGTATCTGGTCAGCTCCCGCCAGTCTCAATCTGATCTTCACAGTTTTATAAGTCCTTGGCCAAGTGAGCACTATGGCCACCAGCGTGTGCGTACACCTGTGAGGATGTGCAATGAATAATGCACTGCACAGCACTGTCTGAGACCGACTTCTTCATCCATGATGCATGTGAGGGTCTGCGGCGAATGCTATTTATTATTTACCATGTCAGTCATCTTTTCGATTACAGGTTTAGTGTGTAAAATATCAGAAAATAGTTCTCAATTTTAAATCTCTGTTTTCAAGTAGCTTGTCCAACCGCCAGCCTATTAGATTAGGGATATGAGGCCGATAAATGCAATACATACTCAAAAATGTCTTCTCACTTTCCCAACTTGGGCTATTTTCAGCCCTAGAGCCAAATTGTAAAACTGTAAAGAACCTGAAAACTGGTGATTCAAGATCAATAATGCCTGTTTGTGTGCCTATCTGTATTGTGGGGATGGGGTTAAGACCAACAAGCCATAAAACATTCAGCTCATTTTGTTCAAATATTGGTAAATCTGGATTAGTCTGCGTAAATGTGTGGTATCCTTTTTTTCCAATGTAGCCCACTCACTTAAAACTACCGGACAAGGGCTCGGATAGAATGAGCCAGACCTAATTAAAACGACCACAGTATACAAAGTATGTAAATGAAGTGCGTGGGAAATCTCCAGGGCGAGGCGGAACTAGTTACCATGGTAGCCGAGAAAATGGCAGAGGAGCTTGTTGCACACAGGAGAAGTTTGTCTAATTAATTTGACAGTGTGAACGTGTCTTTTTGTAAACCCTAACCATAATCTTTTTGTAAGTCTTACAAAATATTGTTTGTGCTTAAACCTCAACATGTGACCGGTAAATGCCTCCACTGTATGATAAATTAAAGATTTGTAAACCTAAACGCACTAAATCTTGGAAATATTGGAAAAGAAAAGAGAAAAAGAAGTCATCTACATAGAAACGTAATTATCCCACTACCTGAAATAGGAATCATACCAGCCTGCTCAAGAGGCACTGAAAACAGAAATCTCATCCCAAACAAACAAACCTCTTTCAGCTTGGGCTGAAAAGAGCATGTTTGTGTATCACGCCATTTCACAAAGTTAGAAACTGAGAAAAAAAAAAACTGTTTTCAGGGCATTTGAACGTGTTATTGATTCAATTCTGTCTTGTTTCTGTTCTTTCGCTTAACCAACAGAGATTGTGTATCTGCTAGTAATCTGTAACCCATTAACATCCCCCGTCTTCTCTTTACTGCCGCGCAAGCAACGTATGTCACAGCTAATATAGTTCTTAGAGAGACAGTTCAATCAGTGATGTGTAAGATGGGCAAAGTATATGAAGTGCACAGCAGACTGAAGAGAAGAAACTGTAATGCCAAATGACGGCTGATATTCTCCCTATGGGCAAAATGGTAAGGCTTTGTGGTTGGAGATTTGCCTTATAACAGGGTCGCGCCGACACAGACACTTCGGAAACAAGCTGCTATGATAAGCGTTGACATTAGTATGAGCAATCTCTGCATCCCTCTGCCGACCCTGACCTCTGAGGCTTCTTCTTATGCCTCAGTCTGCTCAGAGCACAGATAACAAAATCAACATCTTCATTCCATTTTTTTTTTCTCCCTCTTGTCACTTGGGTAAAAGATATGTATAAAGATGTTGATTACACTTTACAGTTGACGAACTGTAATTTTCAAAGTGAACAAGGAAGACAAAAGGAATAGTCTTGCCTGTGTTGGTATGAAAATATATTCAGCCCGTCATTTATCTGGAGTCACGCATAAAAAACGAAAAAAGAATACCATCAGCGCTTCATCTCTTGACAACCACAACGAACAATGTTTACAGAATCCTTTCATTTCCCCCCCCCCACAATTTAGCGTGCGTATGCTCTCAATGCCAAATGGCGATGTATTCTCTCACTCTCACAGCTAATCCTTTTCTTTCGCTCCCTTCCTCTAATTGTCACCTCACATCAGAGAAGAAAGCTGCAATTATTGCACTTCAGTAACTGTTGAGACAACATCACAACAGTCGAGCTTTGGACACCGCTGAGCCGACGGTTAGGCAAGATGGTCTGAGGAGCAGAGCTCTTAAACTGTAGGATCTCAAAGCTCCAAAGCATCTGTTAAATGATAGCTTTAGATCACTGCGTGAGAGAACCGGAGGGCATAGACATTTTCATATGAATGTGCCCATAGAGCAGTAAACCCACAGAGCTGTTCCAGGTGCCTAAAGAAATCTGAAACTCCATTGTCGACGCGTAGCAGCAGTTACTGTAATGACGTGCATTTTTCATAGTACAAAATTAACACTTTGGTGTTGTGCAAATTACGTTTATAAACGGAATTCATGTCACTTCCAGCCTGTGACTGAGAAATTGCAATATTTACTGTAAAACTTAAGTCCCAGTCTTGCTCCTTGTTTATCTTGAGAGAAAATATCCTGTGTATTTTTTTTTTTTTGTTTTTTTTTTACTGTATTTGTCTTATACATATCATGAATACAGAGTGCAGCAGGCCCTAATCAGCTTTGATAAATAAATTGCCGCTGCTAATAGTTTCCCAATTAGCTCATATCAAGTAAATGATGAGACTAATCAGTTTGGTTGCTGGTGCAAATAAACACTTTGCCAACTATTCGGCGGACTTTCTGTATATCTTAATGGGCTGAAACAATAATTCAGGTCGGGAATTTGATTCCTTCTCAGGTCACAAAATATAATAAACGGACGAACAAGTAGCCTCTCTGAACACTGTGTTTCCAACATACATGTTTTGGCTCTGAGTACATAAGACATGACACCTTAAAATATACAAGACATTTTCAAAGCCCACTTTGCTCATCTAAACTTGTCTAAATGTTGACGTTACAGACTGTGCAAACATGTGCCCGACTGAGAGACACATTGGCATATTTTTTTGGGCAACTGTGGGGAGAGCTTTGCTACTAAACTTCTTAGAGGTCAGACAGCTCGACCCCACTTGCTGTTAACTGTGCTATTAACGCTAGTCGGATTAACTGCACAGGAAGTTGAAAAGACCCTAAGGCCACCGCAAAATATCCCACTGCTGCCTTTAAGCAGCCTGAGTGTGACCTGGACACGTGACCTCTCACTGCTATATATGTGCACTAACGCATGCAAATGTCTCATCTGTTTGCCTTGATCACATTTCGCAGGTTAAAGAGGCTGCGGCCGGGGTGAGACGGATCACGGAGGATCCTCTTTGCCCCATTGAGCCCCTGAGACTCTGCAATGTCCTCCAGGAAGGGCATTGGACGGCCGATCATTTTCTGAGTCGATTTTATGACGCCCTGCAGCGCTTTCTTGTCCTTTACAGTGCAGCCGGTATACCACACTGTAATACCATATCAGTAGACTCCGCACTGTGGAACAATAGAAAGTTTGTATTAAGTTTGCCTCCAGGTGACACTTCCTGAGCAATCTCAAGAAGTGCACTCTCTGCTGAGCATTGCTGTTGTGTTGGTGTGCCGTGCCATGTCAGGTCGTTGGCTACAGACGCCATTTATCTGCAGAGGGGCGTGGCCTCCTCTCCTCTTTCTCCAGTCCATCACCATCTCTTTGGTTTTACTGGTGTGGCAAGAGGTCATTCGCCGAACACCACACGACCAGTCTCTGGATATTGTACGCTGCCTCTTCATAGCCTGAGATGAGACCCACTACTGTAGTGTCATCAGGGAACTTGACGACGATGTTTGAGCAGTGGAGGGGGACGCAGTCATGTGTGTACAGCGTGAGCAGGAAGGGACTCAGCACACAGCCCAGAGGGGAGACTGTGCTGAGTGTTTGAGTGGAAGATGCACGGAGCCCCACCCTCACTGTCTGTGGGCGTTCTGTCAGGAAGCTGTTAATCTAAGCGCAGGTGATGGGTGGGAAGTCCAGCTCAGTCAGCTTCTTGGCGAGGGTGTTCGACAGGATGGTATTAAATGCTGAACTGAAGTCTACTAAAAGCATCCTGACATAACTTCACTGTTTTTCCGAGTGGCTCGCAGCATCATAGAGAACAGTGGCAACCTGTTTGACCTATTTGCCTTACAGGCTATTGAAGTTGGTCAAAGTTCTCAGGTAGGTAGGATATGTGGTGGTGTAAAACTAGCCTCTCAACACACTTCATAATATCTTCATAACCGGTCTGCAGTCATATAGGCTGTTTATTGTGTTTTTTTTAGGGGGGGATATAATGGTGGCTGCTTTCAGGCAGGGTGTTACAGTGGCCTGTTTCAGGGAGCTAACTTTGTCAGGGAAGTTTTGCCTTGATGATAATTTAATCTGCATTGTGGCTCCTTTTTTTCATGCGTCAAAGCACAGCTACAGCATTCAGTGCATTCATTGTGTGATATTTGACTTGGTTCTAGTGAAAAGAAAGCTTCGCCATCATACTGCTACACTAACCTGTTACATCTGCATTCATCTTTGAAAAGCCTGCAAAGTGAATTTTCAAGTCAGTGGAGACAGTTTGCTACTTATTAAGAGAAAGCCGTTTCACGTATGGAAACTGTCTGTTCTTCAGTTTTAACAATGATCCAAGAGATTTTAAAGCAGTGCGACAGGCACTATGAATGTGCAATCCATTTGCAGTGGTTTCCATGGATACCGGAATTCGCGGCGACGTGTACACACACATAGATTCGCTTAATATTGGGTACAGTGCGTTGTAGGAAACACATTTTACATAAAAAATTTACAAATGTGACTCAAATAATTATTTGGCTTTGTGTTGGAACAAGGATTTGTGTCATATATTTCAATTGACAACATCGTTTAGATTAAATGTTGCATTTGCTGTAAAGTACAGTAACTATAAATCAGCTGAAATCTTCCTTTACGTAACTTACTTGATGCAACATGAATCTGTCTATGGGTGCAAACAAAAAGCGGTTTTGGAAAGAAGGAATCAATGAAGCATTATAAATTACTTCATGATTATTCTCCCGCTGCAGCCTCTATTGTGCATCTCACATAGCGTAGCATTAATGTAAATGCTCGAATAAATACATTTCTAATACCATGAATCAAAATATTCTGCTGTTGAACCAAAACGGCAAGCTTAGACTGCATTTTGTATTTACTTATTTTTATTTATTTTTTAATATTTATTGCATTTCAAACTATTTAGGCAGATAATCCTTGGGCGTACTGAATAAATCCCTGTGATAAAAAAAGAAAAAACTGTTTGTGTAGCACATGAGCAGTTGACGCAGAAGGATGACCACCCCCAGCCATTATCCCTGCATTGATTCATTTTAGAGCAATTTAAAATTTGCTGGTGAAGCTGGTTTGGCTTTTGCTTTTTATGGCATGACAATAGGCACCATATAAAATATACATTTTGACATGTACTCAGTAGGCCTTTGGCTGCTTTTGGATAGAAGTTTCAAAGCAGATGCACTGCACAGGAAAAGACAATTTTGCAACACAGTGAGTCATCAAGAAGCAGAGGTGCAAGAAATCCTTATTAATAGTGACAGAAACCAAATGCAGCTCAGAGGAGAGCTAAGAATCACAGGGCGATTATATTCTGCATTATCACTTGAGTGCCATTTGCTCTTTATTCATTAGCCTGATATAATATACACAAACACACAGTCACACGTACGCACAGAGCAGCTGTGTATCACATGACCTCTTTTCACAGAAGTGTGTTTCAAAGAGACAGAATCAAAGGCTTGTAAAAGTGCTTCACACATAGAAATGGTCTATTAATGTTTCCTTTGGAAACAAAGGTGCCTTTGAATGCGCCAAATCAAAGACTAAACAGATTACTCAAGTGAACACAGAATTTACATGGCAGCCATATTTGATTTACATCAGACTCAGAGTGGCAGACGCTGTCCCGTTGACAGCAGCGGAAATACAGATACGAAATGTCAAATCCATAAATGATCACTTATTTGACACCTGCTATTTAATAATGGTAATACTACTCTTTGCTACCAGTCAATGAAACATAATGATGATAAATTTGGCTCTTTTAAGTACATCAGTTGCATTTTGTTTGATCAATCATTGTTAAATCCCTAACCCCTTACTCATTAACTTTTATTTAAGTGTATGGCATGAAATACTTTTCAGAAAATGTGCTTGTGCTTTTATTTTGTTTTATCTTCTGGCAACTCTGTGAGGAGTCACGCATCAGATTCGGATAATCCGACAGTCCAGAGATGACGTGGCTCATGGTTGGTGAGACCACAGCATGGCGTCCGTTTCTTGTATTGAAAACTCTGTCTGACACCAAACTAGGTGTTCCCGTCATCAGAGGGAGGGAAGATGATAGTGACTCACCGTGCTTGGTTCAACTCTTGTATAATCCAATCATGGCTTGGTATTGTATGAAACTGCAATAAGAGATGAACTCTGTCAGTCACTGGTGCTTCAGTTCCGGTTTGTTTTATGGAGGAATCATCACTACTAGACTGAGATTATTCTTTGGCGTAGTTCCTACTGGAAAGTGCAGTTTTACAAGCCCAGACCTTGTCATTGTGAGCCATGTGATGTACTTTTTACTGACTGGCATTTCCCAGAAGACTGCTTAACATGTTTAAGGTGCTTAACATCCAGCTGGAAATTACAGTTTCCGTGACCTCCTCTTGTTTTAACGTTTTGTGATCAGAGATTTGGCCTGTTGCTCCTGTAATCACCCCTCAGTGATGTCACAGTGTACTGAACGCACCCCGAGGACACTTTCACAGTACGTCATTGCAGCAAGGTGACTACATTAACCAGTCAGCAAAATGAAAGATCTGGAGCCGGTGGCACTATTTAAGAATTGAAATCGTAGACTGGTGTAATTTTTCATTTTCAAGCATATCTGTATTTGGTACTATGTCTACAAACTAAAATTAACTGCAATACATTTCTGATTATAAATAACTGCAAGTGCAGGTGAACTGAAAGCTAGTATATCAGAGCAGGTTTGGGATGTACTAGCTGTGGTGTTACAGTATTGATTCAGTAATCAGAACAAAGTGCTTCGGATTTATCTGTCACATTTCATGATGATCCACTGCTCTGAAACTGGTTCTCTTTAATACAATACTGCTGATAGCACTCAACCGTTTGATGTGTAGGCCATATTGGCAGCATGGATCAGACTCCCTGCAGCAGAATTCCACTAATTTGTTGGAGTGCAATTTGCTCATTTTATTTATTTTAGAGATCTCGTGAGCGAGTTGTCATTTGAGCAGGTTGCTGCTCAATTAATGCTGGAAAACACAGAGGCCGTCCTCTCGGGATGGGTGGTGGCAACACGGGTCATTTGTTTAAGCAGGCGAAAATAAGCTATGTTTATGTTCAGGCTCAAATAGTGGAGAAGTGTGAAATTGTTATGACACAGCAAAAGGACTGAACCTGAGGCCACAGGTTTGAGTCTTCTCCCAACCAGAACAGCAATCGGCACATAAAAATATGGGCAGTTACTTAGAAACGTGATAATAACTCGTTAATGAGTAGTTCCTGAATAACTGAAATGATGTCTGTATAAGAGAATAATATTATACATTATGTTGTATTCACATAATTTGTTCCCCTTTTTTGTGCTTGCCCCCTGTGCAGTCAGTCATCATACAGAGTAGTTCCTCATTGCTTGATGTTAACCTCAAGGTGGCCTATTTCACTGCTTGGCCAAAAAAGTAGTTGCAGGAAGCAATAGCTGGATTTAACAAAGCAATTACTGCGTGGGCGATTATCTTTCAGCGAGGCGTTTAACCCCAACTGATACAATAACTTCTCATTTCTTAAACAACCATGTCAAAGACACATCCCATGGTCATGGAAAATATGTTAGTCTGTCTGAGAAGGGTCAAATCATTGGCATGCATCAAGCAGAGAAAACATCTAAGGAGATTGTAGAAACTACTGAAGTTGGGTTAAGAACTGTCCAGCAAATTATCAAAAACTGGAAGGATATCATTGTCTTCAAGGAAGAAATGTGGTTGGAAAATAATCCTGTTTGATCGGGTTCAGTGATCACTCACCTTTGGTAAAAACAAGAGCATTTCCATGTGTACAATGTGAAGGGAAATCATGGGATTGGAACTGAACAGCTGCGCAGCCTTTGGAAAACCACCAATCAGTGAGGCTAACCTGAAAAAAGGCTTCAGTTTGCTAGGGAGCATAAAGATTGGACTCTGGAGCAATGGAAGAAGTTTATGTAGTCTGGTGAGTCCAGATTTACCCTGTTCCAGAGTGATGGTGCATCTGGGTAAGAAGAGAGACAGATGAATTGATGCATCCATCATGTCTAGTGTCTACTGTATCAGCCTGTGGGAGCAGTGCTATGATCTGGGGTTGCTGCAGTTTCTCAGGTCTAGGATCAGCAACATTATGTCCAAAGATTGAGGCCAGCTGACTACCTGAATATACTGAATGACCCTGATGTTCCATCAATGTATTTTTTGTTCCCTGATGTCGTGGGCATATTCCAAGATGACAATGCCAGGATTCATCAGGCTCAGATTGTCAAAGAGTGGTTCAGGGAGCATAAGACTTCATTTTTACACATGGATTGGCCACCACAGGGTCCAAACCTTAACCCCGTTGAGAATCTTAGGGATGTGCTGGAGAAGACTTTGCGCAGTGGTCAGACTCTCCCATCATCAATACAAGATCTTTGTGAAAAATGAATGCAACACTGGATGTAAATAAATCTAAGCTTATCGGAACAATGCCAAAATGTGTGCTGTAATCAGTGTTAAAGGCAGTTCAATGAAATATTAAAGCGTGTGACCTTTTTTTTTTTGGTGGTGGTGACTTTTTTTTGGCCAGGCAGTGTATTTTCTCCCCTTATAAAAATGTGATACATTGAACTGAGTAGTTGCTAAGTAGTTTCCTGTTACTGATTAATGACAGGTAGCTGTTACCAAGTTTCTGCTGAAGATTGAAATAGAAGTACACTTAAAGTAGTAAGTTTGTACATATGCTGAAACCTTGAAATCCAAACGTAACACGCAAAGCATTTACCTTTTTAAATAATTTAGACTGCATTCTATGAAATGCAATGTGAACTGTGCTTGTACTTTCAAATGTGAGCCAGTTAAACTAAGACAGGGATGGAAGCATTTTGTGTAAAGCTTCAGTTTGCTTTGCAGAGACGATAACAGAGGTAAACTCCCATGAGCACAATCTTTACCCTAGACAATAACTTTATTTGCTCAAACCAATCTCAAAAATGGAACAAAGGTTTATGTGATTAATTCATAAAATCCCCATGTCGTGGCATTTGTTGGCCCCAACATCAGATCAGGTAGTATGTGTTTATTGCAACAGCAAAGACAATGGATAGAAATCTCCAGATGGCTAGAAAATCACATCTGTGTCCCCAATCTAATTTCAGGGATAACTGTCTACACTGCTCTTTGTAGGTGATCAATAAGGAATCACGCACTGTGAAGCCATCTATGCCGGTTGCCATAGTAAAGGCTTATTATTGTGTAGGTATGTTAACCGAAGACCAGTGTAATACCAACAGGCTGCAGGCTCATCTTTTCTCTTCACGGCATAACAATGTCTAGTCGTGGTGCAGAACTCCGCCGCTGCACAAGACAGCATCAGTGACAGATGAGTGGAAGATGTGCAGCGATGTTGGCAGGATAACCATGCTCTGAATGTGACGTCCGTGTTGTGGGTTCATCGCCAGCGGTGAAAAGGATAGTTTGAAATCTGATTCAAACAGGCAGACTGTGGCACACACACACACACACACACACACACAGTATCCAGCAATTCAGATCTGGTTTTGGCAAAGCCACGGATATTTATTTCAATCTCACTTGTAAATTAAGCTCCCCTGTGAAATTTGATAAACTATTCTTGATATGCCAGACATCGGTGGGTCCATACTGAGGACAGCCATCAATTACTGCCACTCAAGCTCGTTATTTTACTGGATCCCAATTTCACTGACACAAAAACACCTGCAGTCAAGGGAACAATGGTCATCCATCTATTTTGTATAAACAGTTATTTTATTCAGGATCACGTAACTAATACACAACACAAATCTAATAGTGAAATTGTAGTACCAGTTACAGAATATGTGTATCTGATCATGTGAAGCCCCTTTTCACTGTATTTTTTTTTAAAACTATTTTCTGACACTTCAAATTGGGGAAACAAGATTTTCAAACGGAGTGTCTGTGAAAACGTTCTTGTTCAAAGCATAGACTGTATAAAAAATAAGTTCAACGTCTCGCCTCTTCCTTGCTCGGCCAAATTGGCCAGTAGTGTCATATAATTAAAAATAATGAAACTCATCCAAAAAAAATAAAAAATATACACGTGACTATGTATCAACATTAATATAACTACCTAAACTGACAGGAACGGTGTGGTTTTAGTGTATTTTATATATATATCCTTCACTAACATGAAGGAGGTGGAGCTTATGACCTGTACTGCAGCTGACACCAGGGGGAGCTGTACTTCAAGCATTTCCGTATCCATCTTTATACTGTCTGTGGTTCAAAGCCACACATCGTCACCAACGTCATGACAGTTATTGAAGTACGGTTTGTCCTAACATCTTTTCACTCTGTTGACTAACACGACTCGCTACTGTTATTAAGGCATGATGGAAAAGAGATTCACTGCCATTCATTTCTCTCCACGCTGTGAAGGACACAGAGCTGTGGACGAGCTGACAATTTGGCACAGGAGTGCTGCAGAGTGATAATTTCCAAATCTCTTTGTATGTTACACAACACTTCTTACAGTGAGAGGAGCTGAATGTCCACAGTACTCCATGGAAACATACAGGCAGTGCGAGCAAATGTCAGATGTCTTAGTTAGCGATGACGGCCACCGAAATATCCCGTCCTGCGTCTGTCAGGCAGCTGTGCTGACATTTGAACAACCCTTCCTTTCTTTTGAAATTTACAAAACTTGACAGTTAATATTTGTGTATCTCAACCAAAATGTGACCACTTTGTGGTCTGAACAAAGCCTATAAATCACTAGAAGTTCTTACCGAGGCAGCGCCGTGAGGACGGTTTTTGTTTTTAAGGCCTGACGATTTCACAAACTGGACCAATTAGACGAACATTTAGTTTTCATGTTACTGTGAAGTTCTAACGCTTTGATCCATCACACATCATTGCTCACAGCATAATAATATCATCGGTTATTATCGTGATTTAGCCTGTTGTATGCCACGAGTGGTTGCTATGGCATTACAGTGTATTATAGACAATGTCAGGGTCAGGTTTTAACTGTCTTCACAATTCAACTCAACTCCCTTTATTGCTATTCTCCGTGCACATAAGAAGAAGAAAAAAAAAGACTTCATTTAACGGTAATTATGAAAAACTTTGCTAAGGACAAAAGAATAACGCTTTCGACAGAGCTTATTTTTATTTCTAGAGCGCTGGCATGATTAGAAGAGCAGCTTGTATTATACGTGTTTATTGAATTGCTCATACATATTTAATACTTAAACATATGTTTAACATCTTGTAGGGAACTTTTTTCTTTAATCATCATTGCTGGTTGTGTAATATTTTTGCTCTCTTTTGCAAAAGTTACTTGTTTCCTATAAGCAAAAACAAGGCTGTGTTTTATTTTGAAAAGATGGAACATAGAGCATCCAATAGAGTTTGTGTACAGGAGGTAGAGACAGGTGCATTCAGTCTGGATTTTCCCCTTCCTGACAAATCATGGGGGATTTTCCTATCTCCAGCGTTATCACACAATTTCACATAGAATAGACTAAAATAACTCAAACAGCAGGTGTTAGCACTTAAGATCTAATAGATGTTAGATTATATTTAGAAATGCATTAGTGCTTGTGGCTGCTATCTGTGCATTTTTCAAATACTTACCCCAGTAATAATGCAAAAATGTTTTCCGTGGGATGTGTAGTCTACGCGATATTGTTGTGTGACACTAATTATGTAAGCGCGCGTGCTGCCCTAGATCATGGAGTACCATGTAAGTTTAAAGGAAGCATCCATTACAGCTACATGAGGACACTTGCCATACCCAGCTGAGGGGCCGCAAGTGAGAGTGGCTACAGAAGCCCCTTGAGAAAAAAAAATTGGATTTTTCCTCCACTTTCCCACATAGACAGTGTTTTTGAGTGACAGACTCATTTGCCAGGTTTTGTGGGCGGATGTTTATGCAAATGCCTCTCCTCTGTGGGCTGAAATAGCCATCCAGTGACAGGCCAAAACTAACTGGGTTGAAACGCAGGAGTGTGCAACTGAGAGGCTGAAAGCAGTGCATAATTCACATCAAAATCTCTGGCACCGCACACCAAGGGCTTGATAAAAATTAACCACGTTAAACCAGCCCACACAAAAGTTGGTGCGTGATTATTTATTTATTTTTTTCTGCTTTCTCTAGAAAGAAAACTTCAGCACATTTGACAGTGTTTATCCGCACTAAATGCTCCAAAGGCTCACTTCACAACTGCTAAGGAAAACTGTAATAGACTCAAGTGAATGTTTTCTTTGAAGGATGAACAGTGTTGCTGCTCGGGCCCATTTTTGCATTCTAAATTAATTTGTCATGTGAGAATTGCTGTTGTCCAAATTTGTTTTTACAACGAGCTGAATTGCCCCTCTCTGCTGTAAAGCGGAGATACCCAACCTTCATTTCACACCGAGTTCTTGTTGGATATAATGAAATCAAGTTCACAGTGTTCCCTCTCCTCTTGAGAACGAGCCTGCAGCAATAATATTTTCTTTTGTTATGGCAGGAAATCAGAAATCATTGCGCTGAATTATGCATATGATGGCAATAGACAAATCTAATTTGTATAATAAGATGAGACAGCCGTCTTCATCTGTGCAGATTCATTGCCTGTTATGTTTGCATTCACACAGAAAGCTTTTTGAAGTCAAAGGAAACAAGATCACAGCAGTGGCTATTCCTTTGATTTGCAAGGTCCACTCACCATTAACTCATAAATTGCAAAATAGACAACACGTGCGCCGTGATGTGGAAGAAAGACATTCGGTTACAAATGGAAATTTTTCCGTGATGAGCATGCATCGTTGCGGTGGTGCTGAAGCATTGCAGTTGCATGCTTTTTGCAGCCTTTTGGCAAAGAACAGCAGGAGGCTCCAGCCATGCGCACGCTACAGCACTGTGCTATGCTACGAGATGTAGAAAATGCAGAAGAAAAACAAAAAAAAAAAGGTCAAGAAAACAGTCTTTTTGCAGTGAAATAACCTCAACCTCAATTGCTCCCGCTCCCCAAAAAGACAAGAGCTTACGTCATCTGGAAATGTTTCACTTTTTAAAGTGTTTGAAATCATGCAAATTCATCGAAGCCCGGTAAATTAAACAGCTTAAGTACTGACAGGATAAAGATCTGCTACTTTTTACTTCTTTGTGTTTTACCTCTCTGAATTTGTAATGCTAACAGTGCATCAAACCAGCCAGTTAAACACGCTCACTGTCTACGACGCAGCGGCGGTTCAGATTTGTCACTTTGTGTTATTTTTATTTAATAGCCAAAGCCGAAAGAGTTGAATGGGAGCCTGAATGCTAAACAGGCGGATCTGTGGCGTTTCAAGAAGAATTTATGAGCAGTTGTGGGAGCTGTTGTGCGGTGCGGAAATACAAGCACACAAATCTACCACTGTTTGCAATTTATACGGAAAAAAATAAAACATGCATACAGGTCGCACACACATTAATAAATCACACGTGCATGTTCCCCTCGTTGCTTAAGCAGGATTTTACCAGCGGGGATGAGAGGTGTGGCTGCCTCGCATCAAAGAATTAGATACAACTGTTCATAATCCATTACTCTGATTACAATCCCTGCTGTAATATGACATTATTATAGCCAACAACTGTTACTCACAAATTTTATTACAATTGTATTTAGTGTAGGCAGTAAATTTTAAAAAAGGAGGATCTGTCACCTCTGTTCTATGACACTGCAAAAGAGCTGGAGATGGAGTCTGGCTTGATACACTAATTTAAGATGTTTGAACTTGCCTGTGCAATTTCAAGGTACTTTGCTTTAATATGTAATTTTCAGAAGTGCTTACGCTTCATGTTATATTCCGAGACAAATATGGTCAGTAGTTACTTTTCTGATTGATATTTTACAAGATATATAATGAGCATATAAAATGAAATGCACTTCCAGAGATTAAAATATCTTATAATATAGGAAATAGTCAAAATTAACCAACTAAACTAGTAAGATGCTCCTTTAAGGCAACAGTACGCTAAACTAATAATATCATGCATAATTATGACACTAGCTGACTTATTACCTAAAATATCGCGACTGTACATTCAGCCAAGCATGCGAACGTGTCCGATTCAGATGATATTTGCAAAAAGACATCACCTTTTTCCACATGAGTGGGTTTTTAACATTAAATGTATCCATTATCGCTCCCGGTATGTAGTCACAATCCTCCCTCACGATGCTTTCCGCATAGTCAGAAACCCATAAATCATGTCCTCGGTTTTTAAATTGTATTTCAGGTTTTCTCCCAGACTCCCTGCATTTCACTGCATCCTGTCTGCAGCTCGGTTGTGACAACACGGGGCTTTAATTTACTCTGAGGCAGTTTGGAGAGCACAGTCTGGGTGTATAGTGGAGGGTTATCACTCCGACTTCCAATTGTCATGCTGCTGAAATAGAGCCTCAAGACTGAGCTCGGCAACCCATGTCAAATGAACAACCCTATTCACAGCTGATCTGCATCCTCCCCACTGCCTGGTTATCAGTGTTGGAATCACAGCTTGGGCTGCAGTGCGTGGAAATGAGAAGTAGCTCTACTTAGAAATTAAGTGAATGCCAAAATATTTGGGATTGCTGATTAACGCCAATTTACTGCGTTGCAAGCGTATAAATGTATTACTTTCGGGAATTGAGCCCTGTGAAATAGCAAATGGTGGAAAAAAAATAAATAAATATGTAAAAATAAGTCGGAGAAGATTTTTAATAATGCAAATGTCAGTGCTGTGTGGTTTTATATTCTGTATATATTTACAAGTCTTATCTTTGCAATATCAAGCCTGGAGTGGTAGAGCCTCGTGCTTGCTTTCATACTTCATCATGACTTTGGAATGGCTGGAAAATTGCCACTTTTGCGTTTCCAAAGAGCCCATTTGCATCCACGCGTGAAAATGCGAGTGGCTTAAGAAGACATTTAAACTGCTTTTTGTGGTTCTGTACACGGTGTTAAATGAAACACTCAGGAATAAACCAGGCCTTTTCAAAAAGGCTCGGGCTACCCCAGACTCCATTATCTTTTCTCCAAGAATCTTGTGGAAGTCCTTTTTCGGTGTAAGGCTTGACCTCATTTCAGCAGTTTTCCATATACTTTTGACAAGACTGACAGGGACTGACCCAAAGCCGTAGAACTGATTAGAGCATAAAACGCAATCATTACACACTCGGAGTCATCTCTCTTTCTTTTCTTTTTTGAGTAGCTGAAATTTAATATCTTGTACTATTAATGGATAAAGAAGATGACCAGTCCTTTGACACTCATCCTTCAGTATCCTACGGTCTAGCGAGGTCTTTGAGCTGAACTTTCTTCACTGATTCCATCCCAACACAGGAAGATGAATAAATAATGACAACGGTAAAGGCAGCTACATAATCAAGAAGGAAATAATGTATCAATAATGTGAAGAGTTGAACAGTAGAACCGTTAACAGTCAAAAGATCTAGTAACTGAGCCCCCAATTTCTTGGGGGATTTGGATATGTAATATTCAGAATATTTACTATAACTAAAGAGAAATAATGCATGTCAAAGACAAAACAGATTGTGCACTGTTGATCTGAGCTCTCTCCTTCACTGAATTGGAACTAAAATGGCCTCCAAGTGTACCGAACAATGGGGGTGAGCATAATGCAGTGTGACTACTGAGTGACTTGACTGAGATCCAAAGTGAATAAAAGGCCTCACTATGTGAGGCAGCGAGCCTGAGCTGCTGCAGTGCTCAGGACTTTGGCGGGTGACAGTGCATTATAACGCTTCACACACATTACATTTGCCAATAAATCCCATTGCCATTTACCACATGCCACGCGGCTGCGTCGTCAGAAACTGTGATAATCAAATGAGCGTCAGCATAAAGTCATATTATCTCTCTCTGAGACCTGAACTCTCTCTCCCTCTTTCGGTTTCGCAGGGCTCGACATAAATTGCATCTTTTAAAGAAAAGCTAAATGAAGAATTGATATAGATGCGTACATATTTCATGTTGCATGTTAAGCGCAGAAATCAGCGTTCGCAGTTGTCTCTGAAGTGGAAAACACAGGATCAAATATGTGATGCCGAAGTCATTTCTAACCTACTTTCTGTACCAACAATGGATTTGGAGACCCATTTGTGGACTCATTAAATATTAATCTGAGCATTTCACAAGTTCCAGTTCGTGAGTCACATTATTGGGTTTTAGTCTTTATCTCCCGAAAGCATCTTTCTCCCACCGTCACACTTAACCCCTTTTGTCACTCTTACATTTAATTCATTCACCCCTTTACAATAGGAAATGGAGAAGAGGTGGGTACAGTAGCGTGACCTAAAATATCTGACAGAATTAAAGCATTTTTCTTGTTTTTCAGCGACAATAATTTATGGAAAAAATAAGTAACTGCCACGATTCCTGTCACGTTTTTCATGGAACAGCGAGAATCTTGGCATGGATTTCACTGTATCGAGGCTTTGCTAACAGCGAATGCCTTGGCGGACATGCAACAAAGCACATTCTTCTCATAACAATGACACTCCTTGACCCTAATCCTTTGAAACATTCAACCAAATCTTTCCTTAGCAACAAAAAAGCACAATGAACTCCCCCTCCACGGGAACTGACAAAGAAAATGACAGTATGATGCTGTATTTCACCTGGAGCCAAGTGAAATTTGTGGATGATTTCAGAAGTGCAACATGAATTTGAGGATTTGAAGCTCGCATGAATGCATCTGCTGAGGATGCGAAAAGGACGTAGACTTCTAAGGATGGAGGATCTCTAAGGAAAAAAGCTAACGAGCTTTTACTTAAAGCTGTTTTTGATTTTGCCACAAATTCGGTCTTCACCTAGCTGAACTGACAGCAGAATAAAAAAAGCGTGAATAAAAAAATCACCCAGGACTCGACAACTAGATGGTAAAAAGTGAAGGCATCTCATTCACTTAAGAGTCGTCAGCTTACTTGATTTTGATTGTGTGGGACGTTGGAGGAAACCTACACTAACATGGAATAACCAGGGTGAAAAGGAATTAAATCTTGTTGTGAGTACCACTGCGCCACTGTGCCGCCTCCTCCCTTTTACAACTTTTATTCATGAAACGGGAGAATGTGATAAAAATAAAACTGCATAAATGAGTCATCCGTGTAGTACATCTGGACTTCGACGTGTCACTGTGGCTTTTCAAAATGCCACAATATCAAAGAGCGCAGTCCGTCTTTTGTGTGAATAATCACTTTAAATAGTTAAGCGCTTTAACCTTTAAAATGTTGTTATCCTCAGCCTGCGTGGAACACTGGTGGGGTATTTCGGTGGCACGGCTGGAGTACACAACCTACAGCCCTGCTTTTCTTTGATGTGCTGTGAAGCCATCCTCTACCAGGAACTGGGAAGATCAAAGACGCGCGATTTTATCAAATGAAACTCTTGTCGGCCATTTGTAATGCTTTATTCTTCATCAGGAACACCCACTCTGTCGCCGCGATGCCACAGGAGACACAGTGCTCTTTTAAACCCAGTGGTGATCTCCCCGTTATCCAGATGAAAACGGATTTATTCAAACCTCCCATCAACCGACACTATAAATAGAAGCTCGTGGAAAATCTTCTGAGAGGGGGGAAAAAAAATAAGCTGTGCTCTTAAGCTGTTATTAACATGCGGATAGAAAAATGCCAAATGTTATTTGGGTGCAGCAGACATTTTTTTTTTTTTTTTTTTTTTTTTTCTGTGAAAATAAGCATCATGCTTCCTGGTAGAGTTTGCGACGTGGTCATGAGATTCGTAAATGATAGATTTATGTCATAAAATACGCACGCGCAGCTGAGTCATGCATTCTGCTATTACTGCACATGCCTCTTGACTGCAGGCTGAACTGTTACGGTAATTCGCATCAGATACTGTATGCATTATCGCTTAAGGGCTCTAGCGGAAGGGTAGGCGAACTGTTCTCAAAGCGCGTTCCTCATCCAACTAGATGGAGGTTAGCCGATTAATAAAACATGTGGAAAATGGCACCTCTGGTATTACAAAAATAACGGCAAAAACTGCAGGAGTCAACTGAACAGCTGATCGACTCCAATCAATATTCATCTGTTCTTCTTGATTAGAAAACTGCCACTTTCTATCCAGGGTGCTATTATCATAACTGTTATTTTGGTAAGTGCCACAAGGGAGCCAGTGCCATAACGTTCCTGCTATCATTATTTTTTTACCCCCCCACCTCCACCAAATCTGAGCGTTGACTCATTATTTTTGGTTCGGCGTGCTGTGATGAACACCCCTCTTTTTTTTTTCTCTCTCTTTGGGTCGTGGTAAACGCACCCCCGCTCTGAAGTACGTGCCGTATTCCTCCGGGGATTTTTCTCTGCTATCTGTCAAAATGCAAGCAGCTTTGTGTCAAGAAGGGCTTTCTTTGTAATTCATAAAAAAAAGCTACAGTAGTGTGTTAACTACAAAAAATAAAAATAAAATAAAAAGATATAAAAAAAAAAAAGACCCACCCCCTCCCCTGCGCCGTCAAGTTACAACCCTTATTGTGGCAGTTTACTGTTGAACGTTCATTCAGGTGTCTACCTGTGGATGTTTGTGGACAAATGTATGTTTTATGTGTGCTAATCAATAAAATAATGTTTGCATTACTGCTGCAAACAAGTCAGGGCTTCCATTATAATTGCTCAGTTCCAACATAGTGTGAAAACACGTTGCATTGCTCTATGGCAACACTGGAAACACTTGGAAACATCCCTAAAGAACAGCTCTTAAAATAAGAATATTCTTTCATCAAATGATCTAAATGTGTTTAGTTCATGCTGTTTTGCAGAATTTTAAAAGAACGCCAAACTCCTAAATCCACAAATTGTGAATGTTGCATTGCTTGAGCCATGTGATCCGATCAGGCACTGCTGCATCCATGATCCCAATCGTTCCATGTGACATAGATGCCAATAAAGAAATGGCAGATGTGTCCATATTGACCGTTGTCGGTCTCTGTATGGATGACATTGACATAAATGTATAAACACACACAAGGATATTATTTTGGGATTTACAGCCATTTTAAGTCGGAGCTGGTGTGTACAAAAACAGCCATTTTAAATTCACAGCAATGCATTTTGAATCCAGTGCCACCCGAATGAAAGACCCCCTCCCCTCGTCCCTTTTAGGTTGTTTGGTTTGTGCTGGTGTGGTCTTTGCTGCACCCAACTCCTCTGGCAGCTTTTGTTCTGAGCCAGCTACAGTCCATACTACGTCTATGTGTGCTCTTTGTTTCATGGGCCATCACACTTCAAACATGCAATTAGGGCAAAGATAGGAGTGACTGACGTGCACATTTTAATTGATTACTATCATGTCTATGCAGACGGTAGTCCATTAAGCTCTATTTTAGCATCAAGGAGGAAGATGACGTGATACTCACCTTCTTTAGGAGGCCGTTTCACTTCCGCGCTCAGATTGCAGACCTGCCCAGCTTGTAGTTGGGGTGACAAGCAACCCTCCGTTTGTGGATTTAAAGGTAAGACCACATTGTTGAGCATGAGCATGCTCTCTGATTCTCCATCGCCTAAATGCTGAGGACATGTGCATTTCGTGTACACGATCCCACACGTCTCCACCGTCCCTTTCTCTAATTTCAGGCAGTTTTCCAGCCACGTACAAAGCACCTGGCACCCGAACTGGCTGGGGCTCGCCTTGTTCAACACCAAAAACTCCACAATAGACTTCTCCTCCTCATCCAGCTTCTGTGGCGTCAATCCATTGTAATCGTAAGGGAAAACTCTCCGTAGCTGAACGAAATTCTTGTCATACAGCAAAAATATGTAAATATTCTTCGAGTCGCACAGGTACACTATAGACTCGTTGACTTTCAGCAACTCGTTGATCTTTTCGTGTGAGTAGTGATCGAACTGATAAGCAAGCAAAGAATATTCAGAGCAGCTCAAGTCTCGCTTGTATAGCTTCAGGTAGATGCTGTATTTGGTAGGGTCTGGGTTCTCCAGCGTCCATGTACAGTTTGTATAGTTCTTGGGAAACATCTCAGTCACCGAATATGATCCATAAATGACCCCCTTGACCAGAGTGGAACACCAGTAATCTTGGGCACCAGTTAATCCAAACATAACCAGAAGATAGGTGGAAAATATATAAATCAACAGGTTTCGAACAGCCTTCATCCTATGTCATTTGGCCTGCAAGGGGGAGACGAAGAGAATTACACAAAGGGATGTTAAACCAAAACACACTGGACACATGATAGATGATCTTTGTGAAGTCTGATTGAAGTGCCTCACACGGTTCTTATTACGTCCCGCCATGCGGAGGGGAAGAAAAGACACATTAACCTTAGCAACGTGCCTTTTGTGTCCCCATCCTGCCTCCTCCATCACTATACTTTGTGCAAACATTGCCACCTTGTGGTTGCTCCTGCCACCGTTTATTTATTTATTTATTTTTTACTGAGGGAGGTGGGTGCAATAATGTGAGTCATTTAGACATTATTAATTGGGTCGTATTTGGTATGGCACAATCCCTGGAGATATTCAAATGTAGCTATTTAGAATATCTGACATCAAAAGACAAACTGTGAAAGGCGCAGCCCCTCGCCAGTTGTGGGATGCAACTGCTCATTTTACGCAGTAACCAGGAGCTTTTCAAACAAGCTGTGTTCTCCGTGATTCGGACTGCTTCCTCGCAGGATAGTTAATTAATATGAGGAAGACAAATTCACAGACGAAATGTATGTATTTCTGCGTCCGCCTGGGTGTCTCTGGCTTCTATCCTTCTGCGCGCTTTGGGTCCGCCACACAGGCTGCATGACTCCGAAATTCGGGATTGACATATTTTGACAATGCAATTGGATAAAGAGCCATTGTGTGTGTTCGAGTGTGTGTTTTCCACGCACGCGTGCGCGCGCACAACTGTGTGTGCATGCATGTGAGTGTGCGTGCGTGTGTGTGTGAGAGAGAGGGGGGGAGAGGGAGATGGAAAGAGGGAGAAGGCAATGCGATGTCCTGATTGCTTTAATCCTACAGGCAATGCAGCTGTGAGCAGTGTCACAGAAGAACGTGCATGTGTGTGCGCGCGTCTCGAACACTGTGCGCATGTATGTGTGCGTCTGTGTAGGCGTTCAAATCCAAAGTAGGCTATAGACACCAGTTCCCACAGATGAATGTGCCTCCAACTTATTTCCCTTTGAATGATAAAAGCTGGCCGTCACGCTACATTAGAATAAAATATGCGTTATATAAGGATTTGTGGAAGCAGTGTGGAGTTAGACCAGCTTTTTTTTTTTTTTTTTTTTGGATGCGATAAATCCAAATGATTCCACATCCTTCCGCAAGATTTGTGGCCAAGGCTACGCGTAAAAAAAAAATCAGTATTCAAGAGAGGACAAAATCGGTCGTCAAGAGACGCTGATTTTAATGACGGGCTTCCAAGAGCAATTTCGTCTCGAGAGGAAATCAGAATATAGAGACACGGGCTACATCTCATGCGGTGTCAGTCCGACGTACGGCACTTTAAAGTGGTTTTTGCCTCTTAAGAGAGAGATCAGCTCTTAAAAATCATCCGTTAAGCACCCTGGACTAATGCGAGCGGATGAAAGCTCCAAAGCCATCGTGTTGAATAGACAGGGCAAATATTTAACAGGGGGGAGGCTAAACTTTAACCACGAGATGACATATGAAAATTGGGGTTTCAGTGGGCTTCGGGAGCTTCATACAATAATCATAATGTAATAATAATGATAATAATATCTTACCTTACACTGCGGAAGCTATGGCTATTTTTCCAGCATACTTGACCACATCCTTTATAAATAAATTCTGCAGCCCTCCAGTGAATCGATACTCCCCATTCCCGACAATAGAAGTCCGGCGCAACAAGATGGTTCAATGGATGAAAATAAAATGCGTTACACTCCGGTCTGCCCGCTCATATCCCCCCGTCTCCTTCTTCCTCTTCTGGGTTTTTCCCATCAAAACGGAGCGCAACAACACACGACAGCCACCGAGAAAGAGAGAGGAGAGAGAGAGAGAGGAGGGAGAGAAAGACCGAGAGAGGGGAAGAAATTCTTGGAGTGATGAGAAGAAAAGAGCGATTCTTACAGTATTACCATAAATTAATTCGGCCGACTCCACGTCTCTATTTCCAACTGATACGGTTTCTCCGGTAAGTCGCGCGCCCCCCTTCTGGGGGAAAAAAAAGGGGGGAAGAGAGGAAAAGAAAGAGATCCGTAGTGGGTGGATGTGAGATGTTGGGGGGCTAGTGAGTTACAACACAGAGAGAAATAGACGCGCTTTGCTTGGTGCTTGCAGAGCTCCAGGAGCAGGCTGCAATATCACGTCACACTCAGCCGCTAAGATAAAGCACGTACGTACGCTTCTTACTGCCGCTGCGTCTGGCACCACCACTTTCTTCCCTTCCCTCCTCCTCCTTCTCCTCCTCCTCCTCCTCCTGCTGCTTTTCTTTTTTTTTTCTTTTTTCATACAGCCTCCCCTTAATTCGAGTCAAAAGGGTTTCCCCCCTGAACTGGACCCTCTCAGTTGTGCTCTGACAACGCAGCGCTTTGCAGCGTTCTCCAAGCAGGGATATTTCATGGACTTTAACTACTATTATTGTCATGACTTTGTTTTTGAGGGAAGTGCATGAGCGCGTTATATCAATGGGACCTGAAAGCTGGCTGGGGTGTTTGGTTATTTTCCCCTCCTCTCCTGATGGGTGACAGTCGCTGTTTTGGTTTTTATTCTCTGGTGTGGTGCGCGCTGCGCGTCCTCCCGCTCGCCGCCTTCACGTTGCTGGAACATCAAACGCTTATTGGCAACTTGTGCTGTCTTTGGATAGTTGTTCCCGGTTGATTTTCGCTCAGTCGCCTCTTGCTGCGTTATCAGGGGAATATGTATGCCTGTAGCCAATGAGCTCCTTCACAAAGTTACTCTTTAAGGCAGCCTTAATGCGTTTTTCTTCCTTCTCTCAACTCCTTTGGCCTGACATTCTGGGAGGCATTCATTCAACAATCAACAGTCAATTAACTCCAATGTAAGCTCCAGGCTTCAGCAGTTGGTCATTGGCAATGCTGCACCAATAGCTCTGCAATAGCCTTCATTGCCTACAGGCTGAATCCATGGAAACAATGGAACAGTAATGGACATGGGTACGACTTTCACAGTCATCTGATTCGCCTGATCACCACATTGCCTTTCCATTCAAGATGAAGGAATGATTTTGTTCACATAGGTGGGTCTTTTTCATCGGGCACAAATAAACTGAATGAGACAATTTGCATATTCTGAATGATTTGCATATTTAAAAAGGTTTACATTAAATTGGTTAGTCCAGAAATTTCCAATTGTTCCCCATAATTGTACTTTTTTCTTTCTCGTGGTTGGGTCAACCGCTCTAATTATTTGTCTGTGAACAGTTAGCCCTCATTAGCCTGGCCGTCTCTTTCAGGCCCCGACTGAATGCGATCCATCTGAGCAGATGCTGCATGAAGAGCCGATTTGTTTATTTATTTCCAGGACGTTTCGGTCTAAAGTGTTTGTGAGCCAGCCTTTCCAAAGAATGCACCAATACGACACAGAGAGCATCAGCCGCAGCATTGTGAGACTCTGAAAGACCTTGTTTATACCCCCAACATCCTGCACCACGCTGCGTTTACAACATTGTTAATCTGTTGCCAAACTTATCAAGGAGATTGGAGGCGTTCGGCGCAGTGGGTTTCCATGGCTTGCGACTGGAAGCTTTCTAATTCCAGTCTTCCCCAGGCAGCCGGTGACCTCGAGCCAGCCCACTTTCCACGGCCATGATGAAGATTTTGGCGTTTTGGGAGCTTTGGGCTCAGTAAGCGAAGAGGTGGAAGAAAATCATGCAAAGTCTTATTGAACAATGAAAACACAATAACTATCTCTCCACTGACTCACAGGGAGGCCAATTGTCAAGCTTCAGGAATGCTGCCATCACTCTCCTCTGCAAGGACATTTTCCAGTGTCCAAATGGCACCCTACACGTTCGGTCATTCTGCGAGCGGGAGAAAAGATTAAATTCACGAGGGCATGTGGTTCTATGTAGCCAAGGCTGAGTAAGAAATAATGGCATGATAGGAGATCAGATTGGACCAGTGTGCCTTATTGTGCAATTGCAGTGACAATGTGATTCCTTGATATTTCTCACAGAGGTTTGGATGTTAAAAATGAGCAAATAAACAACATGAATAACATGATGTGATTTGAGTTGTGAGAGTAATTTGCAGGCAAATGGGTGTCAGATGACTTTGTAAACAGCACAGTGAATAGCTGGTACAGGAAATACAGTATGCATTTCTAAACATATAAAGAGTCCTGTAGGTTTTCCAGAATTCCTTGATATTGCATTCAGCTGGAGTGCAATAGTGGCACGTACTGCATATCAGTTTATCCCCCGCTAGAATCTTGAAAACATTTGTGATATTTCTCATCTAATAGCAGTTGCAGAATCCGTCATATTATTCTGTCAACTCGAGAATCTGTTTGAGCGCGTGGATTTTGAATTATTCATGACCTCGCATAAAGAATAGCCCTATTATCACCTGCTCCTGTTTGTGTGACTGAGCCTGCACTCACCCATGTGCGTTCCACTGCCGGCTACAGTACGTCTGTCTGATATAATGGCCGTTTTACAGCATGCATGTCTATTACAAAACCAGATGCGATGCACATCAGTCTTTTGATCATGTGACAAACATCTGTTTATTGATGTGAAGCAGCCATTATGTACCATTATGATCAAAGTGATTTAAGGGGTTGTGAGCCGGATTGCTCTCATTGAAAGATTTCCTTTTGTACAGGCGCTAACTCCAGCACATGTAAGGGCAAATTCTCCAGACTCCAGTAAAATATATTCAGACTCTCAGGTCAATTCAGTTAGCACCACGTAGTCCATATGTTACATCTGTCTGAGCGCAGTGATAATGGGCTCCTCCCTGTAGGAATCTCAGCTGGATGACTTATTGGTAAACCCCAAATGAGCTTGTCTGAAAGAAGTTTTTCTTGAAGTGCTGAATTCTCTCGTGTAGCTTCCTGTGTCGTCGTGGAATTAGTTGTAACACCATTTGTCATCACAGAAGTTATATATCTCCTTCGTGGTCGAATTGTGGACTGTTTTTCTTGCCTTTGCCATGCAATATCCAGTGATAGTTAGGTGTAGTGATTCTTTGATGTCCTTCTGGGTTTTTTTTTTTGTTTTGTTTTTTGGTTTGACTTGCAACGCACTTTATGCTTCTGCATATTTGACACCATAGCTACAGCTCCATAGCGGCTCCCCAGCAACGTAGCTACACGAGGTGGCAATGCAGACTGCAGGAGCTGTGATTGTTAGCAGCGTATGTCCACGTTAGTATTTCCGTCTGCTTCTCTATCTCTGCGATTCTCTCGCTGATTGTTTGGGATCAATAAAGATGGAGCACGATGGATTGTCATGAAATATTGCCCTTCTGTGGTCTCCACAGGATGAATTCTGCTAACTCCTGATCCTCTGACTTTTCTTGTCACTATAAGGCTGACATTGCCATGGGACACTTACACATAGTCCTCAGAGGATGGCTCCTAATTCCTTAAGTGATCCCCATGATGTTTTAACTTATGACACCAAATCGTACAGATTATACTGATACAGAGAGTAATCTGCACATTAATGTGACTTAAACTATGGACCTTGACTTAGTCAATTGGCCGACTTTTAAAACTGTTGACATTCTTAGTTGTTCTTACAATCCTAAAAGCAGCTGGAATGGATTTAGACCAGGGCTGTCAAAACTTTTTTCTCTAAGGGCCATGTGTGAAAATGCCATGTGAAAATATACAAAGGGGTGGACCTACACCAGAGCTCTCAAAAAAGCTGCTCAGACTGCTTCTACTGCAGACTGCTAACATGGTTGAATCATGCTTGCCGACTTTATTGAGATCCTCTTTTATGAATTTACTATCTGAGAGAAGTTTCCCAGTGTAATCCCATGTCAACAGTAGCTGCCATTATCTTAACCCTCATTCGTTCGTTTCATCTTGGCACCACCATAGGTCTGATGTTTGGTTTCATAGTGTCATCGTATATTATACTCTTTCATCACAGCAACAGTTGTGTTTCATATCAAATAGACAAACATCCCTGCATTTTCCCCCTTTGCATTTCTTTGGCATTGCCATTTGTGCAAATTGTGGCAAATGTTTTCTTTAATCAGTTTTGTTTTCTGGAGATGCTGCAGCGCTCAAGATGCTACCACAACCTACTGCTAAAACTAAATAGAACAGTACAGTCCAGTTCAAGTTATATGCGTCGGCCATATTTCATTATATGAACAGAATTTGCTGTAGGCCAATTAAAAATGGACCATGGACACCACTGGTATAGCCTCAACATACAGTAACAGTGACAACATACATGACTTTTCAATCAATCATGTGATACAAAATGTTACTTACAGAGTTTGGTAGGTTTTATTGTTCAGATTGTTTAAAAAATCAACAACAAAAACTTAAAAAAAAAAAAAAACAACAACAACTGAACTATCAAAATTGCAGTATGATACAAAATAGAGTCATCAGCTTGTCAGGATGATTTTCTGGTCCTTGAAAGTACAAAAAGAAAATATCAAATTCATCCAATCTTGAGGAAATGTCAAGATGAAGGGTGTTTTCACCTGCTGGTAATGGAATTTCTGAATTATCCAGATGGTTTCCAGGTCTATTTCAGGATGTTTGATATACTACTAGCTATACTGGAACAAGATATCAAAAAGACGACTGCCAATTACTGCAAGCCAATTGATCCTAAAAAGCTGTACACAGTTTGTTAGAAGCCATTATGATGCGGATGCATGTAGGGTGCCTCTGGGTAATCTAAAAGGCTTCTGATGAATGTGAAAAAAAAAAAAAAAAATCTCAGAATATTGAACGCGTTTGGAAAACTTTAAAGATGGACCAAAGTTTCCGTCAGTCTTGCTTGTAAATCTGCTTGATGTATATTATTATTGTATCTGTGAACAATAGCTGTGTAAAAGGGGTTCTTTGTTGCTTCACGTACAAAAAAACAATGATCTCACAGGAGGAACTCCCAGATCTCAAACTATTTGGAGCAACATGATTAAATAAAGAAGCAGCCAACCCTCGGATTTAAAAGCATAATCACTTTCACGGACAGCTCAGTGCCAAAGAAACTTGTGAACATATCAAGACATACCATGAGACTCCAATGCGCACACTCATTTTAGACCGCTTGCATTAGGGATTCATGCTCCCAGTTATGTTCTGCATGCGTCATGTGTACTGGATGTCACCATCAGCGTGTACAGGCTTGCGTCTTATGGTTCAATGCAATCATTACACTAACGATGTACCACTCTATTAACAAATTAAAGCGTGAGTGCTTTCCTTGCATCCCTTCAAGGGCTGTTTTCCCATTTTTCTTCATATTTAATTAAAAACTGTTGCAGAAATTGCAGAGTGCTGTAGTCTAGATGAGGTTAAGTGCTAAGGGCAGTTCTTGCACTTCTTCTTGTATGGCAATCATAAACACTTCAAGTGGGCGCAAAGGGAAATGTATGTTAACTGTATGAGATAATCAATGCCTGTCAAAAAGATGCATAGTTGAGGCTCTTTGAAGATATACTGCGCTCGGGATCGATGTATCAAAACGACTTCCCACGTGCGGAATATGAGCCTTTTGACTCCCGAGGTCCCACGGTCCTCGCTAGTCGATACGGTGCATTATTAACCACGGCAATTAAAATCTGGATGTAATGAAAAGAAATCTATCATTCACGCAAATGCAGTGATGAGGGAAGACAATAACAATGATGAGGGAAGATAATTTGCCGTACCAGCGTAGGCACCAATGTAAATAAAGCCTCACACGTTTGCGTTTATTGCCGTACGTGTGAAAAGACAGTCTTCAAGCGTTTCCAAATGAAATGGGTCCGCGGAGACGTCTTTCAAACGCGGATAACTTATTCACATGTCATTTAGTTATAAATCAAGGTTTCAGAGGTCCACTTTTATCAAAATTTTATCACGAATGCAACATTTATCATCCCCAGAATAATAAATTTTAAGTGTACTTTTTAATTTTAAAAGTGGAAATGTATTTCAAGTGTTTTTTACAGACTGTCCACTGTCTTATCTGTGGTGGCACATTCTTCCAACTCAGAATAACCTTGCTTGATTAATGAGGTGAACTCTGTGGTGCACTGACAGAGTGTACTATGATACCCTTCTCTGAAACTTTAGGCCAAGGTCTAACTCGCACAGTGCCTCCAGTCTAAATGTAACTGTGCTTCTGACCCTGCAGCATCTTCACAGCAATCTGGGAAATCAAAAAGTCACTTAGTCAACAGTGTAAAAATGCTTTATAGGGGGGATATGATCTCATCTTTTAGCAGCACTGACTGTGCTCCTTTTAACCCTTCCCACCGCTTGTTGTCAAGCAAAAGACATAAATGTGTTAATGAACTTGAATAAAATGCTTGACAACTCTGATGAATCTATTCGAAGGCACTGGCAAGCCGAGAGATAAACACACAGTACTTATCAGAATAAGGGTTTATTTGGTGGTGGCTGGCTTTTCAGAAGTAGAACTAGCTGTGTGTTGTCTGATTAATGTTGACAGTCACAAACACTGTGTTTCTCCATAACACTCTGCCAACAACAAGTAAAGATGATGAGGCTTAAAATGAGTCTGGGCGCTCCAACAGTGTGGATGTTGTTTTTAATTAATCTTTCTAAAATAACTTTAAAGACACTTGCGCAAGTGGAAATGGCCTAAACCGTAGTTATGCTCTTGTCACTCATGCCGGGGCACAGAGAATAATAATATTATACACTTTAAAAGTGACAAATGTCAAATGGAGTGTAATGTTAACCAAATTAGTGGAAATATGTTGCCTGGCATGGCTAGATCTCTCTTCTTATTGGGATACGAGTCTGGTAAGATGCCAATTTGGCTCTAGAATATTAGGACTAGGACATCTACTAAAGGCCAGCGTCTGAACGTGGTGCCATTTTTTATTTTTTTTTTGCAGTTGGCAGTAAATACTTACCTAAAATTGATGTAAACAAATCTTCCCCACCCATTTTATTCTTATACTTAAACTAAAAGCTCTTTTCATGTGTCAGACGGATCCACGAGGAAGGAAGATACACAAATACGGTCACACTTTTGTGGTTCTTCACAGAAACGGGGAAACTGATGTTGCTTGCTGCAGGGGTTTGACCACTGATGCCATTTCAAGGTGGACAAACCCACAGGAATCCTGTTTTTTTAATGCCATCTTGTCTGCACCTACTGTAGTCAGACAGTTTGCAACCCGACACAGAAACCACCTGCCACACTTGCCATGAATGAATGGAGAAATTAGTTATAGAGAGCCACATCGTGCCGTGCAGGACTATGGGGATTTCCTTGCTTTTGGAGCTAGTCTCAAGTGGCTATTTGAGGAACTGCAATTTTTGGCACTTCTACATTGGCTTTTTTTTTTTTTTTTTTTTTTTAAAAGCTCTGGCGATTTCCTGCTTGGGTTTGTCATATTTCTCAAGGAAGCAGGAATGGAAATAATCACAGTCCTACTTCTTAAAAAAGTAAACATACCCCAGCCACCTGCAATTATATAAAATAAGGTGCAAACCAACATTCTACGTTTCTACTTACAGCTAACAGCATCCTGGCAGGTTTTATACTCAGAGGGGGGAAAATGGATGGATTCAGGAACCTGTAATGGTGTCACTGTCTTTAAGTTTTATTCTAGCACAGTCAAGTAGTTGGATTTGGACCATTCGGACCATGTTTATTGTTGGTAAATGTAGGTCATAATATAGATAGATAGATAGATAGATAGATAGATAGATAGATAGATAGATAGATAGATAGATAGATAGATAGATACTTGATTCATCTCTATGAGAAATTCACAATATACATAACTATGAAATTAGGTTTAAAAAGTTCCCATTTTAGCAATTAGAACAATTTGTTGTAATATTACTGGCTGCTATCTCAAGAAGCTTCAATGACCCGTGTGCTTTTTATCAGCATCTTTCTCTAGTTTCCCCTCCCAGGTCTTTTTTTTTGATGTTAAATATGATATTCACCAGTCTGCTCGAAGGGATTTCTCCTGTCCAGATTCCTCCTTTAGGAGAACCGACGCTGCCAGCCACCAAACCCGACCAAATCTCAAAGCCACGAGTGTTACTTGTTTACCAAATGGCTCGGCGTAAATATTAATAAATTCACTTGCATTTCGAGCACATGCGGAAGAAGCCGGGCACAATTTGGAACGACGAAAATGCGGGGAGAAATCAAATGCGGGGAAAAACCTGTTTGTGAGCTTTGCAGCAGATGCTGCCTGGGCAGCCTTATTGGGACGAGAGGCTGCTAAGCTTCAGCAGGCGCATTCTCCACACCCGGAATTCAAGACAAAAAATAAATAAATAAATGAATGAATAAATATCCGTCATGCATGTGTGACCTGAACCATGCCAGGCTGGTGCATGCAGCACCGCTTTACATTCCACTCACACTCCCATTTGCCTTTTCCATAACCGGGTCTAGAACAGAATTTTAAATCACGGTACTTCTCTTCCTCAGCAGTGTTCCTGGGTTTTGTGTTTTATTTTTTTTCCTCATCAGAGACAATGCTGCGCTGCATGAATCCTCAGGGCCTTTATCCGTTTCCTTTGAATGTTGTTCCAACCAGGCCTTAGACTCCCGCAACCCCCTCCTCTCTCTGACTATGTAAATATTCCATGAGGCGCTGCCCCGACACTGTGGATTGACAAGTATTCCTGACTAGAAAACCTTATTTTCAGCAGCGGGTTGGATGACAGGCTTAAACTTACCGTCGCCATACTATACGCTGCACATTTCTTATAAGCATTTGGCTAAACCTTGACAGTTTCTGTTACTTTATATCAGCCTAAAATGTTTTAATCCTAGTTTGCAACTTTTCGTATTATGTATTAACCCATCTCATTCTTATTCTCTTAGTATAATATATAGTCACAGCATATGTCAAGCAACGTGACCCAACTCATGAATCTGCATATTATGAAAAAAAAATAACATCATAATTTCCCCTTTTTAATATACAGTATAGCGTGGTACTACAGGGAATAATGTGAATGACTGATACACTGTATATCAGTGATTCACTCTGTACAGAAAGGCAGCGAAATCATGCTGACAAAGGGCTCTGGAAGTATCCCCCTGAGCAGTCGTGATAGAGAGATGTGTCCTTGTTAATCAAGGGGATCATAGGTCACCTTGGCAATTATCAATTCTGAATGTGCACAATAACAAACTATCTCTCCAACAAATCACCTGCCACATTTTAATTTTCCTGTCTATAATTTATTCTACTCTGCGCAGTGAGGGAGTGATGGGGGTGGGATGGGGGAAAAAAAACAATCTTGGAGATGCTTCGAAAAAAGACATTAATAACGGAGACAAATGTGCGTTGACCCTGTAATTTTGTCATTGGCGTTATAAACTAGTAAATCCATTGTCTTCTCTGGATTGGAAGCTCGCTAGAGTCGGTCATGTGCCACTGGTCCATCCCTGTCACCTTCGTTTTTAACCCCTTCCTCTCTGCTCCACTCGAATGGAGTTCAAATCTTGGGCAGCGTAATGTGGAGTGTGTAGGTGTTATTATTAATGACCCTGCCGTGTATTCACAAACCTTTCATCGCACTCATCTTTTCAATTAGGTTTCTCTGCACACAAATCTTGTCTTTCACAACTCAGGCATTCATGCCACCATTGGCTGCCTGGCGGGACAGGCTCTACGTTAATACTGACGATCCCTAAAGCTGATTTATTTATATATTTTTTTAAAGCGTCTCAAACGCAATTTCCCCATTCTTCCTGTTCAGCCCGTATCTTCTTTGTACTCGTTCTATCTGAAGTGTAGTTATTCCTGTGAAAGGCCTCGCACACAGACTGTTGGCTCTATCTGGCATTTGTAGCTGCGTGGACGACTCGGAGATACAGCTAATTAAAATTTCTATGATAAAATAATTAGCCTCCCTGGCACACAATGGAGAATGGGATTGTTTCGTAATCACTCACATGGGCCGATAAGAAACTTTTCAAGCTTCTCACGATTTGCCGTTGTCAGGACAGCCCCAACTCTGTCACACAGGAATACGCGCTTTTATCATTCACCTGGACGGGTGTCCACCCTCTGTGTAATTGGTTACGCAATTTTAGATCAAAATCTAGACTAAGACATCCACCATGAATAGCATTCTTTGATGAACATAGGTCGGTGTGCAGCCCTTGCATTTGTTGGCCTGCTATCCGGCTTATAGTGTATGTGTTTAAAGTAGGTGAACCCTTACTAAAATTATATACGTACCTGTACGTTTGATACAGATTGATGTTGCTTTCAGTGTAGACAGTTACATTTCATGTTTATGCCTTATTCTTTTGTGTCATTACTCCATTGTGTGCGCATTGAAGCAGCTGGGGTAACTACCGTGAAGGGGATTCCTTCGTCAGCTTGTCTTCGGGCCACTTCTTGGGCGTACAGTATTCCAACGATTGAGCCATTCAGTGCATGGATGTGCTGTGTGAAAAGCGCTTTTCATCGCTGTCATTTTCCATGCTCCAGTTCTGCTGTTTAATGGTCTGATTTGTGATAGCAACAAAAACTAATTCCACATCATCAGCAGGCTCGTATTCTGTATATGTTATATACTGTAAATATAAGAGATTGTTATTGACTTTTTGAAGACAAGTTGATAAAAATTGAATGTCATCTACCCACGTTTGGTTTTAATAAAGTTTAAATAAAATGGCAGGTATTGACTGTCTATTAAAGAGGAGAATTATTTCTGGGCAACTTAAACCCAGCGACAATAAGAGTTATGTAAGATCTTCAGACCATTCACTAGGCCTGGTGTTGTACGTCATGTTCTTTTTTTTCTCTGTGTCCATGAAGTTCACTAAGCTCCAAAAATGTATTCTGATGTGAAAAAAACTTTCAATAAACTGGTCATTTCTGTCTCAGAAGCTTCATGGCTGCTTCCTTAAAAACTGGTCCCTTTTGTGGTGCACATTCAGAACTTGATTGGTTGTATGAATGAAAAACAAACCAGAAAAAAAACAAAAAACAGAAAAAAAACAGAAGAAAGAAAAAAAGGGAAAAAAGAAGAAAAGATTATGATCACTGGATGGATATTTTATATTTAGCATTTTGTCAGTGTGATTTTACAGTTGGTTTGAAATATCCAGTTTTACTTTGGTCTTGCATCAGCTTTGTTTTGGAAGTACTCCAACATTAGCGCTCGAACCTTTTCCATCCCTCACGCCCTTCTCATACCCGCTTAGATCCTGCTTCCACCTTTTATGTGGAGCATCCACCACATTAAGTGCCATTCCGGTGGGTTGTTAAACGCTTTTCAACACTGAGTCTGCTTTGATGCTTGCTAGTTGACCGCACTCCTCGAAAGTCAAGCACATGTTTTGTGTCCGAGATGGAGGAAATTCCACATACCTACCCACAAGTGCATTAAATTTGATCTGAGTAACCTGTTGCATTTACTATAAATTTATACAGTATGTTTTGCCAGAGACCAGGTAGAAATTGAATCCTTTTTTTTAAAATGAAGCACTGAACAGAATCTACACAACAACCTAAAGCAAATCTTAAGGATATAGCCAGATAAAGATTAATAGTAGTGTATCATCTGGCAGATCTCGCCTTCCCAACTTCTCCATCTCAGGTGATGGGCAGCAGCACAAGTTGCCTCAGTCGAAAGATGCTTATTGCACACCTTGCTGACAAAAGTTCTTGTGTCTGTCAGAGAAAAGCAAAGGGTTCCCAAAGTTTTGCAGCATATATTTATACTCCAAGAGAATAGTGCCCTCCACAGCTGTCTGTGTCAGAGCACGAGTGTGGTTGGAACGGAGCCAAGCTTACCGCTGTAGGTGTGGAGCTATTTGTACAGAAATAGGAGCAATTGCAACTTACTGTACTTTAGTTTAGCACACAGTTCTATGTCACTCTAATTTCCTATGCACAACTACTGTGCATTGTACGTGTTATTGAGCAATGATTAGCCAATCATTGCTCAGGAGAGAAATCACAGAAAAGAAAACTTGATTTTGTGCTTTTAAAAGGTGCCACTTCTAACACATCTCTGACAGATATTTTATTTTACAATTTTTTAGGTAATGAATTGTGTGTAGTGTATGGGTCAGTCCAGCTTAGTGCCCGTAAGATGATGTTCATGTTCATGAGTCAATTGAGCAGTGATCTGCCAAACCAATGGGTTTGAAGACAACTGCTCAGTTGGCGGTTTGCATTCCCAGAGAAGAAGCAGCAGATGAAGACCACGGCCCCAGAATGCTTAACCCACCCCAACTCATAGAAAAAGTAGTAAGTGAAAAGCGTCATTCAATTAAGTGCCCGTGGATGTGTTATGAAATATGTATTCAGTATGGTTTTACTGAGCAAAGGAAGGATACCTCAATCAATACTGAGTGTTCCACTTACATTTTGATTGGGGGCATACACTTTGATTTATTAATCTGTGTCATTTTTTTTTTCTTTCCCACTGTGACCTTGAGTATATCGTTGGCGATCTGAATTCTGCAGTGGCTCTGCTGAATAATAAAGATTAATGCCCAGAGATTATGTTCTTGCCATGCTGAGTGAGACACATGAGAGAATGCTGAAACGCAGACAAGGATTGCATAGGCTGCTGCTGCTGATCATCTGAAGCTTTTATGCTGGACGTGGTAGACGGGCATTAAACAATGCACTGTTACAAGAGAATGTGAATGAACAAATTGCAGACAAGATGTTTCCTTCATTACACTAATTATCATTACGATTGTAGCGTGCCCAGTTTGAATAAATCGCCCATTCATAGTTTTACTTCTGACTAATGTGGCCTGTCTGAAAATATATACATAACAGAATAGGATTGTGTGTTCAATGTATCGCCTCACACATCATTGTTTAACTCTGCTAAACCAAGCCGCTTATAATACCGCTCACATGTGTGTTGCTTTATCTGAGGTAGAAACAATCTTCCCAATTCTACGGTTTACAGTCATTTTTTAAACCAGGGATCTTTATCATACTCGTCATCCTCTGCCTGCGTTGCACAATTAGTTTATTTGGGTCCACCTTGTCTCAAGAGCAATTGCCTGGATCAACCTGTCCGATGTAATGAGACTGGCTGAAAACTGCCTGCACCACTGGTTTCCTGCAGCTCAGCTGTCCCTTGTGATATCCATCTCCCGAGTCTGGTCTGGCTTGTCAATCTGGGCTGGAGGGAGACACTGCCTCTGCTGATCACATCTGCTCAGAGAGCTGCTTTCAGCAGCATGAATGGTCATGGTAAACTGTGCCTCTGTCATCACAGCCAGACAGTCCATTTAAATTGTGCCGCACAACTTCTCTGAGAATTTCCTCCACTGGCATTCCAGCGCTGTTACAGATGAACGCATACATACTGTACTGTGTCCCGGGCGGTTGGACGAGTTTTGACACATTTTGATTTAGTAAGTCTCTTCTAAGATTAATAATGAACCCCCTCAGGCGTCTGTTTTTACAGCCTATTAAAATAATTGTTTGTGCACTAGCTTACTTTATTAAACCGGTAATAATGTAATTTCACTCACCTTGCAGCAGCACAGAGTCCGAGCTGTCAGAGTCTGTCCATCCTTGGGGATGAGTAACAGGAAGGCGGCAGAGGTGCTGGATGCTAAAAAGTAATTTCCATTAAGGTAAAAATACACTTTAAAACACAGTTTATATTACCACTAGATACTTGGGAAGTGAAATCAAATTTTGTGTCCAAGGCTGTATTTCTTCTAAAAAAAAAAAAAGAAAGAAAAAAAAGATGAAAGCCAGCCAATACTTCAATTTGTCATCAAAGCAAAACTGTCCCTGTCTCACCCATTAACACCGAATAAGAGTTAGTATCCATGGTGACATTCAGGGGAGGGAGAGATATCCTCTAGTTGAGCATTGCTATGAAATTAAGCTCATTAACGTGTAGAGGCTACAGGACATATGCCCATGAGTCCACAAAGTCACCTCCGGACTGATTGAGCGGCTCGCGTCTCTTCACAGTATCTTTGATTAGCGTGTTGGTTTTGACCTTTTGGAAGCAACAGTCCGTTCACATGAGGACGTACTAATTCCTTTGCCTGAGATGTTAAGAAAACATTTTGTGGGGGTGGGGGCTCATGACTAAATGATGACCTGGCGACTACCAAGCAGATGAAAAGTGTTGCTTTAAGTCAAAAACGAAATTGGCTGAACATTGCGAGGCGTCGCACTGACGATGAGAAAAGCGAATGTTACACGGTGTCGATGGAACCAGCGAAGGCCTGAAAAAAAAAAAAAAAACATCAGCGTACCTCCGAGCGCGAAGATGAGGCCACCTGTGGTATCCTACAGATGTGCATTAGAACGTAACTACCTCACACAGCCCCCAGTGAGTAGTGGGACGTATTAATGGGGTAATCTCTGGTGTACATCTCTGAGGGAGCTAGTGAGCAACACCACTAAGAAGCTTTAGCCATTCCTCTTGGGACCTTTGCAGGTGTGCTAATACGATATTGGAGCTGTCTGAAGGACCTCCACTGCAGAGCAATGACTACAGAGATGAATTAGAAGGGTCCCTCCTTTCGCTTTAATGACAAGCCCGCCTCCCCATTTCTCTGCTCTCCAATCATGCAGACAACTCGCCACGGCTTCGCTCCAGCCAGGTCCCCAGCATGAGGATGACCCATCAGTCTGCCGCGTGTTACGCGAGCCAATCTGCTGGGATGATAAATGATAACCAGGAGCTCGGTGCTGCTGGCCCTGTCAGAGGAGATTTCGGACGGGAGGGATGATGGGGTTGCCACACCGAAGCGTGGAGTGGGCTCACAGCAGGTACAGAGCAGAGGATCCAGTGCCACCAATTAATGTTTGTCTTACTTCACCCTGGATAACCGTGCACCATGCAGGCAAAGAGCTGCCCCAGCGAATAACAGCCGAGCAAATGTGCAAGTGCTCCAGGGAGCGGGAGAGAAGATGCGAGGCTTCAATGCGAACGTGAAGCAACCAACAGCAACAATTAGTCTGGCGTTCCTCTGGGAGTCGTCACCCGGGAACGAGAGGATAAGTGATAGCGAAATAACTGTGTTCTTTTTCTCCATTATTTTAACATAGACTTAAACTCCTGACAAGACGCTTCATATGAATCTCAGAACGAGTTCCCATCCGAAGTGACTGCAAGCACCTCAACAGGAAGATTAATTAGAGCGTGATAATGTCCTGAAATCTCACACAGGAGCACACGTTCATCATCCACTCCATCAACCTGCACGTCATTCTTCCTGCCGTCTGGCATGTCTGCATCACTACAGCAGGTCTGTGTAAATATCTGCCATCTGGAAATCCCTTTAACAGCAGAGGGTGCCAAAGCTTTTCAGTTTTGCATTTCCCAGGCCCACTGAGTCTCGCTGCCTTTAAAGCTGTCCATTTAGGCACGACATTATGTTTCTGTTTCACGATTTCAAGAATACAGTCGCTCAATCGCATCCGTTGAATGAACGTAAAAAGGGGGCAGGGGCTCCAAGAAAAGGGCGGGAAAAAAAACAACAAAAAAACAGAAAAACGAAGAAAAGCCCGACTGTGCCTCCTTATCGATGTCAAGCATACCGTGAACACAACATTACATAATGCCTGTGAGCTGTTCTCTGTCAGCACAATTCATTAGTTTCACCCTCAGGTGCTTTTTTTTTTTTTTTTTTTAAAGTGACTCAACGAGTCATGCGTCTACTTTATACGATGTTTGTTCCTTTTTTTTTTTTTCTCTGTGAATAATCAAGCTTTCATGTCTGATAATTAGAGCTCATGCAAGAAGCAACAGATGCTGTGCTACAACCACTCTGGGCAATCCCATTGATCAACCATTTGCTCCTCAAAATCGAGCTGTTGTGAAAAAAAAAAACAAACAATAAAAAAACACTCCTCTGTGACGCTGTGGTTAAGTGCAGTGGTGCTCATGCTTCTTGTTCTTTGCCTGCGTCTCATCCAGGAGTGAATCCTTCCCACCATCTGTTACGAGGCAGAGGGATAACGAGAACGAGAGTGTGTGAAAGGATGTATGATTTAAGCGTGCGAAAAATAAACGCCCAGCGCCTTCTAAAGCTTTACTGGTTGTTGCCGTCAAAGATAGAGCATGATCGTGACGCGCTGCCAAACTCGTCCCTCACGGAAAAATTCCGGGAGGCTAATTGTTTGTTTTGAGGCCATCACAGTGCCACGGTGCTTCTGCATCTGCTCACATCTCATTTGTTTTCACAGTGCTGCAGCTCAGGTGAGTAACATTATCTCCTGATGGTGCATCCCTTCATTTGGAACGCCCGCTTGCCGAGCCTACTGTAAGTTAATTCCGTCGGTGGGGATGAGCGTCTTCCTGACATTTAAACCGCGGGGAGCCCTTGATACGTTGGCAGCGAGGATAAAAATGCATGTAGCATGAAAGTGCGGGGAGATATATTGCAGCATAATCTGAGGATCCTCTCTGAAATCTTTAGTTTCAAGTGCCAGGCGAGCTCGCGGAGCAGAAGGCTGGCCGGCACTTCGAGCGACAGATGTCTGATATGTTTGGCATGGATTAGCTAAAAGCTTATTTCTGCACTTTCTCTGTCACTGGAGCTCAGTCTCCTCAGACAATTCACCAGTTTCCAAATTATGTGCGGGCTGCAAAGCGACCAAGCAACACAAATAGAGTCTGTCCAACTTGTGAATGTACCCTTAAAGGAAAGAGTGTCAGGGTTAAAGTTAGTAAAAAATTATTCGCAGTACTCTGCTACATATCAAGCACACACATGTATTATTAAAACACCAAATTCAAAGATGGTGAACTGAGTCTTTTTTATTTCACTAATATTGATGAATGTCAGATTAGTAATTTTACCCCTTTTTTCCCTGTGGTAGGACATAACTGTATAAATATTAGTGTTTGACCAGTTCCCTTTTTTTCCACATTAAAGTCAAAACGTGGACTGATAAATCCCCTTCCTCTAATGCAGAGTAAAAAGCTCCATCCACCTCACATAATGTTCCATCCAGCATCGCCCACAGTGATGGCCAGTCAAATTGGATTAAGCTGAGGTGGCTTGGGGCTTCTCTGCAGCTGCTACTGTTTGATATGGGGTTTAGGTGTGCTGCAAGTGTTAACTTGGCTGGACTTAAAAGACTTGTAGAGACACATTAATATTTTATATGAAACTACAGACTATGATGCCAGTGAGTCACTGGCCTTACAAAAAAGGGAACTCAATAATATGTGTAGGCCTGCAACGTCAGTCTGTCAACTCAGGAGGGTGATGAAATTAATAGCAGCTCAGTGGTTTTATGACTCATTAGTGCTGTAAATGTACACTTGGAGACAAAAATAAACTGGAGCAACAATGACGTTAACAACTCAAGGTATACCGAAGCGTTTCATGTAGGTGCGTCTAGATTTGCACTCCTCGATATTTCTTGGCGTTGAGTACCTCAGATTTACCGTGAAACCAGTGATGCTGCAAAGATACAAATCCGCCATTATACACGAGTTTCACTGTGATGGCGGACATACGTTGTGCTGTGCCCGAATTCCATCAGGCCAAGGCTGCGAGCCATGTGGCCACGACCATGGCCAAACCTGATTCCACTGCCAATGAGCCTTAAGGTGCAGTACCACAAGTGGCAGCCCTCACCACAAATAGAGCAGCTTAGGTTGTTTTATGAGCTTAATATGATCCATATTAATCTACCTGGCCAACAAAGCCAGTCTCCTGGAAATGAAGTTTGCACACAACTAATTTTGAGCACTCGTGTTTTGAAGGATATGCAGTGCTGACTAGATTTCATTTTCTGTCAAGATAACGAATAAGTGTTGTTAATTAATGTGGTCGGTAAGTAGTGAAAATGAACTGCGCCGGTAAAACGTGAGAATGCATTTTTGTTGACGCTAAAGCAGTGGCGGCGCTTGTTTGAGGTTAAATGAAGTTTGTGTCCTTGGTTTATATTTCTCGGTGAGCCAGGACACGGTACATTTTGTGACATGTAATTAAAACTACAATCCGTTCCTCAGGTGTATTAAAACATTTTTTTCTTATCTAAACCTGAGCACAAGTAGATGCAAGTCAAGGGTGAATCACGGGTTCTAATTTCACAGTCTGCCCTCCATCCACCCCAGGAGCCAAGCATCGACTGCATACATACTAAAACACTGAATTCCTTAGACGAATAAATGTCACAGACAATGTTATCGAAGAAATAAAAAAGTAGTTTGTAACTGTATTTGTTGAAGGATAGGGAAAGATGGTTGGGTTGACACTGACACCCTAGACACAGTGACAACAGTCACAGTGTTTGCTAAAATTAAGTATAAATTCAATCCGATTTCAGTTAGAAAACAATGACCATGTTTGCTTTGAGGACTATCATGTATGTTTACTTGATTTAACGCCTCCACCCTGTAGGATTCTCCTTGGGTTTATCAGTGGTAGTTAGCAAAGATGTCCGACAATATAGCATATTATTCTTTGCCAAATAACTACAATACTCAGTTTTGGATTAAAAACAAGAAAAGGAAAAGAAAAATGGCCAAGAAAGTCGACAGAAATCTTCCCTCTGACACATTTGTGCCAAATCACTTGCAAATATTGGTCCTGCATTTCAAACACGCAAGGTCTGCTCAGTCCGGCTTCACACATTTTCACAGGATGGGAAAATGTGGTAAGAAAATTCATGAAAAAGCAAAAACTCCATATAAATTATATATAACACTTCTATGCAAACTTCAAGTGGTCAGACATATTCAATCAGTGTCAAGGGTTCGGTTTTGCTCACATAACTAAACAGAGATATTACCTTTACGGATCAATGGCCAACATTTCTGTGCATTTTTTACTAAATAGCTGTAATACTGTAGAGCATACGGTATATTATATATTTTGTCCATATAATCTAATTTATATTTATGCTGTTTTTTTTTTCTTCTACTTTTAATGGTACATTTCCCGTTTCATTTGCCATGGAAACCTTACTAGTAGTAATATATTCGGTTCAAGTTCTTGGTTTTGGTTAAACCCGTGACATGTTTGATGTTGAGCCGTCACATTTCCTCAAGCAAAACATTAGAGGGTGGATCTTTTTTTTTTTTTTTTTTTTCAATGGGGTTCCAACACAAGGCCATTTCCATTCCTGTTCACTGGTTCTTGTGGTATTCAAACGTACTGATGTGTGCAAAGCATACACTCATAAATCAAGAAGTGCATTTTAATAAAATAAATAAATAAATAACCCCAGTGGTGAATGATAGATTTTACTCCTCGTGCTGACTCTTTTGAGTTTTCCTGTGAATTTGCCAGAAGCTTCTTTTGGTATATAAACTTCATTTTAAAGGGATCATTAAGTTGGCGAAGTTTAATGTTTTCTGGTTATCTTTCCCTGCATCTTCCGAGGTGACTGCTGGTTTCTGCAGTGAAATCATAGAGAAATTCTTGGGTTCATCAGAGTTAAGATCTCTGCACTGACAGGAGACAGGAGGGCGAAGGAAGTGGGGGCCTGAAAACAGGAGTATAGAAAGAGAGAATAAGAGTTGACATTGCCATGGGAACGGCTGCATCTTCTGCATCCACAGAGTGAGTCGCGGTGGAAAGGCGCAGCGCATCTGACCACACAGGTTTTTACAATATTTAATACAACCCTGACCCAACTGACAGCGAAGGAGAGCTGGGAACAAAAGCAGGACTCTATAACAAAGTTAATATGATGCCCACAATATGTTATAATAGAGGAAAATGGTTTTAACATGAGGTTGTATGGGAAAGGGTTTAGGGTGAAGCTTTTGATTTAAAACACTGGCTTATATTGTATTTCCTGATGCAGTTTGTCCTCCAAAATGACATATGTTACATGTTTAGACGGGAAAGTTAGTTTTACACTTGGCACAACATATATACTATATATATCCAACATATAAGCACAAAATGTTACCAATATTACAGAATTCACGTTCTTCATGTGTGCATTTTTATTTTTTAATAGGCTACTTTCGATTACTTCAACAGGATGTACTATGGATTGCACAGTGTGAAATAATGCATAATTTATACAGTACTCAACGAGCTGTGCTAGCTATACAGCTCTGACAAGGCTAACCAATTAATTTGCAGCTGGCTAACAAATCGGACACCTGTTTAATTTCCACCTTCAACTTAATGCAGCTCATTTTGAGGTGCTGCGAGTTTCCAATCTCACTGCATAATATCCATTTGTGGTGACATATTTTGTTATGCTTTGGCACTGGCATCACACTGTAAAGTTCAGGGGAAGACACAAGTTTTGCTTACTTGAAAGTTTCTTTTTTTTTTTTCTTTTTTCTCAACCCCTCAGGCAGCCTTAGGGACATTTTTGTCCATTTGGGCAAAATTCTTCATTTGGCTGCTATTTTGGCTGTGTAATGGCACAATTTTCTTGTAGCCTCAGCGGACGAAGACGTCCATGTCCAAAAACTGCTATGACAACTTAACTGATTCATATTTTTTTTTTCTGATTTTTTTTCTGCATAAATCTGTTAAACCTCTTTAGCTCTTCACAAAACTACCAAAAATTCAATCATTTTGAGGAATTTTAACCCTTTAAAGACAGTTTGATTATGTTCTGTGGCTGGGGCAGTAATTTTAGTAAATTAAAGGGATGCCTGAGGGTTGAATCAAAGTGTTAGGTTTGCAAACCTAGTCTCTGGCTTGAGCACCTCCTGGCAACTCATAAAATGTAGCTCTATTCACCTGAGAAACTGTTGCCTCTGGACATTAGTTTCATAGGCACAAGAGCATAATTGGGAGGGCAATTTAGTAATATGTGAATGTAGTGCTAATACTGTTTCAGTGGCAGATCATGGTGGTAGTCTACTTGCTATACACAGCAACATAAATTTCTCTAGCATTTCAGATGCAGTAATGTGAGTTTCGTAGTCACTTTCAGCCTATGGCATTGAAAGTTAACAAGAAAACAACAACTCCAAATAGAGCTGTCTTGTCCTTGGAAATTGTATACTAGATGGTCATTTGCCCAGGAAATATAACGGAAACACATCTATCTGTCTTACTAGTAGTCAACCATCGAAATGCTTACCCAGTCGTCCTTTGGATGCCGTCCAAGGCTGACCATGTCTAAAAGGAGGGAACTAGCTCTTTGAAATTCAGTCAGAATCAGCAACCCACCCAGGCCTTATCAGTTCCTCAACTTGAGCGAAGAGCAAGATGGATTTCAGGCATTGTGGTTTAATGGGGCACGTGGACAGACTCTAGAGGTCTTATAGAGGTCTAATTTATAGGATTTTTTTAAGATCTGACAAGGTGAAATGGCTGAGTCTGAGAGATGTTAAAGCTCAGTAGTACTCCCCTCTACTTAGTTTGGTTGAAGATCATCACGATAGCTCCACAGCGTTTGATTCTCCAAACCAGGCTTTGGTGTTGCGCGCGGTTTGTTCAGAAAAGACGACATGCTGCGCATTGAGTTCTTAGTGCCACTTGTTAGCTTGCTTTATTATCCTTGCCTTAAGCGTGGCCCTGCAGTGTTTTCACAGTGCACGCCCTCTAATCGCTGTTTACTGGTCAAACCTCATCACAAATCAATTCCACTAGGTGCAGACGTGTTTTGTACTTTATACTGTATTTGCAACCTACAATCTACAAAGAGCTGAACTCCAAGTGAGGTCCACTGAGAGTAATTAAATGCATACAGTATGTAAAAAGGCAACAGGATCAAACGCTGTGTTATATCCATTTTTACATAATGCTATATGTTGTTCTGTGCTCATATTCTCGTTTTCTTTCAGGCATTTATACATAAAACTGCGGCAGAGATGATTTGCATCTCAGAAAATCCCTGCATGTCAGTGATAAGGACCCACTGTGATATGGATCAGAAGGGTATTTGAGTGTGGTGGATCAATAACTGCAGATGTTCTGCCTGCGCACAACTGGCAATCTTTAAGACAGGGGCTTACTATGGCACAATTGACAAATTAGGTCTGTAGGGCCTAATAACTAAAAGATAACAGGATGAAAGAAGACCATACACTTACTTAATCAAGAGATGGAACACCAGCCTTAAAAAGAATAAAATAAAGTCGGCTTTCATGACAGTTATGGTTTCGATTCATGTGTATCTGGTCGAAAGTAGATCCTGTGATTTCCAGTCTAGATGTTTTCCAGCACTACTAGAGCCTGATTTAAATTCACAGAGTCTTTTGTTAATTGAAGCGTCACATTCTCTCGGCTCTGTTGTCATTTGGACGCGGACATTTTTCTGAACTAAAGAAATGTGTAAAAAGATGGCAGCTTTGGGACATGTGAGCTATGCACACAAATGCAATTTTATCATCTTAAGGAGGGTTAACAAACACATGAATTGAATACAGTCAAGTTGTATTAAATTGAAGTATGTGAATTTGTATGTATGCTTATTTTAGAACAAATATTGAAACTCTTAATTTCTCACAGTTATTTTTCCAGTAGTGTTTCTGAGGCTGTCCTCCCTTTTTACACTGAAGTAATTATCTGTTGAAGAAACACTCTCGAGGACTCTAACCCTTGATCCGTCCAAAAAGTGTGTAAAAACAAAAAGAAAAAAAAAAATCAGCTCAAGTATTAGACTACTGAATGGGAGCGGTGGTGACCTTGTGTACTAGGCATGCATATAGGCAGATAGAAGCATTAACTACATTCATTACATCTACCACTGAACAGGAGGTCGAGCAGATCTTCATTTAATCGTATCTATTTATGATAATAATTATCCCTGACGGGTAGAAGGATATTCAGCTATTCAAACTTGAGCTTTACTGGTTGGCCTCATGCGGGGAACAGCGATTGCAAGACTGGTAGGGATCACTTTCCATTTTGTACGTTTCCTGCTGGATCGCTGTCGCATTAAAAGTAAATGCACTCAAACTATGATCTCAGGCAGGTTTTTCTGTAATTGATGCAAAACATTAAAGGGGTAACAGAGGACTCCCAGCAGGCTACTTCTTTTGCTCTCAGTGTCTCATTCATGCTAAATCAAAAGAACCTTTCCGTCATACTGTGGGCTACACCGTAGACAGGCTTCATAGTTAAGAACTGCACAGGTTCGTGCTCGTTCTTGTTTGTACTGCGTGAGTGCCTCAAACATTTCCTCATTGAGAATAAAAGTGCCCATTGAGCACATAGATCCAGAGTGCAACTTGATGCTTTCTGTAAATCTCAACTGTATTGTCTGATTTTAACTTTTAGAGAGAGAATTCCTCATCATTATCCAGTAGGTTTGTACCAAGTATCAGATCATTGGAACGGCTGTGGCTCACTGAGCAGCTGGGGGTCAGCTCAGTGTCGCTCACAGGCACCTGGACAAGCACGCTGCATTCTTGACTCTCATTAATACGAACATTAAACTGTTAAAACATGCTCATAGGTGGTTTTGAAAGGCAACCTCCTCTATCTTAGCCATCTGCCGCAAACAACAGCTAAGGAAACTGTGACCCACATGAAAGATTTTGCTGGAGAAGTGCTGAGTAGCATCTGCTCACTGTGAAAATGCCTTGGGTCCTTCACATGACATGACAAATTACACTGGGCAGTTTACATTTAATTATCCACTTCAATGCTCACCTCACTGGAGAAGTACAGAAAATGGAAAATCTTTTACATTATCTCTAACTTAAGTACCCCCCCGGCTTTCCAATTTTCAAATTGACTCAATGTGATTATTTCCATCCAATTTCTGGATAGCATACATTAACATTTATAGATGCAATATACTGCAGTGGGTAAAGGGCTAAATGAACAATTCGATGGTGATGAATCTTGAACGTTGTCTGCCGTGGTTAGGAGTCTCCCAGATGGACAAACACTGAATGTTTCCGTGGAGCCACAGCTGGCAGTGTTTGCGGAGAAGAGCAGATTCATTCAGTAGTTGTTGGCCACCATGACACTGAGCAAAGAAATGATGCTCTGATGATAAATAAGCTGTCTGCTTTGAGAAGGAGTTCATATTTTATGTTCTCAGTTCATTCTTATGTCATGAAGGTTTATGACGCGAGTCATAAACAAGGATAACATGTTTTCTGTGCAACATGCGTGAACCTTTTTTTTTTTAGAAATTTTATCCTGTTTTAGTATCACACCTTGTTTGGTGCAAACGTTGTTGGCAGCTTTCGTCACAGCCTTGTTATGCCTCTGGCGTTGGCTGTATGTAAAGATGGACAAACCCTGTGAGATGCCACTCGTAGGAAGGGAGGCTAATTCGAACATGGGCAAAGAGGTGGAGCGTGAGAGGAGAGGGCAGATGGCTAACAACCTGAGATGCACCTGCCACTCAAATCAGCCCTGCCTTTAATTATGCAGAGTTTAAAGCCTTGACATTGTAATATTAAATTGTCCATTCTGTTTCTCAAAGGCTTGGGTAAAAGACCATGGGCTATTTGTCACTGCATATTTAAGTGTTTTCTAAAAAGAAAAAAAAAAACAAATAAAAAAACATGAAATCTCCAGAAAAATCCCAACTGGCTCCGATGGCTTCAGTGGGCACCATCCATAGACAATGGACAAAATACAGTTTACATGATGTCAGAAAAATATCTGTGGTCATTTGCTGATGAAGGAGGTAACGCAAGAGGGAGGGAGGGACATTAAAATTAGTACACGCCCCTTAGTGCAAGATGACTCATCAGCATTTTAAAATTGTTTTCCAGAAATCAAGAAATTCTAAAATGCCATCTTTACAAATGACTTATTTTTGTCACTGTAGGTGTTTAGACATATAAAACCAATTCAAATGTGATTCACTTTGACTTCACGGGGACTTTAATTACTCATTGCCAGCAGTTTGCAGATGTTTTTGTAAATACCTATACTGTATGAGCACAGTAACAGAAGATACTTATGTACACAATCCTGATGACCTCCATTTAGCTACAAATTAATTGGCAAAAAAGAAGAACATACTTCATGCATGTTAATTAATACGTTGATGAGTACGTATGTAAGCTAACTTAACTCATATATTCTTTTTAATGAACATAATAATCAGTGTCTGTTGGGACAGTAAGTGTCACTTTAAATCGCCTTTCATCGGCATTGGATGTGGAGACATTCATAGCATCGTGTTCGGTTCTGTGAGAACAGGCTTTTCTGAGGGTGAGACATAAATCTAGGTCACCATACATCTCATTAGTCTTGATGCTATAGCTACAAGAGGATACAAAGAATTCAGAGAACGCAGGACGTAGCAGGTAGTCTGCCTTCTATATGCTCAGACCAAAAGAGAGAAGGTGAGTCACAGCAGGCGCTACCGCTGTTGCCCAGGATTTAGGTCAGCCAAGTAACTCCAGGTGGCACAGGTCCTTCCCCGAGGACACAGTGCAGCCTGTATCTGGACCAAGGTTAGCAACAACGGCCCTGGGGGCATAATGGGACATTAATTTTTAATGTAAACTAACCCATATCTAGACGTGGGCAGGAGGTGATGAGCGGTGTGTTTGACTCTACATGCACGTTGCCGTGGAGCTGGGTTGGTTTGTAGTCTTTGTTTATTATTCATTGCTAGAGTTCCAGTGGCAGAGAGGAGACAAACACGCTTAACTTTTATCCAGTGGAAAGTGACGCTTGTTGAGCAGCTCAGAGGCGAGTGCTAAAGTAACAATATTTACTGGGTCCCAGGAGTGAGAGCTGTAAACAGGTAATACCTGTTGACGGGGGATAAAAAGCATAAAGTCAGAATGGGGACAATAGTGTGTTTCATAGACAGTTTTCAGCACTGGGGGAAAAGGACAAGGAGTCTTCTATGGTTAATGCTGGGAAAATGTTGTCTCCGTCACTGACATGCTAGTTCAACACATGGCACACATGTGTGTTATTTCAAAAACAACAACAAGGCAGACATCACGTTATAATATTTTCCCTTTATTTTAAACCTTCAATACAAGTACAGACATTATTTATTTTTCATGTGCATCAGTGTTTTGAATTCCTGCTGCGGTGATTACAAGAGACATGTGTACTTGCTGAGAGCTTTTCCTTCTGTATGCCAAGGAGAATTTGAAATCAAAGCACATGACATTCACCCATGATTTGTGTAGAGAAAAAAACCCCAAAAAAAGAATAAGTAAAATAAATAAATAAAACACACGGTCTCCTCCTCTTACGCAGTCACAAACAGGCCCCACAGTGGCAACGGAGATGCTCTTTGAAGTGACTTAATGGTGATAGACACATTTCTATTGAACTCTGTCACCGCACGTTCGCAGGAAGCTAAAAGATCTCACAGAATGAGGCCTTTGAAACCAAGTTGTTTGCACAATTACAAAAGAAAACAGCATTTATGTTTCAAATCTACCCTGACATTGATCATTTTTTAATCAGATACTTAGTAACTAAAAAGTAACTTCTGAGCGACATTAAGATATAGTAAATGCGTACAAAACTGTAGGCGTTATAAATACATGAAGAATGATAATTAAAATGTCCCACATTTCTGAAAATAAACATAAGAGACATATGATGTATTTTCTTACTGTATGTAACAAAAGAAATTTTCATAGTTTCAAATAATACATAATAATGGATATGCAAAAATAATTACTACTTTCAGATATCATCTGTACACTCCATGCGCACAATTCCTGATATGTACATACACGTTCTTGCCAAAGAGTCTACTTGAATAAAATTGCTGGCACTGCATGATCTCCAGCAGACAAAAAAAAAGGTAATATAGAGTTGTTTGGCTTCAACAGAGCAACCTTTTATTACTTACATTGCCTTCATTTTTTTTCCCAGGCAGCAGATGATTTCCAGTTGAGTTCGCATTTTAGTTTCATAACACTTGACGACCATAAAATTTACCAAGCAGCGGACATGCTGGTGAGCCTTTAGAAATTGGCCAATCACGAGAAAGTGGGCTTTTGTGTTTGGGGCCCCGTGCCCCAAACACAAAAGCCGGGGGGGTTTTGTGTTTGGTCTAGTGTTTGGTTTGCTCTAGATTCTTTAAGGTGGCCTTAAAGAATCTAGAGCTGTTTCTGACACAGGCTGAAATTTAAAGGCCTATATCAACAGGAAGTATGAGATTATTAAGTTTAGTGTTTTTGTTGTTTTTTTGGACAGTGACTCATTTAAAACTACTGTAGATGAGTCCCAGAATACCAAAAACAAAAAAAACAGAACTGGAAATGACAATAATAGGGGTCCTTTAAAGTATTTACAAGGCTGTCTAAAGCTGTGTAAACTCAGCATTTGTTACCATTAGCCTCCACAGGCGACTGCTCTTAGCAATGGCAGGTATTTACTGCACAAATTAACTGGTCTGTAGCAGCAAGACACTTCCGGTATCGATATAATGACCTACAGGATTGAACAAAGCTGCATTTTATGTCCCCTTTATCACTTGTGGTAAATAGATTCTGCGTCATTTCTTCTTTTAAATGCTACATAGCCTTTAAGGACAAAGAGGTGAATTTTTCAGTAACATTTCCTGGAGTTATGGGGGCGTTGACATTTAAATGTGTTTACATTCCACATACATTACACACAGTATGTTGCTGTTGCTGTTTTGTGGGCAGATATGGATTTTGATTTGCTTTAATGCCTTAAAATGGCAGTTTTCATGCTGGAAGAAAGATAAAAGAAGATAATTTACAACTAAAGGGATTTAGGATTCGCCACTGGACATTTAGACAATTATTTACAGCAATAACATGTACAGACATAATTGTAAATTTAAATTGATATGTTTGACATAGAAGTAGGTGATTTTGGAAACTACATATGATTCTTAGGGATTCTTAAGGATTGTTGAAATACCGTCTTGTAATATAGATGTTTAGGCTTTTGAGACGTTGGCAGGCTACGGCCATGTACACAATCCCTATAGCTCTGCTAAAGCAACTAAAACCTAAATGAATTCTGTACATAGTGCCACTTTCCTCTCAGTATTTTCGGCGCCACGTCTCGATAACAAGATGACTCTTGGTTGCTCTATTGTAAATAGGCCATGACGAGAAACTAGACGGTGATGTTCATAAACCTGGGTTATGTTAATGACACCTGACCAGTTAAACTGACCCATATAGAAAATACCAATCTATATTAATGTGTTCTACTCGACTTCCAATATATATTAATGTAGGATATAAATTTCTTTAGGTGTGTGGGTAGGCATTTCATCAGCATTCTCCCAGCATTAAATGGAGCCCCTGTTAATTATTCATCATCCTTTCAGCAATTGAAAACGCTGACTCAATTTTTTTTTTTTTTGGGGGGGTTTTGTCTTTATCTATTTGTGCCATGGTTATTTAAAACATTAAGAATTGTGTAACTTAACAAATACGCATGGTAATTTGAGGTGATCAGTAATTATAGACACCACGCTTCAAATTAGTCAAAATATTACGGCTTTTTGGTTATTATTTTTTTTTTCTTCCCAGCCCAAAAGGATTCCGGCTTCATCACATGGTGTATTAGTGATCGGCGCTGCTGCTCCAGCAGTCTGGTGCACATGACTCTTCAGAGGTTCAGGGTAAACATGTCACTGTGGGTTAGAGGTATGATCGTATATGCGTGTGCGCGCGACCTGCATGATCAGTTAATTTGCTTGATGCTATCACTCACTGAACGCGCGAGCCGCAACACCCCGCAGCAGTGGATTTTGTGCACTCTCAATGCAAGGTGCGTTACGTTCATTTTTCATTATTTATGAGCACACATCTCTGTATTAAGTGAAGAGGGTTTCTCAGAAAGATATTGGAAAAATCCCCGTGAAACCAACATTTATCTTTTTAGGACAAAAAGACTTCTATTGTTCATCTTTTCAGATGTGTTTGTCACAGTCTCAAAGTGATTATGTTTTGTTGCGCTCCCACGATACTCAACGGGCCTGTTTCCCACCCAAAGCTTGATTTGGGATAATTTAGCCTCATCTGTAATGCAGCGATTAGATAAGGCAGTTTTGATTACGATCAAGTATTCACCCAGGACATGGGAGTTCCACTACAGGCATTGATAAGGCATTTCTTAATTGCACACAATAGATTTTCACCCTTGCACGGTCCAGGGTCTGTTTATCCAGTGCACTAATGACAATTAAATTCACAGAACAAATGTGTTTGCTCTCGTTTGTGAAGTCCAGTATGAGATTAAAACGAGGTAATAACAGATGGGTAGAAAGACAGATGGTGGGACCGTGGGAGTCAAAACTTCACTGGACGCATTAAGCATGTGAAGTGCAAAGGTTTCCCGGCAAACGCTGCAGACATTAAAGGTTGCATTATCCACAGCACGCGTTAAATCACAGAAACGGCGCTGCTGGAGTTCTAAGAAACATTGGTTTGCATTTTAAATTTTGGTTTTATTTCTGCTGCCAATTCTTTAAGTTTCTTTCGCCTTCGTTCTCGCAGAAAATCCGTCAGAAATGCTTCACGCAATCAAATTTGTACAGCTCTGTTATAATATTTGCAATTCAACAAATCCACACTCCCCGTGACACATTGGCGAGCCAAGGAAAGCAAGAATAGTCATCCGTTACATCCACTTTCTACAAATGATACGATGAAGCAATACAGCAGAATGTAGGTCAATTATGTATTTAAAATTCATTCATTCATGAAGTTTTAGGATGAATAGTTCACAGTTTCTTTTTTTTTTTTTTTTTTTCCAGCATCCTGAATGGGTGCTGAAAACGTGTGGCAGGTAGGTAAGTAACTCCTCGGGATGAGCAGAGACTGGGGGACGTCTGCGTGCGGGATGTGTGCCGGCGCTGTCATGGATTATACAACAAGCTCATTTCAGTGCGCCCTCCAGTAGTACTGTTTGCCTGGCTGTGAGGAAACTGAGCCAGGCCGAGGCTGCACATAATAACGCGCCCTGCTTAAACGCTGATGACAAAGATGAAAATCAGCCGGGACTCCGGCCAGACCTTTGCACCTGCCTCGGCTCAAACACCAAACGCATTTCAGTTGGCAGGGCCGGATATTGGATAATGGCGTTTTAGGCTCTTTTGGTCCACCTGCACCTATAAGATCTTTAACGTGGCACATTAACCGGGGCATTTGGAACCAGAATTAGGCAGAGAACGGTGATTAAATGTGTCTCATTGTGTATTTGGCAGCGGTATAATGATATCATTATGTATTTATAATCTCGGAAACTGCATGACTTTCTTTTGGGGGCAGCATCTCTGATAAAAACCGTGCCTGAATGAATATGCACATATAAATAGAAATTTTTTGCATTGTTTGCCAACTTTGGAAATAATTAGCCTTTTAACAAATACGGTTAATGTAGCCAAAAAGTGTAATTTGTAACATTTTGAAAACTTTTGCACCTATAAACCCTCACATAATGTTCTTTTTATAGAAGAACAACACAATACTGTTTTTATGTCAATCCCAGACAATTAATTACAGAATCCTCACTGTTGCAAATCATCAGTATTTTCCCTATTAAACATTATGTAGAAAACGCAAAGTCTCTATCAGTAAAGCTAATCTGTGTTTTGAAATTCAAAACAGAGGTGGACACAGGCACGAGATTATGAACACTAAAAAATGTTGTCACGCTGGTTCCATTTATACAAAGTTAACAAAAACAAAACAAAAACAGTAGAATCATTATATAAACTGAGTGTAGAGAAACAAACCGCTACAGCCGAGCTACAGAAAAGCTGTAAAATATGCTTCTCTGGGCCATTTATCTGAATCCCATTTGGACAAAATAAAGGGCCGCATTCAAAATGCAATGACGGCTGCAGACTGTTTAACATGACAGCGGTGGGTCCTATAACAGTATGGACAGCCAACTCATGAGAGACAATAGGTGTTGTGATTGCGATGCATTATGAGTGGCTTGGATGCTTCCTGTCCCTCCATTACACCCCATACAGCTCGATGCTAATACCTCCCTGCACACTTTTAAACAAATGCAAAAGCAGCTTCCTAAACACCAGGGACAAAGGCAAATATCTTTTAATAGAAGTATTGTTTCTTATTTATGTGCATGCAAAGTGGGAAGCGTTGTCATTATTCCTGAATTTAAAAGTGCCATTTTAAAACTTTTTATTACTGAATGTGTCGACACATACATTATTTTTAAGTCAGTCTTTCAGAGCTCTTTGCAAACTGAATTATGTGTGGATTTTAAATTAAAGCCCCATTATCCACTGGAAATCCAATCACATTTCAACGCAAGTTTGTTATCCCACCTCACTTTACGACTCTATTCCAATAAAACTATAAAATATTTGCTGTTTGCACACGTGTGAGCTAATGACGCCGGGGTTGCATTTGATCCCCCCATTACACATCACCCAGAGATAATGGCCGGCAACAGGTGAAGAAAATATTACGGTGGGGGGGAAAAACAGTTCTATCAGAACGGCAGTACAGCTCAATGAAGCCGAATGATCTCTCGCAAGCTCGACTGGATAAAGTCAAACGTCTTGGTCGCAGACATCAATCCTGTTTATGGCTGTTAGGCTGGGGGATGTTTTCTTGGTCTGCTGTTCAGCACAGCCCCCCTCGCAGGGAAAGCTGCGAAAAGGACGGCACAAGAGCGGTTATTCTCCTGCTCGGGGCAACACAGCTGTCTCCTGCAGCCCTGGTCTTATTTGGGATTGATGTACGCAGTCTGTCCAAATGAATGTCGCTCTATGTTTGCGATAATAATCACGTTTAGTAAAGAAGAAGACGAACACGGCAAGTGCTCGTCCTAATGTCCACTAAGCAGGAATAGTAAATGCGTGTTGCTTCTGAATTAATATTCTGATATTTGACCACGGGTGTAAGTTCCTCAAACGACTGCCATAGATGATGACATAGTCCATTTGCTGCTTGGACAACCAGAGAAAATCACACATGATCCTGCTTGTAAGCTGTTTTGACACGGGTCATCTGAAACGTGGCTGCGTGCCCTAAATTGAACGGCCCTCCAGAGGCTGCAGGTGGATTATTCCAGATGTGCGCAGCCCGAGCTCACCCTCGCGCAGAGCGCACCACCCCGCGCGGCGGAAGCCAAGTCGGCGAGCTCCATCAAACCGAATGAGCTAGCATTCTATTTCATGATCTGCGCCGGGAGAATAAGGCCTAGGGTTTTTCTCCTCGTCGGAATCTGCATTAACAAGCTGCGGGAACGTGGGAGCGACGCGGGCGGCGGGCTCTGCATGTACTATAAGGCTTGTGGATGTCTTGTAAGGAGAGGCGTCCGGGGCATGTGCAGGTTTGATTGACCAGTAATTTTACATTTTGTAGTCAGATTTCGTGGTTACGCTCCGGGCTGTGTGAAGGAAAATACAAGCATGCGAGGAATATAGGCCCATGAAAACTTTTTAACTGACCAAAGTAAACTGCATTTCATTTGTGTACTGCCAGCATGGCCTGAAATTAACTTCTTGGCTCACTAAGCACTGCAGCCAATGAATTTTGACTTGTACACCACCACTTTTTTACCTTAAATAACTGCCCGCAGCAGAGGGTGAGGTGAAATTCAAATCACTATATTGGGTTTATACAAATGAAATGAATGGCTGAGGGCTTATTGTTTAGATGCCGTTAGAGAAAATGAATATTATATAGCCGCATGATACTTATCTCTGTAACAGGAACATATTTCTTCAATTTGCGTGTGTCTACATGTTTCTTTAATGTGTTTACCTGAGGCAGGAACACACTCCGGTCCCTCGAGCACGCATCTTAAACATGTATAGAGCTATTAGAATTGTAGTTATTTATTCAGAATATCACCCTGCCCGTGTTGTGAAATCACAGCATGAGCGCACGAGTGGTTCAGTGTCTGCTGCGCAACAACAAGTTTAAATCAACACGCTACTGAGCCAGTCGTCTGGAGTCGCCGGCATCCAAGCACCACAAATACACATGTAATAAAAGTGAAAGAATATCCAATAAAAGCACGTTTTATAACAACATTTCAAACCGAAGTAAGGCTCTCTGCAGATTATTTTATTTGCTTCAGTGAAAGCCTGAGAATTTTAATTTCGGATATTTTCTTTTTCTCTCTGCCCTTACATTACCCGACTCAACTTTCATTTCCTGCCTGGTCCTGGCTTTGTAGAGCCTCCCTCAGTAGTCCCGATATCCAGCAACTTTCCTCATGCAAACAGGCCTTTATGCGGTGAGGAGCAAAGTAGGACGATCAAATAACTGTGATTTTAAAATAACCCCAGCTTTTATCTGGGCTATAAAGTACAAAAGTGCAACTTGATACCTGGCAGTCAGTCACCATTTAGCTTCAACTCTGCCCTAAAACTTGAATATTTAATTAAAACGTGTCTGCCGTGGTATCGACAAATCAGTGGTTTTTATTCTTACCGATATTATTTAGATACTGTTAACCGCAGACGGAAAAACAAGATAAAAGGCAGAAAGTATGAGCCAGAAAAAAGGGTCAGCGAGAGCGCTTAATGGGTGTCATGGTTGCTGCTGAAAGAAAGGCCTTGCTGATGTGGATGATTGGTCTTATGACAATGATAGATGGTGTTTCCTGGAGCCTTACAGGCTCCTGCTGTGCTGCCGGTGACACTTGGGAGTCTCACTAAATGCCTGTGCCCATGTCACAGACCTACAATGAAAGCCTGAGGGGGGGGGAGTGTGGGTGGGTTGTAGGCGAGATAATCTGGTGACATACATCCCATCAAAACTTTTACAGTACTGTGCGGATAGGGGTGACGAGAGCGTGGCGTGTTTACGGTTCTCTGCGGTTCGTCCTGTTAAGGGAAGCGCGTTAAATTGTTTGTGTTTGTGTAACCTTTGAAAAAGATGTTGCTGCAGAGCGTCATCTTTTATTAATTGACTACTTGGGAGACGTTATGTCCCATTAACAACAGCTTTCGGTTTTTGTTTCATAACTCTGGAATCTTAAACTTGAAGCAAATCATAGGCAATATGAGTGTTCTCCTCAAATCTATTCAGAATAAATTCTGACATTTTAACCTGATAAAATAACCATATTAACAGATTTGGTCCACAACTGTTTCCTTATCCTTGTCTGAACCAGGTCTCAGTCAAAACCTGTACAAAGCTACAATCAAAGGAAAGGGGACGTTCTAAGCTCATTTAGATGTCAGAGAGACCTTCAGCAATGGCAGACACAATAGCGTGCTAAGTAATATGAGCCCACAGAAGAAAGATGGATCTCCCAAGGAGTGAAATTTTACAATAATTGGGCGAGATATCTCTGCTCTCCATTTCAACCGCCCAATTTTTGGGTGGCATTTCATTATAGCGGCAAGAACTGTCACCGTAATGAATTCATCAATGTGGGTAAGATAAATGGCTCAACAAGTAATAGATAGGGCCATCTACCCAATCTGATGTAGGAAATTGTCTTTCATATATATCATCTTATTAGAAAGAGGGACAGCTATTTGGACGCCGCCGCCATATGAACATCTTTTTCCATTTAGCATGTTTGAAATATTAATGGCAACATGATTTGACCTATTCTGCAGAAACGTCGCATGCAATGACAGAGTTAGCACATTAAACAGAGGACCTCTGACCTTACCGTGGATACGATATGGAAGGAGATGAACACCAGCAGCAGAAAAAGGGACAATCTTGCTTTGAAGACGAACCTTTTTCATGTTAATAGGTAAAGGCTGATAGTCCAAACTTAAGTGTTTCCGTCCAATGCGAATCATTATGGTAAATCTGGTTTTGAGGGGGATTAGCAAAGCTAATCTTATTATTTGTAATTCACCCACAAAATACACCTAAACCACTAATCCATTTGTTTATAATTATATATATAATTTATTTATAATCGTGCTGAAACTAGCTCCATTTTAATCTACTTTTGTCATGTATGTATGTTATCATAAATACTGTCATTTTATTTTTTTATTTTTTTTATTTTTTTTTTCTGGTCCATGTGAGTTAGGGAGGTTTACTGTGGCAGAAAAAGGATGCTCAGAACCAAAATCTATTTTTGTGTCTCTGTGGAGCGGGTTGACTTGCATTCAAGCAGAGCTATATGAAAGTGAAGGACAGAGTTATGAATTATGTAGGAGTGGGGGGGGGGTGAAAAAAAGAAATCCTGCTGACAACAAAAAAACAGTCTCCTCAAGCATAGCTGTATTGCAGCTGCAGTGCCACATGTGCTCGCAAACTCCTCGGGAGCAAAAGTAAGTAGACAAAACTCATTTATAAATGATCCATTATCATGTTATAGCTTCCCTTCCCCTTCTTTTCTTGCTGTTTTCAAAAGTTGTGCGCACGGAGGTGTGCTCGGCGTCAGCCGGCGCGCCCCTCGCGGTGCCTTAACGATGTCGTGCAAATAACCTGATTGACGGTGATTACTTTGTATATGTGTGCCGATTTGCGTTGCAGGTTCTTCCAGGCATGACACGACACGTTTAGGTGCCGCGCTTGTTTACCGTCAGCCGTGCAGAGCTACAGCGAGTCTCCAGGATGCTGCAGTCATCCCCATAATTACATTGTCATTTCCCGCACGTGCAGCACTCTGCTCAACCCCGGCGGCGTGTCTAATCTATTCAGGAGGACGACCTGCAATCAGCAAAGTGTGCACATGTACTGTACACATATAGAGTTACAGTGATCTGAAGTGCGCCGCGCAAAGTCACGGCGAGATGCTGGAGACGCAGCTTTGAGTCGTTTATTTTGAATGCGCTGTTTAGGCTCAAAGATATTTGCTTGATACAATTAATTGTTCTCCCCATGGTATTCAGCGCAGCCAGTTATACTGTCTTGTGACAAACATTTATATCTGCAAAAGGTCACATCGTTCCAATTCCTGCCCATATTTATCAAACAGTCACTGTTATAGTATAATAACTACCGCACGGTATCTGGCCGTTATATCAGAATACACCACAGCGACGGTCCTAATGTAAAATCATTAAAGAAAGCATTTGCATGAGAGCGATCTGTGATCTAACTCACTAAACAGCCTTTCATAATTAGATTTTAGTGAACAAACAGGCCTAACCTACATGCTCACCTTCACATAAACCAGCACTGTTTGTTGAGGGTAATTGTAGACACCGGGGCAGGTCGACAACCTGACGTAGCTAATCAGTTTGTGTGCATCGCGATTTGGTTATTTCAGAGAGCTTATAAAATAAAGTCACTCCGCTTTGCCCTCCCAGTGCCCTCCGTCGTCGTCTCCGCTCCCCGCGAAAGCACCGCATCATTATTATGCGTTTGTGCAAACCAGGCGATTATTTTTATTTATTTTTTATGTTGCACCAGATTATTTTGTGTCGCTGTCAGCAGCATTTGAGACAACAGGGGTTAAATGAGTTATTGTTCAGACTTCCTAATGAAGGGGTGTGATTTTCACAAGTCAGCCTAATTTGTATCTTTTGTACCATTAGTCTCGCATAAACATAGAAAAATACCAGGTCAACAAGACCCAAAGTCAAATAAGGTTTTGCGTAAAAAGCGTAGGCTCAGTGGTTCTTTGAGCTAACTGCTGACACTAGCGTGCATACATGGTTGCACCGGAAATGCTAACATGTTTACAGTGTTTAAGGGGTGGATGTTTATTTCACCGGTTGGGTGGAGACAACAAACACACAATATGCATAGACAAATATACAGTACATGCAAGTTCCGGGCCATGTGCATCTATGTCCTGCCATCCATCAGATTCTCTTGTTCACTAAGCGGAAGAATTGTGGCCGGGGACTAGTAAGAGTCAGAGCCACAATCAAGAATGACACAACAAAGATTCAGGAGTACATCAGGAGTACATCAGGAAACTGCCCCCCTCTGATGAAATGCTTAGCCAATACCTCAGGCAGCAGAAACCAGAGGAGAAAGACACATACAAGCCGGAACCATCGTTTAAACGTCAAATCCCTGCATGCTACGTACCACTGGCAAATAACACGAGTGGCTAATATCGAGATAATCCTATCAGTGGATAAAAACAAAGTCTGCAGTGAAAGATAGCACAGAGGAGCTTGTGTCAGCACTGGAATTGACTCCATGTGCAAGATCAATTGAGGCCGTTGTCTACCACACCAGGCGTGACCCCGGGTTCAGGCAGCGCCAAGATGCTCCTGAAACAATCCAGCATGTAACAGCGGGGTGTGCGATGCTAGCAGGCAGGGCATGGGACGCCGTAACCACATTACTGCCGTAGTGTACAGAAACATCTCTTCAGAGTGCGAAACTGGAAGACCAAGCAGTGTGATAGCAACATTGGCCCCCGTGGTGATAGGAACACTTTGAGCTGTTACCCCCAAGCAGGTGGAGTGGCTCCAGCAGATCCCAGAATCAACATCTGAGATCTCTGCGCACAAGAGTGCATTAATATGAACCGCTACTTTACTGAACAGGGCGTTCAAGTTCTCAGCCCTCCGGTAGAGAACCTGAACGTGAGGGAGGCAGACACCACCCACACAGGATGAGAGAGGCATTTCTTACAGTATATACTGTACATAGAAAACCCTTTTTAACCCTTTTTGATGTCAGCCCGTCTGCATGTGGTAAGGAAAACAAGTACTTACCACCCTTGTAGGGTCCTTTCTTAAATATTAAAGAAAAATTATCAATTTCTATCTAGACAAGCTTTATTTATATGAAAACATCCACAGGACATGTTCAGAAAACCCATGTCCAATCTCTTATGAGATTAGGAAGGTGGTCATAATGTAGTGCCTAATTGGTCTACATACACAGGCATTTTAACTGCCTGCATAGACATAGTACAAGCATACATTCGTCACCCACGAACCAAGAATGTCTTTACAAAACCATGTCTATTAATGCAGGGCCAGACGATCCTAAAGCTCGGTGTTGATATAATGTTTTCCTAGAAGTGAAAGACGAACGGCAGCATCAGGAGCCCATCGAACGGTTGTTTGACCATCTCTCCCTGAACCGAGCCCGGTGAACCGGCTGACCGATATTTCCATTCGCAAGGCCACGCGGGCTATTGTGGCTAAAAATATTACAGAGTACATTTTGTTTGACCACGGACCAAATAGCAAGACACTGCAAGAGCTGCTGTACATCATGAAGCTGTCAAAGATTTTCGTGCTTCGGGTTGCTTTCTGCGGCAATAACCCTAAACCCAGAGGCCGACTATATTTCCACTTCGGCATAGAGAGTGAGACTGAGGCAACAGTAGAACATGACAAAGGCGAGGTGAAGCTCTGCTCGCATTTCATGTAGATGAAACGCTATTTGGCATTTCTGGAAAATAACATGTTTTTATATATATATTTTTTGGGGGGGTCATTTTAGTTCACAGCCTATTTGTCTTAGTGCGGCTAAATCACTTGTTCGTTATATCTTATATGTGCTCGTTTTAGAGCAGAGTGCTTCACAGCAGCTGAACCACAATCATGGGCAGGGAAAGCTGTTGCCATGTTAGATGCATGAGCTGTTACGGTGCTGTTTAGCTTAGGAGCTGCATGGCCTGCGGCAGGGAAAGAGGCTCTGTGTCTATCTGCTGTCCACTCGCTATGGCAAAGACAGAAACCCAGTGGGAGTAGTTCACGCTGGCAGCGCGGGGCAGGAGATATTTTCTGCAGAGCACAGACTCTGGGAGCAGAGCGAGTGGGAGTATTGGTTCTCCGTGTATTTCATAAAATGGTGGCTGCGTCTGAGTGCTCGTTCTGTCATTAGTGTGGAGGGTTAAAAAGCTTTCTAAACAGACCCTTATGGTCGAGTCACTGTGACTGGAGAGCAGTGGAGCAGCTATTAGAAGTGGGTCTAATAAAACAGAGGAGTTTTTTTTTTTTTTTTTTTCCTTTATGCAACAAGTAATGTGCTCCGGCGTATTACATTTAGCTAAATAAGAAGCATAATAAAAGGTTAGGTTGATTATATTTTCAATAATATTGATTTTAGTTCCAGCCTTACAGCCCGCAGTCTTTTTTTTTTTTTGTTCTTTTTTTATGCCACTCAGACTGAGGTTTGTAAGCTCAAACATAGGACTGAGGTTTGGTTAGAAAGGCTTCCTTTAAATGAGCTGTCTACAGGTTCAGAAGCTCTATAAGGCAGCGGGTGCTTTTTACCGCATTCACTGAGAAAAGGCACCCTACTCTACTCCATCCTTTGCCGGCATCAGAAATCACATTAACATGCTATTCCATTTCCAACACCTACAATTTCCTGATATCAGACATTTGAACTTGCCTCGCTGAAAACACTAGAATTCAGGGTCAAACCTCCGCAGCACTGTTATTTTCATACCATTACAATTGCTGCTATTACTGTCGGCAAAGAAGTGAGAAGGCGATGATTCATGTTTCAAAGACACTTAACATTTGAGTTGTATATTTCAATAGGACTCATCTGACCCCCGCCGCCAGCCTGGGTCCGGCAAAGACAAAGCGCGGCTCACTTTGAAGCGAGGAGTCTGAGCCGCGTATTTCTTTACTTCTCTGTGTTTGCATTGTTGGCCTCAACCGTACCCGGCAAAAAGCCCCGGACCAAGGTCGGCGCGGCGCCTCACATCTTCGGCTCAAGTTCCGTTTGATCTTTTCAGAAGCGTTTGTCTTGGAGAGAGGGTTTTTAATGCGACCAACAGGGGGTTGCTGTTTTCCAAATTAAAGTGAGTGTGAAAATCATCTAATGAAATTCAGAGAAAATGACTTCTGCACTTAGATGTTTGCAACTGATGCTTGTTCCCTCAATGTGGACTTGATCACCAGTGATTTATTTATTTTTTTATTTTTTTGTGCTTTGTTTTGCTTTACAGTTTGTTTTTTTACTTGAGCTCTTCCCTGTCCTGACAGATATTTGCCGGAAACGACGCAGCCCCGTAGTATTTGTTCCTCCGAGTCACGCGTTGTCTGTCTGTTACATGTTTTGACGCCTCGGTTCAGTGCGAGGGAGCATTATTATTCAGCCTCTGGGTTACGAGCTTGTTGGAAAACATTACCCGCAGCTCGCTGATTGTTGCTGTACATGATATCATTCTAGCTGCCGGTCAGTTGTCGGAATCCAGCGGGGGATTAAGATGGACTAGATGCTTTATTTTTTATGTGAACCTCTTTCGGTGAAGCAGTTGAGGTCCATGGCTGCTGCTTCAGCTTTTATACAGTTAATTAGCAACGAGAAAATGAATAGTGATTACACTATAATATGCAAATATTGATGCAGAGTCATGCATTTTTCATTTACTTTTATCATTTTTCCGTGTGCACTTAAGATAAACTTAATTCCAGCTAGTTCAATGAATGATAATTCATGTGCATCAGTATCACACGTGGAAACAGGAGAGGCACGGCTGGCTATGTATTCATCTACTGTATAAGTACCCTGTCAGTATTCCAATGCAGCAAGATATCTGTCTCTCCTTAACAGCTGTAATGCACAGCACACATGATAAATATTGGGAATAAATGTGCTTTGGGATGGAACATTCTGCAGAAAACATCATTTTTTTTTAGTGGGGAAATGAAAGCATAAACACACTCGGAACACATCCCGCTTCAGAGACTAACCTTCAGCAAGGAGAGAAGGCTCCTCCGAAGCGCTCGGCTTTTCCTGTACAAATAATAAATATCTGCCGCATTTGCATGCTAGTCACACCTTCACCGGCGTTAACAATGCCAGGCCTTCGTACATCAAAGCGCGAAGTCCTTGGAAAACAGTACATGAGGATGGAGGTGTCTGCGGGCCTTTGTTGGGGAGGCATGTCAGGTTGCCTGCTAAGTATAGCGAGGGAAGAGAAAAGGAATGATTATGCAATGAGCGGGGAAATCTCTCCCTGCGAGCACAGATGCAGAGAATGTTGCTGTCTGCGCAAATAAAGTCAGGCGGGTAAATGGGTCAAAATGACGGCATTTCAGAACATTATAAAATTATATCGTTTTTTTTTTCCTTTCTTTTTCATCCCATTCCCTCCACCACGAGCTGATCACCACGCGTGGAGTAAAATATCGACGCTGAAATTCATGGCTCTTGATTAACCGCATTAAGCCGGGGGGAAATGTTATTTTAACCATGTTATTGATGTTATTATCACTGATGGCGCCGCAGCGCGGCGCGTGCTGCAATCACGACATGCGTTAAATAATTCACATTTCAATTGCAAGGTTGACTTGACGATACCCGGCTGCAGGGAATTACACTGGGTGGCACAAAATATCGTACAGTGCTGTGGGAAAAAAAAAATATGTAAGAGGCCTAGAGGAAAAAAATGTATGCATTTGTTTGTTTTGTCTTTGTCAACTTTTCCTTCGTGGATGCTTCGTTGGGAATTGAAATACAGAAATACTCCGAGCGCGGTGTCGTAGATTGCACCAGCAGCACGCCTACTGCTTCACAACAGCAAAATATTTTACTGATTATTCAAACAAATAGTTCATTATTCAATTCATAATATCAGTGCGGCATTATATATAATTTCATACAATAATTTGCTACATATTTAAAGTAAACAGCCATTTTACCTCAACAGGCACAATTCCGTATTGTACGGAGCGCCAGGGGAAATATAACAAATAACCTGCAGCACACGGCACAGAAACGGGATATTACATCTAAGGAAGCATCCTGCTGACTAAGGGAACCTCCAAGGCGGACAGCCTCTCACGCCTCACAAACGCACTATTGAGCCAGTCCAAGCACCTGCTGGTTAAATAAGCCGAAGGAGACAATGCACTGCGCGCTTCCGATTCAAAGCCTCCAGATACAGTATGATCACAGATTCTCGTACCGGTTAACACAAATACTGACGTCAACAACCTTTACTCGTGACTTTGCTGGCATTTCTTTTTGCTTCCCTGGTTTTGATTCGTACATACTCCACCGCTGTTTCTATTTTCTGACATGGTTAAAACCCGTAGCTATAAGGAAGTGTTTCAGAGCGGTAGCTCTTTGTTTTGAGATGTCAAACTGATTGTAAAGGCCTTGTTCCACCTATTACGTCTGTGTAAAAAAGTGTCACTCAGAGAGTAGGAGGGGTATATTTCTCTCAGCTGCAGAGGAAGCTTGACCCAATGCATCTGAAGAAAACACGTGGAAATAGACGAGCAAACTGCAGGAAAATATCTTCATCAGTTTGACAAATACCAGCAAAAAGTCACCACGACAGCAAGTACAGGGGCGCTAATGCAGGTAGCGCAGGTGACAATGTTTCCAGTTGACCTCAAAAAGTGATGAGCCAGACCGCTGTGCAAAGCTTCATGATTTTTGAATTGTATTTGCTCGTCCCCGTGGTGTTCTTTGCTTATTTTTTTTAAGCTAAAAATAATCTCAGGAAGTGCGCAATTCATTTGCTGCTTGGAGCGTGTTTATGCATCCGTTCGTGTTGTGAGCATTTGCGGCGCATGTGGTGTTAAATTGATGACGTTGCCTCATTAATTTGCATGTGTTTTCTTAAGCGGCAGTGCACTGAGCTCAATTTGCCACCATAGATACAGTATGCTGTAAAAAAAAAAAGAAAACATTAAGGATGCATCTAAAGAAAAAAAAAATCAGCATTTTGTGAAACGCCATTAATTGCCTTCTTGCTGAATTTCGATGAGAAAATCACTAACACTCTTATAATTTAGTGCAGGTGGTAGCATAATATTGTGCAAAGTCTGGAAACTGGGGTACACATCGAGCCTGGCTCTCCAAAGATAACAAAATCCACCTACTAGGACCTTTAATGCTTACTAAATACTTCCTGCTGCTTCTCTGGCAGCCTCACGGTGACGACGAGAATTCCAGGAAGTGACTTCATCTGGCTCACAAACGGTCCAGCACATAACCCCAACATGTTGCTGTTGCTCTTGGCCAGGCTAGCTGTTGAGCTGCATTTGCAGTCTTTGTCTGAGCAAACTGACTCCTCTGCTGTTGCTCCATATTTACAGGACTGCTCAGACAAAACTGGTATCAGTCTTCTAAGTCCTGGCAAGGATTTTCCTAAAGGTTCAAGCTATTCATTTAGCTATGTTTTAAAGCTGCAGATAAGACCACGTCGTCATTTTCTGTAGCCGATGGACAAACTCGTGTTGTACCAAAGTGATACAGTCACGTATTGAGTTTGAGGTGTTCAAGATGTTTCTTCAGGATCCTTAACATCACACTGTAGTCAAGTCATGTGATATCTGCTACTTTGGCAACCGTGGTTAAAGGAGAAAAAGACATATTTAGCCACAACAATATACCGTTTTAAAATCATATCGATTGGTTTTGAACACGTCACCATCACACTGCTTAGCACCCAGCACATCAGGATAGCTGCCACATCAGCATCACAGTGAAAAACCGTCACAACCCGTCAGAAAAGAGAAAGAAAACCATGCCCACGGACTCTGAGAGCGACGACCTCTCAGGTGTCATTGATATGCTCTGTCCAACATGATTCATGTTCTGGCCTCTCCGAGTCATGGCTACTCCCCGTCCAATTACCATCCGATAATATATCAAGGGAATTATGGCAAGACTGAGCAAAGTCAGGAGCGACTCGGAGAAGACACCTGTGGGTAATGGACAGTTGTGCCGCTTGGTTCGGATCACGCCACAGACGCAATCACTCAGCTGGAGGGAGGCCAAGTCGACTGATAAGTAGGTCAAACGGAGGATGCGCTTGATCCTTTCCCCCCCCGATGCTATAGCTACGGCTCGGCTTCAATTATTCTTTTTTTGTTTTACTTTTATCAGAAAGGGAGAAAAGAGAATCTGCTTCATCTGTATCCGAACCAGCGCTCTCTGCTAATGGGCTATTCAAATTAATATTCATAAGAGAATCTGAATTATAAGTGGTGTATTGGATGTGCAGGTCATGATCAACGTGTTAGGGCTAATTACCTTATGGATGGCATTAAATATACATATATATATATCAGCTTTAAAGTGAGCTTAATTTCGTTTTTTTTTTCAGAGGAGAGGCGTCATGGAACAAGTACAAGAGTGTCATTTCTTGACAGATCTGCAAGGACTTTCCAAGCTAAGCCGCAGATAACAAATTTTAAATGAAGCTGTATGTTATTTAAGTGTCCTGAGATGTCTTTTCAGTATTCAGTCAGGATCTGACAGATCTCCAGGGTGAAATGTGGAGGATGTAAATGCCGCCTACTGTCTGCTTGAAGGTTTCATCCTTCATAGGAATCATCAGAACGACCTGCCATTAATTATCAGTCGACTCCTCCTGTTATCAAAGTGATAAAGTTACAGAAGATGAGTTATTGTATAAATTTCACCATCCCTCTAATAAAAGCAGATATTCACTTTGGTCCCTTGTTCTGGTTCTGGTCACTTTTGCTGACTTACTGTCTTGTGAGTATTGCAGATTCTTCAGAAAAGCACGTGCTCTTGGTTTCTCCTCATCTGAGATCACTACAAAAGAGGAAATGGCAGGTTGCGCATGTACCCGAGCTGCTCCACAGCCGGATAAATCTCCTCAGAGCATCGCTTACTCCAAAATACCACAATACCATGTTGGCACAACAAAATGGTAAATAAAATAAAATAAAATTTAATGTATAAAATGCATCCCGTGATAAAAATGTGGAGGACATCGTGGATGACTGCATATTTTATAATATTTTGGCAGCGGGAAACTACAGGCTCACCTGTTTGGGTTCGGGGGAAATGCAGGAGGAGATGATGCAAAACAAAAGCACAAAGCAGAGAGAATATCCCCCCGCAGCCTCACAGGATAGAGCTACTGTAGGGATGTGTAAATGCAGTCCCAGAGTAAGGTTTGGATTTTTTTTTTTTCTTGCTGTGTTGTCTGCTGGCATGCTAGCCTTGTTTCACTGAATCCTATGAAAGAAACTAATTCAGATGCCAAGTATATATATATATATACCAGCTAAAACTGAGGACTGGAATTTGTCTTGCAAGGGATTTTTTTTTTTTTTTTTTAATACTAGAAGAGACAGAATACAAAGCAAAAAGACAATTCAAGGTTTCTTCATGAAACTCCTTAATCAAAGAAACAACGCCTCGTAGATTTGCAATTCAAGTGGCAGTTAACAGAACGCAGTGATGCTCCCTCCTCTGTTCATAACATCTGCCCACTGATCACTATCATTTTGACTAAAAGATGTGTATCATTATATCTCACTGAATGCAGTTTGCTATTCCATCTGGGTGGGTCTTTAGAGATAAGACACTGTCTCAAAGAAACTAGGGTACATTAGCTTTCCCTTTTTTTTGTGTGTGTGTGTGTCACGATGCATGGATCCGAATGACTGGATGGATGAATCCGCGGCGAGACTTTGAGGACGCAGCCAGGAAGCACACCGGCGTAGACAGGTAGTGACATTTTTACTTCACTGATTTTCCCAGCATGGACTGAGACTTTCATGTGAGTGCAGAGCTCAGTAACTGATATGTCTTGTGGTCCTGTGATGATGATTTATGTTTCGCTGGCTTTGAGGATTTCACATAGCTCTCTTAGGACACCACAAAGTTTGATACTTGTAATGTGCTGCCTCCGACTCCGTAGCTTTTCCTCAAACTAGCGTGAAATCCATCAAGCCAGCTCGCTGAATAAAGTTTGTGGAAACAAGTTTTTTTTTTTTTTTTTTTTTTTTTTTAGCTGAAGTGGTTCAGAATATTACACATCTGAGTCTATTTATGGTCACTGCAGTTAAGTCCCTAACTATATCGCTTCCACATTATCCTATTGTGGAATTTAAGATAACCCAGTTTTTCCCTTTTTTTAAAAAAAAAAAAAACAGCTATAGCTTTAAAGCTGATTTAGAGTTTGTGGTTTTCAAACTCGGGGGGTAGGGGGAAAGGAAGGGAATATATTCAGTTTAAAAGTTGGGTGGATTGTACGATACGTCAGCGGTGCGTCGCGTCAACAGCTGGTGATGCAGAAAAAAGGCGGCAACAGAATCTTTATCAGCGTTGTTATGGAAATGAGCCATTGAAATATGTGTGAGCTCTTCCTGGTGGAAATGTGCTGCACGTTTAAAGGTTTTCATTGATCTCAGGGGACAGGGAAGATTTACAGGTGAGAAACTCTCCTTTGATTCCTTACATTCTTTTATACATCTATTCATCACGTCAGCTCAGCAGCAGCAAATGCCAATTAAAGTTGTTATAATTTGTAGTGTGCTCAGTTTTTTATTCAGATCTTTATCCTCCCTTTTTTGAATTACATGTTACCTTTTTGATGTCCTTTTTGATGTACTTGCAAGGTCCTTTTTTTTTTTGAAAATTAGTGCGACATGTACAAATCAGAAAAAAACAATTGTTGAAGTACAGGCACACGACGGCCTTTCTCAGGTGCCATTTTTTGAGGACAGAATGAACTTGCACAATCATGCATCACCCACCTTTGTGTAAACGCTGAAACCTTCCTTCCATTGTGCAGCAGTTTTGTTCTCTATTCCCAGCGCTTGCGGGCATTTTTCTTTTTTTTTTTGTTTTGTTTTTACTGACTCTAAGTAGAATGACCTCTGAGCATTGATTTTATCATCACTTTCTCAAAACTGTGGCAGAGCTGTGGTTGGTAGCTGGGGAAAAAAAATACTCTGCGTTTCAGAAGCAATATTGATGTGTTCAATATGCTGCATTTGCTTATGTAAGGTGTTTTTTTAAAAAAACACAGTTACACCAACGCATGAATATTGTTATTATTGACTTCAAGTCGAGTAATAGGCCTAAAATACAAGTGCTGTAACTAGACAGTGTTACATTTTTGCTTTTTAAAAGTAAAGATTCTGAGCAAGATACAAGAGCCACTGAACTTATATTTATTTCCAAATCTTGAAATCTCATTAGTAATTTCAAGCTGTAACCACTACCTGTCCATTTTTTATTTATTTATTTTTTTTTCATGAAACCTGAAATCGCACCAATATGTGACACAGCAGGTATTTGATGACACTGTTGAGGCAGAATATCATTGCTTAAGGCAAGGTGACAGGGATAATAATCTGCCATCCTTTATGTTTAATATTCAAATCCCAGAGGTGGCAAAAAAAAAAAAAAAATGACGGTGTCCTTGTTTCAAGCGCTCTACCTTTTCTATCAGCCGAGATCGGGGCAATCAGTCATGCCGGAAGGCGCAATTTGTAGTCGCAATTTTTGTTTTTCCAAAATAACTAAGATTTATTACTGTTAAGAGGACGGGGGAATCACAAATGTACAATGATTGGGGATAAACAGACAACATTATGAACCAGTTTGCATGCAAAAGCTGGCAGGGGAAGGGGAACGATGCTTTCTGCTTCTTTTTATTTTTATTGTCACATTTCACATTGTCCACTTGAACACATTTGTCCTATTTCACACAACCCGAGTGGCGATTAAGGTGCCCATCTCTGTGGTGTTTGTGATTAAGTGTGTGTGCTGTCTGTCTGTTAGGACGCTCGTAACCGTGGAACCACACATTCATTCCCTCCATTTACGGCAATTACTCATTTTGTACATGTTTCCTTCCCCCGAGCCTCATGTGAACACATCCTCTGTAGGTCAATTTGGGGAACTGCAGTATAATATATTGCGACGTTATTCAACGAGAATACGCCATCATACACGTGCTCAGCTGTATGCACAAGTGGGAAAGGTCACATACTGTAACTCGGGGGCAGAATGAGTACATGTAAATGTTGATTAAATGCAACACCTCTCATGAAAATTTATGAAATATGTGATATGTTTATTTTATCTCCTTAAACATTTTAGTTTTGAGGCAACTGCAATGTGGCATTTGGCCAATGAATCAGTAATTAATACGTGTTTCTATGACATTTTAGTAGTGTCCGGCCTCCGGCCATTATTTTTTACTTTTCTGTCTCTTTTTCATATTTGACATTACGAGCCTTAAATGTCAGCTGTTTCCATCATGTTTTCGCTTGTTAGAGTTAAGAGCTGACAACACTGAAAGCAGAAAGTTATTTAACGCGTGTAATACAGTGAAAAATGGGTTTACATTACAAACAAGCCGCAACGGTTTGAAACTCTGAATGCCAAATTCTTGGTTTTTATACCCCAGTGATATTGTTTTGCATCACTCACCACATTCTGTTTAGTGAACATACAGCGTGTCCCTGAGTTCATAATTCATCCAGCCAGATCTTGTGCAACAATCTAATTATATCTATATTCAAGAGGGATCCGGGGATTTCTCAGCGGGCTCCGTGCAGCTGACTGTGTGTGCATAACTGTGGGCTTGATTAACAAGTTGTTGAGTCAGCACTTACTGTGGTGCGGTGCATCAAGCCCCCAGACTTTCTAACCTACGGGAAGATACTAAAAAGTACAAGAAATCGGTGCTCATCTACTCCCTTCAGATAACTTTAAAATTTACACTTTCAAAGTTGATCGTTAGCGACACCGTTAGGCAGTTTTGGCTCAATAAATTCCACTGGCGCTCTTCCATCTTTAACGTCTGTCTGTTCAGGATGCATTTTCAGACTCTACATTAACGCCAGACGTCAAGCATTAAAAGACTCACTTCAAATATCATCAGTGTTAGTGACTCTAGAAGATGGTTCTTGATGAGATAAAATTTGAAAATGAGCTGAATGACACAGTATATAAAACATAGTGTTTTAATAAAGGAACCTGACAATAATTGGCTTGTTTCTATCATTCTGTGTGTAATTATATATTCTATAATTAGAAATCTACAGTGGGAGGAGTTGGAGGTGTGCAGATTGTCGCCTGCAGCTCTTCATCTAACAGCTCACTGCAGCTGCTTACTGCAACTGATTAGCATTCGGCCCTAAGCTCACTGACAAACACATTGCATCCCCTGTGACTACATGCAAACAAAATTCAATGCTTTTAATGTAAAGCTGCAACAGCCGTGTTAGCATAGCATTAGCAGCTATCAAAGAACCCACTGGATTACATTTTCAGTAACTGAATACATGCATTGCCTTACAACATAGGTCTTCAACAGGGGGTCTGCTACCCCTAGGGGATCTACAGAGGTACTACAGGGGGTCGCAAAATCTTCGGTTGATAAGGTATTTTTATATAGTTTTTTTAATATTCCACACAAATTTACATTTCTTTAAATATACATTAACATGAATCCAACATACTTTAGTAAAGGGATAAATGGAGGCAGAAGACATTATCTTTCAGTCAGCACTTCACTCATTCAGCGATACGGGCGCTGTCTGAACAGCGCACCTTCACACAGAGACCTGTGAATCTAAGCCTGCTGTACGCAGTAGGCCTGTATGCATGCTGCAATATAAGCAGAAGAGAAGCTAACAGCGCAGCTCGCTCCCATCAGCCAACTACTGAGGCCAAGATGGAGCGCTTTGTCACTTGAACAAAAAATAGAAATAAATAAAAAACCTGTGTATTATCTGAATAGCTTTATATTGAATGCAGAATGATAAATATAATGTATATGGAACACATATAGTAGGTAGGTGTTCCTTACTTAATCTCTCCATCAGTTTGGAGGTCCTTGGAATGGAAAATGTTGAAGACCCCTGCTTTACAAGAATGTCATCACAGACACTCAGCACATAATAATGCAAATAAATAAATATCTTACACGCTACCACTGTGAATAACAGTGTTTCATATTTGGGGTTTCTGACATATAAAGAGGCAGAGAGCAAATGATAATTATAAAGTGGCATCAGTGAAAAAGTGGGACTGAAATGCAAAGCTATTTTCTTTTGTATAAATGAATAGATGCACTACTATACAAAATGTCATCTATGAACTCGGCGCAGCGCAAGAAGATGTGGAGTGATGACAGCAGTTTGCCGCGCTATATAGATAAATGCCTGCTTTTCTCTGTTATATATTCTCATAAAAAGCACTGAAGGACAATATTTCTGTACATAATGAAGGTACCTAAAGGTGCAGGAAATATGGGCAATGCTACAAGCAAAAGGGCAGCTCGTTAATCTAGTCACAGTGGGGAAGCAAACCAAATTCGAGAGCTTAAATGTCTTTCGCCGGGATAAGCATAGGAGATAGAATATGTCAGCTCTTAAGGTCAGGCAGGTGCTTCACACTGATGTATTTTGATAAGAACAGTCGTCTTAAAATTGATCCTGACTAGTGACAAGATGATTTGCAGAGGGCAGCAAGAGGGTGGAAAATAAAACGCCACGGGGGAAACCGGATTTGTTAAAAAAGGGAAATAAATGTTGCGAATGCTGCTGCGAACAAACTCGTTAAAATGTAAGGTGTAAGTGTGACCTTTATGGAAAAAAAAGACAACAAAAGAACACCTGTGATGTACATGTAGCTCTGTTTCTCACCTAAAAGTAGGTCAAAGACACCTAAAAATGTGTGTTTAATAATAAAGATGGAAATAATATGGCATGAAAAACAGTTCTAGAAAATCTAAACTGAATGAAAACCTTGATTTGTCACCCTCGCGGATGACGTCCTTGGTGCCACTGCGAATGAAAAAGCAAGATGTTTAAAGTGACTTTACAGGGTACACAGTACATTTCCCGGTGAGACAGAGGTACGGTCCAGTGACATTCTTATGAATAGAGAGCCACTGGCCAAATGGAGGAATCAGGGCTGGGAATGTAGATGGCCAGCGCTCTCGACTCCCTTGGCAGCTAGCACTGAATTGCCCTGGAGCAAGGCACTTAACCCCTTACTTATACAGTTTTTCAGCAACCACCAGCACAAGACTGATTGCAGTGCAGCTCCCTGGTGTGAGTGTACCTGTAAGATGAACGGGATGTAGGTCACTGCAATAAAAAAAAGAAAAAAAGACATCATACTCAAGCTGTCAAAACATTCCCTGAGCAAATAAACATTACATATGATATAAATACAATGCAACTGTGGCTTCACCCTCTTGGTGGCTGAGTGTGTGTAGAGGGAGCTGATGTAAAAAAAGAAGTGAACTGTGAAAAGGTACCAAACTTAAACATGAATAATATATATATATATATATATATACAAAGTTGATATACATATATATATATATATGCCTTTTACTTTTCTTCTTGAGAGCAGATGAGAAAAAAAATTACCATGCGCTATGACTGGCTGTTCATTAAATATACTAACGTTTACAGCTAATTAGCCGAGACTAGAATCAGGAGGAGTAAATTTCACCCTGTCTCTGTGCGAAGGCAACTAAATCGGCTACCAGAAATGCTCAAGCTTACCAATTAACGCTCTTCATCTAATTTCTTTATCCTGCACAAACACTGATACACCTTGAGGAGCTCTCTCTGGTGGTTGCCTGGCAATCTAATTGTGATGACAAGTCCAGGAAGATGTGGCACCCACAAAGGAAAAAGTCCAGCAAATCACCTCCCTGAAAACACTGTGTCCAGATCAAACAGGGGAGAAAGAATGTGTCCGGTAGGTGGACTTGTTATCTTTTAGAAGGGTGGTTGTTTTGGTTTCTTATCTATGTGCTACAGCTAAACTTTGCATTAACCAAACATGGTATAAATCTTCTTATATAACCAAGAAAGGAAATATACACTTCTCCCCAAATTGTTGAACTGTTCCTGTTATCTAAATGTCCCAACGAGTTTCCACAGTAGTTCCAACATCATAAAGTGGCTTATGGCATGCTGCTGTAGCTCCAGTGGCTCTATGGACAGTACAGACATAATAATTTAAATATGAATAAATAAGTCAAAACAAATTTAACTGCAATTGCCCCTGTTAATTCATTTAATCTCGAAAACATTTAATTTTTTATTCAGTAATTATATATAATATTTATTGTCCATATTTAGTCAGTCTACTGCATTAATTCCTCACTCAACCAGTAGAAAATGCTGTGAACATGTAAAAAAAAAAATAAAAATAAAATAAAATACCTTCAGATTTTTGAAAAATACTGTGATATACATTTTTGGTCATGGGGCATAGTCCTAATTTGAAATAAAATACCCCGAGGTCAACGTCAATATTATCTGTGACGTCAGAAAACAGGTTGACAGCAAAGTGTTACTTATTCAAGGTTGTATGGTGAATAAAAAATAATTCACGGTTATAGTTGGTTACAGTTGCCTTGATAAGTTTTAACACTTTGACATCCACACTAAGGAATGTGATAAAATATCATTCATTATTATGTATATTTTCAAACTATGGTCATCTATTCAAAGGTGCTATATCTCAAAAAGTATTAAAAGCCACAGCTTAGATATTTGTAATGTGTTCACTCATGGGCTAATTTGTGTATCTTACAAACTGAATGACTAGAAACGGTTAGAAAACAGGTACAAAATGGAAAATTACTACTACTACTACAAAAAAAAAAAAAAAAAAAAAAAAAAAATCAGCTGTGGTTACAATGCCAGTCAAAGGGTTAAAGTTGGTTTCTGCTTTGCCAAAAAGCTACAAGTGGCATGCCCAGCCACTTTTTTCGATTTTGGTGTCTTTCAGTTTCCAAAGGCAACAGAAACAGGCAGTAGTGAAAAGAGAATCAGCAGTGGGCATGAATAAATGTAGCGGCAGTCAATAAAGTTGGAAAATCAGGGAAAAAAAACAAAGGAGAAAAGAAACGCTGTGTTCTGAATGATAATTTTGGGACATGTAAACACATTTTATTAAGCTTCCATTTCAGCAATTAAGTTCTAAGGCTAAAGAAATGTTGTCCACGCAAATGTAGCCGCTGAAAGCTGGTTCTGAATAGCTGCATTACTGATATGTGTAATCATCAGCGAAAGCAATTGAAACAGCAATGCCTGACAAAGTACTACAGTATTTGTTTACTCGAGGCAGTCTAATGCATGGAGTAGACATCAATTCATGGAATTAACTCTTTTATTATTATTATTATTAAATGAGTTCCCTGATCCACATCTCCTGTGGTCCAATTAAAACTGAGTTAGGCTTTCTTTTTTTTTTCTCCCCCTCCACGTCGCAGGTAATATATATAAAATCATTTCCATTTACTGGCAGAGCTGCAGTTGTTTACACAAGATAATGACTCTGCTTGGCTAATGAATATTTAGTTAAGGCTAATTAAATAATCAATCAGGCAGGCTGTGTCCCCGCCCTGGCCTGCCACCGAGGGCCATCTCCTCCGCACACAGGCACGCCTTCAGCCCCCCTCGGCGTCTGATCACATTTCCTTGGCAACATGTTTCCTCCGGTGTGCGCTCAGACGGATCAGCTGTCTCGCTCCCCGCGGAGAGACTCGAGCCCCGAGCTCTGAATCTAAGAAACTCTCCGAAATGATGTTAGGAGTCGCCGTCCCAGGGCGGAACACCTTTTCAACTTAATGGTGAGCATGCATCCTACCGATGAAACCTTACAGTGTAAATCGCAGAGACGTGCGGCCAGATGGTCCATGTGTGCGCCCTACTAGTCAGATTACCCGTCCATAGTAAATCCCGGGCCTAGCGTTTGCGAAATGGGGGCAGAGAGACGCGTCGGAGTTTAATGCTAAGCCGTTTCCTGATGCAGTCCTGTTGGCTGCGGGCCTGCCTCAGCTTTAAATGTAGGTCTTGGCCGTTACCTGTCAATCTCACCAAGAGAAGGTAAGAAAATAACCAATGCACAAGTACACAGAGTTGGTGCGACTATCAGGTTCTGAGTCAGTCGACACTGAATGAATGAGACACACTCCTCCTCCTACTCTGCCCTATATGAGCTGATATGACTCACCTCTTGGACGTGGCCCCGCTCGCACAACTTTATCTCGTCCATTTTTATTCTTGTAAGTGCAAAAGCGGTTCCCAATCGCCCTGTCTCGCGGTGTCAAATACTTGATTAGATCTGCACCTAAGTCTGGATCCAGACCAAAAACTAATGACTTGTTCCTGGGATGGTGGCCAGAGCTTACACCAAATGTAACTGAGATCTTATAAGTGCTTTTCTAAGATATCCTCCCGAATAAAGTTAAAAAAAAGAGCATATCTGCATATCTATCAATTTTATATCAATCAGAAACAGTATCACCGATCTATATATGCTGGGTTGTCAATGTACAGACTTTATTTTATGCCTACTACATCCATCTCTGTAATTACCAAGCTCTGAAATGCGTTCTGAGGTTGATATTTAATTTGCTGCACTTGTTGCGTAATGCAGGCCCACTTCAGTTTTAAATATGCGTCTCGGCCAATAGCTGTCAATTCTGCCGCCACGAAATAATTGGATAAAACTCTGAGAGTATGACTCAAACCTGCTCGGTGAGGTGGCAGCTTTTTCAGATATTACAAAAATAAAATTACTGATACATTTGTCTGCAGAGAGTTGACGTGAGCTTAACGGTCCGATTCACCGAATACTGAGTAAATGGCCATACTGGATGGATACTGGATACTGGGTCTACACCTACCGCTGGATCCAGACCAGAAACCAACCACTTGTTAATGGGATGATGACCGGATTTTACCCCCACTGTAATTGAAATCTTAGATATCCTCCCAAATTAGAAACAAACGACCCCAAGAAGCTGCAGCCTTGCACATGTTTTGATGATATCACATTTAGTAGCTGCTTTTTTGTGTCTAGCATTTCTTATTAAAGTGAAAACTCTTCACAAGAGAGGGAGACGTTGTTTTTCCCGGGGTAGATATAGAGGTGTGTTTGCCTGATTGAAGTGAACCGCGTTGACTCCTGCATCTGCACCTGTTAACACCAAGGCGCCACTAGCTGAGCATTGGTGAGGGTAAAAGAATAAAATAAAACAGAACAAAACTTTTAATTCAAACGCTGACCTCGAGTGACAAAATCATAACGCATTTTTCTTAGTCTGCAGGTGTATCACGTACTCTGGATCATGATAATGTGACCGGGCCACCTCGTGGACCTGCCGTATAATTTCCTTTATTCTGTTCTCCGTGTGGCGGAGGGAATTCATGCTGCAGTTCCCATAAGCGCTGCACAAATGTTACAAAAACACAAAGACTCGCAGCCTTACCTTATAGAGGTTCTCCTCTGGAGCGTCAAATACACTGCAGAATATTCTTAGGGAGGGGGGGCCTGTGACTGGTAATGGTATTGCCTCAAACAAAAGTGAGCAATTCATAGAGGCGGAGTTGCTAAAGCTGTGCTGCTGCTGATTCTGGTCTAATTTAACCCTAGGTTATTCCTTCTTTGTGGTATTACACACTTGAAAACATCATGTACTTGCAGTTCTCTGAAATGCTCCTTGGGCTCATAGAGAAAAAAAAAAGGTGTTGTTGACAGTAGACACATTAACTGTAACTTTCTATGCACGTTACTGGGAGATGACTCTATGATTCTTTCTCTATGCCCCAGTAATTGATGGGGTTCACAAAACATCCCTGATTTTCATTTGAGATAAAATTGGCTTTTGCTGCTGCCCTAAATCACTGGAAAAAAAAAAAAAAACGATGTGGGGGCTGCTTTTTAGGGTTGCGCAGCCCCGGATGCTCATCAGTGTTATAACTGATTAGCGGTGATCCACATGGCTACCCAGGGAGCACGAGCGATGAGTCCGGCGCCGGCTGTGGCCAGCCGCCTGCTGCTGTTCGTCTAATCAGTCCTCCAGTGGCTCCACACTGACATCAGAGGCTCAGCGCTGTTTCGGCGGCCTCCTGCTGCTGTTAGGACACAGATAATTAAACCAATTTCTATAGGTATGAAGCTTACCTGCAGGACATCGAAGTTAATATGTTTTCCATTATCATGCGGTGATGATGTTTCTGGTGCGTCACCGCGAATCTTGAGGCTGAAGTGGTTTAGACGCGTTCCGAAACGGGCCCGTGTTCCGGCGCGCTTAATGATGACGGCAGTCGACCCCTTTGCACCCCGAGCCGCTCTGAAAGGGGCTGTTGACAGAAGTGAGTTTAACAGTGAGTGGACAAAGAAATGAGTTCTGTGCCAGCTGATTTAAAATCAGTGTGTTTGCTCGGCAGCGAGGTCTCCTCAGGTGAAACGGCTCCTTTCTTTTGTTTTCCACGGAGAGGGAGAGCTTTTGGAATGAGTCAGCGTGCCGATGACAAACGATGCCCCTGCTCTGCCAATATATTGCCCAAAAAGAAAAGGAGACCGCGGACTCCGTCGCGGCAGACGTGAAGTTCATCTGCCTCGCGCCGCCGTCGTCCGGGGGAGATGAATCGAGAGATGATTTGCTTTCGCCTTCTGATTTAATCATTCCTGCTGCTTCCCCGTTGCAAACAGATTTGTGAAAGGCTCTATCGCCAGTGATGGTCCTGAGGAATACGTTGCGACAGAAAAGCGGCAGATTTCATCGGTGTCGTACAATGTGAATTCAAATCTTTCTCTATTTTTTTAACATGCAGTACAAATATAAACTTTCAGAAGTTGCCGGCAGTCCCAAAAAAAAAGTACAGTCCACTCAATGCGGCACCATAGTAAACACCAGCGGTATTCTCCTACTGTGCAGCTGTCGGTGTTTGAGAAGTTCTGAATCAAGTAAATGATAATGAGAAATTACCATATACAAGGAGGCTTGCACTATTTATCTCGACAGTGTTTGCCTCAACTTACACCTGTGTGTCCTCATTCTCGCTTAAGTGCCGTTGCGCTGTAACTAGCAATTGTGCCTCACTCACTAGCCGCCATCTCCATCACTGTCTGCGCGCCGCACTGACGGCGTAATGAGCCAAACTTTGCTACTTGTGGAGGGAAGAGGAACATGTAATGTTTCTCATTAGCCGGCAAGTTAGCAAACGCTTTCAAACGTGGCCTAGTTTGCGATCGAACTGTTTTCGCCGAGCTTTTGTGTGATGAGGGGCTCATTTAGTGCTTATTTTTAATGTGATCGAGCCATTAGGGCCGTAGATATCGATCTTCTCTTCGTGGGGTGAAAACATGATCTTTTTCTTGAATGAACTCACGAATCGCTTTGTCTGGATTATGTCTGGTAATGGTTAAAAAGGACGATAGCAGAGAGCAAATATATTGAATTAAGGGACCACACCAGTTAGTCTAATAAGTAGATTCATTTCCTAGCATTTGTGTCATATATGACGGACGAGAGCTGACATGTTACCTGCCAGTTTGATGTTATAATTTGTCGTGTCCTCCTCGTGTCTCTCTCTGTCATCAGTCAAGCGAGGATTTACACAGCTCCCTTGATCCATTGCCCTCTGCACACCTGCGTGATTGGCATCCTAAACTGCGGATTGAACTGAGGTGCAACGATAGCAGCAGGCTGAAGGAGACAATTAGTTGACCCCCACATACACGACCTTGGTACTGACCCCGTGGCCCTTATTACTCGAACCCCTCCTGTGTGTGTGCGTGTGGCCCGCAGTTTAATCCCGAGTGATCAATACCTTTTGAGGCAACTTAATATCCCAGAAAAACCATTCGGCCTGTTTGGAAACCAACCTTATAGATTTCTTTAAAAGTATGAATTAGTGCTGAATGTAATTCAGATAAAATGACTTTAAACCACTTCCCAATTAAGGAGGATGAATGTGGTTTAGAGTCTAAATTGCATTCATCACGGTAAGCAGCCTCTAAATCGCTCACTTTCGATTGCGCTTGATCAAATTAGCAGCTGCATATTAGAAGTTTTAACACTCGGATCAGATATATCGACTACAATGTAAACCTAGTCCTTGCAGGCTTATTGCATCCGTGTTGCAAGTGGATATTAGGTAATAAAAAAATACTATTTTTGTCCAACCGTAAGAGTTTCTTCTCGTGTCTATCTGTTTTGTCAGGCTGCTTGTGGATGTTCCCGATTTGCTGTCACATGTGTGAACATATGAGATGGTCTTCATTGTCAGCTGTCTCTCTGGGATTACAGATTTCGGGGAGACAGGGTAGCTATTGTGGTGACCCGGGTCTTGTCATTTTGTGGTAGTTGAGGTGAAAATAAGTGCATTGTATTATTAGATATGCTACCATGCAATGTGTATTATTGAATTGCAGCAGCAACTATAAAAGTCCAATTCTTTCCTGCAGTGCAAGTCATGACCTCCTGCCAAATCATATTACCCGTCGTAGGCGACTGGCAAACACTACTGCCACTGCAGTACTACTCACACCTGCAGAGGCAGTTTCTCTCTTTTCGTCACTGCTTTTGGACTCACTACTAGAATCTGATGTTAGTTCATGGTTAGATACGGTGCATATGTATACATTTATTTAATAGTTAGATATTTCTTTGATTTTACAGTGAAGATGCAGTTCCCTTCTCCATAATCTGAAGAAGGCACAGCTATTGCACTGAGTTGAATTCCCTTGCTTATATGTTTAATACTGATTACTGTATTTCCTCTAATAATCGCCCAGATCACCTGGCCATTATTGGCTTTTACTCGAGGGAGGCCTTCATTTCTAATTGCCTTTGTTTCATATCGGTACGTACCGTGTGCTTGCTTAAAGTTTTCCCACCATTTACTCTGCTATTTTTTTTTTCTTTTCACTTAAGCAGGTACACCGCTCACGCACCAGCAGCAGGGCATTAATAAACTTTTAAGTGCGGGTGGTCAGAACGGACGAACGAATAAATGACACCATTGAATCTGTTTGACCTCTCAAAAATAAACGGGATTATTGGGCAAATTGACAAGGTTTTAAAAACATTTTACCGCAACTTAAATGGCCATAGCGTACCTACCAGAGGGTCCCGATATCAGAACAACTTATTCTTTGCAGGGCAATATATAATTTCCTCTCCTTTATTTTGCTTTACATATTTCAAAAGCTTCTTCTTAAAGTTCACGTCAAATTTTCTTCTTTGCGCCAAGCTGCTAAATCTCTGTTGTTGGCAGGGTTTGGTTGAAAATCTGGGTTCATGTAGCTACTGCCATCTGTGGCACCTGTGTGTTACTACATCTATAACTGGCCGACTGTCGGCCTGCCGTATTTGAGGCTGGCCTTTATTTGTTCGTGTAAACCAAGCCCCCAGCCACTGTAAGACCTGGATATTAATTGAATACCAGCCACTATTATAGGAAATATGGGAAATAATAATAATAAAAAAAACATGCACCAAAGTTGTAACAGCTATTTCACCACTGAGGAAATGAGAACATCCACAGAGCATGTGGACTATAAAGTTATGCTCATTTTGTGAGCAGCTGTACTCGTGAATTGTCACAAACGGAACACATATTTACAATTCATAGACCATTTCCACAGCAGACATTGTGGTTTGAGGAAATGTGGAGATGTATTAATGGTGGCTGCATTGTTGTTGGAGAGGGCCCTGACATTATGCACTGTCATTTACCAAGCAAGCTTAATGGAACGGAGACATTGTTAATACACCTGTGCTTTCCCTACTGTGGCAAGTCAGAATGTGTGGTGTGAAAAAGCTCCTTTATGTGATGTTTCTGCAGAAAGGCGTGAACCGAGCCGCTGGAAACCTTTTGCTGAACCACAAGCACGAATTACAGAATCAGCGTGAATCAGACGAGGAGCTTTTCTTGTGGCTTCAAAATCCAGTTTAATATGTAGGTTAGATTCATATGAATATCAGCGAAGCAATATCCCCTAAAGTTGCCCACCGGCCCGATCGCTGGTGGTCGGTGCTGTCTGTCAGTAACCCACGCCTCGCCTTGCCGGAGGTAATGGCCTGTCAAGAGTCTCCACTGTGGACCTTTGGGGTTGGCCAGTGGTGCACAGTGAGTTTATGGAGCTTTCTCACTGAAAACAGCTGCCTGACCAAAATAACAATGGTTAGTGTGCCGACAGTGATCCAAAACAGATACAGGTTGTAAAAATAGGAAAGATTATCTTGCAGCACTGGAAGGGGGGAGAACTCCCATCTTCAAACCAGTGGATAATGGTACTAACAGATATCCTCCACCAAGAGAAAATCAGATATGTTTTAAGTGACAGATTGGAGGAATATAAGAAGATCTGGGGATCAATGATCACCTTTTTAAAAGGAAAGTAGAGTATTTATCATTCATGCAGCCTGAACATGTATTTCTACTGGACAGCTTACCTCAAGGCCGGGTAAATGGTGTATCTGTTCATTTTATTGTTATTATGATTACTTTTTTATTTTTTTATTATGTCATTTCTTTTCTTTTTAAGTTTTGTCCAGTGTCTCACACTTTGTTTGATCACCCTGTACTAATATTTCCTAAGTTATCTTGTGATGGGGTAACTAAAGGAAGGCTTATTTTGTGCAATTTGTTACATCTGTACTGAACCTGCAATAAAAATATTTGAAATGGAAAAAAAATAGGAAAGATTAAAATTCTCTGCAGGTTTATCACTGCAGACGACTCCTTTCATATTTGAAACACTCCCCTGATTGATTCATATAGAGAAATTGATTAGAGCAGCTTTAAATAAAGGACGTAAAACAGATAACCACAGTATAATCCGTCTGGCGCAGCTCCTAATAATGAATATCCTGCAAACACCAAACCAATTTCACATTTTGTTCTCTTTCTAAAAATTTTAATTTCAATTTTTCTTCCTTAGAAGACAGGTGACGGCTTTTCCAATTTGTTCAGTGAAACACAATAGTCAACCTCGTCTCATGTAAATGAGGTCTTCTGGGTCCCCTCGGAACCCTTATGACAATACTTCCAATCTCATTCACTTTAACACTCCCCCTTCTATTGATACTGGTGTTCCATATTCAGCGTTTATTACTTATCGTCGTGCAGTTATTCATATCAGCCCTTGTGAGCTGATCAAGCGGCGGGAGTTTTTTTTTTTTTTTTTCTTGCAGTGAGGCTCCTCTACTTTGTTGTTTTATCTGGCGCACACGTATGAAAAGGGCCTGAGGGAGAAAGACAATGCTGTCTGCTTTAACTCATCTCACCGCCTGACACTGAGGTATCAGGCACCGGCAGGAGAGAGAGAATATTTTATCTGACATTGTCACTCTCTGTAGAAACCTCGGGGAGGCCGAGGCTGCTGTGACACACTCGGTGGTCAGCAGCGCCGCATATGATTATGACAGCTCCTGCTAGACTCGCTGAAGTCTGAGTAAAACAAAGTCTTGGTAATGGCAGTGTGGGCTTAGCCACTTGTAATTTGCCCGATAAAGTTTTAAGCAGTGGCGATATGCTGTAATCGTGTTTGAAAGAAACCAGCTTTTGTGTGAGTCACTTTCCTTCTGCGCATTTTAATAAACGTCTTTGTTTTCTTCAGGTGCAAAAGCCATACCCGTAGATGTCTTCTCATAGCGGAATGAAATGTGGTATGATGCTTCGATCCTCCTGATGAAGAACTAAGACTTACAAGCAAAAGAAGGGAAACATGGGAGCGTTGTTGTTTCCCTCGATTGCCATGTTCGTGGCCGTCCACGTGATCCACTGCCAAGCGGTTTGCAGCAGACAAGCCTCAGTTGAATGGCGCCTTCAAAAACACACAGTCCAAATGAACTGGACTCTCGTAGGAAACATCTGCAGGAGCGTTTCAGAGTGTTGGGATCCTCCCGGGGCAGGCGAGTCGAGCGAGCGTCCTTTCAACTTCCCACAGATATGCCCACTGCAGCTGCAGCATGGAGACAAACTGCTGATGTCTGCTGATGAAACGCTCAAGTCGTATGGCGTCAGGCTCCTCAACGTGTCAGAAGGCAACTTTGAAAGCTGCTCCGCAAACAGGCCGATAACAGATCAGTTCCTTTTCCCCCACGATATGAATGAAAGCGAGCATGTTGAGGCCAAGTGGCTCGCTCCGGGTCACCATTACTTCATCGCGGTGCACGGAGACGACCCGCAGCTGTGCAAGTTCGGTCTGAGGCTCAACGTGTCCGTCAGAGCGCAACTCTGCCAGGGGTCTCCCCTGCTTCGACTTTGTTCAGGGAATGGTGTTTGTCAAGCGGGTCTCTGGGAGGGAGCATACCACTGTCAGTGCCATCACCACTACTCCGGGAGGTTTTGTGAAAAATTTGACGCGTGTTTGGATAACCCCTGTGAAAACAAAGGAGTCTGTCTGAGCAACGGGTCCACGGATCCGGACTACAGAACATATAAATGCCTCTGTCCTCCACATTTTACAGGTAAGGCCGGACGACACATCTGTCCGCTGAATCGGATTAGCACTCGATCAATTCACTTACTGCTTTGACTTAATCAGCACATTGTAATGGCCGCAAATTAAATCATTTTCTCTGCTTGAGAGAATTATTCATGGGGTACGCGCCGAACACGAGAACAAATTAAAATTTCAGCGTTATGTACTGTATACGCTGGACACATCAAGTTAATGTTATTCACCACAACCTCCAACACTGCATGTAATGCAAACAGGATCAATATTAAAAACCGCTTGCATTCGAAATGTCTTCTTTCTTATTCTCTTTGCTGCCAGAATGAACTCTCTGCAGCAGGATTATCAATACTGAGAGTTTAGTTTTTGTGCCGTTTTTTTCAACCACTCTGCTGTTTGTTTAAGGGGTCAACTGCTCTGAAGTTGTGGGGAAAGCGAACTGCGACAGCATTTGCGAAAATGGGACATGCGTTCAGACGGCCCCCACCACCTTCAAATGCATCTGTGACACTGGATTCTCTGGTAAGTGCAGCTTTTTTGTTTTGGATGGTTGTTAGTGGAATATAATGAAGATGGATAGAAACCCGCAGTCTCCAGGAAAGCGTACTCCTTGACGATTAGGATTCAGTTTTGAGCAGGCTAGTCATACACTTTCATACACGCCAGGTATAATCGAAAGGTCTTCTGCATCAGGGGTGTCTATCAGTGGGAAGGTTAAAGCTGAAAACTGCAAAAGCCATAAATCTGAAAAAAGATCAACATATCCTTAGGGCCTATAAACCTGATCCCACTTGATGTTTGTTGATAATATATGACGTGGCCTCTTCAAGTCAGATACCTCGGGGTTGCAACCAGTGGTCGCCTGGCTGTAAAAAGCCAGGGCTAAACGGCTGGGCCAACTGAGCGTATCGGAGTTAATAAAACAAAGGTTTACAGCAATCAGTTAGATTGTAATTTATGGTGTATTGTTTCTGCTGAGCCTGTTAAATCAAGGGTCTGTCGGGGCTGAGCAAAACAAAGCATGAGTCAAACATGCCAACCTTGATTCTTTATGGTATGTTTCATTTCCAGTCATCTAATTTCTACTCCCATTTTGTGAAAATCTCTGGCCGCGTCCACCAGGTCAGCGCTACAGCGTGGTAACACCGCTCCCTATGAATCGCTTACAGAGGCAAACAGAATGGTGACACATTTTTCAATGCCAGCCAACTCCGTCCTCTGATTTACAGACTGTTTCTGGATGCTCGTGTATCACATTGGGTGGCACTCATTATCTGGTGAACTTGCAGGAGACATTAGCGCTTCACTCATTATTTAGCCTCATCTGCTGTAATAATGTACAGTTAGGTTAATGGGTATCACAGGCAAATGGGTTACAAGACCTGTATACTCTTCAGGCTGCCCTGGATATCACTGTCTGCTGCGAAAACAAGCCCGCATTGAACTTTCTGGAGTAAAAATCTCCAGGTGGCTCTTCACTTTGATTCATCGTTGAGTTTGCGGCACAGTTTGTCCTGGCAACATTCGTGGAGTGTCGCTTCGCCTTTCGAGTCCAGCCCAAGCTTTCAGCTTATTATTTTAGAGATGTGGTTTCAAGGTTACTTCCAGTACTGTCTGGCATCTTGTTCTGCGAGAGCAGATTAAGACCGTACAGTGAAGACTTTTTTTTTTTTTTTAAATGTGCAAATGGATATAGGTGATTTAGCGAACCACTCTGAACAAAACAGAACATTTCAAGAGAATTTTCAAAAATCAGAAAGGGGAAAATTGTCTTCATTGTCTTATATGTAATATATGGCATATGCAGGCTGAGCTGAATCAGGTAAAGGTTGGTTATTAGGACAGCACTCAAGTAAGTGTTTTAAGGCCATTTATTTGGTGTTTATTACTCCAGCAATTACCACCTATTGCTGTTTTGATAAAGAAGTCGTGTAGTAATTGGTATTTTTCCATCATTCGGAGTGATCTGCTTTAATGCTGCACATGTCTGCAATCAACAGGGGACAGTGAAAGAGTTGGCCACTGCAGCTCTTCATACAACAGCTCACTGCGGCTGCTCCTACGAGTCCCGTTCCTCACTTAATATTTCACATTGATCGAAATAACCAGCATCTTTTTTTGAAAACGTGCATTTTTATGAACAACGGTGGTAAGCGCTACATTTATTGATGAACATATTGCCCTACCGGTGACTGCTTCATATTAACAGTCAGCTCATGCTTTCTCTTGTGTTTTGCCAGCTAATGGCTTTAAATGTGAAGCTGCAGCAGTAGGGGAGGTTTGATCTGCATCGGCAGCAGTCTCTGAAGACGCCGGCTATCATTTCATGATTTAGCATTCACGTCTGTTTTATAAAGACGACAGTAACAGGAATTTGGGTGACATCAACACAGACATCCAATTAACGATGATCGTAATAAAATAAACATCGCAAAATAACTAAACATCCCGAGGGTAAATCAGTGTTGTGTTACCTCACCTTAATTCCCGAAGTGTTCACATTTCTCAATAATCTATCTAAAAAAAATATGTTAAAGATTTTTATCTGCTGCATTTTAATAGTGACACGTCTGCTCTGGTCTGACGTTAAATGGATCGCTCCCGTTATTCAGAAACAAATGCGTGAGTTACATGCTTCCTCTGTCTTTGCGGCTTTAATCTAATTTGCTTTAATTGCTGTTGCTCTCCCTGGTAAGCAGACTCCGCTGGGTGCTTTCGCATAGTCACGGTGTCCTGCTGTCCCATCAGCTTCTTGGGAGTTCTGTGGAGCTCGTGCTTCCTCTACCTCCCCGCTGCAGTTGGCTCATTAATCAACTGGAAGTTAGTGGCTGCTCCGGTGCTGGCTGCCCTCATAGGCCAAAGTCTATGCGCACAGAATAATGAGCCAAACTCATGGGACATTTCAAATGAGATTTTCTTTTGATTTGACTCTCCCCTGCACTACCTCTTGGGTATTTGTTGCAAGGTATTACCATCTTTATGGGGTCATTTCCATTTGGTGTAAGGTGTTAATTGTTTTTGCGAGCTTGTTGGCGGTAATATCAATGTTTTGGAAGTTTAATTTGGACAATGTATGCTGTCATCCCCTTGTTGAAGCATTTAATTAGACACTGACACAATTCTGTTTCCTCTTTTTACATATTAGATGGCTCCACTTTATAATCACAGCCGTAATAATGGTGTTTGAGATGACAGCAGAAATACAGACGATCATAATAAAACAAATTCTACCATAAGCCAGAATTATTAGGGATTTTTTTTCTTGCTTCCAGAGGATGCTATACCAATTACGTGTGTCATGAATAAATGTGAGAGACGGAAATGTTCCTCGGAAAGATACAGCCGTTTTGGATTAGCGCAGCTTTTAGTGGGCCAGTTATGGAAACTCCATTTCCGCTGTAAAAGGAGCTGAGGCAAAAGCAAACCCTGAAGTTGTTCACAGTAAGATTGATGCCCACAGAGGAGGCTATGAGGAGCCTCTGGGACATGAGCACTTGTATCATCAGGGGGATTAAAGAAAATATGCAAAGAAAGAGTCAGCGGAAAGATAAATGTGTAGGCACCCTGTGAAGAACACAAAAATGAAAACCCTCACCGGGGAATAACATCAAATTTTATTCACCTTGAACCTGCAGTGAATTCAGTCTAATTTTATCCTTTGCACACAATGTCACTGCAGCATTACCCTGTCTCTAGTTATGCTGCTGCTAGTGAAAGTCTTGTGGTTTCAGAGTATTTATTTAAAAAAAAAAAAAAAACTACTGGCTGCAGCTTAGTTTAAAATTACTTTATCTAAGAAAATGCTTATAGTAAGAAACAAACTCCAGCAGCGACTCCTTAGGTTACAGTTCAGTGAAAATCCTCAGTGAAAACCACTTATACAGCTTCACGATGGAGGCATGAGCTTATTTTTTTATTTAGTATATACACGAGCGATCGAAAAGACGGGAATGTCTGCGTGGACAGTTCGGTCGGTTTCAAGTTTGAGTCATTTTTATTTTCATAAAGTGATGGAACATTCTGCAGACTGAACTGCGAGCACATGAACTTTGAATAATACAGCAGGAATGAATAATGAATAAAACTACCTACTTTTTTGTACGTATTTGTTTGGCAGGCCGCGAGCAAATGAACAGACACGGGTTCTTGGTGACCCTGGACCCTGGCTGAAATTGAATAATGGACAGTACGGTTATCTGGTTTGTCCCTTGACAAGTAGACTGTCAAAACACCTGAAAGAAAGTAGCTACTGCAACAAATCTAGTATTATCATTACTCCTTCGTCTGTGGTTTATAAATCATTTAAATCATGTCATGTTAGGTGTATTCCTTGCTTTGAATTGATTTCATACATGCTTCTTCCTATGAAGAATGTGTAAACACGTGGTTGGACAAACAACCAGAGCAGTCAGGCTCTTGCATACTACAGTTAAATGCAATTTCCACAGTCTGGATGAAACCACGGTGATCTCTTTGTCGTCGCTTTCCCAGGCCCACCTTGCGAGAGGAGGAAAGCCCCGTGTGACCCTAATCCATGCAGAAACGGAGGCGCATGTGAAGAGAGCCTCGGAGGATTTGTCTGTCATTGTCCGGACGGATTCAGGGGCCTCTACTGCGACTCCAGAGTCGACTCCGACTGCATGTCATATTCATGTCAGGAGGAACAAATCTGCGCCGCGGGAGAGCATGTGAGGGCTTCGTCTTCTCTTATTTGTTTTATCTCGGTGGGACATAAACAAGAAATGGCACATGAAAATTAATAGTGTCTGGAAAGGAGATCAAATGGCTTCATTCTTGAAGGGCCCCAGCAGCAATTAATATTTCCTGCTGAAGATGAGCTTAGGGAAAGAGCGCCTGCTTCCTTTAGCATTTTGATTGAATGACCCAGTGCATAGTTAAGTGCCAGTTTGAAATGGCTCTGATCAAACCCTTTTTGTAATTGGATGCCTGCTGCAATTTTCACCTTTCACTGGAAACGTTACTGTGGTCGTACATTTTGCCGAGGCAGTAGTGTTTCTAATGCTCTGGAGGATACTCCGGGGAAAATGCAGTAGTGGTCTAATTGTCTTTCTCTGTGACCTTTGTTTGTGTTCATTACAGTTTGCCAAGTGCACTACATATTTTCACAACCCACCTAAGAATACCAGAGCAGAGCTGACTAAAAGGGACATTTATCAAAATAATGCTTATTATTGCTGCTGCGTGACATAGATATTTTTTTCAGGGAGCGTAATCTGTTTAACTGTGAATTACAAGAACATTAACATTTATTGCCCTCTCATAATGTCTAAAACTCATATCAAAACGTGGATAAAACCTATTATTTATCTGCCTACTCAGGGTTCAGTCTGGAAGTATGGAGGTCAGTAGCAAATTAAAACTGGAGTCAATCAAGCCGCATTTATACCCCTGCAGTGAACCGTATTGATCATGCTGGCGATCTAACGCGTTTGTGTAATCTTACCCTGTTTTCCCCAAGCTGGCAGGTGACCTGGTTTGTTTTTGCTTCTGCATGCAGGCCTCTAAATGTGTCTGCGCAGATGGTAGTGTGGTCCCAGCGTGCAGGAAGCAACAGAGCCTGTGCAGCCCATCACCATGTCTGAACAATGCCACCTGTGTGTCCCGGAGAAATGATTACGTCTGCAGGTGAAACATACAGAGAGATCTAATGGAGGCCCGTGTCAGAGCTCCCTTTCTAGATAATTTGAGTGTCTTGTGAATACGTCTCTCCGAGAGAGGGAATAAAAAGGGATCTTTGATATATTTTTTTTTCCTTCCACCTTGATATGATTAGGATTTACATCTCTCGTCGCAGCTCTAGGATTAATACACAGCTGTCGGCCCCATTGTCACCTTGTGAAATTCTTCATTTTTTTCTTATTTTGAACTGTATTAGCCAAAAACACTTAAGGATCTGTCCCAGAGAAACCTATTAAAAACACAGAGGAGCCACACTAATGCCCCCCACGACCTTAGACCAAGCTACAACTGAAATAAAAAAGCCCGGTACAAAAACATGGTCTGTAATTTTCCCACATGAGGTGAATTTTTATATAACTCTCTGCTTTTAATTATGTCTGGCTTATACACTCACCGGCCACTTTACTAGGTACACCTTGGTAGTAAAAGGTTGGACCCCCCTTTTCCCTTCAGCCGCACATCTATGATGCGAATCTCCCATTCCACCACATCCCAAAGGTGAAATATTGGATTGAGATCTGCTGACTGTGGAGGCCACAATCTTCTATTGTCCAGTTCTGGTGAGCCTGTGTGAAATGAACTGTTTCCTGTTCTTAGCTGACAGTAGTGGGACCCGGTGTGGTGTTCTGCTGCTCTAGCCCATCTTCTTCAAGGTCCGACCTATTGTGCGTTCAGAGATGGTATTCTGCATTCCTTGGTTGTAACGAGTGGTTATTTGAGTTCTGTCATCTCCAACCAGTCTGCCCATTCTCCTCTGACCTCCCACATCAACAAGGCATTTTTGTCCACACAACTTTTGCTCACTGGATATTTTCTCTTTTTCGGACCATTCTCTATAAACCCTAGAGACGGTTGTTTGTGAAAATCCCAGTAGATCAGCAGTTTCTGAAATACTCAGCACCAACAACCATACCACGTTCAAAGTCACTTAAATCCCCTTTCTTCCCCATCCTGATGCTTGGTTTGAACTTCAGCATGTTTGTCTTGATCACCTCTACATGCTTAAATGCATTGAATTGCCGCCATGTGATTGGCTGATTAGCTATTTGTGTACCGGTGTACCCAATAAAGTGGCCAGTGAGTGTAATTGTCCATAATTAAGGGTGTGGCTGCGTCAAGTGGGTTCCGTCACAATTTGCTAGCCATCTTCACCTGTGCGGCTCAGCTCCAATCATATTCTACCTCTTTGCCATATAGCTGGGAATTAGACTTAATCAGGTACCCAGAGCTACCACACTGAGTCCTCCTATGAATTTGGTCTATCCAGTCATTTGTACAGTGTGTGCCGTCCGTAACTAACTTGCACATCCAATATGTATTAATTTACCGTTTAGAATAGTCCCAAACAGATGTACAGTTTGCATTTGTTAAAAGTGAAACTGTGTGCTCTTGTTCAAATACATGCAATTTTAAAGATTCATGTCAACAGCAGAAACGAATCTGCTTGTGGCTGCACCTTAGAGGCATGGTAGGGAATTTGGAAGGGACTGTGCAACCAGGGGTGCACCATCAGGACACGCAACCCAAACAACTGTTTTGAACCCTGTGAAATGAAATTAAAAATGGGAAAAGGGGGCAGATGGTTACCTTCTGGCATGTTTTGCAATGACAACCATAAACCCCCTTAAATCTATGAACACTCTACAGTGTGTCAATACTCCATAACTCCCCCCTAGGGTCCCGCTTCTATCTACCCCATGACAGAATTAATTAGTTTGGACTGGGGTGATGGCACATGCACGTCTTTGTTTGGGACCTGCTAGTAAATAATATCAAATTGTGGTTAGAAAGGAAAACTTTTCAAAACTGCATTACTTCATTTTATCGGCTCCGCTCTTAACCAGTAAAAGTGAAAGCCTTTAATCCTGAAACCGTTTTCACCAAGATGCTTCTCAGGGGTTTCTACTAGATTACAATCTCCCCTCGATGCCCTCTAGATACTTATCAACACACTGGATTTTTATTTATTTATTTATTTTTTATTTTTTGTTGTAATGCAACTCATGCTAGTCTTTTTCAAGCTAGTCTTTTCCAGCATCTGCTCTTTTCTCCGCCTGAAACACCTTCCTGTAACACAAGATGTAATTATGTTAATCTTCAATAGGATTTATGAGAAAATTCATGTTTATTAGCCGCTGCTTTTCAGGGCTCCCATCTGCTGTTTTTCAGATCCAATTATTATACTGTACCAGACCACCGGACTGATTAGTTTGAAGCGGACCAGTTTTGAGCATGGCACTAAGACAACGATACTGCACATGCAGAAACGTCCTCCTTCCAATATTGTGGAACGTGATGATGTTTCAACTCTGTGTGATGGCTTTTTAATTAATAACCGACGTACGGTACTTGAATTCTAACCAATTTTTCTTTCTTGACACCTGGGAGACAGGTTTTTGTTATCTTGTTTAAACAGCCCTCAAGTCATTTGAATTAGATAACGTACAGTATCTGAGAACTGTAAGGGAAGTCCATTATTTTTATATGGACGGTACTCTCAGTTTGATTTATAACCAACCTTAATTTGTCCTGATACGCTGACTCCACCTACCTGGCAATCCAGGTCAAATAGAATATCGCGCGCCCACTATTTCACCCAGCTCCATGTCACAATCAAATAACAAGGAAAACTGAATTATAACCACATGTATCTTGCAAAAGAAACAATGCAGCGTGGCTTGTTAGCGCTTAAGGCTCTGGGTGAATTGATTTTGACGACACTGACCTCCTCTCAACAGATGTCTGAGTGGGTTTTCTGGGAAGAATTGTGAAGAAATAATTGACTACTGCAGACTGCTCAATATCAACTGCCTAAATGAGGGATTGTGCTTGAGTGTAATTGGCGGATATCAGGTAAGTAATTCAATGTTTCAGCTATAATGAAATACTCGGCGGCCTGCAAAGCATGACTCATTCATGCACCTCAATGGTGGTTACAGTAAGAACACAGTTAACTGGTTCCTAAGCAGAGCTGGGATGCCTGGGAATAAATCCTTTAAAAATAAAACATAAAAGCATAATTATTCTGTTTGTGTTGTATATTTTTGGATTAGACGCCATAAACGTATTTTTTTCCCCCTCATTGATGTGCATCATGTAAATTTTTAAAGGCTGCACTATATGATCTTGTTTAATTATTAACTGGTGAATTATACATTGTAAGAATTTCTACTGCTTCACATTGACAGCTACTACTATGATGTTCGTTTGTTTCTCTTAGTATGAAATTTAAATGTAAGGTCTACTGGATGCATTTGATTCTGATTCCTGCTACGCAGAAAAAAAAAGTCTTCTCATTGTCTCTGAAGTTCTATGCATAATGAAACCTGTCATTAATTGAAATTAAAAAAAAAAAGAGAGAGAGAATAAAGAAACGTTTCTGGGAGAATATGTCTACAGACAGCCGTAATCCAATTCTAACCCATTAATCACTGTGAGTGCGTGGACACTTTGTTCAGACAGACAGGTTCTGGTCTAATTTGCCTCTGTATTGCTCAGTCTTCTCAAATGTCTGCATTTTTTGCAACACCTGAGACTGCTTGGTAATGCCCCATAGCTCCTAATTATTCTCCATCAGTCTTGTTCCATTAGACCGCTGAGAGTGTTCTTAATCTAAAATCTACTTTTAGAAGCTTTGTTTTGGTGCGTCCCCATCTGGGGTCAGACGTAATCAGTGACTGTTGCTCACTGCAAATAGGCCATTTCGTCTTGTGTTTTTGTTTATATTATTTATTTCATTTGTGGGTAGTGTTCAATAGTGGAAACCACAAAAAAGAAAGGAAAAAAAAAGATTTTAATGGTATATATGTATATGGATTAATCATATTGTTTTTTGCAGCTTGATTCTGTAATAAAGCAATTACTATGATAATAAGTCCACCCAGTTAAGGCATCGTCGTAAAATTTTTGGTTGATTTGACATTTTTTTATATACATTTTTTTAATTTTCCCCCACAAATTTAAATTTCTTTAAATACACATTAACATGAATATGAACGGGATAAGGGATAGCTTAAAACTGAATGCAAAATGATAATAATAATGTATATTTATAAATAGCACTAGGCAGAGTTTAATATAGAACACATGTAGTAGGTAGGGGGTCCCTACTTAATCACTCCATCACTTCGGGGGTCCTTGGCCTGAAAAACGTAGAAGACCTCTGTGTTATGAGAATTCATCTCCATCACACTGAGGCAGAAATCTCATAAAGAGAACGTGTCAAAGCAGATTACACATCTGTCTTCACAGGTGTATCACTCGATCTAACTGAAAACAGAGAGCTTTTTGCACATTGAGTGTTCTGACCCTTTTGTTTCAGGGCGTTTTTAATTACACATCCCGGGGGTAAAATGGGACGTTGTACCTGGAGGACGTAGAGGATAAAAACAATGATGTTCTCTAATACATTGATATTCTAATAACACGGTTCCCAACCGGGGTCTGGGCCCCGGTAACGGTCGTACCAAAGGAGACCGTCAACTTCACAACCTTCAGAGCAGAGGTACATGTTCAATAAAATCGTAGCGACACACCGGCTGGACGCTCGAAAGTGAGAGGTACTTCTGTGACCTCTGACTCTTTGTGACCCGGTGTCGTGCCAACGCAGGTATCCCTGACAGGAATTAATGAGCATGTAACTGAATGAACCAGTTCCTTCGAAAAAGCTGTGTAGCAGAATGTTTGGCGATCTTTTAAACAGTTATATATAGTGCGGCTAACGTGCAGCCGCAAGCATCGACTTCACAGTACATTCAGTACAACAGTACAATTCATTTATCGATCACTTTAAGCCACATTTTAACTCAAGTGCTGCACTGTAACTCTTAATTTTGATTTTATTACCTTCTGATTTTAATCGTACATTTTAAAGAATTCTTTTAATGATTTTAAATTTGGTCTTTTAATGTTTTTCGTTCACATTATTGTTGAAATGTGCAACTTGCCTTACGTTCAGATAATACATTCAGTAGTATCAGGTTATCATGAGGCTTTATAAGGGAAAATATGCTGTATGATTGCTGAGGTTCTTCAATACGCCCTGTGTTAGGCTGCAAAACACTGAAAGCCCGATAACATTGAGACACAGTAACATTGGTCCAGGGGCACTTTTCCTTTCAGTGATGCCTACCTTGGCATGACAACAGCTTTCAATCGCTTTTCTGCTACCTGACAAGTCTGAGCGTACTTTTTTTTCCATTTATGGAAAAACTTAAAAAAGTGCGGATGAGTCATCACTATGGAAAATAGAAAGTGAAGTTTTATCTCAAGCGTTACCTTAACTTTAGTTTTACTGAGGGACGGTACTACACGACGGTACTCAAAACTCTGAATAGGGCAAAGACTCTGGTGGATCCTTCTGTACACAAGCAGGATTATGAATTGACGTGTGCATGTTTGTACAAGCTGGGGCCGCTCCACTTTTCTTACATCCATGTCAGGGGCTAAACCACTGCTTACTGCTCTGTGTTGCAAATTGTGTTGCTTTTGGGCTGATGTATGCTGATGATCACATGAGTATTGTGTTCCTACAGTGTGTTTGTGCCCCAGGTTGGATTGGAGAGTTTTGTCAGTATGTGGGTGACGCCTGCCTGATAAAACCAAACAGCTGTTTGAATGGAGCCACATGCATTACAACGAGTCAGCCATCATCTCCCCCACAATACACCTGCAGATGTCCCCTTGGCTTCATCGGTGAGATAACTTCGCTTTATTATCTCCTCTCGCGCCTTTTCAATCTGCCTGTCCATCTGTCTGTTGGCGGAGCTTCTTAAAATTTGGACCGATTTCTGTAAACCCTTGTGGAAAGGTTGGTTATGGGGCAAGGAATGACTGGTGGTTAATGCTTCTGGAAAATCTGTAGAAGCGGCATGGCTTGACAGCTACATGCTGTTCATATTTACAGGCTTCCTTGTTGTATTAACGCCGTGTAGACGGAATATACACACAAATCTATGCAAAGATCAGAAGCAGACCTACGATTGGGGCAGTGAACCCAGTAGTGATTGTGCATCATGCGAGAGACATTTGACACGAAGCTCTCACGCTGAGAGCAATCCATAAATTGTAAGTGTTTCTGTTTTGCCTTTAGTTGTTGTTGTTTTAAGGCGGATTACATAAAAAAAAATGACAACAAGCCATTAGATAGTCACATCTTCCATTGAAAGCCCGTCATTTGTATCATGCTTGATCATGCTCGCAGTAAGTCTTGGATTACGGAAAACGGTGATTTCTGATCGGCTGGTGGGGTCGCATTCATCATATCATAGCTGGAAAAAAAAGAGATCGTCTCTGCTGTTGCGTTGCTTACTGGGCATAGCTTACATAAAAGCCACAAATTTGATTGCAGGGGACTAGACACAGAACCACAATCCAATCTTGAACACACCAAAATCCCATCGAGATAAGAATTTATTGTACCCTCGTTGAAATCTATGAAACAAAACCAATTTATATACTATGTATTTACAGTATGGACCTACATACAAGGGATCTATTGCAAAAGAAAAATATTGAAGCCTCTGCTTTCACATTATCTTTGCATATTACAGCAAGCAGTCTCACCGAGAATTATTGTTTAGGTAACACAGATGAAGATCTAAGTCTAAGAAGCAGTTATGCTTCTGTGTCACTTACGTACTGATTCAAAATGGCGCCAGGTTTGTACATCACTAATTTTTTCTTATATAAGAAATACAAATAATAACAGTAATAAAAAAAACATCCATTAAACACAAAAAAGGTCCATTTAATTTCTTAACTACTTGAGGGAACAAAACTTGGACAGTTTTGTTCCCTCGTGACAGAGGATTAATCTGTTATACTTGAGAGTTGGTTTGCCAAGGAGCTCAGTCAAAGACCTCTGGTACAGTACATTGATTGCACAAGGGGTCAGGAAGGCTTTCTCTAGCCATCAGGTTTAGGTTCAAAATGCCACGTTTGCAAGCATCTGGTTTGATTAATGTCTCAAAAGACCGAATCACACTTGGCTCAAGGGCTGCTGTTCCACATCTGACCTCTGACCACCCCAGAGCGGCGGACAAGAAAATACAGGAACTCCCTGCAGTGATCTATACATCTTTTATCAGTAGTAGTATTAGTAGCGTTTGTTGTTGATTCATTGAATTTGGTGTAGCGATGTAGCCTAGAGGCAAAACACACTCAGTTTGTCTAAATCCAAACATAGAAGCACAAAAACGAGCATCTCTTGCAGGTTACCACATAAGGGAATGTCTTAAAGGCGGAAATGAACAGGAAAGTAAGTGTTCCAGGTCTGTGGTGAATCACAAGCCAACCACAGTTTTTAAGCAAAGGCCACTTCTCCTCGTGAAATGATTAAATTTTAACCTTGAGGCTTATTTACCAGTCGCCTTGCCTGCTTGACATTTTTAAGTCCTGCTGCTGATTGCATTTAATCCAAGTAGTCTGGCAAACTGCCTCCTAATTAGCTGCCCGCTCGGAACACGGCTATCAACTTGTTCAGCTATCAGAAAATACAAGGGGCTGTTTAGATTTAAAAAGAAAGAATTTTTAATTACCAGATTTAAAGGGACAGAACAAATCTGCAGAAACATGATTTTTCATTTGAGCATTCTTGCATCAAGAGCTCGGCGTCTTTGTCAATGAATACGTTTTTGAGTACAGGAGCAGAGTGTGGTTTACTTAGAAACCATACTTGCATCACATATAAATAAATAAGCAGTGCCTGCACATTTTCTCTTGCAGAAAATTGTATTAATAACTAATATTAATATTGATAACCAATGTATTATATGTCAGAGGCCCATGTTTGAAGCATTGGTTGACTAAGTTCATATGATGTTCAATGATGACTAAGTAACGTCACCCATCACTATTATATCATGATCAATCAATATGTATTAGAGACAATGATATAACTGGATGATGCAGATTGTGATCCTCGCTGATCGTTATATGTAAGAGTTGTGAAAGCAGTGCACTCTGGTTTTGGCCCGTAGCACTTCACAATCTACCCTTAAGTCCTGACACGGTCAACTGTCAGTCAGATAAGCCCTTACATAGCACTACACGGGCAGGGTTTTTTTCCCCTCTCTCTGTTTGAAGACGGAATCTGTTGCCACTTCAGTAATGGAAAATTGTCTCTCACACCGTGGCAGTTCTTAGTGACTGATCAAATTCATCATTTTCTGGCATCTTGGGATTTCTGCTTTGGAATTCTCTGGCCATGCGTCATTGAAAGGCCAATTTAATTCCAGGCTTTGCCCAGAAACCCCTGTGCTCTTTCTTAGTACATAACTCAGGATACATTACTCCAACCCTGGTGTTTAAGCTTCCTCTTTTCACCGAACAGCAACTGTCTCGTCCATGCACATCCTTTATTTTCTCTTGTTTTTTAATTGTGTATGTAATCACGGTATGAGGCATGGGGATTAGGCAGAAAATAAAATGCTCGATGTAGTAAAAGTTTGAGACCTACTAATGATTCAGGAGTGTGTTTAGGAAAATTATGATACACATGAAATATGTTTGGCACCAAGAACTGTATCCTAAGTAATTATTACATATAAGACCCTATAATGATTATGCAGCGTGACATGTTGTTTTGTAAATTCAACAAAAAGAACATTGTTGCTCCTGTTTTTATTCTCCCAGATTTGCTCTGTATCGCTAACATTTTGCCACCTAAATCCCAATGTTTTATTAGACCGTGTAATTGATTGAATTTATTTACAGCCATACATGATTGGAGGCGTTTCTAAGGTTTTTGTAGGACAAATTCGTATAATTTTCTGCTGCGCAGCTTGGCATATTTCGTATATAATGACCTGTAGCAACGGCCGTGCAGCCGATATCAATCATAGTGTTTGTGCTGTAGCATGAGGTTGCTGCTGTCAAGAAGGGACTTTCACTCCATGTCATTGCTGCTCCGTTATTGATGATAGGACATTTTAAATTAATAACCTGCACAGGAAGACACCCACCCCCAACCACAGCCGTGGAACCGGCAGCTGCCGAGGCAGCTGAGCACCAAACAAGTCTCCGATGAGGCAACCTGCAACCACCCCCCACCCCCACCTCATCTGCTCCTTCCAGTCAGAAAGAGCTTTCCATTAAGTGTCCAGAAACTGAGTCTGTCTAATCAAGATTGCATTTTCTCTTTTTGCGCACCCTTGAGCTGGCCACTTGAATCTTTACAGCATCTCAGCAGAAGAAATTTGCAGCCTAATTAGTGTTTCGAGAGAAATGTGGCAAAGCTACTTGTGGAACATTTTCTCAAACGTGTACACTAAGTAGGAAGCTAAAGACCAGCCAGTTAATTTAGCTTAGCGTAAAGAATTAAAACTGTGGATGCCAATTAGCCTGGCTCTGTCCAAAGGTTAGAAAACATCTGGTACGCCCATCTGTCTGGCACTGTCACGACTCCAGGTTGTCATTGCTTCGTGGAGAAAAAAAAAAAAAAAAAATAGTTTGGCACAAATCTCACCAAGCCACTAATTGTTGTTTTAACACTATTACAAAGCATCAAGGTATTTGCTTCACTTAAGTGAATTTAACCTCGTATTTGATATTGGAATGAGTTTTTAAATGGGATTTCAACAGGATAATAAGTGACTTTATTCCTTTACTGTAAACGGTAAGTTTTTTTTTTTCTGGGGTTAGCAAACAAGAAAAGGAGCCTTTTGCGACGGCGCAGTTGAACAATACAGCGTACAGTGGGCATCTGAGAGAAGTGTGAAGAGTGTGATGCGACATAAATGCCTCTAATTGCATCATTTTCCAGGAACAAAGTGTGAGACTGAGATCAACGAGTGTGACTCCGGCCCCTGTCAGCACAACGGCACATGCTCTGACTTGCTGGGAGACTACCACTGCCAGTGCCCCGCAGGTACGTTGGGCTATGTCCAAAACCGTAGCTCTGTAATAACATTTAAGTGATATTTGTATTGGCCGTGGTGGCGGCCACTGTCGCAGACCTTTTAAACTTCTCTGCATTGAATGTGGCCTCAGATCCGCAGCCAGGGCCCCCCTCTGGTCATCTCGGTGTAGACTGAAAACCAAAGGTGATTAGCTTTTTGCCAGCAGGGTCCCCACTCTGTGACACATCCTGCCTGCCTGAGGAAGTAAGGCTGGAGTTGAATGATTTAATTCACACATGAGTCATAATTGTACTTTTATCCTGCTTGATAAAAGGCTTTTTTTTTTTCTATGAAAGCGCATATTGTCATTTAATCACATGAAACAGTGTTTGTACAATATACTATATAATTGTTTTTGAAAAGTAGTAATGCATTTCATCATAAAGAAAGCTGCTATAAAAAGCCCACTTCACAGGCTCCTCCTGACAACACGCTCTGATGTGAGTTATAGAGGCCAGTGTATTCATAGTATCAGTTCACAGCCTTGGACTGTGATTGACAGCTGTGAAAGATCACCAAGCCCACTGCCAGAGCTCAACGATGCCGCCAAATTGTGCAAATATTATATCATGGAATTCCCATTAATTTAATACTCATATAATTGCTTATTGTGCCTCACCGGCTGAGTCTGAATTTACATTCACTCAATGCAAACTGATGGACGCCGTGTGGGAGGCCTCCGTTGTTGGCACTGCACGGCCCGCGTGGCTGGCATTTGCTCTTGCCCACTTCACTGGAACACTTCGCTGCACATACAGGCCGAAGACGCGGTGGGCAGAGCGGCCCCCCCGTGTCCAGGTGATGTTTTTCTCGCTTGGAACCTGCTGCCTGTTATTTTAAGCTGTTGTTCTCGAGGCTCTCTGGTGAAGTGTATCACGGATGGTAATGAAACTCTGTTCACTCTTGTTCAATTAAGCTTTAGACACTGTTAACGACATACGAGTCACAGAGTCCGTTCTGCTCATCGGTTGGTGAGGCAAGGCGCATTAGGGTCTCTATTTAAGGTGACATTCACAGGTGGCATTGTGTTTTTCTCAGAAGATAAACTACACCGGCTCTTAAGGGAAATACAAGTGTAAAAGTTGTGAATAGTAGTAAAAGTATTACTCGTGCATCCATTTCCTATTCTGTGTGTTCTGCTCAGTCTTACTGGGAGTTGAGGGGAGGGGGCTATATCCATCAGGCTGGTACAGGAAACACACACCAAACAAGAGCTGCATGCAATTAGTTACATATAGGCACGGTTACATCAGCCCTGGTTCGAGTGAGCCGGGCCACATCCCGGACAGCTTGCCAGTCAATGTCAAAGTGAACGCGCACACAGACATAAAAACAAAGTCATACCTCCAGGGAATTTGGAGTTTCCAGTCCACTTATCTGGCATGTCTTTTTTTGTCATTTTTACTCAGGGCAGTGGAAGCTGACATAAATAGAACAGTTTTAAAGGCCAACAGGATCAAGACCTTTTCAGTGACAAATGACAGCACATTACATACATACATACAAACCTCACATCAAATAACGTACAGCCCCCGTGAGTTTAATCCTACTTCATCAATTAATAAAAAAGAAAAAAAAATCTATGGACGACATTTGACAACCAGAGTGGTCTTAATGATTATTATTATGTTCAGTCTGTGCGTATTTGTATTTTCAGTACACAAGAAGCATGAACAACACACAACAGAAAAGACTCTGCCAGTTCCAGTCATTGGCCACTCATTAGCTGAACATCTAGACAGATGTAATGATGAGAGCACAGCTCTGATCATGAGTAATGTGCACAGTGCTTGCTCATCATGCATCAGACACTGAAATAACAACTGCATACAACAATCCATGTCAAATACAAATATGACCAATCATGTTATTTCTAAAGGAGATAAGGCAAAAATGAGTTCTACAAATGGACACCAAACAGCCTTAAAATCCAGCCGGGACCCAAATCTATCTGAGTTTTTTTAGAGGAATTAAAGAAATGAAGTGTTTTTAAACAGACCACATTATAAGTAACTGTCCCTTATACTTAAACAATATTATTATTATTATTTTATTTTATAATTTTTTTGCGCCACTAATTCTGTGGCAGTTTGGCTGTGTGATGTCTGAGGGACGAGGGCGCGGGCTCATGATTATGTCACAGAGTGGGAACCTCCCATCACAGATGTCAAGTTGAATTAGACCCATGGCGCCCCAGAGGGCTCCACAGTCAGCGTGTCCCACCCCCCTTACACCTGCTCAGGACACTGATCACGAGTGTGCCCGTCCACACCAGCCTCTCAAAACATTTGGGAAACATTTCACCGACCTACCTACGGCACGAAGGCCATATTTCCCACCCTGACTGTTAATATCAACAGTAATTCAAAGCAGCACATTGTGGGCTTAAGCTAGAAATCTCTTAAGATGATTATACAGAGTGTTGTTTGACCACTGACTTAACACTGATGTTTGCCGTCTCTCCTACTTTAAATCTGAGATAGATATCCATACTTTGCACACAAGCTGTTGCCTTTTTTCTTCTCAGCCCGAGCCATCAGTTGCTCTTTTCAGCTGCCTCTGCAGCCTGCTGTAATCCCTGATCATGAATCCCCAACTCCCTGAGTAAACTGGTACTAGATGTGGCCACAGATCCATGGTAACAGAATTCCACCGGGCAGACCCTGGCTTCCCAACGTTGCTGCTAAATCTCATCTGTTATCTCAGTAAACTTAAGCCTCTTCCAGTCATATGCCTCATCTGCCGTGTATCCTTATGCCAAAGTGAGTTCCGCCATATAGGAAAATAGTTCACCGGGTGCTGGACCACAGGACCAAGCAACGTCTTAAGACAAGGCTGGAATTATAATGCACCATGACTCTTTTCTTTTCCCAAGCCGTGCTTACCACTGAATACGTTATATTGTGCCTCATCAATAATACATTTAATATTTAATGGTTTAAATATATCATCAAAGAAAATATCAAGACAAAGCTTTTGCCGTGATGCACTTTAATCCTTTTGTTTGATTATGGTTACAGACGGGTTTTGCAATCGCAAGAAGGCAGGAGAAACAGAGTTCTTTCTGCCATTTGCCTATTCAACCTCAAATTGAAAGTTAAATCGAGGCTCAAATGAATAAAAATTCAGAGGCTCATCTGCTAGGCTTCAAAATTGGGCCAATCCTCCAGTCGACCCACAATTGGCCCAGATCTGGCCTTGTTTATTAAATATAAAGAGGAGCAGGCCTGGTGCAGTCACATAAATTAGACATGGGGTTGGCGGCGCTGAATTCAGATCTTCTTGCTGCTGGTCAAGTTTTCCATCAGTCTGATTACATTGGAACAAATCTTTTCTTTTAGGTTTTCGGGGAAAGAACTGCGAAGTCGACATCGATGCCTGCGCACTCCCCGGCAACGCATGTCCGCCCAAAACGCAGTGTTTGGATCTCCCCGATGGCCTCGAATACACGTGCCGTTTACCTTGTCCTCAAAACCTTCAAGTGGGTAAAAAAAAAAAAAAAAAAACACCTTAAAGGGCTCGTCCCCTGCTCCGCGTCCACATGCTCTAAATCTAAAAAGTAACACTCAGAGCCTAAATTAAGCTTGTTTCGCTTAAGGAAGTCTTGAATTATTCTCTACGGTTCAACACGTGCAGCTGCTTTATCACAACAGCAGGGAGGTATAATGACACTGATGAGAATCTATTTATCTAATTAGAGATGTTTCCACACTCTCTAAGATAATTTTATTTGATTAAAAAAAAAGAAAAAGAAAAAAGAAAAACACTTGTAGATCTCGCCAGAACAATCACAGAGAATAGATGGCTGCATTTCTAAATGAACGTTGTGACACTTGAGCATCAGAAAAAAAACACTAGATTGAACTAGATTAAAACAATTTCCAAGAAAGTTACTATATTGGCTTGAAGGTATCAAATGTTAATTCACTGTCATATTTATAAAGTGTAGGATAATCCATTGTTATATGTGGGGGGGATAAAAAATAAGCCCCACAGGAAGATTGACAGCAGATACGATAATCCACAAACACAGCAATCAGCTGGTGGTGAAGCTGTACAGTGTGCCGGGCCACCAAGAGGAGGAAAGTTCCATTAAAGGCTAATGAGGGAACCCGTTTGTATTTAAAAGGGCAAAGAATGTAAACACGGCTACCAGGTTCTGACCAGTGACCTGAATCTAGATGCATTTTAAAAGTCGGTTAGTGACCGTACCGTGCACGGTGTCCTGCATGTTTAAATTGCTGCACGTGACTCCACGGTGGAAAGAGATGAAGCTGGAAATACTTTTGTCCTGTGCGATGGGAGAATATTTACTCCACTGAGGACATCTGCCACCTGACGTGGGTGAGTGCCAATGAACATTCGCAATGTCTTTATTTTTGAAAATAGATTCCTTATGTGTGGTTTAATCCCCCTCTCTGCATTAAAAGCAACCAAACCTGAGCTACTTCAGATGACAGATGGAGATGATCGCTCACTGTGGAGGAAGGCTTGTGTTGGCCTCCGTACAGAGTGCCATGATGTCTGCATTATAAACCTTCCCACAAGCCAAGTGCTCCCTCTGCCCTTTTGTTTCCCCTCTGCTATATATACACATGCACCAACAAATAGCAGGCATATCCTTTTTTTTTTTTGCTGCAAAGAGCTCCTGGGAGGTTCAACCCGCAATGACCATTGATCGTATCTTGTGAGACATGTAGATGCTACATAGGAATACTGAGTGAACTCGTATAGAGTATAAAGCACGAATCAGTATTCATGAGTGTGTCATGTGGCTGTAATGAGGCTCATTTTCTGGCAGCCAGGGGCAAGACGTGATTAGGGGTTTCATTGTAAACTAATTGATATGGTTTTGACCAGAATTTGCTCAGTCCAATCTAAGCTTTTACCAAGCAAAATGAAGCGGCTTTGTCTTCACACGAGAAGCAGAATCCGCGCGACTAACGAATTCATCGTCTGTCGACAGCCGTGCGCGAACGGAGGACGCTGCGTGTTGAACAACGCCAGCAGCTACGCATGCGTCTGCGCACCCGGTTGGTCTGGCCAGAACTGCCGTGTAAATGTCAATGAATGTTTTCGCCACTGGTGTCAAAATGGAGCCACTTGTGTGGATGAGATTGATGGTTACAGGTGAGTGTTCAAATCTTGATTGTCTCTGGGCTATTCTGGCATCAGAATGTCACTGATTGTGAAAGCCTTGACATTTACTGTTACCTTCCTCCAGGGCAGAAAGAATTCTTCCATTCTTCTTACAGTGTTAAGAAATTCTCTGTAATCTTTTTTTTTTTTTTTTTTCCCAGCTGCCTTTGTCCCACAGGATACACTGGCGTCTACTGTGAAGATGACATTGATTACTGTGTTGGCCATAGCTGCTCGGAACATGGTGTTTGCGTGGACCAGCGGCGTAACTTCACCTGCCGCTGCACGCTCGGATTTGAAGGGCCGCTCTGCGAAGTGGAAACAAATGAGTGCAACAGCTTCCCCTGCTCAAGTGGTGCCACCTGCGTGGACCTAATCAGTGATTATCGGTGCCACTGTCCCCCGGGATTTCAGGGTATGAGACCATCTGAAGTGAACGTGAGCCTGATCACAGTCATTAGCCTGGCCTGTCGCGAGGATATCAGGACTTAGAGCTGGTTTTAGTGTTAAAATGTTCGAAAAACAAAAATGGAAAACACAACGGAGGGAACCCATTTTTTGGTGATGTTCAAATGTCATAGACTAAATTGTGGACATGTGTCCAATGTGTGTTCTGCTGGGAAACATTTGGACCTTTGGGCATTTGCGTGGGCGTTATGTAGACATGTAGCACCCACCTAGACCAGACCAGACCAGACATCCTCAGCAATGACACCCTTTGGTGGCAGCAACCATCCACAGCAGGACGTAGCCTGACAAACACACAAAAACAGTTTAGGAACAACTCAAACCCAAACTAATCAAATATCTGTAGGATGCACTGGAACAAGCCCACCCAAGGACCCAAACACCCCATGCATATCATTCAGTTGCCACAGTTGACACCACCAGAAAGCCCATGTCCATTCACCGATGAGACTCGTTTGAGGAACGAGGGTTCGGTGTATTTCATCCGCACCATACCCAGCATTTAGCCCAAGCTCAATACGTTGGTTAGCAGCTCAGATGGCAAACAACAGCTTAACACAGAGATATGTGGACCCAGCTGTAAAATAATCACCGTGTTGAACCTGTCATAGAGTACGAAGCTCAGAATGTGAATTTACATATAGGCAGAAGGTAGCAGCTGCCTAAATTATGCGACTGCCTTACAATATTTGATTAAGAGAGCGCGTGACGGTGTGTGGGGTCGTGGTGGTGAGAGTGCTCTTTGATGCCGGCAGCAGTGCAGATAGCAGACCGGTGCTTTAGGTCGTGAGCCTGTTAGGTCTCTATGAGCTCTCTGGCTCATGGAGAACTAAGAGGTCTTACGTATTGCCGGAGGCCAGAGCTAGTAGAGCTTTAAATTTGCCAGTAAAATCTTCAATCAAGTCAATATCTGACTCTTGCCCCCGGGGGTACTAAAAGTGAGGCTGCTCGTTTGTGCATGTGTACAAGCCGTAACATGCTGAATGTTTAATTATATTTTGCGGCGGGCAGCGCAATCGAAAGTAATCAGCTACCTAGTTAAAAAAAAATAAAAAAAATCTAAAAATGCACCTTTTTGTTTACACAGTAAACACAAGTGTGCACCGAGTCTTGTTCTGGTAAACATATTAGTCACATAGTGCGGCTCCAGTACAGTAATTAATAGATTCCGAGTGAGTTGTAGGGACCATATTTTAAATTGTATTCCCTGTAACATTAAATAGAGTTTATTTGTTCTATCTTTTCATCCTGCAGGAAGGACCTGCTCTGAGAATGTAAATGATTGTTGGTCCCAGCCTTGTCTGAATGGAGGCTATTGTATGGATCTGATAAATGACTACATTTGTCACTGTCCTCTTGGTAAGTACCGTCTACTTGTGTATTATTGAGCATGTTTACAAAAATATCATGCCATTAATTTTCTGTACGCTGTACCTTGGGAATACATGAAAAGTTTATTTCTCATCCACTTTTTTTTTTTTTTATTCAACGTGCTTGTCCGAGTGCTTTGATGGTTTTTCTTTTAAAATGGACTTCCAAAGATGGCAGAGAGGGAACTATCATTTATTGGGGCTCCTTGGACGTTATGAATGCGGGCTTTTAAAAAACATCTACGTGAAGCAAATAGAAACATTAGATCTGAAATATGGATCAGGGTTCTGTTTTTTTTTTTTTTTATTAAGATTAAATCAAATGGCTGTAAAGAAAAACAACGTTCTATCTTGTTATGCACTAATGACCAGTGATCCCTCCTGTAATTCAGCTTGTCCGTTAATCGAGTCACGGCCTGTTTTACAAATGTATACATATTTGACATTTACTTATAACACATGTTTCAGAGAGGTTCCATAATCAGCCCATAACTGAGGGAAGTGTTGCATTCCTTCCCGTGCGGCTGGTTTTACTATGCCCTCTGGTATTAAAATACTTAATCACTACTTGATTGCACAAGTCAGAGCGCCGCAGCCAGGCCGCTTGGCATTACAAGTCCAATGTCACATTCAGTTGTAAACAGACACAATCCACAGAACAGGGTTTACAGACAAATATTTGAAAAATAAAATCCACAAAACACAGGTGGTGACAGGACATGAAAATAAACTTCGGCACTGGGCAATTCATCAGGTTTTTTTTTTTTTTTTTTTTTGGGTAAATTATTATTTTCTTAATATATTCCAAAAACACAGAAGGTTTTTTTCTTTTTTTTCCTCTTGCTGTTGTGCATCGCTTCAATGTGCTTTCTTTTCCCTTTGCCAAATATGCCTCTTATTTATTGGGCAGCAAATCAAGACAAATGGGGCAGAGGGCGTTAAAGCATTTACTAACTTGAAACATGTACGGCGCCTGTTACGTGGTGTTTTTATGGCATTACGGACACAGCAAATACATCACTGTAAATAATCCGCTCCTACCATTTTCTGTCTTTTACACAAATAAGATTTGGGCAAAAACAGAACACCTTTTGTGCGTGTAAACCTTCCATTACTGGTTTCATTTCTCTGACGGATTTATAGACAGGTGTTTTTGATCACTTTATCCTTCCAGAAATTCAATTAGATAAATGGTCTGTCAAGTTTATGTGCTTCTCCCTACAAAAACACACACAGAGAAGAAATCACTTTTTTTTCCAATCTTGCACTGAGAGACATTTGCAGCTACAGCATTTTTATTTTTTATCATCTGTTCTGTTTTTTTTTTTTTTTTTTTTTTAAATCACATTTGATGCTTCAGTGTATGACTTGCTCTGTACATTATCTATACACCAGTTTCTGGCCAAACAGTGGCAAGCTACTATCGTACACAGCATTTTAGAAGTTGTCAGACTTAACGAGTCATCCTGCACTATACTATACTAATTTTGTGTCCAATTAAATGCTTTCTTCCCAGTATGGACGGTGCCTTCTCAGACCCTTGTAGCGGATGAGTCAGAGCAGACTAGGCTTTTTCAGACTTATTACAGGATACACGTAAATATGTTGAAACAGATGGTAGTCTGCTAGCCGCTTCATGTGCACTTTAAACACTTACGTGAAAAAATGTTGCCGGACATTTACGAGAAAGCTCACAGGAATTATACCGGGTTACTCAGTCCGCCACCATTAGTTGTTTTAGTAAGAGAAAAATCAACTTGCATCTTGAGCCGCACATCGATTGTGTTAATTGTTGATGAGAACCAAGGTTTTTGAGGTCCTGTTACCACCACTCCAAATCTTGCAACTTGCATGTTATCTTAATCCAAATTCGTTAGCAACTGCAAATTAACTTTAACTGATATTTTGTGCGAGCCAAGACATACTATAGGTTTTTGAAGCAATGGCAGTAAGTCAGCAATAACATTTTCCACCGGCTTTTTCACAGACTCATTCAATTTAGGTATTAATTCATTAAGACATACATTTTTAAGCTTTCATTAAGAGTATTGCTTTCCTGGTGGTGCTTCATAAATTGACACATTATTAGAATTTAATCTGCACCTAATTTAATCACTTCTTCACTGCCATGGCACCAAACAGCCTCAAATAGTAGTAGTATTCCCAGTATTCACTTTGCGAATAAACTTGAGGTCAACACAGTTCAACCATGTTGGATTCTATGTTGCCTTCAACAAACCATCACGGCGTGTCTCTGTTTCTGAGAATTTGGACTTTTTTTTTTTTTTTTTTTCCCCGCTTCTCTCTCTGCACCAGAGTTGGACTGAGCCCCTTGTAAGCTGCCGTCACATAGAACAGGGAGTCCCATTTGGAGACGGTGACACTGTAAATGTGACATTCCTTCATGCAACATTAACCTCAGAGTGAATTGCATGCACAATTGGTTATTAAACACTTCCGAAACACTCTGTTGGAGGCAATAGCTGTCCATTAACTAGTCAAGGCAATGCGCAATATGATGGAAAAAGGGTAGTTGGAAGGTCATCAACCATCTAGATATATGTGTTGGGTGTGACGTAAGCTGCTCCTGATACAGGATACAATGCAAAGAGATGTGAAGTCGGGAAAGAATGCATCACGTAATAAAACATAGCTGTTGTATTATGTGTATATTTAAACCATCATAAAAGGGAACCTGTATGTTCTCCCTGTTTGTTTAATGTAAAATATTGATCTTTTTCTTTTCTCCTACGCTGCACTGTGATGTCAGTGGAAAAAAGCAAACAGAAAAAAAAAAGCACAAAACAATCTATTTTAGGATTATCCCTTTAAGTCATCTTTATTTGCGCTAACGCCTGTAATGAGTATCGGTCACACCATCTGTCTGGGCTTTATTTACAACAATGGATATTGACATGGGTATCTATCAGTGGCATGCAGATGCACATTTGGTGGAGGCAGATAAATGTGATATAGATCAGTCTGGTATGGTAGGCCTCTGTCAATGATTCTCTCAATTAGCATACTGCATAGCAGGTAGATTGCCAGAGGGAGAATCGATACCCTCATAAATCTGCTAAAGAAAAGGTGTCTCTCCCCAATAAAACATACAACCATAAAGATGTGTTCCACCCTGTGTGTTACTGTTACTGTGATAGTTGCCGCCCAAGGCTTTTGCTGAATGTTCTCAGTGTTGTTTTTTTCAGGTTTCAAGGGGAAGGACTGCTCTGTGGACATTGACCTTTGCTCGTTTGGAATGTGCAGCGAACATACGTTAATATGCACGGAGACCAAGGATGGACAGAACGTCTCCTGCACGTGTGCAAGAGGTGAGCAAGACCTTTTGACAGGTGGGAAATGAGCACGCGACAAGAGTGGGAATTAGCTTACTGCTCGGTGACTTATGCGGAGTCAAGATGTTGTCGTTTGAAAGGATGCGGTGATGTACGGTGAATACCGGAGCTGCAGGACGTGTGAATTTGCAAGGCTCCGCGTGAGTCCTTCTCAAGTTCCACGTCCTGGCGCGGCCTTCTCACCACAATGTGCGTGAACAAATATATCAAATGATGCTTCATCGAACACATCTGACATCTAGTAATGAGAGGTTCGATGCATTAGATCCAGATGCATCTCCAAAAATGTAATTTATTTTGTGTGTCGCTCCTCTACATTGATTTTTTTTTTTTCTCCATGACATTGACAGTGTTATCACACCATTTGTTCAGGAGTGGGTGGAACAGGCTTGACCTGCTAGACTTACTGTGAGGCTTGCGAGGGATTTCAAGACTTGAAAGTCGAGGCTTTACATTCTGTAAGTGACAAAATGTGTACATGTGCAGGAAGTGGCACAGCTTATTCCTGGACACAGTTGTTCTCCTGGAAATAAACATTTCTCCCTCCGCACCAGTCATAACTCAGTCGACACTCCCACCCCTGCAGGCCTAGCGTCTCTTTTCAAATGAAAAGCTATTACATAGAAGTTCATGTAACCCAATCAATAACCGTAACTTCATTACTCCTGTTGCATTTATGCACATGTCAAAGTGAAGGATCGTGAGTGATTTCTTATGTAAATGAAAGCAACCTGCGGTGAGCCGCTCTCCTCCGCTTCTCAAGGGCAAACCGTGAGATGCTCCTCTCTGGTGTGCACGTTTCAGGTTGCCAGCCCTGGCATTCATATAATCTAATGTCTGCCAACCTTAGGCGCAGCGGAACATGTTCCCCGTGCACTCGCTCGCTAAACTCTCTATCCTAAGCTTTCGGCCTTCTGACCTAGTGTTAAGCGCATACGCTGTATCCCTTTACTGACATGAGTATGTTGGATGAACTCAAAATTGCAGGTTTTGCATGAAGGATTTTTTTCGGCTGGACACGCGTTACTGGCTTTGATGAAATTTTCCCTCGATCTTTAAGCGACTAAACTCTCTCAAAGGACAAACTGTTATTTTGAACCCCGAAGCAATTTTTTTTTGTTAGACAGCGTTATTGTTTTGTTAAATATTTGCATTATTTGAAAGAGGCGAGTTTGCGCAGCAAATCTTGTTTCGCCGTAAAATGATTTGAGCTCCATAAAAGCTCCTCTTGGCATGAGATGGTGTGCGTATCCGGTCCAGCAGTGTTGTTTTTTCTTTTTTTTTTTCCTCAATGCAGTGCGTTGTTTTTGTTTGGCTTCTGGTTTTGTTTTGGTGAAAGCGGGAAAAATAAGGAAAAGTGCTTATTCCGCAGCAGCTTCCGTCTCTATTCATTTCATTGTGAACAACGAACGTCTCCAGACCCTCGTGCTTTCTTTAGTCCTTAGCTGACTGCCGGCAACGTTGTGCACACAAAGCGAATGCTCTCTGGTAGATAAGTGTGAGGTTAACCCACATACGGCATGTCTAGCACCGGCGATAATGTGCCTTAAACACTGACATGTTTCTTCTTTTTAATGGCCCGGGAGGGTGTGTGAGTCTGTGCGCGCCCTCCGCGATTGCACGTGTGCGCCGATGCGTGTTATTTGTTTCATGCGGGTCTCTTTGTGTATAGATTGACTTTGATCTTAAAAATCACTGGATTTGGCTTGTTTAATGTAATAAATCAGAGGGGCAATGACTGGCTCTTATTAAACATGATTAAATGATCCAGTGAGCTGAGTCTGCATGCGCCTGGCGAGCGCCGCGAATCAATACCAGCTTTGAAAACCAGCTTTTGTTTGTGAAAACAAAGTCATGCTGATCCTAATTGTCTAAGGAATGAAACCGGGCGTAAAGGATTCCAATAACCCTTCTTCTTTACATGTGCCGCTGCAGGATTCGGGGGGCCGTTCTGCGAAGTAAACCTCGACGAGTGCGAGTCAAAGCCGTGTCAGAACGGTGGCATCTGCGTGGACGGCATTGACCTGTATCAGTGCCTGTGCTCAGAGGGTAAGTCGCAATGTAATTGTATCTCACAATAGTCAATATAAGATGTGCGACTAACAAATGTCAGTCAGTCTTTGATGAGAAAGCCATTCAGAAACATATTTTTTTTGTTACTGCTGTTTGGAGGTCTTTCTTTTCTTACGGATGAAAAGACATTGAGTTATTTCCTCTGCAGCTTAGAGCCAAGTCAAGCCCAACTTTATAGCTGTGGCTGGTGTTCAACAATCCATACAAGCAAAAACCTCCCACAAATATCCAGGAAAATTTTCGAATGTAAACATAAATCTAACTTTACCTGCCAAATGAACCTCTGAATGTCAGTGTAACATGGTATACACATCGTTCTTATAGTAACTGGGTGTGTAAATCCAAACCAATCAATACAAACTGTTAACCTGACGCACCGCATGGTTTCCTACACAGCACCATCTGACAGGAGAAACACTTTGTTAAAAGAAAGGCACTTTCAATAAATTCTTGGTAGGGGATCGGATGAACCAGCTGTTTGTGACTTGTCAATTAGATGACCTCTATTGGCACCTGGAGTCACCAATTGTTCCACGTCAGATGTTGAATGGTTCAAACTACTGTTGACCCAAGCACATAGCTCGATCGGATTGTTGCGTGATCTTGTGAGGATACAGCTGCCTTGCAAGTTAGTCAAACCATGCACACCCAAGAAGAATACGTAATAAAAGGATCATTGCAGAGTAATTTGTGTCACCCTCCTCAGTCCATTTGCAGAATGGTTTAAGGCGTTTTTAAGACCAAGGACCCCAAACTGATGGAGAGATACCTACTATATGTGTTCTATATTAAACTCGGCCTGGGGATTTTTGTAAATATGCAGTATTATTATCATTTTGCATTTAATATTAAGCTATCCCTTGTCCCTTTACTAAAATATGTTGGATTGATGTTAATGTGTTTTGAAAGAAATTTAAATTTGCAGCGCATCCGCGAACTCCCTAGGGGTCATAAACCCCCCGTTGAAGACCCATGGTTTAACAAACCGGAGAAACATTTAATTTCACCCTGTTTCTTGACTCTATCTACTCTCTCTATCCAACAGTAGTTTTATAGTAAGCTACATCACTTTTACTCCTTTGCAGTCACAAGTATCTTACCTCTAAGAGATTTATAATCATCGATTACGTTTTTAATCTGCAATTGCAACAAAAATTGCATCTACCTCAAACCAATTTCTTCAAGCATTCTCCACTGAAGAGCTCATTAATGCGTAAAATGTGTGAAACGTCCACAAGAAAAAAAGGACAATGAAAAAAAAATAAAAAATACTGGCACGAACAAGGTTATTGCTTCTAAATGAACAGAGAAGTTCCTCCACAGTTCATTCAAACTATCAGGTAGTAGACTCAGTTTGGCTGAATCTGTCCACATTGTGCACAGACTTCATTTGGACACAAATGGAAACGATTATTGGTTGATGTTCTTCGTCTTCTGTGACCTTAATGTCTGCTCGTCATGTTTCATGGGAAGTTGAGAGTTAACAGGATTCAGTCCTAATCAAACGCTACTGGTGCTGATTAGCACAACTCGAGCAGGAGCCAATCAGTGTAACATGCTTTCTTAGATTTCAAAAATATCTGTGTACCGTCAATAAAAGGCTCTTTTTTTTTTATATACCAGATGACTTTGATTGCTGTATCAAAGATGAACATTCAATTACACATTTCCTTGTTTCTGCCCTGTGGCTGAATACTGTGCGACAAATATTTACTATTATTATTTTAGATCCCAAAAAATCACTCCATCAGAAATTGTCACTTGTATCATTAGTATGAGATGAGGGGTGGGAGGGGGGAGAAAGAAATCGCAGCTATTTTTCCCAATAATTTCTTGGTCCAGCTGACATCTTACCTGTGAGACGTACCTCTGATTAAACCTTGATTGCGGGTGAAGACTGTTATGCATTTTTAATGAAGTCAGGATAATTGTCAAATTTTATGATGTGGAGAGAGGTGGAAATTGGCTCCATGGTCAGTTTGAGAAATGATGAGAATTTGACCTGCACCGATGGTGCTGATAGCCAGGCATTAGTCATGGGCCTCCTGTAGCTGCAGTGTGTGACAGTGCTAATGATAGTCATTTTGTAGCGTGACCATGCGGTGGAATATATTTATGGGGGACTAAAATGTCAGAAATTGGCAGCGCTCACTTTTACTTGATGACTTTAACCTTTTATTTTTAAAATATCAAATGTGCTGATATAACTTGGAATCAATCACCGTGGAAAAAATTATTAATCGTGTAGCCGCACAATGTGACAAAAATGTAATATTTCCTGGATTACAGACTGTGACGCAGTCTGCTCTCCAATTGTGTTTGCTAACTTGTGATGAGCTCGCTGTGCAAATGCAAAATTCCACCACAGCAATAAATTCCCCATGGATGTAAACTGACACTAATTTGTATCTTTTCACTGTTTACTGACATTCACGCATCATCCCAGATGAGATTCTTCTTTTTGTCTCCGTACCAGGGTTTGGTGGGTTGAACTGTGAAATCAACTATGATGAATGTGTCCATGGATACTGCGCCAATAATTCCACATGTATTGACTTGGTTGCCGACTATGAGTGCGTCTGTCCTCCGGGCTTTGCTGGTGAGTAATCTTTGTTATCGTTTTCATCACGGGTTTTAATGAATACAGCGCGGATTGATGACTCTTAAACATGATAACCATCAAAATGTCCTCAGTGTCTAATGTAAGGGATTATTCACCAAATGACTGCAGCTGATTGAGGATCAAGATTTTAATTGTTTCTGCTACTGTGGGAAAAGGAAAATGGAACAAAGCTTTTTTTTTTTAAAGCTTTTCTGATGTAAGTCTAAATGACAAATAATCTATCTATCTATCTATCTATCTATCTATCTATCTATCTATCTATCTATCTATCTATCTATCTATCTATCTATCTATCTATCTATCTATCTATCTATCTATCTATCTATCTATCTATCTATCTGTCTATCTATCTGTCTATCTATCTATCTATCTATCTATCTATCTATTGAAAATGGACAATTTTACTGTGATGATGAGTAAGAAAGAATTAAATGTTATCAAGATGAAATGAAGAAACAGGGACAGTTTAATTTATTTTGACATATTTATTGATATTAAAACATATTTAAATTGCTATGTCTGTAATGTCATAATGTCAATAGCAGCACAACCGCCTACAGTAATAATTGTAGTCTGTGTGCAACATTTTTTTTTTTTATCTCAATCATAAAAAGCTCAAATTGGGGATATTTTTGGAGACAGGGATGCCTGGTCACTCTTAAAAAACAAACAACCAACACGACACCTTATTTTTGTCATGAGTCCTCTCTTCTGCCACTTAATTCTTTGAGCCTTTCCATCTTCACCACACCTCACAGTGAAGCAGTTGCACCATGCTGCTGTTTAGAAGCGCTACACTAAAAATGGTCCGGTGTCTCGTGGTGCACCGTTCCGAACGGTGTCTTAAATCATGGGTGATAGAAAATCTGAAAAATATACACGTGCAATTACTTTTACAAACGTAAAAGTACGTTTACAAACATTTATATTTCACCTGTTCATTTTCTCTCCTGTTTCACATCCCTAATAATGGCATGAAGGGATCCTTCTTTGCAGTGTGTAAATGTTAATCACGACACAGTGTACACCTTTACGCTGTGTAAAGAAGCTCTGAGTGAAACTGAAAATACAAAGAGAGATTTCTGCAGCAGCATCACACCAACTGGCTCCATTACTGAACACGTAACGCTAATGGCTCTTCCTCTCTGCAGTCAACCTCATTTGTATCACCCATTAGTGCCTTATAATGTTGGTGCTTCAATCTCTTCTCTTAGTTTCTGTCTTTTTATTATTATTATTATTTTTTTTTAGATGAACACAGGTTAACAATCTTCATTTACCTTCCAGGAAAAAATTGCTCCGTATCCGTGTCCCCGTGCACCTCGGATGTTGCATTCTGCAAAAATGGAGGAACCTGCATCAACAATTTAGCTGGAGAACCCCAGTGTATTTGCCCTCCAGGTATCAAACAGACATTTGTTTACAGTTTATTGGTATGAATCTGTTAAATATTCAGTTTTAGATACATTGTTGACATTTTTGTTGTTCAATTCAAGCATACATGTCAAAAATCAATGTTTGTGTTGTGTAAGAGTAATACCAAGGCTAGGAAATGATCATAATCTTGCTTAATTGTGCATCATTCGTTTATGAAAAGTCAGTCATTAATGCTTGTGAAAACATATTAGTGCTCAGCGCTGCTTTTACCTCTAAGTGAAAACCATTAAAAAGCACACAGATAAATCCACAAATTAGAATGGGTGATAAAAAGCCACACTCTGTACTGCCGGATATGAACTGTTGCTGAAATCCCTCCTTGGTTTTAGTGCTTTATGCTCTGACTGGGTGAATTATGTAAACCGGCAAAAAAAAACACTGGCAATGAGAGTGTTACGTGAAATCGCAATCCATGATTTTTTTTTTTTTTCTTTGCCAGATGTGGGAAGGCGTCACAAAAAAAAAAAAAAAAATGTACACGGTGCAGCGCATAAGTCACTTCTTTGATCCCACCTCTTACAGGATACCGCGGCAAAGACTGCTCCTCGCCAGTGAGCCAATGTGTGTCAAATCCGTGCGACCCTGAGGGGACTCTCCTCTGTGAAGGGCTGGAAAATACTTATAGGTGTGTGTGCCACCACGGCTACACCGGGCCGCACTGCGAAACACCTATAAACCGCTGCGTTGATGGCCTGTGTCAACATGGCTCAGTGTGTGTCGATCAACCGGGAGGGTTCAAGTGCGATTGTTTACCAGGTAGGTCCGCCGTTCCGGCTGGAGACAGTTCGCCCAATGAATCACGTACATAGCAGACACTCTCCTGGTCTGATGTGTTGACTTGTTCATCTGTCTTCTCCGTGGGAGTCTAATCTCTTTGGCCTTAAGCAACAACATCCTTATGAAATGTGCGAGCCGGGGCTCAGTTCATCAGATTGTGAGCTGACTTCAAAGCAGTGACGATGCTCAGAATGCCTATTTGCCCACTTACAAACTCTGAGTCTTCTCTTAGTAAACTGTGTCTTTGATGAAATACTATCAAAGCAGTGCTGTCTTAAAGTAGCATTTAACTCTCTTATGGAAGCCGTTACCTATTTCAGGGTACTACATACATTACAGTATAATTACGTTTTATTAGTTTAAATTACTCTTCCATTACATTTCATTGTAAAAGATGTAATGACTCATATGTAATCACAGGTAATTCCGGCTTTTACCACTAGTGACCAGCACTGTTTAACTACTGTTTTTACTACTCAATCCTCTGTGTGGTGTTATGGTTCCAGATCTCATAAACACTCATGCCTTGAGGTAATTCCTTCAACTTTGGCTCAAATTTTCACATAAATTTAAGAATGAACTGATGATAATTTAGAAGTCAAAGGTCACCGTGAATTCAAACAACATTTATACATTGTATTTTTTATTTTTTTTGCCCTAATTGCTTCTTGTTCCTCTGGTAATCCACCATGTGCTCGCTGGTTTTGCTAACACTGACCTTGAAGTGGCGCAAATCTCTCTACAGAGCTTTGTAGACATTGTCTCTTAAGTGAAGGCAGCATGTTTCTCATATACCAATAATTTAACCCTTTAAGACCTAAACATCCTCCTGTGCATAAAAAAAAAAAAAAAAGCTTGCGGTATTTGAATTACCATAACTCACCGATGGACAAAATTTAAAGTGTGTGTGTTCAGTCACACTTTGAATTTTGTGCAAACCACTGTGCGTTACAGTAATTAAAATGCCGTCTGCTTTAACAGATCGCTGGCGATATGTTCAGGCTTTAAAGGGTTAAATTCCACCACCAAAAGAAGCCGAATGCATACATTCTTTTTAATTCTTCACTATATGTTAAACTTTGCTGAGGCATACAACCACAGGACGGTAATTCTACTTTGTCTAATTAGATAGTAAATTGTAGTTAACAACCATGCGCACATTATAATTAAATTTCCTAATTGCCTACTACCTATTAAGTTCCTTCAGAGCTTACTGTAAGTGGACTGAAAAGAATTTAGTGTTCACTAGCCAATACTAAGCATGTTGTTCTGATCAGAAAACTAAATAGAAAAGTTGTAGTTTGTAGATTCACTTTAAACAAACTTGTGGTTTTAAGTGCTCTTTGTAAAAATCCTAGCACACATTTGTAGGTGTATTGTTGTGCTACTTTCTGCATTACTTCTACAAATTATTCAAGAAAACAAATGTCAGGAACTCCGTAGTGGACACGTAATTGCAGTAGTCGCTGCATAAATTATACACGTGAAGTATTTGCTAGTACATCTACAGTGTTTGTCCTGTTTTAAGGTGTTCATTGTGATTACGTTGACTGATCTTTTCCTACGCGTTGTGTTATAAAACTTCTGCAAAAAATTGTGTGTGACACCCCGTCCTCTCCCTCTGCAGGTTTAACCGGCCGGTTTTGTGACATGAACATCGATGGCTGTGAAAAAGAGCCGTGCGGAGTCCTGAGTATTTGTAAAGACACTCTCAGCGGTTACAACTGCTTCTGCGCACCTGGATTTATTGGTAAGTGAAAGCGATATTGGAGCCATTCGTTGTGAGTTAAAGTGGCATTTTATTCACAGAACCGATTTGTCAACATTTTGCGCCGCCCTCGTGCTTTCTCAGGAAATAACTGTGAGATTGAAGTGAATGAATGTCTCAGCCAGCCTTGCCGGAATGGGGGCTCCTGCGTAGATGAGCTTGACTCATTCAGCTGCCAGTGTCCTCCTGGGATCACAGGTATTTTATTCTTCACAGCTGTTCAGACTTACAAATGTAAATAATACTCTATTCTACTACTCTGTCTTGTCTCTTTCATAACATAACTTCAGATAGACTATAAACAACCAGTGTTTCTCAACAGGACATGTATTAATCTAAATAACAGCTCACCACACACTTTAATGTGAAATAGTTTTACAATACAAAACAAAACCCAGGGAAAACTACCAGCTCTATATTAATTTATACATGGCCAACATTGTATCATAAATAATTGTCCACTTCACCTGCCACAAAACATGCGAGAAACCTCTACAACCATGTGCATGAGCTTTGTCCATGTGACAGAACTCATGGAAGTAAAATGTTCTTTGGACAAAGCAGTTGCACTTGAAAACACTGCATAGCCTACAGCCAATGACCAGCTACCATATTCTGTGCTTGGATAAAAAGAAATGACTCCTCTTACCAGAAGGTGGCAGTAGTCTGTATTTGTCATTCGAAAGGGAAGACCGGGAGAGCTTATTCATGTGCACTTGCTCGTTAAGCTAATCCACTTATTGGAGTTTTCTTTCTCACTGACAAACTCAACATCCCATTCAGCGCGCTGAATCCACTGCAGAGTGACACTGAGAGTCGTCATCCTACTTGTGGTAGGAGATATCTGGGAGATTGAACTGAACTAGGGCCACAGATGAATACTGGTGGCCTGATACTGGTGGTGAATGGCCAGCTGCTGGCTTGCCACGTCGCACATTTTGGAAAGATTTCTCATCAGCGCTGACCTCTTGTCAATAATTTAATCACATTGTTGTCCAAAGACAAGTTTCATCTGAGTTTGGTGGGTTTTTGGGGTTTATTTTGTGATGAAAATGGGCCATGGTGAGGAGAGCCTACTCTGGCAGACATACAGATGGCCTGACGGATTTGTACATAAGACATAAAAGCCTCCCTGGACATGCAGGACATAACAGTTGAGCACCTGTTTTAAACGGGTCTTCGTGTTGTTCGTGCAACAGTTTCAGATCAGCGTGTTTGACAAGTCTGTGTTCAGCGTGTGCTCACTCGTGATGTCTGCCGTAGAGTCTGTTTGGCCAGGTGTCGACCGCTTCCTGTTTGGGTACCATTCAAAACACTGTACATGAAGTGTGATAGATCTGGAGCATGGTTGATATCTGGGAAATGATAGCGAATTGCATTTACCTTTCCAGGCTTGAGGCTGGATCTGATCTGATTAAAATTTTATGACCACAGCTCTACTGCCATATTTCCTTAAATAACAGCTAATGCAGAACTGCAAATACACTGATCAGGCATACCAGTATGACCACCTTCCTAATACTGTGTAGGTGCCTCCAAAATAGCTGTGACTTATCAGAGACAAGGAACTTTTTCCTGAACTAGTTCTGAACATACACAAGGTTTATCCTCTGCCATTAATTGTAAACCAGGGGTCTTCAGCCTTTTTCAGGCAAAGGATCCCCCCTGCAGGACCTCCCCCTGTTGAAGACCTATGATTTAAACAATTAATACAGTATAATAAAATAGCTGTCGCTGTTAAAGTTTAGCCCTGCACGCAGCGTGTGCATCATTTATGTATCATTCAAAACAGCACGAGGGATTTCTCCTCTAAAATGTATGACTTTCAGTTCATAAGATTCATACTGGTGAGATTTCTCTAGCAGCCCATGGTGAGCCTGAAATGAACACAAGCTGTTACTGTCAGTTTGACTGTAGTCATCCTCAGCTGTAGTGGGTTCATCTTCGGGGTAGAGCCAGAGTTTATCCCTCCGGAAGCTCAAATAGTTCCATGAAATTGCTCAAGTTGTTCTTCTGTGCAAGTAAACATTTTTTTTTTCTTCTCTTAAAACTGGTAATGTAATATAATGTCATATCATACCCACATTTTCCTTAGTAATATCCATCAGTTTAATCTTAAAAACTTGAGGGCAAAGTTACCCAATTTGCCTGATTTTAAATTCCAGAGGGAGGTTCATGAATAGCACAAAATAAAAAAAATAAAAAATCAAATAAACAACAAGTTGGAAATGTGAATCCATTTCAAATAACATCTCAATCCGGTAAATAGGCAACATTTATATGGGCACGAGTATTTCCACCAATAATTAGGTAGCGAAACAGCAACTTGTTCAGATCAAAATGACACTGAATAAACTCAAAGTTGCCAATAAAGTGGGGGACAGTATATTTTTTCGTGATTTTTTCCAGCAATTTTAAATGCACCGCATATATGCGTCTGATTACTTGGGGCGAGTAAATACATATGTCTTATATCTTGTTATCATGGCCAACTGAATTGCATTCTCAGTTCTTGTATTTGTATGTGTATAATTAAGCATATTTTTAAGTGTTTGCTGTTAAGAATCCGAGAACAGACGGGGGCGAAAAAAAAATAATGACGAGTACAGCAGATGACTGAGCGAACCTGCTGTAATAATCTGTTCCCTGGAACTGCAGTGCTTAATCAGTGGAATAATAATAATAATAATGATAATAAAACAAAGTGTAAGGGAGATCGAATTATTTTTGGCCACTCCAGTGTGTCACCACTTACCTCACGCAAACCTTCAGGCCTCGTCCGTACGGGAGACGTTGAGGCAAGAAAACAAACCCTGTCTCTTCCCCGTGTTACAAGAGCAGCACAAACAGCACTCTGTAATTACATTGAATGTTGGTGTAATTCAGGACCCGTTATCACTCTGGCTTTTCACACTATGTAACAGCTTTCTCAAAAAGCTTACAGAGACTGTAAATGTGTGAAGCAGTGATAGCACAAAAAAAAAAAAAAAATAATAAAAATAAATAAATAAGTAAAAAAGAGCGTCTTGCAGCTTAGTTTGTTTGCTGCTGATCTGCTTTGTACTTTCAGAGAAAACAAGGTGCTAACACCAGGACAGAAAATTTCTTTGTGTTATGTGGAATAATGATCAATCGGCTACCTGCTCTGACGGAGAGAGTTCCAGTGTTTTTTTAGAGGTTTGCCTCTTAAAACTTCTTATTCAAGACCAAATGTTAATGTCATATTTGCTTGTTTTTTTCTTCGCTTTTATATAAACCTACAACCAAGGAATTCAACGCGTCACCAGTCATCAAAATGAGAGGCCTCATGCAGAGTCTCAACGCTTTTTACTCGGGAAGCGAAAAGCATTAGTCATCAGATGTTACGACTCAAGTCTACAGCATATGACCACTGCTTCTTTTCCATGTCATGTTAAATCAGGCGACTACTGTGAAGTCAGCGTCGACGAGTGCGCGTCCTCCCCCTGCCTGCACAACGCCACATGTATTGACCTGGTTCAAGGCTACGGATGTGTTTGTAAGCCCGGTTTCACAGGTTAGTGAATGTACTCTATGTGAATGCACCTCGGGGTAGAGTAGTAGAGTAGCAAATTGGAAAATACAGAATTTTCCTTACCTGTTTTTTTGTGTCAAAATCTAATCCGAATACTCCTAAAACAACAAAATCAATGTCTTCGGGTTGAGTTCACACCCTGAAGACATTGATTTAAATTGTGCAAAATACTTTTGTTGTTCGGATCATTTTTAACAGGACTAAGAGTCTACAGACATGCTTGTTTCTTTAATATAGTTGTAATTTGTTGTAGAAGATTGCTTTGAGGCAATACATGCAGGCGTGCTCGCAATCCTAATTCTGATGTTGCTGAGTCGACTGAAGGTATTTCTCGATATGCATCGTTGTCTGTCCTTGTTGTCTGTTTATTTTTGACTGGTCGTCACTCACTGACGCAGTATTTATGCAGTTCATCTGACCAGGTACAGTCCAAATGCACAGATCTGTTTTTGCACCACCTGATTTATTGATGATGCATCCAGAGGTTAACGTGTGCGTACTTGGGACAACAAGGTATCCCATTTACAGAATGCCCACAGAGCGTCCTCATCAAATCCAAACTGCCAAGTATGAAAGTCCAAAGTTTAAACTCTTTCTACTCAACATTTATCAATATCGACTACACAGACTTCAGACTGGAGATGTTAAACTAAACTGAAGTTCAGGCAGAGGCCGGTCAGACAGACAGAAATAGCTATTTAATGGCATCAGTGAAATGTATTCTGGGATACATTGCTGCACCAAGTCCACACAAGTGACCTCCTGCTTCATCCTTGATAAAACAACCGCTGCAAGAACGCACTCTGAAGGCATTCAGACCGTGCATGGTCACATACATACATTAAACATTAAACTGGAACAGTACCCTGGCAGGGACTGATGATGCTTCTTGAGAACAGAAGTGTTAAAACAGTTAAAACAGCTCTTTCAAACAATCACACATTTTTTCCCATGAGTTATGTGTTTCTTTTATGTATTCAAAGATAAGTCAGCAGTGCAGTTTAATACTTGGTCACACTTTAAAGTCACAGTATTTATTTATTTTTTATTTTTTAACATGTGGTGTTGCAGTAATCACTGTCTACATACTACTCCAGATCAAACTAAAGCCGTGGTAATGCCTTTTAAACTGTTTCTTAACGAGTGTTAACAATCCCCACAGAGAGGGATTCACACAGCATTACCAACAATAGAAATGGGCGCTTTGCTGAATTTTGTGATCAGAAAGGATCTTATCCTCTTATAAAAAAGAAGAAAAAAAAAAAGTAGAAAACTTTGTGCAGCACTATAGGAACCTCTATCAGGTATTATATCTGCATGAAGCACTCTAGCCTTCTATCAACTTGTGTGCATGGTATTTAGGTCTGCATCTTCACAAAATCAAGTAAATGAGTAGGGTCCAGTTGTCCATTCAGTCCAGGTGTACGGGATGGACATTGGTAAAGAAATGAAAGCTTCTCTTCTTATTTCCCATACACTCTCAACCTCACTTGTTGTGACACTGCTTTACATGTCAGACCTGAATGTCACCCACCTTTCTGTGTAAGGTATTTATCAGTCTGTGTTCTCTCCTGTCAAAGGTGCAAAATGTGAACTTGACATTGATGAGTGTGCTTCATCTCCCTGCAAGAATGGAGCCACTTGCATTGACCAGCCTGGTAATTACTTCTGCCAGTGTGTGGCTCCTTTTAAAGGTAATGAGCACTGAGGGAATGGGGACAAAAAGCAAAGTTAATTAACTTCACATACTATTATTTTCACTTGTCTGAGTCCACTTCACATGTCTCAACAAAATTAGTACGTTTCCATTCGCTACCTGTAGTTAAATAAAGAAAACTTGAGTAATTAAGGAGATGTAAGCCATTGTGGATGCCACGCGAGTGACAGGCTTGTCTGCGGAGAGAATTAGTGTCATTTCCAAGAGATTATCGGTGGCATATCAATGGAAATAAAATGCTGTTGGATGATTTCAGGTAATGAAAGACTGTAGCAACGGTGACTCACTTCAATTTAAGGCTGCAGTAAACTATTGTTTTCTCAAGATAAGTTTTCAGTTCATCTTTTTATTGTTTGATTAGTCCTTTGCTTAACCATAAAATTCTACCACTGTTTCAGCCTGTTATTCAAACGTTATCTTACAAGAGCACATTTTAACATGAATTCTATAAATAAAAGAACCGTTTGAAACTTTTACTTGATAATTCAATTCAGTGTGGACCTAATTAGGAAAGGTTACTAAATGCTTCTGTACATTATCTTATGCACTGGGAAGCAGTTTGGCCGTATCAGCCATTAACATCTGTTTTTGGGGTGAGGGGCTTTTGTTGAGCTCTTGTCTGAAAGTCAAGAAGATAAGGACACAGGAATGACTCCCAGGCACTGACAAGACTCACTACAGTAGTAGTAGTAGTACTAGTAGTCATAGTAGTAGTAGTAATACTGACACCACTGCCTCGTTTTGAGGTTGGAAAGCCAGTGGACCTTCTCTGTTGAGATATTCCCACATTTTCCACAGTTGTGGCGCTCTGAAAACGCGTATTTTACTACGTTTAAAGAATTTCTAAGAATTGACAATTAAGTTGTGGCGCCTTCGTAGAAAGCCTCATGTTCAACACGTCTGTTTAAGGAGATGGTTGAATAACTGGGGATAAATTATTACTCAATAATCAACGTAATTGCTTATATTGTTGCAGTCTCACTTCACTTTATGATTATAATCAAGTTGGTAACTAAAATACTAATGATGAGAGCGGTTATATTGTCACGCTCAACTGCTGTTTAAAATGTATTACCGTATTCCCTCTAATAGTGGCCGGTATTCATTGTTTGCACAAACACATAAAGGCCGGGTACCAATTACAGGGGTGGGCACTGATACTTGGTGTGTGTCGATCCCACACCAAGAAAATCCAGGGCTGGTATCGCCGATACTGATACTAGTATCGATCTGATACAAGGCTTTGTATCGATACTATCGATATTTAGATCGATACGCCCAGCCCCAACCAAATGTAGATGTACTAACACACAGGTGCCACAGATGGCAGTAGCTACATTTGAAGTCCCACGTGAACGAGCTTTTCAACACTCAAATCAGAGAGAGAGATTTAGCAGCTTGGCGCAAGGAAGAAAATTAGACGAGAACTTAGACGAGAAAATTAGACGAGAGCAAAACACAGGAAAGTAAGCTGTGAAACGCTTTAATGTTGACCCGAAGAATAAGATGTTCTGACACCGGGTACCCTCTGGGGTAAATCCTTGTCAGTTTGCCCAATAAATGAACCCTGTTTATCTTCCAGAGTTCCAACTAATACAAGGGTGTAATTTATTAATTCGTCCATTCTGACCCCCCGTACTTAAATGTTTATTGATCCTGACCGCTGCTGTTGCGTGTATGGTGCACCTGCTAAAGTGGGGGAAAAAAATAGAAAATGGTGGGGAAAACTTGAGCCAATATACTGGTACATACTGGTATGAAACAAAGGGAATTAGAAACAAAGGCCTCCCTTTAATAAAAGCCTGCCTCCAGTAATGGCCGGGTATACTGGGTCGCTGACTAAATAAAGGCTCCGGCCACCATCAGAAGAAATACGGTAAATTAGAAACTAATTTATTTAAATGTTACAGTTAATCTAGATCTGATTCATACCAACATCCACCAACACATAAGCTGTTGTTGGTAGACGTCCACTGGGGAGAGACTGCACCGTAGCGCTCGCAGAACTGTCGGTAGATATTGTGTGGGTAGTCGAATCTCTCATAAACCCATAAACCGTTATTAAATGGGAAAAATATTCAGCCAGCGTGACTCCACCTCAGAGAAACTCATCCTAACAAACCAAGCAGCCAGTCAAAAAGGACCTTGGTCAAAACCCAGGGACCACTGACAGATCTAATGAGCTCATTGGCTGCGAGATCTTGCTGGAAGGACAACAGCCAGGGCAGCACTTCACAAATCTCGGCTTTACAGCTGAATGGCCAGAAGGAAATGACTCCTGAAACAGGCACACTGAATTTACAAAAAAAAAAAAAAAGCACTTCAAAGACATACTGACAAGGAGGAGGTAAGGAGGAGAGTTCAGTGCTCTGATGAAAATGAAAATAGAAGTCTTCAGCTGTAATTCAAAGGACTGTGGAAAGTAATGCAGAAATGAGGCGCCATCTAATGCCATTTCCACTGCAAGGTGTGGTAGTCGCCGCTTCACCATGCGCTATGGTTTTCACCGTCAAAGGGAACCGTACATAAAACCGAATGTTGAAGTAAACTGAGAGAGTATCTGCCTCAGAGTGCTGATGATCAATGGAGAGCCTATAAAATAATAAATAAAGTGAAATGGAGCGAATTACATAATTCATGTGCATGGTAATAAGCATGTGTTTGCTGTACGGTAGAAATGTACATCATGACACCAACTCTAAATAATGACTGACTTTGATTTTAACTGATTCAGTAAATCCATGGAGCTGTTATGGCCGGCAAGTATTATGATAATCAGGAGTGTTGGACTGTAATATTACAGCCATGTCTTTCCCAAAGAAAAGAACTATTTCTTAGTCACGCAGAAGAATACATGAATGAATGAATGTGCAATTGTTTACCTCATCCCGTGTAACTGGCAAGCTGTTATTGTACCTCAGAAGTATTTGCAATTTCAAAGTCAATATTTCCCCCTGGTATCTACTATATGTAATAAGCTAACATAGTTTGGACTAATCTTTCTGAACTTGTCAGACGGTTTAATAACTTTTGGGTCAACAAGCTAAGGCTTCTGCTGACTGCGCTAAAAGCCGCAATGCGCTTTACATATGGCTCCATCAGAGAAAACTGAACCTTTCTTTAGATTCTGTGGATTCTATACTTATTATTACTCTGCCTTTTTTTTTTGTCGTGATTTTTTGCAGAAATTATCAGAGGTAAGATCAATAGCATGTCTTGCTTTGCACGTTCTGCAACAATACTATGTGCAGTACCTGGCCTGATTGATGCATGTTTTTGGAGTCTTCTTGTGGTTTTTTAAACAGATGTTTGCTTCTTGCATGGCCCGCCCCTTATGGTGTCTGACTATTTAAGTTGTCTGCATGGCGATTTTTATAAAACGGTTAAGTGACAGAAAAATAGTGCAGCACATTAGTAATGAAACGGAGCGCTCAGTCACCACAGGTGTGCTTTTATCGGTAGTTTGAAGTCGGCGTGGAGCGTAATTGCATGTTCTGAGCTCAAAATTTACCTTCTTATTTGTTAGACTGTTGAGACACTAATAGCATTAGACGTTTCATTTTGAATTATTATTTTTTGTTTATCCCTTTTGTTGTTAATCAGCCTGAGGGGAAATGGTTGCGTTGGGAAAGATTTGCAGTCAAATGAGTCCGTTTTAAGACATGTCATATTTCCTGTTTTTCATCACTCAGTGAGTAAGACTGACTCAGCACGAAATCTCTCACAAGGACATATTCAAGCAAATGTACAATGGGAATAATTTTTTAATGTTTCCTAGTCTACAGTTCCTTCCATTGTAGTGGTACAAAGATTCATTTCTGCTCAATGGTCCATCTGCATGTGTTTTCTTTTCCTTTTTCCTCATTTTTTTTTTTTTTTTTTTTTGCCTCACTCCAGGTCATAATTGTGAGTTCTTACCCTGCGAGGCCAGTAATCCCTGCGAGAACGGCGCCGTGTGTGTCGAGGAGTTGGATCAGGACCATTTCCCTTTGGGTTTCCGCTGTCACTGTCGCCGAGGCTTTGCTGGCCCCCGCTGTGAAATCAATGTGGATGAGTGCAGCTCCAGCCCCTGTTTTCACGGCTTCTGCTACGATGGTAAGAAACGGCTCATCTCGCCAAATCCCCCCCCCCCGTACATGAGCTCAGACACTTAGGCGCATGTACATCGAACATGTCTAATTCCATTTCCCTCACTTATAGTCCGGTAGCCGGTTTTCAACTGGGTCACCATCTCAGTTAATGTGTGCGTTGTGGGGGGTAGAGTCATCCATCTGACATGAGGAACCTTGGACGAAGCTTGCTGGAGCGCCCTTGATTAGCCCCTTAACGTGACTGTCAAAGGAAATCAATTAAGCATCAGTGTTGTGTTATAATTTGAATAATGGATGATAAATGATGAAATTTGTATGGTTAATCTGATTTTACCCTGATGTACTCCATCTTTAGCAGTGGTAATTTAAAAGCTCATTGATCAGAATTATAAAATTTATAAATTAAAAGGAAAGAATCCTTATAAACCATTAGTCCTTGATTGTAATATTTAATCTTATTTTATTTTTACTGTGAATCAACAAGTAACATTATTGGGGGGTGTTTTTGGGTTGAGGGTTGGATCATCCCACAGATACTTGATCAGTTTTGTGAATTTGGACGCCAGGTCAACACCTTGTGGTGTTTTCATGTTTTTTTTTAGTTGTTCCTAAACCTTTTTTGTGTGTTTGTGTGTCTGTGTCAGGCCACATCCTGCTGGGGATGGCTGCTGCCATCAAGGAGTGTCACTGTTATGGGGTCGGGGTGCCTGGTCTGGTCTATGTGGGTGGTTCGTGTCTAAGTAACATACACTTGAATACCAGGTCCTAAAGTTTCCCAGTAAAACACTGCATTGTCACAATTTGGTCGATGTTATTGACTTCTACCAATGGTTTTAATGTTGTGGCTGATCCGCGTATATGCACTATGTGTTGTTACGTAAAGCATGAAATTACTGCATGCCAGTTTTTTGCAGAAAGAACAACTCGCGAGCAACAAAATATTCACGTCTTGCACACTTTATTGCTGCTCCAGAATCCTGCTATTGCTATCGCTTATCTTGTAATGACACAACGAAGGCAGTGGATCACTAAGTGGATCACTATCTGTCCCTCGCAGTGCTACACTTGACCAGCTGTCTTGGCCAATCGGGAGTGCAGCCAGTTCACCTTAGGTTAGTGATGCGCGCCTCTAGGACCTATTGGCCGGCGCTTGGCGGCAGCCAGCCAGCCACCAGGGATGGCACTGCATAGCCACAGTGGCTGAGATGAGTAATGCTGCTGCCACCCCGGACCTAAAGCATTTAATGAGAGTAATAGCATCTACACGCACCAAGACAGAGTGACAGCATAGATTACGTGGTAAATCTTTGGGATAATGAAGAATCCTGGGACCCTGACTGGGGAAGTAATAAATTCACTCCTGTAAGAACTGCAATTACCTCTGTCACTGGCTGCCTGTACCAGTGTTGTGTTGGAGAAACTGAATGATGCATCCCTCTTTAACGTCATTAATAATTAAACAGGAAGGGAATGCATTATTAGACATGGGGGATTTAACCGTCTAATAGAGGAAATTGGCACATTGGTAGCGTCTGAATAAAGCAGGCCACTGAAACCACTTTTTGGTTGTGCTCCTTTTTTTCCTCCCCGTTCGCCGTGTTGCAAGTGTGCTGAAAGTGTGGAAACAAATCACAAAGCTTAGAAAAAATGGGGCACGTCTAAATGGGAGAGAGGAGGAAAGTACAGGAAGAGAAGACGACTTAATGGGCTTTGCAGACAGGTTCATCTAACAACGGTTTAAGTGTCAAGCTCCGTCAGTCTAATGCAGGGTGTGATTCGTCACAAAAACTCAGAACAGCGGGTTTTAAAACAGCATGAGACTTTTATTTGAAAATGGACCTGTTGTACTTTATGTCCATACCCGCCATTTACCCATGTACACATGTACAGACAACATTAGGACCTAAGTTGCTGCTGTAACTATCCTACCAACTTTCTTTTAGTTGTAGATGGCTTTTACTGCCTTTGCAGTCCTGGTTACGCTGGTCCGAGATGCGATCAAGACATCGATGACTGCGCGAACAGTTTGTGCAGCATCAACTCAGCATGCAAAGACCTCCATCTGGTGAGTAAACGTGTTTTTCTTTCTTTGGCAGTACAAGGGATTGATATTGCCGCCTTTAAAAGGGCTTGAAAACGGCCTAGCAGCGTTCTGTAAATCACCACAGCTGGTAACTCTCCATAAAATATTGATGGAGCCGAATAACAGAAGTTACTGCATATCACCTTTGATGATTCAAAAGTTAACGTTTGAAAGCATATCTGTCGCGGTAAGTAAAAACAACTGCGCAGTAACATGAATGTGTGTGGGTCACCATGGGCCACTGCCAAGCCTTATTGGTCTTAATGGGAAATTCGGCACGAGTAGTATGTTGTTTGCTGCGGGTGTCTGGGAGAAATTAGGCAGGGAAAGAAAATGTCTAATAGATGTACCTCATTACTGTATCACCTAATAGACAAATTATGCCAATTATAACACGCAATTTACGCTTTGTGGGCTGAGATTTTAATGTAGCATAATGACCAAAAGGTTAGCGAAGTGCACCTAGCAACAAAGGACGGGAGTTGGCGTCCATCTTTGACCATTTTTTATTTTCCATATTTTATTAAAGCATGTGTATGACTGAGTTAGTAGTTGATGCTTTTACCCTTCCCGACTTCGGCAGACACGGAAAACTAAACTAATTACAAATACTATGTGTAAAATGTCAAGTGCAAAAAACAGCGAAGGACTTTTGCAAGGCACAGCTTTACTTTTCTAGTCATTCTTTTTTACTTTTTTTCTTTTTTGTTTTGTTTTTAGGCCGATATCATTGATCTGTTGCAGCTGCAAAAAGGCCTTGGGAACTGCATGCTGTTCACAAACTGTGCAATGAGTACCAGGGGCCTTTTTCCAACAGCTGCGTATTTGCTAACAGATTGCATTAGTGAAACAGATGTGTCAAAGATAAAGTCCTCAGCTTTGGCTATGATATTTTTTTTTGTTTGTTTTTTTTGTTGTTTTTTCTCCGTGTAGTCCACGCTTAAAGTTGAAATAAATCTTCAAACTGCAGCGTATTGTATAATGAAAGGCGGTATTTTTTTGTCACCAGTGCAAAATGTCAAATAGAAATTGATTTCCATTAAGTTTCGATACCCAACTTTAATCTTTTGAAAGGTTCGACACTAAGATTTTCTACACCAAGCTGCACGCTTTCGAAATGTATCTGTGAGTGACCTTCCTCCAGGCAACCACTCAATAAAGCTCTTGTTTTATCCAGCAGGTCACCTTTTGTCAAAAATAATTAAAGTCACATTATGGATTGCTAAACCACACATTGATATTTCAACGGTAACTTGATAAATTTTTCACATTTGAATGTTTTTTTTTTTTCTTTTTTAATAAAACAATGGGATTGAAACCGTTGTACTTGCACTGACGCGAATGTCAGCCAAAACAAGCTCTGAGCTCGTACTGGTAATTTTCCAAAAAGCAAACTATCATGTCAGTTTCATTGCGGCAATTTTTAGGGAAGATTCAAGGGCAGATGCTCGTTTGTCATATTATGAAGCAGTTGACAAAGAACAGTACAGCGAGGTTCCAAAATTGTTGCGGAGCAGATACCTGGTTAAAGCATTTTAGTGCAATTTTCATTTTCTGGGAAACTAAAGTTTCCATATCCAAAGACAAAAGGGCACCGCCTTTGAAGGAAATAGAATGTGATACGAGGGATATAATTAAATTTCAGTCACTCGATTTCACTGTTATGTATTTATTTTTTATTTTTTATTTTTTTCCCCAAGTCATTATTCAAATAGGGCCAGGTTTTTGGAAACCCCTTTACGCAGTCTTGTTTACTGTGCAGCCATTTCTCTCTCTGAACATTGTGTCCCACTGAGCTTTAGCTTATTTTGGAGAATTGCAGTCCCTGAAGGTGACTTAGCAGCAAAAATGAGATTATGTTCTATTGCCAGGGGTAAGGAATTGGAGTCTCCTGGAGGTATCTAATTTATCACGAGATGACGGCATTTTCCCCTCCACCTCCACCGCGGGGCCTACGGTGTACAAATTATATCAGACAAAGTTTAACGGCTCCCCTCCAGTGTATGAAATAAAGATTAGCATGCATTCAACCAGAAGCTCCCAGGACCTTTAGACAAGAGGCTGGCAGTGAGGAGTCCTGAAAAACCCCATGACCATATGACTGCCTTCATAATGTATGCAGGGAGGAATTTAAATATAGTCGGGACCTTGGCAAGTGGTGAACAACATGCGTCCCCCATGCATTATCATAATGCACACTGCTGTGATTAAGTAAAAGACAAGTGGTTCCATACTTCTCCGAAAAGAGGAGAATATGAGCATTATCAGGAGCTGTATAAACATCTGTTTCTTACTGTAAAATGGTCACAACAGATTCACTGGTTGTATTCTGGCAAATCCAACGTCTATAAAAAAAATTCCTTTCCAGTCGGAATACGTTATGGTAATAGTGTACGTGTGATGAAAGCTTGTACAGTACACCTTGAATGGCATTGGGGGAGAAAAAAAACAACAAAAAAAAAGAAACACAGGCTTGCATATTGTCCAGAGGGTGGATGGTAGGAGGAATACATCTGCATAGCAGTAATGTGAAAATGTAAGACAAGCGTGACTCTTCCACAGTTTAACCAGATTGTGTTTGTGTGTGAGTGTGATTGAGTGGGAGGTTTCATTCTGCAATATTTTAAGACGGCTAAGATGAATTTAATCAAGTATGTTAAGTGTTGCGCCGTTTGTTTTCTGAAACGAAGCAGGTGCAAATAAGTAGACAAATAAGTAGACAAATAACTGACAACGATGCCGCTTAATTAACAGCTTCCACGCAGCGCTTTAATGGCGTCTATCGATGTCATAAACATTACACCCTTAACTACCTAAAATACTATCTACACCGCGATGAGCGCAGATGTAAAGTGTCGCCATATATCATTGTCTGTCTAATAGTGTTTCCTCTTTGTGTTGCAGAGTTACGAGTGCGTGTGCCATCCGGGCTGGGAGGGGGAGTACTGCCAACGAGAAATTGATGAATGTTTATCGCAGCCCTGCAAAAACAACGCCACCTGCACAGACCTTCTCAACGGCTACAAGTAGGTGTGCGAGCTGGCTCGAGGGCGCTGTCCTCGCGAGGTGCATCAGTCACTTAATAAATGCGGGGGAAAAGGGAAGCATTTCAGATATGTCCTTCCACTGGCGGCGGAGATAATGAATTGCAGATGGCAGGTAAAACAAATGAGTCAATCAATGGCTCACAGCATGAAAAGGGTTCCAGGGGATCTGGGACTCGTTGGAGGAAAAAGCTGCTTCGGCTAATGCCCCCGCTCTCGCTGGGGAGACGTAAAACTGCTTCAGGTGGAAAAGTTGGGGGACGGACGGGGATGCAAGGTGGAGTGCCTGGTAGCGCTCGGTTACTCACTGCCACCAAGTGGAATATTCACCTGGTCTAAGAGTAGATACTTCAGATTCACACACCCACGCAGTCTGGTTTCCGCTACGTTTCTCTGGCTCTGTCTCCCCCTCTCTATCTATGTCTTGCATGCATATATTTCCATTTAATCCGCACTCGGCACCCTAACCTCTTGTGTCCTACATTCAGCTGTCCAGAATTAAAAGCTCCTCTGACCAGTGGTGCAATTAACCTGTGAATTTCCCACACTGTCTCTCTCAGAGATCCAGAAGCACCAGTGCCAATATGTATGCAGTAGTTATATGGAAAAATATGTCTTGTGGGTAATTTGAATTGGAGAAAAAAAAAGAAAAAAAAAATCCCACATGGTCATTTATCTGCAGCAGCTCACAGTCACCAGTTTTTACCACGCGTGTGCCAGAGAGTATGATATCCACAGACAACTGCACAGTCTTTATTTATCTAGCATTTATTTTAATGTATGCCAAAGTGACCTCTACATTGCCATTTCCTCCTCTCTGGTGTATCCAAGGTGTTTGTGCTCACCAGGCTGGACAGGTGTGGACTGTGCAGAGGATGTGCATGAGTGTGATTCCGGGCCCTGTCTAAATGGAGCTCAGTGTCAGGAGTCAGACATACCTGGCGAGTTCTCCTGCACCTGTCCCCCCTTCTTCAGCGGGCCCCTGTGCAACCAGGCTTACGACCCCTGTGACCCCCTTCATAATCCCTGCCTACACAACTCCACCTGCCTGACACGCTCCGATGGAACAGCCTCCTGCAGATGCCCAGCTGGTGAGTGAACACAGCCTCATCATACTCGCGGTGCTTTTGTCTCGAGCTCGCTCTTCGAGGATGGCTGCAGCATTTTGTTCCGTGCGTTGCGGCGAGGTAGCGTATAAAAGCAGAGTTTCCTAATTTCAAAGGAAGAAGATGAAACGTGTAGTGGTCGCAGTGAGGCATGCTTTGTTTTTTGTATTTTCCCTGTGAAATGCATCAGGTTTTCCAAAAATAAAAAATGAATGCTTTCATGTGCATCATGTTGGACTCTACTCCTAAAAATGTGCTACATAGCCTTCCTTTCCTAGTCAGGAGACAACAAAAAAAAGTAAGATCTGTTCTTTGCTGTTACTGGAGAAGAATTTAACTGGAAGCTGGTCACTTCCTGGTCATGGGTTGAACAGTGATTTAAATCTCAATCTAAAATCTCACGTTAATATATTTCCTGGTTTTCCAGTTTTGCAAAGAATTGTCACTAAACTTAGACAATGATTAGATTTGCCCTCAATCGTTCTATGTTGTCTGCTCAACTCTACATTGCTTCATCTTGTATTTTCCTTAATGACTTTGGTAGAAGAATGGCTCTGCACTCACTGTAGTTACATTATATACCGGCCTTTTGTGCAATTCCTGTTCATGGAAACGTAATCTTACTGGACTACATTAAGACCGAGATTGTTATCAGATGTGTCAAAAATAACAGTAATATTAATATGTGAAAGTAGGAATTGTACCGACTAATCCACTTTACTGCTGCGCCACGATGCTTTAAGTATGAAGTCGATTAGTCGCCGATCACGTGACAACACAGTTCTTCTCATGTGTGGAAATTCTTAACTACACATGAAGCTCATTCTGCCATGAGATGCAAAATAAGTACGTCAGCCCTGAAATGCAACAAAACTATGACTGCAATGCACTCTCATTTGAAGAGGCATCCGCTAACCCTAACAGAGAAGCGTTCCAAATGCACCTCCTACAAAACAAAAGTCTGGTGGATTTCATGGTCAAATGATGCTGTTGTTGTAGGGCTTCTTCACCGCGCTAACGGTGTTTATGGTGTTGGCGTGGGCTACAGCCGACAGTCGCCTTTGTTCAAGCTTCAGCGACCTTGCAGTAAAGCCTCCATAGCTTCCTTCCCTGTGAAATGCTACAATATGTATTCAGGTCAAGAGTATAGAGTTCATTGTTGCAAAGCTTTACTTTCTACTGTGTTTTTGTGTGTGGCATCATAGATGAGTTAATGTCGACTTTCACCGCATAATAGACTTTAAAAAAATAGTTGACTCCAATTTGAAAATGTATATATCTAAAATATGCTATGCAAAGCCTGCAATAGTTTACAATCCCTTGGTTACAAGGTATTGTAACTGTTCGCCTCATCAGTAATTTGGACATATTGCATTCAATCAATCAGTTTTATCTGGAATTAATATTTTCATTTCTTCCACTCATCCACGAGACACTTGTATAACAACCTGACCCTGTCACCACTCAAAGCAAACTCTTTTATTTGACTGCGGACTTTTATCCATATAAATCGTTTAGTCCCAGAATGGTTGAGGACGTAGGACACATTTTTAAATGCTCGAATTATCCTTTGCATCCATTCGTTGCCATCATCGTGGCCGAAGATCCCTTTTAATCGTCCCTCATATCACTGACCATGGTTTGGTCTGAACAAACAGTCCTACATACCAGTCAGTGTTACGTTTTTACATTCAGTGTTACATGGAGCATTTTGCCTTCATTAGTTATCAACATATCATCTAAAATCACAAAATACCAAAATTCAAATGAAAGAAGTACTTCTTCCCCAGTTGAACTTTTCAAGCACGTGCAAACTTGGCTATTGGCAGATGGTGGTTTGAACCTTCACAGAGGACTGCTGCTGTGGTCCTGCTGAAGTGATGACTTTCGCGACGGATTGGAAATGAAATGAAAACGTGTTTTCCACAGTGAAAAACATCATCTGATGAACACTACCAGCATAAACAATTCAAACTGCCACGAAAGCGAGATGTATTCCTTTGCACTTTGAATTTATATGCACAGCGTGTCCAGAAATGTGCATATTTGTAGCCAGATTATGTCAAAACCTGGCTGAATAAAGTGCGTCGTGGACTGCATCTCTCATGCGATGAACACAGTTTTAATCCTTAGTAACAGACATGAACACTCACAGTAGGATGGAGCTAGCGTGGGCGAGTATTGATGACAGGGAGGAAGCTGCACTACTGCAAATGTAAAATCCTTAAAACTACTGTTGTAGCATCGCTTAGATATTCTAAATAATTACATTGCAGTTCATTTTTCATGTCAGTTATCAATGTTTGTTCTCTTCCCACCTCACACACATTCATAAATAACTCAAGGAAACGCATCCACTCAAGTCCAACACACGGAAATCTATGTCACATTAGTCACGGAGCGGTGACAATGACCACTTTCTTAGCAAGAACCTGTTTGGATGTTTATCAGTGAGCCCTTTGTAGTTGCTGAGTTATTGTAAGTGATACAGTATTTTAGCATTCAGACCTATCAGTGTGCAGGTTAAGATGCTATAGGGTTGTGCTGCACCTAATGTCTCTATCAGCACAGAGATGAAAAGATGTTGCCAGATATAAATAGAGCGGCTGGGTTAGTTTCAGAAAGCTTCCTTGGAGAGGAATAGGAAATTAGGTTCTGGCTGCATACATTACACCAAGAGCTTTGCGTGGGCATGGTCGTTTTCACTTCACACGAGCATTGTGACTCACTACTCTCCATTATTATTCATCATAAATTCATCCTACATAGCTACTACTCAACAAACACGGAGCGGTTATACAACCTCGTGGCTCGATCCCAGTACGGCAATTTTAAAGACCTGTTATTTACCATTCAGTGTAGGTTATTTGTCAAGGAAATTGTGTAGGCCTCACATTATTCCCAAGCCTAATTAAATTAGAATTTGTCTGCCTGCGTCTACCAGACTTATTGCCATGAGCGAATTCCGTCCCACACATGGGAGACGGACACAGCACACTGAACATTATCAAGGTTAACTTGTTATGAAATCAACAACAGGGCACTGAGCGCACGGCATTTAGCCATGCTCGTTTATTGCAATGCAGGATGTATGACATAAGGGTTAGGCAGTAGGGTACTGAAAAGAACTGAATGAAAGAGATAGGAAAGGTGCTCGTCTCCTAAGACCTCTCTGTAGGTGCTCAAAACAAGCTACAGCAGGTAGCACTACATGGGTGCATGGGTCATGGCTGCTGCAGCACGATAACACACACCGCAAAGCCTCGGGAATTATGGAATGTATCAGTCGGCTATGTGTTGTTGTTTGTGATGTCCTGATGTGAGGTGCAACATTTTGACAGAAAAAATATATGTCCACACTTCTGCCTTCTGTCTATCCGTCTATTTGCGTTGTTTATATCTGTATATATGTACCATATACCTAGATAGAAAGTGTCTCCAAACTTTTGACTGGTAGTGTGTATTTATAATGCTGTAATTATAAATTAATTCAGTGCTATAACATACAATTATAAATGAATAATGCAACAAGTTCTTCCATAGTTCTTACTCTTCCCACTCCAGCCAAACCGCGTGGAAGCATCAGAAGAGGCACTGTCGCTATCAAATGTGATGGTACCCATGAGATGGCAGTAATACTCTGATGGTGGATGTCTCTGTCAAACATTTTATTGCCAATCTTTTGACGATATGCGCTGACAGTTGACGGGGGTCTTTTATAAAAAGACAAGCATCATGAGTTTAATGATCACTTTTCTCAAACTTGCCGCTCTGAACGCATTATAAAGCTAAGTGTGTGGTCATAGTTTTCCCAAGACACTTGACTAGACTATATCCGTCTCGCGAAGAAAAAAAAAACGTTGATGCGGCAACTTTAGTGTTCATCAGTTCAGCGTGATCTCAAAAGGTAGCCATTAGGAGGTTTCTACTGGGACTGACATTAAAGAGATTTGTAACAGGGGGACAATGGAAATGAGTTTTGCCTACAAAGGTAGAGTGTGAGAACCTGGAGGCCAGAATAAAACCAGAGGCAGTTGAAAGAATGTTCTTAAAAGAAAATATAAGTGAAGCAGTTCTCCTCTCTTGATTGTGGAGAGATCCTGAAGGAGGTTTTTGTTCTTGCTCCCAGTGACTCTCCTCTGAGGCCCCGGCCAGGAGGCCTAAGTCATCTTGCCTGACCAGCACAGATGTTCCACTTTCCTCTTAATGAGGAGCCTCAGCAGGGAGTGCCAAACCTGATAGAAGAGAAGCCTGGAAATGGGAGAGCAAGGGTAGAGGTTGGGGTGAGGGTTGCTGGCCGACAACTGCAACAAATGAAACAAACAACACGGTGCATCACTCAACATAGATTGCAGTACAAACCCGAACTAACATTAGCTTCCTGTAAACAGTTTTAGGTTTTGGTGTCTTTGCTCAGCTTGCTGAGTTTGTTTGAAGGAAGAACAGTTTATACATGAAACTGTAATATCCTAGGTTTAATCTGAGGGAACCAAAAAATACACAAAGGCGTTTTCTTTTTTAATTCAGTATGTTAGTATTAAAATGCTAGAAATGTGCCAACAGGAATGGAGCGCCATAAGTTCCTAGAATCACCACTTGAGGCTGACACATGTAACTTTATCCAGAGCTGTTTATAGAGAGAGTAGCACCAACTAAAAATCATGGGCGCCATGTTGGATACATTGGAGGGAAGATTCTACAGTGTAATCCTGGGCGGTGGATGTGCTATGTTGAAATAAAGCGCTTATTTTCACCATTAACAGGCCTATAAATGTTATTGCCGACGTCTGTCACTATGTAAAAAGCCCTCACTTAAATATCCCAGCGTCTACCCACTTTAAATATCTTAAATGAGCCTGTAAATATGCTTTGTAGCCCAATCACCTCAACAGTCATGGAGCTGTGTTTACCTTCTCCTTAGTCTCCCGTGTTCATCCATCGCCGTTAAGCTTGAAATTACTCAGAAAAATTATAAATACTCATAAAATTAAACTAGTCTTACTGTTATTTAGTATTAGCATTAGTCTTATCCTATAACATTAGCACGATAGACATAATAACTTAGTAGTAACCGAGGCAAAGTTACGCATTAATTAAATTTGTATATTTACAGGGACATAAATTACATGCACACATGGGTTTCACACTATAAATGATGGTAGCTGCTGTCTTTCAAAGTCTTTAGTCTAGAGAACTAGCTAGCATAAGGCTTGGTTAACTTCAAACATTCATTTGTAAAGCTGTGTTTTGAGATCAAGGTATACACTAATGATGGTGTGACTTATTTTTCCTTCATAAAATCTTAACAAACATCAAAGAGAGACACTGACGTTTACCTCACATAATAGAGAGAAATCGGATGACATCCAGTTCTTCCTTTTAACCTTCTGCTCCCATAACTTACTCTGCGCTGCTGTGGCATATTTTAATTTTTAATCCAATTCTATTCTCTGTTATTGCCACTTCTCTATGGATGAATGTTGGTTAGATGCATAGGGGGATAGCTCAGACGTTCTTAGGTGGCCAGACTCTCTCTAATATACGGCTCTGACTTTAACACAGTTTAGGTTAGAGGTAGATGTATTTACAAGTTGCTGGCCTAGCCTTGGCAGTTTTTCCAGATCTTCAGGACACCTATGAGTGAAGTCACTGTGAACACATTGATCTTCATATCCTGTCAGTGGTTTTGAGGACCTCAGGGATGGTAAACAATTAGCACTTAATCTCCATGGCAACTCAGACTGCTGTCTCAGACGTGAAGTGTGCCGTAGTTTGTGAAATGAAAGCTGAGACATGCACAAAAGACAACTGACAACATATTAATTTTTTATGATAAGATTTTAATGACTCACATTTTATTTTTTTGCAATACATAATAATGCATGATGCATAACAAAGAACAATAATAATAATAATTTAGTGGTTATTCCTGTGCAATGTTAATTTGCAGCAGAGCGTTAATAATGCGTAAATGTCAGATTCCTAAATCTTTTTTATTCAAAGGTTCTTTGAAATGGCAGATGGGCTGATTTGAAATGGCAGTTGTGGAGTTTGCTCAGTAGAAAGGACACACTGTCAGTATAGCACTTAATGTTTCAGATTTATTAAAGATTTGATAATACGTTATATGTGCCTCTTCACAGTAGTGCCTTTCTATTGGGTTTTTCGGTGACCAGTTGGCATATTTCAGTGTTAAATGTGGGCTATTTCACACAGGCACAATCAGCTTCCCTCTAGCCCACTGCATGAAGTGGAGAAATGTGATTTTTGCAGTATAGGGAATTAACTCTGAAGCATTGTGCCGTCCTGTTACACGCAAGAACCATTTGGTCTCCATGGCTCTGGTTATCCCCAGAGGTGTTCATGGCCAGATGGAGAACAAACCCCTTTATTTTGCATGGCATGCTACACTAGCCTTCACCTTCCACAAGATTGAGATTGTGTCCTACCAAACAGTTGGTTAATGAGCTACTGTGGAGCCATGCCAACAGGAGAACTGACACATACATAATACGATATTGAAAAAGATGTATTGAGAATGTGTGTTGCCAAAAGTGTGCTGGGAAAGTCTGTCCTCATTGCATTAATTTTAAGTGATGATTCTCTTTAATACGGGAGGCAGACAGTATGACTTATAGTAGACGTGCCTCAAGTTATAAACCGGATGTCCTGGCAGATGTATTAGAACATTGCTGTCCCTTTCCCTAGCTTCAGTAAAGAGAAAAAGAACAAATCTTAAATCAGCAGTAGTTTGTCTTTGATAGTGTGCTCGTATAGGTTCACCAGATCATCTTGTATCAATTCTGTGCATGATTTCATGCATATCACATTTGCTGATTATCAACGATACTTTATAGAAGTAGGAAAAAGTCACACGGAGATTGGAAGTGTTGAATGCATATGAATGGAACAGCTGATAGAGCAGGTAGTGCACAGTAAGTACTTGTACCACACGTGCGCTCTGTATATAATTAGAAAAGCTAAATATGTGTTCAGTGACTCATCACTCCAGCGTAATGTAACTCGGGGGTCCCCCGCCTGCTGACCAGGCATAGTAGTTTGTTCAAGTTTCTGTAATAACACTCAGCGCTTATTTGCTCTTGAACATAAAATGACCATGTAACTCATTAGTGTTATTAAAACAGTGGGAGCCCTGGACATTTATTCCTGCAACAGAGTGTAATGTAATGTAAAACGGTGTTTCTTACATGGTATGCACTATAGATTTGGTTCCTAATTTCGCCCCAAAAAACATGTTTTTTTTTTTATGACCTTGTCAGGATATTCAGGTTTGAGTCTGTTTCTATCACGCACCGTACTGGACCCAAAGTGGTTAAATTCTGGTAACTAGCTAGCTTGCTAGTTGCAGCATATACATCATACTGGTGGTTGATGACACCTATGACCTCAGGTGTGTTTCTGTGGTGGAGATGAGAGTGCGTGCAGGAAAAGATGGATCATGTCAAGTTCAGTGTTATTTTTTTTCATTATTAATTCATGTTATATCAGGGGGCAGTCTATGGCGTAATGGCTGGGAACCACTGACATAACTAAAATGTGAATTAAAGCCTCCACAGTAACCTTTTGTTCTTATTGTACATTTATTAAGATCAAAGATATCCCAAAAAGATATTTTCTCTTTTTCCATATTTACTCCAGATGTTTCTTCAGAAATGATAGATTTGGAGCTCTGATGTTTGACCCCATGTAAAAATTGCACAGACAGTCTAGATTGGCTGCAGCACTGACAGAACATATTTGATTCATGTAGCGTATGTGGCTGCACTGTATATCGCAGTCATACTCCATGACAATCATACTCGAGGATAGATGAAAGCTGCATGTGAACACCGTAGCCCATAGACCGCAGATGTGGTGCACTATAGAAATGATGTTGACGACCGCATGACCGCAATAGGATGAGCACCTTTGTTTATCACGTACGGCGGAATAACATGAAAGTGTTAGAAAAAGAGAACAGCACGTGCTTCCTCTTAGCAAATAAGCCCATCACCGTGGAATACACAACGTACAGGGTGACTGCATGTACAGTACGCTCTCTGGAACATATGCAGTTGTCATGTCTGCTGTGCAGATGGTTCACATGGTCTGTACTACCTTATCTTTTATGGCAATAATGAACCCTTTTTTCTTTTGAGGTCATATAGTGGGTGAGGTCATATTTTTTGTTTTTATAATAATGCCAACGTAAATCTAGGTTTTAAGGAGATAACTTTGGTTTGGGAATGAAATCTAAACATTTATTAAACATTTTACCTTAAAGACAGAATAAACTGGTAAATATTCTTTTGTTTTCTGTAACTGCTTGTACTCTGGAGGGTCACAGGTGGCTGAAGCCTACCCCAGCTGTCATCGGGCGGGAGGCAGGGTACAACTCCTGGACGGGTCGCCAGTCTATCGCAGGGCTAACACAGAGAGACAGACTCACGCTTATGACCAATTTAGAATCACCTGTTAACCTGACAAGCATGTCTTTGAACGGCGGGAGGAAGCCAGAGTCTCGAAGAGAACCCACACAGGGAGAACATGCAAACTCCACACAGAACCTTCTTGCTGTCAGGCATCGGTGCCACCACCCCACTGGGCCTCCCGGGAAATATTCCATAATCATATTAAAAACAAAGAAAAGTGAGACCTGGAAATCTGTCTTGTCAGTAGTAAACTGTATTTTTGTCATGGTTACGGGAATGCAGCGCTCGTCTCATGACACAGCTGGTACTACAGGGTTACAGCTAAAGGTGACCTCAATGAGTGCAGCTGCATTTGTATAAAGGCAGACTACTTTCTTCTTTAAATGAGGACAGGTGCACAGTGAGGGCCCCTGATAAGAGAAGATGTAGTTGCAGTCTGGTCGAAATAGAAAATCAATATATATTTATGTCTTTTGAAATGCCCCTCTCATTTCCCAGCAGAAGGTATGCTCATAAGCATAATACATTTTTATTAGTTTTTACCAGTGGCATTAAATTTATCTTTGCTAAAGTGTTAAATTACAGAAACTAGCTAAGAGGGCATTAAGATGATTTTGTTCTCTATGGGCAGAGCTTGTAGCAGCAGCCATTATTCACCATGAATATTTCTTTTCTTTTTTTTTTTTTTGTGGTGAACATGTTAACCAGCAAAAGTTTAGATATAAAGTGGAAGTTTGGCCAAACCTATGGTTCACTCACATTTATCCTCCCCTTTGTTCTAGAAACTGAAAAAATAATATCGCGGCCCCTCTGTGTCAAATGAAAGACAAGGTGATGAACTTCAGAGATAAGCATCTGGACCAGCCAAACCCAAACACATATCAGAAAATTGCACAGAGGATATTGATTCCCAGTTGGATCCATACTAATCACCTCCAACCCTATAAACTTTGAAACTGTCCTTTCTTCTTCTTCTTCTTCTTCTTCTTCTTCTTCTTCTTCTTCTTCTTCTTCTTCTTCTTCTACTTTTTAACACCGCTTAATAGAAATTTAAAGTTCACAACAAAGTCAGATGTTTCTCTCACTGAATAGGAGATGCCTGCGCCCGCCGGGCTGTTCCACGTGTCTCTCCCCTTTTCAATATTTAATTCAGCTCTGGTTTTACAATAGTTTTTTCATGGTCAGAGTGGCACGGGGAGCCAGTCTTCCTGACATCTGTTGTAGTTTTTTTTTTTTTTTTTTTTTTTGGCACTCGGCTGTGAATGCTTACCGTGGAAAGTTTTGAAAATAAGTACATAGTCTGCAAGCAGTTTGACAGACAACAAAAAAAAAAAAAAAAAAAAACAGTTCAGCTTCAGGTCATGCCAGACAAACTTCACTACATGTAAACATAGCCACAGTTAAAGGTGTAGCATACTGTGTATGTATTGGCTACTAAAACTAAAGAAAAAAAAAAAAAACACTTCTGGGTTATACCTTGACAGTAGCTGTGGTTAAGTACTTGCACAATACTGTAAGAAAGAGGTTAGTGGTTTCATTTATGCATAATATATAAAAATAGGCCTGTGGCGGCTGTGCAGTAAACAGATTTTAATAAACTCAGTGTTTAATCATTTTGGGGCCATCATTATTTGCACTGAAGAGGTGGTCCAGGTGTGTAGCAGTGGGGTAAATTGGCTGCAGTAGCTGCTGTTTACATGCAAAGAGATTTCTATTCTTAACCCACTTATTCCTAAGTAACCTAGTTTTGGGTCTTTGTGTGTGAAGCTACACAGTCAAGACGCACTCCCTGGTTATGAGAAATATCGCCATGGCGGCTAATTAGATTTTTGGTTCATATCTATTTAAATTTGTTTTTAATTTGTTCTAAATTTAGTTGCTGTTTGTTGGACCCGACTGACAGTTCACGTCGACAGGAATTCTGGACATTTTAGATTTAAAAGATACACTATACACTAATCAGGCATAACATTATGACCACCGACAGGAGTAGCAAATAACGCTGACCAGCTTGTCACAATTCACTGGGACACTTTTTGACCTGGCGTTTGTGTGGGTGTTACTTTGACATGTAGCACCCACCTAGACCAGATCAGACCACAGCAATGACACAACTCAAAAAAAAAAAAAAAACAGCACAAGATGTTAAGTTGGCCTCCTAATTCAGTGCATCTCAAAATGATCAAGTATCTGTGGGATGATCCACAGAAGTCCCTCCCCTCCACCCACAAGACCCCCTCCACCCTCTAACAAGTTCCCACTAACAACATTATGTTGCCAGAAACCACAGGACACCCTCACAAGGCTCATGTCCATTCTCTGTGAGGCAGGTAGTCATAATGTTATGCCTGATTGGTGTACGTACTGTATATTATGTAATTGTGATTCCAGCGTGGAGGCACAGTAACTGTCCATGTGGATCAATATGGCCACAGTCTTCCTTATGGTTTTGTCTTGACGTGCAGAATTAAGTGCAAGCATTGCATCGCCGCAGCCTTAAGAGCAAATTCAGCATCTGGGATTAAAGTAAAACTTTTTCCAACTGTACTGTCAGATTGTAAACTCAATATCCTAATGAGTTGCCATGGTAGCAATGAGCACACCTGAGCCAAGTTATAGTCTTTTCTCCTTCCTTTCAACTCTTCTATCTGGAAGTATGCTCTGTATTTGCAACTGGGTTGTGTTTCCTCTCTCAGCCGCATCTTTTTTTAATAGCTGCGAATTCATATCAAACTCGATCAAGAACTGTTTTTGAGATTTTTTTGTTCCGCAACAGGGCCACGTTTAAGTTTTTGCTACTACTGATCACATTGTTTCATAAAAACTTAAAGAAGAAGATTGGGGCCACGGTAGATTAAAAACTTGAAGGGCATTCATGATGCATGTTGGTTCGAGCCAGAAGAAAACTCTGCCCAGATTAAGGCCACAGTGCCGCCTGAAATATGACAGCCCAACCGCAGACAAAGATCGTGATCTATATTGCAGAAGCGGGGAGTTGTATAATTTAAAATGAGAGCCTGCCGAGGCATTAGACTGACGCAAGACAATAGTCACAAATGTGGCTGTCCATACCAAACTCACTCTCTTAAAATGAAGATGTCCCTCATATTTCATATTGAAATGTCAATCAACCTTTGTTCAGTGTCCACCGGGGATTACCCGCAATTTCTTCTCCTCTGAGACGTTTACTGGCAGCAGCCGTGATCACATACTGTAGCTGTAGCCAGATGATGGAATGACTACGTGAGCACGCGCCTTGGGTATCCCTCTCTGTACTCTGTCAAAGAGAAGCCTCCAGTCACTGCTTAGTGGCAGAAGATGCATTACGTTGCGGTGACATTCGAAATAGTCCCCAAGGTGCTCCACCATTGCTTTGAGTGACAGACCAGCTTGGGAAACCTGTGCTGTCCCATAATTCACCACATGCTTCGTGCTCTCTGTGGTCTCGTGGATTCCCTCTCATCCTTCCATCCCAGTGTGCACCGACCTGTGTCAAAGTCACTACCATACTTTTATTTTATGTTTTTCATTCATTTCGCTTCTCTTTTTATCATTGTGTAACACATCTTCATTGTGTAATAAATAAAGGATTAACTTAAATAGTAATAATAATGATGGGCGCTGCACTTGTGTAATTTTCCTCCTTCTGTCATATACAGTACAACATAGTTTAAAAGCACGTATACAAAATGGCTAAATCATTATTCCCATTACAGATTATTATATAGTATTACCTCCTGATGTCACTAAGCACAATACAGGAGGCCCTCTGATGTCTATAGAAAGTTCTACAAACACGCAAAACGATAAATCCAGCACATAATTTATTTATTTTTTCGTTTTTAGCTTGTGCAAGATTAAACTGCATGAGCTCGTTTCCGAAATAACTGTCAGCAACCTCATCGTCGTTAAAACAAGAGCCCTCTCTCAGCTGAGCATCACCGTTTGCATGTACCAAAAAAATGTTTATAGTTCAAATATATGTCACTTTAACTCGAAGCAGCGGGAGCGGCGTAATGAGACAGCGAAACAAAAGGAGCACCAACGAGCGTTAGAGCTAGCTTTATTAACCCTTTATTATATACTTGCACCACTTTTAATTATGCATGGCAGATGGTGCTCTGCGGGGGCGACACAGTGGGGTTTTGAAGTCTGAGCTCTGAGTTTAAAGCTGTTTGATAGCAGAATTGTACAGGAAATGGTATCTGCGTATAATTGCTCATACTGTGTCAGCTGCAGTGGCAGGAATAGACGCACAATGCTGGAAACAGTATGGAGGCAAATGATGGCCATACAGAATCAATAAACTAGGCTTAATTGTTTTCCATGGCGTCCTAGAGGCTTAGTTCTGTATGTCTTGTCTTTAAGTTAATTCATTTAATTGTATATAGTGAATCCGAGCTGTTATATTTGTAGCCACTGTGCAGAAATCGCGTCCCGCCCATCTGACAGTGAGTTATTACACAAACACTGTGTAACACGAGTGTGTGATATTTGCCTGCAGACTACAGTCCCTCAGTCCCATCTCTTCTTTCAGCACTCTCCACCAAGGAAAAGCCCCGCCGGTTGTAATCTATGTTTGTCCTCTCCGTCGCTCTCTTTGTTTTTCAGACTGTAAGCCTTCCTCCGAAACAGTTCCTTTTTTATCTGGAGCATCAGAAACTTTCCCCGGAAGCTTCCTAGGTTTTTATGTCATTCTCCCAAACTGCCTAAAATCGTAGAACCTTGGTTACTTTAATAACTTTTGTATTCTGCCGTGCTCCTTTTAGCTGGAGCCACTTCCTTCTCCGTCAGTGTAATTGCTCCCCTGTTTGGCTCTAGTGAATCATCATTGCTGGTTATTGTAAAACACATTACAGCCAGTGCACTGGAACAGGAACATTGCCACAGACAAAAAGACTTAAAAGAAAGAAAGAAAGAAACTTTTTTGGTGCTGGTTAGGTTGATCAACAATGCGTGCTCTCTTCTAATGAGGTCTTTAATATATCTGATGTTGATTTATTAAATCCTAAAGAAAATCATTTCTAAATTAGTTATTTGATAACTTCAAATATATCACAGCGCTGACAATTATGTGATATATTTTCTGGTGTGAAGGGCTTGTATGCATGCCTGGCTATACCAACACAAAAAAAGAGCAAAATACAGCAAACATATTCTTATTTCTTTGGACATAACAGCCCTTGGCATGGTCAAAAACCATATGGCTTCCCCGGTGAGCGCACCTGCGCCGATTAACCCGCCTGATTTTGTAGAAAGAACCCAGAGGTCTAAAGATACTGTCACCTACTGGCACAAACATGCACAACACCCACAAGAAACAAAAAAGAAAAATGAACGATTTTGCTCCTGCAATTGTACTGGATTGTATTCTGTTGTAACACAGTGCAACCTGCCACACCAACACTAACCACAAGTACCTCAGTGATAAATTCATTAATTAATGAAGTCATTCATTTATTATCCATAACCGTTTATCGTCTAGACTAGTGACTCTCTCCCCCCCCCCCCCCCCCCCCCCACAGGTTAAAAAACTGGTGAAACAGGTAAAAAAATTGACGGACTATAGTGTGTATATATATTTGTTCAGCAGAAAACCATCTAATGGACCTGGCCCAGGCCAAGCAGTAGAGGAAATACCTCCGGAAAGGCAGAACATCACGGTCTCCCAGGCCCCCCTCAAATGTACAACAAAACATCCATGCTGATCTGCTTAGCCATCCTGCCCCTCAACCCCCTAATGAACAAGGGCAAAAGAGCTCTTGGGCTTAGCCTCTCCCTCTTACCCTAACTTAACAAGATGTCCCCCTACTCCTACGCCTTCCCTACCGCACACACACTCACATATGCACGGCGCTGCACGCGCAAGAGACACACACCTCTCAAACCCCAAACCACCAACCCTCAGACCAATCTGTCCGTGGCACTAAAGTATTATTAGACTTACACACTCTCAAAGGGGAAACAGTGACTGCCGTGAGCTAGAAGATGAGATATGCCACAGGGGCTACTAGTTCCATTAAAATGGCATTCACTGGGGCCTTTGTTATCATCGGCCCTGACGTTTTCAGGATGTAGTGGAGTTTGCTGATCCATGACCATCTCATCTATCTTTCAGGATTTGAAGGAAGTCGGTGTGAAATTGACACCAATGAGTGTGGTTCAAACCCATGCCAGAACCAGGGCGACTGTGTGGACCAGGTCAACGGTTACAGGTAAAGAAGAATAAATAAATAAGAAACAGAAAAAGTATCATCCATAGCTGGGTTTTCATTTCTTAGGAGACGAGATAAGGTCAGACATTTTTGTAATAGTCTTTATTAAATGTAGTAGAAATTCCTTTATGTGCTTCGAGATACTACACTGTAATTTTTGATAGCAGATCACCTCAAGATGAAACTGGCTCAAAACTGGTCTTCATATTTAGATGGCAGCAACAAACTATTTCAGACTGAAATGAGGTCAAACCATGAGCAGTCACTGCATGCGTTACTGCACATTTTGGGCAATTGGACTAAATATGATGTGTAATTAATATCAGTTAATTCCTATAGATTTTTCCTCCCCCACTTTTTCTGAGCCTGTAGGAAGCAGACTGACCTTCTATTTTCCATCTGAGACAAAATATCAATATTAATGATTTTTCTTTTCCAGCTGTGATTGCAAGATGGGATTTTCAGGCCTTCACTGTGAAGAAGACATCAATGAGTGTGCGTCTAGTCCTTGCAACAATGCAGGCATTTGTCAGGACCTTGTGAACAAGTAAGCGGGAAAATACTTTTTTTTTTTTGTATGTTTCTTTGTATTTCTCTTAGCGTGACATTAGAATTTTCCTTGTAGTGAGGGCCAGGCAAGGCTAATTTCCTGAGTGTGTTTTGAAAGGCGTATGAACAAAACCCAAAGAAAACATATGAGGGTTATGGTGTTCCTCTTTCAAAGCCAGCCGGTTTATATAACAAGCCTGTCTTCATCCTTGACACACATAAGCTGCTATTCCGAAGACAGAGAGCAAATTCAGCAGGAACACATCATGTATCTAGATTGGGCTTTACACCGCTGGTGCTTCTCTCTGCTGTGCTTAATGGGAGCCCCGGGGCTTCCGGGCTTAGTCGGACAGATGGGTAGAGAAGTCCCAGGGCCAATTTGAGTCCTAAATGGTTTGTCTCCAGTTTGTCTCCCGTCATGATTCTGTTCCCATGTGACCTGGCCCTGCTCAGAGCTCTCCCCTGATTGCACAGTCCAGGGAGTTCACATCAGGTGTGTTTTAACCTCGCTGCCCACCGCACGCCTCTGTCTCCATCTCCGTGACCCAACAAGCAGGTCCATCTGTACCGCGCTGGTGAATCAGACGCTGCCGTGTCCTCACTGCTGCCTTATGCTTACACTTCTTTCTTTCTTTCTTTTTTCTTTTTTTCCTTAAAGGGCTTTAACTATAAGAGTGCGACAATGGCGTTAATTCAATTCCGTTCTCAGGAGCCTCTTGACGATAAATACCGCTTAGCACATTTCACAGATTTGATAAGATATAACTGGTTTACTGATGAATAATGTACTGATGTGCAAGAGCTGTTAGGACAGAGGCGGCTAATTGCTTGTTTTCTTATTTATGTCACTTTCCAACATGATGACATTTCCTCAGAGGTGTGTGGTCAGACGCTTTAAAGCTGCTGAGAGGGAGTTAATTGTGTAAAGCACCTCATTGTACACATTAAGCTCTTCCCTTTAGAAATAAGTCATCAGGCATAATATAAATTAATGGTAGGAAACTTAATTGCACTTTGTTGTTTTGTTTCTGTGAAGAGATGCAGGTTACGTTTGTCTTTGTGAGTTTTCTTTAATGTGTGTTTATTTTTTTTCCTTTTAACCATAAAAGTTCTCCAGAGTTGTGTAACGTACTGCTCCTCGCAGGGTTTCACTTTATTCCATAATGATTAAGTGTTATCATCTTCCTTAGGTTCCACTGCATTTGCCCCCCTGGTTATTTTGGAACGCTGTGTGACCTGGATGTGAATGAGTGTGAAGTTTCACCTTGCCTACACGAGGGCATCTGTATCAACACGCCCGGGGGCTTTGAGTGTGTCTGTCGCCCTGGATACTCAGGTAGCTCTTTTGCCCTTAGGTGACACGAAGATCAATATGAGAGTCTAAAAAGCTTATCATGACTGCTGCGGCTGCACACCATTGAGGCAACTCTGACACAGATCTGGCTTAGTGTAAGGAAAAAAAAAAAAAAAAAAACAAGGAAAAAAAGCTTCACAATGCCCGCTTTTAATTAGCCCGCCTGCTTCTGCGAGATACAGTGCTTGCTTTTCAGCAAAGCTAACAAGAGATAAATTCATGTCACCTGTTTTATCTGATGAAAACTTCTCAGTGTCTGTTAGTTACTTTGATTTCATTTCATCTCCCTCTTTAGTCTCGGCACGCTATTGTTATTTCACTTCAATCCATTTGTCTTATTTTCCACCCGGAAGGATATTGAGCTATTTTAGCGCGTGTGTGTGTGTCAATGTGTGTGCGCGCACGATCCAAAGCCGATTCCTGTCAGATACCGGGAAGATTAATTTCATTTGTCTTCCACACTGTATCATCAATTTATCCTTCCCCAGTTGAGAGAGAAGGGGGAAATCTCTGAGGTATTGCTACTCTGGAGAGCAGAACCTGACACGCATGGCCCAATTCCCACAGAAGCAGCTTTTATTATTAGGCCTACGCGCAGAACAGTACAAGTCATTACTTTTTCTGTTGCTCTAAGCTCATCTGAGGAAACAGGGTTCCCCAGGAGAGCAAGTGGCCGGAGGATACAGTTTGGATTGGCTCAAACCAAGTGGAGCTCACACAAAATATTTGCTCTAGTAACATGTGTAACAACAGCGTCGCAACTTCGCACAAAAACACGCGCGCACAAAGCCTCGTGGCTGCGCTGTGTGTTCCTCCCGTGCTCTGGCGAAATTTGCCGTCTTGGGGTGATTCATCGTTCAGCCTGATTGGAATGGATTGAAATCTTATTCTGCTTTGATGGTATGACGTGTCATCTCTTCTGTCTCTGTTATTCTGTAACTCGTTGTGTCACTCGACGGTATTAGCGTATTATTTGCCTCGGCCATCAAGGAAGTCGGAGGGGGGGCGTTTATTTATTTTTTTTTTTTTGCATATGGGATGCCAAACTTCATTTGGACTGGAACAGCTGAAGCTGCTTGTTAATAAATAAATCCAGTGCTCTATCACTTTCATGAAGCTATAATGACACTTTATTTCCACCTGCATCGCCAGCAGCATCGGATTTACGTGTGCGCGTTTGTCTTTTCTACGTTTTTATTAAAAATGCCTTTTGCCCATCTTTGAGGAGCAGTTTCTTTTTTTTTTCTTTCTGAGGAGTGATATAGTTCTTTAAAAAAAAACAAAAGAAGAAGAAGCTGTTTCTCATGTCGGAGCTTTTGCAAATGATTGAAGCATGAAGTCAGAAAATACTTTTATTCTTGTTTCTGTAATTTTTTTCCTCTAAAAGCCTGTATGCTGCACTTTGAGAGTAAACAAGAAGATTAAACTTTTTTTTTTTATCCTCGAGTGTCACTGCGTTTCATTTGCTCAACTTTAGCTTTGATTCAGCCCTAATCACGTGTAAATTCACCTTATTTATAAATTAAAATAAAATCGAATTCTGTTCCACCGTCAGTTCGTTGTTTAGGAGTTTCTCTAATCCCAGCTGTGCGTACAAAGGTGCTGCTCTCCGTACAGAGGTCAGAGGTCATCGCCGTGACATGATTAATGGGTAATCGTCTTTATATAAATCACAGTTTAAGCACACTATCCGTCACCTTCCGTTTTCTCCTCTTCACCCGTCATTAGCGAGCGTGTTCCCTTGAGTGATGGTACAGTGCAATCAGCACATTGCTGCGCTTTCCTCAGTCAGCACATTGTCGGGTGATGATGTTCAGGCCCCTTCCAATGTTGTTTGCAGTGAAGGCTTCAGTAAATTCAATCTTTTTGGCTGGTGAACTCGTTAAACAGAACGCGGCCGCTGTCTCTGCCTTTGCCGCGGAGCAGGGACGCGGCGTGCTGAAGGTGTAGCGCGCGCTCGACGTGATTGATAACTCGCGCCGCTCGTGCAGGCGTTTCCTCCGCATTTAACAGTTGTGCCAATTGTAAACCAATTGCAAGACCGGTCCTTCCTATTGCGTGTCAGCACGGACGTTTCTAAGCTCAGTGCTTAAAACTTGGCAACTATTTTTGTCTGGAAAAATAGCAATTGATGCTATTTAAGTACATTTATTAATTCATGTTAGGTTTTTTTTTTTCCTCTATGTAAATAGATGATTAACTAATTTGCTGACAATTTATAATCATCAGTCTCCTGTAGTTTTAATTTCATTTATAATTAGTTTAATCAACATTAACACATTCACTGAATGCCTTTTAGCACACTGTTAATACTGTCGATTAGTATTAATATTGATTTTAATTATAGACAATTCCAATGCAAAGTGCACAATTCCTTCTAAGTCTGTGAAGGTTTTCAGTCATCCTGGTCGTGTTAAACCAAAAAGCCATTTAAAAAAGGAAGCTGGACTTATAGAGGCAAGAACGTCTTCTCAAAACTCTGCAAGTCCAGTTGCATTTTTTGAATCACCTTTTTTGCATCACAATTACTTATCATGTCATTTATTACCTGGCTGTATGTGACTTTGATAGTAAATGAGCATGTGCATCCATCCGTCTGTGCAGCCGTCTATTTTTACAACTTTGAACTGTCTAGAAACTTCAGATAAAAATTTATCTCATATAGAAAGAAATACAGTACGAGTAAATAAGCAGGTAAAGATGTTGCAGTGTCTACAGACTAAATAAAATACATAAATGAAACAGGATGAATGTAGTGGGTGCTGATGTACAGCTGAACTACTATACTTTCCTGAATAAGATATTATACTGTAAGTTATACTGTATTGATCCTACATGGAGAAATTACTTTTACAGTCTTTTCGGACTCCAAAGCCATGGACATGGACCCACAATTTTAGATGTTCCTTGGCCGGTCTATATGTATGTGGATGTATATGATTTTTAGGGCTAATACCACATGGCCAAACCCACCTTACTTGTGCTCCATTGGCTTATATGTCTACATGCTTGCTCATGATTGCTTGTTTTAATTTAAAGTGACATATCTTTTACTTCACACATTATTTAAAATTACAGTCTGTTCCTTTTTGACCCAGACGAGGACCACGAGCTGAAACGGATCAGTCTTAATAAAACTGTTCCATACATTTCAAGTGCTCCTGGAGCCTTGACCTTTCTAGAATTTCTTTTCCCCCTCCACGCGTCCTGGTAGCAGCTGAAGTTTGTTTACACCCTAAACCTTCTGAGTTGTTTTCAGCCTTTGCAGGCATAACGTCTGGAAGGCCTGAATAGTTGCTGAACAGTTTTTCCTTTGGGCTAAACGAGGCACAAGAAAGGACCCGTTTTACATTCTGCAACGCCAGAAAAAGTTAGATTTTGTGTGCGGTAAAGGGAGTTCATTATTTATTCTTTTTCAAGATAAATATGCAAGAGCCAATTAATAAATTCTTGCTCCTGTTGTCACTGTGTTTTTTTTTTAAGTCCAACTCAACCCACAGATGAAAAGCTAACCAAATCACTAACGACTGGCCAGTCAGCATTTTTAGTGTTTCAAGGCTAAAATAAAAAAGAGATTTTAAGACTAGTAAACAGTCCTTTAACACTTAAGTGAAAAATAAACATCACAGAAATCTTTGGATTAGCCACTATGCCTTTATTTATTTTTAATTCCTCAATAAACGGAGTCCGTGGAGCTCTCTGAGGTGTTACCTGATGTAATTTAGGCTACTATAAACATCGACTGTGTGTTTTCCTTGTGTTTTGAACCGTTGGCAGGAGGGAGACAGATTTTGACAGTTTGTGTTATCTGGTGTTTCCTTCACAGCTTGAACTCTCTCCGCCCCTTTAGTTTCCTCTTTAATCTCATCGCTATTTTTTCCGAGGTCTGCATGAATAATAAAAATGATCAGCGCTGTGAGGAAAGACGACTTCACTACGTGACTATTGTGTCACACCCTAAACGTGTCAGATTGACAGCTAAGATAGATGTTGCTTTGAGCACAACGTGCACTTTTCCGTTCGGCGCACACCCAGTTCGCGTGGAGCCCTGCGCCATTATAGGCATGCTACTGCAGCCACAGCTGTAAGAATATACAATATATGACACACTTTTCCGTTACTGCTGCTTCCCACTTTGCAGGAGTGACAACAGTTGCAGTACCACATCACCTGTAAAGTAACACACGTCCAGACTTGGTGTCGGGCCGGAAGCTTTGTTTCCTTTGTCAGGTTTCAGAGATCTCTGCCGCTATCCCAACAAAATAGAGGTGAATAGAATTAAGTTTGTTCACAGAAATGTGAAAAAAATTGATAAATCAAATGTAAAACAAAACAAAACAAAAAAAAAAAATCAAGAGAGTTTTCACTGGAACTACTTTCTAATTAAATAATACTGTAGCTCCTCTTTTAACATAAAAAATGTTTCTGGTAAATTCCCTGTTTTTTTCAATTTGTGCACGACTAGGAACACAACCCTTAAGCTCTCATGTTTTGTGCAGGAGACAGCAATTTCATAACCTGGTTGAACAGATGCCATACACCTTTATATTATAATAAATACTGTCTTTGATGCACAGTCATGCTGCTGCATTCTCTGTGCACTATACCTTTAGCATGTTATACTGTATTATTATTTTAATTCAAGCCAACCCAAGACAATTTTACTGAATATATAGAGGTGGAAAAAGATTTTCAGACACACCATTGTGAAATATTGCATTAAGAACCACTCTTAGGTTTTCAAGTGTAATTTATTTTAGTACAGCCCCAGACAAAATGTTAAACAAATCCTAAAACTGTCATTAAAACATGTTGAAACTGTCGAGAAGTCAGTTTTGTTCTTGCAACCACCAAACAAACTAAACCTGATTTGTATTTGTTTGTGTCTGTCTAATGCAGCCACACCTTTTAAAACACACACAAAAAAAAAATTCCACAAATATTTCATGGTAGTATTTGATATTGTGTAAAAGGCTCTTTCTCTTTCTTTCTAAGTGCTTAAAGTATTACATTCATTTAGATATTTCTGAGTACATTTCAATTCCCAAATCTTTACTTTCTCAAAGCAGAATAACCATCTGGTTAAATAAGAAGATCCGCTCTGGGATGCTGCAGTGGGTGTTACGGCTTTGTGTGTCATTTTCCCTTGTCTTACAGATCCGTGGTTATATTTATATTTGCACACCGCATATAACAGACACGGTCATTAATCCTACTCTTGTTGGTAATGTTTCACTGTATGTGTGATATTTCGCTTAAAGAAAACACCAACTGTGATTTAAAACTTACTTTCAGTAAGTAAAATTGTAACTTGGTATTAACAGACCAACAACCCAGAGATTCTTTAATGAAATACACACAGCACGCTGGTCTTCACCCTTCCTGCCAGACTGTGATCACTTCATATCAAAGATCACGAAAGAGACCAAAGAGGAAAAACATGTCATGATGGCGAGACAGCGTTATCTGGACAGTATGTTCTCTGATGTCAGGAGACAGTATTTTGCTCTTTAAGGCTTTAGATTATTAACTACAAAGTTCATATTTCATGTTTTTCTCAATAAGTTTGTTGACTGATTTCGCAGAAATTTGAAAATGGCCGTATATTAAAAAGAAAAAGGAGTGAGGCTGGTTTTGATCATGTTCAAGATGTGGTGTTTACGTGAAACACAGGGAAATCGGACTTTTCAAATCCATATACTGCATACATGATAAATATTTAGTTTTGTTACAAAGTTACTGAATACTGTAACTTGTCGACATAAACGCCACCGCCTTCTGTGATGGTCAGTGGAAGGCGACCAAGTGCGGTGTGTCATCCATTCAGTACAAGTTGCTGGACCAGATCCACTCATTTAAATTTGACATTTGGCCACACAGTAATGTTATATTGATGTTTTCCACAGTGACCTGACGTGCTCCACTGTACATGGTGAAAAACCACAGACTTGAATATTGAAGCATTTTGACGTTTTTTTTCTATCTAAACTGCCACGTGGTGTCATAGACTGCACCTCAAAAGTGAAGTCAAATGGAGCCGTATATTAGAGAGAGTCTGGCCAGCTCAAATCGTGGGCGCCATTGCCAACATCTGTCAATATGTAAAAGGACCTCACTTAAATATCCCGGTGTCTACTTACTTAAATATCTTAAATGAGCCTCTAAAATACTTTGTAGTCCAACCGCCTCATCAATCACGGAGCTGTGTTTACCTTCTCCTCAGTCCTCTGTGTTCATCCATCGCCATTAAAAGTTTGAAGTTACACTATCCCCCACTATCCGCCATTATAGTAATTATTATCACTATAATTATTAATTGTTTTGTATATGTCTGTTTGTTTTGTTATTTCTTTTTTATTCATCATTAATATAAAATAATTATTAATGGAAGCATTATTTTACTTTATATATTCTTACTATAATATAGTATGTAATAATTTTTATCTAATTATCGATCATATTCTGTTACTATTTATTATGTAATAACGATGTAATAATAATAATTATTGTTGTATTCATAATTTGCTGGTAAACATGTAATTATCAAATGTCCAATAAAATAAAAATAAATAAATAAAAAATAAATAAAATCAGTGAGCAACTATTAAAAAAATAAAAAAATTGAAATGAACCAGAAAAATTATAAATACTCATAAATAGTCAAAATTAATCTAGTCTTAGTTTAGTATATTCATTGTAACATTAGCATGCTAGCCAAAATAAGTAGTAACCTGCCCTCCTCCTCAATAGCCAAAGCAAATAGAGCTCCCCCTTGTGGCTGGCTGCAGCATAGCTGGGACTTTGGCCAAATTAAAACACTCTAGTACACATCAAATATTGTATTTTATTTTTTTTCAAAGCATAGTTTCTGTATTTTTAGGTATTAAATATAATGTTGATGAATGTTCAAGAGTCCATTTTGGTCCAGGTTTCGTTTTAGTTTAGTTAGTCAGTGGATGCTGTAGAAACAGGATGTGAAATCACGATAACTACCAGTTTCCGTGCTAACCGCTCTGTGAAGCTGGTAGAACCAAGAGAGTTGGATAAAAAAAATAAGCACAGTGTGTAATTCCACATTTCTGTGTTATTGGTTAATGTAGAGTAGGACGCAGTATCAATCAACTGAAAATGCCAGTGATGCCAGTTTAGTGGAAGTATGGGCGGGTCATCGATAACACAGCTTAGTGTGTCTTCACTCTCAGACCTCACTGGCTCGCAAGATGGCGCCATATGTATCCCTGGGAAAATAGCGCCAGTTGGGCCAATGCAAGGAAGTGGGGATGCGTTGTCCATATTTATATACAGTCTGTATCCAGTCTAGGTGATATACTTTCATTTGCTACTGTGTTCTTATGCAGAAATATCCCGGTTTCTTTTGGAGTACTCAAACTAGACTAATTGTGGTTTACAGAGCTGTGATAAAAGCTTTTTCCGTGTGTCTGAAATCAGGGTATGATTTTCACCTGTGCAAACACAGAAAAAGAAAATCAGATCGCAACTGAAAATCTTGTCTCTTGTTTGTACTTGCCAGCATGTACAGCATCACAGTAATGAAGTATATGTTTTTTTTTAAATACGAATTATTGGGCTAAAACCTGTCTCCAGTGTGGCTCCTTCAGATTTCCATCAGCCTCCGTTTATTAAGGTGAAATGCACGCACGTGTTTTCCTTTGTGCAGTGAGGACAAAAAGGATCTCGCTGTAAATGAAGGGGGTGCTCTTTAGAGCACCAGAGTCACCTAGAAGTGAAATGCATCCTCTAGATTGAAAATCATGAACGATGCTGCTGACGAAGCAGTTGCCAGAGTCAATTGGGATGTACAGTTTTGCAGATAATCATTACGTCGCTTGACATGAGCATGTAACCCGACGGTCACCAGTGAAGGACGAATGAGTTCCAGGTTATATGTTCCATGAAACTCCACATTAAAAATGCGATAGTGACACATTTCATCCATACATTCACTCACTGCAGTGAGCATCGCAACTGCAGTTTAGCTCTCTCTGTCTCTTAACTATGGCTATGGACATATGTCAGGGTTAAAAAAAAATAAATAAATAGCTGGTATTTCATGAAACTTTTTTTGTCAAAACTGTAAAAACTCGATAAGAAATCATCTGACTTTTCTGGCACTGAGTTTTATTTATGCCCAAACTGTCCATGTTCAGATCAAGCACACAGCCAATCCAAACCAGAGCACTGCTTTGCATTCATTACACACCACAACAGAAAATGCTGATGTTCAAAACATGTAGCTGAATAAATAATAAAAAAAATAAAAATAAAAATCTGGTTTGTTGTGTATGTTTTACCACTGCACAGCATAAGTGCTGTTGGCAGAGCAGTCCTGCCACCCTCCTATTTGTCCGCGTCGCAATTGTAGAAAACAAACAGTAAGGGACTCTTCTGATTATGGCCACAAAGAATCTGCTGAGATTAGGTTGAACCCTTTGACCCGCTCCGCTCATTGAAATTCCACGAACGGCAACACGGCCCCGGCGCAGTCCGCCACTTTTCCTCTTCTGCCTCTCGAGTCGTTCCCATCCGTTGTTGTCATCAACCTCCTTCTCACCCACTCTGAACTGGCTCGTCACATCATTAGCACAAGTGTGGAGGACCCTGAGTTGTTGTGCGGCACTGTGGGCTGCGTGCATCGCGGGTGCTTCCCGGTGCAAAATGTGTTGCAGGGGAGTGAGTGTCGGAGTCAGTTGATGCAAACGTGTGTGCCAAAAGAGGGGTTAGTCTAATAAATGGGCTCCGGGGCCCGTTGAGAAAACTGTTAACTTTTTCACATTGTTTGGGGCTAGTCACAGCTGTACATCACATTGAAAAGTTCTGTTTATCCTTATTGTCAAATGACTGCAATTATCATTAGTATTTTTGTCGCTTATGTAATGTCTTAAAATATGCTTCGCTTCCAGGGCCGCTGTGTGAAGTTAACGTCATCGAGTGTGCTTCGAACCCTTGCCAAAACAGTGGAAGATGCATTGATGCGCCTAATCAATACCACTGCTTGTGTCCTGATGGCTTCATCGGGCTCCACTGCGAGACCAACATTGATGAATGCATGTCAGCACCTTGTCTCCGCGGGAGGTACAGATTTTTCTCCGTCATTTGAGACAGAAAAACAGCAAATTGCGCCGCAGTGGCATGGAATTATTTTTAATTACCCTCCTCGCCAGCACAGTGACTGGAGACATATGTCATGTGTTGTAAGGAGCTAATGCGATGCACTTACAGGTTGTCTCAGTGGTGGTTAAATTATAGTCATTAATTCTGTTGAAGTGGAATTACTACTTCATTCAAAAAGATTATATCTCTCTCAGAGGATCCTGCTGCATGAACGGAGTAGAGGAAGACCCGCATAAATAAATGCGCTCAAGTTCATTTTTCATATGGCTGTGCGGTTTTAATGAATCAGTTCTGACCCCGTCTGTTTTGGCCTTCTCAGCTGTGAGGATGGAATACATTCATACACCTGCCTCTGTGAATCTGGATGGACTGGCAGCAGATGTGAAACAAACATTGATGTGAGTTGAGCTTAATTAATGAACCCGCTGAGAAATGTCAGGAGAATTTTAGTAATCTTTGTGTGGCCTTTGGTATCATTAACTCCATCGACTTATCTTCTAGATTAGTCAATTGAACTAGCAGGATCATGTGGGCATTTTACAAATACCTGATTAAAAGAAATTGCTTAGTCTAATGCCTAATTGATTTAAACCAAAGCTTTGCGCTGGACTCGAGAGATAAAACGTTGTGGTGGTTCGAAGGTCTCCGCGAGCGTTTTGTTCGGCGGCTAATCTGATCTTCTGCTTTTTAACTGCTAACAGTTAATTCTAAATCTGAAGGCTATTGCGTGTATTAAAATATTTAGTATTATGGCTCTGACTCTGGTGTATATGTTTGATGCCTCTTCATTTCCAGGACTGCGCCTTCAGTCCGTGTTTGAATGGGGGCTCGTGCGTGGATCTCATTGATAAATACGCGTGCTTCTGTCAGGAGGGTTACACGGGGAAAACCTGCGAGAGCGACGTGGACGTCTGCGCAGACGCCACCTCTAATGTGTCACTGTGCTTCAATGGAGCCACCTGCCTTGACGGTGAAGGATCAAACTTTACATGCAGGTGATTTATTTTACTATTAATTTTTGTGGCTGTATTTGGTAGTTAGAAGTGGAGAGAAACAGGAAGTGATGCGGGCGAGCGTCAAGGCATTTGCTGTTTGTGTGGCTTGAAGCAGCCACAGTGGCGTTGAATGGTAGCACTTGGCTTCCTTAATGTTCATATTTGAACTGTCACGACTTATTTAAAACCAAACCCAGCCACAGTTTACACTGATCAATCATAACATTATGACTACCTTTCTAGTATTGTGTAGGTCTCCCTTGTGCCTCCACAACGGTTGGGACTCATCAGAGAATTGACATGGGATTTCTGAGGGTGTCCTGTGGTGTCTGGAAACAGAGTGTTATTAGCGGGGACCCTTGGGACCTATGGGGTGAGGGGAGGGGCCTCTGTGTATCACCCCACAGATACTTAATCAGTTTGGGATCTATTGAATTCGGAGGCCAGGTCAAAACCTTGACCTATTTTTCATGAGTTGTTTCTAAACAGTTTTTGTGATGAAGGGTTAGTCATTGAGTGTGTGGGTGATACATGTCTAAGTAACATTCACACAAATGCCAGGTCCAAAATTTTCCCAGCAGAACATTGAATTGTCACAACATGGTCAGTGTTATTTACCTCTCCTGTCAGCGGTTTTATTTTTCTGGCTGATTGATGTAAATGACCATTTGCTGTACCCTGCGTGAACTATAGTGGACCTCTTACAGTTTCAAATATCATCATAACAAGACACAACAGGTCTAGCAGGGAGATTTACATGGGACAGAACTAAACAACATATTTGACAGTGTGTTTATGAAGCGCAATGCTAACAGGCGACCATCTTTACTTTAGTGACCTTTTTGACGGCCAAAGCCAAAAAAGCCAAAATGAGCATCTTTTACTAACTAGTTAGATTAGTGTAAAAGGTCATTTGTTATTTAGGTTAAAACCTATTTGCACAGCATGTTCGTTGTGTCATATTTGAAGCTGATCCTGAACGCTGTCAGAGTTCAGACTAACATTAGCAGCTCCCGATATAAGCTGATTTTACCAGGTTTATCCTTATTTTGTAACGTTAAAAGTCAAAACATACAGACCAACCTGACATTTTCAGGCTCATAATGTATATCGGTGCTGTATAAATTGGCCCTACACAGTAAATGCCAAATGACTCAGAAATAACCTAATAATAATTGAATCAAATCAAGGAATATCACAATACCAGCAAACCGACTCAGAGGTACATGATTTTTTAAGCCATTCTTAGTTCGTAATGTCTGTGATATGGACCAATCCGAGTGGTTCCTGATGAATTCCAAACCAGCTGCTTAGCCAGAAAGCACCAGTAACGCCTCATTTATTGCTCATTATTTTAGTTACTCTTTTGTGCCCAATCAGATAAAATGACACATAATACTGGTTTTTAGCCTTTGCCTCATTACTTCATCACAGCTCTGTGCAGCATATTTTTAACATACCACTCATCAGAAGGACTGACCTTGCAGATGTTTTCAAATGAAACGTTAAGCATTAGCTTCGGGTTTTTGCATGATATCGATGTCATACTTAAGTAACCGTCCTATAAATATTAAAAGCCTTTTTTACTGATATGCCGCTTAAGATAAAGTGAAACATTTACATTCATTTGAATGAGCTTATGTTAATGTTTTCTAATTAGTTACAGCTGTCAAACACTGAGACAGATGCTTTCGCTGATTTTTTTTTATTGTGCTAGATTCTGTTGTTTAAAATAAAATGATATGATTACAATCAATCAGTATGTCAGCGACTGACCTAATGACATGGTTTGAGTGACAGCTCCCTGCGATAAGTAAATAAAGGAAATAAATCCAAATGCAAATTATAGAAGAAATATGAACTTATGTCATGTTTTATATTCAGTTTGGAGCCATTAATGTCATATGAATTTACTTATCTTTTAGAATTTATTCATTTGTGTATTTATATTTTTTGTTTAATTTGACAGTTTTGGTACTCTGTACATCATGCATCATTTTAACCTGCATGTGCGCCATATCACTGATGCTATACCCTAAAAGATGGCACTTTGAACACTACACTAATCGTAAGAAATGATACACAAACACATATATTTTCAGAGCTGCTAGCCATGTTTAGCATTACCAATATTACTTAACTGCCTATTATGTAGAAAACTGAATTTGAACTTAGCTTAGATTAACTATGTACTGTATATTGGCTGCATCCTTTTTAGAAGAAATGTCTGAGTTGCCAGATGTTACAAGAGTGGGCTACAGAAACACAGACAAGTGTTGAACAAAGTTAATATTCGTCAAATTTGTCTCTTTTAAAAGGAGCTGTGTTGGCGGCAGAATGTCTGGAAGACATCTGTTGTGTGGCGTATGGGTTCAATATTCAGTTCAATGACTGTGGGCAAAGGAGTTGGACAGAATCTGTATTCTAGTTCACTATTTACATTCCAGTAAAAAACTCTAAAGACTACTACTGGTCTCCACAGAGGGCATGCCAGAGGCAAAACCCATGTGACACAAATACAGGAAATAACTGTAAATTGCATCGTTTCATTTCTGAACTGCCTCTGGCTACGTGCAAGAAGGGAAAGCTTTAGGGCAGATAGTTCAAGAACACCGGGGAGTCGCATTATCTTATATTAACTTCAAAAGTTTAAGACGATTTCAAAATCGCAATTTGCATTTCTGACAACTCCAATCAGCGTCCGCGCTACGCAATTTAGCTTATCCAATTAAAAATGCATCTTGTCTCACAATAACGTTGCTGCTGAACATGTGTGAATCCCCCATACAGTAGCAGCCCTCCAGGTTGAATCATTGCTTTTTAATTGCCGCCATGCTATCCCTTGAGTGATGAAGTATATCTGAACACAAGGTGTATGTGGTAAGAGTGAGACGATTTGACACAGCAGCTCCCTGGATGCCTTACAGTTAATTACGTTGTCCAACCTCGTGCGCTGATGTGCCGCTATATTCTCCGTGTCATGATTTATGTGACAACAACTACCACAACTCCAAATAGGTTGCCGCTCTTTACAGTGTTATATATTGATGCACTGGACTGCCAACACCCTCTGCATTTTTTACGACGCTGCCTTCGTTTAATGCTTATTTGCATCCACGTAGGCAATATATATGTTGTGCATTAACAGATAAATGTGCACGCTAGAGGCAGAGTTAGGACATACACACACACTTTCTAATTAATTATTGCCTTATAGTGTCCTGCTCATCTTCAATAGGATGATTTGTGTGCACTTTCCACCGCGCCAGATGTTTCCTTTGCGGACTTTAAATGCGATTTGGACATAAAACTTAATTTAACGCTCTAATAGTCATGTCAATGTTTTATTAACTGAGCGGTTTTAGAGATTAAACGCTTTGGTTACAGAAGAAAAGCCAAAATATTGCCATTTTAATACAGCGCTGGTACAAATAAAACCCCGCACATTTCACATAATCACGAGTCAGATTTCTTGATCCATTTCTAAGTGATCGCAGTCTCCAAGCTCGTACTTTGGCTCGCGCACACGCATTTACATCTCGAGCTGTGACATTAAAATGACATGATGACATGTTTATGTTTCGTGCATCTGCATATTTCTTTTCACTTGAATGGAGAACATCTGGTGAGCCAGTCGAGCACACTGAACGATGGGCTAAAGTCTAAAAATCAGGAATGCGATAGTTTCTTCTCCACAGTACCTCTGGGATACATGCAGTACAACAGGTTGTGGTGCACATCAATTGTGCGCCAGATCCATTCTCTCATGGTGGTCAACCTGGAGGTGCTGCATGAAAATCTTTGCCCGTTTTCCGATGTTGTAGCGTTCCGTGATTACATTGATTGTGCTGTGCAGATCTCAGTTTACAACATCAGTCAACACCCCAGGCCTCATAAACACAGCAACAAGAGCTTTTTTAGCATTTACTTCGAGAGCGACCACTTAAACGTCTGTTTCGAAAATCTGAACCCCTTCATTTGCGTTGTTTCGCATGTGCTCAGTCTCATTTGGCGCTCGGTGGTTTTAAGAAATTACAAATCCATGCAAGTCAGCAGACCGCGCTCTTCCTCGGCCTCGGGTTGCATCGATGCGCAGTCGGCCCCCGTTGTCCATCTGGAGAACGGCTGCGCCCCTGCAAAAATCTTAAAGCCGACGGGGGTGACATCTGCAGAGCCGAGTGGTACCTCTCTTAGCTTGAGGTGCCGCACATCCTGTGTAAATCACCCCTCTCAACCTATTACCCAGCACACAAAATATTCATGTTGTATACCTGTGGGTTTTATGCACTGCTGAGTCTTCCTTGCAGATAAGCTCTGTAATGTCAAGTTTGTGGTGCGCAAACTTTAATTTTCACCGGCGAATGTTTACCCACTTTTTGTAGCAGAAACATATTAGCAGTGATGCTGTGAGCACACAGAGGGTGAGAGCAGTACTCGTATTGACACACAAAGTAATTGTGCATGCATTTCTATATATTAAGGGTTATTACTGCAATGATTAGAATTACATTTGGTTGCTTTTTTGGAGGCATTTGCTTCATTTTTCCTACATATTTTTCTCTGATTAATGGAACCCGCTCTTGGCTTTATTGCCTCCTTTCAGATCTCCCAAAAAATAAATGTCTGCTGCGGTCTTTTTTGACGAGTAATAATGAAAAGGAACAGCTCTCGAATGCAATGTGTCAACCCCATGTGAAGGAAGTGACAGGCCTGCGAGACAGCCTCGCTGTTTCTAAACTATGATATGTTTTCTTAGCTGTCCACCAGGTTTCATGGGGGGCTTCTGTGAAGTGGATGTTAACGAATGTTGCTCAGCTCCCTGCCACAACGGTGCCATTTGCCAAGATCTTATTAATAGCTACGTCTGTCATTGCAGGTCAGGTGAGTCATTCAGATATCCTGCGAGTTTCTCAGTTTACTTTGAAATGAGGCGGCCGAGGTGTTTTTTTTTTTTTTCTTTTCCTCCTTTGTAAAAACCTGTTAGAGGCGACCTGTGTAGCTCATGAGTAATATTACTTAAACATAGCCTCTGTGGCAAGACGTTTTCTGAAGTGAACAAAAAGGATTCGGCCGCTTCCTGTGCCCCAGATGTAGCAGAGTACAGTTTACCTTATGTAAACCGTCTTAGTGCTTACAGAACATCCATATTGAATTGAAAGGGCCCATATAAAGTGTTGCTAAAGGTTACCATAATGCCTACATAGCTTCTGCGCCTCAAAGCCATTCAAAGCCACAGGTCTCCAGGGAGAAATTTGTAGGCATACAGTACTGGGAAAAAAAAAAAAAAAAAAGACAGTGATAAAAAGACGATACTGCCTCGGCTCATTAAAATGTATGCAGGCATCTTACTCTTTAGTGAAAGCCTTTTCTTGTCTGTGTATGTGTGCGAATCCAAAAAGAAGCAAATCAATGTAAGAGAATCTGATTGATATTCACTTCAGAGGGTGGAAGTGGGAGAGTCTGGGCTCACCACGGCACTCTGTGGGCTTTTGTTCCTGGCAGGTTGGACAGGCCTTCACTGTGAGGATGACATTAATGAGTGCCTTCCACAGCCGTGCAACCAGGGGATATGCATTCAGAATGATCCAGGCTATGGCTACACCTGTTTCTGTCGTCCTGGATTTGTGGTGAGGATCCACCACCTTATCCCCCACATCCATCTTTTCTGTGTTTTCATTAACCTCTTGCTCCCTTTGACCCTTAAACAGTTCCTTGGTGCTAATTAACTGAACTGTTAAACTGTATGATCAACTTTTGCTTTGTCACCTGAACTCAAACCATTTCTGTCCTTTGCTTTTTAAGGCGGGAAAATCAGGTGTTTTTATATTTGCTGCTGTTGCGATTTTGAATGAATTAATGACATATTTCTTATTTTGATTTTGCACACAAATGAAAAATAATCATTGTAATTTAATAATCAATCACCAAAAGCTATCCCACATCATACGTGACGTATGTTTTCATTGTGCCAGTGCTCTTTATTATTCAAGCTGTAAACATTATCCTCCATTTAGCATTTCAGCGCGGAGTTGCACGACACATCTCAAGGCTGTCTACTTTACATACACAGGGGAGGAACTGCGAGCACAACTACGATGATTGCCTGCTGAATCCATGTCCAGAAGCATTTTCCTGTGTAGATGGCATCAACAAGGTCAGCTGCCTGCCTCCCGTTACGGAGCCTGTTCCCTTGGCGACTGCAGTCGGGAACATCACTCGCGGCTTCACACCCAGCCCGCTGACGCCAACACTCAGCCCCGCGCCGACCGCTGAGCCGTCCGCAGGTACGGGCCATGCTGTGCACGCATGTAAGCACTTTTAGTTGTGGAAAGCAGCTGAATAGTAGAGGTGGCTTTAATGCTATGTTTCGCTGCCCCTCAGAAGGAAATATATTCAAGGCCACTGCATTTATTTGACAGCTGTAATTGCTGGCTAGTTTCCAGATTAAGACATAAAAATGAGACGTGCCAATAAAAATTGCATTCCTACAGATTAAGTTGTCAGTTCTTTGATGCCTATAATAATCCCCCCCTCCCAAAAAAAACCTAAAGAAAATAAATGTATTTCATGTAAGCAGTTTAAAACCCAATAAGCTATAATTGTTTACTATTTAAGGTGTCAATCTTAACAATTTTCATTTAAACAAATGTCTTAAATCATTATGTGGTGCCAACTGATGTATAATTTGAAGTGTGACCTAGGACTGCTGATGTAATCACTGGATATGAAAGGACAATATTCGGAACGAATATGACATGTGATCAACCACCTAGAAGTAATCTTTCTGCCAGAGAAATGGAATCAACATGGAGCTGACCACACAAGCAGCAGTGACAATGGATCTCTGGGAATCGAGGTTCAAAAATAACAAAACAAAAAAAAAAGGCTCCAGAGGCTTAAACTAATGGTTTCTAGAAGAACTAGCCCCATCTTGATCAGTCTTAATCACCAATTACCACAAGTACAAAATCATTGTGAAAATAATATTCTTTTTGTTTAACTTCTGCAGCATTTCTTTAAAATTGTGTTCTTCCGCCTGGCTGAATTTCTTTTTTTCTGGATGAGCGGTCGTTACGTCCAATAGGCGAATACATTTGGTCGGCCGTCATCCTCTGCCTTTTATTTATCATTCCTCGTGTTAGACATTGTTGAATTGCTACTTTTTGAAGTAAAATAACTACCCATTTCTTCCACCACTGCGTATACGGATGCTGCAGCATCCTCCTGCCTGCTCTCTAAGTGCAGCCGAGCAAACTGTGAAAGACACATGAGCAACTTCAAAGGCTGCGCACAGTGAAAGAGTTTCGCCTCCATTGAAAACACCGTCCAACTTTCTGACTCGTCTGCATTTTCAGGACGGGTCTAAACACTCAGATTAATCACAGACTCGTGAATTAGGAGTGGAATCTCAACGACGGACACCTCGAATGCGGCCAACGCTTTTCCATCAAGTCATCGCCGCCCATTACTTGGCAATCGGTTCCGTTAACATTACGTGTTGACACTAAATTATTTAAACTGATAATCCATTACGGCATTTCATTTGTACCGATGGTCGTTTTTTTTTTTTTTTTTTCGACAAATTGCAAACCTACCCTTCCCTTGTCCTTCCTACCGAACATTTTTTCCAGCACAAGGTTTGCCAGTTTCGAATGACTCCCACTGAGCTGGCACTCCAAATGTGATTTTAGAGCCTTTGGAACATAGCAGGCGATGATATATAAGGCTTGATTCAGAGATTGTCCGAGTTTGTGCAGCTGCAATGGAGGAGAAAAAAGAAGCTTGTAAGAATCTATTTTTTTTTTTTTTTAGGCACTAAAGTGCATTTTCTATTTTAGTTTGAGGACAGTGATTCCAAGGAGTAATAAGTCCAATCATTATTTGGGACTATATCCTTTAACACTCCAGAGATAGACACAGAACACAATATGTTACACATTATTGGTCCTGGATTCAGTCATCTATGCGAAAGGAGGAATTCGGGACGCCGGGCAGATTGTTACTCCTTGACAGATGAGCTCTGTCTACCTTTGAAACTGCTCACAGGACTGTAAAACAGACCTATTGAACACAGACGAGCTTGAACCAATTCACTCCGACACTCTGAAAATCACTGTGGGCCAGACATAATGGAGTCTTCCCACCGCCGCACCTGATCCAGCGCTCATTCCGTGCTCCGGTCTCGGGAAGGGGTTAAAATGTACACACAGCACAGAGTGTGGGGAAAGAAACACAAAACCGGAGCGTTTACGCGTTCGAAACATGACGTTACCCTTTCACATGTAGGTGCATAATCAAAGTAAACACGTTTTAAAGTGCGAGGACCCAGAAACTCGTGAGTTTATCTAACTAGGTCACCATCTAAACACATGCAGTGCCCTTGGTGCTGCTTGAAATAGACTCAGACAGTGCTCCTTTAAACCTAAGACTGCTCCACAACCTTTGAAATAAGTCAAGTGAATTTAAACGCAGAGGGGCTAGTTAATATGGTGCACTGACATTAGAGGATACCCTCTTTTTATCCCCAGCTAAACAGAACGCTGTCGTTGTGTTAATTTTGATGCAAAAACTGTTTGTTTTTTTTCTTAAGTTTCACAGGGAAACAGCAACAAAAATAGACCTTACGAAGTGCCATTGTCGGTGCAGCTCTGAGCTCCACAGTATTTCACTCTCAGCACCGTGAGGGCAGATGAGAATCTAAGAAAGGGCATTTCTTGTGGAGGGAGGCTTACTGCCGCTAAGCCACGATCTGGTTGACTTTCCTCGGAGTGATCGCAGCAGCACAGGTGGCTCCCGTTATCTTTTGCCGCCACGTGCAGCCAAGACGAAATCACCTAAGCCCCCGATGAGTAAGAAGTTAAAATTTCGAGCATGCCGCCGCACCCCCGTCTCGGTCCAGTCACCTCGTTAACCTTCGTTTTAACGTCCCGTGTTGCTCTCGTCGACGTTTTGCTTTTTTGTTTGTAATTGAGATGACAGCGCCTGATTAGTGGGCCCATAACTACTCAGACGTATACGGTGACACAACTTTGACGGTGAGTCATAATGACATTCACGAGATACGCAGGGTTGTGAATATTCATGGAGGGGGGGAGTGGGGGTTCAGCGAGATGAGAAGAGCGCTGTCTAAATTTGTCAGCTGTAGTTTATGGCCTCCGTGCTCCCATACAGTAACTGTCAGAGCGGTGCACGGGAGTAACCGTATCAGTTATTTTTAAAGAAGCAGACAACAGAGATATAATTAGACACCAGATCTGAAAACAAACAACACTATTATATTTAGGATTTAATTCCTGTGTGTGTTCCTCTGCGGTTTAATGATATTCTACCTCTTGAACATCCTGAATGTAAGATATTTTCCTGCAAATTTTGTCGGTGCAGGATGACCTTTTGCCTTCCCACAGGGCTCTGAAATTGCAAAGGTCCAATAATGATCCTCAGCAGTATTTTATCTCTGTCCTGTGACAAGTTCAATCAGTCAGTCTATTACCTTGCCCAATAAATCAAGGGGGAAACAGGACTTACATCCTGCCTTCTTTTTTTTTTTCCTTTTTTAAACGAACGGGACATTAAGTCTATATCAATTAAATCCTGCCGTCCAAAGACTTTCCTCCTATTAATTGATCTTAAGTTCACGTTCCTCCAAATATATTTTTTCTGGAGGGATATCTCGTGGCTTAACCTGTCTGACACCCACCTACGGCCGGCGTGCTGTGAGGCGGCGCTCCACCTTTCTGTGTTACATTAAATATGACTCATATCAATTTTCTCTCCTCTTTTATGGCCACGTATTAAGGCCGTCCCTAATTAAATATGATCTGGAAGATTTATATCAAGGAATATTCCCAGTGAGACAACTTTTTATTTTTTTTTCTTCATCTTCTTCTTCTTCTTCTTTCCAGAAGAGCTTTTGAACGGAGTACAGTAATGGCAAACTCCTTGGTCAGCATTATGTTAACATTAAAAAAATATACTGATACGGTAACAGGAGATTAAAATGTGGAGGGAAAAGGCAAAGTGCAGTTTATATAGTATACATTTAAAATTTAGATTTAGCACGAGTCGTTACTTAGGGGCGAATGCATGAACAATTTGGTGTGAGAACGTAAGGTATTGGTAAAAACAGGAGACCTTTGAAGGGGAGGCTGAAGCTAACTGCTAATGAGGCATGATACTGCCTCCTGGCAGCAGCCTCAGACTGCATCAAAGACTACATCAGACTAAACAAGGCTTTAAAATTAATGAATAGCTTTGTCTCTGAGGGGTAATTTTCCATCATCAGCATTGGCAAACCCCGTTGTCAGGAGTGAAGCAGGAGACAGCGCAGCATTGTTGCCGCGCACATTTATCCTCATTAATTCACAGATCACAGTAGATCTGTTCCTGATAGTTCTCACTTTTTGTTATCGTGGGGTTTTCCTCGGGGTGTTGGTCATATTGCTCTCTTGAGAAAAACGGGGTATTTAGGTTAGCTTGTTTGCCAGATGCCCCCGAGGGGCCCACTTTCAGATCAAAAAGGGGATCTGGCCTATTAGGGCTCGACATCTAACAAATATTGATAAAGGTCTCACTTACAGCTGCCCGGTTAATCGTAGCAGCAACTTTAAAGGAGCATTGCTGATTTCTCTAGAGTAATGCGTTTTTTTTTTTTTTTTAAGTTAAGAGCACACGGACCATGGGACAGGTGCCACCAGGAAGCTTCTTTTCCTTTTAACAGGCTTCCCGGTTTGACTTTTGTGCGTCAAATTGTGCTACTTCCCCCAAATGAGAAATATATTGAGCATGAGCAGCCGCTAATACTCGCCCCCAATTGCAGCCTGACTCAGTCTTTTAAGTTGGCCTGAGTCACTACCCCCCAATAAGCTTGCGGGCAGTGAAACTTTTACTGAAATACCCCCCGTAATTGCCCATTCTCATGGATGATATAAGCCAAGTTATTCCGCTATAAAATGAGGCATGTAATAAACTTCTATGAGTATGTTCATTGCAGCCAAGGTTCCTCTCTCGCCTAATATAGCGCCATTTGCATGCTTCACAGCTTTTTGGCAAATAAGACTATTTACAGTATGACTGTACAGTGAACAGAGGGGAAAACTGCGACGTTACCAAGAGCCCTCAAATCTTCTCTTGTGCTTTGAAAATAATTTTTTTTTTCTCTCTTTGCGTTTTGCCCTTTAATCTGCTTTGTTGTGCGCTCATTTATATGTATCACATTCATGTTTCCATGATTATTTAACAGATACAGGGCACATTTAAATATTATTCAGAAGCATGAGCTCTCTTGCCGGTTTATTAGGCACTTTATGGAAAACAAATACATTCTAGTGGACGCCAATCAGCCACAACATTATGACCGGAGAAGTAAAAAAAAAAAACACATTCACCGTCTTGTTCTTCACCATCTTGTTTCGACCTGGCTTTCGTGTGGATGTTGCTTAGACATGTACCACACATCTAGACCATACCAGGCACCAGGCAATGATGCAGGCAATGATGCTTCTTGATGGCAGCAGCTATTCCTAGTAGGATGCAGCATGACGCAGACCCACAGACACACACAAAAATGGTTTAGGAACAAAAATGGCCTCTAAATTCACTAGATCCCAAACTGATCAAGTATCTGTGGGATCCGCTGAGAACATTATGTTCCCATGTCCATTATCTGATGAGTCACAACTGTTATGGAGGTACAAGGGAGACCTACACGATATTAAGAAGGTGGTCGTAATGTTCTGCTTGATCGACATGCATTAACTCAATACCACCCACTGCGGTATTGAGCAGTTGAGGCACAGGTAATAAGCACTGGAATGCAAACTATCTCCTGCTAATACTTCTCTGGACTGAATTCTTAACATTTAGGGAAAAATTTTTTAAAAATACCTTTGTATAAAAACTCTTATCTTAATGAAGGTTAACTGAGAGCTGTGTTTTCATTTTGAAGTCTTCATTTCGTGCTACTATTTAATCCCACTGCGTTGGACTGACATGTTTCTATTTTTCTGGCAGCCCCATTTTATTCAGCGGCTTAGGCAAAATATCAAAAACGCTTTTGTTTAATCCGATACGGTTTCAAACTTTATCGTCCTAAACAACAATACAATTGAATTCACACTGTTTCAGCATAAGCAGAGTATTAACAAGGGATTTAGTGCAGGACTGTTATATGACAATGCATTTGTTTTCACTCCTGTCCTTTAATGAACCAGCAAGTGTGTGTGTGTGCAACTGGAGTTACAAAAGCTGATGAGTCCATGTTAAAACCTTCCTGGCAATAAGCACCAGCCCTGCTGAGGGGTATTTTGCCACTTTGAATCTGAAATAATACGGAGTTTGCTATTCTGTATCCCAACCCGTGATCTGTCTTTGGAGGAAAGCGAATGAAAAGTTTAATTCCTTCTTTCAGTGATCGATCTGTCTCACTTTTACCATTTTCCCCAATATCCACCGTCCTGTTCTGCATTTCCTAGATTCAAGCTTCCTTCATTACTTCGGGAATTCATACCTGGAGTTTCAGGGTATTGACCTCAGCGCACTCAACAACATTACTGTGAGATTTCAAACCACAGCGGCACAGGGAACAATACTGTACGTGGACCAAGGACCCGCAAACGGTGACTTCTTTTTTATGAAACTCTTCATTCGGGATGGAATCTTACAGGTAAAGAAAATAAATAAATACAATTTATCGTGCATGTTTTTTCATGGTTGTAATTTGTTTGCTTTAAAAAAAATGCAGCTGTGTCACATAGAGCAATGTGAGAGGTCTCCACTTTGAACTTTTCAAACTTTTCAGTATGCGTTTTGCTGTAACGAAGACGACGAAGTCGCGCAGATCAGTACTTCAGTTCACGTGGACAACGGCACGGTGCACATTGTAAATATCAGGTATGTTCTTTTTGCGCTGATTCAACCTTGTGAAGCTGAAATGTTCAGACGTGTGTTGAGGTCAGTCCACATGCATACAATCTTCTGCTCCGAGCAGAAATGTTATCGATTAATTTTATAGCTTTTATATTCACATGGTGTATTTACATAGACGTCAGACCAGATGCCGTGTAATACAGCGTTTCTGCTTCAGGTAGGAATAAATTCTATTAACTAAAGTGGCACTTTCACAATGATGAGCTCCTTAGGTCCAAGTAATACAACATCTTGGCAACTCAGGTGGTATTAGCTTGATCCTCAGTTGTCCAGTCATTCCAAGTTTTTCAGATTTTATTTTTTAGGAACACGTTGTGGCCTAACTAATTCCAACGGAGGATATATAATTGTCAGGAATCAGGCTGATAATTTAGATGTTAGTACGAATGAGCAAATGGGCTCACATTTTGAAGGACTAAGACAAACGTCAGAATGTGCCTATTAAAATGCATTAGTGATCACTGGCCATGTTTTATTGGCTGTTCTAAAGTCTTCATTTGCAGTTTTTCATTACGAAAAGATTAACAAGCAAGGGCCGAGCACAAAATCAATGTTTAAATGATTTAAAGTGAGGCTGTGGCCCCTTTGGTTATATTGTTCCTAAGCCCGTGCGCGGTCTCGCTGCCAGCCCTCTCCATTATATTCTGACATGAAGAAGATTGTGGTTTGGTTTTCGAGACACCAAGTTTATTATGTATGAGCTTGAAGCTGAAACAAAGCAGCTAATGTTCAGCCTTTATCAAACGGGTTTACTCAACGGGAGAGAGTTTAGAGACGTTTTAACGTTGTGCAAAGAGGCCGTTTTCCTATTTTTACCATAAATTTAGTTACGGAAGAAAGTTTCAGATTAATCTTTAAATTTAAGTGACTGGCGTGATGGATGTAGTTTTCTGAAGATGGCATTTTAAAAGACACAGACAAAAAGTTTCGGTACTGAGGGTGTTTCTTTTGCCAAAGGTGAATAAATAAATTCCCACTGAAATGATGCTGAGTGGGAAGGTCGTCTTGTGTTTTCTTGGCAGAAAGCTACGCTGCCCTAAATATGCAAGGGGCCTATCAGGGTTAAGGTGCTACAAGGCTCCACACCTGTTATTTTTTTTATTTTTTTTTTCCCGGCAAGAAAAATACAACAGCAGTATGAATCCATCATAATGTTCCGTGCCCAACCCCTTGAGACACTGCAAGAAAGAGAGCTGTCATAACTAGAGGGTTGGGAGTGTGGAAAAATGGTTTCTGGTGTCACAAAGCAAATTCTTTGTAATTGTCTGATGGCTGAGTCCGTCCATCTTTGTCTGGTTTGACCCAGAGCTACAACACCGCGGCCATCCTCAACGTCACTGCCTAACTCATTATAGACTTTTAATATATCTTCCCGTCAAAGACGCTTTTCAATATGTTAAATAGAAACCCAGTGGGGCTGACTTCTCAAGGACAGTGAGCACAGTGCCCTCTGGCTGCTGGCCAGGCCGCTCTGGCAGACTGCTTCTAAATTAACCGCTTCTCCACGCCGGCTCCAGAGGAAGGACTTATGCAGCTCCGAGTTAGCGCCCTGAGTGTTTAGCCGGCATATGCAACAGCCCGCAAAGTACAGGCTTAACAAATCAGACTAGATTGGTTCATGGACCTCCTAACTTCCACTCTGGGAACAAGGGGTGTCGGGAGACGCCGGAGAGGGGACTGTGCATCTGTGGCCTGAGTACCCTCAAGCTGCAGACGGTTAGTCCAGAATCTGCACTTAGGTAATTATCTGCCCTCCCCTGTTGTCTCAGAGTGGAGAATTGGTTTTTTGAAATCTATGAATGACTGTGGGGTGGGTCCAGAATAGTTGTTCGGAGACTCCTCCTACGACACCTAGAGAAAACAAGACCTCAGAAAAGGACTGTGAAGAAGCAAAACAATTAAGCACACTTACAGCCGATATTAAAAACCCAGCGCTCGCCTTTTCATCATTGAAGATTTCGAAATTTCATGTTGTTGTTGTTGTTGTTTTTTTAGTTTGTTTCAATTTCATAGTTAACACACATGAAATTAATGCATCCCCAGTTCAGCAGTTCCTTTCACTGGATTCATTTAAAGTTTTAATATGTCTTTGTAACGCTTTCATAAACTTACCGCAAGGATAAATTATTTTTACGCTTTTTTTCCACACTCTTCTAAAGAGGGAAAACAGATGTGCTTGAGTGAAATATTAACAATAATAATAACTGCTGCAACACATTAAATGAAAAACGGCACGACACGTGGAAAATGTTAAATTCAGTGCAGCAGCTAGTGAGCCGGTGCTTGTTGTGCATTAGACCTGAGGTGTTTCTGCTCTTTCATAGGCAACGCATGACGCCTTGCGAAGCAGAGCTAACTCTTTCAGGTCATGAGAAAATAAAAAGCACAGCTAGTAATTACTGGCTGGGACACATGATACAAAGAACGAACCACATCTTCACAGGCGGTTTGCCGCAACAATATCTTCTCAATCAGGTAAGACTGGTGATTTTTTTTTTTAAACAAAATATTCAAATTAAATGGTCAAAAAAGTTTTGTGTACAATGAATCTTTGTTTGTTTTTCACCTAAGAGAGCCAAACCATTCCACAACTTTACTGGCTGCATTGAGGTCATTGAAATTAATAAACTTAGGAGCTTCCACGCTCCCGATGCCATCGCTGGTCGCAACATAGACCAGTGCAGGTAATTTTTTATTTTTTTTGACAAAATGGGATTTCACTTAGCACACATGCAAAGCCGTCATCTTTAGAAATGTTGTATTTTAGAACGCTGTAAGACATTTCCTGTCTCCCTGGGACTGTAGTCAAAAATATGTCAACCTGGTAAATGGCTGCACTTAAAATTTACCTTTTTTTATGGATAGATCCACTTCCCGGGGATCTAGTTCATAACTTTGGCCTTAAAAGCAAATAATTTCAGTTTTAAATTGGATTTTTGCCCACTTAAAGTACTCAAACTTTGGTCCAATCCTCCAGATATGCTTTGTATGCAACGGAAGCCTCCACGAGAAGTTCCTCAAGTTTGACAACTCAATCAGCTTCCCCTGACACAGTGAGCACGACATCGCTGGGAGCTCCCACACCAGCGCCAAAGCATCCCCTGCAAGAACTCCAAGTCTGCCGTGTTGGTCTTTGCCGCAACGGAGGAACATGTCAAGAGCTGCAACTGCCTGGCGGAGATCTGCCTTCTTGCCTCTGCCCACTTCATTTTACTGGAACTTTTTGTGAGAAAGGTAGGTCTGAGGATTTTTTTTATTGCATTTAGCTGACAGTGTTAACCAGATTTTAATAACTAATACATGAAACACACACGCATTCTGTACAAAAGGCTTAAAAACCTACCGTACCGTGACCTCCGTGGTGGTATCATCGAGAGCCAGCCAACAAATTACGTTGGCTAATACATGCTGAGCCTCTTTGGCTAATAGGTTTCACTATGAGGGAGAATGGAGTCAGCTGCCTTAAGAATTGTGAGTGATTTGAATTATTCAGTATATGATTAATGAAATGAAGGATCCATATAAGCAGCTTGAACCAGTGTTGTGTGTCCATGTTCACCTCCAACGCTCACCGAGAATGAGGGAGCGACCTTGCAGCACTCGCTCAACATTCAGCTAAAGCTCTCATCCCTGTCCCAACCAAAAATATTTATTTTGTTCCAACCACTCTGACATTAATACTAAGGAGATGACGGTACTAGACACACATACTAAAGAGGTTTTCCTGTTCAGATTTTTTTTTTCCACAGTGCACTTGTAGTGGCACCTGACATCCCTTTTATTTTTTTCATTTATTTTTTTTTTACCTCTGCTGTCACGCATGATATTCTGACAGTGCAGAAAAGAGCAACCTATATTTTGCCATTGTAGTCAGTCTCTGTCAGTGACAACAGCGGTGACACTAGAATGTGGGAATTAATTGCTTGAAAGCACATGAGCTGAGACGTTTCATCACGCAATGTACGCACTGTAAGATTTTCTTTTGGACTGTCTTTGGCTTTGATTACAACATGCATTCTCCGTGGCATTGTTTTGACAAGCTTCTGCTATGTCACAAGATTTATTTCCATCCAGTGTTGTCTTAATTTTCAACAAGATCTTGTATTGATGATGGGAGAGTGACCACTGTGCGAAGTCTTCCACAGCATATCCCAAAGATTCTCAGTGGGGTTAAGGTCTGGACTCCATGTGTGAAAATTATATATTGTGCTCCCTGAACCACTCTTTCAAAGTTTGAGCTCATTAAATCCTGGTATTGTCATCTTGAAATATGCTGATCAGGGATAAAAAAAATCCATTAATGGAATAACCTGGTTATTCAGCTGACCTCATTCTTTGGACATAATGTTGCTGAACCTGGACCTGAGCAACTGCAGCAACCCCAGATCATAGCACTGCCCCCACAGGCTGGTACAGTAGACACTATGCATGACGCGTGCATCATTTCATCTGTCTCTCTTCTTACCCTGATGCCCCATCACTCTGGACAAGGGTAAATTTGGACTCATTAAACCACATGACCTTCTTCTATTGCTCCAATATTTATGCTCCCTAGACGACTGAAGCCTTTTTTTATGGTTAGCCTCACTGATTTGTGGTTGTCTTAAGGATACACAGCTGTTCAATCCCAATCCCTTTGTGAGCATTGTGTGAACATGCTCTTAATTTGCTGCTCAGTTGCAGTTAAATAACTTGTTGCCAGCTGAAAGGTAATCGCCCATGCACTAACTATCCAAAAGGAGGCTTGTACCTTTATTTTGGCCACGCAGTATTTATTATTATTCGTGGATTAAAATGGTTCTGTTAATATAAATTAAATATTTTTGGCAGATATAAATCATGCATCTGGTATCACTCCATTTGATTTTCTAGAGTGTTTCAGTTTCGGCCACAACAATGAGGAAGTTGGTCTTTTTTTGAATTTTAGAATTGGATTTTCCAAAAACTGCAGTTCCTTAAATGCCCACTTGAGGCAGTCCGTTTCTAAAGTCCCTAGTCTTATAGCAGTTTATAACCACTCAATGTATTGGGCTCTGTTTTAGTCTCTGTAGTGAATTTCACAATTGAGTTGGAATTTTTATGTAACCTTTTATGTAAGTTGTGCATTTTTAAGGGCATGGCATCTGTGCGAGTGGCACTTAGACGCCCCTCACAGGTTGCTAGCTGTCTGCCGAGGTGTGACCTGCCCGTTCCACTCATGTACCTCATCTTGCACATTTCCGAATAAGCCAGAAGTGAGACGGACTCTGGCACTGGCAAAATGGCGGAAGGAGCAACCGCTGTGAACTTCAAAACTGTGCTTCATCTTGCCGAGCATGCGGAAAAGTCAATCATAGCCTAGTTTGCTGGCAACGAAATCCACCAGTAACAACTGTGATTTCCTTTGACAAAAATCCACAGTCATCAGCTCGAAATGAGAGGCCTGTTTTTTTGCAAGTTTGGAATTATTACCAACTGTTCGTTTTTGTGTGTTGAAATCCGCCACTTTCACACAGTAAACACTTGCCATGTGAGAGAAGCCAAGGCTTAACCAGCAGAGCATGTAGGGAGGCAGAACACAGACAACAAACAATTACCTGTAATCAGAAAACCAATGTTTTGTGGGACTAAAAAAAAATTGCAACAATTTTGATTGACACTTTTTCAAGATCATCAATGTTGAGACTTTCTCACTTTTGGCTCACTTGCTCACTTTATTCAGAGGCAACTCAAGATGTCGCTCTAACAATACTTTCAGGCTTTGGTTCTAAATAAAGACCTCCGATAAATAGCAGCCACCAAATGTTGTCTGTGCTGTGGATTTAATGCCAGAGGAATAATGAGGGTGATCAAAACTCCTACTAGCGCTGGAGAGTTTCAAGAACGGAAGTCGATCTTCGCCCTTGAAACCTTGTGCACAGTTTAGACTATGACATAATCTCATATTTGCAGAACACATGTGAGCCTGACTGGGAGCTCCTCAAAGCTAATGTTAACAGTCATTAACATGACTTGAGCAGCCTGTGTGCGCAGGTGGACCCTGATTTGACTCGTCTGCTGTGCATTCTAAAAATGCTAATTTACAGGTGTTTAAGTAATGCACAGAAATGTTATTCATCTCTCCGGGCGCTGTAACAAAAACTGTGCTATTTTTAAGTTGTCACTCTCATCTGTTTTTCCTGTGGGAGACGGCCACATTGTGTAAAGCGTTACCCCCCACCCCCACACACACTGCTATGTTAAACCAGTTATTAGAGAGCCTTTGGCCAAAACCGCGGTGGAGACCGAGGAATATGATTCATTCACCGGCATGATTGTTCATTCATTTATTTCTCGCCATCTTTAGAGTTAAGAACAAAATGTAACTGGTGTGGCATAAATTTTCATCTCATGTGACTGCCACACATTAGGAATCTTAAGGCTAATTGGAAATTAATTCAGATTCAAACCTGCAATTCCACATGACATAGTAAACGGTGATATAGTAATTTCCCCTCCGCAGTACATCTGAAATGAATCAAATGTTACACTTGATTTGATTCTCAACAATCATGGAAATATGGCCTCAGCCTTTTCCTTCCATGTTCGTAAAGTAAGTAAACTCCTGCTTATTTCTCAACTTGTCACACTCATAAACTTTTCCTTTAAATGCCAGCAGTGGCCTTTTAGTGCAATTCCTGCTGAGTTCGGGGAATTGCTCCTCCTCAAAATCAGTCTGGTCTCTCAGGTTTAACAGAGTGCACCATCAAGTGAGCGCTCACCCACTGATATGCTTTGCAGCTATGCTTCTTAGCCTGCAGACCTCTGAGTCCAGGGGCTGTTTACATGCTGACATCGTCAGCAAATGTGTATCGCTGCGGCAACTTTGCTGGGTGACAACCTTGTCCTCACATCCAGTTGAATTAAGTAATAGCCACAAGAGAAGAGTGGAGCATGTCACCCCTGCTCTCGGTTAATTATAGATACGTCATACAGTGCGGTGACTAATGATGCGGACTTGTTTGTGGCCTAGATGAATCGCTGACATGTCACACTGCACGTATCAAAAAAGATCACGGTGCACACCCGTCGAAGATTTCTCTTACTCATGATTAAAGTGAGTAATACAAGCCCTAAAATGTAACAGTTGATTCATCCACATGCAATGAAGTACAGTACAAACTGACAGCACACACATGTGTGTGTGTGTGTGTGTGTGTGTGCGCGTACTTTTACAGCTATCTTTCCGAGGACCAGTTTTACAACATCAAAAAGTTTTACACCATCAGATTGAGGACATTTTGGACAGTCCTCGCTTATTTACGAGGCTGTTTGAGGGTTAAAACTCAGTTTTAGGTTAAAGGTTTCATTAGGTCATCGTTAGGGTTAGGGTAAGGCTTAGGGTTAGGCGTTTAGTTGAGATGGTTAAGGTTAGCGTAAAGGGCTAGAGAATGTATTATGCCAATAAGTGTCAGCACAAAGATAGCCATACAAACGTGTGTGTGCACGAACACAAGAACACATTGAGAGTGTTCACAAAGAGATTTCTTCAAACGTGGCTGATTAGATATTGGTGATAAAAAGACAAAGGCCAAGGTCGATAACGCAGCTTGTGAACATTGTATCTCAGCAACACCTTGAGGGGATTTCTTCAAATTTGCCACTGCAATCTCACAATGCACATTTTTGCCTTTTTATGCTGTCAACTGTATTACAAAGGTGACTTAAATCACGAGGCATAACACACAGGGGGCTGACACACATCTGATTTACCACCACATCGGAGCTGTCACTCTGAAAAATCCAAATACATCAATCAGCCACAACATTACAACCACTGACAGGCGAAGTCAACACTGACCATCTTGTGACAATACAATGATCTGCTGGGAAACTTTTAGATTTGTATCCGTGTGGATGTTGCTTAGACATGTACCACCCACTTAGACCAGACCTGACACCCACACCCCATAGTAATGACACTCCTTCATGGAAGCAGACACCATGGGACACCATCAGAAGGCCCATGTCCATTCTCTGATGAGTCACAACTGTTCTGGAGGCACAAGGGAGACCTACACAAGTATTAGGAAGATGGTTATAATGCCTCAGTAAGAATCAGGACATACCCTATGTGCTGTTGGTACATAAAGTCCTGCTCCCTTATTAGGAGCCAAGGCTGCATCTCTTGCGAGGTGTGATATAATCCAGGTCCTTGCCTGGCGGTTGAGTAAGTATTTGATATCAAGTAGCCAACCATAAGACAGGTTTTGTCAAGATAAATTCAGTTCAACTGGGCATGTCAGGGTTTAAAGCGCTGATGAATTGTCTCTTCAAAGACAACAACGTAGGTTGTAGACCTTGCCAGAGACATTCTCTCGACTATGAAAGCATCCAGTTGAAGGCGATCACAAAAATTAGTTGCGGAGTGAGAGGCTTGCCAGGTGAAGTACAAGGCATAAAATGTGAAAGCAGTGAGGTAGGAAATTATTCAGGCTTGGTCTGTATTGATCATGACCTCCTTTTACGGCTCATTGCCTCATGTCCTTTCTTCTCATATATTTGAAGCTGCGATGTAGGGTGTTTGCCAGAAAGTAATAATAAAATAGAAGTCGAGAGCGTGAGTTTGTCCCATTTATGTCATTTCAACAACTTTTCCTTAATCACAACATCCATCCAAATATGAGCGTGCCCACATTTTTCCTCATTGGTGTATTCTATTTTCGAACACAGCTTTCTCAAATTTGGTTGTTGTTATTTTTTTTTGTTTGTTCGTTTTCTTTATAAATCACCTAAACTAGCCATTAACCATATTCTTTTAACTCGCCTTTTCATTTGTGCAAGAAAGCCCAAATGTTCAACAAAACAAGACTAGAATATAATTAAATTTGATTTATTTATTTCTCAAGAGAATCTCATTCTGAAATCTGAAATGAACCACGACACAGGTAATACTTTCAGAGATCAATGCAAGAAGGAGAAGCCTGTCTATAAAAGTAGTCAGGAAAAATAACAAACAATTTTTTTTAAAAGGCAAAGAGAAAAGACTGTTTTAGGGTGGTGAGCCTTTCTGTCTTTTTGTTTGACATTAATGGGACCTGATGAGGGGTTGTCAGCTTCCTGATTCGCCAGCACACTGGCTAGGTTCCGCCAGCTCTTTTTGTGGGCATCTAATGTGTGTTTCCTGTAATTGCCGGGGCCTTTGCAAATGAGCCAGCTCAATCTGCCTTAGCAGGAAACAGCCAACAAATCTTACAGTATTGATACATCATTTTTCGGCACAAGGAGATGGCTCCTCGCAACAACAAAAGAAACACAGTTTTTATTTCCTCCTTGTAATTTGAAGTATTGGCTGTCATGTCTGCTCCGCATTATTCTCTGCACAGCTCAGAGGAGCCATCCACTCCGCGCGATCGGTAACAGTCACACAGTACAGGTGAAGAAAGAAAAAAAAAAACTTGTTTTTTGACCATTTGAGAAATGGTACAGAGAATGTCCCCTGGTTTTGGTCTGGTGACCGATTATTAATCTGGACCGAGCTAGCATCCTGCTGTCCCTCAAGCCGGTAATTTGGATTTAATGTCAAACCCTGCAGTTCACCTTGCTGGTATTTCCTCTTACTGCATGATTTGATTCCTTTTCATAGGCTCATTAAGGCCATTTTCTGCAGGGCCTGTTGACGAGAATGACTTATACCCAAGAATTGCGTTATCCCTGTTGCCATGAATAAACCCACTAACACAGCACTAACTGCCCACTGTTACTGCTTGACGCACAGTCAAGCAGAACCACAGTAAATTATGGAGGGAAGCTGCTGCCAGACACTGTTATTCGGTCTCACTAACCAATGGTAGTTACAATAACAACCAATATTGAACATATGCACCATAATCTTTGCAAATTTGAGCACAAATGATAATGGCGATTATATAAAAAAAAGTGTTGCATGCGACACCCGCAAATACAGGGTATGCATTGACGTCACTGCCGCCTGGGGCCACGCCTCAGGGGGGCGGGCAGTTGATAAGAGATCAACAATAATTCAGTTTCCACATTAAGCTGAATGGATAATAGAAAGAAAAAAATTGAAAATGTGTTACTTGACTTTCCCACAGTCAATAGTCTCACCCAATTTTCTAATAACAACAGTCTCACCACGTCTTAACAATTGAACAACTTTAACCCTTCCTTTCTTTCTTCTCCTCTTTAATCCCACTTTCTCTTTCCTTCTTCTTCAGTGAGAGATGTGAGCTCTTTCTTGCCCAACCAGGGTTAATAATTGTTTTCCCATCTCTCGTCTATGTGTGTGTGTGTGTGTGTGTATCTCACTGGCTTAAGATGCTTACTGAAATGCTCACAGAGACCTTGATTTACCGAGTGGCATCACGTGAGAATATTTACAACACGTGCGGTGGGTCTGTCAGTGTCCCCGGCTGCTAAATCAATGTCATAAAGGCTGGAAATGTAATAATTCCCATCAATTCATCACTCACAGCCCCACGGTCAGCGTCTGGGTCCTGCCCCGGACTGCTGTTCACTTATTAGCGACCTCGAGTCTGCACCGTTGACCGCCATAAAGCCAGCCATGTAGATCTCCAGCTCTGAGGCTTCAGGAGATTTATCGTATTCTATATTTATTCCAATATCTTTGATCTTTCTTTTTTATTTCTAGTCTGGTTTAAATGTATGTCACTCACATCTTACTATAAAAATCCATTTGATCTGACATCAAAACTGAACGCAAAAGTCATGGGAGGACGCTCGTGTTTCTCTCACCGTAAGAAGTGATTTTTGGATCCCTGCACGTACTGTATGTTATGCGTTCTCAGCTAAGAATAAACTGCAGTTTTCCTTGAGAGATGGGCTCTGCGGGCAGAGTCCCCCGAGCCGAGGCCGGGGTGGCCTATTTTGAATTGACTGTCATGCACCTGAACAGCGAGCTATCCAGCAGGTGTGCGACGTCCTTTGTGTAAAAGGCCATCAGTGGCTTGCGGAGTTGATGACCTGAGCGCGTACCTCCTCCACCTTTCCTTAAAGTCATATCGCTTTGTCTTCCGATGGGAGATGTGCACACGAGCACGCGGCTCTGACAAGACCCTGCTGACTCCGCTCACGGACAAGCTATCTGTGCTGCATTCACCAATAACACTTGCTGTTCTGTATTCGAGCAAAAGCACTTAGGACATTGCTTTTAGTAGAGACGTCAGTCTCCATTTAGATGTATGCCAAATATGTACACAAATGTGGAAAATATTGTTTTTAAGTGATACATTTTCATAATTCTACTCTTTTTTTCCTCTCCGCTCCATTCAAATGCATTTCCTAATTTATTTTTTACATTTTACATTGTTTCCAGATACCACAGTATATATCCCCTCATTCGATGGCACATCGTATTTGGAGCTGCAGCCCCTCGCAGTCCTTCTCCAGCCTTCTGCTGACAGCAATAATCGACCTGCCGCCGTCAAGGACACCACTGTTTTTCTCTATTTGACAGTGAAAACAAGATCCGCACAGGGCACCATCCTCTACAGTGAGTACAGTCGCTTTTTATTGCGCTCGCTTAAAAGCCCTGCAACTCTTTGAGAGGGGGCGCAGAGAAGAATATAAATATCCATACTCAGGTGCCGTTATGTTGATTAAGGTTTCATGCAGCTTCTTATTTAAGCGAGTCCTCCTGAGTGCACAAGTGGCCGTCTTCGTTTTCAATACAAGGAAGCATCCGGTCGACATCTGATACACCATAGAGGATGATTTTTCATTTAACATTAAAAGCCCTTACTCCGTTGGACTAGTCTCATCTGGATTGTGCGTATTGAGAGAATATTTATGGATCATGGAATTTACGCTGATCAGCCGCAACATTAAAACCATTGATTTGAGAAGTAAATGACGTTGATCATCTTGTTACAATTCAGTGTTCTGCTGGGAAACTTTTGGACCTGGCATTCATTCATGTGGATGTTACTTAGACATGTACCACCCACCTAGACCAGACCAGGCACCCCCACCCCACAGCTATGACACTCCTTGATCGATACCAGGATGCAGCCTGACACAGACAAAACGGTTTAAGAACAAACTGGTCAAGTAACTGTGAGGTGATCTGCAGAGGCTGCTCTCCTTAACCCAGAGGACCCAAAGGCCCTCCATTAATAACGTTTTGTTGCAGACACCACAGGACCCCCCGCCCCAGAAGGCTCATGTCCATTCCCTAATGAGTCACAACTGTCGTGGAAGTCTACACAATATTAGGAAGGTGGTCAGTTAGTGTAGGCGCCTGATTGTAGTTCAAAAATTGTACCATTTTAAAATAAATAAAGATTAAAAAAAATGTAAGTGCATTGTCGCTATACCCATAACTCAATGAATAGTCACGCGTGTCTAGCCATCCAGTAGTTGGTTAGGATGTATTAGTATTAAGAGAGAAGAAAGGAGAAAGGAATGAATAGCATTCCATTTTTTGGGCAGAGCGAAACAAAATGCAACCAGCACCTCTAAATCTCTCTTATTATCACGTTATGGCTCAATTTGCAGGAAAGCAAAGCACACAAATAAGAAGTTTTGGTTTGGTTGGGTTGTGTGCTCATCTATATAAATGTTTCCTCAATGAGCACAACTTAAAAAAAGATTAATGAGCTTCAGATGTGATTTGTTATACCTGTTGTTCTAGGCTGCCTCCTTCCATAGCTTCAAGAGTTTAAAGAGTTTATACTTCGCTAGCTCGCTTTTTCTGGGCAAGACAATGAAGAAATGTGTCACGTCAAACATATTTTTATGTTTTATATGTTACTGGAATACGCCTGTTCAAGAACTGCCAGCTGATTGGCAATTTGATTCATATTTTTAGTGCGCCGCAGTTTATTTGCAGAAACTGAATACACAGTATATGCTAAGGATTGCGTCCATTGTGATTCGATCCCTCAAAATAGAAGGCTTGCGATGTCTAATGCCGTCTAGACATGCCACGAATAAGGCGAGCTTTTGTGCTCGGCGTCACGATTATTGTTGCTCTCGGCCTCCTCTGTCCTTGGAGCACTAATAACACGGGAATGATTTGTCATCCCGTGGCTTACGAATCAGAAGCTGATTACAATGAAACGTTGAGAGTACGCTGCTGTTTCTGGGTTCTAGCGAGCTCTGGACGCTGTTAAGGGGCTGGAAGAAACACCAGCCTTAGTTAAACACATTTTAATAGCATGTTCACAAAGCAGTGATATGTTCAATAGCGCATCTGCGGCGCTTCAGCGTCACTTTGACAAACACATCGTCTTTCAGTTAAAAGACAAAACAAAAAAACAAACAAAAAAAAATCACTGATTGAAAGATGCCGTTTGTGGAAACTAAGCAACATGAGTCATCTGAATTGTGGGACACAAAGGTTTGGGCTGTGTTTCCAAGGACACGAGAGGAAAGCAAGGAGGAAGTGCTGGGAGTTAATTTGGTATCTTTTTGAGAGATTGATAAGTTTTTTCCCCCCCGCCTCTCACTTCTAGGTTGTTAGGACAAAAATAGCATTCAGCCTCTGCCGTAATCTTTATAAAGAATACGATAATGTGATGATGTGAATAGGGAACAATGGTACTCAGTTGAGAACTACAGATAGCCTTTTGTGGAGAGCCGGGAGTCTTTTTTTTTCTTCCTTGTTTTGTTTCGCTGCTGGTGATTGAGCTATAACCTAAAAGCGAACAAAGGAATCCTCATAAGGCGAGGGCTGGTCACTCATGTGCAGAGATAGTGTGCGTTTCACCCTTCAACCGTGAGCTCTACATCGTACGTCTGCCTTCCGCCAGCTCTTTTGTTTCCACACCTGCACACACATACACACACTTTCCTTTGTTACAGAAGAAGATTGGGATAGGTAGGCCAGACAGCCCCTGAGTAGACCCCTTTAACAATAGAGCATTGTTTTGGAGGAGAGGGGTCGGTAGATTGGTGGCTGTTTTTTTTTTCTTTTTTTTTTTTAAATGGGGGAGAAAGCTGAGCCATGAGAACTTTGCTTCAGTTACCCAGCTTTGTGCGCATTAAACATCTGCTTAGAGTATGAATGCATAAATTAAGAAGCAGTCGGTTTAGAGGTGAAGCCAGTCCAGGAACGCTTTGAGCTATAGGTCCTCTTGTGACTCCGAAAAAACTCTCCGTCTCGGTGGACCACAGTTGCGGCTCCTCGCTCTAAAAACTGCAGCCACCTTGTTTTTTTTTTCTTTTCTTTTTTTTTTCGCAAGGCTGAAGTTGGTCCGTTTCTTTTTTCTTTTTTTTGTCTCTCTCTCTCCCTCTTTTTTTTTTGAATTTTTACAGCAAGTCAGGTGCAAGTTCAACAGAACTGTAACCACCGTGCATTGTGTGGCGATCACGGGTGATTTATTCCACACCAACCGGGCACAGGCATCATAACATTCATCTTGCCGGTGAATCAACCCTGTGACATCGTCTCCAGGTTCACAGCTGCTCATTTACATGCACAGACCTATTAAACACTGCAGCACACCTCGGGGTCAACGCACACTTCCTCTCTTTTGATCAGAATATGGATTTTCCCCTTTCAAGTAGCTGCGATGACAGTAATGAGGAGTAAGTTCAAATCCAAATGTCAAATGCCCCCTTGAAAACAACACTGCCACACTGTACTGTATATAATATAAGAACTGTTGTTTTGACATGCAGCTGTTTGCAGAAAACCGATTCTTTCCGCTTTCTAGATTCCTTTAACGGTGTTAATTATAGTGTGCATTTCTTTCTAGTAGCCTTACTATTACAAAGCTTGACTTTTCTTACTTTGGGCTGACATTGCCCTCCCATGATGGCTGCTGAGCGCCTGAGCGATCCACTGAAGACTTAAATCTTTGCATTTGAGGAGCAATTAATTAGCCAGCTCTCAGAACTTAATAGGACTCGAAATTGGTGTTTTAAATAAGGGTGGTGCACTTGAAAGGTCAGCCAGCTAAGCCTTGAGTACACATAGACAATGGCGCCATCAGTTTTAGAGACCTATAAAGTGTCCGGTCTGACCCGAGCAGCTAATTACAGTGACAAAAATCACGATCAGTTCCGTTTTTATTTCAAATTACAGAATCCAACCATTTGTCAGACCGTATACAGCAGCACCTGATATAATGTAGGGGTGCGGTTTGCTATAGCCAGTAAATAATTCTGTGGTTGAAGTCTGTCAGTTTTGGAAAGTTTAGGACACATTGTTCAGGAAATATTTATTTAAAACGCTAGGATTGAAATTGTTAAATGACAGGTTTGAGAAAAGGGTAGCAGAATAATTGCAAAGCGAAGCGGTTACCCCACACTTGAATTAATGTTTATTTTGGGTTGTGTTTTTCGGGAAATCGGAGCATGAGCAAAAAAAGAATACAGCTGTGGGGAATATAGGTGTATATTTTTCATGTCATATTTTGCTTTCCCCTTGAAATGTTTTTCAGTGCGTGATTGAGGATACACTGTAGCTCCAAATGACAAACGGTGTTCACTTTACATGGACGACTTTAGATTTTATAAACTTACAAGTGCACCTTGAAATTTTGCTCAAGCAATAAAAGTCGTTCTCTTTGTTTCTTCGTGGTGATTTGTAATTTTAACGTCCTGCAGTGCGCAGGGAACAGAAACATGTGAGATGATAGAAACAAGAACGTTTGTTTCCTTTTATTATTCCCGGATTCATTTGGATTATTTGATTAAAATATATAGTTTTTAAATCACATGTGACTTGAGGCTTGATGCAAGATAATTTCCCCACCATCCTGTCGTGAATTGCCTCTTATATTGAGTTCCACCAATTCCCTGTGTGCATCCTGAGTCTAAAGCTTTTACAGATTTAAAAGGTAGTTTGAAGATTTGGCTGCTGTGCCAGCTTGATGCCATATCCATCGAAAACCAGCTTTCACCAGATGTGAACACAGTGTATATTAGAAAACATATATAAAAGCATATATATATATATATATATATATATATATATATATATATATTTAGTTTTCAGATTAGTTGCTTCATTTAAAACAGTCTGCTCTCTATTCTTAGTAATATTTACAATATTTCATTGCCGCAGAATGTGGAAGTCAGGAAGCAGAGTGTGTGCCTTGTCATGAAGGGAGATGAATGTTCAGAAAGCATATATAGCGGGCGCGCTGCCTTTTATCTAGTAATGCTCCCTGGCTTATAGCGCACCATCTTTTTCACATCAGAGGATAGGAACTGAAAAGAAGACTCTGGAGATCAAACAGACAAAGTTAATCAGAAGAAAACCGAAAGACGCGTATTGAGATGCGGAGAATCTCTTCGCCAGACCTGCTCCTTATTCCCCGCTCCCCTTTCTACACCTCTCCCCGAAGCGAACCCGCGTGTCTCCCCCTGGACTTCAATTGTCAGCTGCAGAAGAAAAAATACAAGGAGGTGGGGGTGAGAGAGAGAACAGGTGACAGGCACTGACAAAAGGACGAACGCTCTGTTAGGTTCGGCGAGGAGTAACAGGGCCATGGGGACGGCTGGGAACAATATACACAGAAGAAAAATAGAAAAATAAAAGATGGGGCAACATTGACATCTATAGTAAATAATATTTGTCAACAAATGAGTTATGGCGCTAAGCGGAAACGACGCCTTTGAGAGGAGACGAAGGCTTGTTCCTGTAGTTAGAGGTTGCATTTGTGTGGTTTTCTTTGCTGCTGCATTCATTAGCTCTAGACAGCCTCCATTGAATATGCATTTTGGTGATAATGCGGATGATCATTTGCTAAGCATAATTATACTTTTACTTGCCATCTATCCACAAAAACATGCTCTCAAGTGTTTTCAGGGTTCGATGTTTTGCATGCTCTATTTTGAGGCAGTTTGTCTTACTATTTGTGCGTCTTGTCAGTTAAAAAATTGCTTAGATTTTGCTTAGAGTATGTGCAGGTGAAAAACCTCAGATATTTCAGCCTCCCCGTGCTATTCAAGGTGACTTCATTTGCAGCAACACAAACCGAGGCGGAGAGACCTGGTTCTTGCTTCAGAACGATAATCCCACTTCGCTGAAAATAATCATCAAGTGACGGTGTTAAACGTTGCATCTTTGCTTGTTTGTTACCTCAAGTTATACTTCCAGTTTTGTCTTTTCTCAGCCACCAGAAATGTGCGCGCTGCCAGAAACCATCCCCGACAGCTGTAATATGTTTGTAGTATACCATAACATTTGGTGCATATTTTCATTTTCAGGCTTTCCAGAAAAAGCTCTCATCACAAGTTCTTTCAGCTCTCTTAACCATGCCACAAGCGAAAAGTGTCAAAAGCAATTATTTGCAACAGGGATGGGATATGGAGCCTTGTTTCTTTGAATTCGCAGACATCACTAGATGCCCTCGTTCCATGCTGCAAACTGAACATTTGCTTACGAGTAAAGAAGAACATGAGAAATGTTCGGTAACCCTTCCTCTTGCTCTGACGAGGTACAGAATTAGAATGCCAGCTAAATAAGTGGGTACAAATATGACAAATTACTGTCTCTCGAGGGGAATCGCAAAGTTACACTGGTAATGACAACTCATCAGTTTTATTGTGGTCACATGAAACGGTGCATGGTAGCCGGTTCTCCAGCTGCTCCCGAGCAAACAAGCAATTTTCATACCGACGGACGATTTTATTTAAGCTAAAAGATTGAGTGCTAGTAAAAGAAGCTTTGTCAGCTTCTGGTTTAACGCCTGGAAAAAGTTGTGGTCTGACAAATGACCTAAGACGCCTGATGGTCTTATAACGACATGTGTGCCAGCAATGTTTTGCCGTTATATTACATCAGTTCTAAAATGAACATGAAACCAATTCAGAGATTGTAGCGCTGCTGCGATGTGATCAAATTTTCTCCTCTTGTTTAAACATAACTGAATTTTGAATATGCTAGACTCAGCCTGCTGTCTTCGCTGGTAGAGAAGTAGAAATAGTTTACCAACTAGGGATGAATACGGGACCGTTGTTGTTCTTCTGCCGCTTACAAGAAGCTTCTTACATCAAATATAACGTATATTTAAGTGTTTTTATGTGATCACACTGTTTGGTATTTAACTCAGCTTTAATAGTTCTGAGATTTGTCGAATTTTCGTGATGACAAGAAATAAAATGGGAGATTTCTGAACTCAGTTTGAGTTAAAGGGTTGAATAAATAAATAAAAAGCATGTTGGATATCCATGTCTCAAAGAGGCAGAAATATGTCCAACCAAGTTCTAGTATGATATTTATGACGGGCAAATGTTATGGTATACTACAAACATATTAAAGCTGTAAATAAAAAGCATGTTGGATATCCATTTTGTGTCTCAAAGAGGCAGAAATATGCGCAACCAAGTTCCAGTAGGATATTTATGATGGCAAACATCTTGTCTCTGAATGAAATGAAATGCTGGCAGCGTGATCCATATAAAAAGCAGAGGACCGAGGATTGATCCCTGAGGAACAGAGGAAAAGGAAGATGGATTAAATTACTGAATGACCTTGTATAATTCAGTCACTTAAGGCTGGATGTAAACCAAGTGATGCAGGCAAACAAAACAATTAAAAAAAAAAATATATATAAAAACATTAAAAAAACATTCTGTTGAATAAAGCTGTAGCTAACTACTTTGTCTCCATAGCTGCTATCTGTCAGGGATTAGGATTCATATCCTTCTGCAGAACAACAGTGAGGAAACCGTGGTTTATCTGAGCAAGATATTCCTCTAGAGGTCGACGCTGCAACAGCAGTCAGTAATGTGGCACTGTTAAGTGCATCCCTGTTGAGTCCTATTACAAGAAAGACCTCCACTTCGGCTTAGAAAATGCATTATCAGAGTGCAGAATATTAAGCTAAGCATAGCGTCCCTCCGACAAAGAGCTTGGGATTTTCTTGATGACCTTCTTACCCTCAAGGAATTGTTCGGAGCTTTCATATCATTTCCATGCAGCCTTGAAACAAGGAGCTCGGCTTTTGCACCGTTTCTGTCTCGCGTCTAAATCCTCCACCCATGACATCACTTCGTGAAAGAAAACACACACACACACACACACACACACACACACACACACACACACACACACACACACACACACACACACACACACACACACACACACACACACACATTGCTAAGATATAAGACTGTCTGCATCCCACCCACCTCTGTCCTAGCCCTAACCCAGGAAGCCACGTCAGCCCTGTTTCTGATTGTCCTGGCTCATTTACCATTGTCATTGTGAAATCAAAGAGGTCAGCCCTGTTTATTTTGCACCAACTCAGTACCTCCGTCTGGGTTTGCTATCCCCTGTCACACTCTGTATTTTAGCTGCCCTGTGTGCCTTGTTGGCATTGCTGCTCTGTCATCTGCCCTGTAACCATGCCTTCACTGACAGCGGGGCGAGAGTGGCAGACTCCCGCTCTATCTCTGGCTCCCTCAAAGAGCTGCATTCTTCTGTTGCTTCCCTTTGCTCATGTCTTCTTAGACAGCAGTGCTGGACCGGTGTGCGTTTTCTCTCCATCTCCCTCCCGAAGGCCGTAGTGGCCTGTGGGAGGATTAATGCTGCTGCTGCTGTCTGCTGCTCCCCTTCTGCACTGTCTCAATTGCAAGAGCCTCAGAATCTCCCATTGTGCTAAAAGGTACCGGAGTGGAGTGATACAACGTAGCGGACGTGACATAACTAATGACGGCATCCTACACCAGTTTTGGCCTTCAGTATGAGGATGAGCTGTTGCACCTGTTATGCAATAAATACCTTCAGATTGTAAAAAAAAATAAAAAAATAAATAAGTAAACCGAATAAACTGAATTCCATGTGGTGTCAAAGTCAAAGGCTCTTCCTGCCTATTGACTTCAGACACTGACTCTGACAAACATTACCTAGGTTACCATTCACCCCCCTCTTGTGGTTAACAAAAAAACAAAAAACAACAACAACTGGAAACCTATGAATTTTGGGACACACATGTTGGTGTTTATCTCCTCTGGCAGGGAACTCACTGCTCTCCGTCAAACAATAACATGGCTTACAAGGCTAACTGTTATCCATGCAGCCCCAGATGAACAGTGCTTCTTACAGCCCGGACCCTGAAAGGAGTAGGTTTGTGTATCGAGATCTGTCTGACCCCAAGGTCCAGAGGGTGTTTTCTGATCCATCATCTGTTTCCATCGGTCATGTGAGGGTCAAGGCGTCCCGTATTTACTTTCTAACGGCTTCTACTTAAACTGCCTCTGCAGCAGCGATCAAGAGGATTAATCTTTAATCAGTTCCTCTCCTCGGCCATTTTTCCCTCGCAGGTGGGAGCAATCAGTCTCAAGTTCCTCTGTCCCTCAGTGAGAACTGATGATTATTCTCCAAACCATTTTCAAATAAGTTCTCATTTTGTACTTATTTATTTATTTATTTTTTAATTGTTATTACTTTTAACTTTGTTTAGACTAATTGACTTGTTTGTCAGTTGCCTATCCAAGCTGAATCTTTGAAGGAAAAATATTGACTCAGGAGTGAGTCAGTTCCTCACAAGAATTTATTCTTGGAGGAGAGATGTTGTGCTGCTTCTGTTAATTATAGAGTTGGCTGCAGTGTAAACTACGTGCTCTACAACACCTACTGGCTGCGAAAGTGCATTTGTTTGACAGGAATCTTTCCTCAGGTCTTCATTTTTCGGGTGTTGGTCACAACAAATATCACCTTGTAGACAACACACTCTGACTCATACCTACTTTGATACAATACATTTAACACCTTTTTTTCTTTGCTGCTGCTGCTGCTGCTGAGCAGGAAAGCTGGGATGAGAGTTGGGCTTCACAGATCACAGACGTTTTTCATGATGGACACAGGTCAAAAAATAAAAAAATAAAATGCATGGTCGTTGATTTCCATTTAGCTCTTTTAGTTTGTCTTCTGGCTGACCCACAGGGACACTTGAATAGAACAAAGCCATTGTTTTTGTTATTAGTAGTACCTGTACTTTTTCTGTGATTACCAAATATCTGCTATGAGAAACTGAGGCTCATTATGAAAATGTGGCCATATTCCTAACTAAAGACAATTCTATGTATCCCTGCACCCACCGCCCATCTACCAAAGTTACATAACACCATTCTCCTAATGACAAACTGTTGTCTCTTTCTCAGCACCTTATTGTTGTTTTTTTTGTTTGTTTTTTTTTTTATTTAAAATCTCTCTCACACAGAGGATGTTAGGATGTCACAAGTATTGTAGCTTACTTAATGTGTTTAATCTGGTGATATAGACTTTATACTAACCACGTTTACTTGCCATCTCAGCTCAGGAGCTGAACTTTGGGGATCGCTTCCTTCACGTGTTCCTTCAAGACGGAAGTCCTGTCGCCAAACTTGGTTGCGGTGGCAGTCGTGTTTTGAGTGCAGTTGTCGGCCAGAGCATCAATAATAACAGATGGACATCATTAACAATCCGGTATGATGTTCTTCTTCTACTTTCCTATATGTTCCCTAATATTCCTTTGCTAAACTCACTAACACTGTCTCACTTGTGACAGCTTTTTCTAATGAGTGTTGAATGTGGTCTTTGTTATTAACTGTGTTTTTTAGACTGAGATGAACTAGTAGCTTGGTTTTCATGTAAAACAACTAATACATACTAGCCTTGTACTAACTGTTGAACACATCAGTGGCCAAACTGTTCATTATGTAAAACGAGATAAGATCCAAAAAACATATTTTGCACATTCATGTTCTGTGCTCTCTTCTTTGATTATGTTCTGTGGGAGTTTGTAATGTCAAGAGGCTTTTTTTTTATTTTATTTATTATTTTTTTTTTTTTTGATGAAACCCTCTGAAAGCTTATCTGTCCATTACCTCTCCCCATTAGTGTTAACCAGAGAGCTGATCCCACGTTTATACAGAACTGAAATGAAAGCTCCGACTTTAATGCCCTGCATCTCTGAGCACTTTGGGCCAAGTGAAGTCCTTGACACTCGTGTCAAAGTGTCCAAGCAAAACAAACTGTCCAGTCAACAGGCAGCCTCAGTTTTGGCGTGCTGAGTGCTAAAAGCCAGATGTCGCCTTGCAGGAAATTATACAGAGACATACACATTTCTAAATCGTGTTTTATTAATGTGTGTTATTTCTTAACACTTACTTCATCTCAAATTATAAACATATTTGTTTTGTGTTTTTTCGTCCATTGGAATGATTACCCTCTCACATTCTGTCACCGTCCCTGTCATCTGTAGATCACTAACAAATAATGCTCACAGAGATCTAACTCCATTGACATTTGATGTTCACTCTGCTGAGAAAATTGGTCATTTCACCAAATAGTTGTGGAGCATTTTCTTGTAAGTGGCTGAGACCGTCTAATCTTGGCTAGACACCAAAGACAATCCTCACGTCTTGCCCGACCCAGTCATTTTCAAATTCAGAACTCGTTGTAGTCTAGGTGGAGGTCCTACCACGCAGAAGGTCTGTGACCCTTCTCTACTTCAAAATGAAGCACACATGATCAGGCAAGCCTAGTTTTGTTTAGACTTAACCCTGTTAAAACACTTAAAATGCATGTCAAAGTATTTGATAAGATCACTTTACGCCAATCAGCCCCAACATTAAAACCACTGACAGGAGAAGTGTCTTGTGACAATTCAGTGCTCTGCTGGGAAACTTTTGGCATTTGTGTAGATGTTACTTACCTAGACCATATATGTAAATATATGTTAGATTGTGCCCAAGGAAAATGGTGCTATAGCGCATGAATAGCATAGCAATGACTCAGCTGGAGTTAAATGCTTTTAGCTTTGTTAGATAACAATAATTATCAAAAGAAACTGCCGTTGTCGTTTCACCACGCTTATCGCTAGAGTTAGCATTTTTTGGCACCTCCTTGGGCCAAGCGATTCGTTAAAAAGCCACAAATGTTACTCGTCTTCTGGTTTATCAAAGAAAAACAGTCGACTCTTAAACATTTGGCGAAAGATTTGGTACCAAATGTTGAACCTGATCCACCCGCATTTACTGGCTCTGCATGTCCCCTCCCAATATTTCCGATCAACAATGCTTCCCCGCGAGCTGCTGATCTTCTGTCTCCGCAGTGCACACACAGGCTTACAGCTCATCACTGTGGGGCAGAGCGAGCCAGTGGGAGAAGTGGGAGAGGGCCAGCCGGCACGGCTCTGCCTCTGTTTATTCTTGATCGCTTCAGCAATTTTATTCATATGCAAATGATCGCGTGACATCACCTAGTCGTGTTTGAGCGCCGAATACCCGCTTTCCTTGGATGATCGTTGGCAACTCCGAGCGCTGGGCCGCCTCAACTTGCTGTTGTCAGCACCTGTGCAGAGAAGGCCAGTGGTTGTATCGTCTAACTGTAAATAATCCAAGCTCCAACGACCAAACAGCGAAAATCCAAATTGCCTGAAGTCACTGGAACACAGACTTTTCTGAATCCCCCACTTTCTTTTCTCTCTCTTCCGCCGCTCGTGTTGTCAAGCCACCACTCTAACTGTCACGTCGAGTGCTGTGGGGCTGACACGTCAGAAAGACGCTCGTGTAATAGCCTGCACGTAGCCGGCTCACTATTGCACTGATGCAGAATTTTTGACATAAAGTGGTGATATGAGGTTTCAGTTCAACATTCTACGTGCTACTTTATTTATTTTTTTTTTTATTTTTTTTTTGCATCCATGTGGGACTATGCACTGTAGTTTTGATAACTGGTGCTAGGACTCCACTTTCCTTTCACTATAGTGTGCAAAAAAAACAAAAACAAAGTTCAGCTAGGATTATTTGGTTTTCTCACCCTACTCAAAATTCCCTCTGTTACAGCACAATGCTATTCAACAATGTTTCGCCACTCCATCTTGCTAATCACCCCCTACGAAGGGATAAAAGACATTGTGAATATTTAATTAACAATTTAGCAGCCTGTGCTGACAGTAAACATAACTGAATGAATCCCACTTGCCGTTTGTGGAGCGCTAAAGCGCCAGAATGATCCAGGTTGGCTGCCGTATTGATGAAACGTACAGTGCAGGCCTTTTCTTTAAAACGAGCAGAGAGGAGCTTAATTTACATCCACTTTGTAATTTCTCTGAAAATGCAGGAGCCGGCTGCTGGGACGCGGGGTATTGTAACTTAGATTTGTTCAGGCGCACTATCGGTCGTTAGGCGTATTTCCCCGAACGTTACGTTTTTTTGTGTGACAGACGAGGAGCAGCAGATGTGAAGCAAAAGCAAAACAGTGGTGCAACACACCAACTTTAAATCGTATTTTCCCTCCCTGGAAAGCCTTAATTGCATTTTTTTCACTTATAGCACAAATAGGCTGTAGCGCTCCAGTACTGGCACAAGTTGGCAACACAAAAAGGCCACTACTGAAATGCACTGCGCCGCCATATTAATTCACAAAGGGGAGTGTGAGAGGGGGGGAAGCTGTGTCATTTTTCATTTGGGGAGGACATTTTTTTTTTTTTTTTTTGGCACGCTTTTTGATGCCGGCAAGTTTTCCTCCGGGACCTTGTGGGGGCAATACTGCTACAATTAAATCAGAGAGCGGCAGACTCCAAACGGTCCCCGTGTCATTTGTGAGGCCGCGTACATTATTGGTTGAATCTCGTTGTGCTTGGCATTCACTGCTGGAGTCATTTCCATTCATACGCAGTCAAAGATCAACGAGGATGACACATAGCATTCTGCAGCATCACATTTCTTTCCTTGTCATAGGTGAACTCTTGAGTCCCTGGCAGATATTATTATAAATTATTCAAATTTATGCCGCTTTTGTGGATGTTTTTTTTTTTTTTTTTCCCTCTCTCTCCACTCAAAGGAATGGCTATGACTTACTGGAAATATTTTTTTTCTTGTGACAGAAGATTTTGTGTCCAGCACCTTACAGGGTTTCATGTTAATTTTTTTTTTCCCCATCACATTATTTTGGTTTAAAATGCACTAAATATTCAGTTTTTCGCCGCCCAGGTACCTGGCCATCACATCAGCAATTTTCTCTCAATTTTCTGAATGTCTTCGTTTGATGCTGTGAAAGTGTCATTGTTACGGTCGATCACAGATAGAAAAAGATCCCTGTACCCTGTCTGTACGCTTATTTAGTGATGGACTGGAGGGTTGTTTCATGTCTTTTTTTTTTTTATGATTCAAACTTCAATTGCTCCTCATCTTATGTTCTAAAATTTTTGATCTCCCTCCAAGTCAAAAGAACTTACATCCCTTTTCAACAAAAGTGCGCCGCCGCGATTTAAGCGGAAATGTACTCAATATCTTAAAGAGATAATCGTGAGATCATTAACACATTTTTGGACACTGACACAATTGAAACTGTGTTTCCATTACAGTTTTGATGAAATAAAAGCGATGTTTCTGTGATGTCAATTAAGCACAATTGCGCTTTGTACGTGTTTTGCGAATGAGCTGTAATGCGAGACTTCACTTTGAGGAAGATCGACTTCAAATGAACATGACCCCTTGCGTCATTGCCAGTGACACATGTCATGGGGAAATGCAAAAAGGTGTTTTACTTTTCTATTGATACGTCTGTAAAACCACCTCATGAGAGCGTAAAAATTATTTTTTTTTTTATCACGATATTTAGGTTTCGTATATTTCTAGAGGTAATGGAAATGAAGACAACGACTGCCTGGAACCCATGGACATCTCCAAGAAATGTTTCTTTTTTTCCTCTGTGATCCTTTTCCAGACCTTTACTCCAGCTGTCTTTTTTTTTTAACTTCAGCATTTGAAATGCGATGGGGCTGAGATCGGGAGACTGACTGCAGTTTTTTTTTTTTTTTTTTTTTACCTTGAAAATGTTATGGGCTGCTTTCAAAGCAGCCCCATCTGTGGTGTCAAGCACCTTCCAGTCATCTTTGCTTCATTTAGCTGAAGCTGTGCAGACAGTATATTCTAGCAAACACTTGAGACCCGGGGCCTTCGGAGACATTACATACTCATGCATCGCATTGTCTCAACCCCTTCAACAGATGATGTTGTATACTTCAGATCATGAGGCACTCCAAGCCTCATGAGCCTTGCCATTGTGACTGCTCTGTCTAGTGAAGAGCTTCTTTTGGCTAAAATATATTCTGGTTTTTCCGAATTGTTGAATGTTTTCTTTATATTGTGGTGAATCCGTCTCTTTGTGGTAGACTTGGATAATAGTAATGTAATAGTATATAGAACAGGTTTTGATACACGTAATACAAATATATTTTGCCCCTCTCCTGCTTAGTAAAAGCCTGCACTTTTTAAATTGACCACTAGGTTTGTCACACTTTCAGCTGAGAATTCAGATTTTATATTTTTGAGACCATCCTCTCTCTCAAGTCTCAAGTCTTTCGAAACAATGTGTTCCTTTCACAGCACAGAGCAGCCGGATACACTTGACGCATTCATAATTTAAAGTGTTGCTGTGGCTGCTATTTTTCTCACTAATGTAATGAAATGTAAGCATGAATAATAATATTTTTGTGTTTGATTGTTTTTTTTTGTTTTTTTTACATTTTTGTGATCAGCTTGTGATCATGACTAATGGAAACGCTACCGCTCGCGCTGCATGTGCAATTCTGAAAGTCATTTAATGATTCTTGTTCAAACTGTATTTAATTGTCTATTCACTGACCGTTGAATAGTTTTGATATAAAAAAAAAATGCAGGAGTGGGTGTGAAATGTCGCCTAGCAACTGCTGCTGTAAGAGAAAGAAAACAGACTTATGCAGTGAGAAGATACAGTGAAGCGAATTTCAGAATAGTAGCACATTTCAGGAGTCCTTTGAGTTAATGTCGCAGAAACAGAAATTCGCCTTTCTGAGTTCAAGACCAGTTCAAGTAAGAAACACCTGTTCACCCCTGTGAACTCTTCCAGGAACACTCTTGCTAATAGGGAATAGAGAGAGCCATTTACTGTCCATCTGTATGTGAGCTTGCTGCTGGGGTAAAAGATAGACGGTCTTTAATGCCACAGGCAGACGAGTCTGGTTATGTTCCACACACAAAAAGACATACAGGTACAGAAAACGATGCGCCACTCACAACATATACCGCATGCTACTTATACATGTTTATCCAAGAAATAGGTAATGTGATCCCTCTGCAGCTCATGAAAGTAATTAGTATACAGCCATTGGTTGCTCTTTTTCACACTAACTGTAGACAGGACCCATCTTTAGCACTTTCCCACAGGGTTTTAATCTCTGGGAGATTAATGAGGAAACATATTTAGGGAAGAGCTGTGCCATATGTGCACCTAGTTAAAAAGTCTTTATATGGAGCTTTAAAAAAAAAAAAAAACAAAAAAAACTCACCCTCTTGACAGAGTGCCAAAACCGCGGCGAGGTATGTTTATCAATTAAACAGAATTCAGCGTTGCATTGACAAGCCCTCACATAAAAGATTCATTGAAGAGGGAACCAGCAGTCCTGCCGGCTCGCTCTGAGTCTCTTTTGTGGAGCTCCACAATGCAGAGAGCCTTGCTGTGCGCTGTCTAATTGTATTGCCGGAGATATAATGATAGAACACAGGCTACCCAAATTAATTGAGGCTTGCCAGTCACAGCACAAATTATGCAGCAAATGCTGCAGTGCTGCGTGTGAGAAAGTCACTGCACCAGAGCCAGAACGGGCTCCACAGTCGGTGGAGGTGTAGATCGCGGTCTGATACGGGGCTCGTCGCACTTACGGTAAAAAACCAACAAACAGATACCTCGAGATAGATGTCTCCTGTTGCGGGTGTGATATGACATTTCATGATTATTAAGCAGTCGGGGGTTTATTTTCCCTCGTCTCTGTCATATCTGATGCAACTCTACAACCTGTTGTGCTAATAAGAATCAAAGTAACAGGTGGTGCTTGTCTTCTTTCAATACATATATATTTATATACTGTATATAAAATATGTGTGAGGCAGTTGCTCTGTCTGCTCACAGATATTAAAATCCGTCGAGCATAGTCTCTATTTCCAGAACTAATAGACTCTTGACTCTAAATCACTAAATGACTCGCAAATTATGAATTCCCCACTAACATGCTCCGCATTATCATTTGCTTTTTATAAGAATCTGAAATATGGCTAGAATAATAAGCCATTAAAAAAAGCATTACATCTTGCCTATCAGCCAGAGAGAACTGTTGCAAGGGCATCAGTGCAGTGCATGATGTTTTACTGCCATCTGTTGCCAATACTTTCAGATGTTTTATGCAATAGTAATATTTTAATGATGATCCTCCCTCATTATTAATTTTCTGCAGGGGACTGTGGAGGAGGCACACTCAGACAGGATCGCAAAGACAAACACCCCACCTTCAAGTTTAACAAATACCTCGGCGCAAAGGTGCGACGCTGGAAGTATTTGCAGGGTCCCTTAACGTTGCGGGTAATATTTCAGAGGCGACGCTCAGGAAAGTTGCAGTAACGCAAGTTGCCCCGGATTAGTCAAACACTCTAGACGTAGTCTAAATGAGGACGTTAGAGATGACAAATCACTTATGATTAGAGCATTAGCCAGATGAACAAATGCATAAATGATGACTGAGTAAGTATAAAAAAAAAAGCAGAAGGAAAAAAAAAAACGATCACAGCCATATTGTGGTGTTTGTGTGTTTGGAGAGAATGAAATATTTATACGATTTAGTTTGTTTACCTCAAGTTGGGACTGCTGTTGGTCCTGTGAGACCCTGCAGTGAACGGCGTACGGGGAGGCCGAGACGAAATCACACAGTGTTTCATCTTGGCGTTAGACAAACCCAAGCCTCTTTTCCTTCTCATTCATTCATATTTGTTTGTTTGGGTAATAAAAATCCATAGTGGCTTTTTGTTTGTTCGCTGACGATAATGTGGAGCTGTGGGCTACATTCTGTGCCATCCTGCTAATAGACCAAGTAAAGTAGTTATAGTGCTGGTTTATAAATAGTCATATTTTCCTCAGAGCATGCAAATTAGCCCGGCGGAGCATTCGGTGTGTTCACAAGAGCTCATCAAGTAACATCATCCTGTTTGCTTTGTGAGCATGCTCTCCGTGTCTCATAGGGGAGAGTTTTTGCAGAATTAGCAGCCCAAATAAAAAGCTACTATGCCAAGCAACAAAATGTGCAACAAATGCCAGCGGCGACGGAGAGAGCTCTGTAACGTTATTGTGATGTTTCATACCTCGCTGAACGGTTCTTTTTTTTTTTTGCCGCACAAAAGCATGGATTCCAAAATTGAGGGTGGCTTCAGCCTTGTGATTGGGCTTTAGTTATATTCATGCGACGTGCAAATAAACAGCGTGGCGGCAGAATCACCCGCTGATCACGTACTGTTATGCTAATGTCGGAGGCTGACCTCAGAAACACACCGGGCACCCTGAGGATGGTGATGGATGTCTCTTCCGGACATTAGGCTGCCTTTCACGTTTCGCAATCTCGAACGTGCCTTAATTTATCAGTGGGTGTGCGAGTGTGTACAAAACAGCTCTCGTGATTTCCATACCTGTAATTAGTCCTACCTGAAGTTGTACGGGTGTGATTGCCTCGGGGAGGTGTCCTGGAAGGCTGTTTCAAATTAGCAGGAGGGCGATTGCCCTGATTGTTTCCATCTGGCCGTTAAAGCAGACATTTGAGTCTTTTTTTTTTCCTCCCCTCAACAACGCTGATACAGTCGCAGAGGATGGATGGATGAATGGATTGTGCGGAGTCAGAATAGCAGTTCAGCTAAAACGTGTCACTCCTTTCGCACGTTTACAAGCGAACGACATATAAGCCTTCACAGCCGCAGCATTTTGCGCAATGTGGAGTCCCGTAAAGAGGCTTCCATCGCATGCTGCCAGCATACGGCCCATGATGAATTGGTGAGAGGGAATCACTTGACTTTGCCAGAGCTGGAATATGACACAAGTAGACCAGCTACTTAACATTGTGGCTGCAACATTAATGACTGGTACAATTGTATATTTCCCCAGAGAGACGCAGAGGGTCAAATGATAAAATTGTCTTCCTTCTCATTAGGGTTATAATGTATATCTAGTTTGTGCCCTCATTTTTATCATCAATTAATCCTGAATGACACAATGAGTACTTACTTACACCCATGATTGTGTTTTTTTTTTCTATGACTACTTAGTTTCTTCATTATTATTATTATTATTTGCTTCATCTTGTAAATTAAACTGGTTTTGAGTCTGAGTCTACCGTTTATCTTACCGCATTATTAGTATGTGTATTTCACATTCGCTGAGGAACAACTTAAAGAATATCTCTGCAGCACAGAGCAGCACCCTATTTCTGGACTTATTTAAATCCAGCTGTGGAAAATGTGCTCTGTTTTTGTTGAGTCTCAGGGGTGTTTTGGTGATAGTGTGGGATGCGCACGAACCATCGCTTCAAGGCCAGTCTCCCAGTGCATAAAAGTTCTCATAAAAAAAAAAAAAACTGTGTGTAATATATACCCAGTCATACATTCAGTCAGTTTATGGTATATCCTCAGTGGTCGCATTAGCAGCTCCATTACTGTGACTGCTCTGTCTGTCCCTCCATCAGAATATTTTTCATGCTTTGCTGGATTTATTCCATCAGATATTGTGGGGAGCGCCCGCTCGTGCTAACCCGGGTCCCTCCGTCTTCTCTCTTAACAGATACAATCTGCCTGTTGGCAAACAAGGAGGGTCATGCATGATTGAAATAGCAGCAGATAATGGCACAGCTCGGCGTCTCGAGGAGTCCGTGTCGCCCCCCATGTCAGAGGTACATCCAACCCGCCTGCAGTCAAATCAACCCTTGTTGTCCGTTTCTAACCCATAATGACGTGTTTTCTGCCTGTGTCCTTTCACGCTACTTGAAAGTGTTAATTAAAAAGTGATTGAATTGGGTAACACTTTCTATGAAGGTTGTATTTATAATGCCCTATGAATACACTCATAATGTTTTATAAGGTGTCTATAAAGCATTATAATGGTCATTATTACATCTATACATATTCACAAGTTGTTATAACCAACTTCATGATGCATTATGACAACTGGTTATGAATGATTATAATTTTAATCTGAATAGTGCATTATAAATATGTCAATATCTGCCTAGTCACTTGTTAATGTTATGATGCATCATAACTACTTTGCTTTGCTAAATGTGCATAGTGATGCATAATGACTTTTGACTTCGCCTATAGTGCTTTATATCTGTAGTTATAAGTATATGTAATAAAGTTATAATAATTCTATACATCTCCCTACAGCACACTGTTATAAACAGCCATGCAATATCATAAGTGCTATTTGTCAGCGCTAAGTAAAGTGACAAGAATATGACACTATTATTAACAGATATAAGTTACTATGAGTAATTAAAAGGTGCAATGAACTAAGTCCTGAGTCTGGCATCTTTACCCCATATGCACAATGTTAATATCATAGGTGTTATTTGTCAGCTTTAGGTAAATTAGAGCAAATGAAATGCCTGGACAGTATAGACAAAAGAAATGCATTTAGTTCACTTTATTTTCATTTAAACCAACACACATAATCAGAATGATTATCAACGCTCTGAGCACATTACACAAACACATGAAACAGGCCACAAATGTGGCACGGCGTGGTCCTAGAGATGTGGCTCTTAAAAGTGCCTTTGGGTTGGTGGGTTGGGTGGGTTGGTGACGTGATTCAGGGTCAGAGGTCAGGAGATGGTTTGACAGCAACTACAAGAAGAACAGAGGCAAATCTTTAGTGCTCTAGCAGGGTTTGTTTTTTATGCAGAAAGGTTTGATTGAAAACAAATAAACAGATCAGGTTTTTTTTTGTTTAAAGCAGCCTAATGAGACAATATGTTACCGCATATCGTGCAGGCAGCGCAGATTACCCGTAGGTGACTTAAGCTAGCTAGACGAAAGTTACCAGACACGGCTAGTTTTAACTCACAAATTAGATCCTTTTCATATTCTTGCGTTTAATGATTGAAACCATTCGAAATCATTGCTTTAATATGTAAACGATGTGTTTCATGTAAGCAAAGTAAGGCATTAGCTCACAAAACACTAGCAGGACAGAGAGACAACATACCTGGCCTGGAGAGGACTCAGCGGAGAAAGGAAAGAAAAGCCGCTTTACGACTAGTACATACAGTCAATGCTTTACGACAGTGGGAGGAGCTGGGGATGGAGGTGGGTGGGTGGGGTCAGAGGTCAGGGGTCATGGACGAAGGAATGACACTTCTACAATAATAATAATATAAATAAAAACGATATCAAAATAATATCTGACGGTATTCAATAAATGCGGATATTTCTAGCGATCCTGTATAAGAGACCAATATAACAAATAACCATTAATTTTTTTTCGAATCTCAAAGTGCCGAATCCTGCAGCAAAATTGACGTTACATTAAAAACCGAAATAAGACCATTACAAATCTAGTCTAAATGAAATTAAATCAAACCTCTTCATTGCGCAGTGTCCCATTGACAGTCATCCTCACGAAATAACTTCCAATTGAAATACATCAGTTTGAAATTCGTTTCGAGCGGCATGAAAATTTGAGAAAAATCGGCAGGCACCAAACAATAGATTCATTTTCGTGACAGTTTCACATCCACTGTGAGACCAGGTTGGCATTTAACCGCTTCTTTATACAGGATCGCTAGAAATGTCCGCCTTTATTGAATGCCGTCAGATATTATTTTGATATCGTTTTTATTAATTTTTTTATTATTGTAGAAATGTCATTCCTTAGTCCATGACCCCTGACCTCTGACCCCACCCACCCACCTCCGTCCCCAGCTCCTCCCACTGTCGTAAAGCATTGACTGTATATACTAGTCGTAAAGCGTCTTTTCTTTCCTTTCTCCTCTGAGTCCTCTCCAGGACAGGTAGGTTGTCTCTCTGTCCTGCTAGTGTTTTTTGAGCTAATGCCTTACTTTGCTTACATGAAGCACATCGTTTACATATTAAAGCAATGATTTCGAATGGTTTCAATCATTAAACGCAAGAATATGAAAAGGATCTAATTTGTGAGTTAAAACTAGCCGTGTCTGGTAACTTTCGTCTAGCTAGCTTAAGTCACCTACGGGTAATCTGCGCTGCCTGCACGATATGCGGCAACATATTGTCTCATTAGGCTGCTTTAAACAAAAAAAAACTTGATCTGTTTATTTGTTTTCAATCAAACCTTTCTGCATGAAAAACAAACCCAGCTAGAGCACTAAAGATTTGCCTCTGTTCTTCTTGTAGTTGCTGTCAAACCATCTCCTGACCTCTGACCCTGAATCACGTCACCAACCCACCCAACCCACCAACCCAAAGGCACTTTTAAGAGCCACATCTCTAGGACCACGCCGTGCCACATTTGTGGCCTGTTTCATGTGTTTGTGTAATGTGCTCAGAGCGTTGATAATCATTCTGATTATGTGTGTTGGTTTAAATGAAAATAAAGTGAACTAAATGCATTTCTTTTGTCTTTACTGTCCAGGCATTTCATTTGCTCTAATTTACCTAAAGCTGACAAATAACACCTATGATATTAACATTGTGCATATGGGGTAAAGATGCCAGACTCAGGACTTAGTTCATTGCACCTTTTAATTACTCATAGTAACTTATATCTGTTAATAATAGTGTCATATTCTTGTCACTTTACTTAGCGCTGACAAATAGCACTTATGATATTGCATAGCTGTTTATAACAGTGTGCTGTAGGGAGATGTATACATTATTATAACTTTATTACATATACTTATAACTACAGATATAAAGCACTATAGGCAAAGTCAAAAGTCATTATGCATCACTATGCACATTTAGCAAAGCAAAGTAGTTATGATGCATCATAACATTAACAAGTGACTAGGCAGATATTGACATATTTATAATGCACTATTCAGATTAAAATTATAATCATTCATAACCAGTTGTCATAATGCATCATGAAGTTGGTTATAACAACTTGTGAATATGTATAGATGTAATAATGACCATTATAATGCTTTATAGACACCTTATAAAACATTATGAGTGTATTCATAGGGCATTATAAATACAACCTTCATAGAAAGTGTTACCGAATTTGGTTATTTACAACACTTACGATTAAACGATCAGAAATGATCGTATGTTAATTAATTATCTGGATTAATTTATTCATTTATCTGCGTTGCACTTTCACAGATAACTTTCACAGTGAGCTATACGCTGCCATCTTCACTCAGTGCCACTTTGCAGTTTGCAGTTTGGATTAGAATTAAGTGGCATTCTGCGCACGTAGCTCACACAATATTAAATAACCTTTTCTGGATTCAGGTGAATTTGAAGTTGAACCAAAATACCACTGCTTTTTACTGGCAATATTTCATCAGCCCGGCTGAACTCTTCTGATCAGAGACTCCAACTTATCTCTTTACTTGGATGCTAAATAAATGATCTGGTGGGATGCACGTACCGATCAGCCACAACAGTAAAACCTCTGACTGGAGAAGTAAGGAACATTGACCGTCTTGTGACAATTTAGTGTTCTGCTGGGAAACGTTTGGACCTAATATTCATGTGGATGTCACTTAGACATGAACCGCCCATGTAGAGCAGACCAGACACCCCCACCGGACAGCAATGACACGTCCTTGATAGCAGCAGCCATCCCCAGAAGGATGCAGCCTGACACAGGCACACACACACACAAAAACAGTTTAGGAACAACTCAGAAAAACATGAAAAACAGCACAAGGTGTTGACCTGGCCTCCAAATTCACTAGATCCCAAACGGATAAAGTATATGTGTGATGCACAAGAACAGCCCTGATCCACAGAGGCCCCTCCCCTCAACCCATATGACCCAAAGGCCCCCACTAACAACATCTTGTTGCCAGACACCACAGGATCCATGTCCATTCTCGTATGAGCCACGACTGTTTTGTAGGCACAAATGAGACCTGTACGATACTAGGAAGGTGGTCATAATGTTCTGCCTGATCGGTGTATGTTTACATTCGCCAAAATGTCAGTCAGAATGGGACTTTAATAACATGTGCAAATTCGACCGCTCGCTGTGTTGAAATATAACAGAAGGAGAACAGCTCCACACACTTTAATGACAGGCGTACTGAGGCCGACCCACATTTTCAACGTAGCTGCCCACATCGATTGCAGCCGCGTTCACGCTTTCAAACTCCCATTAAAACAACTGGTTGTTTAGCTGCAGCCATGTTTCTGTCTCCTCTGAAAACTCATTGCATCGTTACATTTTTTTTTTTATCACACGTGGGACGGGCGCAACCTGAAACGATGTATTCATTCCTCACAGAGGGAAACAATCGGACCGAGTGTTTACATGGCGATTAGGCGCTAATGTTACCCATTCAAAGGGCGATCTAAGGGTCAGTCTGTTTTGAGTAACAGCAGGTTCTTTATGAGCAGAAAAACAAAGCAAAAGAACCTTAAGTGCTGTTGCACCGATTAAAAACATGCGCATCTGTTAAGGTATTTACCGTAGATGATCACAAGCACGTAAGTAGCATTAGTCCAGGTTTCACTTGTTAATCACAGGCTGGTCTTTTCATTCTGGCTCATTAATTTGATGAACAACATCTATATTTGTTATTAAATTAATAATTTCTTTTGTTTTTCACGTCCAGAGACGAGGAGAGCGGCTCAACCTTCCCACCGGCTCAACAGCTCCCAACCACATGCACATGCACACACACACCACCACACACACACACACACACACACACACACACACAGCGTGATTTATGGTCTTCTTTTTTGGTTGTTGTTGGTAACGCATTCACTACACAAGGGCTTTTTTTAAATTTTTTTTTTTTTGCTACGATTAAGTAGAACGTTGGCTGCTAGTTAACCTTTGCCAGCGTGTATGATTATTATTGTGAATTAAGTGTTTTTGACAAAAGCACTTAACACCAATCAAATTAGAGGCAGATTAAACAGCTGGCATGTACAGAGTTTGGCATTAATGCAAATTTATTGAAATTATATACAGAAGAAAGGGAATAAAATCAAATTTGTTGGTACATAACAATAAAAGAAGCACCTTACGGGCTGTGTTACTAAGGACGGAACCTGTAGTAAAATGTTAAAACTGGCCTTGGATGCAAATGGGGCGGTTTTGCAATGCGCTACATCAATAAAATTACTTCATTCCCAAAAGTAGAACTCGCACTGAAGCTCCTTAAAGTCTTTCCTGGCTGCAGTGCAGACCATAGAGAGATCATGCAGTTAGCTGCTGTCAGTTTCCAGTCTAGGCGGCTGGGCCTCATCAGGCGGCTTAGCGCATCTATTATTAAAGTTGGTATGTGTTAAATTATAAGCAGTGTTGCTTGGTGGGTAAGGTTCTCCGGTCACTCTGGGCTGCGGGGTAATGAGCGAGCTATGGATTCTCTTTGAATAATCCTCTTTAATTGACACCAACATACAGACCGTATGCACTCTCTCAGGGTTCACAGTGCACTTCCCTTCCAGTGCTACGTATAAACCGCAAAGGTTTATACGAGCCGCAAACCTCTGTATGGTAGGAAAGAAATGAACTGGTGGCAAAAGGGGCATGAATGAGCAATGTTGTCTGTATAAACTGATTGTGAATTTCTGAAATGTGGAATTATTCCAACTAAAACATGTATATTAGAAATTAACCAAGGATGTAATTTTTAAATTAACTAATGTTGCAGAAACGCTGTTATTTCTTGACTACGAGCACAAGCCAGTAACACCAGTATTCATTTTAACTGGAAGCCATCAGACGTCAGTGGAAGGAAGTTTTTACGTCTCACGTATTGCCAGGCAACAGTGTACTTTCTTCATTATGACTGAGTTACTCCTCTAAATTGACCTACATGCCCATAAGACTAATATTTAGACATATGATAATGAAGTAGATGCCACACTGCGCTGCCTTCAAATAAAATTCATAAATGAGCATACGGCTCTTGTGAGCTCAGTGAGTCCACTTACGACGCCATGAATATTACATCAGTGGGCCTTTCAAATGGACTCTTCTCATAAACATGGTAAACATACTTGAAGGCACCATAAAGTCATTCCATATCAGCCAACCCACATCGAGTAGCCTCAGAGGCTCATAGCGCAACCGTATACAAATACAGTTAAGCTCATTGTAAAGGTGTCCGACCGCGGCCGCTTGTTTTATTTGAGTCCTCAGCTTCGTAGAAGATGCTTGCAGGGCTCTCGACTCTGCAGCGATATTGCAGACGCGTCCCCGCAAACCCCCGTCGTCTCTGTCTTTTATAGGCTTTCAAATGTGCAGCAGCCATGTCGTTTAAAGTGCGCATTAGGCCAACATCCCAAATGATGATGTGGTCTAGCACCTTCCAGTCTCTTCGCTAGACACCTCCTCTGCAGCTGCTCAGCTAGCGCCTCTCCTCCAGTGCCGGCATGCGGCCGTGACGGATGTCACACTGGAGGGGCGTCGAAGACATATAAATTCTGACATGGCTGCTCAGATTACATTATGACAGATATGATACGGTAAAGAGTAAGATTCAGTGTGGTCTGACAGCTTCATGGTTTATACCTGCGAGTTCCATACAAGTGGCAGCCTGCGGGGCTGGTAGATAAAGATAACGCGCAAGTGCCAAAAACTGCAGTTCTTCAAATGGCCATGTGAGGCAGACTCCAAAATTGAGTCTGTCAGTCTCAAGTTCACAACAGAAATCAACATTTTTACATCATAGGTAATCAAACATTTTGTCTTTACAGCTAATATCCTCATTAGTAACATTAGCTTGGGGGTGTATTCTGTTGTATTAGCTGGTATTTAGGCATAGTCGGGCACTTCCAAGATGGCAGAGGAGGGAGCCACCACATTGAGCTTCAAAACTGCTGACATCACTTATCCACATTTATACACATTAAAATACACATGTAGAGTTTATTGCCAGTATCTGTAGTATTATTAACATAAAATTGTACAAAAGAAACATAACCAAATAGCCCTGGAAACCCACATTAATTATATTTATTTATTTCTGATGAGTTGTATCCATGTTATTAATTATAAACAGAGGTAGCGAGTATGGACTGTACCAAGTGGAAAAATATTTTACATGTTAATAAGATTTGCAAATGCACTATTTTAAACATGAACTTCTAAATGTTATAGATTAATGTATGTTATGTTGGAATTAAGCCATAGGAATACATTTTTCAGATTTAGATCAATAATCTTCGTTTTTAGTCCTTAATATTAAATTACAAATTTTAAAGGGAGCTCGTTTACACTAAATACAATAAACGATTGGCCTAATTATGCATTTAACAGAAAAAAAAAATCTCTTTAAAGCAGAGGGAGTTCTGTTTCCCACTTTCAACATTTGGTGTCGTTTAACAGAGTGTGTAAGGGGGCTGTGATGAATGTTAATTTGACTTTCCCAAATGAATAGTCACGTTTGGCAAAAGTATGACAGTTATGTAAACTGAGTGACAGTAGTATTTAATATTCATTTGAATAACCAGAGGTCACTGCGGGGAATCAAATATATGTAATTTAATGCTAATATGAGATTTTCACCACGTTATTTATGCAGCTCTACATTGGCAGCAGACACAATTATACTTGTTAAATTGACCGTTATGGTAGGATGAGCTGCGAGTTCGCAGAATTTATCTTTATTAATTCTACCCAATTACCTCGCACATCAAAGAAAGCTCGCAGTATTTTATAGATACTGTATTCTCTATCGGTGTGCCCGGATGTGCATTATCATGTGGTGTCATGAGAGTCATGAGAAATAAAGAGTCGGGGTTTCTTTTTAACCTTTTAGCACAGTAGTTTTTGATTATTTTTTAGGGCAATCAGTCAGTCACAAATTCTAAATCACAGCACCCGTTCTTCACCCACACACCACTTCATCCATTCCCAGTACCTTCCCATTCAAATGACTTATGGACTTAAGTTATATGTGATGTAAAATGGTGAATTTATGAAAAAATAACATGCAAATAAGAATACTATATATTCTGGTTTAGGTTAATAGCGCCCTGTTAATGTAGTCATAATACAGTATACACACACTGATTTTGAGAGCTTGTTTTTATTTGCAAAGCTTAAAGGGAGACATGTACTGGGGCTAGGATTCAGTGTGATTTATTAAACCATAAGACTGATCACTACTGGCTTTCTAACATTTCTTCTTTTTCTTTTTTTTTTTCCTGCAGGGAACCTTTGGGCCGATATTTCTTGGGGATGTTTCATCCCACTGGGAGATGCGTGACAGGGGAGCAAAGGGAGAGAGGAGATTCATTGGCTGTATCAGGGAACTTCAGGTCAACTCAAAGGAGATTTACCTGGTGGGCGAGGCGCTGAGCGGGAGAAACATCAAGAACTGTGACCCGCCTGTCTGCCAACACCTTCCCTGTCGCAACGGAGGAACCTGTGTCAGGTACCAGGTCACCTTTACCCTAATTAACAATTACTTTACCACCTTTGAACTCAAAAGCCACAAAGAAGACACACACACATAAAAAAAAGGACTTCACTTATAAAGTGAATTTCATAACTACAATTGTGCCTTCGCTAAACGGAAGACGCACTGGATACACGTGATATGCGCAGGGCTGTTTATCCATTGTAAGAACAGTTTAAATTGCTTTTTCCAATCTCTCCCCCCAAAAAATGGAACTGTAGGTGTGCATGCTTTGAACATTCGCTGAATGCTCTCAGCCGGCTAGAAATGACAGTTTGGCAGCTCCTTTCCCTCGCACTGACCATTTTCTTTTTTTTTTAATGCTGAGCTATTTAGTTGCCAAGCTTATCTTATCTACACTGGACTAATCAGTGTGGAGGTACACAAAGGTATCTTGTGGAATATTGCACTGGGACTGGTTACCAGCAGAAAAAAAACAGTATAAATTCATTATTAATGACAGGGTGAAAATTTGATTTGGAGAATTCCAATGAATAATTCCTATGAATGATTTGTTTTCATAAACAGTATGGGGATGGAATGAATCTGCAATTTCTACAATTTTTAAATTCTAATTTTGTCTCCAAGTCGCGGTGCATCATGGCAGATTTCAGTGTTTATGGTGACGTTTGGAAAGAGACTGTAACAGACGTACGGCAGAGTGTTTCTGCAGAAAAGAAGATCCTCTTTTTTTTTTAATTTAACTATATACAAACTGACAGAAGCGAAGAATTTTGAGTTCTCAGCGAGGTTGTAACAAAACAACAGTTAAATGCACAACAGACAATAAATGTGCAGCAGCAGAAGTTCAGGTGAAAAGGAAAGTGCTGTCTTTACTGTGATGGCTCCGGCTCTCCCTCCGGACAGCAGCACTTCTGTGAGGAGTCAGCACATTGAGAGAGGTCAGCAAAATGTTGGCCACGTCTTGGTTTTGTTCGGCTCCTTTCTCACTCCCGCTGATGATTTGACATTATGTAACGTTTGAAGAGCCACCCCGTCCTGCTGTTGTTTCCGCTTGAGGAACTTTTATCTAAATGTAGAAACGCAGAGACAAACCGGCCTAAAAACTATTTTTGTAATTTCCCTCATTTGTAAGGAGCTGCTGAGGAGCTCGCTTTATTTGTTTGTTTTTTTCAGGACTCAGTTTTAATCTTCATACTTTTCCGACATAATTTCCCGCCGGAACGGGCAGCTGCTTTCTGTGGAGAAGCTCTAAAACACCTGCGAGGATGAAAACAAAAACAGAGAGATTTCAAATCAATTTAACTTTAGTCTGTAGGTTTTAGGACTTAATTCACCATAATCGTTAGGTTGAGGTAATTTCTGCCTTTTTACGCTGAGAGGGTTAGCTTTTGTATGCTCGCGACGTGGCATGTTGGAGGAAGGGAGGTAAATAACGTCTAAATTTCAATGTATGCTAATGCTTATCCAAGCTTTCAGTGTTGTGCTGCCCTCCAGTGGTCAAAAAAGTATTTTATTCCCCCTTTAAATCACCTTTCACTCATTTTCGAAAGAAAAGTAAAACAGATTGCGTGAATTTTACAGGATTTTATTCTCCAGGAGAAGTGCTCTCCGTCTCTCATGCTGGTCAAGATGCGTATAGGTCTGTTCGTCTTTCATCTTTATAGAGTGCGGCACATCAGACTGCCATCACAGCCCACTTACCAGCAATCTTGCTGGTCTTTTTAAGTATGCATTAACCACACATGACGCTCTTTCACCTGAGGTAATCTACAAAATAGCTACTCTAAATGTCTACTTCATTGTGCTATGACACTATCAATTAGCAGTAGCATTTATTAAACAGGAAATGAAAAAGGGCACTGTGAATATTGGAATATGAATAGCTCTAAGAATACCAATTAAGAGCCGGTGGCGTTGTGGTCACATTGGCTTGTCATGTGCGACAGAGTAGGCCTGGCAATTATCTGTGTGATGAATATGCGTTATTGCAGTATCCTGTCGAACCACACAGCTTGCTGGGGTCAGTGCGAGTTCGCAGAGCTCTGTTCATTGTGTTAGTTGTCCTGGATTGCACCGCCACAACATAATAGGATTTTTTTCTCGGGTTCGGTTGGGGTGATTTGGGCACCGTCTCCTTTTCATGTTTTTTTTTTTTATTTTTTTATTTTATTCATTTGTCCATGTAGAAATATCGATATTATGGCTGAGAGGATAATGGCGAGTGGCTGGTGAGTGATACATACATATCAGGTATTTAAGGGACACTAGTGTTAAAAGCCAGACAATCTGCCTCTCAAGACCATGGCCTTGTTATTCTTGAGTGCCAGCTCTGTGAAGCTCGGCGTCTGCGTCATCTACAAACCTCAGCTGCAGGTTGCGCATACATCATTAGAACAAATGTATGCAGCAGGTGGAAATGTTAAAAAGGAAATGTTTACCAAGAAAGATGCACTGTACAAGCTCGATGACAAACCCTAGGAACGAAAGAAGAATATCCCATTAGAGGAAGATGTGAATAAGGCAATTAAAGAAATGCACCTGCGCAATCCTTCCCATGTGATCCATGCACAAATGTACTTGTGACCGGTTGTGAAGTGACTTGCACCTGGATGCTTTGGTCTCTGACTGTGGATTTCCTGCTGTGGTGCTGATGCTGATGGCATCCCTTTAGGCCTCTGTCTGGGCATGCAGTCAACCTTTTGTGGGAACATGTGGCAGCACCCTGTAGGGTGTCTATGTTTAGGGCATGGGAGCTAGAAAGTCACACAGTGAGACTCAACTTTTTGTCCATTTTTTTTTTTATACATGTGGAGATTAAGCTTTACATGTATTTTTAGAATTATATTTTAACATTTTAGACAAATTTCCATCCAGGCATCAGTTCCTCTTATGTTTTACAATTATTTTGTAGTTGCTTTTTGTGCAGATGAAACCAATAAGAAATGACATGTTAATTCATGACCTTTAGAAACTGTGGTGGGTGTAGATGTGCGTGAAGGTTTTTTTGTCACAGTTTATCCAAAAAAAAAGAAGAAGCTGAAAACAAGGACAACTGGACTTTCTTCGAGACATTTCACGATTTGTCCAAGTAGCTCCCTCAGTTCTAATAGACTGGTGGGGAGTCTTCTTCATCAGTCCCCAAGACGTTTCACTGTAATTCCCACCCTGAGACTGGAGATGCTGGCTGATAATGGGCCACCAGAATACCAGTCATTGGAGAAAAAAAACCGAGATCATATTTCTTAAAAACTACAGGTAAGTATCTGGTCATTAATTAATTGAGCAGCATCCACAGATGTTCCCACTTAAACCCCTCCATTTAGATCAGAATAATCTACTTGGATAAGTTGTAAAACCCTCAAGTAACTATACAATGACCACCTTCCTAATATTGTGTTGTGTGCACAGTTGTGACCCATCAGGGAATGGACATGGAGCTTCTGAGGGTGTTGTGTGGTGTCTGGTAATAGAATTGTGAGTGGGGGACTTTGGGTCCTATGGGTTGAGTGGAGGGGCCTCTATGGATCACACAGATACTTGATCAGTTTGGGATCTAGTGAATGTGGAGGCCAGGTTAACACCTTGTGCTGTTTTTTTCATATTATTTTGAGTTGTTCCTAAACTACTGAACATCCTGCTGGGGATGCCATCAAGGTGTGTCATTGCTATGGGGTAGGGGTGCCTGGTCTGGTGCAGGTGGGTGTTTCATGTCTAAGTAACATCCACACGAATGCCAAAAGTTTCCCAGCACAACATTGCATTGTCACAAGATGGTCAATATTATTTACTTCTGCTGTCATAATGTTATGCCTGATTGGTGTAGGTGGAGACGGACTCACTCTTCCTCTTGCAATCAGCATTTCTGCTAAGCTAAACTAACTGGTATCTAAAACAAAGGCCACTTGACTTTCCACTTGAAGAATCAGCTTGGATGAAATGTCTTCAAAAAATAACTCAAACAGGTCCAGATGTTTTTCTTTTAGCTTTTATTCAAGCATACCATGACCTCCATGACTAGTCTTCACTGACTTGTCTTCACTGACTCGGACTTGTTGGCAAATACACTTGATAATAGTCATCAGAACGGTGTGAACTAACTTTGGTAAAGAGAATGGGAAAGACATACAGCATATTCTCATTCAGAGTAGAACTCATGCAGACAGAAAAAATTCTACTTTTGCTAATTGGCTTCAGTAGAGACGACGCCTTGCTTGTTCTTTGCTCTCCCAACTTCAGTCCACCACTTAACCGTGAATTCTCCCGATGCTCAATTTCACTGCTGGCAAGAGTTCTTCAAAAAGTAAAAAGTGAAACCATCTTTATCTTAATCAGAGTTCCTGCTGCACTTGTTTCAAAGTACCTGTGAAATAACTCAAGGTCCAAGAAACAATTATTTTAATTCAGCATCAGAAACAAACATCGCAATCGCACACCATCCCGCGTGCGATCGCAGTCCCTGAAGAATATTTCCTCAGAATACTTGCTCATTACAGAGTTTATTGCATTTGCGTCTTTGAGTTTTGGAGGACGAGGACATTGAAAACAACGGCATGAGGGTGTTTCTTTTATGGCCATGTGAACTTATATTTCAAGTTATTTTTACACATTTAGACATTTGCTGATTTAAAAGCGAGCCTCAGTGTGACCTTGACATACTTGGAAGCAACTGATAATAATTACATAATTATTAAAATGGGGACAATTGCACATGACTTAATATTAAAAAAAAAAACACATGGAGGCAAAAAATATTTAATATAATACATAAGAAAAGGATTGTTGTTGTTTTTGGTTTTCTGTTTCATTTTGACCTCTGACACCAAATTAGATCCAATGGAACTAAAGAGAAAAGAGATTTTATCGTGGTCTCTTTTTCTGTAAAGATTTTTTTAAGAGCTCAAGCTCGTCTTTGTCTGTGTCTGTGTGTCTCCGTCCTTCTGTGAGTCTGCACGGCCCGTTCCTTTGAGCTTGATATCAGGGGAACGCCTTGAGGGAATTATTTGAAATTTGGAACAAACCTCCGCTTGGACCGAAGATGAACTGATTAGAATTTGATGGTCAAAGGCAAAGTATAACCATAAAGAAACATGCGAAATTGAAATCTCAGAGACAGCAGACAAAAACATTGCCTTGAACATGTCTTTAGTCATAAGTCAAGAATCCATGTGCTACTCTTGACAAAAGTTTGTGCAAGTATCAAGTGATTTATATATACAAAATGTTCACTTGTGGACAGTCTTGCAAGCTGCAACTTGACTTGTATGCATAGATGTAAAGCCGCAAGGTAGAAATTATAGTTTTTGTTACTAACTAAATGCATTAACCAACCATAATGTATTAATCAGTCCAACATCCCTATCATGCCTCTGGCATTCACCCCCAAGCTCATTGTGTCCTGCAGCAGATATAAATCTCTTAAAATGGGCAAAAATTTGTTTAATGTGAAAAATGTCCTAGAAATTTCCTGTCACTGCAGGGTACTGTGGTATGAGCAAATGTGAATACTGAAGCAGGCATAATTTTCTTTTATTTTTTTTTCCATCTGTGGACACATTTATTTCCTTAACGAAACACTACTGTGTTTATGGGACATAATTTAATATTATCTGCAGAGCTATTCAGAATGTGCCATCCGATGCAATGATGTGGCTCAATGATATGTGTTTTACAAAAATGCATCACATGGTCTCAGAGGCTTTGCATGGGCAGGCCTACATACTAGTTAGTAGGATCAGATGGATTTCAGTCCGTGCCGTTTGTTGACAGAGAACACCAGACACATATTTTTTTTTCTGGGGATTAGGATTGAAACAGTGGGGGAGGGGATGTCTGATACTTGAGGACTAAACTGTGAGCTGTGAGCACCAGTGTCATTAATCCCTTCTGCAGAACCCTCAATGTTGCCAGGCTAGCAAGTGTTTTGAAGCCCGTTTACGGCGGCTTTCTTAGACGTAGCCGAAGGTGAAAGTTATTTGTTAGCCCGGTTTGGCCTGCAGGAGTTTCTGAAGGGTTGTGTAACGCGTTGCCGCCACAGAGGACATAACGTCTTCTTCGCCGCAGAAATGAAGCAGCGAGGAACGTCTGCAAGAACCGCGGCTGTCACGGGTGATGGGCTCAAAAAGACGGTCTGAAAAATGCTAACTGTCAGAGAAAATGATTCTCATCGTTTTAACAGCCTGACGGGAGAGGGTTTGAGCGTGCGACTGATAGACAAAATACACAAACGTGTGCATCTTTCTGTGTCTATGTCACCATTGGCGCCCATGAAATTTACACACGTAATGTAGAATTTTTCCTGAAAACGTGACTCTAGTGAAGCGGCTTTGGTCTGCAGACAACTCGGGTTGCTACTGGATAGCAAATGATAAAACAACAAATTATAAAAAGAAATAGGAGGAAAAAATAGAGATTGAATTGAAAGATTGCGGTGTGACATTGGTATTTGGCACCCTTTAAATCAGTGTTGGAAGTAAACAGTTTTGACTCAGCTGCAATTAATTGGAAATCACCTGATGGTAAACTGTCAGTTCCCACATGACATAAATTAGCCAATGAATGATGACTTTAATGTTGTAAAAAGCCACATTCTTCCCTGTTCCTTTGTCACTATGGTGAATGCAGGGGAGCTGTCTGAGGATGTCAGATGTGTTATTAATAGGAAGTTTTCTAAGCGTGGGACTGTCAAGAACCTGCCTGGACAAGGAGGAAAGAGGAAAATTCATGAGAGAAGTCTTCAAAGGTTGGTGCGAACTGTGGAAAAAAAACACCACATAAGACATCCAAAGAGCCCCAGACACTTTCCATACACTAAACCAAGCAGGGCTTCATCGGCGAAGGCCAAGGCAGATCCCACTGCTGAAGAAAAGGCATAAAAAGCAACGACTGATCTTTGCCTAAGAGTACTTGGACAAAATCACTCTGGGAAAATGTTTTGTGGACAGATGGAATAAAAATAGAGATTTTTGGCGATGCACACCAAGAATTTGTTTACAGACGGCGCGATGAAGCACATAAGGGAAAGAGCAACGTACCAACAGCTAAGCATGGTGGATGATCGATAATATTGTGGGGTTCTGGTACTCTAGGCCTTGACTGTATCACAAGAATGATTATTAGAGGATTATCAGATAGCGAAATGTGCTACCCAGTGTAAGAACACTAGGTTTGCATCAAAGATCATGGATTTTCCAGCGAGATAAAGACCCAAAGCACACATTCAAAAGCAAAAAATGGACTGGCCAGCAATGAGTCCTGGTCTCACTCCCATCAAAACTCTATGGCATCAGCTGGAATCTGCCATTGGTGTAAGGACTCCTGCAAATGTTCAAGAGTTTGAACAAACTGCAAAGAAAGAGTGGGAGAAAATACCAGCTGAGAAGTGCAAGAGGCTTATAGATGGCTACAAGAAACGTTTGGAGGCAGTCATCACGGCCAAAGGGTGTGAAACCAAATATTAACGAGGGGTGCCTCCATTACCGTCCATGTCATTTTTTCTATTTCCTCTTGGAGATTACAATTTTGTAAGTTGAAAAATAATATTTTTGCTAAATTACTTTGGGCATCCAATTAAAAAAAAATCTGATCATATGAATTTGGTACATTTCCATTTATTTCTGAAGATTTTGCACAGGTTATGGAAAAAATGAAAGGGTGCCAATAGTGGTGACCAGGACTATATGAGGAGAAAAACCTTTGAAGACGAGAACTCTATTCTCTGTGCATCGATGATGTCTTGAGGAAACTTAAGCAACATATCAACGGGATGAGTATAAAAGTCCTCCAAAACAGCTCTTTGGGCGAGGGGACCTATCATTTATTGTTGTGGTTGATGACGTCTGTTAGACATTTGTGTGCCAAACCACAGGATGGTTGTTCACAACTGGTTTGTATTTGAAAGCCTATTATCGAATTGTTGCGTTTTTTTTTTTTTTTTTAAATCAAGTTCAGACAATGTTTTATATTCAAAAGTAGTTAAAAATCAGACAGAGTCAGGAGCTAACGAAATACCCAAACCAGTCAAACTATGGTGATTAACTCACTTTTGTGCCTAGCCTCAAGTGGCCATTTGAGAAACTGCAGTTTTCTGCTTAGGCTTCATATTTCAGCAGTAGGTTATGCAGCATACTTGTTTTTAAATTTAATTTCCTTCTGTGTTAATTAAGCTTGTAATAATGCCTCAACATTAATTAGCATGCAAACAGTCACCTTGTCACCCTATAAAAATGTGTAAGAATTTACATGGATAATTACATGTTATCAGTAGGTTACTGCACTATAGGCACCTCAATCAGACCTGAGCCCTGGGACTTGATACAATACAATAGAAAACTAGAGGAAATTCATTGGAAATTAAATATATATGCTGTCTGTGTGTTTCTGTGTGCAGACAGACCCCCCGTGAAGCTTTTATAGACATTTCCAACTACGGCATAATATCATATGACAAAAATCATATTCTCCGGTCAATTTGTTGTCACTGGACAAGTTCATGTCCATTCTGCCTCGATCACACACCATGAACCAATTTGACGCGCATGTTCACCCCTCACAGGTCTACCACACGCAGTAAATCACAGCTTGTTTGATTCACATGTTAAATACATAAACCCCTGTGTTGCCGTTTATATGATTAGCTGTATCCAGCTGGAGGTTAATGCTTCTGCTCAGCCATTTGTCATTTGAAATATGGGTCTGGAATCGGTTTGGCACTAAACTGTGAGCGACCAGGTTATTGTTGCGTTGTTGATGTTAATGCGCGCACACTGTCGAGTAGAGCCTCTGTCCTCTGGGTCCTGTGTCTGTGTTTTATTGCACGTCCAGCACGTAGCTACAGGTTAAATTTTTAGTGAAAATGCGGAGGTGTCAAGAAATTTTATTGTTGCGCAACTTTATTTCTGAGACCTTGAGGCAGTGGATTCAAGGTATTAAAGGGCAGTGTTTCACCAGGCTTTTTCCTGTTCGGCCAGTGTACCAGGAGAAGTAGAAATACAAGACAAGGTCAAAATAAACACCCTGGCATATTTGAAAAGTGCGCAGTGTAAACATGTGAATGTATACTTTCAAGTGTTGCAGAAAAACACAGTTTTCTGCAGAGCGCAGCATATTCTAGACTAAATCATAGAAATATTCTCTGATCCCCTGAGAAAAAGAAGTTCCTTCTCACATTATGCTTTTTTTTTTCTTCAAAAAATTTATTTCAACTTCCATCTTTCTGTGTGTTTCTATGGTAAGATGTTTCGAAATCATTTTTTTCACTGTCAAGGCTCGCAAAGGTGCCTGGAGTTCAGGGAGATACTGAACAACTGTCTGCTCATACAAGCTTACTCAGGTCAATGCCGTGTATAAATACCTCTTGTCTGTGGTGATAATACATTTTAAATTACAAATAACTGAGTGAAGCACTAGTCGCTTTTCAAATGATTTTCCCCGTCATCTTTCCAAGAATTCTAGTTAATGTAGAATAGCGGTGTCCAAATGGATCTTTACGATGCTGGAAATCAAATTGAAGGATGTTTGAAAGACGTTTTTCTCCATAAATTATATCTGTTAAACCCAGTGGTCCTTTTTCACTTTAACAAAGCATGAAGGGGGCTAAATGCTTTCAGCCCGAGAACTGAAGGGCTCGTGGCAGCAGAGCCTCATCAGTGTCTTACTGTAGAAGTGTATTTGCATACCAACAACAACTTGAAAAGAATTGCTCTGTAAATAACTTACATGGAATGAAATCGGAGGAACGACTGTGCAGCTTATTGTTCCAGCTGACAGGGATATCATAAGCTAACGGGTCAATTATTCATCATTTTATCTGGTACTTATTAGATGAAAAATGTATGTGTTCTTCAATAATTTATCCAACGTGCGTGCTGAGGCAGTGGTGTGTGTGTGTTTTTTTTTTGTTTGTTTTTTTTTTGAATGGTGTGAGATAAGGCAGGCTCCAACACTATGCATTTGTGATTAACATATTCAAATTAGTCTGCAAACATTACGACAATTTTGTAATCAAAGTGATTGCCTCTGGCAAATTAAAATAACCTTTTGTCACCCCACACATCAAGTTTTTGATTAGGCCAATTAAAACTCAAGTGTTTCGAACCGTGCTCTTTCCCCGGCTCTATCTGCACGTTACCTTTTTTTTTTGTGGACAGAACTATCTGCCGCTTGTGTTTACTTCTCACAGTCATTTAACAGCTAAATTCAAATGCTTTATCTACATAAACGCATTTGGGGATCTAAATGGGACGTTCGCCGGAACACAAATTTTCTGCTTCCGCTGAATGGGAATTTTTGTTTAACCCAGCAAATGTGTGGTCAGTGTTGCTTTATGAGCCACTAACCAGTCCACAATTTGTATTTATTTATACCTATATTTTATAAATCATTTACACTGGTGTTTTTCATTTGTAAATGCAATACAATTATCTCAAAGTGTCTACCACAATTAGAGGAAACAATCTTTGTATTTGTCCCCACTATCCCTTCAGATTTTTTTTTTATTATTTGTGGACAGGGAAACATTGACATTTTCAGAGGCACAGTGCTGTTTTTTGTGGAAACTTGAATCTTCAGCTTCCTTCAGTACAGAGACAGATTGTGGTGGGAAACGGGGTTCAAAGTGGGTGAAAGTAGACGGTAGATACACTTAAATCTAAGTGAGTATTTCATAAAATTGTCAAAGTGTAAGTAGTAAATTATATGTTTGGACCTGGCATTCGTGTGCATGGTACTTCGACATTTACCACCCACCTAGACCAGACAAGCCCCCCCCCCACCACCACCACCACCACCATCACCACCACCACCACCACCTCACTCATGATACTCCCTGATGGCAGCAGCCTTCCCCAGCAGGATGCAGCCTGACACACAAAAATGGAAAAATGCCACAATGGTGTCAACCTGGCCTCCAGATTCACTAGATCCCAAACGGATCAAATATCTGTGGGATGCACTGGAACAAACCTGATCCACAGAGGCCCCTCCCCTCAACCCATAGGACTCAAAGACCCCAATTAACAACATCCTGTTGCCAGACACCACCGGACCCTCTCAGAAGCATGTCCATTGTCTGATGAGTCACAACTGTTTTGGAGGCACGATGGAGACCTGATCGGTGTGTATTATATGCTGATGAAATCCAAATGTTTTTTAGGGATAATAGTTGATTACAAAGGTGTTATGCATCACAGCATGCATAAGTAATAGAGCCGGATGATGATGGTAAGAAACGTCTGACCAACTTCCTTGCTTTTGTGGCGGAAAGTTGATCTGGAACCGCACCATTGGGAATTGATTATGCTCCTGCAAAGATCTGCCAGGCCAGTCATTTGGATGTGGCCTTTATGTAATGATGTAAAGAAGAATAAAAGCAGCATAGTGACTCACGTCATATGAGTGTCATCGAGTTGAATTCGCTTACAGCAAAATAGCTCAGGTAGGTTGGAGGACGGACCAGTTTCCTGCAGAGTGTCTTTTTTTCCCTCTTTTGGCTAAAACACGCCCGATAATGATCAGGCCATGATCTCTCTAAATGTTTCAGGGTTAGTTCTGCAGTACCTAGCTTGTATTTTTACTTTAGCTGAGGTGTGGATTTCTCCCACTGCCTCTACTTTCAATGCACACTCCTTCTGTGCAGAGAAGACTGAGATGAAAACATGAAAACAGACCAAGGTATTCACACCTGTCTCCGCTTCAAGAAGCCTTTGTGTTATTTGACTGTTGGAGGAAACTGGAGCTTCCGGACGAAAAGCCACACATTTCACATGCCACCAGCATTTTAACACAAACACTAAGTGACATGTAAGGGACAAATTAGCAGCACTCAAAGCACGGAGTCAACACGGCTGCACCAGGAGGTGCAGCGTCATTAAATATTTGATTCTTCCTCCTGTAGGTTGTCAAAGACTATAAAAAATAACAATCCCTGGTCTGTTAGGTACATGACGTTTTCTATCTTTGACTGTTCCTTTAAAAGTAATAGTCACAATTGGCAGCGGCGGTGTGCAGCTGTGCCTTAAAATACCTTGAACTGGAAGCAGCCCGTTAATAATCATCACATGGCGGAACTTTCCGTGTTTTTCTTGTATTCCACTTCCATCATATGTAACAATGCTCAACTTTGGTGACACAGTGTAAATATTTCATTTCCAGAAGCCATTTTCTCATGAAGCAATACATCCTGCAGTGCTGCTTCTCAAAGCACATTATTAATTTATGGATTTGAAACCCCACCAATGGTTCCTCTATCTGAGATTGTACCTTTCAGAGCTGTGTGCATTTTAGAGCATTTTATAAAGTCCCTGTCTGGATATCACTTTGCACGCTAGAGCGCCTCTCTCTTCTTGCAAAATAGGAAGCTTACGTAAAAGAATGAGGCAATAGGACTTATAAACTGCTTTTGAGTTTGCTACTAATCTTTTGCTTTCCGCTGTTATTTTGTCAAGGTGTGTATTTTTACATTTACCAAAGGACACGTAAAGAAATATCAGCCCCGACTGAAATGAAGAAGTCTATAACAGGATTCATGTTTTTCTCCACCTTTATCTGCATGCCCCCAAATTGTGTTTCAGTAGATGTGCTCTATTGCAAATAGTCAAACCCTTAACATCTTTTCATACATTTCAAGGTGGGTTGTTTTATCCTCGCTCCTCTCCCTGTGTGTTCTGGTCACCGCTGTGCAAGCATGACATGTCATGGTCCATTTTAACCTTCGGCCTAATGGTGTTTCTCTACACATTTAGTGATGCCGAGGACTGGTTCTGCGATTGCCCCCCGCTATACACCGGCCTGCTGTGCCAGCTCACCGCCTGCGAGCGCAGCCCCTGCAGTCATGGAGCCACGTGCATCCCGAAGTCGCCACTGGAGGCCGTTTGTCTCTGTCCCTTCGGAAGGCAAGGTCTGCTGTGCGACCAGCGTAAGTGCTCCGTAGAACAATGCGGCGCAGATTTAGCAGCTTTATTAAGAGACTTATCTGCAAACAGTTGGTGAATGAGAGCCTTGAGCCCTTGGTGGAATCGGAGTCGGCTGCTAAATGAAGGGATTCATGAAACTAAGTTCTGCTGAAAAGGCAGAAACGCCCTCCTCAACCAAAGGAGTATGATAATCAGGGCAGAACTTGTGGCGCCTTTAAAGCAAATTTTAAGAGACTATTGTAAGTCTATAAAATCTTATGTCCCAGTAACGGTAATTTCAGCAGCATGACTCAGATATTCATGTCTTATGTCAGACACTTTAGCAGGACATTAACAGTGATGATAGTAAGATTTGTCTCTGACAATTCAGCCTGTATGTACTTTCTCATTTTGGGGCACTAAATATTTTGTCAGTATCCTAAACTGGTCAGTGTAGCCAGATCAAAAGAGAAAGAGCAGCTCGGTGATTTTGAAACTTATTTTGTGGATAAAAATATATTTGAGTTGAATGAACCCAATTTGTACTATTATTTTTTTTAACATTGACCATATTATCATTCTTTGTGTTCTGTGCTATGTTTTTGCCCATTCCCCTGTCCCACATTCACTTAACCAGCATCTGACAACTTGCATCACCTAATGGAGTCCTGGTCTTACGGCCTAATTGGCATGTATGTTCTCCATCTAAAGGAAATAACACCATAGCGCGACTTGGCAGTCAAGTAGATTTCTCATTCCAAAGCAGAAACTGGAAGAACAAAGACTTGATAAGAAAAGCTACAAACTGTTGTGCAGAGCTAGCTTTTCCTGAATCGTGTTGATCAGTTCAGTTTTTTTTTATTCCAGATCATAGTCTGAATAAAGATGGAGGGCAACAGCTCCTCTTAAGAGAAACCAAAGCAAGTAGAGCTCCCCCTGGTGGCTGACTGCGGCATAGGTCATAAACTCCACCTGCTCCATGTTAGCAGATGGGACTTGGGCCAAACTAAAAGACTAAAATACACGTCAGTTTCTTTTTCAAGGATGGTTTCTGTCAACACTGATGCATGATGTCCACCTATATCCTTGGGAAAATGGCATCAGTTTGGGCAATGCAAGGAAGTGGAGACGTGTTGTCCATATTTATATACAGTCTATGTTCCTCATGGCCATTTGGTGAAAATGTCCACCTTAAGAGATGTTTAGATGAGAAAGGGAAAAAGCCTTCTTGGGTTTGTTTTTTTCTCCTACTTTTGCCACTTCTGCTCTCTTGTACTGGCTCTGCTGCTGATTTGCTACACTTGTACTCAATCGACTGAAATAGTCGTCGACAGGGGTCCAACTAGTACCAACACTGCGGGACGCGCCACCAAAGCTGGGACCGCAGACGCTCACCAATGGCCCAACACTGGCCAACAGCCTACTGTGAGCCTAAGACATTGAATATTGTGCCTGCTAAACATGTAAAATAGGCTTGTTTACAATTGAAAAATTAAAACAACCCCCCACAGCTTTTCTTACTATGGTACTGCATGGGTGCAGGATGGCCTCGAATTGATGGCAAATGATGACCATCTATTCTATAATGCCATACATGCCATTTTATGTGCTTATTTCCCAAACAGCGAAGCCATAAAAAAGGGGCCAATACACACCGTTGTGTTCCTCAGAAACAAAAGGTTTTGCTTGACTAAACTGACTGCAGCAGCAGCAGGGGGCTTGGCATATAAGTTGCTCAGCCATGCCACAGCCGCTGTCAGAATCTCAGCGCCCACATGCCAAACAGAGAAATCTAACCTTCCAGTTTCGCACTAAGTGTATGGCTGACATTTGAATTTTAATCCTGACAACATCAGATAAGATCACAGTCAAAACTGATCACTCCTAAGGTCCCTTGTCTCCCAGGGATTTTCTTTCTTTTTTTTTTTTTGTTCTTCTAGCACTTTTCTTCTTCTTGCTTTTAGCAAGACACTGACAGTATTAGCGCAGTAGGCTGGTTGTCTTTTTTTTTTTTTTTCTCCACTTCAGAAAAGACTTATGTTATTTGCTCACCAGGACACTAGTGTTTCTTCTGAATGTAATAGCTTCAGTTCTTGGTTGCGAGCACTTAATATCGGTCTGTGCACAAGCAGGAAATGGAGGAAAGGGAAGAGTGGGAAGTGATGCTGGATTACCTCAAGAGTCTAGCTCATGAAACATTAATGAATCTGTAAGATGTCTTCACTCAGAAATATTAATGACCTACCTTTGTACACAAGTTGGCCATACCTTTCGTTAAATATTCATGTTTAGAATTAACAGAGAAAAAGAAACAATGAAAAATGACATATTGCATAATACTGCTGTCTGCCACTGCAACTATTTGGAGATTTCCCTCATATCCAGGCCAGGTGTCTGTCTTAAGTGTTCATCTTGTTTGGAAATTACAAAGCCAGTAGCTGTGATTGGCTGTGACATTCGTCCCGTCAAGGAATGATGTGTTGCACGTCTTGAGTGCATAATGGGGGGGAAAAAAAACAAACAAGACAAGAAAGGTTATGCCGATTTAACATAGTCACGCAATAAATATAACCGATTGTGGGCATGCAGTTATGCAGTGCAGTCTGTGCATTGTAATCGCCTGCAAACGTTTGGGCACCCCTGGTCATTTTGCATATTTAGTTGATGTTTGAATTCTCCCACAAACAGACAAACGGGTCTTTTCATCAAATCTTAATGCGCTGGTTACTTTGAGGGAACCTTAGAGTCTTTCTGTTCTTGGTTTAAGATACTCTTTCTTGCAGCTCACTTTGAGTTTCAAAGATATTTTTAGGCTGTCTTGCACGCACAGCATGTTTAAAAATCTACCCACAGATTTTGCAAGTCAGGGCACTATGAGGGCCGTTCAAAAAAAAAACAAAAAAAACAAAAAAAAAACAACTTCAGGTTCTGTTTCTTCAAGTAGTTCGCGGTGGGTTTTTTTTTAGGTCTGCGTTCGATCATTGTCCCGTTGTAGGAGCAAGCATCTTTTCGGCTTCTTTTGAATTAGCTGAATTTAATGGAAGCCATTGGTCTTTTCATCCATGCAAAGTTCCCTGTGCCTGTGGCCAGATCAGAGTATTGAAAAATTAAGCTTAACCATAGGTAATGCGTTGCTCATTTAACTTCATATATATACCTTTGGTCACTGAGGACAAAGAGCTCATCTATCCACAGCACTTGTTTTCATCCAGGTGTTTCCTGTTTATGCATCAAAGCTGCCCAGTATCAGCTAAACCTTCCTGCAGTCATATTGGAGATGGGGGTTTGTCTTTCAGTCCAGGACACATGCAGCTTTATCTGAAAGTTTCTTTAGCCTCGCTGTCCGCAGTTTCCTTTAACTGCCATTTCTTAATGACATTTCAGACAGTGGTAGTTGCGAGCTGGAAGCGCTTTGATATCTTTTTATAGCCTCCCCGTGCTTTGTAGGCATCAATTAGCTTCATTTTCAGATCCTCGGCCGGTCGCTCGGAGGAGTCCACGGTCTCTGAGTGTTACCACAAGGTTTGAAGTGTCAGAGAATTTATCTGCTGTGGAGTTGTCACCAGCGGACAATCAGGAATTCATATTCCAATGTACATTTGCTGCAACGGTTCACTTCCTGCCCAAACCTTTGCAGTTTTTTGTCTTCCAGGACATCAGTGTTTCCATTTTAAACATTGTGTGGCATTATTCTGAATCAGCACTTTAGCTTAGTATTGATTTAGTGAACCTTTTTAACCTTTCATTGCTCTGAGATTGAAAGTAAAAAAAAAAAAATCTAATGGTGTGCGGTATACAGTACAGAACTCAGATGATGTGATGTGTTGTCTTCCCGGCTCCTCTATTCCAGCTAAGATGCACACCGTGTACATGCCGCTTTATGTCAGGATTCATTTCACACTCCGGGTGCTGCGCTGTCGCTCTGTTTTCCTTCTGCTCACGTTGGTTTGCGACCATATTACACAAATACGTGGCAAAGTAGAAACAACATGTAATCTTATTTGACAGAATGTGGCGTTAAAATCCATGCACGGATGCATTTCGAGTAGACGGTATACAAACTGTGTGGGAAGACATAACTATACACAAATGAACTATTTTTTTTTTCACATTGATATATTTGTGTATGTGGTACAGCTGCAAGTGACACCAGAATACTTAATTGCCTGCATGAAAACAATGAGTGACAGGAACAAGAAGGTTTTATTTACTATCTAGCTTCTCAGGAATCATTATGTGCCTTTGTGATTTTGCGCATTAAATCTTATTTAGCACACAACTGAATGTAAATGAGAGATAAGCAAATGTTTCTACAGGTCAAAAGTGCCGTATCCCAAAAATATGGAGAATCCTCACCGTCCTCTGATTTAGCACTAGGAGGTTTATTCCAGAATTTACAGGACGCGGGCACAAGATCCTGAAAATGTGTGCGCAAATGTGTTGCGTTTTCACGTAGAGCAGTGTCAATTTGAGTGTATTTTGTACTTTAACATCCACGTGTTCGAAAATATTGTCTCGAGACTTTGGGAAATAATCAAATTTTGCCAGCTGCAGCCTCAGAAGTTCACTTTTTTTCAGCTAAAAAAAGGTCCCACAAATTAACCATTTTCTGTTAATAGGCACTCAAAATAAATTTACAATGAATCAGTTTTGACAAGAAAAATTATGTATTTATGGACAAAAAGTAGACTTGTTTGTGCAGGCTGAACCAGATATGAAGGGCACGCACATATCTTTATTGTTATCACAAAGGGAGTGAAAAAAAAGAAATACCATCACGTGTAAGATCAAGTCAAACACGGCGCAGTGTTCGGCTGCAGCGCTGCAGACGTTCAGCGTGGCGATACAGCCCTAGCAGCAGGCTGGAGATGATAACAGAAGCATTTGCAGCTTTATTAATAATTTAGCAGCCAAACAGAGCTGAGGGTAGTCGCGGTAGGGTGCTCTGAACCCCTTTTAGCCATCGCCTGAGGCTGCAGAAGAATATGCAAGGTGTTCCCAGTGAAGAAGAGCAGTTTTGTGTTTGAATCCTCGATGCTGTGAGGGGGAAAAAAAAACAACAACAACAAAAAAAAAAGAAAAAGACACATAGCCGCATATGATTTTGAGCGAGCGTGGGCGAATTTACACAGAGTCCCCTGTGTCAAATCAAGGAGATGGGTATGCAGAGATGGAATACAAGCAAACGCATTATTGAATCAACCATGCATTCTGAATAAGTAAACTTGAGATTCTAATTGAATATTATTGGGATTATTGTGCTACCCTCGTGAACACGGGCCGTGAAGTGAAGCTTGCGTGTCAGAATCCTTCCTAAACAGCTACTAATGAAAACAGAATAGGACTGAAGAGGTATTTGAAAACAGGTCATCATCTAATAGCATCAGAAAAGAAAATATTCCACCAACCCCCGGCTCGGCAGTGTGGGGCAATAGTGCCATCTTTTGGCAGCCTGCGCGGGAGATGATGAATCAGACCTCTTGATTCCACCACACAGAGGCTGGAGCGTTTAAAGCAGCTAATCCACATATACAGTGCACATATACAGTTACCATCTTGTAAATGTGTATGTTTTCGCAGCCATCAACATAACCCGTCCCAGATTCAGTGGGAGCGACGAGTTCGGCTACACCTCCTTCGTGGCTTACTCCTCCGTCCCCAGCCTCAGCTTCTTCTACGAGTTCAAGCTGAAGTTCACTCTCGCAAACCACTCATCTGCCGTCAAAGACAATCTGATGCTGTTTGCCGGACACAAAGGACAAGGTGAGCTCGCTTCTTACCACTGCACCCGCATGGCAGTTTAAAATTATTCAGGCGGTCAAACGAAGGGGTGAGAAACCACTCCTAGACGTCCCCTCAGTCGGATTTTAGTTGTCAAACTTCATTAAGGATTTGAAAGGAAACGCTAGCGCCACTTTGTGTCACCTGCTGTGTATGGTAATGTGCCATCTAACAGATTCCTTCTCTTCAATGAGCTCCTCTAATCAAGAGTCTTCCCTCAGGATTGTCTTTCTTGGCAGAGTTTACGACATTAATAATGAGTTTTCCCGACAGTCCAGCAATTAGTTGATTTGCAAGCTAAACTGTTATTGTTCCTGATTTTCAAAAGGACCATGTTTGGCATGACTAGCATAATGTGCACATGTGGAGCGGGGGGTTAAGTTAATTGCATTAAACAGACTTTGAGGTGTGGGCGTGCACTGCGATGCTGTCAGCAGCCGTCATGTTAAATCAGACTCTCCTCCATGCTGGGTCACATTTGGTAGCAGGTAACCGCTGTGCCATTGTCACCAGCATATTTCAGCAAAAAAGAAAAACGCCTTTTTAAAAATAAACAGTATCTTGTGGATGTTCTGCTCCTGTTTTTCTCCCGAGCATACGATTCATCAAGGTGGAGGCATAAAACAACAAGAGCAATATGAATAATTAAGCACTTGTCAGAAGAGGGAGCAGCGCTGCAAGATTGGTACAAAGGCGCAATATAAGAATGGATGAAATATGAACAATTCACATGGTGATTGCTTTGATGAGGGGGGACATGTTTGATCAGCACCATCAAGGCATGCAGCCGAGTTAATTATTTGATTGCTGTGATCAAGTCGCCGCGAATGAAACGGGCAGAAATGCAACATATAACGTTGCATCAAACACAACATTAATCTTTAGGCAAACAAATGTATTATTCATTCAAATGCTTGTAACAAATGTAGTACTGAAATCACAGCCCTTTTCTCTTTGTGTTTGTTCTTCTGAGTGTTCAGCACAAACTGCTATTCTTTACATATCCAAAGGGCGTTTAAAGAAAGGCGAGTGGACTATTCTCGAAGACGTTTCGCCACTCATCACGCTCGCTTCTTCAGTTCTGAGAGACTAGTGGGAAGTTGAGGTTTAAATAGGGGAACTCTGTGGGTAAAAACCCATCAGAAACTCGCTTGACTTGTTCCTGTGAGAAACCAGAAACTGGTGCCGCTAACTTCCATTAACGGCCGGACACTGGACCTATCGTTAAGGGGGGGGGGGGGGGGGGGGGCTAGGCCACTTGCCGTGTGAATGGTGCTATAACGAAGCCATTGACAGTGGGAGCCTCCAGTCTCTTCTTGGGGACAGAAGTCAGGACTGTACTGTGAATTGATGGGAGTTTAAATCCCAGTCCACCTCCTCTGTTTAGAGAAGCTTTCTCCAATCTGACATAGATGACTTCCTTTACTCCTCGAATCAGCCGTCTTCTCTGGCTGAGACTTTTACCATTGATGACCTAGATGACTGAGACATATTCATTATATCTTTTGAGTCTGCTGTAGTAAGGGCTAACATTTTTTTTTGTTTGCAGGGGATGACGGCGATGACTTCCTCGTTTTGGGACTGCGGAGTGGGAGGGTTGTGCACAGATTCAACCTCGGGTCGGGAGTGGCGACCATCGTTAGCGATCGACTCGACCGTCGGATCGACATCCACACTGTCACATTTGGAAGGTCCAAGAGAACAGGGTGGCTGAAGGTGATTCAAGATGAGAGACTGCTGTAGAATGCCACATTTAAATACTGTACATAGATGGGTGACCTTTACACCAAGTCTCCTTGCAAATTGATGTTAAAGTGTTTTTATTTATGTCTTCCACTATATGTCACCTAAGTAGCACTTTCTGGCCCAGCACTTACAAAAGTTGTCATTTTGTAGGTGGATTAAATGACATTCTAGAGTTTATAATTTCCTGGAACACCATTCAAAAATATTCATGACTCATCTCGCACTTGGGGGCGTATACTTAATTCGTATCCAACATTTTTGCATGTGCATGTCCATCCCTCCGCCTGCTTCTCATCTGTGCCAGCTTTCTTCATTTGGTTCAAACGCGTGGGTGTTGCCTGCTCAGGCCATTGGAGAGGACCAATCACAGTATCTAGCTGGAGCCCTTTCCTTTAGGCCGCTGAAAATGTCACATGGAACAATCTGAGAAGAAAAGTCTTTGGTTAACCTCATGTTCTGTATGATGTTAGAGTCACAGGACCATTTTGATCCCTCTTATCGTTTTTTTTTTTTGTTTTAGATTAGATCAGGCTCATCCTTATCTAATGTGTGTGTGGCACACATGAAGCCCCAGCGCCGCCATGGCATCTGACAGGATGGTCCGCACAATGGCGAAAGTGCACAAAAAAAAAAGAACGACTTCATGTAACGAATGAATAATAGATCAGTGCTGAACTATAGAATGAAGGACAAGCTCCAGAGATTCCTTTTTTTCCCCATTCTTTTATTCATCTCTTCCATCATGTCACTCGACTGTAGATTGTGCAAATGCTATGGAATTGTTGGTGGTCGAGGCTGGCAAGATTCAAGATACGTGACTGGCATGATGTGGTCTTGTAAAGTTTTCTCGGGGCGCTTGGAGGCTCTTACACCAGCATGTGGGTTCAATAACCACATACAACGAGATATTTGCATCATCCAAGTCTGGCTTGAATGCATCTTCAGGCGATTGGATACTATCAAAAGAGATCCCTGGCAATTATGTGCCTCGGAGGAGTCTCTTCAGAGGTGAAAACATACGAGCAGTGTTGCAACGGTGTCTAATAAATGGACGCAGGCTGAAGAACTCGATGATCAGTGCAAGGTCATACATGTTGTCACCTGTGGCGGATTGCTAAATAAATACTGCCCCCACACTGACGCCTACACCTACGGACTCCAGCTTAAACATTAACATTTTCCTGTGTTTTCCTCAGGTTGACGGACAACGTAATAGGACGGGACTGTCTCCAGGACCTCTGGTGGGCCTCAATGTTTTCAACCAGCTCTTTGTTGGTGGATATAATGAGTACACTCCTGAACTACTGCCACTTGGCTCCAGGTTCCGCCACGGCTTTCAGGGTAAGACTGCGACGGCTTTATTACAGCTGCTATCTGCAGTAAGAGCACTGGGGCTTGGACTTCCTCCCAGGATTTCTGTCTTTTTTTTCTTTTTTTTTTGTAAGCAGAGGGGAAGGTGTGTAATGAAAAGGGAGTTACAGGCTCGGACCGTGTACGAGGCCAGAACAGGAGCTTTGAGGTTGATTGTATCTGCGCCCTGTAATTGCTTCACGGCCCGTACAGTGTATTGTGTGCAAATCCATTCCACTGCTGATAAGTCACTTGAACAAGACCGCTATCCAAATAATCTTAGTCATAATCAGCATAGTTTCCGATTTCTCTCAGGTGACCTCTCTTCCCCCGTGTAAGAACGTATTTTAGAGAGCGTTCACTGTGCTTGTGCTAATGCGCGGAGCTGCAGTTCGAAATTGTCATAACAGCTATGAATATGATCATAGCCATGTTCAGGAGCCTCGACAACCACAGCAGTGAAGCTTGTTATTCTAAATGTCACGGCAGTTCCATTTGAGGTGAACAAAGGCGTTTTATCTTTAAGGACCGGAGTATTTTTTATTTTTTTTTTTGCGTGTTTTGCTTATTTGTCGTTGTATAATTCATTTTGTCTGCTCACCGAATAAGCCTTCAAAAATGAAATCAGCGTAGACGGAGCATCAGTTCGCCCACGCCGCGTGAGCCCGTGACAGTGTCCTGTATTGGTGAGCGCCACCTGAACCGGGGCGACGCTGGTGGAACCATAACCTTTCTACTCAGGATGTAATGAGAACTCATGAGCGTCTAATCAGATCTGTGTGACCTTCCTCGAGCCCTAATCATGATGGCTGGCAGTGAACACTCTGATAATGCACTTCACTCCCAGTTATCAACAGATCCACACTCCCCTGTGGAGAGGTGGGAGAGGAGGCTGCGCGTCTGCTAGGGCAAAGAAATCAGCTACTCAATTTGAGCTGTTGATCAAATAACCAGAAACGGGCAAGTTTGCCTTTATCGAGCTTTTAAAAAGTAGTAAATTACCTGCTTTGATGCAGACATATTTATTTACTTGCTAACACAACTTATGGGTAATTATTTCCTTTTGAAGTCTTTTTTTTTTTAATTTTCTTTTGCAGGTTTTCCAAGAAAATGTTTTCTCCAAAACAAATTCACCGCATGTTACTTGCATGTTTTTTTTTCCTTTCTCCCCCCTCTTTCCTCTCTCTGACTTAGTTCCTCAGGTGTCTCGGTTCTCTCCCAAGATGTGGTGCGCAGCTGAAAAAACAAAACACAAAATAAGCATCTTTTCTAATCTTCCCCTCGAATCTGCTTCGCTTTCCGCCGCTCTGCGTTTGCAGCACCAACACAGCCATCACTTGAGTCTGCCAAGTAGACAGCATCGGCGCATGAATATTCATGAGCGAGCATGACATTTCCCCTGCATCCTGTTTATGCCAATGACTAATGCAGCAGAGAGAAGGGAGCGTGCATGTGCAGATGACTTTGAGGCCTTATATTTATAGAAGGCCCCGCGCTCTGCAGGTACAGGCCAAAGCAAATATTGTCTTGATAGAATTGAATTAGGAAAGCAAAAAGCAAATATGACGAGGGAGACGCGTGATGGCGGGGGGGAAACTTGGATTTTAAAACCTCTCGGATTTGGCTTCGGATGTGAGATGTGAGAGAGAATTTATTCCGACAAATTGAAGAGTTAACATCTCATAAAGGCTGGCTTATTCAAATGTCTTGATATGAAACCCTCTGCTTTCACGTGGCGAAATAAACAAGCATCAAAGAGATTAATTTCAAACGCCGCGCACGCTGAGAGAGGTGTTTGCCTTTGTATTGGCCTCATTTGAGTTGAAAACACACAATCCAGAAGAATGAATTTCATGTTTCCTCTTGTTTATTCCCCTTTCAGAGGAACGGCCCTCTCTGACACGCCACGTGCCGGCCGTGTTTGTGCTCTTTCGACAGGGTGCATCTTTGATTTGCAGTTTCGCACGAGAAGGGACAGAAAGTTCCAAGTCCCGGGGCAGCCCGCGGGCCACCCGGCCTTCGGGCGCAGCGTGGGTCAGTGCGGAGTCACCCCCTGCGCTCATGTGCGCTGCAGCAACGGAGGGACGTGTGTGGACTCCGGCTCATCCGTGTAGTAAGTCATAATATTTACATTTGTTCTGTGATTATACGTAATGAGTGCGCTCATGAATAAAACATGCACGGCGTGGAAGGCTCCGTGCCACGTGTGCATGCTTTGGGACTTCAGTAGTAGACTACGCCGAAAATCAGCTGCACAGTGCGAGTACGGTCGCTCGCCGGTTCATTAGGTGAAAATGAATACGTTAATACAGTAGTATAACATCTATCTATCTATCTATCTATCTATCTATCTATCTATCTATCTATCTATCTATCTATCTATCTGTGATGCACTGGGGGCGCATTCATTTCCCCCAGTGTACCTAATGATCTGGCCGGTGAGTGTGCATTGAAGTGTTTACTGGAGCTGCACAGTGTTTGACTGTGTCCGTCCCCAGTTGCCAGTGCCCATTTGGATGGAAGGGAGCGCTCTGTTCTGAGACCGTGTCTGTGTGTGATGTGGAGCACAGCCCTCCTCCTCTGTGTGCCCACGGCTCCACCTGCATCCCCCTGCCAAACGGATACACCTGCTACTGCCCCCTGGGGACAGCGGGACTGCACTGCGAGAAAGGTTGCGCCATGAACTTGTGAACCCCAACTGCATACTGTATCTTTAAAAAAATAAAAATAATAAATGAATATATATATATGTGTGTGTTATTATTATTAATAATGAGACTATGTATTTGATTAACTGCTGATTTTATTTATTATTTTTCAGCTGTGACCATCACTGATCCTTTCTTCACGGCCAACCAGTCCTCGTGGATGTCATTCCCACCCATGAGTATCAGGCACAGGACTGTTTTGCAGCTGCAGTTCCAGCCGTTGTCACCTGATGGCATCCTAGTCTACACTGCACAGCATCTCGGTGCCAGAGCTGGTGAGGTCATTCCTCATTTAGGAGGGAGACATCATACATAGTAATCACTGTTCCCAAAGTGTGACACCAGATTGACAGAAGTTAGAATTTTATTTGACATCATAATCAGGTTTTTAGCAGCGGTGTTCTACTCACAGACGGTGGAAACAACAGCTTAGGCTTTTGCGAAAGTTGTTCCATTCAGGTGAATTGTAATGCTCAACATATAAACTATGCCTGAGAGGCTTAGAGGAGGAAAATAATTCTCTGAAATGCTCACTGCCCAGAGGACCTTGTAGCATTCAGTCATGCAGAAAATGAAGCCTTTGTCTTTAATACGTGTGTCAGGGGTTTAGAGGGTTGGAGGTTTTGATTGGTGTTTGACCATTTAACCGTTACATGTAAAAGGAATCAGCTGTAACTCTGCTTGATCAGCACAAGCTGCACCAAACAGGTTGTACCGCAACCGTGGAAATACTAGATGAATGGAGTGAAATGTGTTTATCTTCTCTCCGCAGGAGACTTCTTCTGTCTATCCTTGACCTCTGGGTACGTCCAGATGAGATACAATCTAGGAGACGGCCCCCACGTCCTGCAGTCCGTTCAGAAGGTGGACTTGCGAGGCAGGACTTGGCACGCGGTGACGGCAGGCCGGACAGGTCACCGAGGCTACCTCATCCTTGATGGCAGGGAGGTCAGGGAGAATGCGAGTGAAGGGATGACCACCCTCGACGTCGCCACGGACATCTTCGTCGGAGGAGTGTCCACGCTGAGCCTCGTCTCCACGGACGCGACCGAAGGGGAGCCGATGAGCTTCACCGGTGGCCTGAGAGAGCTCATACTCAACGGGCACGAGTTCGAGTTGACAGAGATGGGAGCCGCGAGCGGGGCAAACGTAGGCGACTGGGACGGGACGGCCTGCGGGTACAAGGTGTGCCACAACGGCGGTCGCTGCAGGGCAGCAGGAAGCGACGCGTTCACGTGCGCGTGCCCGCCGCTGTGGACCGGCGCCGTGTGCAACCAGTCCGTCAGCTGCGTGAACCACATCTGCAAGCACGGCTCCTCCTGCGCCCCATCAGGCGCCGCCTCGTACCTCTGCATCTGCCCCTTGGGATGGGGAGGGACGTACTGCGACGAAGAAATATCCACAGACACTTTCAAGTTCGTCGGGAACTCTTACGTCAAGTACCAGGACCCGAGATACAGCGTGAGAAACTTAAAATACACACAGGTTTCTTTCAGCTTCCACGCGAGCGCCGGTGACGGTTTGATCGTGTGGATGGGACAGGCCGAACACGGAGACGACGACGACTACCTCGCGGTGGGACTTGAGAGGGGTCATCTTAAAATAGCCATCAACCTCGGGGAAAGGCTTTCCCTCCCGTTAACTCTGAGGAGCCCCGCGCTCTGCTGCCACAAGTGGCACAATGTTTCCGTGTCTCTCAACAGCACGGTTATTAAGGTGTTCCTGAACAACAAGGCAGTCCTTGCTGAAGACGTGGACCCGTTCGAGCGATACGTAGCCTTAAATTACGGGGGGCGGTTTTATTTTGGAGGGTTTGAATTGCACAGGAAAGTAGCAGTTGTGACGTCCGGGCTGTTCTCAAAGGGGTTCGAGGGTAGTCTGCGAAACGTGTATTTGTTTGGAGATACGAAACCATTACGGTTTCTTAAAAATAGTGAGGGTTTTAATATTTTTGATGGCAATGAAAATTCCCTGAATATCCCCCTTGTGACATAATGTCAGAGTTGATTAGTTATGTTTTATGATGCCTGACTAGAAACTATCCAGTAGGTGAGGGTCAGTTTTTACTTGGGTGGGTTAGATTTGTGTGTGCGGCCGTAGTTATGTCAAATGACCTTTATTTTACCAATGTACAGCTCCATTTTCATCAGATTTTTAATCCATAATAATGCAATTCAGCTGCCAACCACCTGAACTGGATGAACTATCTCAACTAAGTGAGGTCCAATACAAACGGACAAAGTTCCCGTCCGTGTCAGGTTCCTGCGCAGACTCATCCATTTTTGTAAATAACTTTACAGTCAACATTTATTGTAACAGCACCACAAGATAAAACCTTTACAAAGGACTGTGAGACTTTTTTTCTTTTATAATCAACAATAAAAAAAGATTAGCTTTATTACGAACTGTACATAAACACACGGTGCAAAGGCACACTTTATCTCTAAAGTATATTACAAGCCAAAATGTACATTAACGTTTGTAAAATATTTATTTCAGAAATTTAAAAAGAAAGAATGAAAAAAAAAAAGCTGCTGTTTAGATTTGTCCTTTGTTAAATAATTTCTGTGTTACATTCAGGCCAAATGTTGTGAACTTAAATCTTTCACCAAATGGTCCACAGCTGTGTTGTACTGTATGTTACCACTTGTAGGAAGTACAGTAGCTCAAGTTAAATACAATAAAAGGTTAAAAAGGTGAAAACGTTCCAATATTGAGTTTTTTTTTCTTGGTCTGAACAGAACATAAGCAGTAGTCATAATTCCACTGAAATGATATCTCATATTGGCTGTACTGTCACTAACCTAAAATGCAACTTCTATGAAAGACATGGCATATAGAAGCAGACCGCGGTACAAAACAGTGAAGTGGTTTGTACCATGTGATCAAGAAGCTTAAGAGTCTCTTTCTTTTCTTTCTTTTCAGAGCCCAAGCTCTTTAAAAAAAAAACAACACAACCGAATTATGAGTAACTGTCTTTTGAACCTCTCCGTCCATTCTCGTAATCAGAGTCTCGTCTGTGTCTGTGTCTGTCCTTGTGGCGGCTGCTGTAGTCATCGCTGTGGTGCCTCTCTTTCCTCTTCTCTCCGTAGCGGTCGTCCGAGTGTCCGTGGTGCCGGCTCTTCTCCCTGTACTTGTCATCCTGGCTGCGCTCGTGCTTTTTCTCCCGCTCCCGGTCGTGGTGTCTGCTCTTTTTGCCGTGATGCGAATCCCTGTGGTAGCTGTGCCTCCCTTGGTGGTCTCGGTCTTCTGTGTTGCGCGGCCTCTCCCACGGGTCGCTGTAGCGCTCCTCTATGCGTTTGTAGTCTTTGGCCAGGGACGGGGGTCGCCCGGGAGGCTCGGAGTAACTCTCGGCGTACTGCGACTGAACTCCAGGGAGAGCCTGTGCGGCGCTGTCCTGTGCCCACTGCGAACTATGGTTCTGGTCCTGGGTGTGTGGGTTCGGAGCAGAGGTGATCGGGTAATCACAGCTGCCAGGTACCTGAGGCTGTTGCTGCTGCAAGGGGAAAGGTGCTGCGGTGTTGTATGCCGGGAGAACTGGTGCCGTCGCTGAGTCCTGACGGGGCTCTGGAGCTTCTGTGTTGGACTCTGCTTGAGGTTCCTGGACTGTAGGAGGTGTCTGAGTTACTACAGCAGCCGCCTGGACGGTGTCGGCGTCTTCCGTTTTACTGGGTAATGATTGGGTCACAGTTTGGCTTTGCTCTTCAGGCTTGCGCTTGGCCTGAGAAAGTTGTAAATATCCTTGGTGAAACGGTACGACTGGATTGTTTCTGATGCTGCTCAACAAGGGAACGGGTTTAGAGCTAGAAGGATCTGGGAGACTGGCTTTATCCTTTTGTAGCACCGTTGTCTTATCTTCATTCACAGTGGAATACGCTGAGGATTTTTTCAATATTCCACTTAAAGGAGGTTTTGAGCCATTTGTGTGATCTGAGGCAGTCTGGGGTTTTGACTGCGACGAAGAATTCCCTTCAGTTGCTCCTTTTTCGGGTTCAGACAAAAGGCCGGCGTCGTCTTTGTTTGCAGAGGCAGCGCTGCTAGTTTCAGTCCCACTCGGAGCCGCCGACAGGCTCGCCAGGAATGCCTCAGTCGATACATCTGGAGGCTTATCTTTCAGCGAGACCGCTGCACTGTGGATCACCGCTGCAGCATCTTTCCTCAGCGCGTTGTTAGCAGCAGGTGCGTCAGCCGGGCTCGATGGCTCTGGTTCGGCTTTAACGGGTTTAGCTTCTTTCTTCTTGATGACAAAGCGATCTCGTGGTGCTGCAGCTGTCGGACTTTTTACGTTCCCGGTCGGTGCTTCTGTTTTCAGAGCGGGCGGTGTCTTCTGGGCGTCTTGTGGCGTTGCTGCAGGTTTTCTTCCAAAATCTGGCAGGGGTGGTAATTCACCACCCCAGCCCACTAGCACACCTGGAAGAAAGCGAAGTGGTTTTTGGGATTCCTGACTGTTGGTCTCTTCGGGTGCAGGGGGTTCTTCAAAGGCCTCAGTTGTCGCCTCGACATCTTCAGTAGTTGTAAGTGTTTTTTCCTTCTCTTTTTTATGTGGAGCCGTCAAGGAAGAGAGGAAAAACTTCTCATCCTCCTCGGCGGCTCTGGTTTCTTTTGTGGAATTGGCGACTGGCTTGATTTCAGGAATAATCCTGGCAGATTCGTTCACATCCACGGGAAGAAAGTCCCTTTTCGGTCTCTGGCGAATAATGAGTCCGAGCAGAAGGTTACCACGGTTGTTTTCTAAACCTGTCAGAAAGAGTAATTAAGTGTGAAAGATGAATAATGTTTGTGTAATTTACCAAGAGAAAATAATTAGCCCGGTGAAAAGAGGTCTAGTGTTACCTGGCCCATCAAAAGGAACAAGCTGATGTGGAACTTTTTCCGTGGCACCCAATGGAATGAGATACATGTCCTTAACTTGTTTCAGGTTATTGGACACCACCCCGAAACGCCTACGACTGCTGAAGTAGGCATACAGAAGAGTATAGGAGATCTCATCTTCCTCCGCCTCAGGGGAGAAGCGAATCAGGCAGACCTCCTTGAATAAAACAAAAGAAATACAAAGTTTGACCGTAGCTTTTAAGGAAGCACATCTCTAGTGCGTTACATGCATATGCTAATTGCCTGGTATTATTTTTTATTCATGTCCACAGAAAAGTGTAGGCGATTGTGGGTGATTCAAATTGCCTCAATTTGAAGAAGCAAAGACTCACTTTTGTTCCAGTTGCTCGAATCTTCTCCAGGTAGTCCCACACTGTCTGAGGACTTATCCTCCCTCCAACTTGAATGCTATCTGGAAGGTCCTATTAGAAAAGAAACATATCAAAGCTCATGAAGTGTTTGCACATTTGGATCCAAAGTAGCTTGCGGTGTAAAGCCCCTTTCACATTGGACAAAAAAAACTCGGGTCGACGCAGGTTTTATTGACTTCGTTGTGAACCACTGAACAGGAATGTCTCGTTGCTAATTCACATGATGACACTGAGTTATAGAAGCTCAGGGGCTGAGAGCAGCTCAAAAACAGTTTTGAGTTTACTGGTACACTCCCATAAGAGAGTTAATGAAAGCGCATCGGTGAATTAGCCCTACGCCATGTTTGGGAAATTGCACCGATCGGGGAATGCATGTGCGACTGTGTTTATATGATCATGTCAGTGCACTGGCAAGACCGTGAGATCCACGAGCTGAGAGAAGAGGAGATTCTGCAGCAGATATTGATTTATTTGAATGTCAGCAGCCTTTTGAAAGAGTGGGGGTTTGACCAGTCCATTCTTCAGGTACATTCAGGTTCAATACATTTAATGTATCTTGGGTTCATTCACACCTGTACTCAAAGCCGTCCACTTGTAATTAGATCACCCCAGACTAATTTCAATACTAGGTGTGAAAAGGGCCCTTTGTGTGTTTAGTTCAGTGGGAGGCAAGTAGTTTGAAAGTACTTGAACTCTATATGTGAACCTGACGTTACTGATAACAATTATTGTCTACAACAATACAAAATCTGAAAAACATTCTTCCATGTCTGCTTTACCTCAGTCAAGTTGTCCAAAATGCCAGAGACAGGAAATGCTTTAGTCACAAGTTTGGCCACAGAGTGCATTTGAATGAATCCTCGCCACAGGGACTGCAGGTTGGAAAGGAAAGCAGCTTCTTCCTCTCTTCCAGCGATGTGATTAGACCTGGAACAAATACAGCAACAGTGAAGGAAGCGTGAAAAAAACTGTCATACAGCAAAACCTCACCAGGTGTTTAAAATATCTGCTTACCGTCCTTCATAACCCGACTGAGCGCTTCGGAAGCTCTCCTCTAAAACAGTAAGGTGCAGGTCATCGTCGGCTGCAGGCTTCGCCGGGCTCTTCGTCTCCTCCGTTTTGGAAGACTGCCTCCGCACCACTGTCGTGGCAACTTTGACCACTTTGGTTGGTGCCTCCTCCACAGGGGGAGCCATACGACCTTATTCAAGAAAATATAACACTGCAAGTCAGTGACTAAGGACATAGGCACAATGAAGAAAACACAGCTCAATGACCAAGATCATTTTTATGTGCTGATGTCTGCAGTTACCTGTACAGATTTTACAGTGTAGGTCAAATAAGTGAGATTTGTGTAGGCTTGTTGTGTCTTTCTCTGTTTTCGCAGTCTCTGCTTTCTTCTCTGGGGATACTGGAGGCTCTGATGAGACCTCTGTAGCTTTAGGAGGAGGCTCAAGCTGAAAACAGTACAAAAAAAACAAACCCTAAATTAGACCAGAGGCCTTTTTTTTTTTTTTTTTTTAATACTACACAGTAATAGTTGATCTGAGTCCTACCTCTATAGGCTCTGGTGCTTTTACTGGTTCTTGGCTTTCAATTTCAATTTCCCCTTTGTGTGTGATCTTGGTGATGGGTCGTCTCTCCGCCTCTCTTTGCTCTTTTTCAATCATCTCAATTGTCTGCAAAATGAGAAAATAAGTATTTTTAGATGGCTGCTGAATGTTTTGTATTACAAAAAGCAACAAAAAGGATTAGTAAAAGGGCAATATATTCAGTTAACTGCTCCACTAATATGTCCAATAAAATATATCAAAACAAACGAGGAAACTTACATGTCGGTTCTCTCTTTGTCGCCAAGCTGCCAATTCTTTGGAGGCCAGTTCCTCAGGACTCAGTCGAATTAGATTAGCGGGAGAAATTTCCCCTTTCAGAACCCTTTTAAAGAGTATCTAAAAATATAAATAAAGGAAACTAATTAAAACAAAAAACTTGACATTTGTACTGTGACTGATAAAAAAAAGGTAAAATGATACTTACATTATTTTTAGTGTCTTTTAGGTTAAACATTAAGCTCCTGTACTTGTTCTTGTATTTGTTGTCAGTGTCTTTATACAAATGAAAAAGCTCTCTCTCAGTCTTCTTGGCCACGTCAGAGGCTCTCTCCACTGAGATGTTCAGATCAGACTCCTTCAACCTGAGAGGAAAACACCACATTTGTGTTAATGTCAGTAAAATGAAATCCCTCAAAGTATTCACACAACTGTCGATTACTTCTACTCTGATATTCTTACCTCTGTATGAGGATTTCTTTCAGAGAATCACGCACACTTCGCCTGATTGCCTCCACAGACACGGGTTTCTTTGAAGATGAAGATGAAGTTCTGCTTTTCGACTCATGTTTCAGGTGTGAACCTGTGTAGACAGAAAAGCAACATCTGGTTTGTCACAAGTACTACAAAATATAAATTCTACATTAGTTGTGATCCAAATTTAAAATCTTGAATTGGGATTTTAAACTTTAGCTGTTACTTTGTATGTACGACTAGAATATAAAGATATTTTTTTGTAATTAAATTATGTTTGTGGGATTCAGGAACCCATTTGTTTTTCATTGTGGGCGTGGATGTAGACGACCTTCAGTAAATCTTCAAAACACATTTTATTTCCCTATATTGAAGCAACACAACAGTACACCTCTGTAATGTCTCTGATGAGACATTACAGAGGTGTAAAAGTTATTAAGTTTAATAACAATAACATGTTATATACTGCATATCCATCTGTTGTGAAGGTCTTCCGCCAACTTACTTGCACTATTGTGATACTCTGAAACCCAGTAAACCCTCCTGGCTTTAAACACAATGTGCAGCACTTAGTAATAAGACAGCAGTTTTCATTTTACATGCACATTCACTAAAGTACCTGTTCTATGAGCTGCTTCTCTGACGTCAGTGGACTGCCTTCGATCCGACTCCTAATTTAGGAGGGAAGAGCAAAAAGAACATTAGCCAAATTAAATTTGCCAGTCTCTAAGAAACAAAATGACAACCAAAAGAAAAAAAAGACACTTGACATATCAAAACTCCATACCTGAAAGTACAAACAAATCAGTGAGGTGTGAATTTTAAACTCTGGTGAGCGCACCCTATTAACCACACCCCCACGTGCTTGTACAGAAAAAGTAAAAGCAAAAAAAAAAGACAACAAACCCTTGTACAGTGGTAACACTGGCTATGATTAATATCAGAGGATGAATTAGCTGGAGGAAACACACAACAAGGTAGTCTTTGTGTGTGAAAGATTCCATTTCATAAGATTCATAACTATAACAGCTTTATTATGAGAGCTCCCAGAGGCAGTGCTCACCTTTCTTACTGGTCTGACGCCCCCTGATGTGAGTGTCTGCGAGGGTCCTGGACGGGGCTTAGGAGGCTGCTTCTGATCCTGCACTTCAGATTTTACTGGAACTTCTGGCTTGGCGACACTTGGTGGCTCTGGCTCCACCTTCTTGCTTTCCTCCTCACAGCACTTCAAGCACACGTACATCTGGTCCTCCTCCTCCATTTCACGTACTTTTGTCAGGTCAAGACCAACGCAGTCGCCATGGAACCAGTCGTCACAGCGACCACAGCCCACCATGAACCTAAACACAGTACAGCTTTTATTAAAGCCAATGAGCCTTTTAACGTCAGGATAACAGAACAAAGACCCAACATTACAATTCCTGCACAATGATTAAACTATTATGTTGTGCAGTATTTGTATTAAGAGAAGAGCAACACTCACATGTTGTTGTGATGATTTTTACACAGGCCGCAACAGTTGTTTCCGTCCCATGTAGGCTCGCTGTTAGCAGCTGGCTCCTCAGCAGTTTCCTTCTTCACAACAGGAGCATTATCTGGAATAAACAGCTGCGGCTCATCCACGGAGAGGCTCCTTGCGTTTTTACTTTTCTGTTTTTGAAGAATCTTTTCCACCTTTTTCGCTTTCAATTTTTCCTGCCCCATTTCTTCTAGTGTTTTTAAACAATTGCCTGGATTAGAGTGCGCCGGGGGAGCAGTCTCAGCTTTGGAGCTGTTTTGAGGACTGATATGTTTGTCTTGTGCCTGCTGATCACCAGCACGGCTGGCAGATGGCGGGTTCTTCTTCACTTCGGGTGTACTTGGCAATTTTGGCTTCGCTTTAACGTCACCCGTACCCTGTATCTTTTGCACTTTAGGAGCATGCTCACTTTGGGTCTCTGCAGGCCTTTTTAAAGGGGAAATGTCTGGCTTTTCCTTCAGAGATTTCTTTTTCTGTAGGTCTCCTTTTTGGATGATTTTGGATGGTATGTTTTGGGACGTCTTCTGCTCCTTAATGATGTTGCTTGATTTACAAGAAACCAAGTCCTTATTCTTATTTGATGTCAGTCCTTGTTTCGGCAGTGCTTTGGCCACACTCTGCTGCGCTTCCTTGACATCCGTCTTATTTCTAACAGTAGCTGTGTTATTCTCATTGCTCTCTGGCTCTTTGTTGTTGACCTTTTCTTTATTGACTGGCTGTTCCTTTCCAGTAACGTGCCGATTGTCAAGTTTTGTCTCTTGTGTGGAAGGGCTCGCTATTAATCTCCCATTGGAGGTCTGAACATCATTAGGATTCACATATGGACCCAGCCCAAGGGCCGCATCATCTGTAGAGCTCTTCTCATTTACATCCATCTCTGCGACGTTCTCTGGCTCGGGATTCTCTACTTTGACAGTGTCATCTGGCAAAATGGCAATACCAACATCCCCACCATGAGGCACACCACCTTCAGCGGCGTCAGGCTGGCTTGTTTCAACATTTTCTGTGTAAGAAGGTCCTGGAAGCAACTCAATCTTGAATCCTCCGATTGTGACTGTCAAACGTCTTAAAATAACTGTAGGATTAAGCCATACTCCGCCATCAAGATCTTCAACGTTAATACGCCCGCCCAGAGTTAATTCTTTCTTGAGTTGTGCGCCTTTGACTCCTTTCTCAATAAGAAATGACTTGCGTAGCCTGGTGCCTGGTTTCCTTCCGGGTCGTCCTCGGGTCATGGTGTTGGTTGACACGCTAGGCTGTGAGTCACCACTAAGTGCTGTTGTAACAAGAGGAAGCAAATAAAAAAGGTTAATATTTTGTCTCAACTTAAAATATTACAGGGTGCTAACACAAACAAATGAAAATCCACTCACCAGACTCTGAATGGCGTGGCTGTTTTTTTGGCCTGCCAACAGGCCTCTTGACTTGTGTTGTTTGTGCAACTTTCACTTCATTACCGAGGCTTGTAGATGCTGAACCACTACCACTAACTGCAAAAACAGAATTACTCAATGAAGTTTCTCTTTGTCAGTGAGGAGGGGGGGCAAGTAATAATCTGCTATAAAACAGTCTTAAACACTAGTAGTCCCAGCTACACTGCCTGGCCAAAAAAAAATAAGTCGCTAACAAAAAATAGGTCACCCACTCTAATATTTCATTGGACCTGCTTTAGCTTTGATTTCACTTGTTTTGATAAGCTTCTGCAATGTCACAAGATTGACTTCCATCCAGTGCTGCATTAATTTTTAACCATGTGATGGAATAACCTGGTCATTTAGTATATTCTGGTAGTCAGCTGACCCTTGCCAGTGTGTGTGTGCGTCGATTATGCTCCAAAATAGTATAAGAAAAGCAATTTAACTAGTACAGACAAAATGTGCTGGTGAATAATTTGTGCTTGTAAGCTGTTCATGTATATTTAAAACTTACACCATCTCATTTTCCAGCCCTGTAAGTACATATTTCAGATATTTTCGCTTGCTATATTTCTCCTTGGACATACCTGCCGGGTCAGCAACTGGAAAAGTCGTGTCTTCATTGTCCAGCAGATTGAACCCAGACTGAGCGGTTGCACATCCAAACATGGGATCTTTGTCACTGAGCATGTTCTTCAGTGAATCTTCAGGCCTGACTCCCGTCCCAAACTCATTACTGGCTTCACACTCCAAATTCTGACCTATCACCGGAGAGTCATCCAACTGGTCACTGGGTATTAAATGGTTAAAGGTGTCCACAATATCCATGAATGCCGCTGCCTTCCTGCATAAAAAAAACAAACAGAGACAGGTTTGTAGGAATAGCAGGTGTCAAATAAGTCATTTTTAATTGAGAGAAAAATAACATCACTGCGATCATGGACCATGATCATAAACTAAGCTGCGCTGACTCTCTAACTGGGCTCAGGGGGGCATTATAGTCTAATCTCTGCAAACTGGGGAGGATTAGTATTCACCAGCCAGAGGAAACTCGATATAATTACTAGCTAGCATAATAATAAAGTTACAGCAAGTAGCTGAATATGGTCTGCTGTGGGTGGTGCTTTAATTAAACAAACTATTATACATCACATAAATGTTGAACAAAGTGACAGTTTAAACTTGACCCTGTTTGCTGCCCTGCTACGTTGAGCCAGCGTCGCAAGAGCATTTCCTTGACTATTGCTTTTGGTCCAATTAGTCTCAGGCTATTTAAGAGCGTGCAAGAAAACTATCCCTGTGTCCGAGTCGGGAGGGGAGCTAACGATAATGCTCCTCGAGTTCAATGTTTTTAAATTCGAGCACAGCAAGGCTTCGGCTACACGTCCTACTGAAGGCCAAAAATAATAAGTAAGTGGAGAAATATGCAATGCAGCCCTCGTGGTGAATGGTTCTGCAACTCCGCGCGTTTGTTTAATAGCTTCTAGTGTGATTTGATGTCCATATGAGACATGGCGTTACAGAGGCAGGCCAATGAGATGCTAGCTCATTAGCATGCTATCGCTATCAGGCGGCTAACTGCCATCCGCTTATCACGTATGCTAGCAAGCTAACGGCAACTTCCAGAGAAAGTTATCACCCAACATACGCCACTGTTATAAAGTATATGGCCGCCCGTACGGATGCCGTCTGCACCACGATGCACCCGTACTAAAAAATATGTAAACGGGCTACGAAAACGCGCACATGTTTAAATAAATAGGACGGTGCTAAATATGTGTTGGCTAAGCAGCTTTAGCCCAGGCCCTAGAAACCGAGTTTGTTTGTAGCCTGGGTGCTGCTAACGGACGTTGGACGGCGACTCACACACACACACACACACACACATACATACACATGCTTGCAGTTTACACGTTTACAAACACTTGTTCCCGCATATATATGTATGCCTCTTACCTCACTCGTACCCCAAGGTTGTTGCCAATTCGTATGAGGTTACATACTAGCACGGCCAACTCCAAGCAACTTCCTCTGAGTCGGCCGTGTTTCGTCCCGCTGCTGCAAAGCCCCCTGACAGACGGGCAGGCAGTCAGGCAACGCCGCTGGTCACGTGGGTTCTGTTGTTTACAGGTAGCATGGCAGCTGATAGTATAGAGATACACAGCCTGGCCACTAAAGAAAAGTCTAATATTTCGTTGGACCACCTTTAGGTTTAATTACGGCGCGCATTCGCTGTGTTTCTGCACTGTCACAATTTATTCCCATACAGTGTTACATTCATTTTTCCACCAAGACCTTGTGTTGATGGTGGGAAAGTCTGACCACTTGCACAGAGCTTTCTTCACCACATCCCATAGATTCTCAATGGGATTACATAATTTAGCACATAATGTTAACCTAAGCATTACCCTAATCTGGACCTAGACCTGACCACTTGCAGCAACCCCGGATCATAGCACCGCCCCCACCTGTACAGTAGGCACTAGGCATGAAGGGTGCATCACTTCACCTGCCACTCTTCTTACCCTGATATACCCATGATGATGGTTCCCCACTATCCTTCCAGTTTTAAATAATGCGTTGGCAGTTCCTAACCCAATTTGAGCAATCTCTGCAATTTCGTTTGTTCTGCTTGATGCATACCAAATGATTTGACCCTTCTCAAACAGACTAACATCTTTTTCACGACCAGTGGATGTGTATTTCCACATGATTGTTTAAGAAATTAGAAGCTGCTTATTGCATCAGTTGGGGTTAAATAACTTGTTTCGAGCTGAAAGATAATTGCCCATGCAGTAATTACCCAATAGGAGAGTATTTGCTTAGTTAAATCCAGATGGCTGCTTTAAGACCTCAGATTGTCCTGAGGAGCAATGAGTCAGATTTTCAAACAATGAAAACACGAAATTGATGATCAATCATTCAGGTTAAAATATTTTTATTTCCCTATTTTTTTTTTTTTTAAAGTTATTCCAAGCTGAAACATGTATTAAAAAAAAAAGTTCTAATATTTGTTATTTGTTTAAAATATGCAGGATCCATAACACATGGAGGATATTTGCAATCGAAGAAGCCAAAAGTCGAAATATGAAGTCACGTTTCATGGTCTTTCAGAAACATTGTCCTTTAGTCATAGGATTTTAGTGCCCAAAGATACTTAGACATTCACCCAGTTGGGGAAAATATTAAATTTCTTTCAAGTGCTGGTCAGGTAGCTTTTTCAGTCTCTAGTTCTTAAATGAATCATTCAGACATTCAGCTCTGCTCCTCGACCTCAGTTGGAGCAAATGTTCATTAGAGCTCATTGTAATTTTAAATCTGGTTTGTATGCAATGATTGTCTCCTGATGAGCAGCCATTGTTGCGAAGAACTGAGCGAGGCTAACCATTCCGCTCGGAAGCTCAAGATAAAGCTTATTTTTATGTTAATGACCCCCTAGGAGTCCATTTTATGAGAGGTGCTCAAGAAAGAACAGAAAATCAAATACCCTTTTAACAGAGCAACCTTTGGTGTACGCTCAGGTATGTCTCACACACTTCCAGTATATCTGCCAATCAGGTAATCAGCCTCCCTTTTATAGAGTGTCAACAATGACTAAATTCTGCTTAGCCCTCAAGGTGACAGCTGCTTTTTTTCCCACCTTGTCAAGAGCAGCTGATAGCAATCCACCGCGCTCAGCTGAACTAAAAATGAACCTAAGGCCACCAAGTGTAAGAAACAACACGTGAAGACATGTACAGTACATATTTTATTATTTTCACATTTGTTGTGATTGTATGGTCCATATATATAAAAAAGAAATCTACATTTAATTTTACATTTTAAATTCCACAATTTTAAAAGAATGCCTCCACGTTGGTAGAACACAGGAAAAAGTTTAGATGATTGATTTGACGCTCTATATTTTCACATATAACAATTATAGGCTACAAAATACTAGTCAATAGTGCTCCAGTTTTCTAAGTACTATAACTGTTGTAACGTACACATGTGCAATGCATAGCTTTGTCATCAGATTAAAAAGAAGCAGGCACTTCGGAGTGGATTCAGCTGCAGTTAACAGCAACAAATACTGTACAGACTCAAAATTAATTAGAAGAAAACATCTGAAATGCAGTTTTATATTACTCTGCTAAGTGCAGTAAATAGAACACTATTATTGGGACAACTCCTCTTTCGCTCTTTCATTTGGGTCCAGTCCGTACCACAGCACATCGCCTTCCACAGCCGCCCAAGCCATTCGCTCGGTGGTGAATGTGGCGGCCCACTCCCCGGACGGAGAAACCACAATCGCTCCTCCTGCTCCTTGAACACGATCCCCCATGTGCTGCAGAGACACCTGTGAAGCATTTGCTACCGATTTGCCTGTAAGAGCAATAATAAATATGAACAGAGTCGACTAATAAAACGTGGCCATGACGCTCCAGAATGCATTACTCAGATTCTTACTCAGTAATTGCAGCCATAGTTCAAATTTTCAAATGATCAAACCAAAAACCATCACATTTGCATTGATTTTTGAGGTAAAACAGTTGTGAAAAGCAAAACTGCAATTACAGTAGACTATGCAAAACTTGACAAACTATCCTCTTCTTTATCTGTGTGAAAAAGTAACGTAAATTCTCCTTCATTTACCTTGTTCAATATGCGAGAGAATGAGTCTGGCCAGTGTGACTTTCAGAATAGATTCTCCGTGACCGGTACAAGACACTGCACCACTTGTGTTATCTGCGAATCCTCCACAGCCTTGTTTACAAGAGAGAACAAGGACGTTATAAAAAAAAAACAAAAAAAAAACACTGGTGTGCGCCATAATACTGTTAGAAATCAAACTCGAGAAAATGAACTTAAGGGAAAATTAACTTAATGTACTTTACTGAAGTATTTATATAGGTACTGTACATAGCCCAAAGCGCAACAGGGTCACAATTGTTCCAACAAATCTATTTGCTATTTATTATCATGACCGTGGTTTAACTTCTACTTGGAGCTGACAAGTGTCATTCATGGTGCACTAAGAGCAGTTGTACAAAGTGTGAGTGTAAATGAAGTCATACCGATGATTGGGGAGTCTCCTACTCTGCCCACCATTTTATTCCTGATCCCTCCCGTTGACGTTGCACACGCCACATTACCAGCAGAGTCCACAGCTACTGCCCCAACAGTATCATGGGCCCTAGGATGGGAAAAGGCGATGTTATCCAAATAAACAATGCAAATGAACTCCATGTCGACACAATAGGGAGAATATAATGATGAAGAGCACAGCATTTATTGTCAAGCTAGGCTGATGTATTATATTGTTGCTGTAGCTGACAAAGTCTTCCGGATCCTCATCACTCAATAGGACTAAAGACACAGCTCACGCCAGGCCATAACTCATAAAAGTTCAGTTCTACTGAATATAATAGCATTAAAATCCTCAAAACAAAGCTAAAACAAAGGCAATTGGACTTGTGTGAACTTCCTTAAAGATGATTCACCACTTATCCAAGAGGTCGCATCAGTTCACAATGATTGGTGGGAAGTTCAGGTTTTGAGTAGGAACATCTGTGGAAGACGTCCAAAACTCACACAGCCATAGTCTGTTAACTAATCTATATTCACCTGCAGTTAAAGGAACTACAGCTTTGTAGATAACTGAAAATCTTTAGACACAATAGCCATCGAAATGTCACAGTGATCCAATATTAATGAAAGCATCTCTTTTTGTGTTTTTGTCTGACTTCATCCAAACGACATTCAAATCACTGCAGCTATACCACTGAGAGTTGAAATCTTCTTTTACTCCAGTTGAATAATTCTTGTGCTTCTTCCATTCTCTCCTCTCGTATTCAGTCACCAGGGTCTCAGTGGGGACTGTGGCAGCACCGATGCTCTCTGCAAACAGGTTTGCACCTTTGCCCGTCAACAAGACGTGGGACGTCTGAGATTGTCCAAAGCAAGCAAACGTTAAGGTGAGAGAGTATATTTCACATGTATACAGTACTATAGGGAAACAATTCACCTAAAAATAAATTTAAAAAAGATTCAACGGTTACAGAATAATTAGTGAAATGACTACATGATTTATGCCATTACAGAATTGAGGAAAGTGATTGATATCTGTGCTTTTTTTAAATCTCAGTTATCTACAAAGTATTTTTTAAAAAGACCTTTTCCATCACTGCCCGTGCCAGTGATACAGGGTTGGCAATGTTCTTCACTGAAGACACTGCTCCACAGGCAAGTGTCTTTCCGTCCATGATAATCGAGTCCAGCTCCACTTCTCCATCAGCATTTAGTGCTGCTCCGTGCCCTGAAATTGAATGACACAAACCGGAAAAATAAAAACATTTAACTTTTCATACATTCACTGTTACACTATCACTGCTGTTGTACAACGGTTGATTTTTGTATATTATATTATATTCATTATTTTTATAGTGTCTATATACTGCTTATTATTTTAAGGTGTGAGAGCACTGCATTTTCAATTCTACCCTTTGTCTTCACAATATAGAGAACTGACAATCTCAATCTTTGCATTTTTAATCTGGATTTTTCCTCCAACTTTGCTGCCACACAGCTTCCATTTATTCTGTTTTATTTTGACTGCTACATCCTCAAAAGTCCACCGGGTGGAGGCAGAGCAGAGTAAAAGCATCTACAGGGCACAGAAGGACGGAGTGTCACTGATATCCTGCTTGTGTGTAAATGTCACAGACTAATCTGAAAGGATGCTATTTTGAAACACATGACCTGACTTTTTGTACTTTATAATCATATTGAATATTTTTGTGAGAAACAAATAATGTTCTGAATGGGTCCAACACTGCATTTGGAGATTGTTATTAAACTTCCCATCTGTGTCATTACAAGTCTAATGGCCCACAGCCTATTTGAAACCCATGGTGCTGGGTTAAGGGTATGGTGTGTTAATGGAGTGGGTGTGGATGACGGACGGACTCTATTTGGTAAACTTTGTCCCAGAGTTCGTAGTCCCTACTGGCATTCCTGCAAGTAAGCCAAGCGTTACACTTTGTCCTTTAGCTAGATGAGTTGGTGGTTCTGGTGAATCAAGACCATGGAGCCCTGTTCTGTACTTAAAGGTTTTTTTTTAAGGATTCATTTAATACCAAGTTAAGTGTTGTTATAGAAGTTTTTCTTTTTGCATCTTTAAAAACATTAAGCTAGTCATGTAAATTTGTTGCGAGTCAGACCGACTAGCCCTCAAGTATAAATGGCTCCCACAGGCCTTGGCTACATCTGTAGCCAAGTCTGTACCCTAAAAAAGAGCATTTGCACTTCACATGGCTATGCTGCATACATCAACATCAACACAAGGCTAATTAAGCACTTGCTGGAGCTGTTTTTTTTTTATTATTACACCAAACAGACTATTCACATCCACTCATATGATATGTTAATTTATTCTTATTTGCTAAAAACTACAAGGACAAAAGGTATCAAAAGGCTTTTCATACTAAGGAATGAGCACAAATTATGCTGCTTCTGAGAAGCTGAAAATCACCATTTAATTAAGAAAAGTCCATTTGATCCAGCAGGCACTAGATTACAAATCAAAAGTACACCAGAATACCATCATGAGATGCACAATTCATTGTATCCTCAAACGAGCTAAGTGGCTGTAAATGTGTGGCAACAAATGGGGGAGAATAATTACCTGCGTTAAACACGCTGTTATCCTCTAAAGCCCTCACAGCCGCCTCCACAGCATCCAATGCACTTCCTCCTCTTGTCAGCGTTAAAAACCCTTTGCGTGCCGCAGCTTTTACTCCGTCAATAGAGGCCGTGGCCAGCTCGTCTGGTATGGCCCAAGCACCACCATGTACAACCAACACTGCTGACATCTTTAACTCACCGCAGAAAGAAAAAAAAATTCTCTTAGGCTTTACCAACACCTATTCAGTATGTACATTGATACATTTAGCATGTAGGTTAAAGGGGGAAATGGACTGATAAATTCAGTTGTAGCTTGCCTTCTGTAAATGATCTGCAAAAAGTATCTTTAACATCATTATTGTAACTGTCATTTGTATACAACTGTTTTTGTTTGATTGTTCGTTTGTTTTTTTATCAAAATGCGTTCTAGCAACTACTAGTTTGTAGTTGTTGGTAATTTGCTAAAGTATGAGGAGGCATATTAAAACACTGCTTCACTTTGCACATTCAAACTTCAATAGTTTGCGTCTCCTGCACCTTGTTTTGGAGCATTGACGTGAGCGCTACTCACACGCAGTAGCAGACACAGCGTTAATACTGTACTTCACAGTAGGACGTTATTAACAGTGGCGTGTTATTCAGTTCGTGGAGTTAGCTGAACGGTTAGACTTTTCCTACCTTCCCGTTTCTCCACACTTGCTTCTCTTTGATTAGAAACTCTCCGCCATTGACGTTATTACGGGGCTATGGCGTGCCGCACATGTGACATCGGGGCTGGAGTTAGCATCGATTTTCATACCAGGGCTAAGAACGCGCATGCCCATTAGGGCGTAGCAGGAACCACTGTAAGGACATAAACACTGAGGCTATGGCGGGTGGATCGTGCCACGGATTACTTAGAGTTCACATTTTAGGCATCCAAAAATAAAGCGAAGGCTCCCTTTATATAAAAGAAAATATGGCAGAGGCTTATGATATTAAATTACCTACACACATGGGTTGTCTTTCTATGCCTAATGTGTTATTTTATAACTGGACCTGTCATGCAAGTCACCTCTGGATTTGGTTACATTCATATATTAAGAGAGAAACCTGTATTGATTCTTGGGCCTGTCACCGTCATTCCCTATGGAGTTTAATCACATGTGAGGCTAAGAAGATAAACCCAGAAGTAAAACACAATCTTATCATTTACAACAGTATCAGGATATGGCATGATATATCCAAATACCTTGGAAGAAGAAATGTAAAGTCCTTACCGTCTCCCATAACCCAGAATCCAGACTTCCCTGCAGGTGTCAGCTCACCCATGTTCCTCTCTTGGGGGGACAAGGGAATTCATGTAACTGGCGATTTATTGAGAGATAATACCTTTTACAGGAGACATTCAATATTCCCAAACATAACATTTGGGTATTTACAGATTAGGCCTTTTGTGTCTTCACAGACCATTCTGCTAACATCTCTTACAGTGATGCTGAGAGATTTCTTCTAGAGCACAAAAACATTGTATAGCCTCATTTTACTCACTTCTTGGCTCTTGTGTTACATATAATTTACCAGACATCTCTCATAGACGGGAAAAAGACTTGAGCAATCAATATATTGAGCATGATTGGCAGACAACCATACTTGTGGTTACTTGTGTTATTTTAAACAAAACTGACCACTCCACCTCTCCTCTATGTACTGCAATGTGCAATGTAGAATGTAGGGGATGTATTTGGCCACATATTTCAAAGGTAGTATTTAAAATAAAAACTAAGAAAGACCCTGGGGTTTTCCTCCTAGGCCTTCCATCTAGGGACTCACTGTGTCACACTATAAACTTTTTGAAAAACTGCATCAAAACTATCCCACTAGTGTCACTCTGTGGTACAGGGGGATCTTTAATATCCTCCCTCATAAAAGGTTGCAAGCTGTTGTAAAGGGCAAGGATAAGTTATTTTTGGTTTGGACACCCTTCCTAGATTATATACCTGCAAATCTGAAAAATCTGCTATTGATGGACAGACAGTTTCCTGAGTGGAATAAAGCCTCCCCCGGCAACCTTCAAACTCAAGGACACAGAGTATAATAGGCTGCTGATGACTGGTTACTCGCGACTCATGACTACGTGCTGCAGACTGCAGACACAGTAGAGCTGCATTTTTATTTTATTTTATTTTTAATAATTGTATTCTTTGTTATTATTATAATTATTTTTGTTATTGTTATTATTATTATTGTCTTGGTCAATTTGACTATTTTGCACCTCTTCTTGTCTCTTAACTCTTTATGTGGGGGCGGGGCAGCATCAAACACAAATATATTATTGAAGTTATTGAAAGCTATTGAAATGAAAAGTGCCACTATTGCATTCATGTTACCCTATAAAAAAGAGACCAAACATCGCAACTTTAGCCGGGAGCTACTATTCAAAATTATGTTATGTACACACATAATGACAATAAATGATTGTTGAATGTAAATCAACAAAGAGATGTAGACTAGAAAGCTCTGAAGTGGATACAGTAAAACATTTTAGTGATTTTTGAACAGACTTTAACTACTAATCCCACAAATTGTATGTAAAAGTTGGCCAGTGGTCAGTTGGGCATATCCCCATGTTTTTTCTGTGATAATGGCTAATGATGCTTAAGCTGAATGTTGTTTAACATGTTTATTGTCCACATTTACACAGACTTAAATCGAATCAAATAAGTGAATTAACCCTAAAGTTCCGTCACACGTTGAACAGGCCATTGGGAGCTTTACCGGCAGTTTAATCTCTTCATTAAACAGTTACTGTAAACTGTTGGGTAAAATGAAACCAGGATGTTAATCTCCCTGCTTCCAGCAAGGATCACACTTGGCAAATTTTGTGATTTCAAAATGACTTAAGGATCTAAATGTAGGGAAAGAGAGAGAGAGAGAGATGATGTGTGGATGAGGAGAGGAAAGACAATTGTGAGATTTCACGTTGGTGTTGCAGTGAAATGTGTAATGTTGCACTATGGCCAGTAGAGGGCTGCAAAAATCCATCAAACTCAAATACGTGTATATGGGTTCCAGCAATGTATATCGTTTCAGTAACTGAATTGTGTCTTATGGATTATGAAGGGTAAAAGACTTCACCACATTTTATTGCGATGTGGGGATAAAGCATGTTTTCATATGCATTTGTTTTCGTTTCAGGTTGCCTGCTTTAGTTTAAATCTACAAACACAGAAATGGGAACGGAAACAGTTGAGGAACAGTTGAAGCCATCATAAATACTAGCTGCCCAGATAACAGTAGCTGAATTATTATCATCATGACTGACTGACTGACTGAATGGAATCTAATAGTCCAGCAAGTATGACTTGCAAAGACAGAACTGGCTAACACGGGCCATGCCACTTGTTTTAGGCCATTGAGCAGAAAAACAAAGTCTATTTGAGAATCTAAAAAAGAAATGAAGAGGAGAAGAAAGTGAGAGGTTGTGATCAATACTGACTCCTTTAAACCTGCATAGCATCAAAGGGCATAAATGAAAGTTAGCAAGAGTTACAAGATGAGTTATCGCCTTATAAATATTTATAGAGATGTAAAGAGAACACAGTTGGTGGGTGTTACACAGGGTTAAGGTTGGACCAAATCTGACACGTTTAACTTTAGTCTTTATGATTCTGATCAGTGCAGACTGTAAAGGTGAAGTGGAGCTAGAATCGGTCATTCACCAGCCTCATCTGCTCGAAACTAATTTGTGAGTGAGTAAAGCAGCCAGCATGCTGTGCTGAAGATGACTTTTGGATTCCAGTCAACATCATGGCGTAGGAACGAGAGAGGCATTTCTTAGGGGATACAAACGTTTCATGCTGATATTCACTTTATTATTTAATATCTGTTTATTAAAGATAGTAATTCACTTTTCATCCATTAAAAGCTCTTTCTTCAGCCATAATTTAGATGGCAGGAGGTAAAAAAAAAAAAAAAAACTCCATTATTCCGGTCTAATTCCACGATTGAAAATTGTTTTCCAATAAACCAACAGACAATGCCTTACATCTTACTGCACCGAAGGACCCTGTAAAAGTTTAGTATGCACGTTCCTGTTTTGTATTATTATAATTAAATGTTATTACCCTGAGATACATTCATTACGCAGCTAACATGGGAAAACAAATGAGAGATAACCACCTTCCATAAACTCCACAACACTACAGTCAAACCTCTGTTTAGATTGCTTAATAAATAGGTCAGCATAGACTAAGAGCGGTGTGATTAAACCCTTTGGACAGAGCACAGTGGGAACAATTAAAGAACGGAACACTTCCTGGTGTACACTGTAATGTAGAGTGCATCTAATGAAAAATGGCAGCATATATGATACACTGATGCTGATCTGTATCTGTTTTATAGGACATGTTGAATGTGAAACACTTTGGTGCAAATGCTCTTTGCTTTAAGGTGCTACATAAATGAAATAAACATAAACACGTGAAATACAGTGAAGAGAAATCCCATTGGTAGATTAAGGACCATGAACGGAAAAATCCAGACGTCTGTGGCTATGTGTTTGTTTCCTACGGCGCTACTGCAGATTACTTTGGAGAACTTTGAAAACAGAATCTCACAGTCTGCACTGGACACAACTTTATTTATAAAGTTTATAAAGTATTCACAGTGTATCTGGTGAATGATAATACATTTACAGTGACACATAATGGTTTCACTGTTTGTCAGAGAAGGTTCTCAGTCATCCAGGTTGTGGTATATCCAAAAAAAAGCCCAAAAAAAACAAAAACAAAAAAAAAAACAAAGCTAAAACAACTGGTCTAATGACTGGGCTTGCTTGGTCCATTAAAGACGCTTAACCACTCACGCAAGTGGCTTCCTCCAGTGATTGGTGGGGGGTTTAGGTTTTTATTAAGAGCATCTCCTTAAGTGGTGACCACCTGAAACTCACCTGTAATTGGAAGAATTTGCTTTGATTATAATTATTGTCAATTCAAGGTGAATACCTTGTAATTGCAGATCCAGAACCTAGAACTTGAAGAGGCACCTTGGATGAGGGACCAAGCATCTTGAAGATTGAAGAGAACTCTACAAGCTCAGCTGTCTTTGTTTCAGCTTTAAATTTTGAATATATGCTGTCATCACGTGTATTTCTTCTGTTTTGAAGCTACATACCTTTATAGTTACTGCACATTAATCTCAAAAGGTTTTCGGATCTTCCTCTTTTTCATTATTGAACACAGAGTGTGAAAAACTTTTTTTTTTTAAAGAAAGAATGAAACAAACAGAATCTGTTTATAGCAGAGGCAGATGTCAGCTCCGACCAAGTGCAACCTCTTGGCTACTTTTTCCCTCCATCTCATTCCCTCCATGAATATTGCCCAATTGGTATGCGCCCAGCAGGGATCCTCTTGGTTTTTCAGTATTGCCAGTCCCAGTACATGGCCAATAATGATGCTGAGGGGCGGGGAGCAGCGCGGTCTGCAGACACAGTGAGTCTGAGCGTCTGGCGGGGAGCCGAGTACAGGCAGCAGGCAGCGGCGTGGCAGAGATGGGCTCACACCTCTGAATCACAACTCAGCCTCCAGTCAAGAATCTCGGAGATCTAGTCTTTTTTGTTTCTCGTTTATTTATTTATTTATTTTTTTATGGGGGGGAAGTGCTTGTGTTGCTCATCAAGGACCGACAGAGTACAGCTTCCAGAAAGCAGGAGCGGGAAGGTTCATAGTTGCATTCCAGCGCGCAGCACTCCTGTCGTCTCACCTGCACCGCCGGTGGTGAAGAGGTCCGCCGTGGCAATAATGCATCCAGATAAGTACTTACCTGAACTGGTGGCCGAGAAAAACAGCTTGGATCCCTCCTTTGTGCACGCCGTGCGCCTCATTGCAGAAGGTAAGGCAGGTAGTTTTCAATCCGAACGACTTCTTTATTTGTCATCGGCGACATTTTCACCGCGTTTCGTGGCCGAACGCATTTTGTGGAAGTACAGTGGGCTCATCTTAAGACACCGCCCTTGAGTTTTAAATCAGTGCGCCCGGTGTGCCGTGGTGTTTTGGTGTAGATGTCGCTCTTTGGATCCAGTGCGGAACTTTTGTGAGGTTCTCCTCCAATCATGAGGAGGTGCCGTGAGTACAGAAAGTAAACTGTGCGTAAAGTCGGTCACTTTTTTATTCGTCCGCCCTCCAAGGTCAGTCACTGGTGCCCAGAAAATCCCAGCAGTCCTCCTTGGCTCCTGGACAAACACGCCGAGAGGACTAATCACCTTAATTTTAAGATTGATCGGATTTTAGCTGTGCAAAGTGGAGACTGCTGCCATCTGCTTTCTGTCCTGCATATGGTCAGGAATTTTGTGTAATTTTGTGAACGTTGTGGCAACTTATTCAGCAGCTCAAGACAAACTATGTGTGTGGCAGAGATATGCAAATGTGCCAAGTATCACCTAATCATCTGAGCTGCAATCATTCTATTTAAGCAACACATTGCAAGCTGTGATGTTAGTGTTTGTATTGTGAAATTAGAGTCGTGCATTTTTAATATGCCAAAGAAAACTGATGCATTCAAAGCACCTTAAGTCGTTGCTCGAGGTGCGTGGTAACCAAGGTCACTGAGAGCAGGGATGCCACTGAGACAGATGTTCTACAGTCCTTCCTCTGGCACAGTGTTACTGCACCGTATAGAGCTGTGGAAAGAAGTTTAGCCCTCAGCATGTTAAGTGCGTCCCCATACCGCAGGTAGCCTTGGTCTCATTCACATGCCGAGTATGTGTCACTTTTCGATAGCAAACTTATCACCTCAAAGCCGACACGAGAACTCACCTCGGCTCGTTCAGTCTGAAGATTTATTCAGTGTACATCATCTAGATTGTGGGCACGCTGTGTGGAATTGAGTATGATGCACTGCAAAAGGCTTGAGTGATGTGCCGTTGCTACTTTTGTTCTAGTGTCAGAGACTTAAATGTGCTCGGTCTACATCAGATTTCAGGACATTTATTAGGATTCATACAGAGGCAAGGCAAAACAAACAAGGAGGCCAACGTAGTATATGGGGTTTAAAATGGCACAGAAACAAACAGCGCTTTCCTACTTCGCCTCAAGTTAAACACTGAATGCACACAATAATCATGTTAACTTGAATCTGAATTAATCTTAAACTAAAAATACAAATTGCATATTCACTTATTGCATTCCTTCATGCTGTAAATTGCTTCAGTGGTGATTTCTGATAGCAGCAGACTGATGTGGTTTCTTATATGGAGCCCATATAAAACACCAAAACCTGGCCTAAAGATGTGAAGTCCCACACTGTGTTCGATTAAGATGCTGCAACAGGACAGGGCGTTTGCGCTCTGGTGTTCTGCCCCTCGAGCTTTCCTGCTGAAATGTGTTGATGAGACACCTGACAGTCCCGCTCTTGTCGCTAACCAGGATGCAGATGGGATCATCCGTCACGCAGTGCACTTTGCCAAATATGCTCAAGGCTGACTCACATGGCCAGAATGCACATTAACGTGGTCTTATGTACTGTATGTATTCATCTGGTAAAATAGTTGATTATTTATATGTATTCATTTCTTTCAGTTAAAGCAGTTTTGTTGGTGAATTAATGGCAGACACACCTGACCTTCACTTATAGTATAATACTGAACGTAAAAAGAAAAAAAAAAGAATTACTGAAATAATGTTTTTGCGAAAGCTCTGACACGCATCACACACAATATTGTAAAATCGGCATAATAATCTGTCAGTGCTGGAAATGTTTAACATGATCAACCTCGGGCATTGTGTGAAATAATCATTTGAACCACTGACACATCTTGTTATCCTGTTTCATTTGTACTCATGGATAATGCAGAATCATGCCTATCAATGGACAGCAAAATAAAGTATGTTCAGAGATTTATGGATTCACAGTTATTCATCACTGCATAGCAAAGCACGTAATCCTGCATTATTCACAATGTGCACAATAACACGGATTAACCAGGGTCCCAGTTAACATCTCTTTATTTATGAAATGAATTATTTAGCGCGTGTGTATAAATCACGTTGCCCCTGGAACCATTTGTCTTTCTTTGAGCCGATTTAAAGCAGTTTGGGACGCAGCTCTTCTAGTCTCTGGCTGTAAAGTAAGCGGAGGTGGGAATCATTCTCTTTCAGGAAAGAGCGTGAGCTCATTTCAAGTAATAGTGCAACAATGAAGGTTGCAGCACGCAAAAGCGTGACAGTTGACGCAGTCTCATCACTCTCACCCAACGATGTTTCGCCTCGGACGCAAAGTTCATTTCAAAGTAGCACAAGTGCTAATGATTGCTCAGATTGGCAGATAAAAGTCAGTCCTTTCATGTTCTGCGCTTTAATTTTCCTCTGACTAAAGAAGTGTGCAGCATTTCCTAAAGTTGGGTGCAGGGAGAGACAAGAAAGGCGAGCCTTTAATAGATCCCAGGGGTTTTGTTCGTTAGGAATTTGCCACGTAGCTTCGCCTTGCCGTGAAAACCGATGGGAGTCCTAATAAGGTGACAAGGAAAGCATACGGGGAAGCAGACGGGAAGTATCGGATGGATGGTGGACATGCTGGCTGTTGAGGAAAAACTGTACTGCATGTTTCCATTTTCAGAGCAGCAAATGCGTTTCGCCACTTTTTTTTTTACTTTTATTGCGATCACAAAAATGTAATTACGTCGTCATGGGGTATATGTAATATCACAGGTGCTGCTAGGACGACAGCAGCGACAGCACGAACCAATCTGCACGAGACGTGAAGGATTCACACCTGCATAAACAAAACCTGGCGATTCCTGCAAAGGTTCTCGCTGTTAGCACCGATGCTTCACAGCAACAAGGTTCTGGGGTTGAATCCATCGGGTGCCTGGGGCTTTGTCTGTGTGGAGTTTCTCCCTGTGTCTGCGCGGGTTCTCTCCGAGTACTCTGGATTCCTCCCACCACTCAAAGACATGCTGGTTAGGTTAATAGGTGATTCTAAATTGGCCATAGATTTAAGTTAGAATGGTTGTCTGTCTCTCTGTGTTAGCCTTGGGGTAACACTCTATAGGCTCTCAGCTACAGAAAATGAATGAATTAATCAATCCATGATTTTCCCAGTTTAATGGGTTAATCTTGAACTTTTCAGTCTGGGTTGATTTGGAGACGTCTGGCGTGAGCACCACAGATTACCAAATTCTGGAGGCAGCCAAAGCAACTATTATTGTTTAATAAGGAAGTCAAGCAATTATTGGCTTTTTTTTCTCTCACCAATTATTCTGTGAGCATCCGTGATCTTGTTTTATGCTGTACCTGGCATGAGTCTGTAAAAGGTAAGGGCTGAGCTGAGAAGTTGAGGATGAGTGACCACCTCTCTAAAACAGCCCCTTCTTGTTCCATTACTCTCTGAAATATTTAAAACTCCTCCGCCAACGGTAATTACAAAAATAGCGCTTGCATTCTGTAATTAGGTTATAACCAAAGTAGATGTTGGGGTTTTTCAAGTTAAATGCTCGGTAGTAAGAAATGTCCCATCAGCTGCAATCTCTGAGTTCTGCATTCATCTGTTTTTTTTTTTTAGAGATTATATTAGCAGCAACCTGATATAAAATTTATTGAGCATTGAGTCATTTCACCACGGACACCAACCCCATAATATACAGACGTTAGAGTAGGTTGCTGTGCTGCCTCATGCCTCGATACCTTTATTTAAATGAAAATCTTTCAAGATTGCCACTTTTGCGCTGTAATTATAATTAATAACGTTCTTAAGAGTCACTATATTTGGACTGCAGCTGAAACTGCCTGTACGAGCCTTTCAAGAGCAGGCATAACGCCGCATGATCCGAAAACATTCTTTTTTTTTTTCCACGTCGTGTTTGAGCTTTGTAGTCGTCCCGTTCGTTCGGCCTTGCTGTAAGTGTCTGAGGACTCCCGTGAACCTTGTGCTGCACTCTGTGGCTACACACACAGGAAATATCTGTAAGAAGGAAAAAAAAAAAAAGATGAAGTAACCAGCACCTAATTACAATTTTGGTCAGTTTCTGCTTGAGCACATTGTAAATGTAAAAGTGAATTCCGTCGGCGAATGCTGATGTTCTATCAAGGGAATGTCAGAGACAAAATCACACCACATTTTGGGGCAATGACCCTGTAACTTTAATTAAAATTTAATCAGACAATGCGAGAACTCGTGATGTGCTCTTGCAACTTTTAAAGCCTCGGTTTTATTCAGCCAAATAGCTACAGGAGAGGTCTGGGATGCGTGTCTTTTCACGTGGCTCAGAATACAGTTGACGCACAGCCACTCAGCTTTCCTCAACACATTCAAGCACATACAAGTTGCGTGCGTGTATGAGGATGCAATTAAATGTTTTTTTTCATTCGTCAGTTTAATACAGTGCAGTGAGCAGAAAGTCAGATCAGTGTTCAGTTTTAAAAGAGTGCCAGTTCACCTGGGTGCACCCGCACACCGATTTTTTAAGAGCTGCCGAAATCTTGGAGGAACCTGCTTCAGTTTTTCTGGCTTTCTCTCTGTCTTCTGCTTCGCCGAGGACAGTTCCTCGAGGTTCTGGGCGCATCATTCTTCCCTTTGACACGCTGCAGAATGAATTTAGGACGCATCGCTTATGGTATTGCTTTTGCAAACTTTATATATATTGTACAATCTTTCAATTGATTTGGCGATGCCTTGCCACAAAGTGCCATTCTATCCACAAACTCTAAAAAAATTGATTTTCACTTCACTTCTTCTCGCTCTCTTGTTTATAAATTGTTGCTCACATTTTCAGTGTATCCATAATGGCCTTTTCAGTATCCAGCAGTGACCCAGCTTGTAGTGACAGATAAACAACACCCCATGTGGTATGACCTATCAAAAGGACGCAGAAATTACATCTCAGGAAAGTGAGACATTGAATTACATTTTCGGCGTTTAGCCGAGACCCCTTATCAAGAGTGACTTACAATGAGTGCACGGGTCGAATAAGATTAAATTCCAAGGTCACAAGCATTTCAGGCAGAAGAAATGAGTGGATGAGCCAAAGCTGCAGCACTCGGTAGACAACAGATACTAGATAGCAGATAGTATTGCTGTGGCCCTTGAACGTTCACGTATGGCAGATAAATTCTAAATAAAGAAATCAGAGGCAGACAGATAAGACACGGACAGAAATTGGATTTTTAAAATCTTAAGAACCAAAATCAGAATCAAATACACCAGTATTTATATTAGTTTGATGTTTAAAGTTCACGTAGCTCAGTCAAGTTTTATACTTTTGAACATGAGTACAGATTGTAAATAACTCTTTTAACCACCAACTTCTCAAATTTCAGGTGTAAAACGCAGCCTGCGCTAAATGAAATACATATTTGTTGTTCATGTACACTTCCATTTTGTAATGCAGAGTTTTAATTTAACACGTCCAAGCAGGATAAACCAGGTGTGACTGCTAACAGATTAGGTCGGTGCGATTGTATTTAGTGTGTCACATCTACACCAGCGAGCCAGCGCTCACAATATCAAAGCCCCGGTCCGCTTAAAAGCAATATGGACATAATTAATGTCATCTATTACACCACTGCTGGTCCTGCCCTGATGTGTCAAAATAGCTGCTGTAAAAACAACACAAAAAAATGAATTAACACAGATGACACTTAGATGAAACATGATAAGGGTATGTTGCAGTCACAGCACTCAGCCGATGCCTGCATTTACATGGACACTGGTGTTCTGCTCATAATGCCTCGTGTAACCACCTCAGTCAGAGCAGACTGGCCCGGTCAGAAGGACATTCCAGCTAGATTAAAAGCGTGGTGTAAACCTTTGATAATCCTTCCAATAGGAAAATATTAGCATCTAGTTACCACGTAAATGCGGCATCGGATCATTTCGCTCTGGCATTTTTGCCCCACATGGGTTAAGAATCAGGCGACGTGGCAATCTGGGAAAGATGTTTGAGACCACCGATTTTCTTTCACGATCAGCGATACCGATCCAACAAAAAAGTAGTCTTTTTTTTGTGTGTGTGTATTTCAAATCACAGCTTCATAAAGAATACAAGACGCCAGAGTGATTTATTTATTTATATATATATTGAGGTGGTGGCCTCATTTCCTATATAGCGAATACAACAGAAAAAAACAGGAGACAATCATACACTAATCATACACTTCACTACAAAATATGTGAAAATGCTGTTTCAATTATTAAGGATGTTGTTTTAACTGTAACTCTAACCCTGCGCTCTCCTCTTCTGTCCTCCTCATCACAAATGCCTCATATTCTGTGTTTGTGGGTTTAACCTGAGGTGTTTCACAAGGTTTGTTGTGTCGTCACCACTCAATAGTTCAGTTACTTTCCACTGTGTTACTAATGTTACCGTGAAGTATCAAAAGTATCGATATTTTGAGCTGAGAATCGATTTCAGAGCATAAAGGCCTGGTATCGGAAGTATCGATGTTTCAGTATCAATCCGCACGTCACTATTTGCTGGACTCACTGTTGGCGTTAATGTAGAATAGTTGGTCTATCTTGGTCTTTATTTTCTAATAAACATGGTGGAGTAGGGATAGTATTCGGCTGTATGTATATCGGATCCCAGCGGATTGTGGTCAGAACCACTTTTCATTCAAGTTATATTCTGATTAATGTTCTGAAGATTCTAAACGCAACTGTGGCATCTAATATATTTATTTAGTGTCCATGTGAACAGATTGTAGAAATGGTCTGTTAAATGGTTTTGCATTTATATGGCATTTTTCTACCTACTAGTAGCTTACAGTCGCAGTGATTCATCAACCCACACATTCACACGAGCGCATTCACACACGGTTCAGCGTCTTGACAGTTCCGCATTAGGTCCGTGGGATTGAACCACTAACCCTCTGGTGCGTGGACAACCTGCTCTACCTGCTGAGCCAAGGACGCTGTTAAAGATATTTGTATGTAAATGTAGTCACTGGTATATACGGTGTACAATGTATATGAGATGTATTCCATCCTGTCTGGACTAATTAGTGGTGGAAAAACAGATGACTGTTGTATACTGTCATTATCAAAATGTGCATTTTGCTTAATGTGTAATTTGTATAAATGGTTAATACTTCCTCCCTCCACTTCCCAGCGCACTTTAACCAGAAAATTTGAGGATGGCATCTTAATTGCATTGACGATTTAATACTTGAGCTCTCTGTCGGCTGCTCAATTTGCCTCCGTGCAGCTCAGTTAAAAACACATAAACAGCATGTGGCCAAACAGAGGCACGTACATTTCCAATCCCGCGTATTTATATTCATCAGTCCAGCGTGAAAAAGGGCCGGAGCTAATTGCACGTCTCATAGTTCACCCATCCCACATGGCCCACTCTGCCAGGCGGATTTCTATTGCTACCTCTTTCTGCGTTTGATGTGAACGAGCAATCAGTTTTTGGAGGCTAATTACACTGATTCATTTTTGCACCCATTGTAGAGCCATTATTGTAGATATACTGCTCAGCAGCTAGAAGAAATCGGTGAATAATTTAGCTGTCTACTAATGGGAACACTTGACAAAGCCTTTGTTTTCCCCCGTCGTTGTTGTAACTGCCCACAGTTAGGTAAAGCACTTAAAGTAATACTCAATTCAGCACTGACTGGTTCGCCACAGTGTAAATCAAACATTGTGGGTGAACCTTGATATCAACCGATGGTGTAGTGACTCTCTCTAAACTTGCAGTAGTTGACAATTTCAATACATTTTAGGGACTTTATTTGAAGCTTGAAACCAACAAAACAGTCCAAACTATTGTAAAGTCAAAAAATATTTATTTGTGGGTGTTCGCATTCCAATTGCTGTAGGATGTATAAGAAGTAGAAATTTTTTCCTCTCTATATTCAGGGTCTCAAAAGTGACACCCAGAGCAATAACCGCCTTACGTCTGGAACCCTTGAACACCACCAAAGAATGGGCTTCCTCCTTTGTGATGCTGGCCTTCAGCAAGTGAAATGTAGTTCTATCAGGGTGAGATGAGGTGACTTTGCTGGGTCGCTGCAGAATTTTCCACTTCTACAACTTTGCAAACTCCTGGGTTGTTTACAGGGTATGTTTCGGGTCATTGTTCACCTGCAGCGCGAAGCACCGTCTATTCATCTTTTCTTCATTTGGTTGAATCTGAGCAGGCACTTTATCACATCATCAGGAAACACAACAGACAAAAATTGGGTCTGTGTCCAAGATATATGAACCGGAATGTAGCTTACAGAAGTACTTCAAATATGTTTGCTAGCAATTCTCAATTGGAGTTCCTCTCTAAAGCTCATCCTTCAGTTTGCAGGTTGTTCAAGGTTTCCAGTCTTTCACCCAGCTTCGCAAAGTAAAAGGTGAGCAGAGTGAGAGAAGGGAGGATGCTTACACTGTGCATTATTTGTCTGTGCAAAGCACATGTCAGATTCCAGGACGTCCTGAGTGTGCTCTGTTGGGTGTGATGATTTTCATCATCCTCATGCTCTGTTTTATCTCATCAAATCCCTGTGTGGCATGGCGGAGCAGCAGTGTGGAGATTAATCAAACTTATGTCGGAAGAAATTAATTCTGATTGGATTCATTACGGTGACTCATTCCATCACGGTATGGTTGTTTTCTCTGGATTCATGTTTCTCTGTTGACCCATTAGATAAGCACAACATCAAACTCCCCACAACAGACACAAGAGACATTAGATTTGATCTCACCAAAGTAATCTCTGACTTGGAAGCATTTGCTAAAGGGTTCCTTCGCAGCAGTAGAACAAACTGCAGGCTTTAGTAGCAGTTTAGACTGTATAGCAAACAACTACTGGAATTCAATAAAGCTTCAATGTGAGGACAAACAACGGAGTAGTAAATATCTCTAACACGCTATGCTGCACTGGTAGTGGCTGAAATAATGTAGATCAGGGGTCTTCAATGTTTTTCAGGCCAAGGACCCTGAAACTGATGTGTATATTAAGTAGGTACTACTATATGGGTTCTGTATTAAACTTGGCCCAGTGCTATTCATAAATACACATTATTATCTTTTTGCATTCAGTATTAAGCTATTCAAATAATACACAGGTTCAAATATTCTTTTTTTTTATGTCCAACAGTAGGGTGGCGGTAACGTCTTCTGCTTCCATTTTTCCCTTTACTAAAATATGTTGGATTGATGTTAATGTGTATTTAAAGACATTTAAATTTGTTAGGGGAAATTATTTTGCAACCTCTCTGCAGTACATCTGTGAACCCCCTGTTGAAGACCAATGATTTAGATCATTTCTGTATGTGATTTATTTCTTGTTGAAGTTAATCATGTGAAAGATAATCAGTGCATGGCACATCTCATGGCCTGAAGCTTGGACATCGGAGTAGAACTGGTGCAACTTCGCACTGAAAGGGGCCAGCTGTGGTGGCTTGTGCATCTGGTGGTGATGCCTCCTGGGCGCCCTCCTTTGGAGGTTTACCATGCACCGCCAGCTTGGAGGAGACCCGAAGGTCGACCATGAATTCTCTGGAGGGGCTATATATCTCGACTTGCCAGGAAACGCCTGGGGATCCCCCATGAAGAGCTGGATTGTGTGGCTGGGGAGAGGGACGCCTGGAATACCCTGCTTAGTCTGTTGTCACCACAACCCGACCCCAGATAAGAAGATGTTAATCGATGGATGGATATCTCAACAGAAAATGGATAATTAATTTGTTGAGCAAGAGCATCTTGACTTCTAGTTCCTGGTCGGCCTGTTTACTGAATCCTTGTTTTTGATAAACCATGAAAATAGTTTTGCATTTACTCACTTTTTTTCATGTTGTCCGGGATAAACAAACTTCAAACTGGTCCTTGGCCTGTGTTGCTGATATTTAACCTTAAGCCATGGCAGGCTGACTGAGCACATTTTCTCTTTTTCAGCAGAACTCCGTCTCCTAACTCATACAGTTGCATACATTTATCTGGGAGCTGCCCAGTTAAATCTCAGTTGTTTTTTTTCTTTTCTTTTCTTTTCTTTTCTGGCTCGGCTGCCGAGCGGCTCCATCGCAGCAGTTTGGGCGGCGCAACAGAGGGGATCAAGAGCACCAGAATAGTCGCTGAGAGTGTTTTACTCATTCAGTTCCCCAAATGAGATTTTTTTTTTTTTCACCCTGTTTGAGGACTGAAACCAATGACCTTCAAAGAACACTCTCGCCTCTCTGGTCTTTATGCTCCTGCTGCTTTCTACCACATATTTGACAAATTCGATACTGTGTGCACGTGTTTCACCGGATTTACACATCATAAACTAATTTCCCTCTTTTTCTCTCCTTTAGTCCCGCTGTCATTCTCCCTCTCTTTCTCTCACACACAATCGCCTTCTGAGTTCACTTATGGGTTGCGGACCAGAATAAAGGTGTCTCCCATCGAATGCTGTTCCAGAGCATAATCCTCTTCACGGGCAATAAAAAGGCCGTTCTATACTGAAATAATATGCACATTGTACTGATGTGAAAGTCAAACAATGCAAAACAAATTGTCTCTCGAACGCAAAAACCCAAAACTAATCGCTGAGGATCAACTGGGAATCAAAGCCTTGATGAAACCAGGAAATGCAGTTCCACAAAAAAAGTACTTTTAAATGTAAAGAATGTTATTTGATGTTGTGAGCAAATACACAAAAGTATAGTGTGGAATTTTTTACATTCCACCCTCTGCTAAATGGGTTCACACAATACTAATTAAGCTAATTGTTCAGATAAATCCCTCTTTGTTTTTCTGTTTTACACCAATCAGCACAGATGGGATGAGAAGGGGAGCAACCACAGGACGGAGCTGGACTAGCGCAGAGCATCTAGTCAGTCTGCAGCTATTTAGCCTAATACGCAACAAATGACTTGCTTGCTAGCTTTCTTGTTTCCATCCACTGATTTGTTAAAAATCAGCAAGTTTTCCCAGAAATACACCTTAGACAACACAACTCTCATAAATAACTACTACTATATATATCATCATTAAATCTCTGTCCTACTGAAGAAACTTGAAAAGAGAGCGGATGGGATGGACGATCATTCGTCATAAGCACTAATCAGCCGAGTCTGTGCAGTCACTGTCACCGTCAGTAGAAGGAGACCAAAGTGTTGTGCAGTGCAGATTTATCAACCAAGACAATGCTCTGTTGACCCGTCCATCCACCCAAACCTCTGTTGACTGGGGCTATTTTAGGGTGAATTCAAGATGGAGAGCTTAAAATATTTATTGTTTTTATCACATTAGGATGCTGACATTGACTAACTAAACTATTGTAAATAAGTAGTAGCATCAGATCATGACAAGAAAAAAAATCCTTAACATTCATCATGAACTTTTGACGGCAATCTAGTGGCAATCCATTTTATGTGAAGCTTTTTGTTCCTGGACCAAAGTGGAGGACACACTCTCCATCCTTATAAAAGTACTATATATGTTTATATTTCCAACCTTTGACCACACAGTACCTTTCTTAAAACTAGGCATGTGTTTGCACACCACGGGTTGTGTTTTGATTGTTCTCCTCAGGGAAAATGCTATTTTTAAATAGCACATTTTGTTAACTCCTGCTATCTGCTGACACTTGTCTTGTATAAAGAAGAGGTGTGAATCAGCGGTGTTGATGAGAACAAAAGGTTATAGGGGTCTTTCAGTGGGTTTATTAAGAGGTTTCAGACGCAGCCTGTTTACCAGAGGCGGGCGAGGATGATCTCGGTGAGCATTTCCTCCTTCACTGTGTTTGCACGATGCAGCTCTTCTATTACAACCTTACTGGGTGGCATGTGGAAATACTTTCCCACATATTCTGACCCTGAATGATTCAATAAAAACTATGATGCTCATTTTAGTAAGGGGTGAAGCCTATCATGCTATATATATATACATATATATATAAAAAATAGTCTGTTCCATCTGTCATTGACTTCTCTTAGAAATCTAAAGGGCATTTTTCACATTCCTCTGCTCTTCCCCATTCAGACGAATGAAATTTTGAGGCAGCTTTGGTTTTATTGAGAGTGGTCTGGGAGAAGCTGCAGAAGAGACGGCATGATCCAATTTAAACAATCTTCCTCGGACAATCAGACGCAATCAGGGAGATTGTGCGGTGCTGGAAGAAATTGGTTTATTTCAAGCTGTTGGAGTTTGGTCTTGCGATTACACAGACAATAGCAAAAACAAGTGACCTTAAGGAAAAGTCCTTAAAACTTAAAGCACTGGAGAAACTATTGAGAGGATATTGGTGCAGGAGCTAAGATGTCTTAACCAGGAGCGACTCGGTTGACATGCTCTACTTGCACCAAATGCTATGAGTTTGTTGAACGGAAATTAAGTCGGGTTATTTCAACAACATGCTTGCCATTAAGCCCTTCTGTACCAGATTTCCAAAATAAAAGTTAGAAAAATGTTGTGAAACATTCGGTTGACTTTTTTTATTAGCTTTACGGCTTTAAACATTGAGTGTTCAGATACTGTCAGTGTGAAGTGATCCAGTCTAAATGAACTCTTTACTCAGTATATAAGCCCAGGAGCGGTTTGAGACTTGCTCCCTATCTTCTTCAGGTGTTTCATCCACCTCGGAACTATAAATTACTACTTCACTTCTAGACTGTTTAATCTTCATTGTTTAAACTCAAGTATTAGAAAACTTTCAAAAAATATCATTGTTCAGGGACTGTGCAGTTCCTGTTACTGATAAAGTGCGGCAAACTGGACAGCTAATATCCACTTCTCATCTCTTGTCTCACTGCGATAAGTCTGGGGACACTCTCGATGACCGTTGGGCCAATTTGCTCAAGATTTGCCCATCTTGCAAATTATAAGGAGAAACGCTGCAGCTTGATTGGAGCCAGTGATTTGCAAATTGAGTCTTAATGTGAGGGTTCTTAGATCTAATCTTAACCTCCCCCAAATGGCTTTCCCCCGATAATATCAAATGCTTTATATGTTTAATCCGACATCTGCGTGAGTGCCGAGCTGCGCGGGGGATCAGAGACTGCTGACAGCCCACGAGAGAGCTGCGTTTGTGGCGGAGTGAGGCACAGCGAGCTGAGTGCGACTGTTTGCAGCTCTTGTTATTTTGATTGGAATTACTGGATCATGAGATTACAGGGCCTGATGTGAAAGGACGTGTCAGGAGTCAGCCGGATAATCTTGTATCATTAAGTGTGTAATGTGAGCATATTTACAGCTGAAATACAAAATAGTCAGCAAAATATTCTTTGTGTGAAACAATGCGTGGGTTCATTTCTACTGGCGCGTGCCCCCAGCGTAACTATACATACTATAGTGGTTGTCGTGCTGCAGATTTCATGATGCCTTTTCGGTAGTTACATAACGAATTAATAATCTTCTCATCTGCTTGTCTTCTTTTGTCCGCAGAAATTGAGAAGTACGAAGGCGACGAACTGAGAAAAGATGGAGACACGAAGAAATACCTAGACATTATCAGCAATAAAAATATCAAGCTCTCCGAAAGAGTTCTCATTCCAGTTCAGCAGTATCCAAAGGTAAGAAACACAAAGACCATGGCTTGCCCTAAAAACACACACTGCGTCTTTCTAGGGTGCTAGATTTTATTTTATGGTTCGCTTGCAGTTTTTTAAAAATGACCTGAATAGTTAAACTGCAAGGCACCATGCAAGAGCAGCTCGGCTACATTTGAAAACAACAAGCTTGCTTGTGTGTGATGCTGGTGGATGGAGACTTTTCATCTTGGCCATCTCGGATGGCTTCACCTGCTCACGGATTTGCTCTTAAAATCACTCTGAGCCACAAACTGGCAAATGGAAAGTCACCGGACAGCGTCTGTTTATTTTTATGTAGTCATCAAAAGCCAAAAGTTTTCAGTAGACTGAGGCACCCAAGGGTACGGTGAAGAACAGTGATCATAAATCACTGTGTGACACTGGGCTCGGCATTCTGAGTTATGCAGTGTCAGTACTGACAAAGTCTGAAATGCGGCCTAATGAGGCTGCTCCGCCAGGCAGCTAAGCAACAACACACAGCTGCTTGAGCAAAACTAAAAGGCTTTACTGCCTCTGCAATCAAGGAAGGCTCCACTAACCTTACTTTCACACGCTCATGCAACAGGACTGGTTTCATACAAATATTCCATTTATGTCTTTCTCATTTATTAGATTCCTCTATTTACCAGTCATTTTGATCGGACTGTCTTTTACCCCCGATAAGGACAGTTTGTATTGGATTTTGTAGAAACACAATTTAGTACGCATTATTATGTTTTTGCTAGCTAAGAAGGAGCCATTCACATCTCTTTGATGGATAGACAAGCCAAAGGCTGGTTCTTTGGAGGACATTTTCTATTGGCACACATCTGGATAATGTTCAGTACTGGGGTACGTGCATTCTGCAACCTCAACACTAGATGTCACTAAATCCTACACACTGGTCCTTTAACCCGTTAAGATCTAAACATGAGCAACATCAGACAAAATTCAAACTGTGGCTGAACAGGGGGAAGTTGCGCTTTCTGGACAAAAATAATAAATAAACAAATAAATAAATAAATAAATAAAGCTGCCATTACGGTGACCGAAACCGAAACCGCAAGAAGAGAGATTTGTTTGTAAGAATTTTTTGGTAAAAAGAAAGTTAGTTATAAAACCTTGAGATGTTACAAAGGTCTTCCAGACAAAACTACAGCTTTCCAGTGTTCAGCCACATTTTTGTCAGTAGCTCAAACCATGTCAGTAGCTCAAACCATTGTGAGTTACGGTAATTTAAAAAAATGGCGTGCTTTAACGGATCGCCGGGGATTCGTTTGGTTTTAAAGATCTAAATTAATACTTAAACTCTAGTTTTGTTGTTTTTTAATTAGATGCTTTAAAGTAGAATTTATCTGAATATATGTAATATCTGTCAAAGATTTAACTAGTTTTTATCACCTCTCATGTTCCCCAATGCATGGTAACCTATAAATATATCTTATTATACATGACACGACTGTTTTAAGTTCCAGTTAAGCAAAACTGCATTTCCTTTGTTGCTGTTTTGAGACAGATATTTCACTACATATGCCTATTTTTTTTTATTATACGCCTGAGCAAAACTAAACCGAACATATTTTTCATGTATTTTTTAATATCTGTCCGCCAAATGTGAACATGTGTCTTGGTAAGGGCTACAGTAACAATCTCAGCCCATACCAGTCTATCACCAAAAGCACGCCCTCCCACTTAACTCTCAAACATACACTGGTTATTGCTGCTAGTGTGCTCAGTGAGAGGAGATGCAATCAGGAGATCCTCCACAAACACTGTGTCTGTGTCTATGTTCCATTTTTTTTAGTGATCGTTTCACAATCTCCTATTTCTTGAGACAACACTCTACACTCTGTGCTACGCTTTTGATACAACCAATTTGATTCATACAATGCCCAATTATCATATTTTGTAGATTCCTGATTTTGTGTGTTTTATTAGAAAACAACTAGACAGAGGCAGAGGGACGTTAAACTAACTGTGTCTGGTGCGCTTTGGTCTTATGAACCTCCACAGGACACTTCATAGAAATCAATTTTTTGTTTCCTCCTCATGACCGGATTGAGAAAGTAATTAAGCCCCAGGAACTCCTCACTCTATTAAATTGATTCCAGATCTATAAAAAAATGCCAGTTGAGCTCGTTCCGTGGGAAAAGAAGACCCCCATCGACTCAGAGGGCTCAGTTTTCTCTGTGTTTCATTCTGAAGTACTGACTAACTGTAAATGTTCAATTTTCTTTTACAGTACACGTACTGTACGTAAAGCTGAGAACAAGCATATCTGGGTCAAATGTTTGGTTCATTCTCTTATGTGTGTGTAGTTCAGTATATACACATACAGGACTGTAGGCAATTATTAGTTCTGTCAAATTAAAACATACTGATTCTGTGGAAACACCCATTTTCTTCTTGGAGACTACAAATTAAATGTAAAATGATTTTTAATTTTTTTTTTGTATGGCTCATGTTTTATCCTACCTTCTGGTTAATTGCATTCCCATGTGAAAGTCTGCTCCCGATTAGATGGCTAATGAAAACTGGTGGAGCTTGGAGTCAGGGAAAACGTGAAAACCACTGAGGTACATAAGAGAGAGATAAAATATATTCATGATTATAAACAAAAAGTCGACAGGTGCAACACAGAGGCTCAGAATCCAGGTTTTATGTAATGAACGTAATAGTGCCAGCTCTGCAAAGTAAGCAAAGCTGCGGTCCAGAGGGACAGAGCAGTTGTCCAACAACAGCTTCTGTGACCTAATTGCGCAGTCAGCACCGCACAAGACTGCAGTGTCACTACCTTAAACGTCTTTGTAACTGCACTTTAAGTTAATGATAATTAGCCGTTTGAAGCAGCTCTTTGATCAAACGCATGCCATGCAATGACAATGAGACAGCCAGCAAAGAAAGTAAAGCAGAGTTAAAAGAAAATGAGTTTGATGGAGTAAAATGAACCTCACAAAATTCAGAACGGATTTATGACAAGTGACACAGTTTGCTGCAAAATGTCATGTCTGACTCAATACACTATATTGCCAAAAGTATTCGCTCACCTGCCTTTACATGCATATGAACTTAAGTGACATCCCATTCTTAATCCATAGGGTTTAATTAATGTCTTTCTCATTTGGTCTTTGCAGCTATAACTGCTTCAGCTCTTCTGGGAAGGCTTTCCACAAGGTTTAGGAGTGTGTTTAAGGGAATGTTTGACCACTCTTCCAGAAGCACATTTGTGAGGTCAGACACTGATGTTAGACGAAAAAGCTTGGCTCCCAGTCTTCACCTTAATTCATCTTAAAGGTGCTGTGTCGGGTTGAGGTCAGGACTCTGTGCAGTCTTGAAGAATTCAGAGTTCCCTTCGCTGGACCTTAAGGGGCCAAGCCCAGCTCCTGAAAAACAACCCCACACCATAATCCCTCCTCCACCAAACTTCACACTTGGCTCAATGCAGTCTCACAAGTATCGTTCTCCTGGCAACCGTCAAACCCAGACTGGTCCATCAGATTGCCAGATGGAGAAGCGTGGTTTGTCTGAATTCAGTGATTTGGATGGGTGAGCAAATACTTTTGGCAATATTGGGTATGTTGCAGACAAAACGTCACTCCAATCATTAGCAGTTTGATAGAGTTTAATCATGCATTTGTTTCAACGGAGATATTTAATCTGGACTGCTTTGAAGGATGTTTGTACTACATATTATTACTGCACAGACATGAATATTTGTCAGTTTTTCATGATCAATATGTTTGGCTCTTGAAATCGACAATGCCTGTCTCAGAGGCAGAGACTAATTGGTTTTACTTTACCTCACAGTGGAACTTTTATTTTTCTCATGTCGGCTATTTGACAAAGTCCAATATCCCTTTCTGTTACTGGTAGCAGAGCGAAAACTTAAAGTTTCGAAGATGGGTTCCCTCTCATTTAAGCAGTCTGATGGTGCTCCATCGAGCTTACAGCTGCCATCTTGCCTCAGAGTAATTAAATGTAAAGTGATTAAATTATTACTTGGGAGAACTCTTCTGCATGGTTTCAGATCTGACAAGTACGCACAAGGAAGATTAATGTCGGCAAGACAAGCGGTGCTTATGAAATCCCTCTGTTTGGCACATTGACGGACACATGGTATCGTTCATTGTTACTGGATAAAATCTGACGCGACAAAGCAGGAAAAGCACAGGTATTACTGCTAACATACGCTCTCATTAAAGCCTCTGCTTTTGCTTCTCCTGCTATGTCAAACTGTCTACTGAGAAAAAGCAATTTCAGTTTAGTTCCTGTCTGTGCTGTTACATAGATTCATTGTTTCCGTAGCACGGCAGTAGTGATGATATCAAAACAAACCCCGGGCTCATAAATATATAATTGCTAAGACACTGCAGGTTTAATCAGGAATTTAACAATGCTGCAAAGCCAATGGCTGAAACAACATCACACATTATGCATATTAGTGGATCCATGGCCATGAGGCTAAAAGCCCACACAATGCCATAAAATCAATGCATAGACAGAGCGTATATTCATGGCGCTATAACAGCGCTGGGCAGCACCTTCACCCTCGCTGTATGGAGGAGCGTTACCTGAGGTCCTTCCTTCCTGCTGCAGTGAGGCTGCACAACGAAGCCTGCTCCCATATGTATAGCTTGTAGTGTGTTTGATTTTACATATGTATATATATATATGTGCACTCCCCTTTGGACTGTGTGCTCCTGCAACTCTGCAGATTTGCCCACTTACGATTTATGCTTTTCCCTTTTAAATGAAATTTTCTGTCATTCAGAAAGAAGTTTTCAAACTGTTCAAGTAAAAGTAAAATGGTAACAACACATGACGAACACATTTCTGCATCAAAGCCCTAGCTGATAGTATTATCAACAGAGTGTAATGTGCAAAGTATATAAATAGGATATCTTATTCTGAGTGATATATTAATATGCACGCTAAGATATGCTTTAGTGCTCTGGTTGGTGGAGCTCATTTTAAAGTGGTAATTTCAAAGATTTTAATTTAAATAAATGCTTGTGGAATCACGATATCGCAGAATGACGTGACTGTCTATGGCCCACTCATGGAAATATTGCAATATTAATTAATAAGAATTAATTATTATTATTATAATGAACTGGGTATCTGTTGTGACATTCCAGGAAAATTAACTTAAGCTAATTAAATTCATTTAATCATTTAAACATATATTTAAAAATGAATGCAGAATAAAAAATGATCAGAAAACAGCTGCTGGTTTCTGATATCGCTGCTAACGCAAACTGAAAATATAATTCTGCTGTCGCTAAACCACAGAACTATTTAACTGGCGAAATAGCAGTTGACGTTTATAATGAAGCAGTCACTGCAAATGCAGTGCTACAGTGCGGGCGACAGATCCCACTTCCCAGCAAGGAAACAGACTTCTTTCACTCACTGTGCACTGCTGTTAGTTTGTGCGGCATAAATTCACAAAATTCCTCACAGGATGATGGAGAAAAAAAAAGTATATGACAATATTAGCTGCCCCTAGAATTTTGTGACTTGTTTTATTAAACCCCATTTGTTTGTAGTCATATGTGCTGCCAAATCAACCAGTACTGAAATCTTTGAGGGCGCCACTTTAAGTGCTTCATATACTTATATTTCTATCTATGAGTCATATTTAAAAAGAAAAATGGAAAACTACACAGATGAGTCAAAGCATTATTGTTCCCCATGTCTAATATCCCCAATCACAATCTACCAAAGGGCAACATGGACTCAGCAGGTGGTATCTGGCACCAAACTGTTAGCAGCACATCCTTACATTGCAAGTTGCAGGAGGTTAAAGTTGGTCCAATACATCTCTCAACTCCCTATCACTGGTTTAGGGTCTCTAAAAAAAGTTGCTTGGTTTGACATAACCGTTACTTTGACCATCTCTCCAGCATCCAAACAATGAGTCAGTGTAAATATTCAAGCAAATAACAATAATGTAACCCCAGTCCAAGTACAGGACTCAAGTAAATGTACGTATCTTCTACCACCAATTTATGTATGTGTGTGCAGTAGATAAAAACTATTTAATCACGATAGAACATGTTTAAGTTGCTGGAATTTGGCACTGTAAAGCTGCATCTGCCTCACGATCCATCTATTTAGGTGATGCATATTGGTACAGACTGTTCAATGCATCATTCATATGGGACTTGCCTCTCTTGTGAAACCACTCTCTGTGGAACCTGCCTTGGATTTTATGTTGTTTTACCGCCTGTCAAAATAAAGAAATTTGGCCTTGAAGCATTCTTCCAGTGACCTTACCTTAGCACTCTCTATTTTTATCTGTGAAACCTTGAAACAGGCTTGATCTCGTTTAACGGGAGAACAGGTCGTACATCCGTACCTGCCCTGATTTGTCTCTTTAGGTGCTCATAAAGGTCTTGAAATGAAAATTGTATGCTGGGATTAGTATTTACTCAGCAAAAAAAAAAAAAAAAAAATCTGATTAAGATAATCAGCATAGTCATTTTCATTATCAGTGGAATTTATCCTCTACTGTTTAATGAGACAGCTTGATTAGCATCTCACAACCTTGGGGCATGAAATGGATTTTCAATGGCTCACTCCGTTGGCTAGTTCGAGTCCAGCGCTGGGACTATTCTGCAAATGTGAATATACCAGAACGTCATACAACATATTTTTGTCCATTTAATCAGAATAAAATTGATTTGAGGCAAAACCAAACTGGGATATATTTCCGCTCCACATTTAAACAGGCTTATAACTATTCAGTGTGCAGGTACACGCAAAGCCCACAACACATCAAATTGTATTTTGTCCTTGTGGATGCCACAATTTTGAGCTTATCAGTCTTGGGTTATTGTGACCTTTAAATGGTGCAGCAGCTACAGCTCTACACATACAGAAATCCCATTTTTGCCTGCCCAGAGATGTCAGTGTCCCAAAGAAAGGCCTATCATGTGGAAAGGTGTTTTGCCTAGATAAGTATTGAATACAGTAGATGGAGTACCGAGTGTGAATTAAAATTAGGCACTTGTATGATAGCATCTCAGTTCCACTTTGGATACCACTGAGTGAGTGTTTGTGTGATGACTTTGTCTGGCACAATGCTGCTCAGGAGATATAATAAAGATAAAATGCCTCTCCATGTTTAAAAACCCTTCACACTTATACTCTGTCCCACTACGATAAATGTTTATTTATTTTTTTTGACAAGATTTTCAGAGCATTTGGTCTAGGAATGTGACATAGACTTGTACAATTTCTGCACAAATTTTCTTGATTCTTCCGTTGATTAGCCTTATTGGAGTGAAAAAAAAGTTCATCCAAATCGTAATAAGCGTTGAAGGGAAAACCTGCAAAAAGGAAATAAGTAATTAATGTTTGGAAAATCATTTTGCTTCTCAACTGTTCTAATCAATAACAATGCACCAAAATCACCAAAGCTCTCATTAATGAGTTATCACATCATTCTGCTATTGTGGAGCAGTTTAGCATATTTCAGCCCATTGTTTCAGTTTTGCTGTTTTCACTCACTCTCATCAGTCTTTGTTTCTTTGAGCCGGCATCTGTTTCATGTGGAAAGCTCCCATAATCCAACCTTTGGAATATTAAATAGTAGACAAAGATAGCATGTAGCTTTATGAGCTTGGTGATGCAACTGGCAGCTGAAGAGCCTGAGTCGGTGAGACCAAAGTAAAGCTGATGAACTGTTAACGACTGTTAAACGTGGCTTCAACACAAACTTGACTTCAAATTCATGCTAATGAGTTTGTTGAAGTTTACTGGATGGAACTAAGGAACTACGCTGCTCAAAAAAAATGAAGAAACTCTTTGAAAACACATCAGATCTTAAAAAAAGGGAGAGAAAAAAGAAACCATGCTGGATATCTAGACAGAAATGGACTGAGTATTAATGGATGAACCTACAGAGGGCTGAATTCAAAGACACCCCGGGAATCAAAGTCAAAAGTGGATGCAGAGGACTAGTACATGGCTAGTCCATTTTGTTGCAACAACTGAAAATGGTGCTCACTTGTTTGCATGGCCCCAATGTTCTACTTTGCATGCCAGACAACATCGGGGCATGCGAGACGATGGATGTTGTCTGATGGAACAAAACATACTGTGCACTGGTGTTCTATTGGTTTTTATGTAGGTGTGTGTGGGAGTAAGTCAATGGTATCAATTCCTACATCCTTCAAGGAACTGCCTGCATGCTCTTGCCAAATGATGCCGGGCATTGTTGCGCACCAAGAGGAACCCGGGACCCACTGCACCAGTGCAAGGTCTGACAATGCTTCCAAAGTGTTCCTGATACCTAATGACAGTGAAGGTACTGTTGTCTAGCCTGTGCAAGTTTGTGCGTCCCTCCATGCATGGATATGCCCTCCCCAGACCATCACTGAGCCGTCACCACCAAACCAGACATGCTGAACAATGTTGCAACCTTTCATGCCTGTCACGTGTGCTTAGCACAAACCTGCAGAACACAAGGGCGCCAGTGGCGATTTTGGTGATAACGCCAATCAAGCTCCACAATGCCTGGCACCGAGCACAGTGTCCAGTAGAGCAGGTCAGCCCCTCAGGTCACCCTGATCAAGTCTGTTTCTGTTTGTTTGCTATAAGTCGTGTTGTAGACCTGTGTCAGTGCTCATCCTGTTCCTCCTCGCACGAAAGGAGCAGATACCGGTCCTGGTGATGGGTTGAGGGCCTACGTTCCTGTCCAGCTCCCCTAGAGTAACTGCCTGTCTCCTCTAATCTCATCCAACCTCTGTAGAGTCCAGGGATCACCCGATCCTACTAGTAAAGACACCGACCCTAGCCACATGCAAAACTAGTGGAAAAACTGTAAAACCATTCCTGATTTGTAGGTCACCTCAATCTCTAGTGCACCTGTTGTTGATTTCATTAGCACCAAAGCAGCTGAAGCTGATTAACAGCCCCGCCTGGTACCCAACTGACCAGCAGTTTAATTGACTCAATGCTGTATTCCGATTAAAAAGTGCACTTTTCATTTTTTCGGAGCAGTGAAATTAATGCACTCTGAAGTGGCCAAAACTTTCAATCTTTATGTTTCCAAATACGAAATACTGCATTTAGAATTGTAGTTTTATCAGTTTCTGTGAGAGCAAATTAAAGACACGGTGCTGACTACGTTCCTTTCCTTTGTTGCATTTTAAGCAGGATTTGTAAAGCTCTTCCTCTTTATTGAAAAGTGGGAGAGAGTCAATGAAGAGAGCAATTTAGAGGCTGTATCCTGTTAGGGACTTACAGGAAGGGAGCTCAGACAGCTACAGCCGCGTAGCTGCTGCTTTGTCTTGTAGCTTTGAATTTGCTGCCTATGCGGATGTGTTGGCTCATCATCGCCTGTCAGAATGTACAGAAAACATGATGTTTGTGTTGCTTACACGTATTTATTTTTGTTTTATTTTACTTATTAGTGGGAAAAGTTGCTTTTCTGCCTCAGTGAAGGTGTTTGTAGATAAACCTAGTGACCTTACCAGTGTAAATTATTACATACAGTGCATATGTATATCACCAATGAGCCACAAGATTAAAACCATTGACAGGAGATGTAAACAATATTGACAGTACTGACCATGTGGTGACAATACAATGTTCTACTGGGAAACTTTCATCCCTGGCGTTCATGTGGATGTTACTTGTACCACCCACCCAGACCAGACCAGGGACCCCCCACCCGATAGTAATGACACTACTTGATGGTAGCAGACATCCCCAGCAGGATGCAGCCCGACACATTCACGCACGCTCACAAAAAGGATTTAGGCATAACTAAGACAAGACTTGCGTATTCATACTGTCAGATACCCCGATTAGCATTCCGTATGACAGAAGAGGTGTCCTCTCAGACACTCAGGTACTGATTTAGCTGTCTATCTGAAAAACTTTCCAGGTGAAGAGCAATTCCGCCCCCTGTCACACGGGTCCCAAACCACCACTCGTTTGTTTTCTTTAATATCAGTGGAGCGGATAGGATACGCTTGCAGCACAGTCATCCCGAGTTGTCATTAAAGCACAGACCTCCACCTGAGGCTTTTAATCATCATCAGAGAAACATGGACTGGAGCACAGCTCGCCAACCTTGCTGTGAAAGTGCTGCAGGACATCTGCAGACCTCCCCCGGCCCAAGCGCACAAAAAGGGGACGTGAATTCCAGCCCGACAGCTTTAAGGTAGTTTTGTCATTAGTTATGCAATGTTGCAGCGCTGAGACAATATCAGAATGGAACTGACCTCAAATTGAAGCATGGAAACGCTAGTTTGGCACAGAAAGTTGCCCTCGGTTTGCTTTGATTGTATTTTTTTATTTATTTTACATATTTGCAAGTGCAAGTCCTTTGATGTTTGGCTTTTTTTTATCTAATGACTTTTATTTCTTTCATTTTAGGAGCATGAAAAACAGGGCCATGAAAGTGTAATGCATTTCCAAACCATTATTACCTTGAGTGTATGGAAAAATATTCATCTGTGCTGCTCTGACACTCTGGATGCTGTTTTTGGGCTCACAAAGATCTCCGAGAACATTAAAGACAGAAAGCTAAAACACTGCAGCCAGCCGTGAACACATCCCCTCATAGACAGCAGTGGCTGTATTGTTTTACATAATCTATTTGGAGAGCCATACATGGTCAGAAATCACTCGATAAATTCCTTATGAATATTTAAGACTTAATGCGCAAAGAGATTGTGATGCATTACAGGTGCAAAACTGCTTATAAAGGATTAGTCAGTGTGCTTCTAAATTTGTCACATTAAAGCCTCTGAGAGGAGCTGCTGTCTGTGCGACATCACTTTTCGCTAAGGACCAATATTATGTCACACTGCCTCATACGCCCACAGCAAGATCACTCTTGATACGACGCGCTTTTCGCAGAGATTTTCAAATCTGAACACGTTCAGTCGAGCCAGTCCAAGTTTATATACAGGTCTTCAAGGAATCCCAGGTCAGATGCAACCAAGAGGAAAGAGTGAGAACAAGGAAAGAACAATATTAAACTAATAAAATGACATTTTTGTACCTAAGACCTTTATACAATTGATCCGCGAGTCTCAATCACTCCTGTTTCTTGACACAAAAAAATAAAATATAGATTACTGACATTTAAAAAAAAGAAAAAAAAATCTTTACAAGGTGAAATGAAAAAAACTGTGGTTTCCGTTAAGAAACAAACACAACCAAGTCAAATAAAGGGCATCAAATCAGGTCTCGTCCACAGTGACTATCAGCTCATCAGATAGTTAAAGATTCCTCCGGCCTCGTCGGACTCAGTGACAGACATGTCAAAAACGGACAGTGACACCACTCGAGGCAACTCGTCAGACTTCACACAGTTCCCTGAGGATCAACCAAAAGCCTCCCAACTTTTTTTATCAACTTTTCTTTGGCAGTAGCGCTCACAAAGTCGGCCTAAGCGGACTTTGAAGTGCAAAGTGGGCGGGGTTCCCCTTTAAGGGGACGCACGCAAATGGAACATGAGAAGACTGAGGAGCACATTCATCAGTTTGACAGCACATCTGCAGCACAATGAAACACGCTGCAAATACAAAAAAGCCGCTTCGCGAGAGGAAAACACAACAGAAGACGTTTTCACAGGAAACATGTTTCAACATTTGTCCTCTGTGCGTGATGGTGTTGGCGATTGGATCTTGTAATGCCGCACATGTACAGACATCAAACCGGTGAATGCGTTTGTCAGCTTGCTTGTGGTTTTCCTCTTTGTATCTGCTTTCTTACCTTGCAGTGCGCCTAGCGCTCAAGGCCACTGCAGCTCTTTCTGTAAAGTCCTTGTAATATTGTTCTAAAGTACCAGAAACAGACCTCAGTCATGGAAGTCCTTGTGCAAGGTGCTTTGCTCAGCTGCATTGTCAAATTTGCAGATTAGTGCAATTTGACTCCATTTTTATTTGATGTGCTGTCAATGTGTTAGGCACACAATACAGAAACGTCTATAAAAAAACTTTTTATAACATAGTGAATAACTTATATATTGAGTTCCGCAGAAGTTTCCCTTCATGCAGAACTTTCCCTTCATGCAGAACTTTGAAAACACAAATAAGTGACTCAGGGCACAGATTCTATTATTGTTTTCTTTATCAAATAAAATATCCTTATGCATTTATATTTTACATCCACACCCACATCCTTTCTTGTGCTGGGACTTCAGAGTCGGGACTGCGGGGGGTACATAGCATCATTTCAAACCTCATTTAACACTGAACCGTACCCCTCTCTGTAGCCCAAATTGCTCGCCATGGAGCTGCAGAGTGGCTCCAGACATTCATTAGCTTAATGAAAACAGGCCACTCTTCGTCTACCGCCCAGCGAGCGCGTTCCCGCACGTAGCCGCAACGACCATCTGCTCTCGAGCTCCCTGCCAGCTATACGATAGTCCTGTCAAAGCAACTCTTGTGAAGGAACGCATCTACAAAGGTGCCTTAATCATTCAAATCAGAGGACGAGCAAGGACAGTAGGGATGCTTTCCTTCACTTTTTTATTTATTTTTTTTTTGTTTCATCTCATGGAGTCCCATGGCGCATCCCTGTCCTGGTTGCAGCGCTCAGTCGCGATGTTAATGACGTCCATGAAATGAGCTGAGTGTGCAGTTATTGGAGTTGAGTTGCAGCAGCCTCACACAGCTGGCAGTGGAGTTATTAGCTGCTCAGTCACAGTGGGAGAGGCTGCTTTGCGAAAAGGTTAATATCATTTTAGGGTTGGACGGAGCGTGTTTTGGTGGGCGGCTGGCCACCTGTTCAGCTCCGGAGGTGGCCTCTTATGATCTCGTCCAAGACCAGAGTCTTGAAGCATATACTGCAATTAAAAACCGCGTGTGAGACGGTGAGGTTTCTCTCTCTCTTTTTTTTTTTTCTTCCTCACCAGTACCCCATATGACCACAGTTGCGTTATGAGATTCGGTTCTTGGATTAATCACTGCCAATCTCCGCAGTGTGGTGCATGCTACAACCTACAGCTACTTTTCCCAATATGAACACTAGCTGGTGCACAGTGAGAGTGAAATGATAGTCAGGGCCCGAGGCTTGAATCTGATAGTTTGTCATCTGGATAGTATTACTTAATTTCCCACTGGGAAGAAACTCATTATTTCTGACTTTATCTCAGCACTGACCTCTGGAACAGTCTCAGTTTGGTTTGGGTCCACCACGTTCCCTTTTCTTTTTCTTTTTTCCCTGCATGACACGGATGACCCGAAATGCCAATAAGATACATAACCAGTAAGGGCACAGTTCAAGCAAAGGATGGACACATATGTTATGTCGGGCCGCGGATGAGAGTCGCGTTCACCTTTAATGTGTTCCACACTGAGCGCAATTATATTGATTTATCACAGGCTACATTACAGCCTTTTCACACATGATAAATGGCGACTGGAATGGGAGATTATATTGATAATAGATGACTAATGGTCAGCAAGCATCTATTATGGTTAACCTTTTCTCCAAATAGATCGAATTCCTTTTGCATCCCAGCACACTGAGAGGGGCTGCTCCAGAAACAATGATCTGTACATATATAAATCAGGTTTCTGGGTATTCGTCATCTTCTGAAAGCATTGATAAAGTCTGTGATTTTTCCTTTTTTTTTTTTTTTTTTTTTTCCGCAGTTTAATTTCGTCGGGAAGCTGCTCGGACCGCGGGGAAATTCTATGAAACGGTTACAAGAAGAGACAGGAGTGAAGATGTCCATCCTTGGCAAAGGGTCCATGAGGGATAAAGGCAAGGTAAGGTATTGATTTGCGTTGAAATATAGTTGTTCGCAGAAATGTTTGCAGAAACAAAGCGCTTCAGATTTCACCAGTGGTATAAAACAAACACTATCTTGAGCAGTAACTGAGACGAATAACACCCAGAGTAGAATTAATAGCTCTTACTTGGCATACATATGTAGGCGAAAATGGCAATGTTTTTTCAGTGTGTTGTTTAATAGCATATTCTGTAATAGTCAATTATGAATGCAAAGTAATGAATCTCTTTGCCAAAGTCATTTATCCTGCTGACTTGTAGTCCCCTGGAGCCGAACTTATCCGAGGATGTGCGTAGACAGCCAGCTGGATCTGGTATTCACGCTCGTAACAGGTCTCATTGTGCTGCTATAGAGTTACTTTGCTATTATTACTGTAGCCGCCTATTCAGACATCTTGACATGACAAAGGACTTGCACTCTTACCACCTCTTTGGTGAAACCGGAGCCGCATTTCAATACATCAATGAAAGCAGGTTGAATGCAAAATGCAAGAGGCAGAGGCTGTAACAGAGACTTTAAAGCGGCTGTAATTGATATTTACACGCAAAAAAAGGATTTAATTGTAGTGATGGGCAGATAAATATTGCATGTACTTGCAGCTGTTGCCTGTAGTTTTAAGTTTAACCTCCTAGTTTTGATGCCCTGCTGGAGCTTTAATACCAATATGCACCAAATCGCCATAAATCTTTAGTCTGGTCCTGCAATATTCAGATGAGATGAAGATGAACAATGGGAAGAGCGTGTGCTGTCACAACTTTGTCGCTTGCGCCGGTTTTGTCACTTTAATTTCTCTCCTCGTGTAATAGTTTGCAAAGCTCAGCCAGTCACAGTGATCCCTTCCCGGCGTCCTTCTGCATATTCAACACGCTCCATCAACCGAAATGTAGCCAACAGGGGCCCGTCGAGTGCCAGCGATGCAGAAAACGCCACAAAAATTAAGACCGTAGATTCTCACAGACACCCCGAAGTTGGCCCATCGTCGGCGCGGTGTGGCACATCCTTCACAGTTTGGTTCAAATGGCCAAAAACGAGTTGGAATATAAGATTTGAAATGATTTTGATATTATGTCTGCACTGACATGTTATAGATAAAAATTAGTAATTGAAGCTTTAAACGTGTCCGTGTGGCTCTAGTGTTTAACTAGAGTCAGTTTAGCACATATTATAGCACATATGATAGTTTATACAGGTTCAGTAAATTTACACGTACATCATATACTTCATCATCTAGATGAACTAATTTATAAATGTTAAACTAGTCTGGCAGGCCAGGTACCTGCAACGTATTTTAACAACCAGTAGCATAAAACACACAAACTTCCTACTGCAATGCAACAAAACTGTAATAGGATAAATAATGACCATCAAGAGTATCACTTTCCACTGAGTTGACTAAGCAAACTCCGGAACAGCTGCTGACCGTTATTATTAGGCTCCATGAGGGGAAGAGGAAAACAGGGTCTAAATCACAGAACTGTTCATCGACAGGAGCGTTGCACAGGATTCATGCTGATGTAAAAGCAAACTTTAAAACAAACTCACTCAGGAGCTGCATTTCTGTTCTGTCTCTGCAATGTGTGCTTGTTATATTTCACTCTGTAAGTGGGCGTTTGCTTCTTTTGTGGCCAGATGGAGATGGAGCTATAGGCGGTACTCCTGTGAGGTGAGGTACGATGACGATGCTGCGCTCATATCAAACGTCAGGAATGTATAATTATGAAGATATGTGACTCGTGATGGGAGTTTTCGAGCCTCGGAGTCGTCCGGGGCGGCCCATTCTTGTGAACGTGATATCTCAGGAGCTCTCAAGGGGAATGTCTTAATATTTGGTGTGATCTGTCACAAAGACTCAAGGATGAACTGATTCCAGTTTGCTTTTCAAAGGTCACTGTGACACCACAAAACTACTACTATGCTACCTATGACAGAATTTCTCACAAATATCCAGTAGGATGGATAAATGAAGTGATAGTAACCGCCAAAGGTCAACTTAACTGTTCTCTGTTTTCCAAAAGCTAATTTATTGAATTCCTTTACAACGTAGTATATTACATGACTCTGGACAGAAACTGATGCCAATTGTAGTTGCACATGAAAAAAGAAAGAAAAACACCATCTGTCACTTTTTAATCGAATGAATTTGATGGATCAAAGTGGGCGTGACCGATCAAGTGGGCGTAACTGAGGAAGTGGGCGTCACCAACTTTCAAGGGGGGCGTGACTGAGGAAGTAGGCGTCAGCAACTTTCAAGGTGGGCGTAACCAACGCTGATTGGATGTTGTGGCATTTCACTTTCCTTGGGGGTAGGAAGTCGGGGTCTGTGTGAGAATCTTTTTTAAGATGAGTCAGCGGGGTCACGACCCCCCAGTCACACACACAGGCAGATACACACGCGCGCAGACCCCAGTCACACACACACACACACACACACACACACACACACACACACACACACACACACACACACACACAGACATGTTTTTATGAAAGTCACGTGATGCCACCCGACCCCGCCCATGCTTCCGGCCAAGTGAAAAGCTAATGATAACTGAAGATCGTTGCAGTCCATTCTCCAGTCCGCGCCTGACTTGAAAAATAAAAATGAGCAAGAGAACTTACACATCCGGTATCATTAGTGAGACGCCTGTGAGCGTCATTCAGGAAGCCTTGCCAGGGATGGCGCCGAGAAAACTGATGGTGTTTAAGTGCAGATTCCAGCAGCCGCCAACGGGCCCTCTCCAGGAAGAGTGGCGTTTGGAGACGGGTGAGAAATTTGGCTATTCTTTCAACTATCACACCGCTGAAGTCTGTATGTATCATCTCTATCCGGGACAAACCTTCAGTCCTGACACACCGAATGCCATAATCACTTCCAATGACTGGGGAGTACTGAACGGCTTGGTGGCCAGATGCATGAGAGGCGAGAGCATTCCATCTTGTGTCATGCTAAACGAAGAGGGAGAAGCCCATTTGAAGGAGGAGGAGGGGATGCCTTTGAGTTCCATGAGGGAGAAGAAGAAATCAAAAAATTCATCAAGATAATATGGGAGACCAAATCTGACAGCTCCAGTAAATGGTTTTACCGAGTAAAATTGGAGATGCACGGGAAGAAAAGTCCAGGCGGCCACCTGGTGCTGGACCGTTTCAGCTCTGAAAATGGGGTATTTCTCAGGTGCCTGAGTGTGCCGGTTGTTGAGTGGATGAAGATGCTGGATGAATCGGCCGATCGCATCACCGCTCTATTCCAAAACAGTCGCCTCTGGAAAGATGTGACGCTGGTGAGAAAAGACATTTCTCATCTGTTTTAGGACTACAAGGCCACTCCCCCCCAACCCGCCCACTTCCCTGACCACAGCATAAATTTGAACACCCGAGCCCCAGGTCCGAAGAAGACACCAACTTCAACTTTGAGCATCATGTCTCTCGCCTTTGACTCAACTCCACCTCCGTCTCCTCTCGTAGAGGAAGAGGTGACTCTACCACCCACTCCTCCTTCATCTCCTTTCGTAGAGGAAGAGGAAGAGGAAGAGGAGACTCCACCACCCACTCCGCCTTCATCTCCTGGGTCAGGCGTAGAAGAAGAGGAGAGCTCTGCGGTGTGCCTCCCCAAGCCTACTACTGAAGACCAGCTGGATGCTGGGCTGCTGTCTTCCACCCTCCAAGAAAATATTAAAGCCGGGATCATCCATCTGCTGAACATTGTCCTGCAGGAGTTTCGTCGTGAGATCTGCTTCGGTTGTCAGGTAGACCACCCTAGCCAGACGAACCATGAGTGCCTCTTTGAGGTCCCCAGCTTCTTCTACAGGAGTCACTTTCACCGGCTGATGAGGAGACTCTGGACACCGAAGTTTATACCGGCCCTGCAGCAGCTGCTGACTAGCCTTCGTATCTCCGTTGATAAATCCAGAATTCAAGGTGCGGCTGAAGCCATGCTACATGACCTGAGGTCCTGTGAGAATATCTTTGAGACAATCGGTGAGCTGTACGATTCGCTGGTTGGAGAGGACATCATGAAAATAGCTCTACTTCGTATGGTCGCCGATACCTGGAGAGGAGCCTGAAAACCGCCAGAATAAATTTCTTATTTAGAACACATTTATCTTTAGATTACTTTTTTGAGTTTGTATGTGCATTTATCTACATCTTTGTCGTTGTTGTTTTTTTGTTCTTTACCATGGGGAATTGTTTGAGAATAGTGTTCAGGGCTGTGAGGCTGAGGTACATCGTGTGGGAGCTATCTGCTATACTAGAGCAAGCTGTTGCCAACAAAGTGAACGATGATAAAAAATTTAAAATCAGCGGTAGCCCGAAACCTGACGAAGTTAAAAAATTAGAAATGTTTTTGGATTTAGTACGTGCTCGGGCTACAAATGTTGAATGGGAAGTGTTTGTGCAAAAGGCTGTAACATCATTCTTTGAAAGCTCTGTGATGGATACATTCTGTGGTATAATCAATGATGATGAAACTGTTGAAATGAATGTGTTTCACCTGTTGGCACTTTACGCTCTGATCGTCGATGCATTGTCCCATTACGTTCAAGATCGGCCGAGCGATGATATCTTACAAATGCTGCAAACATTGCATGTTATTATACATCGGAAATTCACAGCCGCTGTTCTCATCCAAACCTGGAAAATGTTGAAATAATAATAATAATGATTTCTTTTATGCCTTTTGTTAATAAACTATAAAGTCGAAAACAGTAAAGAGGTCTCGTCATTCTTTAACGTACGAGGGTGAAAGATGGAGAAAAAGGAAGAACGCCTGATGAAAAAGCTATATTATACACCTTCACATCCGGGAAGTTTTGGAGGGGTAGAACGGCTTCAGAGAGCTGTACAGGACGAAGGCGGGGCTAAAGTAAAAATTGATCGAGTAAAAGATTTTTTATCGAAGCAGGATGCCTACACTTTACACAAACCGGCCAGGATACATTTTGCTAGAAACAGAGTATTTGTATCACGGCCCCTGAACCAGTTTCAAGCGGATCTATGTGATATGCAAGCTTTAGCAGAGTTCAATGATGGGTATAAGTATTTATTAACGGTCATCGATATTTTTTCAAAGAAGGCATACGCTAGAGCACTGAAGACAAAAACGGGAAGTGAAGTGAGCAGGGCTTTTGCCTCGGTGTTAAAGGAGAGCAAAGTGCCTGAAAAGTTACAGACGGACGCGGGTAAAGAATTCTATAACAAGACTTTTAATGCTCTGATGAAGAAGCACGGTATTACTCACTTCTCCACCGCTAGCGACCTCAAAGCTTGCGTCGTCGAGCGGTTCAACCGTACGCTAAAGACTAGAATGTGGCGATACTTTACGGCCAGAAACACGCGTCGATATGTAGATGTTTTGCAGGATCTGCTTAAAAGTTATAACGAGAGCTATCATACGAGTATAAAAATGAAACCGAACGACGTCACAGCTGAGAACTCTCCTGCGGTATTTCAAAACTTGTACGGTAAATTTCCTCTTCGTCACAAAAACACGTGGAAAATTAATTTAAAAGAGGGTGATGTAGTGAGGATTTCCAAGCTGAGGGGTGTGTTTGACAAAAAGTATGAGCAGAGTTACACGGACGAGCTTTTCACCGTATCAGAATGTATTCCCCGCCTTCCACCGGTGTACAAAATAAAAGATTATGATGGGGAACCTATCGACGGAACCTTTTATGAGGCCGAACTACAAAAAGTAACCGTCACCGAGGATAAACCGTACCAAGTGGAAGCCGTTCTGGATGAGCGCACTAGTCGTGGTAGAAAACAGGTTCTGGTGCGTTGGAAAAACTGGCCTGAGAAATTTAATAGCTGGGTAGCCGCAGGTCAGCTGATTGATGTATAAAGTCATTGCTCGCGACAGTCTCCGTATCACAAACAGTCATGGACGCGAGAACAGAAGAGGGTTTTTACGTGACTTTACCCTCTAACGCCAGTCTCAATGTGTTTACTGAAAACACTATAGCCAGCTACCGAGTGGATTTAGCACAACATCTCCACCTGGAGGGCCCATGGCAGGTGGCACTGACGGAAATTTCCTATCCACACACGTGGTATAATACTCCTAAAGACAACTCTTTCTTTCATTGGATTGACGCGTGGGAACATGGCGCCCCGGAGGCGACTGAACCCGTTATCGAATTGGACGAGAAAAGATTTACCCTGCACGTCAAACGTTTTGAAAGCGGATATTATGATGACAAAGAGCAGATCATGAAACAGATAAACGCCTGTATGAGGGAAATTAGCAGCGATGTTACTCTACTATATCACGAGTGTAAACATAAGTTTCAGTGGCTAGGTAGCGGCCGTTATAGACTACGTTTTTTCCCTCCCATGGCCTATATGTTAGGATTAAAACCCGGTGAGTGGTTCACGAGCGGGTTACTCAGACAGTCTCCTCAGACCGCTGATATAAAAGCGGGGTTTTATCATATGTTCTGTTATAGCGACGTGGTTCAGCATCAGGCGGTGGGCGACGCTTATGCCCCGCTCTTAAGAACGGTTCAAATTGAGGGTAAATTTGGAGATGTTATTTCACACACCTTCAGCCCCGCCTATTACTTACCGGTAGCAAAAAGACATATTGAAAACATCAGCGTCGAGCTCAAGACCGATCAGAACCGGCCGGTAGATTTCAAGTTCGGGAAAGTGGTTGCGACGTTACATTTTAAACCGTGTAAAACAGTGAGCTGAAAATGATGGTGGTGGAGCCTCACCCTGATCTTTATCGATTTGTAAGTTATTATGAAGATCAAGTGGGAAGTGGCCTGCCAGGATTTCATGGAGCCCCCATGATGTACGGTAGGGGGCTGGGATCCATATTTTCAAAACTATTTAGGTTTGTGACGCCGATGGTTAAAAAAGGTTTTACCATTGCAAAACCTCATCTTCAAAACGCCGCTAAGAACATAGCATCTGACGTGGTCAGCAGGGTTGTTCGGCGCGTGAGGGGTTCAGAGGAAGAGAACCAAGAAGGATCAGGACTTATGCTTCTCGCTCGACGAGCCGGGAAGAGACCCCCCGGGCGTCGCGTAGCAGCTCATAAAAAGCGCAAGTCAACCGCTAATAGTAATTCAGTGCAGAGAAGAAGGTCCAGAGGAAGGAAGGCCGAAGATATTTTCTCCTGAAAATGGCTCTATTACATCACAAATCACCAGAATGCAGCATGACGGAACTGGACTTATTTGCTGCTCCGGTGACGCAGATGTCTATCGAGCAGAGTCAGTATACAGAGATTTCCCCTTTATCGGCTCTCACGGACACCGGTCCCATAGAATTTTTCATCCCGGGAGATGGAGAGAAATATCTGGATCTAGCCAACACTCTGCTATTCCTGCGTCTACAAATTACTAACGAGGATGGGACAAACTTGGCACAGGACGCTCGTGTGGGCCTGATCAACTATCCCCTCAACACCATTTTCTCACAGGTCGACGTGACCCTGGGAGATAGATTAATCTCTCAGTCCAGCGCTACACACCCCTACAGAGCTTTGATAGAGCTTTTATTGAACTACAGTCATGAAACACTTGCTAGTCAGTGTTCAGCCGGTCTGTTTTATAAAGACACAGCCGGATTTATGGATTCAACCGTGGTGGCGGCTGACGGTCCGAATCGGGGTCTGGTTAAAAGAGCTCAGTTTAGTGCTGCCTCGAGCGAGTTTCACGTGATGGGCCCCTGCACGGGGACATCTTCTTTAGCGAGAGACTTCTTTTGAACAGCGTCGACTTGCGGATTAAACTAACTCGGGCGAGTGACGCTTTCTGTCTGATGAGTCAGGCCAACGCCAACTTCCGCCTCAAAATACTGGGAGCTTCTCTGTTTATGAAAAAAGTAACCGTGTCCCCCGCAGTGCGATTAGGTCATTCAGCGGCTCTGATGAAAGGCAACGCCCTCTACCCCATGTCGAGAATTAATGTGAAAACCTATTCCATTCCTCAAAACTCCAGACTATGCAATCAGGAGAACCTGTTTCTGGGTGTCATGCCTAAATACGTTGTTCTGGGGATGGTGAACCATCACGCTTTCACGGGAAGAAGAGATCTCTCGCCTTTCAACTTTACTCACAATGACGTGGAGTACTTGGCTCTGTGTCATAACGGTCGACAAGTACCGGCCAAAGCTTTCCAGCCCCAATTTAACAACGGCATTTCCGTGAGAGAATATTATAACATGTTTACTGCCACTGGGAGACATTTGAAAGATTTACCTCTGACCATCGACCGCGAAGATTTCGAAAGAGGATATACTTTATTTGTTTTCAACCTGAGCCCCGACGAAGATGTGGCGGCTCTTTCCCCAGTATCCAGCGGGAGTTTGAGGCTGGAAATGAGATTTCGAGTCCCCTTACCTCACACTCTGACCCTGGTTGTCTACGCCTGCTACGACTCCATTCTGGAGATCAATTCAAAACGCCAGGTGCTGGTGGATTATTATTGAAACAATGAATTCTACTGAGCTGGAAACACTCCTGAGCGGACTACTGGGTAACGTATTCCGTGGTGTCTGGGCTTCGGATGAATTACCCTCCCTACAACCCTCGCTGCCCGCATACTATATCGTGAACACCCACCCTCGTCATCTGCCAGGAGAGCACTGGCTAGCGCTCACTGTGGAAAAACATGGAAAGGCCACATTCTTTGACTCTTTCGGACTCAGCCCTGAATTTGAATATTATCCTACAAGCATCCTGCGTTTCCTGGAACGTCAACGTGGAATAAAACAGATCCTGCATCACAATCGTCAGCTCCAGCATGAATTATCGGATGTCTGTGGTCAGCACTGTGCATATTATTTGTGTCTGAGAGGAAGCGGCCTATCGTACGCCGACGTGCTATCTCACTATAAAGACGATCCTGTCCGCAACGATGCCATGGTATCTGAATTTGTTAAAAAATATCAAAATGTCTAGCATACCCCTGCGGCGGGAATTCTAACCAGCTAGCCTGTTCTCTGCAAATGTTTAAAGATTGTTACCGTTTGTGAAAGGAAAAAGTCTGCAACGTTGAACGGATTCAATAAAGCTTTATTATTATTCAATGACTGATTTACAGAGTCTTTATTGTCGTACAATTATCGCAATCATTTATTTATTTTTTGGTGATCTTAAGGAGAGAAATCCGTCCACTCCATAGTCGGACGTTTTTTCTTTTTTCTCCCCCTCATTCGATGAACAGAGGGGGACTCTGCAACAGCAGCAGCAGCAGCAGCGTGCGTCTGCAGGGGGCCAGAGTTTTTGAGTCTCCTGAACTGCTCACGGGCCTGGGGGTTAGTCACAGAGCTCTCGGGAATATTGAGCTCTGACAGAGTACTTAGAAATTCTATCCATCCTTCCGGTGGCTGATCATTCACTTTCTTATAGGAAGAGGTCAGATGTTTTACCAGATCAAGCATATGAGAGCCTCTCACGGCTTTACCCCTGTAGATAAATTCACCTCTCGGCGTCCAGCTACTGGGGCTCTTGGATAGTTTTTTCATCACATACTCTGCGTTTTTTCGACTGCGTGTCGGAAGACTTTTTAAAACATCTTCCTCCTCCCCCACTTCCTGACCTTTCACCTCTGCGTTCTCTGCCTGATGTACCTCTTCTTGCGGTAGACTCAGAGTTATGGGTTGAAGTTCATTCTCCCCTTGTCTGCTGAGGCTGAGATAGCGTTGGAGCAAAGCGTTGTACTTTTTAATTTTTTCATAAGGATTTAAACCTCTCTCCTCTAATATCTCACGCATCTTTACATCCAAATCTTGCTGGGCTGTTTGCCTGATGGTGCTACCTGTAGCAGCCGTGGGTTGACTCAGGCGGTTTAACTGATGCGGGGACACCAAAAACATTTTCTGCGTCGTCTTCAGAGCCATGGGAGTAGGAGGGAGGATTATCGTCTAGCGAGTCCTCCTATTAATTCCCCGATAATAGGAATGGCCGCTGTAAGCAGAGGGAAAAGGAAGCCTCCTGTTTGTAACACCCTGCGTTTACTCTTCACGCTGGCTTTCTTATCGGCAATGAGTCTGATATTTTTCTTATATCTTTTTAACTTCTGATATTGTTGCGGTGAAAGGGGTATATTCCCCTTCAAAAGATTCAGCGCGATCTCACACAACGTCTGGAGAAGATCTGGGGAGCACCCCCTTAATATATCCTTCCGTCTCTTTGGTGTGGCCTTGGCCAGAACTTTAAGCAAGGGTGCGTTTCTTTTCAGACGAGCGCTGGTCATGATTCTTTCTGAATGTACACAACAGGCCACTCATAGGGTAGTAGCCCCGTTCTCAGTCTGAACCTGTCTGGACAACGGTGAGTTAAATCCAGTAATAAATAGGAGTGCGGTTGACTAGTGGCATCTTCGAGGCTTTCTAAAAATATATTTTTTTCTGGAGGGAAACATCTGTTGAGCTAGTATATTCATCTGCAGTTTGTCTCTGGGATTTTTGAACAGCACCAGATAATTGGTGTTTAGACCGATGGTTCGACTGAATTTCCCTTGATGAAACACATTCTGAGTGAGCATTATGACGCTCATATTTCGGTGATGCCGGTATTGGGTAAAAATCCTTACCACCTCTGGGTGATCAGACGCTTGAAAGATGACATCATCCAAAATAACCAAGTGTGTTTGGTCGGCTGGAAAAAGAGACTCATCTTCAAAAGAATCCGGTAATCCTTTAATAAATCTTATCTTTTTATTTTTCTTTTGCAGTTCAGTATACAAAGGTTGAAAAGAAGTATAAATCCATACAATATTATTAGGTACATCATTCATGACATGTTCACAGTTTTCCAGAACATTTTTTACAAAAACAGTTTTTCCACATCCACTCGGACCCACCACCAGACACGAAAAAGGAAGCTGCAATCTGGGGTCAAACTCAATCTCTTCTCCTAGAGAGTGTGACATTTTCTGATTAATAACCAAAGGGTTCGGTTCGCCCGCCAGCTAAAAGACGCCTTTTGTCATACACCACCCTGAACCTCTTTTGGAATGAAGAATTTTTCAGGGTGAAGCCTTTTTTATCTCGCACGATGTTCTGCTGAGGCACTGTAATGACGGCGTCGCTGAGAGGATTCTCAATGTAACCCTCTACCAACTGTTTAATACTGTTGAAGTTAATTTCTTCACCACTCTGACGGTTCAGTGTGATACCCTTCACGCGCAGTGACACTTTACCCCCTCTGGTCTGATATGCATAACTTTTAGGACCTGCTGCTGCAAACTCTTGAATGTAGTCCCCGCCCAGCTCGTCCGTCAGCTGCCCCAGGTAGTTACCTGTGGGAAGAGGCATCTCCCCCTCTCTGACGACATAAATCAAGCTGTCAGTGTCATAGTACAGAATCCTTTCGGGATCATGTACCATCTCCATATACCTGTAAAGAGTCAGTCGAGCATAGGATGTGGTAAACGCTGCGATAAAGATGTTATTGCTTTTCCCGGGAGGGAGGATGTACCCGTTACCGTACTGCCACTGCACCATAGCCACCTCATCATTCAGAAAGCCAAAATACTTTACATCGTACTGCTCTGAAAACAGAAACTTGAAAAACTCTTCAGGTTTTCTGACGAGGGTGGTCTGACCTAAGTTGGTTCTCTGGGCAAACTTTCCCCAAAAGCTGTTGAGACAAAGTTTGGCAATCTGTCTTTTTGCAGGATTAGGTGCGATTTTACTGGGGTCTAATTCAATACCTTGGTTGGCTGCGTAGTCTCTGATGTAATTTTCTCTGCTAGCCTCATCCGATGCTTCAGGGGGGAAACCAGAAGCCTCCTGTTTACCCTTCAGAAAGGTGTTGATGTAGCCCCTAAAAATGGAGTCACTCTTTTGCTTGAAATGCCAGACTTCTGTTATCTGGGCTACACGGTATCCACTGTCTAGGGCTTTCGTGAATTCAGGCGTCGTCCAGGTACCGGATAGAGCTCTTTCTCCGTCACTATGCATGCACGAACCGGCTTGATGGTTGATCTCAGCGCACACGCGGCAGAGAGTAAACACCAGTTTACCTCGCTCAGTTTTATGCGGTAGAACAGGTAGAAATAGCTTCCGAGGGGGATACACGACAGCTTTAATCAGGCCGAAGTACTCACGCGGATCTTTAAAACCCTGACGGATAATTTCGGGGTGGCCAAGGGGGTAGTGAAAGTGCGCGTTAACATACGGATACAAGGATGTAACATCGACGTAACGAACCTGCTCTGTGTCACTTGTCGTGTACCTCAGACGGATGGGACAAGTTCTACCTCCAAACAGCGCATCGCGAGGTTTTAAGGGCTGCGGTGCACTATACTGAAGGAGGAACTGTTTCACTCCGTCATGAGATTTTTTCATTCGGATCCAGTCATGCTCCCATATGAACTGTACCGAGACGTGTAGCTCCGATCGCAGGGTCAGCAGCTTGGCCTGCCAGGCTGAGTGGAGCTGCTCAAAGGGAGTCTGCAACAAACGATTCACTTCAGTAGGCGAGTAACACTTTGGACAGCCGTGAAAAAAACACCGAGAAACTCCCATGCTTTTTTAACACCGTCAGTCTCTGCATAGCCGTCCACAAAGTATTTCCCCAGTTTTTTCTCTCCTCCGTTCAGAGCGTGTCGAATAGCGACGTTTTCGTTCTGCGAGACCCACTCTAACCACTGGATGCCAGAGTCGGAGTAGTTTTTGAATTGCCGGTTGTAGTTATCGGCGGGCGGTAGAGCCAGAGTGTTTGGAGGGAGGAAATTTGTCTTAAAGACTTTCATGCAGGCGGAAGCGATTGTAATGCACGTAAAGGGGTCAACGCGTGTCTCTCGAATGAATTCTTCGCGAAACTTTAAGCATGATGCTGCCAGGATTTCAGTATCGAGATTGCAGTAAAGCACCGCCTCTTTTTTGAAATCAAATGTACAGCCAGCTTTGGTGGCGTACCAGGCATTGAACTTTTTCAGCGTGTCCGAAGGCATCCTGTCTACGCCGTAAGTGTCTGGGGGAGGGTAAGGGCCTACATAATTTAAGTGAGCCTCTGAACTGAAAAGGTGGGGGAAGAAACCTTTGCTTAGTTCCTGGTCGCGTGGAGCATTCACAGCATCGAGGCCCATGGCTGCGGGCATATCTGCTAGGCGCATGGTTAAAAAGGAAAGCGAATCAATGTATGTTTGACGGAACGCCTCATCCACCATCTGCAACACCTTGCTGCCCTGCATGATTATACGGGGTGCCATACCTTGCTGAATTATATGATTGAGAAGCAGGTAACTGTCGAAACCCTTAGCGTTGTGAGCTATGAAGATGCAGCCTCTGTATTTCTGTTTTCTGAAGTGTTTAAAGAAGCTAGCTGTGCAACTCATGCCCCAGGAACCCCACTTCTTTCCAAGCATAGACTGTGTACTGATGTAAAATGGGATGTGTCTGCCTGTTCCATCTACAAATGTTTCAAAATCATAAAACACTATGCGGTTCGAATAATCAGTCTCGACCTTCAAAGGAGTCATGTAACACAGATGATCCTCGCCCGGGTCCTTTACGGAACAGACCGGACATGTCTTAGCTCGACATTTGTGCTGGGTGCTGCCGCTGATGGCTGAGTAATACACCACTCTGCAGGTATTGCACTTTTTAATTGTACCGCAGTTGCTGGCGGCTGTACCGGCGGTGGGGCGGTGACGAGGTATTTTATGTTTTAAATAACACGTGTCGGATCGACACGTCATATTACAATCGGGGCAATTAATCAGTTTAGTCTCGGTTTTTGTGCAGTCTGAGGTGAAGCATACAGAACAACGGCCCGGGCACTGATGCTGCCATAAGTTAGTAAAACCTGTGTGGCAGTAACCGCAGACGTACCGTGCACCTAGAAATGTTTTCAGGTTGGTGATACCATAGTAATGGTTCTGATGGAGGAAGAGATAGAGGGTTTTAGGATGCATTCCTTCAGATGTTTGGAATTTAGACAGGGCCCGCTCACCGTCTGCTCTGAAGAAGACGACGATTTTGCAATCTAAAGCCTGTTCAAATTTGATAATATCATTAAAAGTCACAGGCGTGTCGTCCGCTAACCCCGCATGATTCTGTAGCACTTTAGCGTGCTCAGTGGCCTGACGCGTGGTTAATTCACGGTTTAAAAGCTGAGCGAGGTTAATGGCAAAGCAGAGCTGGTTGCCAGGATTGATGACAATGTTCAGGCAATGGGCTTTTTTCCTGCAGATTTCATCGTCAAAAATGGTTTGCAGTTTTCTTTTAACACCCCCTCTAGGACTATGTACCACCTGCACAAGTAACTCCATCTCATCTTCCGGCATAATGGCCATGTTTGATTGCACAAGGCGGTCGAGAGCCTCTTGAACATGGTTTAGAGGTAGACTGCCGTTGTGTGTGACTATGACAGAGGCGCTGTTTGATCTTTCCCCCCTTAATTCTAGTTGCAGCACATCCCCCTGTCTGGCATAGGATACAGCCCGTTCAACCGCTGCTTGGAGAGTCTCCATCACATTAAGATAAAACTCTGCGTAATTACTCACAGGATTGGGAAAGTTGAAATTTAGCATCTGTCTTATTTCAATGTTATTAAACCTATCTCTGGAGACCCTCCCGGGGGATTCAGGATTTTGACCCGCACCCCTCTGAGCGGCTGGTGGTGTAGGTGGGAAGTACGAGGACGGACCGGGTAACGGATCGTTTACGGGTAAAAGGTTAGACGGACCAGGCACGGAATCTTCGGTTGGACGAACAGAGGGAACCTGCGTCGGCCGAGGTAATGGTACATTAGACGGACAAACGACGCGGGGTTGGGAGGGAGGAGGTAAGAGCTCCGGGAGTGGAGGACTGGACAAAGCTTCTCTTAAACGTTGAAGGGCTACATCGATACTTTCCAAATTTTGAATATCAGAAGGTTCGTGGCGAGCCTGAGGCTCGTTTGAAATCTCTAAAGGCTGTAATTCAAGCGGCGGAGGTAAAAGCTCGGGGGATGGAGGACTGGACGGAGCTTCTCTTAAACGCTGAAGGGCTACATCGATACTTTCCAAATTCTGTAAATCCGAAGGTTCGTGGCGAGCCTGAGGCTCGTTTGAAATCTCTAATTGTTGTTGTATTTCAACCAGTGGAGGTAAAGTTTGCGGGTGAGGGATATCGCTTAACACTTCAACCATAGACTGTAAAGATAACAGAGCTGACTGCGAGACCGAAGACTGTAAAGATAACAGAGCTGACTGCGAGACCGAATTTTCCCCTTGATCATTCATCATTACAACACACACGACTCTACCTAGTCAACGCTGAAGTCAATTCACAAACAGAAGTCAGTATTTTCCAAAAAGTTTTCACAACCTTCCCTCTCGATAGACCCCGACGTCCTGAAGCTGATCTCCTCGTATTCCTCCTGCCGCTTCTTCTAGTGGAATGCTTCAGTTTGGGGTATGGCCTGGAGTCTACAGAATAGATAAAGAAGTATTTATTTTATTTAGCTGATTAGCTATTATTTATTTTAAGTTTGTATAAAATTTGTATTTTATTCTTACCGTCAGTCACGGCTTTCCCTGGCGCTTCTGGTATGCTAATTTCGGATCCAGATGGTCCTCCGTCAGTGTCAGCTTCTTTAGCTATCAGAATCATGTTAAAATATCACAATGAGTGACATGGCTTACTTATAATCATTTAGTTTCTTAAAAAAAAAAATAAAATAAATAATAATTCTTACTGTTAGCCGGTTGTCTGCCTTGCTTTTCTGGCGTGTCGGGTATGACGAGTAGCGGGTAGACACCGTCTTCGCTGGTACAAGTAGTCTTGTCCACCTTGTGAGCGGGTTCTGGTCTGCACTCTACAAAATGGAGAGAGACGGGTTTAGATTTATTTTACTTATTTATTTAAAATGTATACTTTTTTTTTTCTTTTCTTCTTCTTCTTACCGTTAGTCGGAGGTGTCTCGGGCCTGTCTGTTGCATGAATTTCAGATAGAGATAGAAGCCCACTCTCGTTCTCGTAATCCAAAACGCTGTCTAGTATTGCTTCGTCACCTGCTAAAGTATAATACAAGTCAATAGAATCTATCACATACATTCTGGGATACACAGTCAAAGGATAGCGGAAGAGTGTTAGTGCTTCTACCTTCAAACAGTCCGCTCCCTGGCCAGATTACGGTCTGAGAAGGATATACTATAACCAGAAAACAATTTATTATTATAATACTTTAGTGAAACACACACACACACATATAAATATATTCACACATGCAGTTTTGTTTTTGTTTTTTTTTTTTGTTTTTTTTTTTTTTTTTGTTAAAGGAAAGTAACTAACCATTCTGAACTGATACAGATGCGGTGGATGGGACTACTTCAGGGGTGCCTACAAAAAAAAAAATACAAGAGTAATTCTTGTAAATTTCTGTAAAATGTATAGCCTCATTTGAATGAAATAACTGCCTTACATAAGGTGCCCTGGCTGTCCTCATCATATGCACGGCAAAAGAAGGCCGCTTTCTCAGTGTCTGGAAGAAAGGCCCTGTGTTATCCTTATACCGTAACAATGAAACATGTATAAAATCATGTAAGTCTTAAAATGTTACATACAAGAATCCATTTTTGATGCTTTCACGAAAAGATATCTTTATTCTGAAAAACAGGTTCGGAAAAACTATGTTAGGTGTAGTAAAAGGAATCACCCGCTAATAAAGGTACAGAGATTACTTACCCTCCCCAGAAAAAAGATAATTAGCTTCTTTGGAGACTCTCAGGCAGGACTGATGTGATGTCTTCAGCGGCAGGCCGTGATGAAATGCGCGTATGACATCGACTGACCAGCGGTATTATACGCGACACCGCTGTTTCACCTAACAAAAATACTTTCACATACCCCCGACTTTCTACCTCGGGGGGTCTTGAAACCGCTGTTTCAGGTAATAAAAATACTTTCACATACCCCCCAACTTTCTACCTCGGGGGTCTTGACACCGCTGTGTTTACCTGATCAAAATACTTGCACATAATCCCCGACTTCCTACCTCGGGGTTCGTGAACCGCTTTTTCACCTAATAAAAAGATTCTCGCATAATCCCCGACTTCCTACCTCGGGGGTCGTGGCACCGCTGTTTCAGGTAATAAAAATGCTTTCACATACCCCCCGACTTCCTACCTCGGGGGTCGTGACCCCGCTGACTCATCTTAAAAAAGATTCTCACACAGACCCCGACTTCCTACCCCCAAGGAAAGTGAAATGCCACAACATCCAATCAACGTTGGTTACGCCCACCTTGAAAGTTGCTGACGCCTACTTCCTCAGTCACGCCCACCTTGAAAGTTGGTGACGCACACTTCCTCAGTCACGCCCACTTCCTCAGTCACGCCCACTTCCTCAGTCACGCCCACTTGATCGGTCACGCCCACTTGATCGGTCACGCCCACTTTGATCCATCAAATTCATTCGATTAAAAAGTGACAGATGGTGTTTTTCTTTCTTTTTCACATGTAAATCTGCTTTATTTATTAATGCTAACATTTACTCTTTTTACAGGGTTAGCTGTATATGTAGTGTGCACCGATCAGGCATAACATTATGACCACCTTCCTAATATTGTGTTGGCGTCCAAAGTGGTCATGGACATGGACATGGACCTTCTGAGGGTGTCCTGTCGTGTCTGGTAACATACTGATGTTAGTGGGGGGGTCTTTGGGTCCTATGGCTGTAGGCGTCTCTGTGGATCAGACTTGTTCCAGAGCATCTCACAGATACTTGATCAGTTTGGGATCTAGTGAATTTGGAGGCCAGGTCAACACCTTGTGCCGTTCTACATGTTTTTTGAGTTGTTCCTAAAGCATTTTGTGTGTGCCTGTGTCAAGCTGAATCCTGCTCAGGATGGCTGCTCCCATCAAGGAGTGTCATTTCTGTGGGTGGTGCTACGTGTCTAAGTAACATAAATGAATGCCACGTTCAAAGGCTCCCCAGCAGAATATTGAATCGTCACAAGATGGTCAGTCTTATTCTCGTTTCCTGTCAGTGGTTTTAATGTTGTGGCTGATCGGTGTATATTTAGTATATATTCTGGTTAAGTTTTTTCAGGCATCCCTTGGTAAATATAATAATCCACAATCCTGTGGAAATGTATAATTATTTTTGATCGACTTAACGTTTGGACAGCTAACTAAAAAGAACTCATTCTTCATTTTTTTTTTTTTTTTTTTACAATGTAATTACAAATTAATACCATACGCGCAGATTTCCATTCAAGCTTAAGACGGAACGTCTTCATTTTGACAGCAATTCAAGTCACTGAGACATTTCTTAGCCATCAAATATTTGGATGAGCCTTGGCTGGTGCAGGGGTTCATTTAGAAATTTGGATTCCTGCCACTCAGTCCATGTGTGTTTACCCATGTGCTACATTAATTTGTCTTCAGTGTGTTGAATTCAGTAAAGAGGCACTGAAATGTCAAACTGTCAGCAACGTAACGGTTTATTTACAAGCACGCATTGTTAAAGTTATGACACTGAACAGGAAATCGTCCATTATGACGTCTTACACACCAGTTTTTAAAAAGTTTAGACTCTTACCGACAATAGCTTTGTAATGATCTGATTTTGCTTGTTTCTCTCTGCTTGTCATATTGATTTTTGTGTTCAGTCAGAGCGAGTCTGAAGGATTCTGTGATGAGGTTGACACCCGAAGGTTACGCCTGAAAGGCTGGCTGCCGTTCAGGGGAGCTCTCCGCCAGGCAGTGTTGAACAGACACAACCAAATTCCCATTACATGCAAAAGCACACTGCCAACACACATTTCGGGCCAAGTTATCCAGTTTCTCAGTAGGGTGCATGAGTCCGGCAGTAGACCAATATTTCACGTTTGAAAATGTAACATCAGAACAGCTTGTGCACTCATATTAAACCGTACGGTCAATATTACACCTTGTGCACTGGTACGGGGTCGTCTGACATGGTGCTGACTCATTCATCTAAAACCTCTAAGCGGAATTCTGCTACTTAAATTTCTTTATTACATTTTCTGGGCATACTTCTGTCATGGTGACTGATGTGTAGTCATGTGTGCGCCACTCCCAGAGTAAAACAGCCTCAAAAATTTCGCAGGAACAAGCCACATACATCTTCCCACATGCACGTTTTGATGTGATCTATAACGACCTAGGCTGTCTTTTAATTCAAGCCGACTCCTCTTGAAGGATAAAGAACGGCCCTGTGATGCAAGGACGAAAGTTTGAATCTCCAGATTGGCTGATGGAGGGGGGAAAAAAGACACATAAGGGGCACTCTTACCCCTCTTAACAGCCACCATCAAGGTGTCCTTGCAGCAAAGCACTCCACAGAGAGTACGAGAGTAAGATGGGCAAATGGTCGGCCTTTATTCCAGAATAACAGTGGGGTAATGGTGACAGAAGAATCATGTCTACATTTTTTTTACTGTTCAAGTGGAGAAGACAACACCACTTGATGTGTGACATCACATCTGATTATTTGTCAAGTGAACAATTGATTTTTATGATTCATCTGGTTCCTCTTAAAACACAGGCTCTGGCTTCATCCTATATAACAGATCTTTAAGCCTTTACAGACAATATAAAGGCTCGGTTGGGGCTCCAAAAGTGATTAATGTTTTGTTGTAATGAGAATACTTTTCTGTAGTAGCTCGGATGAAAAATGTTTGTTTACTTCAGGTGCCTCCTGTAATTTACTCAGTGCACCCGAATAGAACACTTGCTTCCCTGTATTGTATTGATATACAATATACAGGTTATGTGTGTTCCTCATGTCATCAGTAATGCTGCTGTGCGTGTTTGTGCATACATTGCTGTTAAAATGAGTTTCACAAATTGTTCATCAAATTAATAGGCAAGTTATTTGCGAGGAAATTAAATTTAAAATCATAACATAATTATCAATTTGAAGAAAGTCCGTAAGGTTTATAATGATGCGGTGTGAAGTGGGCACTGCATGGTCATGTAATGAAGAAGTGAACACACTAAGCTAAAGAGTCACTACACTAAAGCATTTATTCACAAACAGAAGAGGATCAGCTTGTTAGAAACATAATTTTTAGCTGGCGTTTCAGATTTTAGTTGAATATTTAAGTGGACTCTGCAGTTTCCCTCAGCTTTTCAAAGTCTGTAAGTTTGTCATTTTCATTCGCTCCCACTGTTCTCATCAACCCACTGTTTTCTACCTGCTCAGCACCGTGTCCATAGAAAGCATAGTCCTTGGCATTTATCAGCTAAAGAGGCAGATAGTTTATATGCTGGAAAGAAGATAAAGCTGAGATGTGATTGAATATTTGAATATTTATTTGTTTCTCCATATTTGATGCATGTGCAAAGCATAGACTGTATATAAATATGGACACCGCATCCCCACTTCCTTGCATTGGTCAGACTGACACCATTTTCCTTCCTGTTTTATTTACATCAAGGTTGTGTCAGTGTCCTTTTAGACATTAGCAGAGGCAGAGCATTCATAGAGTACAATTTCTATACACGATGCAAGAAACTATGACTAAGCTCTACTGCCTCCTACATAACTCTTGTTTTTTTCCCCTCTCTCTCCAGTTGTCAGATGAGCGGTAATTACCCTCTAGAAGTTAAGTTATTCCTTGTGAATGAGGATAAAGAAAAAGCCACACAGAAATCTTTTTGCATAGGGTACAAGTGTCTTCCTGGTGATGAATGTAGTGATTGCTCAAGTGTCTCCTTATCTTTAAACTAAGGCGTGAATCCTTATGTAGGTTTCATCCTGCATTTCCAATAGATGATGAAGATTTTCGTGTCTCACTCTTGAGTGGTGCTTTCTAACTGTCACTTGCTAGAGAACAGGTCTGCTGCGTGGAATGGTAATTTCACTGTGTCGGTTTGGTACAGACTGAAATATCTGAATGTCTTGGATTGCCAGGAAATTCATGGTTCACTGGTTGATGTCCACATATCTGCATAGCTAATCCTGCAAGCTCAGACGTAACAAAGATTTAAACCATGTGACTGATCAGCTCTTTCAGTTTTTCAACTGTATATAACCTTTTGTTCTTGCTGGGTGCATTAGAATCTGTCCAATTATTTGTCTGACGTAAAAGCTGACATTGGCATGCACCGATCAGCCATAACATTATGACCTAATGTTGTTTACTTCTCCATTGTGCCTCAAAAACAGTTGTGACTCATCACAGATTGGACATGGGTCTTATTGTCAGGCTGCATCCTGCTGGGGATGGCTGCTGACATCAAGGAGTGTCATTGCCATGGGGTTGGGGTTGCCTGGTCTGGTCTAGGTGGGTGGTACATGTCTAAGTAACATCCACATGAATGCCAGGTTCAAAAGTTTCCCCTGTCAGTGGTTTTAATGTTGTGGCTGATTGGTACATGATGGTAATCGTTTAGGGACAAAAATCCTTCACCTGCTCTCTTATTTCCACAGGAAGAAGAATTACGGAAAAGTGGGGAGGCTAAGTACGCCCACCTGAGTAATGATCTACACGTTTTAATTGAGGTGTTTGCGCCACCTGGAGAGGCCTATTCCCGAATGAGTCACGCCTTGGAGGAGATTAAAAAATTCCTAGTTCCAGTAAGTCGACTACTTTACCTTATTTTTAGGTCTTAATTTACTGCTGACGCCATAATTTCTCCGCGAGGCTTATTAAGACAAAGCAAAAACAGTTTCTGGGTTTGCAGTGTGCGAGGGTTTCTTTGCATAAGATAAGATTTAAGCATGAAGTTTTTCTCTGCTGCTCCACACTACATGCCCTTAGTTACAAATGAAAAATAATGTATTCAGCAATTAAAGTGCAGTATGGAACAACTTGCAAGACTCCAGCAACTTATAGCCCGGAGAACTTAGCTATAATTAATGTGCATGTTGTGTACTCTTGCTGAGCATAAGCTGTAAATATTAATCAAGCGTTTGCAAATGTGACAAGCCTAATAGAAGTGTGGTGCTGCATGAGTCTACTTTATGGAGTTCATGTTTCTTCCTATACGGATCCAATGTTCTTACAAGGCTGCCTGCTCACTGGGCCAGGAAAAAGATGATGCAGCATCAGCACTGAGCAAAACCAAATACAAATTACTATAACATGTGTGCCAAGAAATGTAGGAAAAAGTAGAAAAGTACAAGATTATTAATCTGTTCCCAGTGTTTCTGGGTGTCAGTTGTCAGAAAGAAATGCCTCAAAAAACACTGCCACATATTTCACAGGAAGTCAAGTAAAAGTATAAATCTATCTATCTCTGTTTTACCAGTTTGCAGGCTGTTGACTAGTGAGGATGGGGACAGTGTTGACACGGCCATATTTAGGCCTTTCTCTTCACTGCGTCCTGCGTGCTACTATCAAGTCATGAATCTGTAACTCATTAGCTGTCTATGTTACAACAAGTTTAGTAAAATCCTTTTTTTTTTATTTTTTTATTTTTTAACTTGACCTGACGCAGCAGATGGTTTGTTGCACGGAACCATCTGGGAAGTCGTCCTTGGCTTGGGTAAAGTCCTTCGTTGAAAAAGGGCAGGCACTTGGCAGGTGATTGGACGAACCATCTGTCTATTATGGGTTAAAACCACAACAAACCGCAGTCCGAGAAGCTTCAAATGCTCGCAAGCAGTTAACGCAGCTAGCTATTGCATGTCCGTAGAAGTTTCTTGCTGTTTTTGTTCAGAAAACTGTCTCGTTACAGCGTGTTCTGACTAGTGGTGAAAAAGCCTGTGATATGAAGCCACAAACTGAATTTCCGCATTGATGCATAGCAGGAATATGTTCAGCAGATTGATGTTGATTTGGCCTCAACTTTATTTTGAGGGCTCCAATGATGCAGTGGAGCCTCTGCCAATCATATGTATTTCACCAGGTAAAGTGTAAGTATGTTTAGCCGTTTTGGAACTTTGTCCCTGTCACTCCTAAAATGCACCCATAGCTGCGAGTTGTTCCACAGGATGCTTGGTTTGACCCTCTGTGTATCAGCCACAAGTGCATAGCTTGAAGCTTGGAAGGCTAGGTGGTGGCGTGAGAACTGAGCTAACTGCCAAAGTAAACTTTTACCACATTATTCAGTAGTTTGATGTTCAGATGAAAGAGATTCAGGAACAAATGAGAAACTAATTGAGATCTGTCAGTCTGGAAAATGTTTTTAAGTCACTTCTAAAGCTTTGGGACTCCAGAGAACCACAGTGAAAGCCATTATCCAAAAATGGTGAAAACATGGAACAGTGGTGAACCTGCCCAGTAGTGGCCGGCTGTCTAAAATGACCTCAAGTGTTCAGCGACGACTCATCCAAGAGGTCACAAAAGACCCCACAACAACATCGAAAGAGCTGCAGGCCTTACTTGCCTCAGTTAAGGTCAGTGTTCATGAAACCACCATAAGAAAGAGACTGGTCATCAATGGCCTCATGGCAGCGATCCAAGTTCAATCCACTGCTGAACAAAAATAACATGAAGGCTCCTCTCAGTTCTGCCAGAAAACATCTTGATGATCCCCAAGACTTTCAGGAAAATGCTCTGTGGACTGATGAGACAAAAGTTGAACTTTGTGGAAGGTGTTTGACCCATTACATCTAGAGTAAAAGTAACGGTAACATAAAAACAACATCATACGAACAGTAAAATCTGGTGGTGGTAGTGTGATGGTCTGGGGCTGTTTTGCTGCTTCAGGACCTTGAAGACTTGTTGTGATGTCCGGCCATCTGTTCGTCGCCTCGAGCTGAAGAGAACTTGGGTTCTGCAGCAGGACAATGATCCAAAACACACCAGCAACTCCACCTCTGAATGGCTGAAGAAAAACTAAAAGACTTTGGAGTGGCCTAGTCAAAGTCCTGACCTGGATCCTATTGAGCTGCTGTGGCATGACCTTAAAAAGCAGGTTCATGTTCAAAAACCCTCCAATGTGGCTGAATTCCAACAATTCTGCAAACATAAGTGGACAAAAATTCCTCCACAGCGCCGTAAAAGACTCAAGTTATCGCAAACGCTTGATTGCAGTTGTTGCTGCCAAGGGTGGCCCAACCAGTTATTAGGTTCAGTGGACAATCACTTTTTCACACGGGGTCACATAGGTTTGTTTTCCCTTAATAATAAAAACCTTAATTTAAAAACTGCATTTTGTGTTTACTTGTGTTATCGCTGACTAATAATTAAATTTGTTTGATGATCTGAAACATTTAAGTGTGAAAAATGTGCAAAAAAATAAGAAATCAGGAAGGAGGCCAACACTTTTTCACACCACGGTTTCTTCAGAAATTCTAATTAAAATATCCCATTCGTGCTCTGATGCACATTGCAATGTGAGAACCACACCAGCTCTGCTGGAGTAATAAAAGTGTCAACTGCCCTCTCTATATTTTTCAGGACAGCAAGGACTTTTACATATGTATGTGTTGCTGTTTTTTTTGTATAAACTGCAGTAATATATAATGCTTGTCCAAGTATATAAATGTATTGCTAGCAGAGCCTCAGCTCTTGCTTCTTTGAGAGTTATTATGCTCTAAATGATTCTCATAGAGTTGCAGCCACATTTTCTAATTACGCCAAGGACTGGATGCAATGCATTTCTTTTAAAATATGTGCATGTATTCAGTAAGCAGAGACAGCTTAGGTTAGACAGTGGCATCTTTTGTGAAAACATGCCAGCAGAACTAACAATTCAGGGTAAGTGATTCACTAAGATTTTATGACAAACATACTGAAAGTATTACCTGTTGAGGAGAATGCACTATTGGATGTATTTGGTGCAGGTGAATGTGAACAGTAAACCCCTCTATGCTGATTTATTATTGTTGATGCTAATCCTTCCTGAAAGCAACACTATTATGGAACAAACGTAGTATCATTTAATTTCATTTTGTTGTTCGTTATTCGAACATTTCTTTTTTATATCGAGGCAAAACCTCAGAATATTTAGTGAATTAGAAAAGGTAAGATCATTTCCTTCCTTAATTTAACTTCTGCCATCTCCACATTGTAGTAAAAACCCAGAAAATAAAGTCCATTGCCATCTGTTGGATAGCACATGCTCGCTGCCTCAGGGATCTTATGGATTTGCAAATAAACTGCGCGTAACGTAACACAACAGGCAGCTGTCAGTATCCATAGTGACAGATGTTTCCTGCCTCTGGTGAAGAGTGGCAATTGCACCATGCTGTGCACCTTTCCTTTTTTTTTTTATTGCCGCAGTACGCATTAAGAGTGGTGGTGTAAAAAAGTCATGTTGTAAGAGCCCGACTTCATGTGATGCAGAAATGAGCCGTGAAGAGTCTGAGTACAAGTCTGAGAAAAAACAAAAAAACAAACAAGTGAGCTTCACTCCACTCCATGAGTTTCTGGCTTAACTGTCAGAGGTCAATTTGCATTGCGTCGAATTTTGGTGCCTGGCTTGACAGGAAGGAATAATAATAAAAATAAAAAAAAATACGATATCTCTGCTGAATCAGTTTTGACTCATGGCGGAGCTGACAATGCTGCAGAGAGACAATTCCATTCACTACTGTATAAGACATTCATTTGTTGTAGCTCACTGTGTAAAGAAATAGTGGAAAGTTAACTTAGGAGAAAATGTGGATTGAATGTAAGATCCTGCAGCAACAACCTTGACTGTGGTCATTTATCCCCTGAGTGCAACTCCTACTGTTCTGCTGGTGTGCCATTCAGAAACCAAGCTAAACACAACGTGACGCCACAGAAAAAAATCACTGGCCACATTTACATTAGACTACACCAGAGACACTAGTATGTCTCTACCTGGCCGACCATACGTGCAGATTTATGCCTCTGTGAGACTAGACCCCGTAACCTACGCATGTAACCTGTGTCGGTGGGATCCATTTATACTTATCCCCAGGTTCATTTTTGTTTCTACTTCCTGCTTCACTTTCAGCAACGGCGACTGAAACTTTCGTCAAAATTTCACCAAAGTCGTATCATACAAACGCTCCTATTTTCATCCTAACCTTTCCTCTATGTCTTCCATCTTTATTGACCCCAAACAATCACTTACGGAGATGGAGAAGCAGCCGGAAATACCAAGGTGGAACCACGCTACAACCAAGCGGACCAATCAAAGCTCTAGTTGTAGTCACATTTCTGTGGAGGTGCGCGTCAGGCTAGGGTGTCAGGGTCTGGGTATGGTGAGTCAAATTCAGGTAGATGCGTCCCTTCATATAAGCTTGGTTCTGCTCAAGGTTTCCTCCTGGTAAGAGGGAGTTTTCCCCTGCCACCGTCTCCTTCGTGCTTGCTCTGGGGTTTCAGACTGGGTTTTGTAAATCATCTTTAGACCATTTGTATTGTAACTCATGCTATTTAAATAATGAATTTAACTTAATTGACCTAGTATTATGTTAAATTCATAAAAATGGCCCAATCAGAGTAAAACAAAAGAGAAAAGCCTTATTTGACCACTCCAGACTTATCTCATCAGAAGGATTTGAGGAGTATACTGCAGACCTTCAATAATCAATTCAGTAAGATCTGAGCGCTTTTCTCTGGGTGGAATGAGTGCATTCTTTCTGGGCCTGTTTGCTCTACGCGTGGTTAATATCAGGGGAAATGGTGAGTTTCCAGGAAGGACAAAAAATACGTCGGTAGCCAAACAACGAGCTCTTTGAATGGACGTATGATGAATGAAGCTGGAACCATTTTGGTCTTCGTTTTCTGTGAGAGGAATCCAGTGTTCCTAGGGGTGAACAAATCTTCTGTTATATTTCCGGAAGATTTCACTCTCCTCAGGTGGCAGATAGAAGAAAAAGTCCTATTCTGTTTAATGTTTTAGGGCTTGCAAAGAAATATATGTTATTGGATTATTTTATCCATTTAGAAAGCTGAAAGCTGATCTCTAATCAGAATGATGGCGATCAGGCTGAGGTAAATGTATCTGTAAATGTAACCACGGAGATGTGTAGCTGCCTTCACAGGTGTCACACGGTGTGGCTTACACTGCTGCTTGCAGCTCCAAAATCGAAGCATGTGCCAGAGCATGCAAACTGAGTGACTTTCGCAGCCCGTATCTCCTCCCCTCTCTCAACTCCCTTTGAATAAAAGCTTAAATGCGCTCCAGCCATCTAGCAAAGTGAAAATCATTTTAATGTGCATCACCCCCGTGATGTCTGAAAGTAAATGTCTTACCACTGTAATTTAGCAAAGCCTTCCTCCCGCTGAGCTCACAGCTACACAACGGAAAAAAAGAAATCACATTTTCTTCATCTGATACAAAAAAAAGAACATTGCATGTGGTGTGTAGACATTTCTTCCCTTCATATTTTATATTTCTCATGTGAACAAGATGTATGGCCACTCCCAGTTAAAATTTCACATTTGTAATTAGTGGACGTAAAATGTTTTCTAATTCATTAAGTCTCGAGCAGAAAAGGGGCACAGATGAGTCTGAAGCTGCTGAAAGAACTGAGGGGAAAAGGGAAAAGAAACCGGTGCTGCCGGCTCAGAATTATGCACCAAAGAAAAAGTAAAAGTAATGCAAACAGGAACCTTATCAATGTGCTACTGTAAATACGCACAGAGAATGAGAACGAGGCGGCGGAGATGGGGAGGCAGCCCTGCTCTCAGCTGGATGAGCCTGTGGCCTTCATCTTGGGCCAAACTGCAGCGGGAGTGTTTTGGCAGACGGAGGGTGACACGCGCACAGATGCTCGGACAAGATATGTGGCGGTAATTTGGTTTCGCGTTAAGTCAAACAAAATATGGCTGACTTACAATTACACTGCAATATATTTGACCCATAGAACCCAGTGAAGAGCATGGTAAGGATTGACCTAGTGCTGCTAATTATTATTATCATAATCACATATCATACTTAATATGTTATTTCATGCAATTTTCAGATGTGGAAAACTACTTAGCTGAGGAAATTATATCTGATTTTTTTTTTTTTTTAATGTATATATATAAATATATATAGTGCACTCCTCTGGGTGGATAGAGATCCTATGAGGCCTTTGTATCAGCTGATCCAGCACTAGATGCATTTGTTTGCTCTGCAAATTGAAATGGGGGCACTAACATTGCAGTGTACCACGAATCCACTCAGCCTTTGAATAAACCGTCTTTTCATTCTTCACCTGTGGTAATAGATTTTTCATATAGTAGAAATATGGAATAATAGTCCTCATATCTACCTCGAGTTCCTACCTGAAATGCCCTACATACTGGGAACACAACAGTGTTTTGCCCGCAATAGTAATCCAACAAAAGCCACATGATTTATTCAGAAGCAGAGACTTATTTGTTTTCATCGTTTTTTTTTCTTTTCTTTTTAATCTGTTCAATATTAAGCTTTTTGTTTACTCAGTAAAATCATATCACAGGTCTTAAAGCAGATCTGGCTCGACAGCCTCTCTTTTAATTAAAGCTTAAATCCACTGAGATTGATGATCCAAACAGGCAGACGTTTTTTTTTTTGTTTTTTTTTTCTCAGAAAAATGTCAAAGGATACTGAGAAACAAACAAAACACACCATAAATCAGTCAACATGTACCAGACCGAGAGTAGCAGGTAGAGTGATTGTTATCAGCGCTCGTCGCGCGTTGACCTCTTTCAGTCTGTAACTTCGGCTCTGTGAAGGGCACCGTGTGTGGACAAGTTCATGCATGGCCAGAATTAATCTCGGCGAGCAAACAGTCTGGCCCAAGAAGCCTCGGTGTGGGGGGGTTTATCTCTGTGTGCTCACGTTAACGCCTCTGTCAACAGTCAACTTCTACAGGCTCTGGCACATTTGTTGTGCTTTGCATGAGCTGCCAGCTTCCCAATTAAGAGCTTCGCCGGTCTAATTCAAACCAGCAGAATCGTAGCTTTAGGCCTTATTGGTTCATTTAGAAGAGGAGTACCGACGTTCACGGGTGCAAGGATTTTTCTGCTTTATGTACATCTCCTCCTTCCGTGACATGTGGGTGTCAAAATCAAAAAAAAAAAACTACAATCTGTTCATCATATGGCTGTTGTGTGTAATAACATGAATGCCACCGTGCTCACTAAGTCTCTAACGTTTCCTGTCATGTGACTGTAGCTTACCTAAATACTTCCTAAAATAGCTTTAAACAGTTAAGTGACATGATCGTCTTGCCGCATCTGTGCAGAGTAGATCGACAGCTTAAACCCACACCGATCCTTTAAAATGTCAGGTCTCACTTCCCCACAAAAAAAAAAAAAAGCTCATCGGGTGAAATCAAAAACGTCAGGAAGCTGAAAACCAGCGACGTTTGCAACATTTTCATGCTGAGGGTCACGGTGTAAACCAGCTATTACAGAGAAGAGCACGATTGCAAACTTGCCTGCTAAGGCTGTTGTTTGGTAACGAGTCTACAGAAGAAAAAATGTGTTACATTTAACAAATTTACGCAGTGAGCGAACCTCGGAGTTTCTGTGTTCACACAAAATTATTTAAATCTAATAATAAACTTTGTCTGAAGATCCGATTGCATTCGGTGTCAAATGAAAGAGTGGAAATATTCTCACACTAAACGTGATTATCATCATCAGTCGATGCAGACTTACACCAATCAGCCAAACCATTAAAACCACTGACAGGAGAAGTAAATAACGGTGACCTTCTTGCAATGTTCTGCTGGGAAACTTTTGTACCTAGCATTCGTGTGGATGTTACTTAAGCACCGTTTATGCTTCTGCATCAGTTTCACACTGTAGCTGCGTTGACAGCTCAGACTCTAACACCACAGTCTTTGCACTGCAGCGATGTGTGTGTGTGCCTGTGTTTGGTCTGCTTGATAGTAGTAGCGTGTTTCCCCTTTAGCATTTCCGGCTGCTTCTCCATCTCCACAATTTTCGAATGGATTGATTTGGATCAATAAGTGTGGAGTGCACTGGGGAAATGTTAACTGAGGAGGTTCAGCGATACAAACATTTATTTGTATGCCTCGAAAGTTTCTGTCGCCATTGTTGACAGTGAATAACCCAACTACAACAGCGAGCCAGACAGATGATATTAGGAATGTGGTCACAGGATTAATGTACTCTCAAAACGTAACCCACACCACGGTTGTTGAAACTTTCAAATCGTGCGGATTTATAGAACAAGTAACACGTGTGATGAAAATTCTTGAAACGGTTTCACGTAGTAAATCGTAACTTACATGTTGTTTTAAATGATTGCATTGCATGACGGGAGTTTTTGTGCTTTTTCGTTTTCTGCGACAACAGGCCAAAAAATAAGTACATAAATATATAAAAGAGACGGTAATGCGTGCCCATAATAAACACTGACAGCCAAAGAAATGTTGCTGCTGCTGCCGCCACTGCTTTGTTGTCTTTACAAAAGCGTTTCGCCCGGGGTCCCTGAGTCTCGTCGTCGTCGTGTGGCTTAAGTGTTTCTAAAAAAAAAACCTAAAAAAAACAAAACAAAGTAAGCCTGTTTATCTGTCAGCACTGACAAGATAATGAATACTGTTTTGTCCACTCCTTTATCTTCCGTGTAATGATCTGTATCGTTTTTGATAACGGGTCGAAAAAATGCCTCAGAATTACAAGATATTCCGCACAGAGTCGTAGAAAAATGTCAATTACAGGCTGCACGCCAGGAAAATGAGCAATGTTTTTGTGTTGCTTTAAAGTGGAGCAAAAAAAAAATTTGGAAATCTCTTCTTTACTTTTCTTTCTTTTATTTTTTCTTTCCACCAGCCAGAAACCAAGCAGTTGGCAAAAATTCACACCGAAAAATGTCATTACCTTTTTTAATTGCACAAACTGAACCTAATGAATCTGCAGCTCTTTGGGTGAATATTTATTGTGTTTTCTTCCATTGCTCATCTTTCCTCTGCATTTTGTGTGGCGCAGTAACCGCGAGGAAAACATTTTTCATTGACTATTCAGCGCTGAGCAACACCATGTGCTTCCTGTGCAAGTCAAGATAATTTTAATTTGGTGACATTTGCTGCTGTTGCGAACATCTGTTGCCGTCTGAACATAAATGTGTTTTTTTTTGTTGTTGTTGTTTTTTTTAACGAGACATTCTGTTTTTCTTTGTGTTTCTGTTTTTTTTTTCTGCAGGACTACAACGACGAGATCAGACAAGAGCAACTGAGAGAGCTGTCCCTGCTGAACGGCTCTGAGGAGTCGAGCAGAGGGAGGAGCGCACAGGGGCGGAGCATACGGCTCGGGGCCACGATATCCACGAGGTAAAAGGATCGTCACAGCCACATAAAAGAGGCAAATTCAAGCTAAAACCTTCTGGTTTATCTTGACGGATTTGTTTCCTCTGATGCACTTGACGGAGGCCCAGGGGGTTCGAAACGTCACCATTATAACTTCTCTTTAAAAGTGATGCCTCCAGGCTCAGTTGAGCACAAACATCTCTCTGAAAAAACAATTAACAGATTCAAAAATGCCCTTACAAGTCAAAAACGTTTCTGTTGCATGTGACCTAGAATCAAGCGGATGTTTACAGGGCGTTTTATCTTCTTTTCTTTGAGCAACAGAACAGTGGTTTTACTGAGCTTCTTTCTTAAATTTTATTGTGACATTGTAATGGTGGCAACCGAATCCACAAATCTGAATTTCAACTATTTGATGTGTAGGATTTATTCATTTTACACAGAAATGCCTTACTGATGACTTATTTCTCTGATTAAAGTAGAGAAGCAGAGCTAAGGAAGACATCCACCAGTCAGCCATAACATTATGACCACAATTCATAATATTGTGTCTAGGTATCCCTTGTGCCTCCAAAAAAGTTGTGACTCATCAGAGAATGGACATGGGTCCTCTGAGGGTTGGCGTCTGGCTACAGGATGTTTTTTAGTGGGGGCCTTTGGGTCATGTGGGTTGAGGGGAGGGGCTTCTGTGGATCATCCCACAGATCAGTTTGGGATGTGGTGAATTTGGAGGCCAGGTCAACAACTTGTGCCGTTCTTCATGTTTTTTGAGTTGTTCCCAAACAGTTTTTGTCCATCAGGCTGTATCCTAGTGTGGATGGCTGCTGCCATCAAGGAGTGTCATTGCTATGGGATGGGGGTGTCTGGTCATGTCTAAGTAACATCCACATGAATGCCAGGTCCAAAAGCTTCCCAGAAGAACGATGCATCGCCACAAGATGATCAATGTTATTCACTTTTCTGGTCATAGTGTTGTGGCTGATCGGTGTACATGAAGACTTTCACAGATTTAGAAGTGCTCCTTCATGACGAGAAACTAATCCCCTGGGTGAAAACCTGCAGAGTGTTCATTTAAGTCAGCTACCATTAAAAACTCGTCAGAACTCTGACTTTATTTTTTGTTCATCGCTACAAAGTGTGATGTTAAGCTTTTATGGGTGGTTTGGAATTTATGACTTATAAATATTTTCATAAAAAAGTAGCTCCAACTTCGTGGAGAGTTTTTAGGTTCAATTTTTCACGAGGAAATATTTCAGCATTTTATGCAAACTGAGTTCTCTTCCTCAAGGTTATAATTAATAGTTTTACTATTTTTTCTCTTTCCACTCTTTCAATTTTCCCACTTAATGTCACCTTGACGATATTACTTGTTTATTAATGCAGCTCTGAGGGATTTGAGGATCCCGGCAGTAGCAGAAAAAAAGTTGACGTTACAGAGCATTTGACTGGGCTTAGCCGTGTATGCAGCAGCCGGCGTGAAACGCCTTCGGACCAAATTGTCCATAATCTACCTGAGCCGTGGCAGTCCCTCAGGAGTAAGCAGGTACAGTGACAGCCTGGCCTAATTCAGACAGCACATGTAAAAGAGCTAAATCCTCGGTTAACATGGGACACTCTCAATTTAAAGTCACCACCGCCACATCCCTACCCAGATTTTCTCCTTATGGTACGACGATAAGCGATTATTGTAAATCCCCATGAAAAATATGCGCCAGTGATTCCCTCTTTGAGTGTCTGTATTTTTGGATCACAATGGATTGCTACCTAGCGAGGGATGTGCCAGAGGAAGAATGGGCGTCCTAGCCCACCTACATCATGCTGTTAAAATGTTAACTTAGCAGAAAATAGGCAGCTTTGCAAAGCTATATCCACTCTGCAGTCCCTGCAGGATCCCTGTGGACCAGCCGCTGGGCAGTCACACCTTCATAAAAAAAAAAAACAATCTGCCTTAAACTCCTCATGTCTGCTTCAGTCCTTTTGGCCTTTGACGCCTGTGCCGGTGCACGTCAAATAAATGTTTGCTCTCTTTGAAGACCTGTTTGCCTGCAGCCTGAGAGTATTCAGCAGTTTCAGGCAGACACGATTTTGTACACACAACGACCTGGCACCGCTCCATTATGTTATTGAAATAAACATGTTGCATCCCACAGGCGTGTGTGCAGAGCAGACGCAAAGTGACACTCCAAAGCCCTCTGATCATTACAAGATCTACTTTATGTTAATCTTGTGTTTCACCTGAGCGTGCTGCATGACAACCACCGGCTAAGGCTGCCTGCACATACGCGTCGAGAAGAGGGATTTAACTGGTTTCTGAAATCTTAATCCCCCCCCTTTCAACCTAAAATCACTACTTACAAATGTTGTGGAACAAGAGAGAAAATTGACGTCGTGTTTGTCTGCTTGTTTGCTTCACCAGAGGTCACAGAGGTGCAGGAAGGAGTGCGGCAGCAGCAGCACCTCGGGGGACAGCGACAACGGCGCACAGCAAACTTCCAGCGACAGTCTTGACGAGGGAGGTACAAGCTCCGAGAGCGAGGGGGGCGTCAGCGGGCGCTGGCTACAGGCCCCCGCTGTTGGCAGTCACACACGAAACATACGAGGACTATGTAAGTCCAATCCTCTTTGCACACACTGGGGAATATATCTGATCATAATTTTACTTGAACTGCATGTACAGTCTTGTTTTAATCCCCTTTCATTCGGTCTGGATTTGCGTGGAGTGGTAGGACATCCTGGGACATGTGTTTGAACAATTAGGTCAGGAAAGAAATTATTACAATATATCTGTACTTAATCATCTTCGAAATTGAAGCCACGCAGCAATGCTCTAGTGATTTTGGATCATCTAGGTAGCCCACGGTTTCTTTTTATTTAAACAAGCACAATGTCCAGTGTAAAGAAAAAAAAAACAAGTTAAAAGGTTAGCGGATGGCCTTTCTCGTGTAAGGAAAAGACAGTGTCGTGTGTTCTATATTGCTGTATCGATTTGCAGATGTATTTGATTTGTTTAAGTGTACGTTTGGATTTAAAAGAAAAATGAATCCATATTTTAGGCTTCCAAAAAAAACACAGGACACCCCACCCTTAGATTTTGTGTGTGTGTGTGTGTGTGCCTGTGTCAGGCTGCATCCTGCTGGGGATGGCTGCTGACATCAAGGAGTGTCATTGCTCCTTGATGATTGGGGTGTGGGTGCCTATTCTGGTGTAGGTGGGTGGTACACTAAGTAACATCCACATGGAAACCATATTCAAACGTTTCCCAGCAGAACACTGTATTGTCACAAGATGGTTGGAAGTTATTTACTTGTCCTGTCGGTGCTTTTAATGTTGTGGCTGACCTGTGTATGTATCAGTTTGAAATCCTTACTTTGCCGTACTCAACATACAACTCCAATTTTTGATTTGACATTTTATGTCATTGTATGATTTAGATTTTTGAATAAATTGTAACGCACTCTTGTCCTCTTCTAACGTGCCAGTGGCGCGACCGTTTACCTCTTTAAGTTCAATTCAGGTTTCCCCTTTTGAACGTTGAATACAGACCACTGCCTCCTGCTGGTGTGGAGAGTTAATAGTCCATGCTAGTTGTTCTGCAGCTCCGTTGCCTCTGCTGTGTTTTCAGATGCAGCACATGTGATGAGAGGCGTCGTCTTATTCTGCCTTCTATTCCGGTACGCCACAATGCGTTAGTCGGTGATTCTGCTAGCACTTTGGCTAACGCATTATCCAGCTTGCGACAAACCAAGACAAAGACAAGCTGGCAATACCGGTCAGCAAATATCTGGCCACTCGTGGAACCACTGCTTCATATGAGAGACTGTTTTCAGTTGCAGGCAACATTTTAAATAAGAAGTGGTCAGCTCTCCTCACAAAGTTAATTTGTCTTCGTAGCAGCGGAAAGAGTGACTGGACCTCATTAATGTGGATAAAAAGTATGTTTAAAAAAAGTAAGACAAAAAAGTAAGTTGTTTCAAGTTGTTTTGTTGAAAGTGTTTAATTAACACACATATATTCCCTTCTTTCTTGAGTCTGTTTGGTCATGCAAAATGAAAGGCGATTAATATAGATTAAAAATATATGATATTTAATCTTAATCGTTTTAATCGCACTAATATGTATCCAAGGCCATAGTTAAAAGTACACTTGTCCTCAGATCTGTGATTTTTCTCAAGGTGATATTGAAAAGACTACACAAGGTGATCTCCAAGTTTCATCCAAATGAAAAAAGGCAACACTTTTACCAGTCTATTTCCTCAGAGCCTTCCTGCTAAGAAAAGCCCCCATGTGTGCAGGCAATTGAAGATTGGGCTGTCTGCATGGGGAAATGCACAAGCGCAGTCTCATTACCAAACCAAATTGAGTTCTGATGTGGAGCCTGTGTATTTCTGAGGAGTGGAAAAGCGAGGCATTTCTTCTCTTTGTAATTGGAGGTTGGAAAAAGGATGGTGGGAGCGCAGAGACTAGGGGATTATGGAAAGATGAGTTTGTCCTGAACATTCCCCCTCATATCTCACTTTGCTATTTTTTTTTTCCTACCGCATTACACAATTTTCTTTAAGCATGTTTCCAGATTGCAGCAAGACCTCTTTATACAATGGCCCGGCTTTGATTTCTTTCTTTCTTTCTTTTTTTTTTCCCCCATTTGCAGAGTTTACAAGATGCTGTTCTGCTTGCTGTTATTTCTCTACAGCCATCCTGCAATGTACAATCTACGAAAACATAACAGATCTGCAGTGGTATACGTGTTTTTCATTGCAACACCCCGTATTTGCCATTAGGAAAATACAGTGTGAGTATCGTGTGATTTCTCTAGAGACCTTTGATTGATGAAATCTGTTAAACTGTCACTTTGTCTCGTACAAGAGATACCGTGAGAATATCCATAATTGGACCTAATAGGGGGCGATATTGATTTAAAACTTGAAAGGAAAGCAAGAAGAAGCTGGTGGTTATCGTGTATCATTGTTGGCTTTATAATTTATGAACATAATGTTTTCTCTTTATCTCACAAATCTCACCTTGCCGTATCCTTTACTGACTGGTTCCTTTGTTGCTCCCAGATGGCAGCTCTTTGTGCGGCAGTTCTAGTTAGTGATACAGCAAATCTTTGACAGTCAATAAATCCCAGAGAGAGTCTAAAACCTTCAGTGTTTGATCCTTCTCACAAGTACTGGCTGTGTAGCCACACCACACCTTTACACTGGGTGTCATGTTCATTCATATCCTAATAATGACTTATTTTAAGCCAATTCTGCTGCCATGTTTACTACACCACAGAATTTGTTAACACCTGGCTATAAATAGCCTCTAACAAGAAGTTTGTTCTAGTTTAATTTATAATTCAAGTAGCACCAAGTGAATTAAACTGGGATATTGATCTAAGTAGCAGATGCGATTGTTAATCCTTTTAAGTTAATGAAATTACCAACAGGTGCACTACAAGGGAGAACAATGAGACGGACCCCCAAAACAGGAACGATTTTACAGGTGGAGGCCACAGACATTGGTCTGGGGAGGGTATATCCATGGAGGGACTCACAGACTTCTACAGACTAGACAAAATACCCTGAATGTCATTAGGTATCGGGATGAAATCCTTTGGAACCATTGTCAGTCCTTACATTAGTGCAGTGAGTCCTTGGTTCCTCTTGGTGCGTGACAATGCCCGGCCTCATGTGGTGAGAGTATGCAGGCAGTTCTTGGAGAATGAAGGAATTGATACCATTGACAGGCTCAAACAAGCACCTGACGTAAATCCAATAGAACACCTGTGGGACATTATGTTTCGTCCATCCAATGCTGCCATGTTGCACCTCAGACTTGCCAGGAGCTAGGTGATACCCTGGTCCAGATCTGGAACAAGACAGCCCAGGACACCATCCATCATTTCATTAGGAGTATGCCCCGACATTAACATCCATACAAGCACAAGGGGGGTTGGGAGAGCCACAGACAGGATTAATGTATAGTTCTATTCTCAAACAGCCACTTTAAATTCATCTGTTTGTCTAGATCAATATGTTGACAGGTGGAGTTAAGGACCAAACAGGCCTGTTCTGAGGTCAGAGTACAATCTCCCGAATAACAACCACCAAATTTCTTCTAGAACATAGTAAGGAGACATGTCTTCACAAAGTACATATACCAGTACATTTCAAGTCGATGTGTTAGCTCAAATGTTGAGGGTTTGTTTACCGAGGAGAAGGTTGGGGAATCAAGCCCCTTCACCTCCAAGCTGCTAGGGGACACTGTATCATAGTTGATCTTTGTTGGTCTCTGATATCCAGAATGAGCTCAAACAAAACTGGTCTTGTTGGGTTTCATGAAAATTGTTCATTAATCATTCAAGTAGCTTCTTCACTTCTACCTGGCTCGTCTTCAAGAAACCCAATAAGTCTAGCTTCCCTCCTTTCAGCTTATTTTTTAAAAAAATTTTTGGGCGACGGGGACCTTCACAAACCTCGGCTCTGATCTTCCCCGCAGTGAAACAGAATTGCTCTGTGCTGTAGTGTACAGTATATGAGACAAATAAAGGCCTCTTCTTCCCTAACATAAAAATAACACAGCTCTATCAATCACATTACTAAATCCTCAATGCTGCAATTTTATTTCCTGCTGCACCGCAATTTGGAGGTTTTACCTCCCGCTTTCATGCACAGTCAACACAAAAAGTTATTAATATCACCCCACATCTCCTGCCAGACACCAATTTGCATTGGATTGCTTATTCATAACCCGTGCATACACATGTAGGTATGTGTAAATTCCTTCACCGGATGGATGACAGACAGTTGTTGTTTTTGTTTTTCAGCCATTTGAGGTGAAGTTCCCATAAACAATTGCTTTGTGCTGCAGGTCATCGCATAACAGAGGTTCCTCCGGGGACTGTAGTGATAAATGGACTCTGTCGTGCTGTCAGCGTCGCAAAACTAATAGAGTGACAGTGACCATTATTGTACCTCTTAAAGGATGGCAACGAGTCAGGAGCAGAGTGGATCGCAGTACGTCACCGTGGAGGCATCTTTAAATACTGTATTTTTACAAGTCAACGTTGGTTTCATCAGCCAGTTTTCACATTATTGTTATTTGGAACCTTCCTTATTCTGAGATAATGGCGGCCAAGCTTCATAGCGTTGAGAAACTTTCTTAACAAACATAAAAAACATCTGCTGCCTTCAGCAGCGTTTTAGAATAGACCAGTGGGCCCTTTAGTGAATCATAAACACGCCAAGCAAGCATCACTAATTTATAATAAGACCTTGTTTCATATTAAGGTAAAGGTGAAATCCTTTCTTTTAGCCTTGATGTACGTCATGAAACGTGCATCGAGGCCAACGTTTATGAGAATATAAACAGTGGGTTAGCTAGTGTGGAAGTTGTTTTTCATTTACCTGCGGCAAAATGTGTCTCACATCTAAGACAAGATATTTGCAATTTCCGCATTTAGCTGCATGTATTCAGAGTTTTACAATTGTTCCGGACAAAATCTCTTTCCTCCTATCGTCTTATAGTACAGAATATTTTTCAGCCTATGTATTTTTTGAGGCTAGCAGTAATTGTACTCGTTATTAAACGTATTGCAGGTATGCAAAAATCTCTAGCGTGTGATCGCATAGCAACTTTCCTCTACTGCACGTATTTATTAGCAGTAAATTATGATCTGACACGTAAAAGAGAGTCTACTTCGGTGAGACATTTGCAAACCATGTATAATTTACTGAGGGATGTAATTTAAGCAGATATATGCAACTGAAGCGCTAACATGACCACTAATAACCATTATTTAGGAACATTTACAGTGTGCACCAGTGAATAGATGTCACTAATCCCCCTAGAAAGAACAGCGCTGAGACATTTCACTGTAATCAGTATAAGTTACTTCATGTGACAAGTGCAAAGGGAGAGCAGAGGGAGATTAAATATGTGACTGATGGAATTCTGTATAGACCGGGACCACAGCCTCAATTTAATGTTAAAGATCAAATCCCATCTGGATCAAATCTTATCTTTTAATGTCAGTGCTGATGATGAAGAGAGGAATCTGAAAGTGATACGGCGTTGGCAGCAGACCATGAAGTGTACAAATGGCTGGTGAAAAAAAGTGAAACGCAACGCTCTTTTATTTATTTTTTTTTTTTAAACCTGAGCCCCGCAACCATGCCGAGGCTGTGCAGGAAATGCCATAATGTGATTAAACACAGGGGCTTTGGGAGGCTTTGAAGAGAAAAAAACACACATACACACACACATACACACTCTAATCTATCCACTGTTGAAACCCTGCCCTTTTGAAACGGGAAGAAAATTCCTTCCTCCGTTTCACCTTTTTCATGAACATAAAAGATGCGTGAGATTCGTGAGGTTTTGTGTATTCCTTAAAGCGGAGCCGTTTCTGGGGCCGGCGTTCAGGGTGGAACGCACGTCTGCTGTAATTGCTTCATAAAAGTGGGTTCAGATCCACTGCTGAGCTCACGTTTGTTGTATTAATTATGGAAATTTTCCATGCAGAACTCTCCCTGTTTATTAAAACAGATGTATGACACACACTTCCAGTTTAATAGAAGGAAAAACACGGGTAGAATTCAAAATAGCCTCACTTGTATTATCAATCGGTGAAGGTGTCTTTGCGAGCAGTGATAGACAGATGCAGTTACAACTAATGCCACGTTCTACATGCATATCTAATAATAAAAATACTTACATTTGCATGTCTGACACCTATTTTCATCTTCAGCCTTCGTAAAGCCAAAGAGATTCTAACACTTCTAAGTTTGATCTCATCATAATTATTTAGTTTGGTGAAAAATTTAATAATCAAAATTCCAGAAACATATTCAAACTTTAAATGTATGCGGACTGACAAAAGGTGCCTGCTGATTGAATTTGCACAGGTAGAAAGCAGTGGAGAGCAGCATCTATTCACTGAGACAAAAGGCTGCAAATCTCATTTTCCTCCCCCATTCTGCCGCGTGGAGAGGCATTCACAGGCACCTCCCCGCGAAGATCAGTCACTGTCAGGGGACATACAGGTTGTCAATTGATAATGAAGCACAGTGCTAAGGGCCTTTAGGTTCTCGCTGTCCTAATTACACTGAGCGAGGACTCTCTGCTCTTGTGTTAACATTTGATTTATGTCCTCAGCCTCGTTTAGAAGGACCAGTGTTAATTGTTTTTACAGATGAGTGTCAAACTACAGGATTCGGGCCTCATTAATTAGAGGCAGGCCTATTTACACGTACTACCTTGTCAAATGGGTGTGAAACTGACACACAACACGGCAGAGAAAAATGTCAGACAGTGATGAACGTTTCATGATGTTATCTGTCAGCATGGAGGCTCTGATTGATACTCCGTTCTATGGTTTTCTTTGTCCCTGTTAAATAATGTAGGTAAGAAATCCATAAATGCCCATGGCTTGTTTTGTAAAATAAGTGCTTACGCAAATCGTGCTAGTTGGAACCATATAGACCCCTTCATGGCCTACGTCACAGTGACGTCACGGCGTTAGCTGGAGGCAAAACAGAGGGAAGCTTGAGGCGAACACTGTCAACCAGGAAAATGTCATCTTGCTGTATATTAGGGTGCCAAAACTGAAAAAGCAAAACACTAACTTGGAAGTTTTATCACATATCAGCCACTGCCAGTTGTAGACAACTTTGGCTGTTGATCATTAACAACTCTCTGTGTGAAGCGCACATTTGATATCAGGTAAGATTAATATCTAATACATCATCAATTTCAGCCTGGATATGGATTAAGCTAAATTGTGACTAAAAACCATTGAGTTAATAATTTTTTGGAGGATTCTTGATACATGCTAATGCTAACCACAAGCTAACGCGATGTTAGTTTCAGGGGTGTCCAAGCAGAAGTTACATTTACTACGTTACCCTCCACAGTGGTTCCACTTACTTCTTGTAATATCTTACCAGACTTCTTCCCCTCTGTGTCCTCCTTTGGTCAAATTGTCCATCCAGTGTGTGAGAGTGTTGGGGTCAGTGATATAGTCCATCAATCAGCTTTTTAAAATAACACTCACCGTCTCGGGGAGTTTGTGTATTAGTATATTCTCTAAAATAGGCGTTTTCCTCGTCCATTCTTGCCAAAACAGTACGTTGAAATATGCTAACCAGCGTTTACAAGCTACAGTGTTTGAAATATTTTGCCTCCAGCTAAGCCCCGCCCCTCAAAAAAGCCACACTGTTTACAAACTGTGAAGGGTTTTTACTCTATGTAAAGTCTGACTAACAAATCTTAATTTGGGTAGCTTCACCCACGAGCGTTTTCACTACTTCAGTACAACCATGTGTCAGTGTCTTGAGTTTTCAAGGTGGTCATCACACGTTGACTTGCTGTAATAGAGAGGCAGTGAGTCACAATTTCCAATCATTCCAAGAATGTCACAGTCAGGTTGTGAATTTAACGAAAGTCCCGAGCCTGCAAGCCAGCCTGACCTTTCCCCGTCCACAAGCTGTTTGTGGGGGGAAAACTGGTCAGGATCATGTGATTTGGGTCAGCTTTAAGCGGACAGAAGAGTAACAGCCTCATACTTGTACATGTCATCTGAGCACTGCTAAGCTGATTGGTTTTAGAACTATCCAGTTGCGTGCGGAGGTATTTTTTTTTCTCTGTAAGGGTGGAAACATGCCCCTAAGCTAAAGTCAAATGGCGTGATGACTAGAAGGCTTTCCAACGTGTGACATTTGCAGCCTCTGCGGCGCAGCCTGTTGGACTTCTGATACTTCTAGTAATAGGTTTGAGATGTCATTCAAAGGCTGTGTCGTTCCTTTTCTTCTTCACCAGAGACGTTCTTTACCTCTTAAACATGTACACGAGTCATATATTTCATTATGATCACTAGCTGCGGTTCATAAAGAAAAGAGATATTTCTGAAATTTCAATGAACTACAATTGCGCTTTGTACGTGTTTCCATTTAAAATTGTTTCGTGAAGGAGCTGTAACTCTCATATAAAGTCTCGTCTCACAATATCGCATAATTCTTCACTTTGACAAAGATGGACTTCAAATGAGCTGGTCACATGACTCTCTGCGTCGTCTCCATTGATGCCGGTGATGAAAATACGAAATACGACAACAGTGTTTCCATAGCACTTTTATATTAATACATCAAAAACTACCTCATGTGAGCACGAACATGTTTTAGCGATATATTTGAGAGGTTTTTCAGAATGTAGGTGTTTCCATTACAGTTTTTCATTGTGATATTTGGGTTTTGCTCAACTTCTAGGGGTAATTGACACATAGCAGGTGACAGGAGATGTAAATACCATTGACCATCTTGTGACAATTCAATGTTCTGCTGGGAAACTTTTGGACCTGGCATTCATGTGGATGTTGGGTAGACATGTACCCACCCACCTAGGCACCTCCACCCCATAGAAATGACACTTCTTGATGGCAGCAGCCATCCCCAGCAGGATGCAGCCTGACACAGACACACACACAAAACCTCTAAAAACATGAGAAACAGCGCAAGGTGTTGACCTGACCTCCAAATTCACTAGATCCCAAACTGATCAAATATCTGTGGGATGCACAGGAACAAACCTGATCCACAGAGGCCCCTCCCCTCAACCCATAGGAACCAAAGGCCCCCACAAACAACATCCTGTTACCACAGGACACCCCACAAGGCCCATGTCTATTCTCTGATGAGTCACAACTGTTTTGGAGGCACGTGGGAGACCTCCACAATACTAGGAAGGTGGTCATAATGTTCGGCTTGATCAGTTTAACTTTGAGAACTAGGCCTTGTTCAGAAATTTATGTACAGGTTCATTTTTATTGGTAGGAGCTGTGGAGTAGTGCTCCCTGGGCACTGCACAGATAGCAGCCCACCGCTCTGTGTACGCAATCAAATGCAGAAAAAGACTTTCTCTGTGAGGAATCAATATGAGGGGAAACATTATTATAAACTTCATTGGCTTGCAAGATTATTTTAGGTTATTCATGGCATAATTTCATCCAGCATAATTTGCCACTGAATACTCTACATATTTTTATGTAATTAAGGTCCAACTCCCACCACTGTAATCAGTCTTAAGCACAATTTTAAAATAGATGCCAGACCAAAAGTGCTTCTTCAAATGCACTTGGCACAGGAGCGGCGCAGCAGCGAAAAGCAAGATTCTTCTGAAGCCTCCTGCTAAGGCCGAAGATATACTTTCTTTCACATTTGTGTGCACAACCTTGTGTGTGCGTTTACGTACTTGCATGTTAGTGGAGGATTACACTGGAGGGTACACTCAAGCTGCCTTTAAAAAGAACTCATGTGCTCAAAGTTACAACATGGTAAGTTGTCGCTTATGAGGTTGTGAATACTTCAAGAAGGGACTGTTCATATAGAGTTTACTTCACTTACCTCATTTAACTATTCCCCTTCCCCTACGGTTTGTGTATGCATGGCATCTTTTAAGCCCAACTGACCCACAAGACAGTGAAAGATATTTGAGGGAAATAGAAAACGCAGTTAAAAAGACACTACTGCTCCACAAGTATTGCTGTTTCCAGTGTAAGCTGTACTTGTATATGCCAGCTGAAATAGATTTTCAAAATGAAAAGTCAAAAGTTAGTGTGACTCACAGTTCTACAAAACACACGTAGACATAGAAACACATTTCTTTAGAAACTATATTTGAAGCACAAACCAGACAGCTGCTGTGTTTGGAAATGTCAACGGCAGCGTGACACCGAGATAGCTTTATCAATACGTTCCTTACCGTGAGCCGAGCGCACACATCTTCTGAGAGAACAGCCACAAACAGTAAGCCGGACTGTGATGGGATCAAATGAATTCACCTGCAGGTTTAATGTGGATTTAACCAAAGGCAATAGTTCAGACTGATAGACGGTTCAGACTTCTTTGTCAGTTTGATGCTGTAGCTATGGCCTATGGACCCTGACGGTACGCCGCAGAACACATAACCCGTCATTGGTCCGCTTGGTAGTAGCATGCAATTGTTTCCTATCAATAAAGATGGAACACACGGAGAAAAGGTTAACTGAGGAGGTTCGGAGATACAAACATTCGTATGACTTATGTTAGGCGAAATTTCGGCAAAAGTTTCAGTTGCCATTTTCCAAAGTGAAGCAGGAAGTGGAAACAAAAATTAACCCGAGTGGCGTTTGGGTGGCGTTTCCCCACAGTGCAGTTGTGATCCAGTGTAGAGCAGCTTTCCGTATGGGATTGCTGACAAAATGTTTAATTACTGCAGATCTTTGACTCTGACTTTGTAGGGAAAATACTCTTCCGATGAAACGAGAAGTATAGGCTCCCCTGAACAACTAAATCCCTGACATAATCCCCAACTTTAATTTAGTCAAATTCGTGTTCACACAAATAAAACCACACAGGCTACCAGGGCTGTTTGAATCAGCAACAGCCGGCAGGAGCTTGAGAAAATGTCTTAAATGTAGTTTCTTTTCTGTTGCCCGCACTCCATGTCCTTCACCGCGACGTCTCTGCTTTTGTGTCACAAAGCATTACACCACACCTAATGCAAGCCTCTATTGTTACAGGCAGACACAGAGGAATAATAGAGCTTGTCGAAACCACGCCTGGCACGCACCGGCTACGTTGAAGCTTTCCCTGCATTTTGCTCCTCTGATTTCAGACGTTTATTCGATCCCTGAAATGAACCGAGCCCTCGCGTGCATCTCGGTGGAGCCTGATTCGAAATAGCAAGGATTAGAAGAGATTAGATTGGGATGACAAAGAATCATAAGCGTTTGAAAGTGCACTAAATCTCTTTAAATGAGCTAGATCCAGCAATTACAAGAGGGGACAATAGCTAAGGGCTGCTCTTGTGCGCACACTTTGGCCTTCCTCCAGGTTTCAGGTTAGGCTGTTTATGTGAACCTTTGGTCTGCTGAGACTGATTATCTTTTCAGTCATGAATAAATTTGAAGTGCTTTCTTCAAGGAGTAGGTTTGATTTCAGAAGTGGGGAGGTCACAAGCTTTTAACCCCTGCACCTCCAAAAAAGATGAATGCCGTTTCCTGCATTCACACGTATTGATAGCAGTCTAACAGGCCGCTTATATATTTTTTTTCCTCTTTATAAATCAAAATCCAACCTTTGATGGGCCTCAAGTTCCACTGACTTCACTCTCACTGTTAACAATAAGTGGTCAGTGGAGATTTCTCATGAATATTGATTTACATAATGTTCGTGTGGAGCTTGGAGGCAGTGAGTGACTAATGTCTGCAGCAGCTGTGGCAAAAGAGACAGTTCCTGAAATTAAAACAAGTGGAAGTCTGGAGGTCAGTCACAGCTCTGTATTTTTTTTTTTAAGCAACTTTACAGAAATATGTATACGTGCATTCAAAATAAAGGGTGTCGCTCTCATTTTTCACAGTCAACAATGAGTGCAGGTGGTGGAGAGTTGGAGGCAGCGTTGCCTTGGGAAGGCTGAGTATGTGCGCGGCAGCCTGGAGTTGCCGACGGTGTCTCCAGTGTGTTCTTTGGGCACCTGGTGCCCCTGCAGCACAGTATTAGATTCACTGAAGTGATTTTTGTATACAAAAAGAAATCTGAAAATAAATTCGAGTCTTTGTTAGAAATCTACCCTCTAATTATACATTACAATCATTTCAAGCATTTCTATTATTAATTCATTAGTTAATGTGGTTGAAATTATAAGTTTTCTTTTTTTCTTTTTTTTTTTACTATCTGGAAATGAATCGACCACCTGATGCATTCTGTCATGAATAAACATTACACACAAACTCGCTCCACGGTGCTTTAAAGGCCCTGGAAATGCAGTGATAAGTCAGAGCCAGGCACTCAATACTTTCCTAATGCTTTAATAATGAATCATGAATGTACATGTTTGAGAGCTTTTAAAGTGATTTGCGTCTTACATTCGGAAAAACCATATAACACTGGTGACTAATTTGCTGTTGTAAAGCTCTTCTTCTCTGCTGCAGTGTTGTATGTAATAACTGAGGCCCCTGATACAAGGTTACGCATCTTCAGTCGATGATCATTTCTAGCTTCGTTATAAAAAAATACATAAATACCCATAAATGACTTACAGGAGGTGAAACTACGATTTCTGGAATAAAGCATAGACTGCATAAAACATGGATGACACATCTCTACTTCTTTCCATTGGTCAAACTGAGAATTCAAACTAGAATCAGGTTGTGGGCGGTGACATCTTGTGAGTTTGGAGACAGAGTCTGTGCAGCTCTGTCTGAGAGTGGAGTTGCATCATCAATGACCGACACACACTTCCTCTAGACTCACTCGCGCTTTTATTTAATTAATACTGTGCTGTGATCCGCCTCCACCAGTTACACAGAAATGTTGGATTATACACTGTACCTATTTGTACCTTATTCACTTATTTATTTCCTATTAAATGGACATGCACCAGCATTATTTTATGATATACTGTATATTTATGAAATACTATGCTTTACTGTTTCAGTTTGGCCCAATTCCCTACTGCTAACATGGAGGAGGTGGAGCTTACGACCTATTCTGTAGCCAGTCACCAGGGGGAGCTCTACTTGCTTTGGCTTCACTTTGGAGGAGCTGTCCAGTCCTGCCCTGTTCTGTTGTTCATCTTTTATGTACAGTCTATGGTATAAAGCCACATATGACACAAGCTAATGGACAATGCTAGGCTCTGGTTGCCTAGGTGACGATTCCCACCCCAGATGTTTCAGTTTGCACAGTTGTGTCATGTTGGGGCCCATTAGGGAGGTCTCCTACTGTCATAGAAAACGTAGCACAATGTTGTAGTTTTAAGTTTGTCAGCCCTCGAGGCCAAGGGCCCAGAAGCAGTTGCTTGCCTTTCCTGTTGACAAGCTGCACTTCTGCACCAGTCATGGAAGTCCGCTATCAACATAATGAATTTGCTAGTGGGAACCAAAATAGTGGATGATGTTTTGGGGCTGATTGGTGTGTTTGCATCAGTCTGTTAATCAGCCTCCGTGGCAACAACGCTAAGTTGAGTTTAATTTAACTAGGTACACACCAAGTACTTGTTCCCAAACTCTATTCCAAGTAGATAGGGCAGTCTGAAAGTTTCCTTAGAGGCAAAACCCAGGGGGGGAAAAGTGCACTAAGCATTTACCTCAGCTCATAAAACTTAATCGCTCAGACTGCACGGTCGTAATTGAAAGCAACTCTGACGAGCGTATCTACATTCTGATCAGCTCCCTGATCTGGCATTTGGCAGCTGGACAGCAAAAGGACATTGTTCAGTTTAAAAAGGATTTTAGGAGTAAATCAATGGAAACTATGAAAGCAAGATGTCCAAAAAATAGGGTTTTCAAACGAGATGTCCACCCTGTTTCGAGTGGAAATTACACCCTTGAGTCCACAAGTAATAAAAAGTTGAAAAGAGGCTGCGACCTTCAATGTCTGATACACAGGAATGAACTGATGATCCTGATATTATGCAATCACAAAATGATTTATGGTGACAAAGCACTAAAGTACAAGGAGCGTGGTGTTAACATGCCACATTAGCCAATTTAATATTGCAGGATTTAATAATACGAGCCTCTTAAGTGGCTCCGCTGTGGCTTCTGCTTCTAACTCAGTTATAATGTTTACTTGGATGGATCCAAAACCAGGTTACTTGTGTAAGTATGGTAAGAAAAAGAGTGCTCTGCAGATGTAAACAGTCACTAAGTGGATTAGCAGATCATTTGAGCGCTGAGGTTTGTAAAAGGAATAACACTGTCACTGGCGGATAAAAAAATAACAAATTGGCATCTTATTGTCAGTTTTCCCATCTAACACGGCCCCTGAATCATAGAAGGGTGAATTGTTTGTGTTGAACGAGGTGTAAAAACTGTCATTTCTATGTGTCTATTAGAAATATTACAGTAAAAGTAACATACAGGTTTTATAGATGTGCAAAATATATTTTTGTTATTGTGCTTGTGCTTACAGCCGACTGTAAATGTGTCTGAATAAGTGTTGGAAGTCTTTACTGTGGGTTCCATGTTGTTAAGCCGTTTTTATTGTTATTGAACACGACCGTAGCTATTGGCTGGCTTTTGTGCTTGTTTCCCGAGCAGCTACTTATCAATACTTTAGATCCATATTGCAGTTTGAGACTCAGAGGGGTGTCCATTAAGCTCCACTAGTGAGACATGTTCCCCGGCAAACCTTAATCAATAATCCCTGTTGGACATTCATTTTTTCCCTTCTGTTTCCTCTCTTATAACAAACTCTAAGTAATAACTTTGCCTGTGGAAATAAGCATTGATTGTTTTTGTTTTTTAAAAAAAAAATTCATCTCTAACCAGTTAGACTGGATAGAGATGAGGAGGCGCGTCAACTTTAATGCTCACTGCTGGGTTCCCTTGCAGGGCTACGATGATGGATATGGTGGAGAATATGATGACGAGAGTTACGAAGCCTATGAGGATAATTACAGCAATCAGTCAAAGAGGTAATGTTTACACACACGCGCGCGCTCGCGCACAAATGCTGGAGAAACTAGAGGAAGCTTTTTGCCGTCGCCATCTGTGTACTTGTGCTGTATACAATACAACATGCGTAAGGTCCACTGTGACCAGCTGCCTTATGGGTCATCACTAGTGTATATCTCAACAGGAAGTCCCGTTTAAAAGCCAAATGACTTTCATCCTACCAACGAGCTGTCTGTGTGTCCAAGCATGTAGCAAAGATGCCCTCCACTCCAAAAAAAAATAAAAATAAATAGATGACTCACTTAGAAATGTTTTGAATGTCATATGGATGGAGGGAGGAAATATATTTTCTTTTGCTTACATTTGATCCCATCTGGAACACGTCAATTAATTATTGTGAATTTTAACATTGTTTGACCAACTTAAATCATGGCTAGTGTGTGTGTGTGTGTGCGGGGGGGAGAGGGGGATAAATAATGTTAATCCACTGTCTCATTTTCTGAGCTTCCAAACTCGTTTGTCAGGCTTTGGTGCATTTATGAGCTTTAAAGTATTAGGACAACAAACGACTTGGAGGCCATGACCCAATTAATTTCAAACATATGCGTCTCAGTCACAGAAACATCGGCTTAAAAGGCTTCGTGCACAAGAGAGCGAAAGCAGAATGAACATGCAGCCTGTAAGTGGCAGAACTGTAACACGTGAACAGCTCAGGAACTAATGTTCCATACTTCTTCCAGTAAGGAACTCATTTTTCCAGATCATTCCCAAGTTGCATTAATGCATTAATCCAGGGGTCTTCAATGTTTTTCAGACCAAGGACCCTCAAACTGATTGAGAGATTAAGTAGGGACCCCCTACCTATTACATGTGCTCTTTATTAAACTAGTGCTATTTGTAAATATACATTATTATTATCATTTTTGCGTTGAATAGTAAGCTATTCAAATAATACACAGGTTGAAATATTATTATTTTTTTAGCATCTTAGGTCAATCTAAACCTTCAGTACACAGTAAGCCACTACTAATGCCGTATATTACAGTCTGACTCTGTCAGGTTCCCCTAATGACAAAACATTTAGGCATTTTTAAATGTTATGTTAATTTAGTTAGTTGTTTTCTTTATTTGTATGTTTAAATTTGTGAGGCAAAATTGTGGGGGAAAATTAAAAAATATATATATATGTAAAAATGTCTAATCAACCCCCCTGCAGTAGCACTACGGACACCATAGGGGTCACAGACCCCATGTTGAAGACCTATGCATTAATCTTACATCCACAATCTTGCTGCAGTAAACACTCACTGAAGTATTAATCCACAGTTTCACATACTCCCTGAAAAGTGCCTTATTTACACCTCTTTGAGTAAGGTTTGCTGTAACTTATAGATGTGGAAATAAATATATATTTATATATGTGACATTTTTAAAGGTCTGTGTCTTCTGGAAAGAACAAGTAAGCTCAGAGTGGAATGAAACAGGTCCCGTAGGGAAGTATGGAAAGATGCAAGCGGCATGTTGTTAGATGTTTTGTTGGTAGAAGATTTTAGGTTAATGCAAACTTGTACAGTATATATATTTGAAACGTTTTACCCTGCATTTCACTCCACTTATTTCATCTGATGTTTCCACTCTGTCTGGTTCAGCATTTCAGAGTACTACGAATACGGACACGGACCCAGCGATGAATCCTACAACAGTTATGGTAAGTACATAATATTCGCTCCTCAAAAGAAGATCCACCTGTTCTCATGTGTTATCCTTTCTCTCACTTTGAATTATCTATCTATCTATCTATCTATCTATCTATCTATCTATCTATCTATCTATCTATCTATCTATCTATCTATCTATCTATCTATCTATCTAGGTGCAACTATTATTATGAAAACGTATTTGATTAGTCAATCCACAACAAAAAGAAGATGCCAATTAATTAAGTAGTTTTTTTAAGTGCCTCATCAAGCAACACATCCTCTGATTCAGCTTGTCACATGTGAGGAACTGCTGATTTGTCTGTGGGATGTTAACATAAAATAAAATTCTTCTGAGTCCTGGGCTGTTGTCCAGACAGAGAAAAGCAATTTTAAGATGTCACCTTGGGCATTATGACGATTTTTTTTTTTTTTTTCATTTAGACCAAACTGATTGAAAAATTAATTGAAAATGCAGATAATAGTTATCTGCAACGCTACAGGAAAAGTTCTGTATTAGGTTTTTATAATACCAATACCATCAATATTGTGTTTGTGACTAATATTGCCAGCAGCATCTGTGCTCCGATCTCCAGTGATGTTTCACACAAAATTGAAGTCATCTGCATTCTATTTATTAAAGGGTGAAGGCAAGGGATTATTTGAAGAGTAAATCATTTATAAAAATAAAATAAAAAAAAAAACATCCTTGGACCTTTTTAAAGCGAATATCTGATAAGAAAAAAGTGCTGTGTTGACTGCACAGTCCTGGCTTTTGCTCCACTGGAATTTAAAAGGTGGGTCACAGCTGAGAAACAAAGACGAAGCCTTGTGGCTGCAGCCCGCTTGTAATCATCCTCACCCAGGGAGCCACTCCTGTATGCATCACCCCGTCTGCCTTCCTGGCTGCGAGCTGCATTTGACTGGAGCAGTAAATGTGCCAGTGGAAGCTCACGGGACTAACCAGTGGAGGTGGAGTGTTTCTGCCTTTTGGGTTTGTGCCCTCAAAGGTTTATTCCAGAAAATTGTTTCTATCAGCCGGCAACCTCTGCTGTGTACTCAGGTAATAAGAAACCAATGTTGTATTTCCAAACCGCTCATAGGGGTGTTGTTTTTAGATTTTTTATTTTTTTTTTAAACATGTTTTGAGTCTACTTAAACCGTTAAGTAACACTTATAAAACTTCAATATGTGGCTTCAATTAGAGGAAAAAAACGGTAAAAATATCAGAAGTGGAGGTGCTGGGTGGTTTCGTGAGAGCGATGAAAAGCTGGCTGTCACAGCAGGTTTGCGGGCTCACTCATTTTCAGCACAATGAATTGTGCAGTGGGGTGTTGAGGTCGGACCAAACCAAAACCAAAGGGGCAATGATTTGATTTTCTGCTTCATAAACACTTTCTTATTTGGAAGCAGTGCAATGTGCCATGCAGCAGAGGTGGCCATCTTTATGTAATTTGGCTCTGAGGAAAGCGCCGGTGACAGTCAGATCTCAGTACTGGTCCAACAAAGGGCAAAGAGCATATGAAATTAATTTTCCGTGGAGAGAAGCCCCTGTAGTACCTGGGATATAACTTTCTCGCTCAAATTTCCTGGTCTTGGGTGGAATGGATTTTGAGAGGATAGTACGGAACACCCCTACTCACCAGTGTGACTCTGTTCGATGTGACATTTCTCCACTTTGTGTTTCTGTAACTGCTTTTTTCACAGAGGAGGAGTGGGCGACTACCCGACCCAGCCTCAAAGCCCCTGTTTTACGGCTGACAAGAGGGGGCTACAGAAAACATCCCTACGGCAGATACTGAAGGTGCTCCAGATACGTGACATCCCAGTTCCCAACTTTTTCTTTTTTTTCTCTTTGACATCTTGAAAATAACCCACAAAAAAAGAAAATAAACATTAAGCATATAAATCCAAACATAATTGCAGTATGTTCTCATTTGGATTGAGTCTTTTTTTCTTTTAAACATTCGAGGGAAATAGACATTTAACGTGCTCCTCCACATGTGGGGAGGTTGTGTTTAACTTTGCTGTTCAAATTCCCTTCGTTCCGCCTCTGTCACCACCCCCTCAAAACGCCACTTATTTCAGGTTTTTGACATTAAACATGAGATGTGTAGGTCTACGATTGTGATCAAGTGGTTTCCATTTATTGTCTGTGATGGGACGATCATTAAAGATCATTAAAGTAAAGCTCAAAGACATGCTTATTAACTCAACAAGTCACAGGATACTAAAGAATAATTGACCTTCCTCCATAATTATGCAATCAACCCTGGTTTGGTTTAAAGCTGAGCGTAGTGGAAGGAGTCTGTTACCGTGGTGAGAGGCTGGCAGCTCTGCAGCTCTTCATCTAACAGCTCACTGTAGTCGCTCCTTCTTCTTCCATTACTCTTTGCAGCATTTCCAACTGATCTGCTCTAACAAAATGCTAAAAAGAAAATAGCAACAGACACTCACTTCATAATAACGCTAATTAATATTCCCTCGTTCAGTGATAAATCGAAACTCTTCTTTCAATGAGAGTCTTTGAGATTGCCACTTTAGGGTTTACTAGTCAAACTTTGGCTGCACACTGCACCAGATGAGGCAATCACAGCCTCTAATTGATTTGACGGAGAGACTATAATAGCTGCGTTATCTTTCACAACTTGCTTGAAATGTTGTCAGAGCGAGGAGAGGAGGCAAAAACTTCAGACATGTTAGTCTTTTGTTTGGCTGTGAAACATCTCATCGTGGTATTGTCGTCTATTGTGACACACCAACAGACACGTAAAATGAGCACCGCACCGAGAATAGGTTTACCGGGAAAGTGCGAAAATAGTTTCTCCAGGGTGAAATTACTTTTGCACTTTTTGCAAGTTTTAAATAGTTATTCAAACCCTATTGTCACTTTTTCCAAATTCGAAAAAGTGGCCTCTAAACCCCGCATGACAAATGTGATTCTCCCTTCAAATTTAAAAACTATTTTTTGAACCCTCAACCTTTCTCCATTGTGTGTGAAATTGTGAGATTAAGGCTAACTTAAAAATACATCCGAGGCAGTTTTGGTGTTAATTTGTCTCTTACTGATCTGTTCACGTACAAATTATTTTTTATTCTAAAAACACGCAGCCAGAGAACCGCACACGCACCACAACTAACATGATAAACTCCATTAAATTCAACAAATGGAAGCCAATCCTTGAAGATGAGTGTTTAAATGAGCTAAACCTTTCTGTTAATAATGTTTAATGTTAAGAATCTAAATCAATCCAGAAATCTCCCCGCAGCTGATTTCTATATCTAACTGAGTTAATACCACGTGAGGGGAAAAAAAAAAAAATCCCTCTAGGTTATATTGTGATTTTAAATGATACAAAATGTGACATCGTGATCGTGCAAAACACTTTCTTTTTGTCTGAGTTGAAAGCAGTCGACGATGTACAGTGTGTAATTTCTAATGCGTGCTTTGTTCTGTGTGTACCCTGTCTTTGTACATAAAGCATTTAATAAATACGGCATAAACCTCAACGCAGTGTGTAAGACTTTCTAAATAACAGCCTGTGGAGCTTTAAATTGGTATTTTTCTGCAGTTTGTTAATGTTTCTTGTTTCTAAAACGTCTGCTTTCAGGTAACAGCTAACTCGTTTCATAAAGAAAACCCTCCCACCTGTCCCAAATGAATCGTCTGCTAAATAAATGCACAATCGTCCTCGAATATTTGATCACCTTTTCCTTTTTTTTTTTAATTTAAAACTAATACATTTCTTTTTTTAATCCATTTTCTGAAGTTTTACATCATTAAACAGACACTGATTGACTCTGAGAATGATATGGAGTTTAAAGAGGTAAGAAGTCCTCGTATATTATCATAATAATGCCTTAAATACTCTCAGCACTAGAAGCTGGCTCGTGAAGAGCATAATGGGCCATGCAGGATCAAGATATTCACACTCATTTGTTATCTGCAACTCACTGATGTATCTGCTAACCTCTTTCTGCATTTCTGTCATTTAACCCCAGAAAGCCTGTATATGCACTGTAACAGGTTTAAACATCAAAGCTGAAGTCCATTTAGCGATCTGAACTCTCTTTTGTGATTAGTACCCCTGAAGCCTGACTCTCATTAAGAGTGTAGATCACGGGACTGAAAGGAAGACTAAACACTAAGCAGGTAACCCTAATAATAATAATCCTAATTTAATCGTCAAATTGCTAACCTCCACTTAAAAAAAGTAAACCTGCCCATTTTAACCCCAAAATAAATGCACGGCTGAATTAAAATCCCTTCCCATCTCTAACTAGATCCATGAGGAATTCAGCTAAACTGTGATAAAAGAAAGAATAAATTTTTTAATAAAAGACACTAAAATAATGTTCGGCAAACTAAACACCAGTGATAGAAATAAATTTCTCATAAAGTTTCGCTCTTATAATACCTTGAATTGGTTTACTTTTTTCACAGTGATGGAATGTAATGGTGTGATATGTGTTGCATACACTTTAGACTGCATGCAGTCTGCTTCTTATTGTGGACATGGAGGATTGGTGCACTGTTTGTAACGTTGTTTTGTTCTTCCCTGTAGATAAAGAATCTGACTGTAGTGTGATTTGGTCACAGCAGAGAAGATAATGACAGGTGAGTGGACGGAGATGATTGTAGTTGCGCTGTCACATCAGTCTCTCCAAATTATAGTACTTTGCGTCCATCACATTTACGTAATTAACATCCGCTCTTGTGGCTTCAATCACTGAGCCCAGCCAGTTAGCAAAGACAGTATTTTTCTCTTGTGACAGTCTTTTTGGAACTTTATTTTACCTGTATGTCAGTATCTACACCAACAAAAGCAATGGTGTAGGTGTTAGAAATTATATTTTTGAGTCATTTCATGAAAAATAGTTTAAAAAATGCTGATGAGTCATCGAGCACTTGGGGGCGTATGCTAATTTAGCGTCCAGTGACACGCTTTCCCGGATTTCCACATTCCTCCTTCCCCCGAGTCTCCCCTGAGACCTACAGACCAGCTGGCTTGAGTTCTCGGCTCATACATGTACAAGTGATGTCTGTGAAGGTTCTCAGCCATCCAGGTCACGGTATATCCAAAAATGTTAAAGAAGAAAGGCAAGTGGACTTTAATATACATCAAGTGCAAGTATCTGGTCGCTAATGAACACTAGTCAAAGAAGTGTCTGATGGGCCACACCATAGATGGTGTAAAGATGGAGGCAGAAATGCTTCCCAAAAGTGGTGCAAAAGCAAGTAGAGCTCCCCCTGGTGACTGGCTGCAGTATAGGTCATTAGCTCCACCTACTACAGGTTAGCGGAAGGGACTTACACCACAACTTAAACACTAAAATACACTCAAATAATGTTTTGTTTTGTTTTTTTTTCAAGGATGGTTGCTGTCAGTATCAGTTTTTAGTTATTTAACGCTACAGAAACAGGATGTGGGATATCGGTACATCGTTATCTTGCCTAAATCGATATCCGCAGATTGTGGATCCAAAGTCACAAGATGCCGTTGCCCATATCCTCGGGAAAATAGCATCACTTTGGCCAGTGCAAGGAAAGAGGGGACACTTTGTAGACAGTCTATGGGCTACACCATCAGATGTTCCTATTTAGACCTCAACTTCCCACCAGTCCTTCGAAACTGAAGAAGCGGACAAGTGGTGAAAGGTCTTCAAGAAACTCTACAAGTCCAGTTGCCTTTCTTTAACGTTTTTGGATGTATACGCAGAGTCTGATATCAGACCATTTGGGGCTATAAACAGAAACAGTAATCTCCTGGAAAAGCATGTAATTGCATTTTTGATATTTCTTTGTGATTAAGAGCAATTTCTCCACTTTTGTTTTCTTGTGGCTCACTTTTAGGGAAGTGTGACATTGAAGCATTTAAATGTAATTTCCATCTCACTCACAAATTCATCATTAAAGCGCGTTTACAGCAACTGCCTTAACACTTTTTACAGGCCTGACAGCTCATTAGTAAAGTCAATAAAGCACAGACAGGCAATTAAAACCGTGGAAACAAAAGAGGAATAAGGAAGCATAATCTTACTAAAACTGCAGTAACTAATCTTCTGGCTAGTCACAGAGCAGAATAGTGACTTTAAGACGATAACTTGGAGGGAAGTATGTGTGTATGTTTTGCCTAGATTTCAGTATTAATTATTCATGCAGGGAAGAGGTGAGAAGTTTCACAGTTGCAGAAATATCTGAACTTTGACCATTAAGTAAAAATATATTTCGAGTATGATATCTGTTATTGCCTTCCTTATCTTCCGGTATTCCTGCACACTTGCACGCACTTTTCCTGTCTGCTGTTCAGTAATAATCTTATTGTATCGCTGTGTGCGCGTTTTTCACTACAGTTGTTTTATGTCAGTGCAAATACATTTAATCCCTACGGATAAATATCTGCTGACCTATTATAAATTATCCTCTTCTACAGACATTTTTCGAATCGGTGCACTTTTCTTTGAAAGAAGTATTCAAAGGCAACACACCTTAATTGCACACACACGTGCTGACGGTGCATAAAAAGATTTATGCGCAAAGCTATGCCAGCTCGAGATGCAGCATCAACAGTTGTTTGTAGTGGTGCAAATTTGTCGCAAGAGATTTGGGGTCATAAGGCTGCTTCATAAGTTGTGATCCACCTTTTCTGAAGACGAAATCTCCACGCACCTGAATGTTTGAAAAGTGCAACTTATCAATGTTGAGGGTAAGAACCAAAAGCACTGCTTGAGACCCTGAGGAGGAAAAGCAAAAACTGAACGTTACTTGAAAAGAGTTGGTTCAAGGTTACCAAAAGAAACGGGCAGGCAAAATAAACTCAGTGGGCAGGCTGAGGCAAAAAATAATAATAATAATAAATCAAATCAAATACAGGATAGATTTAAAATTATGCAGGATTATTCAAGGCAACCAGAGCAGGAGAGTTGATGCACAAAGGCAACCTGGCATATGGTTAGTGGGGGAATCAGGTGAGAGGTTTAGAGGAGGGGCAGTTCAGCTGATAATGATGTTGGTGGAAAGGGCCAGTGGCTGAGAGCGCCAAGGTCTGAAACATTACCACTGCTATCGTGTCCTCCGTTTAAACTGAATTTTTGAGTTCCTAGTTGAAAGTTTCAGCAGGAACGCCTCAACTCTGATGGGAAAGTCAGATAAACCCCACCAATACACAGTTGGTTTGCACTTCTGTTTATTTGTCTCTCATTAAATCATTCATACACACAGTGCTGTTCAATTTTCATCCTCGGACAGGTCTTAAATACAGCATAATGCACAACTGCCAACTGGGATTGGTAATACTGGATAACCCGGCTAATGAGCACCCCATTGTATTGTACCTTGGTTTTTCAGCTTCTGGAGCACACGTCATTCCCAGTTCAGAGTTACGTGATAAACTGAGCGCGGCATGTGAACAGGAAACAACCAGACTGAATTAATAAGTGAAGGAAAAAAAACCCAGAAACGTGCCTCAGCTTGCAGAAAAGCGCCTACACACCGTCTTGTTGACTGCTGTAATATTTATTTAACAATCCAATCAGTCCGCATGTCACGGTTCACCAGCTCGAATGTCCAACAATAGAAACAGGTGGTGACAGATAGTGGATCAATAAGGGCCAATTCACTACAAGACGTTACAGGATTATTATTCATGATTAAAAATACCACATTTAATTAGAAACTTTGATAAAAACAGCCTCTGTGTGTCTATTTAAAGTTGGGCCTGAACAACACAAATGAAACAAATGTACCTCCCATATGGTGTCTAAATTTATATTCAGACAATTTTAGACAACTGTACTGTGCAATAACAACACAGTCCTATTAGGATATATATTCATACTCACATCATGCTCCCATGCTCTAATTTTTTCCAAAATAGCATTTTCTGTTTGTGCTTCTTTCCAGAGCAGAAGGCACAGAAACCAGCTCCCACCGGACTGACGATCGCGCTCAGCCATTTGACACGTTCAGGTTCTTCATCAGCCAGGGAAGTGGCTCGGTACGTAGTCAATGTTGCTCTCTGTACCGTACAGCATCTAACAAAAGAGCTTCATTCTGAGTTGGAAAAGATAAACTGTCGGGCCCACGTGAAGAATTATCACACCAGGTTAACACAAAAATTAACTGGCGCTCTGTGAATAGAGTGCATTGTTATTTTTCAAGGTTATTTCTCTTATTTCTCGTCTTCGTCCAAACGTTGCTCTGCGACTTGTTTCTTAACGCTAACTGCTGAGTTTATTTGCACCTTACGAGTTGGAAGTGTTTCTCAGTGTTGCTGGGAACTCTCCGTTTGCCAGTGGTGCTCATGCAACCACTGCCAGAAGCGGTCTCGGAACCATTTTCATAACAAGTCTGCCGCCAGCTCGAATCCAGCCAAGAGCCAAAATCCCAAAGCCTGCTATTGATGTTGATGAATTTCTTAAAGTGAATGCTTCTGATAAAACTCCTCTTACATTCAGATTATGAAAGGGATTTCAAAAAGGAAAAAAAAAAAAAAAAAGGCTCATTACTCAACGTACTTTTTTTGTGTGTTTGTTTGTAGTCATGCACAAAGGATGTGGTCCGATGTGCTTAAAGGCTGCAGCTGTCTTCACATCTCTTTGCCATTAGTCCAACACATGGATCTGCTGTGATTCTTGTCCATTAGTCAGGCCTGAGCTACAGCCTCGGGCAGAATAAACTCTGGCAGCTGTTTATTTTGTTGTTTTGCCAGTTTTATCACCTTTGGCAACATTGTTTATGAAGCCGCAACACTCTTAATAGAATACGTGTTTATTGAATACTCCCTGCTTGCATCTATTCCTGTGAAATAGCAAAGATTAATTCCATTTTTTTTTTTAACTTTATCGTACACAGAGATAAAGTTATTTGGACTTGGGGAGGAAAGTCGATGAAACGTGATGGCTGACAAATGACCCACAGGTAAAGAGGTGATGGTATCTACTGTGTGACTGGTTACTTGTCTCTTTTAGAATAACCTAAAGTTGATTTGATCTGTATTTGAAAGAAAATAGGAGATATAAAAAGTGTAACAGTTTTGCTGGAAGTACTTACTGTAGTGTGAACACATTCTGGCTTTTATTGAGGAACTTACTGCATTCATTAAAGACATCAAATAAGTTGTTTTGCCATAAGGGTTAAGTAAAGACTGCATAAGATTTGCCTGACTGCATTCAGCTACAATATTGAGGAGGACCATGTAGTCAACTACATTTTTGTCACAGCCAAAAGCCAGACACAGCCAGAAATAAAAATCCACATACTACTAAAAAATGATTTCCCATTTTGAAAAATGAAATACTCCTGTTCACTTTCTTACAAAGAAAAACATCAGTTCCAACCCAATAAATGTGAAGCATGGTCCGTATATAAAGATGGATGCCACCTTTCTTCTTCCTCCTACTGCAAAAAGTGAAGCTGAAAGTATCCCACATACGGGCGCTGCCATCTTGCACTGGTGACGTCATTTGGAACCACAGTATCCATAACTAGTGTTGGGTTGGTGGAGCCCGTACGGTCCAGTCACAATTGTGAGCTGTGCCCCCTGACCTCTGGATGTTGCCTGATTTCTCTGATCTTGACGACCTTTGTTGCCTGGTTGAGGAGGTGGTCAGCACAGCCAGTAACTGAGATGGCCGTCAATTATCTCATCCACCTTTATATGCATGATATGAAATGAAGATACAACAGCTTAGCCTAGCTTATCTTAATTTAGATTAGCATGTATATTGGAACTAGGAAAAACTACCTACCCTGGCTCTGTCAAAAAAAATTATATTACTCTCTAAACTTTTTGGCTCAAGACACTGGGCTTTAAAACTGTCATATTAGAATAAATGCACTAGTTTTCACTGACAGTTTTCACTTAGCTTTCATATATTTGTGCAACTGTATCTGGGGTCTAAATAGCTCTGAATACCCCCTACCTCAATGGAAACTACCTGCTCTGCTGCCACCTTCTGAATGTCTCTACTATCTGGAGCAGCAGTATCATTTTCTTTAAAGAACCACGTGACGCTATTGTAAATTACACTGTCTTGACAAAAGTCCATAAACATCTACTATGGTGTTATCCCAAGTATTATACAGTATGTGAGTGTTTGCACGTCACATAGACTAAGAGCATGAGTTTTGTATCAGTCTGTTTTTAAAATATATTACTGCAATAATGTGGATATTGGATTTGGCTGACAAACAGCAGCAAGTCTGCACATTTCATAAATTGCAATAATAAACAAGGTGCTGTTGAGACGTGGCATTCAATGGACAATTCTGAGTACGATTAAATAAAGTATCAGTGAATAAATGTAAACAGTTGACTTGTTAATTTAACTGTGCTAGCTCTTGTAAAGTTTAGCTAGTTCACGTAACATCCGGAGTCCTCCTAAATAATTGTAAATCTCCACGGTCTAAAAAAAGTCAAGGGCACAGACACTGGATTTATAAACATTGGGAGGGAGGGAGACATGATCCACCTAATAGGGAGAGATGCTTTGCGTGAGCAAGAAGGCAGAACACAATCATCTGAGACGTGCAAAATTTCTGAATCGTTATGAGATCCATGCAGAGTAAATTAGACTCTGGCGTGCCGCCATAGTGAATACGCTGAATGGGAAACCCTGCATCATTAAGCTTGATGTACCAGATCAAACAGCCCAATGTGCCGTATGTGGCCCGTGGGCATTAGTTTGCCCACCATTGCTGTAAACCCTCTATAACATTCATAAACTCTTTATGCTAAGCTAAGCTAACTAGTTGCTGGCGATAGCTTGTGACAATGACAATGAAACCTGAAGCGAGAAAGCAATTCAGCTCATTTCTCAAAATACTGTACTATTTTTGTTATAAGCAAATCTTCTTCTGGCACTGTTATCACTGACTAATCAGACAGGAAAATAAGTACAAATATGTACGATTGAAAATAGACCTTGCACAGCTTGAGTTGATACGAACACATTCTGCAGTCATGTAATGACACCATCTGCTTATGGGTTCAGACTGGCTGTGGGAGGGAGAGAGACATCCTCAGATACCAACATGCAGTACTCGCTAATTCTGTCAGCGGTTGCGTGAACAAATAAATTACGACTGCACACTCTTTCCTGACAACTCTCGCGCTCAGTTTCTTATTTTCTCAAATAATTGCACCTATTTTTTATTTTTTTTTTCCTCTTAACAAGACAACAAGGGCTCATTTAAAAAGATCTGAGTGAGAATGAGCACATCTGTCTCCTTCTCTATCCACCTCAAGGACGAGCTGATTGTCTCTGCCTAAACGCTGCGTCTCTGTACAAAATGTCACCCTGGATGTCAGCCGCGTGTTGACAGATTATAACTGGAGGATTCATAAAGAGACAGGCAGTGGATTGAGGGGAGTAACGCCGGCTGCATTTGATGCACACCAAGCCAAAATGTCACACTCGGGGCTCAAAGCCTCGGTGCATATACAAACAGCTACACACCAAGGACACAAGTGTCATTTGTCATAGAAATTTGAATCAATACAGACTGATGTTATATGAATGGTTCTGCACGTTACATATAGACTTAAAGGAAGGCGTTAGGTCATTTGGGGAAATGTAATTAGTGGCCGCCTTTCACATTGTCAGCTATGATTGGTATTACTCTCATGGAGATAGGAGATAAACATATATAGAACATGTATAAATAGTAAATAAAATAGTCCGTTACATAACATAAAAGCTTATTTCTGCACTTCTTTTTTTAAGACTGATTACACAAACAATAATGTTTTAATTAAACAAGCTTTAGAGGTGCTGGAAGGCTGAGTTTGTTGGAAGACGGTCGCCTTCAGGCTTTGTAAAGCGTGCTTAATTTGTGAAAGTAACTATTTTAAACCAAACCACTGGCAACATGTCCAGAGTGTACCTTGCCTCTCAACCTCTGCCAGCAGGGATAGACTGAAGCCCTACATGGCCCTCTAAAGGATGAGAGGTTATAAATAATGGATGCAGCAGCATCTGAAAATATGAATTAAAACATTCATTCATTAAGTGCAACACAGGCTAATATATTCATAAAGAATTCCAGTCTCCTGAGTTAATGTCCTGTGTTTGACCCATTCATCCACCTCAGATGTCCTCCCATTTCAAGATTTGTTTTATTCTATGCTCTATAAGTGTATAGAGGGTGTGCATGTGATGTCACAGGTAGCGAAGTCTCCATGGTTACGGCCACTGAGTGGCAAAACGAGACAGTGACATGGAGATTAGCAGCATCAGTTTGAATGACAGGCTTTAATAGCATCTGAACTGTAAATCTAAATTTTAAAAAATGGGGAGGAGCTGTCGTGCGTTTGACTGTTGAAAAACAATCAGATATGTTTTTACAGGCTCCTGAAAGTCAAAGAAATTAGAAGTGAATTGATCGCTGCATTACGAAAAAACAACTGGAATCCAGGCACAGAAACCTGGTTTTGTGGTTCACATTTATGTCAGGTAATATTAATTTATGCTGTGTTTTTTGATGAACCATAAGTTACATCTTAAGCAATGTTCTGGAGGGCTGTCAGATATGTTTGTTATTTATTGTTGTTGTTTTGGCGTAGTTATGACTGACAGTAACTATTTCAGTTACAACAATAAATAACAATAAAACAAACTGAATATTTGCGATCACTCCTCGTCATCCTTTTAACATCTGGTCGGACGCTACAGTATTGTATAGATAACATTAAACTAACTGAAACGGAGGCTAATCCACTTTTCCAAATCTCTACTAGTTCATATGGATCGTATGGATGTTGAGTCCAATTGTCCTTTATTTGATCTAATAATCCACATTTTAACCAGTCTTGCTATATTTACTGATACATTTCAACATCACCATGTTTTTGCCACTCAGGGGGGCATGGCCCTGGGAATCAGTGACATCAATGTATACCCTCTATTTCCAAATAGACCCCTTCATGGCCTATGTCACTGTGACATCACAAAGTTAGCTGGAGGCAAAACAGAGAAATCGTTGCTTACAACCACGAAAATGTCATCTTCCTGTATTTTTGGTGTCAAAAATAATAACTTGAAGTTCTATCACATACCAGACACTCAGCCAGTTGTAGACAACTTTGGTTTAGCTTTGGCGATTAGAGTGAGACAATCATCAGCAACGTGCACACTTCATATCAGATAAGATTAGTATGTAATGCATCATCAGTTTTAACCTGGATAACATTATGGGAGTCCTTCTTTGGTTAAATTACACATCCAGTGATTGAGAGTGTTGGGGTCGGTGAATATAGTCCCATCAGAGTCTTCTTAAAACAACACTCACAGTCTTGGGGAGTGAGTTTATTAGTATATTCTCTAAAATATGTGTTTTGTCCATTCTTGGCAAAACAGTCTGTTGAAATATGCTAGCCAGCGTTTACAAGTTACAGTGTTAGAGATCTTTTGCCTCCAGCTAAGCCCCGCCCCTCAAAAAACATCACACTGTTAACAAACTGTGAAGGGGTCAATATGTCAGACCATTTTTGTAAATATTTTCCAGACCACTTTGGTTTCCAGTATATAGACTTAGACTTGTCTTATTGTCATTCAACAAACACATCGTCGGTGCATATATTTCGTTACCTTGGCTCACAGACAGATAATTTGTCTACAATACGCATATTCACAGAATATAAAATATAAATACTGCAATGACTTACAAAGAAGTTAAAGAAGTTAACGGAGTTAGTAAATGCCTTTCTCTGCTTTCTTTGTGTTACAGGTTGTTAAAAATGGAGACAACTTCAAGTGTCATTCCTGAAGGACGATAAAAAAAGTGTATGTTTTTACCTGTAAATTAATTGGTTTCAATAAAATTCTGCATTAATAGCCTATGCTTCATTAATGTTCTCGCTGATGTATAAAAGCATCTTCAGCGTCGTATTCAGTATTTTGTTTAGTGCTGGGGTATTTAAGTGAAAAGTAAAATTTGCAAGAACGAAACCGTTGTTGTCATGTGGCGGCTGCTGTCATTACCAGGCCGGGTGCTCCCTGTGTCTGTTCCCAGCTCGCTAATAAATGGTTCACTTAGTCCTGCCAACAAGAACACGCTAGTTCATTAAGCAAGTCGATCCCAAAGCCGGCATTCTGGCCAAATGTCACAGCTACTTTACGAGCCCGACCCGTCATTTGAATCTACTTGAGCAGCCAGTCGCAGCTCACCTCTGTCATTTTCTGTGAGGTAGTCATAATGAACGGTGCCGTCTTCAGCGCTGCATATGGTACCCGGTGATTAACACTTGAGATTGAATGAAAGCGATACAGCACTCATGCGTTCAAGTAAATGTTCACGACTGTCTTCTTACTGAATTTGTGTGTTTATATTTGATTTAGAAAGCAATAAATCGGTGGCCTTGTAACGCAGGCACATCACAGCGTGTTCATCTTGAACAGCTTGCAGAAGATCATCTTTTTCTTATCTTTTGGGGTCGGAAAGGGATTTCACGAATCCGCTCCATTGTACGGCATTTCATCAAAAATATCCACCCCTGATTCTGATACTTGTTTAATTCATTTGCTCCGTGACATACACTCTGCACAGCTTGTCAGACAGCGCGCCATTTATCTCTCTCGATATCACTTGATCTAAATATTGGAAAAAACATAAAGACACCAAAGTGGGTCAAGATCTAGGCGAATACCCAGAAATGTTCAGTGATGCAAAACAATGCGTGGTAATAGCTCTAACACACAACACCCCCCCAGCCAGTCAGTCAAGGACGGATACCTGAGCAAACTCAGCTCTGTTTAGACAGCTGCTTGGTGAGCCAGAATAGAAAATGAGGGCTTATTATCGCCAGCCTAAAAGGGCCTCCTCACCAACATAGCACTCGTGTTGAAATGGTTTGCAAAGCGAGCGTCTTCCTGGGCGAGGTTTTTAATGATTTTCATGTTTTTTCCTTTGGGACTACAGGCTGGGATCGAAGCCAGGTGACAGAAGGTGAGGACGTATAGCTTGAGCTGCAGTTTTTAGACAGTTGTGTGCTACTGTAGACACGCTGCTGCATCTGATCTTGGCTCCCTTTTGCACAAAAGCCTGCCCCCAAGCTCATTAGAGCTAGCTATTTTTAGAGAGATGATGAGCTTTGACATGTTTTGTTGCACTATAGATAAACCAAGCAGCAAGTGAATTGTGCAAACAATGTTTTCCCTGATGAAATTATCAGCTAGAGCACAAAATGTCTTCCCTAATGTAGTGCTGGTTGGGTGCACGACATGTCTTGCAAGCTGTAGCCTTACATCTGTAACAGGGTTAAATAGTACATTTTAAAATAAAAAAATAAATAAAAAAAAGTCTCCAGTAAAATTTACCCTCAACAAATAAAAAGAATTCTTATTATTGAGATTTTATTATTGGGCTCAAACCATTAACTTGCTTCAGTCAATTTCAAGGAAAACTAAAAGCAGCTCTCTCTGAATAATGTCCTTAAACAAACAGTGGAGTCTGGATTTCTTCCAACTGGGGGTGTTTTCATGCATTATGCAGATATAAGCCGCTAAATACATCTGCATTTAACAAATAGCTACATATGAGTAAACATAATATTTCCTTGGCAGCCGAGCTGCTGCAGACCACATAGGTAAACCAAGTGTTAACGTGACTCACTGTATTTACTAATGATTGCATATGACTCATATGCATATGCATCTCTTTCATCAGAGTTTAATGGGTTGAAATGTGTGCATGTGTGTGTGTGTGTATATGGATCCAATATAATGTAATATTGGTTCTGTATAGATGGTTATTTTCAATCACGCTGTGCAAAGCCTGTGCTGATACTGCCATAACTGTGTTAATCATAATAAATAACCGCTTTAAACTTTACGATCATGCTCTTATTTATCAAAATTGTTTTGTGTTAAAAAAGAAAAAGAAAAAAAACTTTGCATCATTTAATCAGAGTATGACTCATTCAGACTGCCTGTCTCATTGAAGTAGTACTTATGGCTTGTGAAATATTCTGCAGACTTGTTTTGAACATCCATGGTATGATTTGATTTTAATTCAAAGGGCTGAGATGTGATCTTTTCTTTGATACAACCTGACTATAAGTCCTCGATTTTTTGTCAAATAAAATGCGAACTATGTATTTGAGTTATCATTTCAGGTGAGCTGTTGCAGTCGTAAAAACCCCAAAAGCCTAATCAGCTTGTAAACTGAACCTAGTTACTGTTAAAGACACAGATGTTACTCGTCTGTTTTCTAGTCTGCCATACGTACCGCTATTAGTCACAGTGCAAGATACCACGTCGGATAACTGCCTCCGCCAGTCGAGACTGCTGTGATGTAGCTGTCAAGATTCAGAGTCACGTATGTCCCCAATGAAGCTGCTGAATGTGATTTGGATGTCAAAAGAAACTATGGCAGTTGCTGCTGAGAGGACAAGGTGATCCGTCTAGCCCTCACAAAAACGGCCAACTATCGATCCAGCAGCTGACTGTGAGTCGAGGTGACGTTTGAGTCTTTTTTTTCTCTGCGCTCTTCAATGAACTCTGTAGTAAATGTCAGACATGGGACATTTCTTCAAAAGACAGTCAGATTGACAGTCAGGGAACTCTGTAGTAACGTACTGAACATAAACAACTGATATAAAAGGGGCTGGAAGACACTGCAGGATCACGTGTTGTTGCTTCAGCTATTGGTAAAAGCGTCAACTCTGAGCTCATGCATGAACAAGATACTCATATTAACTTTAAAAGCACATGTTGCACACAAAGGTTGATGCCACTGTTACTTACATTATACATTGTAATATGCTGTCGCCTATGGAGGCCGAAACAAAAAAGAAAATTATTATCTGCTAAAAATGTAGAATTCCTAGTTGCTATCACAAAAATGCAATCTTAAAAAATATATATATTTTGTTCATTCGTTTTATTTATTTTTCTTTATTCTTTATAACTCTACTTTTCCATCTTTTATGTTATTCTATACAGCTGCTCTCAGAACACAATGTGATTATAATTCATGTATTTAACATTAACTTTTACACATTAATGATACTATGATAGTGTGTCTATATACTGTGTGTACACGGCACTGATTGGTCTAATTTAACTGAAAACTGGAGGCTAAGTTGGCTGATACCATAAAGCTCCATCGGCCAATGTCTGTCAGTTTTGTCAGTTTCAGGTAAGTAAATGAATAAATAAAGATGGTGAAAGTTCAAAATTCATTGTTGATCGTGACTTTTAATCCTACAGAGTTTATCTTTTATAATATGTCCAAGGTAAATATTGGTATCCGTGACATACGTCCTAACCCCTACCTTCGAGTTTACCGTGTCCACCAGATGAGAACTACTCTCTCTGTGATAAACTGCCTCCAAAGGGAACTCATGAGGTTGTGGTTACCACATAGGAAGTCGTACTCGTTGTTACATAACATAAGCTTTAAGTTGCTAGGGCACCACTGCTAGGACACCTCTACTAGGCAACTAGGCATCAAGAAACCAGTGAATGTCAACATTTTCATCAGATATGTTATAAAGTTTGAAAGAAAATCTCTAAAAGTGGAGCTCTATAAGTCATAGTTCATAAGCAAATTTTCACGTAGCCTGTATATGAACTCCTGGGGCAGTAGCTTAAGTATGAATCTATAACCGGCAAGGTAGCTGGCAAACTAAAACTAACTATCCAATGCTTGGAAGGCCACACTCATCCCTCTTTCACCTGCAATAAATGTCAGACTTTATTGTGTCTTCCTTGACATTTTGAACTACCTCCTTATGTTAAACGAAAACTTCTAGGCTTTCAGTCGGCCAGCTTTGTGTGAATAACTGCTCCCTGACCAAAATCTGAAGCTGGAAACTTTAATCTACGAATAATTATGTGTGCAAAGACAAAAAAAAAAAGTAAAGTGAAGGAAAGGAATAAATGGAATCAATATTTAATTAATTTCATTAATAGGAAATTAAAAAAAAGCTTCTAACCACCTGGAAGTTAGAAGAAAACTACAAATGTGTGTATTTCTGCCCGATAACGTAAAATACGTCTGATTAGTTTCGGAGCCTCAATATTTCAACCATTTCCGAGTCGCAGTTAAGGTATTACTGAATTATTCCTTCTCTGCTGCATTTATTTGCTAGAATGCCCAAAAGGCTGCTGCGGTAAGCTGTCGTAATCGATTACTAGCTTACACCGACTTCACCTTATCAGTGTAACAACCCTCAAGGCTGTATTAGCACTTTGTCCGAGTGAAAGCATTGCACATAATTTTCAGGATTGAATAAAAGTCAACTACACAAGCAGAGCCACTTTGACATTTTCTAATTAACATTTTTTCTCAGTCATTCGCTTCAGACGTACTTTTTGACCGTGATGTGTGAATGGGAAGTAAATTTAAACGGGCCTTTAAAAGAAATTATATCTCGATGTGAATGGAGCCACTCGATAGATTACTTCAAAAGGTCGTTTTTGCAGTCCACTTGATTGTCATGTGCAAATGTTTGTGAATGCAAAAGCAGATTGTCTTGCTGGGGGACAACAAGTCAGTATGAATCATCGTAACTATGTGAGGTGTTGACATTATGCTATAGGGTCGCAATAATGTAATTCGTAAACACACGAAAAAAATTTGTGACTTAGTCTAAAGTCAGTGGCTCAAATGTATACAGGTGTGAGGCCTTCTCAAAGGTGACACATGAAAACTACACAAAATTACGGGTCTTGGGGAAACCACAGGGCTCAAGTGCTGCTGAAGACCCCGTGAGGATGACAAATGCACGTCACTGGTGAAAAATCCCAGCTCCCTGAGGGGCGCTGGAGCTACGAGCCACAAGAGAGAGATTAACCAATGCAGCTATGTGTGAGACAGACTGAGACACAGGGACAGAGAGAGATGTGAGCTCCCCGCTCTCCCACTCAAACAGATCATTCTCCAAAAATGATTTATTTTTTAATAAATGTTCAACGGCAGGTGTGATTTAATGGAGCAAATCATCTGTGTCAGCTAGAACAGCCCAAAGGAAGGTTTGTATGCGCAAATATGAATTTAGTGCTTTTGAAAGTAGAAAGGCTCAGAATCAGGTTGCGTTCGACATTCTTTTTCGTCACAAAGCATGTTTTTGTAGTCGTGCCTTTAAAACAGAACGCTGCATTTCTTTGCTATAGCCTTTGGCAGAAGAACATGTTACAAAAAATAGTCCGCTACACTGGTCTGGATCTGGTGACAGCCTCCTATGCATTATGAAATAAAGGAGATATCAGATATATGTTCTGAATCTAAATGTTGGTTTCATATTTTGACTGGTGAAGAAATATCTTCAACCGCCTCTTATTTTGCTGGAGCTTACCAAGATGTGGGAGGGCATCAACTTTAACAATGTGGAGTAAAACAAAACCCTTCTCATGGACTCGTGTGAGCTCTGGCTCATCAATTTATCAATGTCAAAGAGGAAATCTAGGGGATTGCTCTTAACTCTGGTCCCTCACGCGCCCCATCTTTTAGATTCCTATCTTCGTCTGTTCAGGCTGCTAACTCTGTGTCAGCTTGTGAAGCATCAACAAGCTCCAGCGCTCTGTCTCCGCCAACATCCCCTGCAGGGAAAAAGGACGAGCACTCAGCTGGTTGATTGTCAGGGCCATTATGTCCTCCCAACATCCCACAGTCCCCACTTCCACAATTCCTTCCATTAACAAGGGGGTTTGCTTCCCACTTCCCTTTTGATGTGTCACAGTCTGCTGCAGATTTGTTTTTAATATGTGTGACAGAATCCACTTAACTGGTCGTGAGAGGGAGAGAGGAGAACTTTTTTTTTTTCTGCAGAGCAACAGCAGCCACTCAACACAGACATTGCATTCAAATTCATGTCTGTTTCTCTGCATTATGTTAAATCACAATCAATTATTGATGAATCATCATCCAAGATGCAGACACATATGAATAAATGCATAGAAATGGAACAGATCATTTGTATTTTTACGTAGTAACAGTACATGATGCTGGAAATGTATTTGTACGGTGTATTTTTCTTGCCGTTACTTAAATGAGAAGTTCACCATTCTCTTCTATATGTCTGTTAACTATAAGAAGATAGCCTACACCTGGCAGCTGTCAGCTTGGCTCTGCATAAACACTTTTGGGGATTTGGGGGAAAAAAATATTGTTACTTGTGCTCTTACTGCAATTCCCAGAGATCTTCAACTCATCTAAAGCTCACTAATTATTTTGTTTATCGTCTTCATAAAATTATAACTAAATGAGGGCGATCTACTTCCTGTGCTAAGCTAGGCTATACGCTGCAGCTACATGCTTAGCATTGTGTATATTTTAAGTTCAACCATCCCTACTTTTTAGTTCATTAAGCCATATCTTAAGACATCTTTGTAGACCTACACCTTGAAGTTTTACTATGAACAACAATAGTATAACAGACTAGTGTATGTGCAAGCAGATGTTATTTTCAAACTAGTAACAGTAGAGCTAGCTAGTGTCTGTCTGTGCCAAGACATTTTGTCTTTTTGTGTGTATTCTAACACACAAGTTTAAACATCCCTCTATTGTTTTTTCTTAATTCATATATATGTTGTTTTTCTTCTTTTCTGAGTAGCAGAGCTATCTAGTCCCTGTGCTAAACTAAGCTAGGCTACAGGTTGTAGCTTCACACTCATGATTGTGTTTAATTTTAACAACATTTTAACAACTCTAACCCTCCCTTTGTTATTTTTTCCCCACCGGATGTTTATCACCTTTGCAAAGCTTGTGGTGCTACCTTTTACAAATGACAATACAACAGATAGGTGTAGGTGTAGATTTTGTATTCTAGCTAGTAGTACCAGAACAAGCTAGTCTATATGCTAAGCTAAGCTACAACTCATTGTATAGTTTTTTGGCTAGTACTTGTGCAAAGCTAAGCTAGGCTGCAATTTCTCTATTTCTTTAATATCTCTCTTTATTTAATGGATAATATTCAATTTACCTTGTTCACTGTTGTTGCACATTTATGCATATGACTTATTTATGCACAGAAATGGTCTTGTTGTTCAAATGTGCTCAACTGTGATTATTTCTGCAATGATGTGCACACAGTAATCCACACAAGCAAATAGATCCAAGTCAGTTTCAAGTCAAATGTGGAAATACAACATGATCTCATTAAATCCAGTCTTCAAAGCGCAAATAGCTAGCGGGAGGAGAAAACAAAATGTATAGAGAAGTATGCAAATGTGGTCTGCCTTTTCAGACGGGAAAAACTCGCCTCGATGGTCAGTGTTTACAAAACAGTTTCATCTGGAGCAACATGGGGGAAACCACCCTGCGTGAACGCGGCTGCGATCAAAACCTGTTTACTGAAGCAAGCAGGTGCAATTCTTAGTTACCTGCTCTCCACTTTCAAAGGTTTTTGTCCAACTTGAAGTCTAATGCGAAGTGACGCCATGGCCGCAGGTGAAGCTTTGAAAGAATGAAAGAGTTTGAGAGTTAATCACTTGACTCACACATCTGTCAGGTTAATGAGGCAACACCCAGGGGGATAATGATGAGTTTACATACAGCTGCAGGAAAAAGGTTTCCTCCAATTTTACAATCAACAGATTGTCACGTCTCCTGGTTATTTAGTATTTTAGGAAAGGCGATGGTGATAAATATTGTTTTTGTTTGTTTGTTTGTTTTTTAATTATCATTGAGACATCAACATCACACACATTATAGCAAGAATTACCATGTTTTGCAAGAATGGGGCAAAATGCTGACGGAGGCGCAACTGATGCTTCCATCTGCTGCAATCAATACCAAACAGTGTCACCGAGGGACAGTAATGGACACTGGTGGATCTCCAGATTTAGACCAATGCAACAGTACTGACAGGTGCAAGGACACTTTGTCTATAGGCAAATCATCTTCCTCAATAATGCCCCAGCTCAACCACTAAAAATCAATTTCACATAAAGTGTTGCCTTTCTTGTACACATGCATATTAAACTGGAAAAATCTCTGTGTATGCTGAGAGAATATGTGACACGACTTTTGATGTGGTTCATTTTCGTACCAACAGTCATGCATTTGCAATTTTTTCCTTTTAATGAATGCCTGATTTGAGTGCTGTGAACAGTTTGGCGGATTTCAGATGTTTAAAACGCCATTATGTTCCTTCACCTGAAGGAGGAAATTAAACAGAAATGTAACCAAGGCCCTCAATGTTGTGAATATGATGCTAAGTAATAAAATACACTTTTAATAAAGTATCCATTACTAGTCTGGAGCATGCCACAGTGCAGACCTACCGCTCCCATTTCCACCTTTCCACAGAAACCATTTTCTTTAATAAATGTCACAATTATTAGTGAGTCATGAGTGGTGATGGGGAAATATTGTTCCTATTGTGATGCACCAGGCCAACTTTTTCATTTCAAAACAGTCATCAAGCTATTGTTTGCATATAGGAGCATCATTTCGCAATCATTTTGTTCTGCTTTCTTTAGCAGCAAAGTAAACACACAAGCATCGCGTGTTTAATAAAAACCCACTTGACTTATGGAGGCGCGAGGACAGACTGCAGAACATTTGGAATGTACTCATGGATGTATGTTTAAATGTATTTGGAGAACAAAGGCGTGAAATGTTTTCTCACCGTTAAATCACACACTGTAAAAGGAAGCATTAAGTGCAGACATTTTAGATGTGTTTTCACAGTTAGCTTTTAAATATCAAATGCAAAATTCCGAGTCACATCTTAACAGTGATTGTTCAGACAATAGACTGTACACAAATATTTACGTGTCGCCACTTCCTTGCATTGGCCAAAATGTCCATTTGCCTGGGGATATGTGCCATCTTGCAAGAGTCTGTGGAGTACGATCCAAGAATGGACCCACACGGACCCACGATATCAACGGCCCGACCACACTTCCTCCAGACCAGCTACAAACAAGGAAATGTTGGATTATACACTGTACTTGTGTTTTATTTATTTTTAATTTTTTTTACAGCTCTCACAGTCCCACAGGACAACTTTATGGAGTGGTTGGCATAGCAACTGCTGGTCACCATTATGTCACATCCTGTTTTCATGAACTTGCGTGAAATATCAAAAACGAAACTTATTCAAAAAATGGACACTTGAACATGCACCAACCTTATGTTAACTGCCTAAAATGACAGAAATCATCCTTTGACCAATTCCCATCCGCTAACATGGATGAGGTGGAGATTATGACCTATACTGCAGCCAGTCACCAGGGGGAGCTCTGCTGAGCTTTGGCTTCACTTTTGAGGAGCTGTTGCACCGTCCATCTTCATACCGCCTATGGTTCAGACTCACTCTGGATTAAAATTGATTGCGATTTAATGTAATTCAAATATTAAACTCAGACCGTCTCAGACTCAGAGCTACTTTCGCATTTTAATTCAGATTTCTCCTCTGTAACTCACGTTGCTCAGTAGATGTCATTTAGACGGCTCACTCATCAACCTCATATCTTCTAATTTATGTTTCTGTAACTTTTTTTCGTAGCAGATGTTTTCGCTTTGTTTACTTTGATGCTGCTCAAAGCCTTTATCTTGAAAGAAAAAGATTTATTTAGCGATAAAGACGATGAAACTAATTATTTGACAAGGACCCACTAATAAAGACCCAAAATACTCTATTCATCCTCCCTCTGAAGAGCTCCATCAAGACTGCAGACGTTTTATGAGCTCTGCAAAAGGAAAGAGGAACGAGACAGTTATCAGATAAATTGTGCTCATTTGGCTTTTGGAAACCTTGCGGGTGAGATGCACAAGTATGCGTTGTTTATTTATTTATTTATTTATTTTAAATTGAAAAATGCAACACGTTATTAGATACATGCAAATCCACAAATTAACCAGGGCTGCCTCCAGTGTGGGATATTAAATAACAATTCACACTGCTGCACATTCGGTCCTCTGGGTGAAATTATATTAGGATGAGGACAAATAGAGACATCACGCACTGATTAGAAACGTATAATGGAGTCAGTTTAGTAATCATTACCACTGGTGGAGAACCCTTTCATTTATTTTGGTGCACTTTTACGACACAAGGCAACTTTGATTTTATCCACTGGTTTTGGCAACGCCGGTTAACGCGGCATCTCAGGTCGACGCGATGATTACACGGAGGGGGCAAATTGCGCGACTGAAAGCGACCAAATTCACGACTAATGATTGCGAATCCATTTGAAGGAGATAAACACGAGTCCAACTGAACAGCCTGCCCACAGTGCAAGAAAGCGGCAGCCTGTCAAAGTCATGCTCAACCAAATATTAAACATCAAGGGTCTCTCGCTGACAGCAGCCCGGCTGCGCGCCGTTATCCAGTTGCCTTATTATACTGAATAAATCCTCTCCATGTCAAGCACCATGCCTGGATTTTAAGAGCTAATTTAATTCCAGCTAAGAGCGGCCCTGGTGCTCTGACATTACAAGCGCGAGACGCTGAGTCTTCAAACACAGGAGCCTGGAGAGGAGTGTGCATTAATGCCGGGATTCTTTTGACATCATCAAAAACATTAGATTTGAAATAAGTTTTTCCACAAAAATTATCCAACATTTCTTTTAGCCTACCGGAGAATCATTTCTATTCATAAAATCCGGGGCTAACTCTTGAGTGTCTCTAATTGGATCTAAAGTTTGCAATCATGTAAAATGCATCAGAGTTGAGACAAGAGTGCGAAACTATATACGTATATGAACTATATATAACTAAGATTAGAAGAGCAGCCAATGCCACAGAAGAACAAAGGTCTGCAACTTTTTAGACAGGCACCATTTTTCATAAATTATTGAGCCGACAGAGGTTCAAGAGAAGAGAAGGGAAATATCTCCTGACCACGTATGCTTTGAATAAATTGCATTGTGCACTATGAGGCAATATTCCAAGGCAGGATAATACAACTGTGGAAATTGTTTATTTTCATCCATCCTCCTGCCACCATTCATCTACTGCACTGCCAGCAAATACAATGACATTGTTTCTGAGACAGCTGGGAAATGTTCTAGTCATCACCCCCCAAAACCACATCCCTGCCAAAACACTGTGCACCGAGACTGTGCATAAGCCACCCGAGTTCAGACCGGAGTGGAAACAAAGAAAGAAAACAAGAGACTTCTTTGAACTCACAGTAATAGAGAATGTCGCAAGGTAAAAAACTTTGGCGTGACGTCGAGGTTTGAAAAGTTTAACTCCGAGCCCCCCCTCTGATGAAATTACTGAAAGTCTACCGATATGCAGCTTTAATACTTTACAAGTCAGATACAGTTACATTTATTTCTACACGTGTTAAAAATGGAGGTTAAGCATCCTGGAAGAAAGATTCCAGATTTTCCGTCATCTCCGCCAAATGCTGGGAGTCGTTTGCCGTCGCGTCTCGAGTGGCAGCGGGTCCTTTGGCGGCGGGGGTTTCCGTCGACCTCTGCGGCGCGTCCGCCTCTCGCTTTGTGTCCTTTACGCCCCCGCCCAAAACTTTCTGGCTCTCTACGAAGTACTGGTTGGGGTGACTGAGCGAGAAGGAGCCTTCCTCAATCTGTTCAAAAAGAAGAGGAAAGGTCAAGAGTAAATGCCAGTCTTCAAGGAAGCAACAGCAGCAGGTTGGTAGAATACTGATGAGACTCTTTAGTGGGAAGATGCTGTGGAGTGGTTTACCTATTTACTAACAGTAATTAGCAAATAAACTAACTGTTCCGTCAGAGCACAGCGAAAAGATGAAACATGCGCTTTCAGGAAACAGAAATGTCAACATGGCTCATGATGAGTAAACACCCACAAATCAATTAACACATCAAGTGATCTTTCAGTTTTTAAACCTTTATCTGATTGTGATGGATGCGTTTAAAACCTTTCGTACAGTAGGAGCGAATTCCTGCAGTACATTGGTGCACAGCTGCTTCTTCCATGTAACAAATTAAAATCAGTGACACTTTTTCTTTTCTACCTGTTGAATTATTGGTGTGAAGAAAATAACATAAAAATAGAAAGATTAAACACCTAAAGAACAATTATGTCAAGTGATTTAGTGGCTCAAACAGCCGTCAAACTCCTGGCTTCTTTAAGCGGTCTGCACTCGAACACACAATAACGCAACACATAAAATATCACTGCTGCGCAAATCATAAAAATGTGAATTTAATGTGTGGCAAATGAATGAATTTCACGCATGGCTGTGGAACATAATGTCCATTTCTGTCTGTTGATGGAAGAGTTAAATTAATTCGCATCTAATGACTGTAAGCAAACAAATGACCCACAAATTATTCCTTAAACCCAATAAAGAGCAGCACAAACAGCTGCAGCTGTAACACGTCTCCACAGGATCTTAGAGCAGCAGCTCGTACAAGGATAAAATAAATGGTAGGTGAAATATACAGGACCCCATCTACCTTCTTCTGAGTCTAACAGTTAACTCGCATGTTAACTTTTCCTCAATAAAATTTATTATATTATGATTCTTGATTACCCTGATTAACGTCTCGAGCCAAATGTGCAGAAATTGTGACCACATCATACTCCTTTTCCTCCTCTACGTTCCTCTCGAGTGTGAGTGAATCTAGAAATACTCTGCTGGGTAGATGCGACGCAGAAGAACAAGTCTTACTTTATGCTGCTTTGGTTTGACGTAATTGAATGAATAAAGTCAGATCTAAATCGATCACAAGCTTTTTTTGCGCAGACAACTACCGGATATTAACTCCCTTGCCATATTTCTACCTTGCAAAAGGTAAAACGTGCAATAAAATAAAATAACTCCTTTCTCAAAATTAAGTCTACTGCTGCCTTACAATTCAACACAATGGTTCCAGTCCAGACACTGTACACGAGGAGGAGCAAACGGGGTCAAGGGAAGTGGGGAAAAAAAAAAAGAAAAGTGAACGTGTCCATCTACTCGTCTGGAATGACCTGCTGAACGATCCGAATCTGCACTCACAAGAAATGTCGTTATCACTTTCAGACCTTGCTTTTTTTTTTTTTTTTGACTGAATTAGATGATGACTCAAGCATCCAAAGTAAAACAGATTAAACTAAATAAGTCTTCACCTCGGGGGACAAAACAGATCACAATGCCATAGTAAACCTATAAAAATTAAGAGGCTGCGACAGCCAGCGAATGACGGATGCGATGACAGTTCTGGGTCCTTCCTGAGCCTTCATGCGTGAGATGTAAGGACAGACCGCCTGCCTCTGACACAGGTAGTCCCGGCCGCCCCCTCCCTCCCCCCAACCCCCACCCCCCCACATCAAATGAAATCTCCACTTACATTGTGTGTCAGCTCAAAGTATTTTTGGCATGCCAGCTGGTAGTGCATTCCTTTAACCAGCTCCAGGATCTGCAAGGAACAGAGTACAAAAGGGAGGTTAAATTGGTGCACCTTAGATCCTGGCAGCTCATTCATTGGGGATATTGCACACTGCAGCCACGCATTCAAACACATTTAATTGGTTTTTGGTCAATTACCTACATAAACATACCTCAGTAATAATAATGAGCGCGGCGAAACACATCCTTCAGGAAAATCGTTGCAAACGTAATATAAACACATCACGGGCTTATTTGGGTTGATTTAAATATTCATGCCCTGAGTCAACTCTGTGTAGAATAACCGCTGGCCATGATTACACATTCAAGTCTTCCAGTTCAGATTTAGGATTTTCTATTTTCTTTCCTTCGTAAAGCTCTAAAGTTGAATGGGGAGGGTGTGAGCAGCCGCGCCGAAGCTCATATTCTGTTCGGGTCACATAACAGCTCCCACATCCTTGTAATGTTAGTGTGACTGCATACTCGGGGTGAATGACCTGCCGCACAATCAATTCAAAGTCCCCGGCACTCACTCTGAAACTATTCAGAGGAGTCTGGCTGCATTTGGTTCCTTCATTATTCCCCAGGTTCCCGGAGGCTGCCTGCAGCGCTGTACCGCCACCAGCACGCCCCGGCTCAGGGGCGGCTGTTAGATCGGTGATGAGCTGCACTCCGCTTCAGACACATATATTGCTGTTTTTATTACAGTTTCACTTTGCTTAGTGGAATACAAGAACATTTGCGAGCGTGAACAAAAAACACGGGTAATAAAAAGACAACACTAGCTGCGCCGGTTGTTTTATTTGAGTCACAATGATGTGTTTGTTCTGAGGGTTTGTGAGGTTTCTACTTCACACTATTACAGTCGTAACCATGTTTACTTTTCATTTAGATTTTTTTTATTTTTTAAAGAAATAAATCTCTGTGAACGGAATATACTCTATGTGTATTTGTAGCATTAATTAAACATCATCATCAGTTTAGGAGGGAAGCTGGTGGAGCTAAGGAAAAGAAAACAATTTTCTTGAAAAATAAATAAATAAAGTCTACGCAACTAATTAGAATAAATCCAATTAATCACTAAATAATTCCCAACAATGACACAATCACACAACCCCATTCACTGTATGGAGCAGTTCTTACAGAACCTGCTGCAGAGCTGCATACTATTAGTTTTGTTTCTACTGTCAGTCTAAAATTAATTTGAATAAAGACCGTTGTGATCATTATGAAATAATAAATACACCGTATTAATGCTACGTACCTAAAACTCCTTCAGCTCTAGACTTGAAGCTACAGATTCCTTAACTCTACCACAGGTTAAACATTTTTAAAACTTCATTTCCCCATGTCCACGCTCCCAGTCACTGATAATCTGGTGACTAACGTTTTACCATTTTCAGATTTTTATTTATTTTTTTTATTTGACACTGACTTTATTAGTTATTAACCCAAAGATAAAACTGAAAAAAAAAAAAAAAAAAAAAAAAAAAAAGGTTTGTGACACGGGGGAGGAAACCTAATAAGCCAAGCTGTGCCCAGTCAGAGGCAGGTAACGAACGCTGGAGGGCTTCTTCAACCATTTACCCGACTGTGGACAGAACGGCACCCACCTGACTGATTCCACTGGGAGACACCTTGTAGACCTGCAGCTTCTGCTTCAGCAGCTCGGGGTCACTGTGACGGAATGGACACCCTTCGGACAGAAAACATTAAATCACAAAATAAACACGCACTCGTGTTGTGTCTCTATTTCAAAGCAAACTTCTAAAAAGCTGAAGAAAGCAGTTTAATAGCTAATCAAATAACGGCATCTGCTCACCGTGATGGTCGCCTTGGCTGGGCGGGTTTGATAAAATCACCTTCATGCAACTGTAGGGGGTGTAGTCCGCCCGCTTGCCTTCCTTGCCAAACATGTGGCGGATGCCGTAGGCATAGGCTTTGTCAAACTACAGAGAGGAGGAGAGAGGCAAAGACCAGGCATTAGCGAGGATGAGAGTGTAAGAGGGACAAGGTTGGGGTGAAAAGAGACATTGTCATACATCATGTCAGTTTTGACAAGGTGTTTTCCTCGATGAATTATAGGGCTATTAGAGCGGAGCTGCTGTAGAGGTGTCACCACACTCCAGATAGCTGAGTTACGGATACAGTAATGTGGCCCTCTTTCTCTGTGCTTGTACCGCAGAGTGGTTTAATGCTATGTAATTTAAATCAAAGAATACAAGTAGGAAACCAAACACACACACACACACACAAACACACACTGCACCCGTATTCAGCGGAATGCATTACTATATAAATATACACCGATCAGCCACAACATTATGACCGCTGACAGGAGAAGTAAACAACACTGATCATATTGTGATGATGTTCTGCTGGGAAACTTTTGGACCTGGCATTCACTCGTATGGATGCAGCCCCACCCCAGTCTTTCTAACAAGTAAAATCACTCTATAAAATTATTAAAAGATTCAGTTTTTCTAACGCTGTATGGTAATTAAAGATAAACAAATAAAATAAGCTGTCAGGTGTCCATATATACTCCCTCAGATACATTTTTCTGGCCTGTTCTCAGAAGTTTTTCATAAGATCTTCCAAAAGCCACCAAACTTCAAAATCAAGGACATAAATGAACTCTTAGGCGTCAGACTTCTGCAAACCTCCATGTAATCTTCCATCTGTATTCAAACAAAAAAAGCTTCTTCAAACTTTTTTTTTTTTTTTTTTTTTAAAATCGGGGTCATTTCACCCAATCTCCGCAATGAACTCCTTTTATCCTTTTTCATTGTACAGTAATTCTGTGCGGTCATTAAAGTGCACCGCGGTGACCCTGCCTCTAAAAATCAAACAGTAAAATAGACGCAGAGTGCAGCGACAGCGCGGCAGAACAATATCGCCACGACTGCTCCCGTCGTAACACATTAATGTTGCAATAAAACCCTTGAACTTGCTAATATGACAAGCTGCAGTGGCAAATTCAAAAACCCCATCAAATCTTCTTTAAGAATAATAAATCAAATATTAATTATGTAGTGCTTCTGAGGATTCAAAAAGCCCTTTCTTTATTTAAGAACCTCTCACGCTATTAAAACCAAATGTGGAGCTCGGCAGGCACTAAACATGTATAATGTGAAATTATTTGGACATAAAAAAAAAGATCATACGTGTTCTACAAAGTGGTACAAAGACTTAACGATGATATGCGATTAAAGTTTCAGGTGAAGCCGAGGTTAAAGCAAGGTGGTATTTGTATCTCGTCTAATAATTTGCTCACGTACTCATGATGGTACAACAGCTCTTACGCAGTTGGACCAGATTTGAACATATTACACCTAATATCAACGGTATGTAACCAGTGTTAGCTGTTCAAGTACTATACGCAGTGGAAATAACAATTAAACAAAAAAGCTCAATGAAGTGTTGCAGATATAGGAAATGCCAAAAACTGCAGTACCTCCAGTGACCACTTGAGGGTGGTTCTGAAAATCCCCATGTTAAAACTTATGCATAAAGCTCTCACTTCACTTTGACACACTTTAACAGAAATCATGGAATTACATAAAGGACTTGAGGCCTTGGCTGCATTTCACAAAACGGGATGAAAATTAGGCCGTTTGCAATTAGTGCAAGGCTGTGATTTTAACGCACGAAAACGAGCAACACGCTGACACACCGGTCTACCCGACATGGTACCGAGTTCCAAGAATCCCGTGTTTTAGACCAGGTGCAAAAAAAATTGCTGCCATTGCCCAAACAAGCAGCACCCTCTGTGGACGGGGGTAATGTTAAATGTCCTCCAGCGGCACGCTGGAGCAGGAGCAATCCGACTAAGGAAACAGCAAAAAAAAAAAAAAAAAACGTTTTGTACAAATATTCTCTCGTTTCATCCATTTTACATGATGACAGGCGGGCTGATGAAAGCCATAGCTCTCAGGCTGCGGGCTGCACAACTTTGGCTCCAACTCAGGAGGAGCGTGTTATGGAAGTAATTCATTCTCCAAGTTGCTGTTTAGCCGTCAACGTGTTAAAGTATCAGGAGGAGATTGTGTTTAGACGGACAATGAAACGGCTGGTATGGTGCTGAATACATATGGGCATAGGACTAGTTTTCTTTCACACAGTTGAAACAGAAGCTAATGTAATCAGATAGGATGGGATGGTTGCTAAGGTGGATGCTGCCCGCTTTGGTGATGCCACCTCCTTTGCCCATTTTGGAATTAGCCAGTAGTTGAGACACAGGACAGGCACTGAGAAAATGACTGATGTCACAGAGGATCCATCCATCTTTAGATATAGTTCATGAGTAGGTTGTAAAATAGTTTGACATTTTAAACATGCTGCCTTAGCCTAGACCTGGAAGAAAGATACTCAGGCGCAGCTCAATCAGCCACCAGGACATACAGACATGACATCCCATAATGATGTTACGAGCCTCTCGTTTCATATTTGGACCCAAACGTCCCCAAACAGCTCACACAGGGCCACATCTTTCTGTCTTCACTTGTGAAGTTTAATTGCAGTTTGAAAATGGTTCAGAAACTCAAAGAGAAGTGGATCCATTTGATTCAAAAGCAAGGACCCACAGCGTGTGAGCGTGATGTCCTCATTAAGTAGTCCTACTGGTCCTGTAAGTACTTGGATTTATCTAGTGGCATTGGGAAATTCCAACACCAGGATGTACAACAACCACCTTCTGATGTGTAGAAATGAATATAAGGTGCAACAATAAATGAGAACTAAACTGTTTTATACTATTTCTTATAACCATATTCAGTCAGATGGATATGTTGAGCATCTTGCATTTTATTGAACTGTCCCATAAAATAAAATATATTTAGCATTTCTTTTATAACCGGCTGTGTTCCTACACTTCCTCCTACACTTGAGAAAATCCTGCATACACCCCAGTACGGCTGACCCCCAAACTGAGCGAATTCAGAAAATCAGACTAGAGAGACTAAACACGGGCACAAAAGACGCATTAAAAAGGAGCCGAGCCACATCTCTTCCAGTGCGCATCGTGGCTCGTGGGGCTACATCGCTGTTACATCCCCCCACACTCTAGGACACATTCACAAAAACCCGCGGCAATGGAGACAGAGAAATAGGACACAATCAAAGGGATTACGAGTGTGTGCGCGTGTGTGTAAACTTGGCACGGCTTCTTAGGCTCAGTCCGTAGTGACTGATGTGCCTGTAGCTGCAATCCCTCTTATGTGTAATACCGTTAAAATAGTTCCCGTTTTTAATCGGCACAACAGGCTATTTCCCACCGCAAAAAAAAATAAATAAATAAAAAACAAAAAGGTGAGGGACTCTAAAACGCCGCAAGTGCACGCGAGTGGAAAAACTGTGGAGCCACATGAGGTAATTTACACACAAGAAGTGTCTAAACTAAAAAAAAAAAAAAAAAAAAAAAACTCACTGATTATTAGGACAATTCAGTGCTTCGGGTAATGCGTGGCCTTTTTTTTTCCAGCGTGAGCTATTTCATCATGTCACTGCGGGAAAAGCACAGGTGTAACTAATGAGATGAATGTTGACTGAATTCATTTAGCTTCTTTCGGTTTCAGGGTGCAGGTGTCGTGCATGCTGGGTCACTTTGGCAGTGTCCCACTCTATGGGATGTTTGATTAGCACAAAGCCATCAATAATGCTTTTAGTAACACCTGCGCTTTTCCTGCTGCGCCATGTCACAACATCTGCCGTGGAAGAGGCTCATTATAGCACAGTCGATGCTGGATATGTATGAGCGATATCATTAGCAAAATACACTCACTGGCCACTTTTTTAGGTACACTTGTTCAATTGCTTGTTAGCACAAATCAGCCAATCACATGGCTGCAATTCAATGCATTCGGGCATGTAGAGGTGATCAAGACAACTTGCTGAAGTTCAAAACTGAGCATCAGAATGGAGAAGAAAGAGGATTTAAGTGACTTTGAATGTGGTATGTTTGTTGGTTCCAGACGGGCTGGTCTGAGCATTTCAGGAACTGCTGATCTACGGGGATTTTCATGCACAACCATCTCTAGGGTTTTACAGAGAATGGTCTAAAAAAGAGAAACTATTCAGTAAGTGGCAGTTGTGTGAACGAAAATGCCTTGTTGATGTGAGAGGTCAGAGGAGAACTGGTTGGAGATGATAGAAAGGCAACAGTAACTCAAATAACCACTGGTTACAACCAAGGAATGCAGAATACCATCTCTGAACGCACAGCACGTCCAACCTAGAAGAAGATGGGCTACAGCAGTAGAAGACCACACCGGGTGTCACTCCTGTCAGCTAAGAACAGGAAACTGAGGCTACAGTTCACACAGGCTCACCAACACTAGACAATAGAAGATTGGAAAAATGTTGCCTGGTCTGATGAGTCTCAATTTCAGCTGCGACGTTCGGATGGCAGGGTCAGAATTTGGCGTAAACAACATGAAAGCATGGATCCGTCCTGCCTTCTATCAACGGTTCAGGCTGCTAGTGGTGGTGATGTAATGGTGTGGCGGATATTTTCTTGGCACACTTTGGGCCCCTTAGTACAAGTTGAGCATGGTTTAAATGCCACAGCCTACCTGAGTATTGTTGCTGACCATGTCCATTCCTTTATGACCACAGTGTACCCATCTACTGACGGCTTCTTCCAGCAGGATAATGCACCATGTCACAAAGCTCATATCATCTCAAACTAGTTTCTTGAACATGACAATGAGTTCACTGTGCTCCAATGGCCTCCACAGTCACCAGATCTCAACCCAATAAAGCACATTTGGGATGTGTTGGAACGGGAGATTCACATCACAGATGTGCAGCCAACAAATCTGCAGCAACTGTGTGATGTTATCATGTCAATATGGACCAAAATCTCTGAGCAATGTTTCCGACACCTTGTTGAAAGTATGCCATGGAGAATTGAGGCAGTTCTGAAGGCAAAAGGGGGTCCAACATTTTACTAGCAAGGTGTACCTAATAAATTGGTTGGTGACTGTATATGGGTTCAAATTAGTCAACAACACAAACACCACTAGCTTGTTTATTCAACATGAAAAGTAAAATAAGTGCAATTGTAGGGCCCTTTTTTAATCTGTTTATATCAGATAAAGATGTAGTTCTCAGACTTGTATTTACGTGTTTAATCTTTTAAGTCCTGGTTGATTTTGTAAGGTTGAATAATTCCGAGGGCAACAAAATAAATCCGAGGTCAGGCAAAATTAGACCTTTTTTAATTATTCTGTGAGCAAACGTGATTTGGTTTTATGGTGCAGGGCATAATAAAAGGAGTTGGTTCCCTGACTGGGGAATTTGGAGGCGTGAAGTTTGTCTCCTACAGCTCATCATCCAACAGCTCACTGTGGTTCAATTACTCCCTGAAATATTTTTAAACCGATCCACTGTCAAGTAACGTTAAGAATGATCGTTGTCTTGTTTTTGTGGAGGCATTTTTGATGGACGACACAGGTCAGTGCTAAGCTCAATGAAAAAAATCAAATCTTTGCATTTACAGGTTTTCTGCAGGTTTGTAATTTTAAACTTTTTAAGACCTTTTTAAGACCATTATGGGTTAAATTTAAGACCTACATGAAGCATGAAAAATGAAGAAAATCAGAGACCCAGAATTACTTTCAAAATAACAGAATGCATTGTCATTCATCTCTCATCCCTGGGGTGGGGTCTGCTAATGAGAAAGAGAAACATAATAGGTCAGAGCCATAGGGGATCATACTGCAAATGAAGTGGTAATAAATGGACGTGAGGATTTAAGACTTGACTAAATGTAATTTAAGACCCACAATGCAAAATATGCTCGTATTTAAGACTTTTTAAGGATTCTCAAATTTTAGACTTTTTAAGACTCATCTAATGATTTAACATTGTGTATAGACATCTTCACAGTCAACAGTGTGATGTTTTTTGAGGGGCGGGGCTTAGCTGGAGGCAAAACATCTCAAACACTACAGCCTGTAAACACCGGTTAGCAAACAGTTTTGGCTGGAATGGACGAGGAAACCCATATTTTAGAGAATATATTAAAACACTCACTCCCTGAGACCATGAGTGTTATTTCTAAAAGTTGACTCTGACTGATGGGCCTTTATTCACAGACCCCCTACACTCACTGGATGGATGATCCAACCAAAGGAGGACACAGAGGAGACGAGTCTGGTCTGTCTGTATCAAGTGAAGCCTCTCCAACAAAGATATTAGAAGTGGAACCACTGTGGAGGGTAACGTAGTACATGCAACTTCCGCTTGGACACCCTAAAACATAGAACTAATGTTGCGTTAGCTAGCGGTTAGCATTAGCATTAACATGTAACAAGAAGCCCCTAAATAATGAATAACTTAAGCGTAATTTCAGTCGCAATTTAGTCTAACCCATAACATTATCCACGCTGAAACGAGCAAGACGACGTGTTCACCTCAAACCTTCCTCTGTTGTGCCTGCAGCTAATTATGTGACGTCGCAGTGACGTAGGCCATGAAGGGGTCTACGTCAAGGGCAAAACATATTAATGTTGGAATACTTTGATTAGGAGGCTATAGGCTTAGTCACATCCTTTGGCAGAGAACACTCCTAAGGACCTTTTCTGACTCCGCAGTGGCATCAAACATCTGTAACAGAGTGCTCTGCTAGATTGGCAGCATCTCAGCCGCAGACAGAAATAGGCTGAACAGGCTGGTGAAGAAGGTCGGCACCGTTCTGGGCTGCCCTCTCGAGCCTGTGGAGGTGGTGGGTGATCGGAGGATGAAAACAAAGCTGTCATCCCTGATGGAAATCCCCCTTCATGGTGCTGTAACAGTTAGCGGAGGCCGTCCTTCCTGCTGCTGCGAGGCTGCACAACCGAGCCTGCTCCCAGTAGACCACATACGTTTAACTACTACTGCACTGCCCTTTGAACAGTTTGCTGCAAATTTCTCCAGTGTGGCATAAATAAAGGATCGTCTTTACTTATGTCAAGTTGTTTGAATAGCAGTATTATTCTACAAGGTACTTAAGACAAAAGACAAGAAACTTTACTACAAGGTGGCCCTACTATTTAGTTGTACATGGAACTTTACATACAGAAAGTATTTTAAAAGCATGAAAGAAAAACTCACAAAAGACACTAGCGGCAAAAATAGCGTGGTGTGCACTCGCGTCCAACCTCTGAGAGCAGTTAATATAACATGCCATCTTCCATTGTTCTCCCTCCAATGTGAAAAAAAAAATGTGTCAGTTAGTGGAAATTAATTAACCTGAAGTTAACATCTGTAAAACAAGCAGTTCAAACAAAGCAGCCCAAGCCCGAGGCGATACAACGCACTAAACTGCGGTGGAAATAGACGCTCCTCCGAATGAGAGCCCAACTTCCGTGCCAAGAAAAATGGATAGATCAAGTTGATTTCATCAATTTCCTCTCTCCCTCTACTCTAATGTTACATTGCCTCTTTCTCCAGGCCTCCCTTTTGGCATCGCTGCCTCCCATCCTTTTCTCTCTGTGCCTGTCGCATACTAATGAGCAGGCTTTGTGCAGCCTGCCACAAAGTGCAGTCCCTGACACAACACATACATCACTGCGAGAGCTGCGATCTGGTCAGCACCATTTTGCTGCCTCTGCTGTGGAACAAAAGCGGGGCTTTGTGCAGAGCTCATCACACTTTCTCTGGGAGCTTGTACACGGGAAGCAAGCCACCTCAGAAATGGGGCACCGAAGAAGAAGGCTGCAACAAGAATCCTAACGGGTACACACCTGAGCAGGCGCAGACAGACGAATGTTGATTTAACTGTGAAAGGCATTGTGTGTTTTGTTTTTTTTTTTCAACAGCATAGAAGATGGAAAATCTTTGTGTGTCTCAAGTGGAAGCACTTATTTTCTTTTACATGCCTGCACACAAAAACACTCTTACACAATTAAACCTTTAGGGAGAGAATGAAAGTCAAAATAACCACCCTGACTTCTAACATATTCTGCTGCAACACAAAATCATTTCAAAGAGACACAAACACAAATTACTGGAGATGTCTTTGTTTACTTCTCATCTCATCATTAACACACAAATTATATTATTTTGAATTAATAAAACAACAATTTTTGATTTTTTTTTTTGAAAACTGAAATGTTTGACACATTAGATGTTTTTGTGGGTTTGAGGGTTTGAATTTTCATAATGAGCCACACAGTTCAACAGTTTTAAATTAATAAATTTCATGCTGTGTGATTCAGTAGAAATACTAGTAGACATTCAAATTGTATCTAAAACACAGGACATTTTTCTTCCTCCTCTATTTCCTATCTAGTATTTGCAAAGACAACCAAAGAGAAAAGGCATCAGTGTTTTACATGTCCTTCAGTGTATCTAAGAACATGACTGGTAGGGACCATGTGATCTACTCCAAATCAATATTCAAAGACAACAGGACCCAGGGCTCAAGGCCCATCCGTATGCACAGACGTATATTCAACTCAGCACACAGATTTCTCGGTATTGACCTTACACCTTGTTTACACTGTATCTTCTGATTACGACGCAAAAGTGAATTTGAAAAAGTTCTGCCATGGTTTTCAGGCCTCACGTTCCTCTCAAAAGTTAGCTTCGGTCATGACAATCAATTTAAATCTTTTAGTTTTTTAATTAAAGCCGCACCCCGATCATAATGTCAAACCAACAGTGATGTCAGACAGGGAAAGCAGGCCCAAGATCCTAAAACTAACAAATGCTTGAATTTTACTTGAAGAGTGGCTCAACTGACTGTAGAGTAGAGGATTAATCCAAGAAGAAGAACGAGTGGAATCAGGTCTGCTGTGAAGCACTCAGAGATGTGTCTCGGAGGATTATTGTTTATGTCAAGCAGCTTCTAGAAGAAAAGGTATTCTTACTAGGAAATGAGTCAAACCTCAAGATGCAGAGTGAAGTCAACTCACTTGGATGGAAAGTTAATGTTCATGTTTAACTGACTTCAGAGTTTATCTTGTAACAAATACAATATCTTGACAAATCCCACGTGGCTGCACTGATGACAGGGAACAAAAAAGCTTCGAAAAAGTTTGCATCAGCCGTGTCTCATTTCTAAGATTCAGACCTCACTGTCATATCTGTACAAGTAAATCGATACAAGCAATAACAACCATTTAACAGGCAGTTATTTTCTTGAAAGTCGATAGTGCGACAACATTTATGAGGGCAGACGTTTGATTCATGCACACCAGCCAAGCCAAGCGAGGCTCTCTATATCAGTCGTGTCTGCAGCTTTGGAATGACTTAACCAACGAGTTTAAACACAATGCAGTGAGAAATTCAAACACAATCACATCAGAACACATTTTCTCAGAAGCTTGATTCTAATGAATTTCTATTCAAAGCGTTACAACAGACCTAAACAGAATAATTTATTTCTACTGAATCACACAGCATGAAATTCTATTTGTTCAATTTGAACCGTTCCATTGTGTGGAGTCTCCTGTCACTGCTGCCTCTTAATCACATAAAAGAGAAGCGCTTCTCTTCATGTGGAACAATTTTAGTGTCTTTACTGTGTCTGTGCCGTTTCCTATTGGGAAGCTTAATAAGTGAACTCATAACCACTTAAGTCTTCATTAGCCTCATCACAGCAGCGCGGGCGCATAATGACACCAGCGCACTTTCTTTCAATCAATACAGCTTTGATGGGGCCACTTCATCACCAATAAAACAGCACCAGCCATTCAATAGCCCTCTGGAGACAGATCCTGAGGTATTCAGACCAAACTCAACACGGGAAAAAAGAACGTATAATTACTTGTGATTATTAACTTATATTTGTATAGAAAATGATTGATGATAGGACACTTATCACAAATAATAAGTGTAAAAATATAGACTGAAAACTGTGATTTTGTCAAAGGATGTAGTTGAAAAGAAGTTTTTTCCTCAGGTTATGCTTCATCAACTTCATTTACACTGATCATCCACAACAGGAGAAACATGGACCATTTTGTGACAATTCAGTGTTTTACAGGGAAGTGTTACTTAGACATGCACCACCCACCTAGACCAGACCTGACACCCCCAGCCCACAGCAATGACACTCCTTGATGTCGGCAGCCATCCCCAGCAGGATGCAGCCTGACACAGACACACATATGAAAACTACCTGAATGAGAATTAAGTGCACTGAACCCCTTTGTCAATTTAAATGTGTTTTTGTCATTACTTGTGCTCCACCTCTTCTTACCACTTTATTTTGCATCTATAAGAGTGTTCAATAAATGATAATGTTTTTGGTTAAATTGAGGCCAGTGACATTTGTTATCACCGTGTCATTTTTATTGTGAAAATGGAAGGAGAAAAAACAGTGTCAGCTCCAAATATCGTCTGAGAAAAATCAGCAGCACATATGTTTTTTGTATCTACACAATATTAGGAAGGTGGTCATAATGTTGTGCCCGATCGGTATATCCTATAAAACTATACCTTTGCTGATGTTATTCCGATATTATGAAATTTAGGATGCGATGCATCGTTACTGTAAGCATTACCTTGTCTGCGTCCACTTTGCCTCTTATGAACTCCATCCTCCAGAACTGCAGGGCCTGCTCCAGAGAGAGGCCGATACCTTTGAGGAAGAGGCCGTACTGCATCCGGCCGCCGTGGCGGAGGTGGTGGTTCTCTCTCAGGGCCTGGTGGAGCTGCCTCATGCACAGAGGGAACGACTTTCCTGCAAGCTGGAGGCAGTCAGTTGTTAATGACTAATATGAAGACGTGCTCTACAACACCGCACAACATCTGTAAGTGCAAACTAGTAGTATTTTGGTGCTAAATATACTTTATGTTCGCAAACGAGCAGCATGAAGCTGAATAGATGGTCAATGCAACTTACTGAATCAATTTGTTCCAAGGAGATTTTCCCAACGTTCTTCTGCATGCTGTAGTCCTGTCCCACGTATGCATGGCTAAAAAAAAAAAAAAAGGAAAAACGTGAACATTTTGAGACAAATTTAGAAGCAAAAAGACTTGACATTAAGGAAAATGAACTTGAATGGAACATATACCTCACGACAAACTTTAAACAGTTAAGACTAGTGTAATGATTAGTGACCTGCCCTCTTATCTCGACAAACTGCCCGCTAATCCTTAGCAACAAATAGACGATTTATGTTGTTTTTCATTTTATCTGAAGTAAAAAAAAAAAAAAAAATCTCCCTCATTGCGCTCTAAGCTACTATCCTCTGCTGTGGAAGCTGGAAGTCAACCGCTGTGGAGCAAAACGTTTCTTGGTGCTGGCACAAATTCAAATTTTTTCACAAGTCAATGTGTGAAAGGCTTTTTATAGGACGCGCTGCCTTAATTACAGAGGTTTACAGTAAAAGTGACACGTTGGAAGTGACAAGTGCTAATTGCATTTAAGACAAACTTTCTAACACATTTGTGAGCTTTTCGACCAACAGGGGGATTGTTCTTGTTTATGCTTGTTTATGTGTGCAACAGTTCTTTAGTGAAATGACACAACCGATCCCCCAGTAGCAAAGTGTTGCATAGTTGCACACTGCAGTTTGGTAAATGGCTGAACTTTAGCTACACCCAATTTTTACCAATTTCAATGAGCTCCACAAACAATTTGCAAGTGGAGTACAGCTTTCACTGAAATTCACTGGTTGAGTAAATTCCCACTTGAGACGCTGCTGCTCTTAAGATTCACGTAAATAGACCCGACGATTGCCTGCTGTTTCTAAATATCAAAATAAGACAACTGAGAAATACTTATCGCACATTCTCACAGTTCAAGGTAACGCACAGAAATGTGTTGTTGTGTTGCCCATACAAAACCAAGTACATAGTCCCCTTTGAGATACCAGAAGCATTTATTATTTATGTAGTATTTGTGACATTACTTCGTCGACTAATTAGTTATTTCAATATGATTTCTATCCATCAGCTATTCTGTGGCGATCATTTGTCATCTAAAATAATAAAGTCAACTGGACTTGTTGAAGATTTCTTGAAAACATTTCACCTTCTTCTATTCTGAGGAAAATCCTTTGCTTCAGATTTGCTTTAGCCAAGTCCATAATGTAAATCCTAGGTCTTCAACAGGGGGTCCATCATTTTCCCCCACAATTCTAAATTTCTTCAAATACACATTAACATGAATCCAACATATTTTCATAAAGGGATAAATGGAGGCAGAAGACGCTTCATTCACTTAGCGACACAGGAGCTGCCTCAACAGCACTAGCCGAGACCTGTCAATCTAATCCTCCTAGAGGAGAGTAGGCCCCGCCCCCACTGCTGCTGAGCCAATCACGAGGCCGCACACTATCTGTCAATCACTAACTATTATATAGTTGCAGGGCCACCCTACTGTTGAGCCTATTATAGGCGACTATAGATTAATATTGAATGAAAAATAATAATGTATATCTATAATTTGCACTGGGTCAAGTTTAATATAAAACACATATAGTAGGGAGAGGGTCCCTACTTAATCGCTCTATCAGTTTGGGAGTCCTGATAAACGCTGAAGACCCCTGATCTAGCTGATTAATCAGCCGATAATTGTGGTGTCTATAAAAATTGCAGCCTTAGTAGCAGCCTGTGAGTAAACCAGCAGTTTACCTCCTGGCTAAAGTTCATACAACATCTGGTCTCATCTACAGGGAGAAACTGAGCTGAGTCAGAGCGGCCACGAGCCAGCAGTGATCTTTGGCGTCCGTCCTGCTAGATCTCTCTTTTTCTTTTTTCTCTCTCTCTCAGCAGAGTTCTGGCAAAAAGGCGGAATAGGTATTAATGCGGCCGCTTACCTGAGGTGGTTCAGGAGCGGCTGTAGCCGTTCATCAGAATGCACCGCTGGTAGCGAGCGGGCGGTCAGCTGCAGAAGAGATGGGCATCACATGAGGAATGGCAAATAATCGGATTATGGTTAACCATATGAAGAATTTGTACATAAAACTAGTTTACACTTTCTTTAGTTAAATTCTGGTCTGCTCTATAATCTTGTAAGTGAATATCTAATGAATCCTGTGATGTTTTAGTAAAATTACAGCAACAATGGTGGCAGGTCCAGAAAGCAGAGCATCATATGTCTGAAGTCCTTATGTTAAGGCATCTCCATGTAAACTGAGCTGTAAACCAGTGCTACAGTAATAATTTACACATCACACATTAAAACACTACACAAAAACATCTGTAGCATGTGGAGCAAGTGATTGATCCGCCTAATTCGGTGTCTGCCGTACACGTAGATCAAAATAAAGCACGAGATACGACGGTCTGTTTGTTAAAATAAATGTCAAACCAATAACCGCAGTCACGGGGAGAAGCAGCTTTCAGTTTCATCCATTTTTAATGACACATTTTCTGCGACCCCCCGACATCCCCCTTCACGCTGCCCCCCAGTGAATGAGAACTACCATTAGAGTAACACGGCGGCACAGTTACAAGAAAAATAATATTGGGGAAATATTCCATTCCAACAGTCAGTGGTGCAGATAATTACCTGGAAATGGGAGAACTGGACAAATTAGTTTTTTTTTGTTTTTCTCTTTCGGGTTTGAAAAGCTGGCCCCCGACTGCGCCGCGATGGAGGTCACGTGTTCGGATTATAGCAAATCAAGCACACGTCGCCCGTCACGCCACGATTAGTACCAATGCAATGACTGTCTGGATTACACCAACACCAAACAAATTATGTGTAATAGAGACGGGACACCGGGGTCCGTTGAACTGCTGGGGCTGTTTTCAGACGGTTTTCAGTCCTTCGGGGATTCGTCGACGCAGCAGCACACTTTAAATTTACTTCTGAGAAACTAAAAAAAAAAAAAAAGGCTCATCGTCGGAACAATGAAGGCTTCGTGCCCAAGTTGCTTCGCTTGCACCCTGAGATCAGCGAGCGACATCTAAAAGTGCCGCTCTCAGTAATCACAATTCTGTAATTCTGGTACTCGCACAACTCAATTTGCCACGAGTGAGTTTGATGAGTGGTTCAAATTGCCAATGAGCTTTTTAGATCACTGGCTAAACGGAGCCCACTGTTTGTCATGAGCGCGGGGATTACCTGAAAATGCGCTGATTGGAAGTGACTACTCAGTTATACAATAACAGCACAACTGCACACACGCGAACCTTTGTTTGAACTCAGAGGAATGAGATGAAAAAACAGTGAAACGGCCGCATCGGTGTCTCCGCGTCTCTTAGCTCTTCAGGGTGCTACCGTAACGCATAAACACAATGACCCTAGATAAGGGCTGTATTGGAAATTATTGTACCGAATAAGGCATTCAAATTAAACCAATATAAATAAATCAGTTAAATACTGATACGCTACTTATCAAAAAAAAAAGCCAAGAAAACTGATTTTAAATGTTTTAACAAACGTAAAGAGCTTCTTCTGCTGCCTATATCTGTGGATCTACAACAGAATCCTTATGGTTTATGAGAACACTGCATTGTCTTTGTTATTTTTTTTTAGTTTCTATTAACCTATCAACCTGTGTCAAAAAAAAAAAATTTGAATTTTTTTTTCAGTCTGTTTTTTACTTGCTCGTCAACGGTTCTACTCTGAGACTTCTTTGCTGGAGGTGCAAGTAAGCGCCATCGCACTCGGATGAACGGTTGTCATATTTCAACTAAAAGTTTCTTTTTTTTTCCCCCCCCTTTTACATTCTCGCCGTGCAGACGCACCAGACACACCAGACACACCACGCAGGACAGGTGGGAAACTGCCTGAGGTGGTCAGAATTTATTCCAGAGACCCACAACCGTCGCTACCTATGGACGATCTTCAGCGACGTCTCGGCAGAGATGCCTTTTAGGTGGCTGGTGGGAGTACAGCTGCCTCCCTGCACGTGTCAGTAGCTCAGTCACTCACTGCTTCTCATCCTGATGTCAAGAAACACCGGCAGTCAAAAGTTTGGACACAGCCTCTCATTGAACTGAATCCATGCTTATTACAGCCTGATGGGAAATTGTTGTGGAGGTTATTTGTAGACGCCATCAGGCTGCCAACTGTAATTCTGAATTTCTCTGCACCTAAATATTATGTATGCTATGGATGTTTGAGCAAGAAGCATGATTGACATGTTCAGGACCTAAGGATATACAAACTTTATCTTTTTTGGGTGAGCAGGTCTCAAAAACTGTATAATCTGAATTGTTCTTATTAACACAGTGAGTTTTCACACTGATATTTACTCTACAATAGTATATGAATCTAGCACATGATCTACTTTAGACTGTTATTGGCCGTTTGAATTCCTTCCTACCTTTCCTGTTTCATGACAAAGACCAGGTGATTTCTCTTCTACGGTTCTTCTCAGATTTAGTTTTTCATAAACAACCAGGCGTTCCCGTTTCCACACCGTCTTCCAATTCTACATCATGAACTGCATAATCACAATGCAAATCAAATTACTCCGGGGAAAGAATTCACACGTTTTTTCGCAGGATAATAACATGTAAAAATAACATAAGGTCTCTCTGTAACTCAACCTACAACGTAGGTTTCCTCTAATTAAAAAGAGACGAGTCTGTTCATAAAGCATTCAGCGCCACTGTGGCTGTTAATCATGCTCCTGCAGGTTTCCTTGTTTGCACCCTGCACCGTGATGGAAATGAACTTTGGTTGTCTCTTCACATGGATTATAAAAATGCCTCTGGTTCCCACTTCATTGTGTTTCGCGTCCCTGGGGGCATTCAAAGCAATGTTGGAGTACGCCGATACCGCGGTGTCGTACCCTCCCTTCCGCAGCCTTTTAAAAAAACATCATGCCTACAGGGACAAAAGGCACTTTCCTACTATTTGCCCCCGATCTTCCCTCCAGGCATTTTACGCCATGTGTGTATACTCATTCCCCTCATCTGAACCCTTGTGTTTTTTACTGTACCCCTCAGGGCAGCCAGGGCAACGGCTGCAAATTAATAATGTGCCTAATAGGACCAGGCTCTCTGTATAAACACAAAGTATTTAAATAAAGCACATGTGCAGCTCAGGAAGACGCTGATTAAAATATTTTTAGATTATAGATGTTGCGTTGGATTGCAACATATTGCAATAACACAATAACTATACATTTATTCGCCTTTCTATAAAATTAACTAATTTGCGATTAACTTACTGCAAGAGCTTTGGAGAGTCTTGTGCGAAAATCATTGAGAACAATGGTGACGATGTCCTGGTGAGGGATGTACACGTAGCCTGCCTTGAGGTACACCTTCCTGGTTCGCACCAAGTCCAGAGCATCTTGAAACGGAACCTATTAAAATAAAAAAAAGCAGATGCAAGGGAGGAAAATTAAATAATTGATGCATTCAAATGATATGTATGCACGGGGCCTCCCGGGATGAGAGGACAGCCTTTTTTACCCTTTGTTATTTTCTCTTCTTTAAAATGAAATCCAAGGGTTTACAGTTCTTCAGCCGCGTTCGGAAAAAGCGCACGCAACAGTTCACATTCTCTTAATGAATGAGAGCGTTCGGCCACAAGCCTGAAATGTAAATTCACAACATGGAGCGGGCCGTGACTATTCCCCGAAGCCTTTTCATTCTGTGAACGGACAAACCGTGAATTTAAATCCATTCACGTGTTATAGGTTGTGATGGTGAGCTGTCAGTCAGGCAGTTATATTATTTATTATTATTTTATAAGCCTTACATTCCCATCAATTTAAGAGATTTGACCACTATGTAAATGTGTCTATTTAGTAGTGAGGTGAAAAACACAGTTGTGGATTCTACATTCTCCAATAAGTTGATCTAAACTCACTCAGTTTTATTTATATTTTTGATTTTTTTGATGGTCTGTCTCCGTGTGACAAGATTTGGGGCTCGGGGAGCGGAAGGCAAGACACAGAGCTAAGTAAACCGATCAGCGTTTTACCTCAGAGTAATCGAGGTTTTGTTTTTAAGAAGAGTTCACAGCTGGCTGCCCTGCTCGGCTGGTTCTCTCAGGCAGGTCAGGATAACACAGTATAGCTGACATTAATGTGAAAGCTTGAGTGGTAATTGGTCCAAGTTCAACGATGGGCAACAGGCAGAAGTTACTGTTCTCACCAAGGGGACGTAAGTTTTTCTGTAAATTCTACCCGATGTAATTTAGGCTCCAAGTTACTGGGGGAGCTTAAAAGTGTGGCGTTAACGTGCAATGAAGATGGCTGACAGTTAAAAAATACTTCACAATGGGACCAAAACTATGGTGACATTCCGGGTTAATATTCTGTATTAAGTTACTGCTCATATAATCTTCATAAAACGATATCTGCATATAAACAGTGAAAGCTAAATTATCATCTATTGATGAAAGCCGAAAGGTTCAGAGATGGCAACAAATGTGGAATATTTCTTACTGTTGATGCATCACACCAAAGCACTGACGCCTAACCCTAACTCAACTTGACTTTTACTCTAAACCACTGTTCACCTAAAAAGCCTCTGCAAAGCAAGGCAACCCTTTTTTTTAAGTTGACAAGAGGCAGTGGAGTAGTCTGAAATATTTAAGAGAGTAATGGAACAAGAGGAAGCAGCTGCAGTGAGCTGGTAAATGAAGAGCTGCATATGCAACTTTCATCCACTACATGCGAAAAAAGAAAGAAACAAAGACAGACAGACGGACAGACGGACAGACAGACAGACAGATAGACAGAGAGATAGATAGATAGATAGATAGATAGATAGATAGATAGATAGATAGATAGATAGATAGATAGATAGATTCAGAGTGGAAAGAGACTGGTGACTCACTTTGTAGAAGTCCTGACCCTCCACAGTGATTCCACTGACGCCGTAACTGGAGTTGATAAGTTTTTCGCCCATGGCCTTCTTCTCCTCGACGCTAATCTGAAAAGTCACGGATGAATTTCAGAGAGGAGCAAACCAAACACCATTCATCAAATTCCCGCACCATTTCCGTCCTTGTCTGTCACATGTCGGGTTTCCTTAAGCTACCTGTCGCTTTTTCGCCCCAATATTGGGAAAATAAATCCTACACACACAGTAAATAAGGTGCTACCATTTGGGATTTGTGGGATTATTGAAAGCAATTATATCTCATCTCACACAGAACAGAATCTTTTAACAACAAAAAAAATAAGGATTCCCTTTTGAATCAAGGGAATCCTTAACGTCCATGGCTCAGTGGTCAAACAGCTCCATCTAGTGACAATATAACTAAACTGCAGTATATTATATATAGTATGTTTTTTTCCTGATATACACTAATAGATGGGCTTCTGTGTCAGTTTTCATCAAGTATATATGTAAACTATTCTAGAGTTACTTCTACAAAGAAGGAAAAATGTCAGAACAGTATTTTTTTTTATTTAGGCTGAAGCTCGATCTTTGAATTTCAGAATAGAAATGCATATTCTACAGACACACCACTCATGGACAGGAGTACACTAATAAACATGACAGACTGTGTAAGTGATAAAATCTAGTTTCTAAGCAAGAATGAATGAGTATTTCTGCTGATGTGAAGCTTTCAGAAACTCACTGTGTTATACTGCAGATTGTTCTTGTGAAGAAAATCACGCTTTTGTTCTGAATCCAGCTCACAGAAGCGGTAGCGGAAAAGATCCACTTCCTGTTGAATGAACCAGCGCCTCAGGTCTTCCCTTTAAAGACACCAATGGAAATAAACACTTGTTGGTTGGATGTGGACTGCTCGCATTTGAAAAACAACATTATTTAACGGAAACCACACACTTACGTTTGGCAGTAGGCGAGTCTGAGAATGAAGTGGGAGATGTGGTCCTTTCTTCGTTTCTCATTTTCACTGGGTCCGCTCTGAACTTTTCGGTCATCCTAAATGCGTTACAAAAAAGTGTAACACTTTAATGATGTGTTTGATTTAATTACTCGCTACTCATTGACAAGTTGTGCTTAATGAAAAATCAGTGAGATTTTAAAGCCTTGTCTGTATACATAATAAAAGAGAGTATCACACCCTTTTCAACTCTAGTCATGTTTAATTACTTCCATTAAATCAGGCTCTTGCAATTAATTTTCTAATGTCAACTTCTTCTGAGTTTGTGATCTTCTCTTTAGTGTTTTAATACACCCATCCTTAACTTGGACTGCAACACACAGCAATTGGGGAAGAGAATCTAGAACCATTTCCTCACTTCGACTTCGAACAAGGAGAAGTGTTGGTGAAGAAGAAACAGTGCTATTTGTCTGTAAAATGATCGTATCCTGTCATTTTGGAAATATCAGCAGTATAGACTCCTTCACAGTTTGCAAGCAGTGTGACATTTTTTGAGGGGCAGGGCTTAGCTGGAGGCAAAACATCTCAAACAATGTAGCTTGTAAACGCTGGTTAGCAACGGGCTGTTTTGGCTGGAATGGACAAGGAAAAAGCATATTTTAGAGAGTATACTAATACACTCACTTCCCGAGACCGTGTGTGTCATTTTAAAAAGTTGACTAACTGATGGGACTACATTCACAGACCCCTACACTCACACACACTGGATGGATGATCCAACCAAAGGAGGACACAGAGGAGACGAAGTGTGGTCTGTCTTTATCAAGTGAAGCCTCTCCAACAAAGATATTAGAAGAAGTAAGTGGAACCACTGTGGATGGTAACGTAGTAAATGCAACTTCTGCTTGGACACCCCTGAAGCATACAACTAATGTTACGTTAGCTAGCGGTTAGCATTAACATGTAACAAGAATCCCCTAAATAATGACTTAATATAATTTCAGTCACAATTTAGTCTAACCCATAACATTATCCAGTCTGAAACTGGTGATACATTACATATTTGATATGAAGTGTCTGTGTTGTAGATTGTCCAATCTTTTCATTCTCTCTCAGTGACAATAAAACATCTGTACTGGCACTGCAAGCCTCTGCAGGGTGACTTTCTTCTAAATAGAAAAAGAAAATCAACCAGGTATCAATAAAAGAACTAATGCATGCACTAATGAATGCATGAATGTAACGTTCACTATTAGCTCATGTCAACACGGTTTAATGCATCCACACGTAGTAGTCCTATAGTCCTATTAATGTCTCTGATCTTGCTAAACGCAAATATTTTTAATTATCTAAGCTAAGCACTGTCATCCTAAAAGTAGGTATTGCACATCAATCTATATACACAAGTTAAGTCAAATACACTCAGTTGGAAATTTACAGTAAACACCAAGCTGAGTACGATGGTACACAATGGTATGCTCCATGATCCTGTGTGTTTCTGGTGCGACCCCACCACATACACTGACATGGGGAAATAATCTGCTTTGATGGTGGCATGTAATACATGTACATTATAACCGCAAAAAAAACAACAAAAAAAACAATGTGTTGTGTTGTGTGTAACATACTCACAGTCTCTGATCTGTACGGAAAGTTCAGGGCTCTAAACTCATTGTACAATTTAAGTTTATACGGCTCTGACAATTTCACGTGGCTCACTCCCAAATTCTCGATGGTCTTCAGCACTGCAGGGACATTAAAGGAAGACACTATGAGTCCTTCGTTAAAGTGTACGTCACGTCAAATTTCAAAATTATAATTTCACTAACATTTCAGCCTCTCCACAGCAAATGTCTCAAATTCAGTCAGAGTGATGTTTTCGAGAGGAGGCTGCCCGTAGAACTGCAGAGGCAGCCCATAGAGCTCGGTCTGAGCTTTAGAAGCGACCCTCCTTCTTCTGCCTGAAAACTGCATGATCCCTGAAAGAGAGAGAAATCCAAGACATTTCATGTGCCGCCAGATTACAGGTCTGCAAGCACCGCATTTGTGAGAATTTACTTTGGTATGATCATGAACAGATACAGGATCATGAACATTAAACAGGTTGCCCAGCAAGTGCGTCATTCATTATGGTCATAGTTAAATTGTCTTTACGTGGTGGTGTGTATGTGAATGTGTTTAAAGCACAGTTCATACAGCATGTGTAAACGCAATGTGTTTCAAAATAAAAGCACAGAGACAATGCATGTTAAAAAATAAAATGACATACAAGATAAAATATTACATACATAACAACACATACATAAGGGAGATGGCAATAACAATAACAATACAGTTAAAAACACATTAAACTTAATTAAAAGCTTGTGAAAAAAGATGTTTTTAAATAACATTTAAAGAAAGACACGGTTGTAGCAGACCTCATAACATGACATGGCCCGTAAATACATCCACACTGACGTCTAATCTTTACTTTGATCACACACCACAACTCATAATAGTCGCATTGCTGTAACATGCAGGAAAGGGGAGATAACTTTCATGCTAGAACCTTCACAGCTAGAACTGACACCATGATGCTAGCTACATATGTGTTACAGCCTATGTTAGGGTGCACAAAACCAACCCATAGGGGACCTATTATGGCCAGTAACAGATAGACAGCTACAGATAGTTTCGCTCTACGTTGACGAAGACGCAGCAGAAAACTATCGAAGCGGTTTAAGTCGCCCGAGCTAAAAACAAAACGAAAAACAAACCAACTACGTTATCATTAGCCCTCTCGGAATAAGATACAAACTATAATATTTTGGTACATTACCAATGAGACGAGGAGAAAGTGTGCTGCTGAATTCAATCCCGCCAAACAAAGTGGGCTGTTCAACAAACGCGGGGAAATGAGATGATGACGCTCTGGTCAAACCAGGAAGAGGAAGACTGTCGGGATGTAGTGAGCACTCGTTTTGTTGCTCTGAACCATCCGGTCGTCTCTCCCATTAACAGTGGTAGAAACAGGCGGAAACATAACTATACGCAAGTAATTTCAATTTAATTGAGCAGTTGCAGTCATATGTGCCCTAAGATACGTTCGGATTTAAAATGAATCACACCGTATACATTATGGCCTTATATTACGTCTTGATTGATGTGAAACCCCGAACGCACTGGATGTTTGCGGGAGCATTTGTACGACACACCAAACGCAACCAGAACACGCCAATCCACCAATAGACTGAAACAGATTTATTATTATTATTTTTAATTTTTTCTATCTCGAGAGAAGAATATTAACAAGTAGCACGTTTCAGGAGCCCTTCACAATATTTCTTTGTAGAATAAATTATTGCAATAGTTGCAGTTAATGGAAAACTATAACCCCAAGTTAAGTTCAAATCCAAAGGGAGCTGTCAAACACAAGAATGTATTTCAACTTTTTATTATAATCTACCCAGTAAATTTGAGGGGAAAATGTTATAAGTTTTACACCATTATATATGTATATAAATGAGTTAAAGTTGAAGTATCTCCATCTTATGCACTGCAGTACAATTTAATGCATCAGTATTGTAAACAATATTGTAATGCAATAATGGTCAAACTGATGTATATATTTATTTTCCGCAAAATAACTACCAATGTGATAGTTAAAAGAACATAGTGAAAATTTACATTTATCCTGAAAAAGTGGAAATAGATACAGAAGGTCACGTATTAGCGTTAATTATGTTAAATAAGTTCTCCTTCTCTTACACACATACTCAGGATTCAGGATTACAATACCGACTAAATATTACAGCCATACTTATATAATTGTAACGCCAATATTTATGAATATAAATACATGCATGAATTTCAACCACTGTTATGCTCTGCGTGGTGATATGTAACAAGCATATGTAGAAATTAATAAAATGGAAATTTATATCACAAAGGAGTCGTTTAAGATGTTGCGCTACGACAAGGACATCAGCGTTTACAGTCGTGACTTAAAAACTACAAATAATCCCAAGACTCCCACGTCAGGACGTACGTTGACTCTCTTGCTTCGTGCACTCTTTGGCTCTGCTGCTGCTTAGCAACAAACATTAGCGAACTAGTATCCAGTTGTAGTGATGGGAGATTCGGCTCTTTTTCTGAGAGTCGACTCTTTTGCCACGTCTCCCAAAGAGAGGTCGACTTTTTTCGGCTACCGAACGGTTCTTTATTTAGTATCATTTATAGCCTAATATTTCGTTGATGAGCCCTTTTGCATTCAATGTTTTTGAATGTTCAGTTCCTTTTATTGGAAAAATTGCAGTTATTGTCTGCAATGTAATTTTTGCACTTTACAAATCGCTACCACTTTCCATTTAGGTCGGAGGTTGTTATCAGCATTCCAAACATTCCATACAAAAATTGGAAAACAAGATGGGCACATCCACGAAAGTGTTTGGAAAACTTGGTGTGTTCAGTATTTACATTTTTTGATTGCAAAGTGAAAAGAAAGTTTGTTTCTTGTTTTGTTTTTAAAAACTTTTTTATTACAAACAACAAACGGATAACTTGAACCAACGCATTTACTAGAATTATTTGCAGTGATAAAATCTACAAGAGGACACGAGCCAGAAATTTATAAAACTACTCAAAAGTTTTAATTGTAGAAGAAAATACACTATTAATCATAATTTGCCACAATGGTGTTTCACACTGTTTCGGTTTTACCAGGCTATTGTTTTGTATTTGTATTGTTTTTAGCCACTGTTAGCTTAAACTTGAATTTAAATGAAATAAACTTAAAGCGCGGCATGAGCTTGTAGTTCCTATATAACACAAGAAAACTTAAATCACACTATAACTGCATTTCAACGTATGTGTGTCGAAAAATACCATCTGTATGACAGATTTAGTGCAACAAAAGCTAATCAGAAGTGGTATTATATTACAGCTGCTTCTAATTACTGTTTACACACTCTTCAGGGACATTCCAGTTCCAAATCCGATTCAGAACTCGGAAATTGTGACTTCCGAGTACGAATGGAACGCACCGTTCATCCCACGGACCAGATCAGACCATCTGGCGGGCCGCGGGCCGCATGTTTATCACCCGTGACATAACGCAATGGTGGGGAGCAAGCTCTCACCCGATGGGAATCGGCTCTTCTGCTCCACTACTATGGATCGGCTCTTTTGCACAAGACACATCCCTTAGCCAGTTGCCTTTCCTCCTGGTTGGCTCCTCTCATGCGCAACGTAGTTAGCAAAGAGCGCAGATAGCAATGCGTTTTCCATCTCTCAGTTGTCATATGTCTTCCTCGGCTGTCGACATTAAATGAACTTTATGTGTCGCCCCGGAGCGGAAAACGTTGAGTCCGTCATTGGCCATTGGATAGAAACTGTTAACGGAGCGGAAGCTTCTTTTCTCCGGGAAGCGGGGCTAACCTTAGCTTGGTAACCTTAGCACCGGAGTCCCTGTCGTCTCCTCTGGCCACGGAAAGGAGCAGCAGAGGGAGGCAGGAGATATGTGAGTGTGGGTTAGCAGCCTGGTTTGCGCATCTAATCTCGGCGGATGAGTTTTAACGTGGGTGTGCAGGTAAGAAGCTGAACGCTTGTTTTCAGCGTTGCTAGTATTTCCCATATATAAATATATTTATTATTCTGACCAGCTTCTTTATTTTCTCCAGGCAGCTTTTAAGGGGCTCCATACACCAGCAGCTGTTGGGTACTTTCAGACCCTCCTGTCAGCTATTCAACAGGTCGTATCTTAGCCAAGGCAAAGAGTCTGATTTAGGGTGAGAAAGAGAAAATGAGAAAGTTTCCACACAGCTTAATTCCTTAAAGGGGCTTTAAAAAACAGTATAAGGAGCATCAGTGCACCTTGGCGCAGAGAAGTAAGCCCAGTAATGTCATGAAATTTTGTCTTTTCGTCCTAAAACATTAACAGTGCCCCGCCTTGAGGCCTGAACTGTGAGTCTGTGAAGATGACTCACTGTCTAGCAGTGGTGGTGTGTTATTCTGAACGGAGTCAAGTTCAGTCAGAATATATTTTCTTTGTAATGCATGCCTGTGTGAAGAATAAAACCCTCGACCGGAGACATGTTGTGATAGAAATCAACCCTTTAAACTGTGTAACCGGTGCTTATTACTATTATTATTGTTATTATGGGATGATTGTGACGGGAGGCAGATTTTATTACACGCACTGATAACTTGCAGGCCTACCACATGTTAAGTAGAAAATGTAAACTCCAGATGTAAGATCCCCTTAAACTACTCCTGATGTTAATAGTTCTCCTCCAGCCTCGGTTTATGCAATCCTGAAATCGACTTTCTCGCTGGGAATAAGTTACCGTACGGTATGAGAGGACTGCAAATGTGTAACTTGGCTTGTGAGCCCAAGTTGAAATTCTGCAGCGCTGCAAGTTTCTTGATCTGCGGTCTTGGCCCCACCGCCCGGCCCAGCTTTCAGTTGTTCATTCTCACCAAACTGTTATGCATCATTTACCAATCAGCTCAGGATTTTAGCCAGACTCGATGCCAGCCCGCTCTCTTGTCGTAATATCTTTGCTGATAGTTTTGTGGCGTGGTGCACTTGCTTATCCCTGTAACAGTAACTTTATGAACACACTGTTTATCCATTAAGATAGTTTTGCGTCGATTTGCTGGCTCCGTCCTCCTGTTTTGTTTCCTCTGTCCGTCTCCAAGTCCACCATGTTGTCATTACCAAGAATACGTGCTGCTTTGCTGCGTCCAGATGCATGTATGAATTCATTCGCTTGCTTCCCCTCCTCTCCTCGCTTCTTTTCTCCACTATTTTTTTTTTCTGTCTCTCACCCAGCTGACCTCAAACAGATGGGTCCCCCACCCCATGTGAGCTACTCAAGGTTTCTTTTTGTTAAAAGAGAGAGTTTTTCCTTGCTGGTGTCGCTATTGTGTTTGCTTTGGGGATTTCAGCCTCAGAGTAAATTTGATTTTGTGATTTTTTTTATTTTTTATTTTTTTTTATTATTACCATATATTAAAAAAAAACTGAGTTTAATTGAAGGAAGGATGGCGGTTTTACACTCTCCACATAGCACATTGAGGCGATATCTGCAGAAAAGATTTTGCTGTGAATCTATTAAAAGCCTCACACCCCAAGACGAGAGGGCCGCTTTATTTTAAGCCACGTTTGGCCTGCGTGTTGTAACGACTGACGCATCATTCATCTCAGTTGTAGCAGATGAATAATATCCTCTACTGCCCACTTTACATATTGTGACTCAAATTCGAACAGGCTGTTGGACACCGCAGTCACGCAGCAGGTCTGTCAGTGTCCGCCGAGAACAGCTTTCCCACAATATGTTGTTTGGAGTTGCACTCAGCCACTGGGCACATATAGCCGCGGACGACCCAGTTGCTATGTGGCTTTCAGTGCTAATGGAAGAATAAACACGCCGCTCCAACACTCCTGATGAGTTGTGACATTTACAACAGTTGGTTCAATGTGCATGCATAACAGTATAAAATGTAATTACACACATTATTGTAAGTGGAGCCATTTACAGCAGAGTTTCAACCTTAATTTCTAATTAGACAAGGCATAAAAGTTTAAAAAGGATCTTTTTGTAGTTGGCCATAAAAATACATTTCTTTAGGCTGTGATCATTTGAGATTTTCAACAGTAATACCCATTTGTTGTTGCTCTTAGCGCACAGTGTATCTGAATCTGTTACAGAATGATATATATAAGTGTGTTTCGTGTTTGTTTTTACCCTTTCAGACGGTTTATGTGCTCGCGTCACATCACTGAAACTACCCGAGCAGAGTGGAACTGAGGAGTCCAGCCAGAACGTCGCCACCATGTTGGAGGAGGACATGGAAGTGGCCATCAAAGTGGTCGTGGTCGGCAACGGAGCTGTTGGCAAGTCGAGTATGATCCAGCGTTACTGCAAAGGCATTTTCACTAAGGACTACAAAAAGACCATTGGAGTGGACTTTCTGGAAAGACAGATACTGTAAGCAACCAAATGTTTTTGTTTATCTGTCTTTTCCAGTTTACACTTAAAGCCAGTGCAGGGATCTGGACAGTTTGGCGTTACACAGTGACTGTTCTTGTCTGAGTTATGATGAAGAAAGTTTTGTTTTGTTGTTTTAAAGACTGCATATACCATAATGCATTGTGTGCAAACAACCTCCCCAGCTCATGGAGATCAATCTTCCTCACTCAAGTCTACTGGCTGGACAATAAGTAAAAGAACCTTAAAAAATACACTACCTGTTAAAAGTATGGGCACACCTTGTCATTCAGTTCAATGAGAAGATGTGTCCAAACGTTTGACTGGTAGCGCAAATGTACCACAAAGGAATACTTTTCCAGAGGTGGGGAGTAGAAATGCAATTCCAATGACTTCACTCCTTCCAGTAAGAACAGACTGAGCCCCAGAGATGCAGAGCAATAATACCTAATTTGGATAAAAAACAAAAAAAATGATGAGGTTTAAAATCAGCAAAGAGCTCCTTTATCAAAACATGGTGAAATGGAACACAAGATGATCATAAACGGATGTCGAGAAGTGAGGCACAAAAAGTCCCAGCTCCCACTTCAGCTGGGTAGGAAATAATTACCCTCACTGGTGTGATAATTTCCTTTCATTACCTGCTTTTTGTTTTAGAGTAAACGACGAAGACGTGCGACTAATGCTGTGGGACACTGCTGGACAAGAGGAGTTTGACGCCATTACCAAGGCGTACTACCGTGGTAAGAGCTACTCGTAATGATCTGTATAACCAACCCTCCTGCTTTGGGTCTCTGATCTCCCCGACTGCTGAGGCAATGTTGTTGTTATTCACAGATTTTAGGATTAACCGGCAGCTCGGGTTTCACCGGATGCAGTAGCTCACATGACACTGCAAACACGTTTCCAAGCTATAAAGTGAATCTATAGATGGAACTCAATGCTTTCTTTTACATTCGCCGAGGGGAATGAATTATGCATCATATTTACTTCTTGATTTGATTTAACTGTGTGATTGTTGCTTTGCAGGTGCCCAGGCATGCGTGCTGGTCTTCTCTACCACAGACAGGGAGTCATTTCAGGCCATTGACAGCTGGAGGGAGAAGGTGGAAGCCGAGGTCGGAGATATTCCCACCGTTCTGGTGCAAAACAAAATTGACCTCCTTGAAGAGACTGTTATAAAAAAGTAAGTCATCGACTCTGTCGGACTGACTCTTAAGGCCAAACGTTGTGTAACTTGCCACCGAGCTTAACGAATGCTGTATTCTCTTGCAGCGAGGAGGCAGAAGCTTTGGCTAAAAGGCTTAAGCTGAGATTTTACCGTGCTTCAGTGAAAGAGGACCTCAATGTTAACGAGGGTGGGTTACTGCAAATGGTGTAAAGCAGAAAATGAAATGTGCATCACTCTGGATGTTACTCTTCTGACACGTCTGCTGGTTCTGTCTTTTTTTTTTTAGTGTTTAAGTACTTAGCTGAGAAATATCTTCAGAGACTCAAACAGCAAACAGCAGAGGAGACGGAGGTGGTTCACACAACAAGCAATAAAATAGGTAAGGAATCATATTCCTGCCTCCTTTTATGCTACATTTGAAGTGTTTTTCTTTAGTAGACTTGCTCTTACTTATGCACAGACATGTATAGTAACAAAGTAGAACTGCTTCACTACTGCACTTAGGTACTAAAATGCTCTATCTGTACCCTAGTGGAGTATTATTTTTCTTTGACTAAACTACATATTTTTGATGAGTTTAATACTTTTACTCCAATACATTTTTTATGTGCTGCATCATACATCCTAGCAATAGTTACTATGTAAACATGGAGTTTGTCTGGGGGAGTCCTGTTCTTCCCGAAGCCAAGACCACAACAGGAGTGGTGCCTTATGTTTTATGTTTCTATTTATTTAAAAAGTTAGCCAGCTGGCTAATTTTCAACTTTAGTCCTTTTGGTAAGATGTTTTATGAAGTATCATGCTATCTGTGGGGAAAAAAAAAATTGATGATAAATCGTTAAAATTGCAAAGCAAAAAGAGTCATTCATCACTAAAAAACAGGCATTAGCCCTTAGGCTAGCTCAAAGCTAAAACAAATACAACAACAAACGTCCGCTTCAAGGTGGCTAGAATTGGCTAAAGCCGTAGTGATAGCTAGCTAGTTAACGTCGAGCTAGCAAGACTATATGAGGAAGACGCTCACATGTACACAACTTTATCTCAAAGTTATGGTCACTATTGGCAAATATAACAATTAGTGCGTAGCTAACATTAGGTGACTTACTGTTAGCTAGCCTGCTAGCATGTTCACGTTCACTAGCTAACTTTAGCTGTTGCGTTGAGTCTCAGTGCTCTCTCTAACATGAGGTTTCATCAGTTTACATCAAATTTGAACATAGCGCCCCAACAGGCAATTTAAACTTCTTTTGTTTTCACTTTTCATGCATTTTGTGAATGGACAGCCTACTCCTGAGGCTAGTGACTGTACATGTACATGTACATGCACTCTATCCTGTACTGCTGCTACAGTCAAAGGAATTGAAATCCTTTAGGCTTAAAAGTTGGAATATCATTGTTCATTCTTTCAAATGTTGACTGCTTTCTTTAATAATACAATACAGTATTTATACTTTTACTTTCAGTACTTGAGTAGTAAACATTAAAGTAAACTACTTGTAATACAGTACAAAAAATGTTGAATACTAATAGTTTCACTTCAGTGCGGTGATTAAAGAACACTTCAACTTCTACTCAAGTCACTTTTTTGGTAGAGTACTTGTACTTTTACTCAAGTCTGGATCTCTAGTACTTTATCCGTGTCTTATCGTGGATGTTGTTTTCTCCCTAAGGTGTTTTTAATACCACGAGTAGTAACGTCTGCAACCAGAGCTCCAGCAACGGCAGAGAGGTCATCACCCTGCGGCCTAACAAGCAGAGGACCAAGAAGAGTAAAAATCCTTTTGGGAGCTGCAGCCTACTCTAGAGAAAAGCATTTCATTGTAGTGACTGATTATTATTTCTAATTGGTTGTCGTTGTGTTCCATGGAGGTAGCCACAGTTAGAGACCAAAGCCCACACAGACTGGGAAACGCTACACTACACTATACTACTTTAATAACCCAAAGTTTAATCTGTATCTCAAGTTTATTCTCTCACACCGATGGTTTTACTTCCTTTGATTAAGCCTCTGAGCACAAATTAATTCTTCGTAGACACTCGGCTTCTCGTTATAGCTGCCTTAAGAAACAGCTCCAGCTACAGGAAGGTCTTCTCATGAATTTAATGACGCCCCAAACGACTAAAGTTACATCTTTGAGTGACTTATTAAATGTGATATATATATATAACATGTAACAAGAAAGGCTGCACTCTGAAAACATTTGTTCTTTCTACAGCCCTTAACCCCTGCGTTTGACACTTCAACTGACTATATGTCTGCACGTATTGTGAAAGATACACAGATCATTTTGTACCATATTTTTCTAGCTGTCAATGGAATATGGTTCAAACTATACCGTCTTATTGCTCTCAGATCCAGAGTTAAACCTCTGCGCATTAAGTATTTTTGTACGACGCACAACAGTGTTGGTTGGGTGATATTTTGTGCCAAATTCCTTCTCTCTGGATGTAACATGGAATTGATAGAATGTGCTCCCATGTACAGTATAACCAAATATCAATAACCACTGACATGTAAATAGTCCTTTCCGTGTCTTCTTGCACTCTGTTTACTTCGCAGATTCCTTCTTTGTTTTTTTTTTAAGAGACTAGTTAAATTAACTCTGCTCTTAAAATTAGTAAAAGTAATGTTTTTTGATTGTTTACATTTTCCATATGTAACCATTTGTTTACTTTGCTACGTCTTTGCCAGCTCATTGGTTAACCTCAGAGTAAAGATACACTACCTACTCCTTTAGAGTCCTCTATATTTTCAACTTTTATGAAAAATGGTACAAAAATCTGCTCTTTACTTTCTTTTGGCTCGGCTTGTGAAATGTATGTTATCAGTTTCTACTCTTAAAACGTCATTCTGCTCTTTCTTTTGATCAGAGAGAGTGGGAGAATTGAAGGAGTTTCCAAGCTTGTTGCTCTAATGTGCCGTTTGTACGGAGGCTTGTATGTGCCTGAATATGCAAGACAAAATATGTTTTTTGTTGTTTTTTTTTTGCCTCGTCTGATTCAAGCCTTTTTATTTTTTTCCCAAAACTTATGAGCTGGAGGACAGTGGTTTACCAAGCACAAAGAAACATGGCGAGGTAAAATAAATCTCCTTTTTGAGATTATTAAATATAATGAGTATTTTATATGGAATTAGAAAACGTTTGGGAATACATGTGCATGCATGGTTTTGTTGTTAAAAAAAAAAAATCTGATCTGATCTGATGGGACTAAATTCATTATTTCATTTTTTCTGTTAAAGCTGTTCCCAAAAGGTGCTTTAAATCTTCCACCATTGGTACTAAGATTGTGTCACATTTCAAGCTTTCTCATTTCGTTGTATGGAAACAAAAAAGAGCAAAGAAAAACATAGAAGTGGTGTAACTGTAACACATGCAAGCCTTTTTTTTTTTCTTTCCACATCAGTGAATGTTCAGCCGCGGCCTCAGTGCCGTCTATGTTTACATTCTCCCTCGGTGACAACTGGTAAGCATTCAGATCCCTACTCTTGCCAATTGTCTAAAATTGGCTGCACGGTAAATCTGTAAATAATTAATTCTCCAGCATTCTCTTGTTTGTAACAGTGTGTTCACTTTGCCTTTTTTTTTTGTTTCATTTTTTGACTGAATGGATTTAGCGCACTTTATCATTAAGACGACATGTAATCTTGAAGAATCTCTAAGTTAAAAACTAACCATACTCACAAGTGCTGTCACTCAGGTGTAATCACGTTTCTGTCTTACTCTTGTTTTTCTCGTTTCATAATTCGGTTTTATTGGATTATTAGACAAACGACAGCTTTCAGTATGACAAGAATGACACTTGCCGTTTTTACACGTACAAATGTGTCGCGACCTAAAGTGGCACAAAGCTGTGCACGTGATGTTACGTTTGGGAGGCAGTGTTCAGTGGCAGTCTCACATAAATAAAACTTTACCTTTTATCTTTGAGCATCTCTGGTGTTATTTCGTGAGGCGACACGCTGGACATTTAGTGCAGGTGTGTTTGGTCAGAGATAAGAAGACCAACAGAGATTAAAGATGGAGTTTCATATATCTAAAGCACATTTTTTCAAGTTAATAAGTAACAAGGCGTTGAAGTTCAGTGTTGCTAGGGGAAATTACAATGTGACAAAAAATCCTAACTTACCAGTTTCATACAGCAGATGGGAGTTACCTCAAACTCTGTTCACTGAGGAACAGCAGGTGATGTTGTAAAAAGTTAATTTAAAATCTTAACAATTATACAATTATAGCAGACTATTATATCACTCCAGGTCTCCAACGAGATCTGCCTTCATCTGTTGTCTTTGGGTTTTAAATTTGTGAGTGATATGTCTTCTGAAAACCACCAACCAACGTGACCACTGATCAGCTTCACCGATCAGCCATAACATAATGACTAACTGGCTGAAATCGCTGGTCAATGGATCAGATTTAACCTGATATTAGGCTTGCTGTCCTCAAAGTTGATGTAGCAGGTAGCACGGCCAGATGTTTGAGCAGATTTGACTACGACCATGTAAGTTCTGTAAGAAAGGTGAGTGCATAGCAACGTACCAGTCAGAGTTTACATGCTGACCCCCGTCCACCGCTCAAGATGCCTGTAACGGGCATGAGAGCATCAGAGCTGGACCACAGAGGAATGGGAGAAGGTGGGCTGGTCTGAAGAATCGCATTTTCTTATACGTCATGTGGATGGTTGGGGTTGTGCGCATCGCTTAGCCAGGGAACAATCTGCAACAACATTCAGGTGGTGCTACGCATCAAAGCAACGTCCACATTAAAGGCCTCCCAGAAGGAGGTTTTAATGTAGTGGCTGATCAACATACGTGCCTACGTGACGGTCTCTAACAACAATAAGGTTCGCCGCTTATTAGACAATGTGTTTTTATTCACTTCTCTTTTTTTGCTTTTACATTTGACATAGGAACTGCTTTGTGCAAATACAAACTTCAATCCACAGCTTAAGATGATTGTGTTGCCTTCACACAGAGGTAGTGCATGCACATATGAAATCCTCAACAACTGCCTAGCTTAAGAGATGAGGCGATGAAACAGAAGTCTGGATTCATTAGTTGTTAAATTGTCCAAAATTTCACCATAATCAAGTAATACAAAATTTTATTTTCACACTTTTTTAAAACCTAAAACTTTGTACACACATTATAGTCACTTAAGTACAAGCTAGTTATGAAACTATTTCTAATAAACGGTGACCAGACCTATAGTAGGGAACTGTGTCTTTCTTGCCTTAGTACATATGTGAACACGCGTTGTGTGCAAGTGTTAATAGTTTGGTTCAGTATCACTGTGCTTTTCCCTTATGGACTAGCAGGCCTGTTGCTGCTCCTTCTGAAAGTTAGTGCAGGATTACCACAGTTCTTCGTGAGGTTAGTAACATTCAAGACACTTTTAATACTCTGCTGACGACTCTTACTGCGTCCCGTTGGCTTGAGCTTCGTCAAGTTTTTGATGATCCATGATCTTGATGTTCTTTTCGGCGTTGTCCACGTTCCTCAGCAAAGTCTCCAGCCTCCGCTTGATCTTCTTCTGGTCCTCCAGGGCGCAGCTGATCACTATGGCCTGGAACTTCTGGTCGATGGCGACGGGTGGCGCCTCGGTCACACAGGCCGCGAGCAGGGCCAGCAGCTGCTGCCGACTGCCGTCCATGTCGCTCAGCAGCTTCTTCACTATTTCATCGATTATAGACGTGGCCTTGCGCAGGGCGTCCTCCTGCTGGGAGTTTCTGATTGTGCCAACAGAGATCTCCACAGACAGAGTCCGACCCATTAGACGGTTCGCGGTTAAACTTAATTCTTCTCTCTCCCCTAGAAGATACAGGCAGGAAATCAGTGGTGCATTATTTAACATTTCCTTTGCTGCTAATCTCTTTAAAGAGGAAGCACTCAATGTTTGGTCTGGTTTCTAATTGTTATCCTCAGTGAGTGGGGTATCATATTCATGTTAGTGCTCAGTCTATTGTCCAGAGACATATTAGGTAGGTGAATGTATTTGCACTAATGCATTGTGGATCCAGGCCAAGTATAATGTAATCCAACTGAGTGATCCTGAAAGTCTAAGCTTTTCTAGGAAAACACAAGTTCAGCTTTTCAATCTCAAGTCAGAAGATTATAATATAAATCCTATTAATAAACATATACTGTATTTATTCATGCAACTGACACCTACACTCCCAACAAAGTGATGCATTATATAAGTTGCATTGTGGTTGTATTTATGGCACATGTACTGTCACTGTTTTGTGTTGAAAGCATGAAGATTGCTGTTAGAATTACACCTGATTGGAATGAATGAGACCACGTGGTGTATCCTTTAATGCACAGACTAAATGGAAATAAAAACCGACTGATTCGTGTAGATTTCTAAATGGGTGGAGCACGAAACTATCTAGCTGCCTTTCCAACCCCCATGAGGCTCTTGAACATCACCACCCAACGCAAAAAAAAAAAGAGGCGTTCAAAGCATAACCTCATTGGATCACAATGTTTCAGTGACATCAGAGCAGCCGAAACAACTTTAAATTAAAGCAACTCTCTAAACTGATTTGATTCTTTCTAGTGAAATCAGCAGTAAGTAGCCCCTGTGACCTTTGACGTAGTGGTGTCAGCAGCCTCACCGGCACAGATGTTACGCATTTCTTGACTGTTCTGTATGGACTGAATCATTTCCAGGATGTACTCCCTTTCCTGCTCCATGGCTGATGCAGCTTCGCGTAAACTCTCCACCCTGGCCAACAAAGAGACAACAAGTCACGACCACATGTTTACACCGAGACCGGTACTTAAGAAATGAACCATCGGGGTCAATCCTAACCTCAAAAACAAGTACACTGAATTATATATATAGAGAGAAAAAGGTTGTATTTCTATTAAGATACTCCTCCCAATTATTCTGTGTACATGCGTTTTCAACAACCAAGCTTTCTTTTTTATTTTTACATTTAAATTCCCATGTTATAAAACACGTGAGCAGCCATAAAACAGGAACTCGGTCGTTCATTACGCACATGGCACGGTCCGTTACTTCACCTCAATTCCAGCTGATCCAAATTTTCCAGCAGGCGTCCCGAGCGATCTGCCATGGACAGTGTCCTGGTGAACTTGTTGCAGGGGGGTTCGCTCATCTTCGCTTGTACTTTGGCCTGGGCCATGAGCCTAAGCCGCCTACTTTATTATTGTTGTTGTTCTGGCCGTTCCAGGAGAGAGTGAACTCTACATGCGACCAACTCACTCTGCGCTGTCCAGCTGACTGTAGCTCCTCCGACTACAGCTGCGCTCTAGGGAGAACATTTCCTAACATGGGCTGCAACTTCCTCCGCTCACTCCTTGTAGAAGTTTCCCGAGGAGGCCAGAGCTGTGACTCCCAATGTGAAGTTCGCGGACCCTTAGAGGTCCCCGAGAACGGCCATCCGGTCCCCGGAAACAAGTTAAGCGTCAGGTTTAAGCCAGGCTGTAATTTCACTTTTAGATTTTGAAGGTTTGCATTTCCAACTAATATCTTCAGGTGAGATTATTTAATGCTAAAATTGTAAAAACAAACATTTTTTTGTAATGGAATTGAGATTGCTTTCTTTTTAGTAAGTAAAAGATAGAAATGCAAAGTGTACATTTAAGTAAATATTAACTTCAAATCTGAGATTAATACTTTGTGACAAAGCTGGTAACACAATCAACTTGAACCAACTCTTAAAAGTGTTTAATGCTGATTAATTACGACAATATTTTAAAGCTAGTATAAGCTAGTTAAGCTAATCTGAATAAGCTACTGAAGGCTGTGTGCATGCATGTCTTAGCATCTAAATCAGAATAAAATAGGATTCCACACAAGGAACAGCACAAGTGAGCCTGAAATATTCCTCAAGGCAGTTTCATCTCTTAGTTAGGCGGTAGCTGCCAAATTCTACAACTCGACTGCCAGTATCTTGTTCCCTGAGTGGATAGATAAACACTCTGAGTTTACCTCAACTACCTCAACACTGTTTGAGTATATAGGAGTTTTTTTGATTATGATACTGGCCTGACCTTACAAAAAAAAAGCAAATGAAACTTATTTTTGGAATTCATGGGTGTGTTTTGTATAACGCTTAGTTATACACGCATGAAAGTGAATCTAATTCAAATGGAATGACTAATAAGCACATTTCCGCAGAACATAATAATAATACTTCTTTTAATACCTTTGAGTTTAGAGCAGAACACAAATGATTAAAAAAAAAAAAAAGATGTAATAAGCAAACATAATAAAGATCAGGACCTTAGAAAGACCCATGGATACAATACACTGGTCTTCAGGTCTGTGATGAAAACAGAGACTGTAACTGGAGACACAGCTGGCACTGTGGTCACAAGCTCAGCAACGGCATCTTGCAGCGTCATCAATGCCATCTATAGCGCATGTGTCGACACACCGAAGTGTTGTGTAGCACGTACATGGCTACGGCCTCAAACTGACGTTCCATAACACGCAATTGGCACATTTGATGCCTTGTACAGAGCGTACAAAATAATAAAAAACAGACAAAATAGCAACTACCGTTTATTTAATACATTCTGGTTTTACAAAACAATATGTTGTTGAATGAACGGCGACAAAAAACCCAACAACTACGACGTCCTTAGAACTCCAGGAGACTTCTTTGAAGAACTTCTTCCAACTCTGTGGAGACAGAAAGCAGCAGAATAAAAGGATCTGTATCACCGTATGTCTGAATGTACCAAAAGCCACACCATCATAGCAACAATATAATAAAGGCAAATTATGTTTAATTTTTCCTAACTGCGAGTTTCTCTTTCAAGCATTTGTTCACTGTTGTCTTTTTTTAAAGCACAAGAACATGAAATGACCTCATATTTTTAGCCCTAGAAAGAAAAGGAATACATTGGTCAGGCATAACATTATGACCACCTTCCTAATATTGTGTAGGTCTCCTTTCAGAGAATAGACTTCTGAGGGTGTTCTGTGGTGTCTGGGAACAGGATGTTGTTAGTGGGGCTCTTTGGGTCCTGTGGGTTGAGGGGAGGGGTCTCTGTGGATCTAGAGAATTTGGAGGCCAGATCAATACCTTGTGCTGTTCTTCATGTTTTTGAGTTGTTCCTAAACCGTTTTTGTGTGTGTCAGGCTGCATACTAGTGTGGATGGCTGCTGCCATCAAGTAGTGTCATTTCTTTGGGGTGGGGGTGTCTGGTCTGGTCTAGCTGGGTGTTACATGTCTAAGTAACATCCACATGAATGCTAGGTCCAAAAGTTTCCCAGTGTAACACTGCGTTGTCTAAAGATGGTCAATGTTATCCATTTCTCCTGTCAGTGGTTTTAATGTTGTGGCTGATCGATGTATGCAAGCCCCATTTATGAATATAAGCATTTCATTGTAATACATCAGAAAATGTCAGAGTATGTGCTATTTATTTCAATGAAAGACTGCACACATCAAGCAAAATATTTCACAAAAATTGTTTATGAGTGGGCATTTTGTTTTCCCTCCATGACATCCCACAGATGCTCTATGGGAGTAAGGTCAGCGATCTGGGAGGGCTATTCTCAAAATATTCTTTGAGGAGGCAGCTTGTATGCTTTGGAATTCAACTCTGCTAATGCACGGAAAAAAAAGTGGGAATGCAAATGTCCAAGTCAGTAGGAGCAGATATTGAACAGACTTTAGCCCACCAGCCACTGAGCACCAAGTACAAACAGATACTTATCCAGAATATTCACAGTGACCAGTACGCACACAGTGAAGTGTGCCTGCTGATGTGTTGAAGGGCCTTCAACCTGCATAATGAGCCCAGGTGCCATGGATCACCTAAACTAAACCGTGTTTATAGCAGTGAAAATCTACCATCAGATACATACAAATAAAATAACACACACATCCCTAGAAGCTCTTTAAAAAAATAACCCAAAGATTACTTTTATGTAATGTACTGACTTTTTATTCATATTTAACTGCCTCAGCTACTGAGCTTGTATGTGGGTCTAAGCGGAAAGAAAAGTGCATCACATCTTCCTCGCTCATAAAGGCAAGACACCGAGAATTTATTGGATTAAATTGTCTTCGCTTGTAATAAAATGTAATTATTTCAGCGTCAGTGACAGTTTACACCAAAGAGATAAACAGCAGACTCAGCAACAGAGATCAAAACGCACCTGAGAATGCAGCTCCGGGAATAAAGCTGTAACTTAAAGCTGCTCTGAGTTTTTAACTGTTCTCGGGGGAAGCACCCGTATCACACACTCAGCCATATGAACACGTACCTGCTGACTCTCTTGCTTCTTCTGCGCTCAAAGTCAGCGCGTGGCTCATTTCATCATCCGATTCATCTGCAAGACACGGAATAACTGAGCAGCTGATTTATTGAAATCTAAATAATTAAGATACACTAAGACAACTACAAATAAACAAACAAGCATGATGTGTTCCCAAATGAGAGACCTTCTACTCTTCAAGTTATAGCTACATAGACTATGCCTAGCCTTCTGTCTTTTCACTTCATTCTCTTAATCTAACAAGTATCTTAACTCACTCTCCTTGTCGGTCTGATCAACGTTCAGCAACTTCATCAGTGTTTCATCTTCAATCTCTGCAAATAAAACCCGAATTAAAAGCTGAACACAATCGTGGGCGACAAACGTCAACCGTTTCCTTCTGACGTACCATTTTTGTCCGGTTTGATCTCCACAGCGTCTAGTATTCTTACAGTGGTGGTTTCTGCTTTGGGTTTTTTCCTGCAGGTCCTGGAACTTGCGCACGGTTCCAGCGTACAGTGTTGGGAGTGATAGTGTTTATGGAAACTCGGGACATCCATAAAACTCTCCTGGCAAGCTCTGCACTCTACGTCGAAGGTCTTGTCCAGGTTTAAAGCCGGGTGTTTCGTGTGGACGTGAGTCTTCATCTGTGCGTAGGAAGGCGCGGACACGCTACAGGGAGCGCACACGTACTGACATTTTCCATCAGCGGCCAGGTTCCTCATGCACTGCGTATAAGTGGCTTTCATTTCTTTGCTCTCTTCTGACCCCATGCACGGGCACGTGAGCTGGGCGGTCGTTTCAGCAGCTGCAGCTGCAGCAAGAGTTGGCTGAACAGCTCCGTCGTCATCCATGCAGTAGTAGTCCTTACTGTGAAGGCTCTCGTAGTGCGCCAAGAAGTCGCCCTCGGATTCGAACGGCATGCTGTCGCAGAGGCCGCAGAAGTGGGAGCTCTTTATCTGGCCGTCGTGCTCGTTCACGCAGTGCCTCCGTACCGTGGACTCCTTAAAGAACTTCTGAGGACAGTGTCCGCACACGAATCTCTGGAAGCTGTGGCTGCTCAGGTCGCCGCAGTGGCTGTGGACGGCCGCTTCCGAGTCGAAGACGTCCTCGCACATCCTGCACATCCAAGTCCGCTCCTGTTTCGGAGAAGGCGTGTCCACCGCGGTCGGCTGGAGCTCGGACGCCGAGGACGCGTGCAGGGCGAATTCGCTGCTGGTGGACGGCTTGGTGTCGACGGCCGCAGCCAGCTCTTCGGGCACTTCCTGCTCGGTGAAGTAGGTGTGTCCGCTGTGAACTTCCGACACGTGGGACAGGATGTCCTCGTACCGAGGCATTTCCACTTTGCACTTGCGGCAGTAGAAGAGGTAGTTGGAGAGATGCGCTCCCCCGTGGAAGCGACTCATGTGCAGGCGGGTGATCGCAGACTCTCCCATGTGTTTGCCGCAGACCCCGCACTGATGGAAAACCTGGTTCACAGCCAGGAGGTGATTGCTGGCTGCGACCTCCTCCGAGAACCGCAGACCACACTCGCAGAACCATGCCTTTGAAGAGTTTCTACTGCTCTTACTCAGCCTCTGTCGCTTAGCTGGAGATCCGCAATCGCTCTTCTTGTTTCTCTTTTGAAAAGGTGCCTCGAGGCCGGCGGACTGTTTTTTCTCCTTCGCGGTCTTCTGCCTGTGTTGGATTTCACTGATCCTGCAGTACTGAAGAAGCGCTCTTCCCATTGTTTTGTTGACCTCCACGTCGTGCTGCAGCGACTCTTTGTGTCTCTCAATTTCTCCCCGGCTGAGGAAGATTTTACAGCAGAGCGAGCACTGCCCTCGCACCTGCAGCTGTTTCATCACTTGCACTATCGTCTTGTCGGCTTTGGCCACGGCACAACCTTGTCTGCAGTGAACACTAAAAATAAAAAAAGAACAGATGGCAGAAACAAAATCAGTTCCACTATGAATAAAAAAAAAACTGAACAAAGTCAGTGTAACGCATACACGTGTGCAGAACCAAGCACAACAAAACATACTTAAAGTGAGCTTGAGCTGCTTGATGCGAGACCAGTACTTTGTGACATAAAGAGCATCGGACGTTGAACGTTGAGTCTTTGCACAAAGCGATGAGTCGATTCTTAACAAGCTGTGGGACAGGAACTGGCATAGCTCTTCCTTTGGTTTCTGGAACAAGAAATGTAAAAGGTACACAGATAAGGCATAACATCATGACCACCTTCCTAATATTATGTAGGTCTCCCAAAACAGTTGGAAATGGACATGGACCTTCTGAAGGTGTCCTGTGGTGTCTAGAAACAGAACATTGTCAGAGGGTTTTTTTTTGGGTCCTATGGGCTGAGAGGAGGGGCCTCTGTGAATCAGGCTTGTTCCAGTGCGTCCCATCAGTTTGTGATCTAGTGAATTTAGAGGCCAGGTCACATCTTGGGCTGTTTTTCATGTTTTTGTGTGTTGTTCCTAAACTGTTTTTGTGTGTCTGTGTCAGGCTGGATCCTGCTGGGGATGGCTGCTGCCATCAAAGAGTATCATTGTTATGGGGTGGGGGTGCCTGGTCTGGTCTAGGTGGGTGGTACATGTCTAAGTAACATCCACACGAATGCCAGGACCAAAGCTTTCCCAGCAGTACAGTCACAAAACAGCCAGTGTTATTTACTTCTCCTGTCAGTGGCTTTAACGTTGTGACCGAACGGTGTACGCAAGTCACATTTAAGAATACAAACATTTCATTGCGCCACATGAAAAAATGTAAATGTATGAGCTATTTATCTTCGTGAAAGACCACACATGTCGAGCAAAAGTTTTCACAAACAATGTTTATGTTGCATTGTCACAAAATGGTCAATCTTATTTACTTGTCCTGTCAGTGGTTTTAATGTTGTGGCTGACTGCTGTATACAAAAGGTATACAGGTCTGTGAAGGTTCTTGATCATCATTCTTTTTTTTTTTTTTGGGTTTTCTTGTAGTTGTTTCACAGTTTCTGGTCATTAATGGTTTGTTAGACCATTCATATAAGGAAAATGGATTTAAACTACTTCCTACTATTAAAGGTGGGTACATGATCACTACATTACCGTCCATGGGGAGTGACTCCGTGAAGTGGTTCTTGGCTGACATGTGCTGAAGACACTCATCTCTGAGGTTGAAGAGGAGGTAGCAGGCGGGACAGGCGAAACACACAATCCGCTGATAGGTCTGATCGATGCTGTGACCATCAGCACTGGATGAGGACACCTGGCACACCAGAATTATCAAGTCAGTTAAAAATAAATATCATTCAAATAGCAGGAGATTTTCACCGCGTGTTCGGAAAAGTGCACAAACCTTAAACTCGAGATGTTTCCTCCACGACTCTTTAGTCTGAAAATGCTGACCGCAGGCAACGCACGCAAACACCTCAGACGCACTTCCTTTAAGGTTGATCGTCGGGTCACAGGGGGAGTGATCAAACCTGCACACAGAACACACCAGCGCTCTTTGAAACAGTTCAGACATGACGCCTACATCGACACAAAGAGAAAACCGCTACCTTTTTAAGTGCCCATCGAGGAGGGAAGTGTTGTCAAAAACTCGGCCGCAGTTGATAACAGGACAAGTGTGTCTAGTTGAAGTGTTTCTGGGGAAAGGAGCACGTTCGCGTCTTCTTCCAAACCCAGCACTGATCAGTCCGGGTTGAAGACCTATATAAAAGCATTCAATAAGATGTGTCAAGCTGTGTTAAAAACTAAATTTTAACCATGCTATGAAAAACGTGGGTCGGTGAACACAACACACAAGTTGTTTTGCTCCTTTGAGTCAACCCAAACACTGATTAGCGAACAATATTGTTAATCGTTCTGCAAAGCGTCTCTAATCCAGATTATGAATTTACCTGGCATCTTTAACCACATGTCGACACAGCGCTTTGCTTCGTGATTAACTCCGTTTGTGGAGCTAAAGGCCAACTCCTGCTGTCCATGAGCTTTCTGTAAGATCTGTTTCTCCTGAAAAGCGACAAAGAAATAACAGCATGATATTAATAATAACACATCTCTTTTTTTGAAACATGAATATCAAGTGTTTATATTTACATCTCTTAGTGACAAACTCTATAAAATGAGATTAAGAAACACTACTGTGTTCAGTGCTGATTGTTACGAGTTATTTGTATACATTGTGTCCACAAGGTGGCGCTGTTCCTGCTAAACAAATGTCCTTCAGGCCCCATAAACCAACACAACACATTAACAAACATTCTACCAGGAATTCAACGTTACATTTAGCCTTTTAACGAAAATATAAAAAACAAATGCTGATGATAAAGTTGTCCATCCGGTTTTGAAACCAGTAAAGTGACAAACTGGAGTTTTAAACCAAAGATATTCCCACATATTTGTTACAGAATAGTCAACAGACACTTTTTTCATCATCTGTTTGGCATTTCTGAGGTGATTGTAACATTTAAATTCAAGGTTGATCACACAGAATGCAAAACACATTGTCTACATTCCTTTTTTATCTGAATGGAAACAAGAAAATACATATTTTTTGTACCACTGATCACAGAAAATTAAGGAGTTTGACATTTTATGTATTGAATGAAAACATGTTTGCCCTTTATATTTTTCTTGTGCTGAAAACCGTCATCAACAATCATTTTGCTTTTAAATGCATAATGAAGACATCAAATGAAGACAACTGTCTGATGCCAGTGTGTGTGTGTGTGTGTGTGTGTGTGTGTGTGTGTGTGTGTCTGACGAGCAGCAAATGAGTGTCCAACTTTATCTAGACCCAGCCTCACCTTGAATGCTCGACATTTATCTGCTCTTTGCTTTTTCTCCTGAGCAACTTTGTGAGCCAGCCTGTCGAGTGTGGAGGCAACATGCGCTTTATGTCGACTGATTTTATCCTCAATCTGCAGCGGAATGAGAAGAACACAACAACGTCACAGTCACTCCAGACAGGTACTCTCGTCATCTAAAAAAACAGATGTTCTAGTTCACCACTCACTGTGACTGCCACCGATGAACATCCCTCATCCTCGCTATCACTCGACAGATCAATACATTCCAGCACTGGTCTGAGAGGTTGCTCCTGAGGTAAGCACAAAACATGGCATCAGTTTCATGACACACATGTTTAAAGTCACACACAGTACCCAGAGACATGGAGGCAAGAAATTATGTTAAAATTATGCTGCACATAATTCTCTGAAGTCAATGACTGTCTTTAATCTGCAACACAAAGAGAAGCATCTCCCCTACTGATGCTTTCTCTGCCACTATCATCAGATCTTGCTTGTTGTGGGATCACTGTCTTCATTACTTAGGATCCCCATCAGTGAAATCAGATGAATGACCCAGTCAGTCAAGGATATCCCATCCATGTGTTAATTTAGGCAAAATAACTACTTTTTACATTAAGCTAATATACCTTAAATCTGAATACTGTGCATGAATGATAAAACATTGCCCAAGGAAAATTTAGTAAGCAGGTGTCAAGTTACTTTAAAACCCTTTCAATTTTCTGTTATTTTTCTAACACACTTTGTGATTTATTGATGGAAACCCCACTACATTCAACATTTGCAGTTTTTTGTAGTATTCATTATTTTATTTTTAGTGAATACAATAAAGATAAAAAAGTGAAACTGTCAATAGTACTAAGACTGATCTCTGAACATCAACAAATCAACAAACTCAGCACAATATTAAAAAAAAAAAAAAGCACACTTCTGATCTGCTATACGGAGCTTCAGTTTCTGCATACAGTACATGCACCATATTTGATTCGCTGAAGAGAATAAGGTAAATGGCAATCTAGTCTGTTTATAAGGTTGCATGTGGCCAGATGCAAATTGCAAAATTAGGTCAATCAGTGTCAAGAGATCTTTTGAAACTGTTGTTTTGTTTTGTTTTTTTAAATGTACACATGACTTACTGACACAAACTCCACCTCTTCTTCCACCTCATCTCCGTCTGCTTGAGCTGAAGAAGACATTTATCTAAAAAGCAAACAACAACAACAACAAAAAACATTAATGTCAAGCGGTTAGTAGCTGTAGCCTATAACTTTGAACATGCATGACTCCATCTTTAGCATTAGGCCTACCGGTAAAGTTAGGACACGGTGTGATTAACAGATGTGGTTTAGCTAATCACGAACACTGTGCAAGTGCTTTGATAATGTCTACTTTACAGCAATCCTAACGTGGGATGACAGAGACCGAACCAATGTCATCTTAGCTAACCTTAATAGTGGAAAGTTAACGTTGCTGAGCAGACGGATATTAAAACGTTGTTTCACTCGAATAGCGGTTACTTAGCAACGATTGCTGGCTTGTGTAAAGCAGCAAAAACACCATTTACTCATAACACCAAACACAACTCATGTAAAAGAAATCAACGTCTTCTTCCTTAGTCACCTAGTGTGCCTCTTCCTCTGCGCTAAAGTGTTAAATCAGTGTTGTTGTAATATACTTGTTAGCCACCAGTAGCGCGGCGGAGCTCCGATCGGTTCAACAGCGCACAAAACACACGACGAAGAAGTAGAAGTTACGCGCCACAATGAAACGTTCAGGTGCCGTATAAATGTGAACGTAAAAAAAACACATACACACATTTAGACGCTGCTCCTTGATGTAAGTTGTATTTTTGACTCATTTCACACACATGACATCGCCGAGAAATACCTCTATCCACCACGGAGGCCACAAATACCTTCACATAGGTTTGTGTTATGAGCTACCGCCCGGTTCACAACTTAATTAGCTGCAAAGAGTCGTAATCTGTGCTTCACTCTGACAGCCGTATGGTCCACACACCCCTGGCTAGCCGTGTTAGCTTAGCTTTCTGGCGTTTGCAGTTGCAACTGCTTTCACCCTACAAAACTAATGTCCGGTAAACGTGCAAAAGTTTGGCGTCCATTAAAAGATGGTTGAAATCGATAGCTAAATCAAGCATTACATTACCCACAGTTTGTTCTGTTGGCTCTTCCGCTGACAAGAGTGGTCTCAAGCTGCATCAACATCCCAAATCAACGTAAACGCAACTAACTCCAGTAGGTTACGTCGCGCGTAGCTGGAGCGCTCCTTTTGTACGCATCGTGTGCCGCACGGACGGGGTTATTTGCTGTTGCAACAGAACAAACGCAAGGCGAAACTCCGCCCGTGCGATTGAATTTATCGGGGCAGAAGAATGACGTTGTAGTACACCCCTTTCCCCCTTGTCGGGGGAGAAGGCTGTACCTAGATGACCTATTTATTAAGACATATATAACCCAATGATTTAGCCACCACTCACTGAAGAAATATAGTGCATTGCTCTGATAGTCACATGCAATGTTTATACGTTTATAAAAACATGCCTGGGCATATAGGAATAATTACTTCAAAATATGTCTATAGACTCGTGCATTATATTTTACTGTGCCCTGATAATTAGCTAAAATTGCAGGATTCAAATTTGGATTATTGAAGAACCAGAGACATGATGACATAACACCAGCAGCCTCCTGCAGGTGTCAAAAAAGTATGACTTGTATATATCTTATTATGTACAGTTGTCTATATTGCTGTAAATGCCACTGTGTTTGGCTACATTCCCCTGTTTTGCTTCATGTATTCTGTTTTTTAACAAGCGCTAAAAACTACATGTGGTCATGTATATGATTGTCTGTGTGACAGACCTAAATTTGCATGTATGCACAAATTACATAAACATGAAATGTACGTTGTAAAATGTGTACATCCATTGAGAAACTAAAGTGTGTATGTTTACACCTGGCCACTTTATTAGACACAATTGTTGTACTCTATTGAACTGAATGTGTCACATACCATCTCTGTATATACTTTATCATGTAAACAGACGAATGCAATATACGGTTGCAATGTAGACTGCAGTATGTCCTGTACACTGACACAAACACTGTGGCTGTTATGTATCCTGTATACACTTGACACGCAATACAAAATGCAAATTAAACTTTGTTTTCTACCGTCACAGTGTTTGCCCGAGTGTTTCATCCCACAAAAGGAAGATGATATGAGCTCATCCAAAAATTACATAACAACCCGCGGTGGATCAGGACCACCTTTGGCTGCCTGATCCTGCCGGTTGTCTGCACATACGCAGCACACGCCTCGTTTCAGCATCTGGTACACCGAGGAAAAAGTAACGTGTATCACGCAGGCATTGTGTTTTGCGGTTGTAACCCTGCAAATAAACTAAATCACAGGGTTAAAATGAAAATGCATTCCCATGAACTACTCTGGTGTACTTGACTCCCATATGTCTCCATGAGTTAATGCACTGTTACAGCATTATCCTTTTGGGCAGAGCACTCTGCAGCAGATTACTGATGCTGGGACGAATCTGCTGACTCTCCCTACCCCTGTTCAAAAATAAATAAATAAAACTTGCGTCTCTGCTGAGTCATACATTGTACTACCTCACAATAACGTTATCAATAGTCTGGGCTGTACCTCTTCAACCTTTACGCTTTCCGCTGCTTGATGCTTCACGTGTGTCAGCGAGAGTCTTTATTCTCCTCCCTGGCTTTCAGCGACATAACGCCAGGAGAGGAGGCAGCTCAAGTCGAGGCTGCCGCCGGATCTGCCTTATAATGATCGCTGCGGCGTTTTTGGTCCTCCTAAGGCCGTACAGTATTCAGTGCGTTTTGCTATTATTGCTGCTTTTGCTCGGGACTATTGCGACAATTTTGTTTTTCTGCTGCTGGCATCGCAGGCTTCGTAATGGAAAGCATCCAATAAAATCCGTGCTCTCCGGACGACCCAGGAGCCGCGGTGAGTGGCGCAGGCCAGCCGCATCTCCTCATCCTGACAGCATGTCTGGTCATTAATGTAGCTATATTCACTATCCGTATGGGTAATAGTCTATCTGTTGTAGCTAACAGCGCAGTCAGTGACCATTAGGCAGTTTAGACTGTGATGACTTTCACGGAGGTGTTAATGTGCGTGAAGACATTTTTAAGGGGTTACTTTAACTGGATTGAAAAAAAAAATGTTAAAGTAAAAATATTTCAAACTAATATATGTCTAATACGTGACAAGGCATGCTATTCTTGAAGATTGCTGATAGATAATTGTATGTCATTGTAACATCTGTCATCTGTCCTGTAGTTGGGCTCCGAACGCATCATTTTCGATCAGAGGTAGGATGAACTTTTCACATTATGGTTTTATTATTGTCATCCAATAGCTAGGAGGAGAGATGGATTCATTTAGTTCAATCCTGAAACGGGATACATCTGTCAAATGTGAATTAATAAATGCTTGATCCAAAACTCAGTTTCTTTGTACTTTAATCGAGGACTGCATGACTATTTTAAGAATATGATGTGCGCAATGCGCATGTGTTAGACTATCAATAAATAATGGACGTGATTTTGCAGTTTCACTCTTTGAGGGGGGGTTGCAAGTCTGTATCTCGTTCCTTTGAGGTGATTTGAAACCGAGGTGTAAGAAATATATTAAGTTTGATGCTCCTAATTTGCCATCATGTTTAGAGCTGTCCGGATGCATCAGGCTAAGCTTCAGTGCTCCTGTTTCCGTTTTACGCATTTTTGCTTTCAGAATAAAACTGGACAATTCACATTTTCTTATTAGCCCCGTATCTGTAACTTGCATAAAATCCATCAAAATGTTATCCTCTTGTAAGAGCTATCCTAGCAGTAACTGCTCTGTCACTGGTGTATTCTATGGGAAATGATTTCCCAGTAATTTAATAAAAATAAATAGATAAATAAAAGGAGTTGATGGAAAGTTTTAATTCCATGTCTCAATTAAATCTTTAGTATAGCCATTATGTACTGAAAATGGCGTATAGTTCCTCTGCATGTAATGCACTGTATAACATTTGAAGTCTTGCTGCATTTTTTAAAATAACAAAAACAAAAGCTTCCTTCCTTTGTAGGTCATATTATTGAACCACAGGATATTGAATCCTGACTCAGTACTGTAGCTGGTAGGGATTGAGTATCACATCCAAGGACACAGTGAGATAGTTGGAGAGCCTTAATGCTATGAAACAGTACGCTTCATCATGTCTTTCCATCAAAAAAAGGCCCACAATAAACAACTCCTAAAGAGAAATTCATAGAGCATCCAAAGAAAGAAAGAAAATAGGAAAAAGAAAGAAAGAAAGAAATTGTTTAAAATTGTGTCAACATGCTGCAGTGAATAGTTTGCTTTTCCTCCTGGACTGTTTATATCATCAGTCCCCAACACATGTGTCCCTGAAATCTAGGTCATCTGAGGTCACAGCTCTCTCTCTCTTAGACAGACACGGATTGCATCATGACCATTATTCACGTCCTCGATTTCTCTCGGGAAGTCTTCTGACTGCATGAATTGTTGCCAGCTTGACATTTGTTCATGTTTCCAGGGCTTCAGGCACAGTCCACGTCACTCAAGAAGGAGCATACATGCTCGAGTGACAGAGGAAAAGCCCAGCCTGGTCGAGGTTCCAGAGAGCGAACCTGACACGTCGTCAACTCTAAGAAAACGCAAAGTGAAGAAGAGAGTCCCGCCAGAATTTTACCAGTCTGTACAAGTCACCCCTACACGTAAACTTGTAGGTAACCCCCTTAACTCTGACCGTAGCTAAGACTGATGTTGAAGTGGTACTGTTTTTAACCTTGCTCCCCTCCTCAGGGACATCAGTAAGCTGTAAGGATTAAGACACAAGGCAGATGTTTGTCTGCTGAGCTTGATCCCTGTGTGTCCTGTTAGAGCAGGGTCTCTTAATGGGTGTTACCTTTTATCTCAAGATGCAATATAGATCAAAACCTGTGATCGTATTATATTTTGTCTCCCAGCATCAATCCTACACATTTAGCAAAGAAGAAACAGAAGGTTCTGTAGATCAAGCCGTTTAAGGGGAAAATACAGTTTGAATGATTTGAAGCTTGCATAGTTTAAAATCATCATCATCCACTTTGGGAGGCTCTGTAATATCTTGTCTTTTTGCCTTAATCCTCACGGTTGTGCATGCTACTACGTGTCCTCGACTCAGACTCAGCTCTTTGTCATCTCAGCACAAATTCACGCCTTCAGATTTTTTTTTTTTTATGATTTCCACATCTTTCTTTTGCCCAGTGAATAAGCTGAATCAAGACTGTGCTAGCAATCTTCCAATGACGCTACGAGTTTGAGTTTGCAGCTTTAAAAGTAAAGGTGAAGACCTAAGACCTTGAACCTAAGGGATTGCTTTTCCTAATGCTCTGCTTTTCTGTTCTGCAAACACTTTTGTCCGACTCCAGAGAGAGGAATTCCCAAAACCACCAAGTCTGCGAGTGTTTCTGAACGTGTTTGTGTCATCTGAATATTAAAAACACGACCCAGCCGCTCCCCATGCTGCAGAGACATGACCATCACTGACAAACTGTTCAAAGTGACCTATTGATCTGTGCAGACGTGTTGCTAGTTGTGTGTTAGTCGTGTTGCAACACTGTCGATAACAGAAAGACAAAATAACTTTTTGCGATTGTCAGGAAAGACGTCATCACTTTAGCGATACTTCAAATCAATTATGTTGTTGTTAAACAGAATCCAGTAAATGGTTTGTCATGCAGGTGAAATGCTTAACTAGGAAGTGGGCAAAAGATATTTGTTTCACAAATTACTGGGACCCACGAGAGCACCAAGTGAGCAGACATTAAATGTTTAGCATAAACTAGCGTTGGCCTAGATCAGCCCACAATGCATCATTTATGATATGTTTATCTGAGCATCATACAACAAACTGCAAATTGAGCGCTCCAGAGCGGTTGGGTTGTCTTCATGAAGCCGTATTTTCATGTATTTTCTGGTGATTTTTTTTATATGACCCCGACCAGTGTAAGGAATCTGCTAACTGTATGTTCTCTTCATAGTCAGCCATATAATGTTGTTTTTATTTTATGACAATTTGTGAAGATTTGAGGTCAGTGCTAAAATGAACCTGGTCATTTTATAATATGGATTTGGGTTTCGTTTACCTTTACTTAACAGGGTTTACACATTGGTCTGGTTCACAACAGGCCTTATTTGACTCGTCACACTATGAGGATAAGCTTTTCTTTAAGTGACTTGAAACTATCAGTTATCCTTGTAGAGTTTGATCCAAACATTTTGAGGTGAAATCTCCGCAGAACATGCATTTTATTCCAATAACAGCCCGCGCTAATAATTATTTCATCACAGCAAACATTCTTTTTCCTCGAATCATCCATTCTTGTTCTGCTTTTTAATAAGGAGATGTTACGAATAAGCAGAAAGCAGACGATACACACTGTATCACTAAGCTAAGTTTCTGATGAAAAGTGATGCAACGATGAAAAGGCTGCTATAATTAACGGCGTGCTGCTTCTTTCAGCTCTGCAGACTCCCATTACTCCAGCTGCTATTTTAAACCAGAAATCCTCTCAAGAAACATCATCCTCCACTTTTACATTTCACACAGCAGTTCTGGGTTTTCCTTTTTATGAGTCCAAAGTTGTCAGACTGACCATAAGCTCCACTTAAATACTGTTATCTTTAAGCAATATAATGTCATCGTGTAGGTATTTTACGCCTCGCCCCTCTCCATCTGGTTCTGTTTGACTATTTGTGTTGTTGCTCAATCTCAGGTGTGTCACGGTGCAGCAGGAAATTGCAACACAGCCTCACTCAATCATGATATTATCTATGTGCCACTGGTTTTTGATTTATTGTCGTTTATTAATAAATCCTGAGGTGTTGGTAAGGATTAAATGATCAGGTTAATAATACTGAAAACAAGTGCCACCTTGTTGAGTAAACGGCACTTTTATTTACTGTATTCTCTTGATTAACACCACATCCACGGTGTTGCATGTGTCCAGAGTCTCATTAACGTGGATGCAGTCTGGGTTTATGTTGTGCATCTAATGTGAACTCTTCGCCTTGAGAATCTGCGGGGACCCCATGTCCTCCCATTACCCCCCGCTTTTGAGGCGGCTGTTCGTAGACAGCACCTTTGTGCAGGGATGGCGCTCTAACACCGCCGTCGCCGTCGGTGCTGCTGTTGTTGGCTACCGGGTATGACGCGGAGACACATGCAGTCTGCTCTCCCATCACGGTGCAGCTCTGCTCTCGACAGCACACAGCGTACCATCCCTCCAGCCCTCCGGAGATCTGACATCACCTCACATCCTTAATGCTCCGATAAGGGACGCACTCGTGGCCGGAGCATCCTTCAAAGGGCGTGGCACCCTTTGAAATATGTGACTGAAGGGTGGGAGCTGTTTACCCCCCCAAATAGGATTTTGTGTGTGTGTGTATTTTTTTTTTCCTTCTCCTTCTTCCAGCTGACAAGTCTCCATGTATACAGTGGTAAGTCTTATTGTTGACCTGGCGGGGGAGCCAGATACTATTGATTTTCACATTGCTTTTATTTGGCTCAATCTTTTATTGTTTTGTGTTATTGCGAGCTGGTGTCTCGTTTCACTTGTCCTTACACCTAGCAAGCGCGCACTTAACGCACCTTAACCCGCGATGGTGAGAGGAAAAACGCGATTTAAGCGAGCTGTGTTCTGATTCATTTAGGCTGTGTATGTGTGTGTGTGATGAAGCATTTTTTTTTCTTTATCCTCGTTTTCTTTTGTCTCGCAGAGCTCCAGTTCGGGGAACCCTTCCCTGCACTGCTCCATGTCTTCCTCGGCGGATTTCTCGGACGAGGATGATTTCAGCATTAAATCTGGATCTGCATCACCGGCACCTGGAGACACTTTACCCTGGAACCTGCCCAGACACGAGCGGTCCAAGAGGAAGATCCAGGGAGGATCCGTGCTGGATCCGGCTGAGAGAGCCGTGCTCAGGATCGCAGGTGAGCGGCAGTCTCCTTGTTGTCAAGTTATCAGACAGTACCGAGAACAAAACAAACACCTGATGTGATAAGCTATGTGGCGCATACGGGAATTAAAATAACGAGTTACCGGGGTAGATTCATTCCCGTTTTAACTCCCCAGTTTTATTTGGGGGACACAAACATGGTAGTCACGTGAATGTGTGCCACATGTGATGGTATTTTGGTCTGCTCATATCGTGGATGTGGCCCTGTAAAATGTACTGAAAGGTTTAGATATATTGGATATATCTATATATATATTGTTTTGGATTTTCCCCCCCTCTCTCTTCTCGTTTATCCACATTGTTTTCATTTGCATTATTCAGTCACACATATCTAAACAAGCGCAGCATTCCCAGAAACAAGTGATTAAAAACAGGTTAGCGGATTAAAACAGTAAATGTAGGATAATTTATGTTCTCATGACATGGACTCTTGATTGTTTTCACTCCCGATAACGTGGATTCATATCACTTAAGTGTTTTATAATGATACTTTGACACGTTGACATCATAAAATCCCCGTCCAATTGCCCCATTGTGCGTCAGATGTCCAGTGTTGTGCGTTAAAATGTTATATGAAAGCTGACTGCTTCCGGGAATCTAGGTGTCACCATAGTGACGGCCGAGAGGATATCAGACTAAACTGTAGTTCAGTCAGCCTGAGTGTTGCTGGAAGTCTATGGGAGATGGGCATGAATGACAAAGTACGTGGTCAGTGATACGAGGCGTCACTGAGCGCCTGCTTTTTTTGTGCACACTGTAAAAAATGAACAATTAATATCAGCCCAGTTTTAATTAGATTTTAAACATTTGAGCGCACCGATGAGGTTATATTCATCAATACATATGCACATGTGGTGATTATAAGATCATAATATCTGACAATTCTGTTTTATGTGGGCTAAATGTATTGTTAAGACGAACATTTTTTACAGCGCCGTGCGTCCGGCAGTCCTTCCTATCAATCAGCGCACTCCGGAAAGGAAGTGCCGCCTATTGGTCAGGGCGCAGACAAGGGAGGGATGTAGGGCGTTTCCTTTCGTACAACAACAGCGCCGATCACTCTTGAGTCCTCAGCACACACACATGCACACACACACATGCACACACACTAACACGCACACATACACGCCGTGTCCCTGTCCGTCGCTGGTGAATGTCCAGTTTGAGAAGCCCGGGTTATGGCTCAGTACGCACCACAGGCTTATGCGCTTTCGGACGAACAGGAATACCTCCAAGCTTATGAAGATGTATTGGAAAAATACAAAGGTAGGAGCAGAGTTGATTGGTTACTTTTAGGCTTTTGGGGCGATGAAGAAATCGCCTGTTTGCGTCTTGACAGTTCAATAAATGTCAGCCTGCCCCCTCTCTCTCGTTCTCTCTGGTGACTGGCTGGTCTCAGTGTCTTTATCCCTGCTGTGGAAAAATGGGAATATTTCCTGCATGACATCACATTAAGGCTGAATTATTAGTAGCTGAAACAGAAGCTGTGTTATAAGATTTTTGTGGTTATATTTAATAGTGAAATTACAGATTTATTTCATTGTTTGCCTTTTATTTGAGTGGACTATGGCTAAAATTCTTAATCAAGTCAGTCTACAATGTAAAATTAAAAGGTGCAAACAAAGGAATCAGCTCTGTAGTTTGATTAAATCATGCTTTCACAAATATATTCCCTCTTTATGATTTAGGATGATCTCAGTATTATTAATTAATGTGTCAGGACAATGACATAGCAGGATAGGGCGTCAGCTCCCATCAGTAGCTCATGTCACTTTGTGCCGCTGCTCCTTTTGGGTCCATTTCATCGATTAGAAAAATCCATCACACACAACATAAGAGGTCGGCTCCATTCAGCGTCTCTGTGACAGCTACCGCCAGACAGAACCGCTCACGTGCGTTCTCAGGCCTGCTGAGGTCCAGTGGAGCTGAATTCAAACTGACAGCGGCGCGTTTAACTCTTGCGTTTCCACTTTCTCTCGAGGAAAAAGACAACAACAGAACAATAAATATACCAGTAATACCGTGTACTGAATGCCTGCCCCGAGTGTGCTCTCTCCCTCTCTCAGCTGTTGAGTATTTTAGCCGGCAGGGTCAGTCAGCTGTGGTATAAGGTTTAAGCGGCCTGACTGGACTCTAATGGGATCATATGATGAAGCATCATTAGTTGTCTTCAGGCGGAGGAGCTGTGACAGACAACAAGCCCACTTATAATTGCCTGTTTGCAGCTACCACAGCCAGTCTAAGATCAGTTTTTACATGCACCATATTTATTAGAGCGGATATTTGACTCCACACCAGCAGCAAACAATGAACTTCTCAAAGAGGGGTAAGCCGTTTTTATGGTTTCTTAATCAGTTCTAACAATAATCTAGCAGTTTATTGAAGCATTGTCATCAGTCACAGGACTGTTTTTACTTTCTTTAATATTTTTTTTAATCAAGTAAAATTGACTACACAAGAGCGCCTTCTTTTATCCATCAGTATTGTTCCGTAAAGACGTCCTAACTACAGATTGATTCTGGTTAAATGCTTAAAGTTTGCCAACTGGCAGCAAGTAATTTCTCATTGCAAACTCACCTAGAACCAACTGTTCCACCTCCTCTGTTTATACCCAGCTCCTCGTGGCGGAATAAAATGTTCCAGCTGTTCGAGCAGAAGAATTTTCAACATTTATTTACTAGGGGTCAGTCGAGGAGAGAGGAAGCAGTCTATAACAACTTCACGTCTCCTTTGTCAAGCTGTTGAGGACGCTGGAGACGGATTTCCACAAAAGAAATTGCAAAAAAAAAAAAAGCAGCTTGTCCGTTGCAAACAGTGAATAGTATCTGAGTTTGTGATATATCAGAGTAATGTATCACTAAGTTGTTGCCAATCTTTGTGTGCCTTTGTCGTTCTTTTCTCCACAGCCAAGACATTATTTTGTAGGTTGCTGGGGAAAAAAAATCCCATTTTTCTTTTATCGTTGCTCTAGTTTTATTTGCTGTCATTTGTGTTCAACCGGAGCCTCGAGCTTCTGCGCATGTGATGCTTAGAGTATCAAAGGGACACATTAATAGCGAAATCACCAACACTACCCAAGCAAACACACAAGTAAACACAAGAGCAGGCCTCAAAATAAAGTAGAAGGCTGTTTTGTTTGTTTTATTTGTTTGTTTGCTTCTTTCCCCTAAATCAAGATATAGAACTTGAATGACTTCTCATCTGCAGTGGTTTAGGTAGATGTCTGGCTTTGTTCATCAATCACCTGAGATAACGTTGGCTTTCACATCATGAAAATAGAGACAAAGATACCCAGGTTTTATTGTAGCGATTAGACATACATTTCACAGTCACATGCCTACTGTTCTGGACTATGTTTCAAAGAACTGCTGAGTTCAGGACTTTGCATATAAGTTGCCATTGTCTGGGAGCCTACGTGTAGTTGTTGCTGCTCCAGCTGTAAGAATGGCATGGTAATTAGGTATTAGAGTTAATAACACGGTTAGCAGAGGAGTTGCCTTTGGCTGAGCTGAAATTCAATGCAGGCTTTGCGGACAAAAGACTATATAGTGGAGGAATGAGTTAAAGACATGGTTTCCCGAGACACACGGAGCAGTCAATGGCACTGGGCAGCGGCTGCGCGGGATCACGTTGTTCTAGCAGAGCCTGCTTGGTAGGCTGTCACCGTGAAGAGGCCATTGGGGTTTCTCAACGGTTGATCACCCTCTGTCATCAGGAAAGATTTAATGGATTAGACATTTGGTGGTTCAGTTGGTCTGTTCTGTTTGGGAAATGCCATATGGTTGAAAAGGTTTGAGTAGGGTGGGAGTACGGTATATTCTCAGAGGAGGAAATCAGAGCGTTTTACCTTGAAAAGTTCAATTTTGCACCAAGCTAATGACCTTTTTTTCTGTGTTCAAACGCATACACAGACATTTTTCAGTAGTTTTTATTGAGGCTTGCAAACAAATTGTCTTTTTTTTTTTTAGGAAAAAGTGTTTTTTTTTTTAATCCTAAAATGGCTTTTTGATTATTCTGTATGTCCTAAAAATAAAGAGAACCAAATTTCCCTTGAGATATATAAAGTAACGGTTGCAGCCCGCTAGAAAATGAGTCCCTATCCGGATACATACGCATCATTACATTCATTAAGCCAATTTTATATCATGATCTTTTTTTTAATCTTTTTTTTTTTGTTTTGTAAGACGTCCATACACATAAATTAAGCCGTCTTCAGGAAGCGGATGCTGCGTTCGGTTTTATAGCAGGGTGTGGCCCGTGTGTCTGTGGATCGCTGCAGTCTTCATTAAGACTTGCTGGACTGCTGCTGACACATAAACACACCACGTAATTATCAAAGTAGCCCCCCGTCAAACATTCTCATCGCCTTTTATGATCTGACACAGTGGGGAGTGTGAGAGCATTGTGTTGTTTTTTTCTTTTTTTGCACAGTCATTGCCTTTGTCCACCCTCCTCTGCCTTACCCAGCCCAACCCCTCTGCTCTATGTCAGCAGCCCACTCATCACATTCAAACGGCCTAGTGGCACACACACACACACACGCGCACACACAGGCCGTCTGCTACCGTACAAAGACACTTTGTTTTTTATGGAAGCAGCATCCGACTTTCAGAGACTTGTTCACGTGTCATGTTGATTGCGGGGACACTTTTTTAAATTTTTTTTTGGCGTTTCATTAAGATTTAAAGAATAAGAAGACACGTTTATATGATCTGTGTTCATCTAAACTGCATGCACGCCAACCAACTTGGACGTACAGTTCCCACACAGCAGGGACAAGGTTTCATGGGTTTAAATTAACTTGATTTCATTATGGTAGAAACGTTTAAACTACATAAGCTCATTAGTCAGAGTTTATATTGAATGTCTGCCAGCCAGTCACTTTCCATGCTCTAAAGAGGCAAAGGTTTGGCTTGCTTGCGATACGTGTGACAGCTGCACAATTACACAGCACATATACGGTGGAGTGGGTTCAGCAAAAATGTGAACATTATATGAGTGAGATCGAGTAGTCGCGAGCCGATCAAATTATCCAGAGTTTCCCAGATACTCCAGGCAGAATTTATGGTGCTCGTGGTTTATTAAGGACATTAGATTTTTGGATCGGTTTCTGATTCCATCCCTGTAATCTCACTATAGCATCTAGCAGGAAGTGATTTGGCTTCACTTACTCCTGGTTTCATTTTACAAGTTGCACCCGACCGCTTGTTCTCTGCAGGCGGAGGCCGGCTGAATTTTCCAATTGTTTTGCTGTCGTTATCGATCATTTCGTATTTTATTTTAAAATATTAAAAATAAATACACTTAGAATTAATCAGAGAGTGTGCTGTGCCGTGTACTCGGACATAGTATCGTTCTTGTTTCTAAGCTGTTCGCCGATCCAATCAATAAATGTAATCCAAACCAGCACAGGAGCACAGACCTCCATTACTGTTATGTCCCCATTAGTGCATTTCTTTTCGTCTTTAATTATGTATCACGTTTAAATAACCATTTACAGATGAGCTGTACATGCATTGTCCTAGAATAGCGCACATTGCCAAAAAAAGAATTCTTCACATATCGTCCAGGAAATTATTTGGAATACTGCAGTCGGATGCCCGAGCCCGATGCATGCTCTCTGTTATATTTATATGCTGTCATGGTGATGTGAAGACCGGCATGACTGAAACTCATTCCGCAGCTCTTACATGAGATCATCTTGTGAGCATGCCTGTCCCACCTCTGACTCATGCTCTGTAGCCGTTCCTCTCCCTCCGTAGACGCGCCACCCTTCTCCCCTGAATGCAGCAGATGCTGGGAAGCAATCCCATATTAGCAGAAGGAAACAGATTTCCTTTTTTTTTTTCTAATCCTTATTCATAGATGGCCAAGGCATGAGCCGATCCATTTGTTCTCGCTTTTTGCTACACCTACATTAAGAAGCCCCTGGCTTTAAAGGCTTGTGTGAATTACCTCATGGGTTGCGTAACTTCAGAAAATTACAACAGCATGGGATTCAAATTTGATTTTTTTCCCCCATTGATTAGTAGGTAATGAGAGAAGTTTGAAAATACGCACCGGTGACAAATTGAAGGAGTCAAAAAGAGTTTATGTTGAAGGTAAAGGGGGCTTGTTTTAATGAATTGCTGCACAGTTAAACACAGAGGAGTACTGAAGCTATTATGGCAGGTAGCAATGGCCTACACCGTACTAAATGTCTTGATTTTATATTGTAATTTTTTCACAAAATAACCATGTTGTTGATGATTTTTAGACATTTGAGAATAGGAACCTATGAAATGAACCTCTGTTTACATGGGTTTATTCAGTCCTGATTAAGGCTGATGTCTGTGTACCAGACTTTTGAATATGACGTTCGCGGTAAGCCTCCCTCTCTGGCTCACTGATAATGATGTGTTTACATCAACCAGCAATGATGTCCTCCTGAGCTAAACAGGGGAAAGGCCATGGAACCACGGAAACTTGGAATAAAAACTAGAGTCGCGAATGTAAGTTTAATGGATTCACCGTTCTCTGTGTTGGGGAGGATGAAATGGAATATACAAACATTTCTGATGATTCGACCAAATTAGAACTTTTAGAAGAAAGACCAACAGCGAGGACAAACGTGGACTGGGACAGGGACTGTAGACTGTAGGCATACGTTGTTACCATGCACGGTGTTTGTGTTACACTCGCTGCCTCCGGAGCTTTAAAATCTCAATTAGTTAAAGAATCCTCTCCTGAATTATCACAGTTGTCCCTCCTAGCAGCTCTTTTGTCATGTGCGTATGAGATGAGCAAAACCGTTCAGCTTGTGCCACTCGATGTCCCGGATGATTTTGAAAAAAATATCGTAAACCTTCACATCATTATTTTTCCAATGTCTTAGCATCAGTTTTTGCTCTTCATTTTATTGATATTTAATAAGGATAAGGAAAATTTAGTTCCTCATATGCAAAAAATCCTCACTTCAGTGTGGCAGTTGCAGCTGTTGCACATATGCAGGCTGGAACTGGATTGTTGGCAACTGTGTGTCCATGTCTGTGTCTGTGTCTGTGTCTGTGTGCTAGCACAATAAGTGTGTATTAATGTCCCATAAGCTTTCATTAACACCTCCCTGACTTTCCTGAGTGCTGCTGTTGCGCCTGAGGTCACTTTGCCAGCTTCACCTTCACCAGTCATTTCCATTTCATTAGGGATCATACAACAGTTCACCTTCACTTGCTAGTACACAGAGCTATGTCTGTCAGAAGACATTGTATAATTTCAAAAAAATGACAATGGAGTTTGTTTTAGCCTGCTAATGATAATAATTCAGTTTTATAATGGACAGTGCTTTTATTTTGAAGTGAGGGAAAATACTGTTTACTGTGTGCCAGTTGGTTTCTGGCGTTGATACGAACACTAGATGTGCAATAGTTTGTTTAGCTTGCCTCACTTTTTGTAAACTTGAAGCGCCCAACAAGTAAACACCCAGTGTTTTGAAAAACACTCATCTCGCAAAGCTCCCCACTACACAACTCAAACAAGGAGTCTTTGCACGTATGCTTGGTTTTATTTTCTTTACTTAAGTGTCAGAACAGGCAAAGGCTGACAGGAAGGGCTGCTCGGAAGGCTTGGCAACCTGTTGCAGTTTCTGAACCGTTCCAGTCGCATACCTCTGACGCTGCCCTACCCTTCTGAGAAAACTGACTGCAGTATTCTCACTGACAAAGAATGGCAGAAATGCATCTTCGAGTTTCCCCCTCTCGATCACAGTCCTGGAGTTTGCATCACCTACCCGTCCGAGGCCATGTTTATGACATTACCATTAAAACCCATCAGTGGTTGTCAATAGGCAGCTATACTCTAATGTGGGACCCTAAATTGTTAACTACTACTATGTTTGGACAGGGACTCACTAAGCTGTTTTGTGGTCCTTGGTGAGAATCTGCTGTCCACATTTTTAAGTGTGTCCTACACGACTGCCATTAGTTGGACCCCAACGACAGCTTTATTTCTCCCAATTCAACATGTTCAATCTACACATTATTATTATTATTATTTTGCATTCAGCATTAAGCTATCCCTTATCCCTTTACTAAAATATGTTGGATTCATGTTAATGCATATTTGAAGAAATTTAAATTTGTGGGGGAAAATAAAAAAAAAATATATATATATGTGTGTGTGTGTGTTTGTGTGTGTGTATATATATATAAGTGCCTAATCAACTAAAGACTTTCCTTTCACACAGACACAAACAGTTTATGCTAGCTGGCTTTTTTGTACAGACAGAAGCAACATGCTATCAGCATTTGTCCCTAGTTCTTGAAGATGGATGGATACATACATAGATAGATAGACAGATCTCCTACCACACAGGCCCACCTTGTGTATCAGTTTGTCCAACCGTGAGGTGTCCCTCTTCTTTGTGCTGCCTCCACACCACAGCACAACACAGAAGAGGGTGCTACTTTTTAAGCTGCTTTAAGTTGCTGAACAGATGGAACACAGTTTCCTCCTCTACTATGTGAACCACAGGCTGATTGTTGTTGTGTGGTCTCAGGAACTGTGGTATTCCCACATGCTACAGATACAGATATACCATTCATATCGTGTCACCGCCACATAAATCACCACTATTCAGTGAATGTTAGCATGCTAGTGAGTTACGCATTCAAAGCTGAACATGATCAGCGTTGTACCCTCTAAACGTCTCCATGTTAGCAGGCATGTTAGCTTCCTGATGTTAGCATTTTGCTCAGCGCACCACATTTAGCTTCACACAGAGCCACTGCAGAACACATTTTGTGGTCTAAATCAAAAAAATCCTGTGACGCACCAAAGCTTTGATGTGGACTGACTTATCGTGATGGATTTCTTTGAGCGTTTTAATAACAAATGATGGAAAACAAGTGTTTTGCACATTAATCATCCCGATGAAATATTGCATGGCTTTAGGTGAGCATTTCGTTTTGGATTTATGAGGAAGTAAGTCTACTCTAGGAGGCTGAATTATTTCAATGACTCATGTCCTGTCAGTGTTGTTTTTTCTAAGGTGACAATTTTGCCTTTGCAGAGCCAGTTCAGTCAGAGATATATGGTGTCAGATCATTACATACTGATGTGGTGATTTGCGTTTTAAAAACTCTGCCCCTGCTGCCGCTGCTGCTATGCTACAAGCTCTCTCTAAACAAAGCTGTGACACGCATGCCTTTGCCTACTGAGCTGGTTGTGGCACACATGAAACGAGAGTGAGAATGTTTAGCGAGTCCTTGTCTCTGGCTGGGAAGGTTGAGGGCTTTTCGGTTCAGTCCTTAACGTGTTTTTTAGTCCCCTCCTGTTTGAGGGCAAGAGGATTACACATAGACGGGATTTTGATTGCTCGGACTTTCTGACTGCGCTCCTCTCAGAATGAGAGGATATTTTAGGCGTCCTGACATAACAAGATGCCAAAGGGTGTCAGCGACCCCGTGTGCCAGATGTTCTTAGGAAAACGACAATTGATCCGCGCACCTGGATCTGGAGTCCTGTAACTGTTATTCATGCACCAGTCTGTGGTCTCTGGTTTTGAGTGTACAAATGTAACATATTACGACATGTAATTTACCTAATCTTAGATTGGATAAAGCAGATACAGATACACGATCAAAGCAGAAAACAGATTTTAATACCTATGATAAAACACTATAAGCTGTTTTTAATTAAGCCACAGCCACAGACTTTCCTCCAGCTATCTTTCTTTCATGTTGGGAAACGAAGGATGTCACCTGAGTGGCACAGATTATGTGGCTCGCGGTTGCAGGGGCAGCATGGTTTAGGGTTGGAGCTATTTATAGCTGCCATGCACATGTGCTTTGCTGAGGTCTACAAATAAGTGCCTCAGGCAGTCTGGTTGAATGCTGTGGCTACTCTCGCCTTGCACCGGGCTCAGGCTGCAGGCAGTGTGCACACAAAAACGACACTGTGTTGTTTTACGCAAGACTGCGCGCAATGATTTTCATTGTTGTTTGCTTTAAATGAGAAGCCACTCACGTGTTCATATCATCTGTTGACTGGACGCTAAATAGCATCTTTAACTTCCTATCTGACGGAGGCTTTAATGTCTGCAGTATCTAGACATTGCATAAGACTGCTGGTCATTTAGACCGACTGTAATGTGAGAGAGTTATGGTTATTCAAGTTTTATGTGAACCCATTAAAATCAAAGGTCACAAGTTGTTGGTTAACACATTTTTACCATGTTCCCAGAGCTCTGGTTGACGTGAATCATCTAAGAACCAGATTTAAAGCGATAACACATCAGAAATTGCAGGGTTTTCTCATATACCGCACACATTTATTTCATTTACAGTGCAAGAAGTAACACATTTAATGTCATTAAATAGAAGATGGTGTATTAATTACAAAATAACCAGAGGCAAAATATTAGTCACTCACGCACTCTTGATTGTGCACATCAGCAGTTTGCTTTTCAGTGTCCGTGGATTTGTTCAGGGGTACAGTTTTATGGTGGTATTTTCCCCTCAAACCCAAAAAGCATGGCAACTAGACCTTAAATTCTTCAAAAAGTTATTTTTTGGTTTATAAAAGAAGTAGTTTTTGGTTAATAATTGTGCATCATTGTTTAAATCAGTCAGACTTCACCAGAAAATTTTTTGACTTCCTGGTGAAAAGGAGCACGTCAGTCCGACGCGATTGTATTGCAGCTCAATTTTATGCAGCTAATTGAATCATATACATATTATATTAGTCAATGAAAGTTCTTGCAGTACGATCACAGAGTTTACATTGAATTTTGAAAATGTGGTAAGAATAAATAAGCTGGTTAAGTTGTCTAACATCAAGAGATAATGATGGTATTAGATCTGTCCTTGTTACTGTCAGAGTGACAGAATTTATTTTCTGCTGTTTGAACTGATTTCATAATGAGGCTAGATAACATATTTATAAATGTTTTTGTTTGTTTTTTTTCGGGGGGATGGGGGGTTCAGTGTCTAGAAAATCCGAGGAGCCCAGCTATAGTTCATACTTACTTCTTATTCTCTTAAGAACCTCAAGAGGGCACCATACTGTTAAGATCACCCCAGTCTTCCTTCTTTTCTCTGAGATACAAATTCATAAAGTCCACAGCACATTCAGGCCGTAATTTTCTGCCTTTTGTTTATAGTGCATATAAAGACAGAGGACAGAAATAATGCAGGGCTGGTACTCGTACCGTGTCACGTCGGCCCACGTTATCGTGAGTCGATCAGATGTGTCTGTGAATTTACAGTTGCCGGCTCATAACCGTATTTGACAGCTGGTTCTCGATGCACCCTTTACTGACCTTTTCTCTGAGTATTTCCTGGAATTCTTGCCCAGCCAATCTATATTAATGAGTTTTTTCAGGAGCGCTTTATATGTTATGCAGCAATGAGCTTATGCGCGGGCATTACACACAGAACTGGTGTCCTACCGCAGGCTGCACTGCTTTATCTCTCTGTGATTCAGCTGCACAGCCGAGTCACCAAGGCGGATGCATCAGCTATGACACAGCAGCGCTGCTCGTAAAGGATTCTGACTGCATCCTTTTAAAACAGGCCTCTGTCAGTTCGCCTCACCTCGTCAGTTTTTATCGCCCCGTCGATGTGTGAGCCCAGGCCTTGATCGCGCGATCATACAAAATAATTGTCACACCAACCCACTTTGCAATTCTCCGCAGCTTTTACACATGCACTATTTTTAGATGAACTGAATGTAGAAATCTGCAGAGAATACGGTTACTAGGATCTGAAATTGCCCCCCGGTGTCCTGCCTGTAAAAGCACGTTACAAGTTTTGTGGTGACATAAAAGGCCTTTTCACTTCAAATGCAAATAATAGATAGTCATTGAAGCTGTCGTCTTACGGAGGTATTGTGTTCACCGAAAGCAGTTCGTCCTTTATTAACCTCTCAGATGGTGTTAGATGCTTGCACACAAATACTTGTGCAACACAACACAAGGGGGAAAAGTTCAGGTTTCTTCCCCCTGTCATACAAGAGGAGAGGAGGAGTGCTTTCATTTTCGGTCTTACATAACATATGTGAGAACATAACACTGTGAATGAGTTTTATGTAAAATAAACAGCAAAAGCTGGAGAAAAAAAAGGAAGAACTGTTTCCCAGTTCTGGCATTTTCCATGTAAAATCATGGAGGGGGTTGTTGTTTGTTATTTGTTATTTGCCTGGGTGAGATCTCAGCACACGCATAACAGAAAGATGATGATTTGGCTTTTTTTTTTGCACGCTTGAAAACTAATGTCAATAATATAATGCAAGCATACTGAGGCGTGCAACCGGGGAGATTTTCTCTTATAAAAGAATGAATGAATCATTTATTTTTTCTACGGTTTTGAGAGCTGCTGCTAGATAAACACCAAACCGCATGGAAACTAAAATTAGCAAGTAGCCATGGAAAACCTGACGGGACTCGTTCTGGATGCTTGATGGGAGAGGGAGCTACGGCTGCCCTAGAGGCTTGTAGACAGGAAGGCAGGCAGGGAGGTAGGGAGGCGAGAAGAGGGAGACTGCTGCTGGTTCCTCAGTCGCTTGTCCACATGGCATCCGTCTACTGGAACCCCGACAGCTCTGAGGAAGTACCGGGGAGGATGAAGTACCTGCTTAAGACGGAGAGGGATCATAGGGCGCACCTTGTTACTCTAATGTGCTGCATGGGTCAGTATTTATCTACGCTGCTTCCTGTCATTTCCTTAACAGATTAGTCATTCATTACTATCAGCAGACCCTTGAGCGAGACCTTAAAATTAGCAAATGTCGGAGGTTATCTGTTAGTCCAGTGGTCAAGGTTCAGTTCGGATGGAATAAACGCGACCTTGTTGTTGTTAATGTTATCGATTGTGCGTGTGAGTCGGCTTCTCGCGAGTCGTGTGCGGCAGACAGCGAGGGAGACGTGGAAGCTGAGTCACGGCTGGCCCGAGTCCTGCTCTGCTCTGCTCTGACTCTGCAAAGAGGACAAAAAAATAAATAAATAAAAGATCTGAAATGAAAAACACTGAACGGTACGTTTCTCTGAAAAAGCGCAATAATGCAAGCATAGGTTTTCTTTATCAGCCAGAAACAAGATCATTAAATAGTGATTTATTTCTTCCTTTTTGCCTCCAACTGCATCCACTTACTTGCGGTTTTGCCCATGTCGCTGGCTGCGGGAAGTTGCTATGGTGACGCGTATGGTAAACAGCAGAGTTGGAGAGAGTGATGCCATTTCTGCTTCCTCAAAATCCTTCTCTTGACCCGCTGGGACACATTCTGGTCGTCATTTGTCCTTTTTTTAGTACATGACTTTCACTGAATCTATAAATCCAAAAATAACACTGACTGTATGCAACAGGATCTTTGGTGCATATTTATCAGAAAATAACATTACTCTTGTTTTCATTATATTTTAAATATTTTCTTTCTCTTTTTTTTTTTGTTGGAACATGGCTGTGTGCAATTCAACCTGCATTTGTTTTTGGATTCTCGTACCTTTACACACAGTTCAACTCTATAAGTGGCATAAACTGGTTTAACATAGCAGAATTTATTTAACATATTTAATAGCAGCCTTTGTAAAAAAAAAAAAAAAAAAAAAAAGAGGTCTGTATTGTCCACATGCCTCCATGGTGAATCCATAATGTGAAGAAAATATTAACAGGATGCATTTCGTTCTTCTGCAGATGAAAGAGACCGAGTGCAGAAGAAGACGTTTACAAAATGGATAAACCAGCATCTGCTGAAGGTAAGAGCGTGCACCAGGAGTTTGCGAGAAACAACCATCCATTCATTAGTGTTAGAAACTTAAATTATTATCTGTCTCCGTGTTGGGTCCTAACAAGCAAACATTCCTCCTCAGACACGATTAAGGCTTGTCATTTGTTGACAGAGGAATTTGAAAAACCTGAAACTGTGGTGTTTCATCAGTGTGCAGAGTTTAATGAAAACACTTAGACATCCGGACGAGCCGAGGCATGTTGCGCATGGTACGCCTCTGTAATTTGAACCTGGGAAATTTGCTTTTTATTGGGGTCATTCAACAAATGTTTATGCATCATCCATAGTTAATGTCATAATTATTTTTCATGTAACAGGCAGTTCTGGGATAATAGAAAACAGAGAAGTCACAGTTATGTCAAAAATTGCATTCATCAAATGTAAAAAAAAAAAAAAAAAAAAAAAGTATAAAGCAATAAAGAACTTACTCCCAGGAAACATCTAGAAACTTTGTTTTCAAAGAGAGGGGGTGTGAGGGGAGACCTAAAGCAATGTCCAAGCATCAGCAAGTTAAAGAAGTGGCACACATGGTGTTTACCAAGTACAGGGAAAACAGAGGGTCTGAATATATCCGAATATACATTTATACATTTATGAGCAGAAAAAAACATATATATATATATATATATATATATATATATATATATATATATATATGTTTATATACACATATAAACAATAAAAAAGCAGTAAAATCAATGGAAAAGGGTTAGGATCAAATAAGGTTCTTTCTACTCGTTCTCAAACATGTTAGGTTAAAAGTGTTCAAATGTTGTTTTCTGTTCTGTTTTTCGTATTACATGTTTGAAATAAAGCATTCATTCATTCATTCATTCATTCATTCAACAGTAGAGATAGAAGATGCTTCCAGTCCATCAGATAAAACTGAACAGATAGAAACGTTTTAATAGTTGGCCAGTAATAAAAGTGACTAAGAGTTGGTGATAGAGGTGATATAAGAACAACTGCTATGCAACAAAACTAAACACACTGATTATTATTTATTAAGAAGATATAATGTGATTCACAAACTAATGATATGAAATCTATCATAGTTTTTTGTCTATGTGTTAGCCCTGCGATAGACCCATCCAGGTTGTACCCCGCCTCTCGCTCAATGACAATGACAGCTAGGATAGGCTCCAGTGAGATGAGATGAGATGAAATCTGTCTTAGGTTAGATAGAAGGGGTTCCTGGAGAGGTTGTGTGGTTTTGTCCATGCACCACATGTGTATGTGACACCCCCTGACTTTTCACCTGAAGCACACTGGAGTGTTTCCTGAGAAATAGGCCAACATCAACCCGACGCGTTCGCCCAAAAACACTTTTCTGCATTCACAGCATCTCCATGAGATTGTGGTTTTTAGTGACACAGGAGTGCATGGTTTGGTTGTTGTAATTAAGCTGCTTCTTTTTCATTTTAACATCCATGACCTGAGGTTTGCGTGCAAATGTGTGAAAATGAAAAAATAAACATTGCAGCTGATGAACTGATGGCCTTGATGTGACTTTGCGGGTAACAGCTACACCATAACTGCACCTTTACTCTGCATGGGTTCACGTTATGAATGGTTGGATGCGATGCTGAACATGATTTTCTTACTGGAGGGGTTACATGAGGTCTTACATGAGGTTCCAACAGGCTGCTGGTTCCAGTTCTACCTTCAGTAAATGCAGCCGCGCTGACATTATTATATAAACTTTGTCACAGTCTTGGCAGAAGAAAGAAGGAAATCATCGACACATCAACACCACTGTCGGCACGAGAAGCAAAACAAACAAATCCCTATATTATATGCTTTAATTGAGATGTTTACATTTTTGTTTTACACTTGACAGCCAGATTTCAGGCCTCATTAACTCCTTGCTATGCCTGTTCCAGCGAGCCTCGCACATGTTCCGTGAGAATTCAGAGGTGCTGAGTAATAGCAGTGGACCTGCTCGCCTGGCCCAATAACGTACGGGTGTGGAGGTCTATTTTGGCTCCACAGCTGTGGTCGCTATCTGGGATTACAGTGCCGAAAAGCCCTGTGTGAAAACAGGTCAATGGGCGGCGGGGTGATTTCAGAGGCGCGGTATTTGGGACAGGAGGGAGAGAAGAGAAGGGCCTGCTGGGAGGAGAGAGCTGTTAAGTTCCTCGCTTAAGTGTCTGGATGAGGTGCCGCGCTGATGCTCGAGTTCCTCTATTCAGTGTTTTATGCTGCATTCATTTTAGAGGGTACACAGACATAAATATTAGATAATACTGTATCAATAAACTTGATCAGGACATATTAATAATTTTTTGCTTCATGTACAGTTGCTGTATAATTATTTGCTTGCACCTATCAATTAACTTCTGTTTAGTAGCAATATGTTAGCTTAAACGCTGCCTCCCTCCTTGTGTCTGCAGGTCCGAAAGCATATAAATGACCTGTACGAAGACTTGCGAGATGGGCATAACCTGATCTCACTGTTGGAGGTCTTGTCTGGAGACACACTGGTGAGTTAAAGCTTCTCTGTGTTTGTTTGTGCTCAGAGTCCTTTTCAAGAGATGAGAACTAAAAACTGGCGCAACCGCGCACACGTTGGAGCCTTCTGAGTTCACAGCCAGAGCAACGTCCACAGAGATCCGTCTTATAAAATCATAAAACATTCGGATTGTCATAAGGCCCTTATAAAAATACAAAAAGGACTGCTCTGTGTTGTCATTTTGTTTCGTTTTGCTTATATAACTGATGGTATTGAAGGAATCCTGGGATTTTATTTGATCTTCTGTGCTTTCCACCCACCAAAACCCACTTTTTTTCTTTGAATTATAGGAAAATTTCCTTATTTTCTCTCATACAGATGTGGTCAGTGTTGTGATCCGTTGAGCTAAAGAAAAGCGCCTTTTTTTTTTACATGTTTATTTTAGTGGATGCCATCAGGAGTGGGGCCATTGTAGCGGTAGCACTTCTCAAGTGGGATATTACTGGTTTGCTTAAATAATTGAATCTTTCATTCTACAAAATGTACACACATGACATGGAAATTAAAGTAAGGAAGAAAGTAAACTGGCTCTGACTGCTCAGGTCAGCAGGTTCTTTGCAGCCAATAATCAGGCATTAACAAAACTGCTAACAAGCTATTTTGCCCATTAACTGCCCAGGGGTTAAAACAAATAACAGTAATAGTCAAGGTTTTGGGAGATTTTCTTCACACAGGAGGCAAATGCAGAGTCATTTCACCTCCTGACTCTCTTATTGGCACACGGAGGACGGACATTACCTCACTTATTTCCGTAGTTTCTATAGAAATTGAGTTGTCTTTAAAAAATATTACATTTACGAGCAGTGTTTTTTTCATTTTTTTATTAAGTGTAGGAATCTGTGCTGCTGTGGGGATTAATACACAGCTGCAGCCATATTGGTTCTATATTTTTTCATTATTTGCTGTCAGAACCGATTGGAACGGCCAAGAAATTGACAGGAATTTTTTCCAGATGTGGAAAACGCACGAGATGGGAAGTCGCTAAATGCTTTCACAGATGCCTCTCAGATTTATTCGTAGCCATGTTTATCGTCTTGTATCGTCTTATAATGTGTTAAAATAACCATCTAATTATATCTGAATGTCTGCCATAGTGAACACTACAGACCTTCTTTTATTCCATATTCTATCCAGCTGTAGAACAGCTCACCTTTTTGTGACAATTAAGCTACTATGATCAATTAATTTCCCTTGTGGATCATTAAAGTCTAAGCCCCTTCCTGTGTATATTTTAAATTGCTCATATACTCATGCACAATGAGCCCCAGGCAGTTACTCCCCCTTCACTGTGACTAACTTTCATCCTCTAAGTAGCTATCTGTTTTCTGTTTACATCCCACTTTCCTCCTCTTCTGTTCTCCACTCTTCAATTGGTTTCTGTCCATTGTCTTAACCTCCTTTGATTTGGCCGCTGTGTGTTTGTGTTTGTGTGTTTGTGTGTGTGTGTGTGTGTCCATGTCTTCCTTTTCTTCTCCATGTGTTGCCTTTTCGGGCGATAAGCCAAGGGAACGTGATTTTCTGAAGACTTTGCGGTTGGTGAGTGGGACAGAAGCATGTGCAGTTGAGCAGCATGGAGACACGGTGGATGATGATGATGATAAGGGGGTACGTGTGGCTTGCCCCTCCACCCCACCCCTTGTAACAAACTAATTCAGAGATGTGCTGTGGCCACTTAACTGTAGAGACACTCCCACTATAAAATTAGTCATTTTTTATAGTAATAAATAATTTCTTTAGCAGATATTGCAGTTCTTCTACATGATTATCAATTTCCTTTCCCCGGCTTATTTTTTTTTTTCCTTTTTAAAGTCATATTTTTTTTTCATTTTTGGGGGACGTACTATATGTTTTATAAATTGCGCACCTGATCCAAAGACCCAGGCAGTTTCCCTCTTGGAATTTCTCCTAAAACATGTTCTGTATGTCAGACCACTGTAAGGGATTTGACTTTCTGTCCTCGCAAAAGCACTAAAAGCATGCAGTAAATTACAACAGAAAGCTTGGGTCTTTATATCTGCCCCACTAGCTTTGCGCATCACTGAATCATATCACCATACGAAATTCTCGAAACCCACGTGATGATCCACACATTTTCCATTCGCTGCATTTGAGCACATTCTTCACGTTGAAGCCTAAAGAAAAAATCCATAAGTGAAAGAGACAGGTTTATTAATTGCTGTTGCTTTGCCACTGAGACGAACAGGATGGCCGTATGCAGTCTCAAGTCTTTTGCTGCTGCATCCTAACTTGAATGCATCATTTTCCATTACATTACCTCGTGCTGCGGCCTCTGACTGTTAACATGTAATTGCCACGAGAGATCATACAGTAAAGCATCCTGTAGTTAGTTAGGGCACGGGGAGCTAAATAATATTCATTTCTTTGAGTTGCTCCTTCGGTTATCATAGTTTGGTTTTCTGGCAGGCTGTGATGTTCAGAGCCATTTTTTAGTGGAGGAAAATGGTGGAAAATGTTCTACAATCGTACACTACATGCATCTTATGCACAGATTTTGAGTGGTTACTGTTTCTGTTGTGGATAGAGTTTTCATGTATGTTCTTTTAACCTCACCAGATCAGCAGGTAAGAACCTAGAAGCATGTCGTGTGACCTCGTTGATACTAATTTCTCCTTTTTTTTTTAATATTATCATTGTTGTTATTACTGTTATCATTTCTTCTCTGATATTGTGAAGACCCTGATTAGCATACGTGGCTCCTCTTCCCTCTTTATGTCCACAGCCTCGGGAGAGAGGGAGGATGCGCTTCCACAGGCTCCAGAATGTACAAATAGCACTGGATTATTTAAAGAGGCGGCAGGTGAGGATCAGTCCGTACACATTCTCTGGCCAATAATTTCACTTTCACATTTTATACCACATGGACCCTTTAAGACCTAAACATCTGCCCACAGATAATACAAAGCTTGCGGTATTTGAATTACAGTAACACACCAATGGACAAAATCCAAACTGTGGCGTGGAAAGCTGCGCTTTCTGGAAAAAAAAAAAAGCTGCCATTACGGTAAAGATGATACTGTTGAGGGGGGGCGATACAAGACCGGGAGACTCAGGAGGAATTTGTTGGTAAAACCATTGAAGTTACTTATACCCTTGAGAAGGTCTTCCAGACAAAAGCACAACTTCACAGTGTTCAGCCACACTTTGGATATTGTCAAGAGAGCAAACCATTGTGAATTACAGTAATTCTTTAAGCTTTAATAGATCACCGGCGATGTATTGGGTTCTGAAGGGATCAAGATTAATCTTTTGATGCAGGATTGTGGATTATAATGAAGTTTACAGCAAAACTGACAATACGACACCATTCGATATGACACAATACAATGTGACAGAATATGGCACGATACGATACAATACGATACAGTAAAATATGATACAATACAATATGACGCCGCACGATATGATACAATGTGACACCATACGACGGCACACGACATGATATGATATGACACAGTACGATACGGTACGACTTGATACAACAAAATACGATACGATACGATACAACACGATACAATGAAATATCACACAGTACTATATGATATAACACCATTTGATATGACACAATACGGTGCGATATGATAAAATATGACACGATACAATTTAACACTGTACGACATGATACGACACGACATGACATGATACGATACAACAAAATATATGATATAATATCACACAGTACGATACAATAAGACATGATATGCATGTAACTATATTGATAGCCGATACGGTATTTCTGTAAACCTTTACATTAAATATGAGCTCATTGACATTAAATATGAGCTCATTAAATATGAGCTTATTAAATATATTGTATTTTAGGAGTTCATTTGTAACTTAATTTAATGATCTCAGTGACCCACTATGTGAATATATGGGTTTAGACAGCCCCAGTCACCAGTGACTTAGATACTACGAATTCTTCAGCATCACTTACTAACAGACAGATTGCTTTGGTCTTACAACATTACAATTCTGTTCAGTCTCCACAAGCACTAATAGCAGCGTTTAAGGAGCGCTGACTACAAATCCCATCAGTGGGATTTCAAGGCGCTCCGGTTGCCGTTACCCCCTCCCCCGCCTCTCTAGGGATGTGCAGAAGAACACAGCCTCGTTGAGCCGTAGCCAGATGTGACGTAAGGCTCGAGACAAAGGAATCATACATGATCACAAATGAGTTGTCCTATTGTTTTCACTACAGCCCATACCGGACACATCCATGCATCCACAGTGGTCCTTAAATGTAAAATGATGTGTTTGAACTTGCCTAAATCTCCCCCTGCAGCTGATTGATTACAGTCATTACCGATGATCAGGCTGCCACTACGGGAATTTACTGCTGTATTAAACCAAGGCTGTTATCCGGCTCTATCTGATGTTTGATGGTTTCCGTGAAGGACACCATAAACACATATTTCATTTTGATAGCTAGTAGAAAAGATCCGTAACAGGTTTAGGGCATTTAATTGGGATAAATCATTAATGGTTAGACATCACCTCTGTACCACATTGTAATCAAGATTACACTGGCATACTATACAATGACTATTGTGCCACCTTGTGGTGTTTCTTAAATGTCAGGAATGAGTCAAAATAGATGAAACACATTAACACTAATATTATGCACCTATTCACTGCAATGAATACAAGCAAAGATGAATGCAATCAAATAAAAACTCAGGAGCAGGTTCTAAACACTTATTGATGACATATTGTATATTTGTATATATTAATTTTGTGTTTCCTGTCATCAGGTCAAACTTGTAAATATCAGGAATGACGACATCACAGACGGCAACCCAAAACTGACCCTGGGATTGATCTGGACCATAATTCTGCACTTTCAGGTCAGTGTTATGCTTTCAATAGCCAAGTATTTAAGGAAATGTCGCTTGGCTGTTAATTTACAGCTTTATGCTCAATTGTTGGACCTATATTTTTTTGTTTTTGTTTTTTTTCCAATGCTGTTTTTTTTTAATGTACATCATGGGGATTGACTTGAATAGAGTCAAATTTTCAAATTAACTCACATTAATTAAATAGATGTTCCTGCTTTTGGCCACAAGGTGTCAAAGCTGTGCAGCTGTGCACGCAGAATGGTTGTGATTGGAGTCCTGCTCGATGGAGATTTCAGTGAAATATGTTTATTTGGACTTACTTTAAATCACATTTGATTCAAGCTAGCATTAGTTACTTCACTGTATCCTAAATGTTGTGGTATTTAAAGGATATTGAAACATATAAAATGTTTAAATATAATGTAAAAGTGCTAGAAAAGATGTGTCTGTGCAATCTATATAAGTATTGTGCTCTGTGAAAAGAGTTTTTATTGGAATCTGCATGGTCTGGAGTGTTTTTTTACAGAGCAGACAAAAGGCATTGTAGTTTGCTTTGTAGACTTTAGTTCTCATGTTAACGTGTGCAACCAAGCATTTACAAAAAGCTTGGGAGAGTTGTTACGGTGTCAAGACGTTGGACGCCTCAGGTTGGGTTCATATTTCCTCCCGAATGTTTTCAAAAGATTTCTCTCTGGGAACCATCTCAGGTCAAGAAGTAGCACAAATCATGTCAAGTGGGTTAGTAGTGTATGTGCGTGCCAGCAGGATCCAGGTGTCCACAGAAATTTTCAGTCCCGATCCCCTTCTTTTCTGACTCTGTTATTAGTTTATTAATAGCTCTGGCACGTGCCAGGTGTGGGTTGCAGGAATATTGCAGATATTCGATCTTTTTCAGATTGGATTGAGACTGTGATGAGCTATTTATACAGTATTTCAAAGAAAACAAATGACTGTGGTATGACAAATACTGTAAATTTATTAATGGAGAAAATAGTAGCTGATATAATTTTCCTGGACTCAGACATGCTGACAGGTAGCGTCTGCTGTGATGCCAACACCTGCTGCTGTCAGTCTCACGCAAGCCCTTGAGCAGTGGATCCGGCAGCAAAGGGCCTGTTTCTTCTTGATTTGAAAGGACATTTCAGAAGAAAATAGCAGCTTAACTGAATAAGCCTAGCTGACAGCAGACTGACATGTACCGACGTTATGTGACTCGCTGTGCCAGAAATATTCGGGAGCAGTCTTTCGGAGGCTTGTTTTGGGTACACCGTGTACATGCTTTTCTAAACGCTGCAGGCTACTTTTTTATATTAACTCGCATAAAAGTTTGACCTGGACTCTTTATCTCATAGCAGGTTTACTGCTTAAGTGCTAAGGTCTTTCAGATGCTGTGCATTGTTTGATCGTGTCTGTGCAGGAAAGATGTACACAAAGCAGCCGCTGTCTTGTCTCCACGCTGTATTATTCTTGCCCGCGAGTTTCTCACTCTGAGTTCCTCAGAGTGTAATATTTATTGTAGTGTGGCTGGTGACATTTCACCATCATGACGCTGCACTGCTGTCAGACGTTTCTACTCTCGTTGGTCTTGTCAGTTTGTTTTTCCCTGATTCAGTGTCACTATCTTGGTGTGTTGTCCATTCAGGGTTCCTATGCAAAAGTATGGAATTTGAATTTATAAATTTCCAGGTCTGGAAAAGTATGGAAGATTAATGTCAGTGTATGGAAAAATATTCATGTTTCCAAGACTGTATGATAAGACTACCACTGTTAAGGTTTCTAAAATATAAAATTATGATATAATATAATAAAAAAAAAAAATGTGCATCGATCTGTTTTTTTAAGGCGATTAGTAGGCGACATAGATGATCATAGACAGATGATTCATGTGCAACTTACAATATTCTTATGTCATTTGTGTGAGCCACATTGCCACATTACCTAGCTATAATCTTCTGGAAATTATTTGGTGACATCACAGCATATATATTCAGAATAATAAAAACAAAGGATTAATTCCATAATTTATTTACATGATAACTGACCATTTACTCAAATGCCATAAATTCTATTTTTCAACCTAGAAGTCTGGAAATTAGGGTCTGGAAAAAGTATGGAATTTTTACTATTTAGTTCAATCACAACACCAACATTTAATAGTTTGCCCAAGACAAGGAGAAACAGTCCGTTCACTGTGCTGGCTGTCATGTGACTTTGACCTTCAGGGTAACGTCATTGTCACACGGCTATTTCTAGTTAAGTAGCTGTGCGGTGACATTATATTTACACTTATTCTCCTGCAATAAAAGTATGTACATACACCTCCACGCTTCATCTGTCAGAATTATCTCATAATTGTTGCAGATTGTTTTATATGGTGAATCACTTCCTGGTCAGAGCCCCCCTTGTGAACTGCCGTGTTGGTGATCTATTCAGATAATGGTGTTTGTTCAGACCATTGGATTTAAGCTCCACCTCTGGCTCGGCCATTGTATGTAACTTGATTAACAGACAAAGTGAAAGCTCTTTGTTGCCTGCCTCGGATTTGCCTCGGCTTCTGCTGCTCTTGTTGACCCGTGCCATTCTGCTTTTCAAAGCCCCTCTGGCTTGCGGGCCTGATTCACGCAGCCAAACTTGCTGAGCAAAAAATTCTCACAGCGTATAGGTTTGCCTATATCAGTGTGAAGCTTGTCCTCCCTTCACCCTCAGATATACAGTGCAACCTCCTTACACAAATATTAGGAAGGGAAAGAGGTGGCCGTGACGTGTGTGTTTACTGTCTTGGCGAAAGCAGACTAGCCAGCCTGAAACAGGTCCGTCCACCAGCCTTTTTCCATTTGTGCTTAGTTGAGAGCCAGAGGCACGTGGGAAACGTCTGCGTGTGCATTTATGGTGTTTGTGCTGGATTAGTAAAGCAGGAGAAATGTTTCAAAGGTCAGAAAAGATTCCGGTGTCAGAGGACAGATCCCAGAGCAAGGGAGAGAGTGAGAAGGAGAGAGAGGGGGAGAGAGTGAGTGGCCAGCTCTCAGCAGTGAGTCTTTTAAAGTCAACGAGAGGAAGGAGCCAACTCCGGTCTGACAGGAGTGAGCTTTCTGCCGGGCTGCCGGGCTGCCGCTGCTAATTGTGTGCGCGGTATTAAAATGGATTTCTGTCAAAGGGATAGTGGTTCTTCAGATCGAGGCTGATCGCTGTTCGGAGTTCAGCACTGTTGATGGGTAACCCGGCATAGGACAGAAAACCATGGGAAACATCTGCGGCTGCGTTCGAGGTCCCAAAGAGGAATGCTACGTTGACCCCAAGAAAGCTCCACTGAATCCTGAATCTAAAGAGCTTAAAGGTCGTCGCTATTTCCAGAGGAAGAAGAGGAAGTCGGGGGACTTGAAGCGTCCTGAATCTCTTAGGATTTCTCCAAGTGTGGACATTTCAGCTAAGGCTGTTTTTAATGCTGCGGAGAGTCAGAACAACCCTGATGGGAACACAGATGAAACCCAAGCACAGCTGGATAAACACTCAGAGGCGGAGAGGCATCTGTCCAGGCAAGAAAGCATCAGCAAAGGTGTTTATGTTGGAGAGGTGCCAGTTTTAATCCTCAGAGATGCTAGCGATCGACCTCCTGGCTCAAGGTTAGCGTACAGGTTGCAAAGGATTTCTACAGACCAGAAAGATGGTGATAGAAGCAAGTCTGCCGTGGACAAAAAGCTTCACAGTGTCAAAGCGGGCTCCAGAGGTGCCTCGGCAAAGGATGGTCTGCTCATAAAGAAGCTGCTCCAACGCCAGCTGAGGAGGGCGGTTAGCTTTGGAGCGGTGGAGCACATGCTACGAACCTTGCGAGGCGATGACAGACCTGGGAGCGAGGACACGTTTGCCAAAATTATATGGGGATCTCAAGCACACAGAAGGAGGAGACGGAGGGCCCACACCTGCTCTGGTTACATAGAGGGTACTCCAGCTCCTGCCAAATGTACTTCCACCCAACACGAGGTACCAAGAGCGATCTATTTATAGTCGTTACATTAAAAGGATCCACGATGAAATGTTGAATCATCATTTTGAGGTTTGGGTTCAGTCCTAATTTCACGTACAGTAACACAAACACAAAAGTAGATATTTATATTCTAAAGTTAGAAGAAGGTGTTACGGCTACTTAGTCAACTTACCTGAAAACTGTTACTACCAATGTTTATGCTGCTCATGTGTACAAGATGTTGGGAATCCAGTCAGCAGTTGACCAAGTAAATGAAAAACATGCATGATAAATTAGTGATATACAACATCAGAAAACAACCTGTAGACTGTGTGTCATTTTGGAATTATGACACACATGACACACACATTATTATGTGTGGACTAAATGGTATTATCCCTAAAATTCACCACTTAACGCGTCTGAACCTTGTTTCTCACTAATCCTGTTGTATCCTTGCGAGATGGAAACCATCGTGTCATACTCGTGTCCAGAAAAGTTAGTGGAGTAAGTCAGGCTCAGCTCTTTGTCATCTGTGCTAAGCTCATTTGTTGGAAGGCTAACCTGGCTCGTCCAGATTATCCCTTGTTCAGGAGGTTGGAGTTATTGCTGTAATCATCAGTTCAGGGTTCCAGCTGGACGGACTAGAGTGGACAAACTCAGCTTTGTGTTTGTGGCAGTAGACCTGTTGAACTATAGAATTCAGATAAACTGATTCCTTTGCTGGTTTTGCTATTGATTGTCTCAGTTGTGCCAGTGTTAATCTTGTCTGTGCTACAGTTGCTGTAGTGCTTCTGCATTTAAATGTTACACAGTGTTGTTACTGATGTCAACCTTTAAACCAGATCTGACTTAATTGATTTGTTATCCTATTTACTATCTTGACTCTTTTCGATCTTGTCTGAACTGCTTTGTGAGTTGGCGTTTTTATGCGAAATTGAAAATAGAAAGAAACAAAAAGCCAGCCTTCTTGCGCCTTGCATGGCTAACTTTTTGAAATTATATCTAACCTGCAGCGTTTCCATCATTCCGGCCATTTTTTATGTGCGTTAAAAGCAAAGCAACGTCTACAAAGGCTTGAGTCAATATCACAGACGTTGCTCAGGTATCAGATATAATGCACTGCGGAACTCAACCTGTCAAGTGGCGTTATTTGTTTTACGTCACCATATTCCTACTGTAGAGTGTGGTGTATTGTGCAACTTCTTGTTATGCAATGCTCGTGATAAGGAAAGATTCGATTCTTATCTCGTGGTAAATAAAATGCCTTAGTTTCATTATTGACATCATTACAATACTAAGGCTTAAAATGTCTTTTCTCAGTCACACTCAGTAAGTTTTGATTCAGCATTCATTAATAACGTTTGTCCTAGCTGGTGTTGTTGTCATCCCTGGTTGACGGCTTGCTTTTTAAGGGATGACAACAATGCTGGCGCCTTTTCTCTGTATATAAAACCAGCTCATTCCCAAACACCGTCCCTTTTTCCTTTCTCTTTGTGTCAGATCTCGGAGATCCATGTGACAGGAGAGTCCGAGGACATGACAGCCAAGGAGAGGCTGCTGCTCTGGTCCAAGCAGATAACAGAGGGCTACGTAGGTGTACGATGTGACAACTTCACCACATCCTGGAGGGATGGGAGGCTATTTAATGCCATCATTCATAAATACAGGTATTGTTTTTTGTGCACAACAAGAACACATTTGCATTTTAGTCAGACAACGTAAATATGCGGTTATTGGCATTTATCCTGGTTTTGTTTTCATTTACGTCCCACGCCTTCTTTTTCTTTTATTGTTTGATTGCCATGCACCTCTTACTCACCTCTTTCTCTATCTCTTTCTGTTTCAGGCCAGACCTGGTCGACATGAGCCGGGTGTCGGCGCAGACCAACCGATCAAATTTAGAACAAGCGTTTTGTGTAGCTGAACAGCTGGGGGTAGCCAGGCTCCTGGACCCCGAGGGTGAGAACCGTGTCATTATAAGTTTGACTTTGAAAACACTATGAAAGCTTTAAGCTCTTGGTGAAGTAAAGCTTTGGTTTTGACTTGAGGATCAACCCCTCAGAGTACAGCTCACCGACATGTTTGACCTTTTCCTTTTCCTCATCAGACGTTGACGTTCAGTCGCCCGACGAAAAGTCCGTCATCACGTACGTCTCAACGCTGTACGATGCCTTCCCCAAAGTACCCGACGGTGTTGATGGAATTAATGCTAACGTAAGTTAACACCGTGCCACGTGAAGCTCTTTAAAGTGACCTATTGCTGATGATTTTTTTTTTATTTTTTATTTAAACAGGATGTCGACATAAAATGGGTGGAGTACCAGAACATGATCAAATACCTCAGCCAGTGGATCAAACACAACGTGGCCATAATGTCAGACAGATCATTCCCCAACAACCCTGTGGAACTCAAGGTAAAATACGGCAACACATAAACATAATTTTATCGAGTTTAGAACAATTATAATTTGCAAACTGAGACACTCAAAGTGTTATTGACGGATATGAGCGAGCAGCAGCATCTGTTTACTGTAAGAAGTCGATAGCAGCGAAGGTCCTCTGGTGCATGCACTTAGAGACATTTCTCCTGGTGTGTACATCAAAATCTCTGCTCTCTCTTCCAGGCACTTTATACACAGTATCTGCAGTTTAAAGAACACGAAATCCCGCTGAAAGAAAACGAGAAAACAAAAATCCAAAACCTCTACAAAATGCTCGAGGTACGCAAAATGCACAAGCAGAAGCCCGTTGCAAGCGCACGCGGTGGCGAGGTCGCAGCGGTAACTGTCTGTGTTTGTGATGACAGATGTGGATCGAGTTCGGACGCATACAGCTACCCCCGGGTCATCACCCGAATGACGTGGAGAAGGAATGGGGAAAATTAATCGTTGCCATGCTGGAAAGAGAGAAGAGCCTGAGGCCAGAGGTGGAAAGGTACGTGGAGGCGCCGAGAATATTAGCACTCGTCGCTGACCCTGCACATAACAACATTCGAGCATCTTAAAGTCTCCGAAACTGAGCTGAATTATACAAGTATGTGTTATTGTTTGGGCACATCAGCAGCTGCAACTGAGTGTTTTGTTGTGGCAAAATATGAAACCGTGTGAAGCCTCGAAACGATGAAACTGCCTGCTGATCTGCTTCTTTTCTCAAAGTATCGAGATGGAGGAGCAGTCATGAGTCAGCATGATGTTTTTTGTGGCCAGTGTAGGCAGAGAGCTCCGGTGTCGTATTGCAAGCCCATTAATGTCTCTGCTGAAACCGGACGCTGAGGGTCAGTGTGTGATTTGTCTTATTAAAGTAGAAATCCCCTCACCGATGCGGCCTGCGCGAATGGTTTTACAGACGTCAGATGTGCTCACTTTGCATGCGCCACAGCTGAGTTGCCTCCGCAGATGATGAAGTGATTAGTAGAATTAGTTGTAAGCAAACAAATCCTGCGCGATGAAAAGGCGGAAAGAGAAGATGTGTTCTGCAGATCGCAAACAAGACGGATCTTGTTACTGTAAAAAGGGAGACATTTGCAAGTGCTATGAACATAAATAACAATGAGCAAGTGACTTGCAGCCAAATGTTTGAGCCCAAAAATGAAGAGATGTTTCCATCAATGTTTGTTTGCCGGCTGGATCTTATTTCTATGGAAACTCAAATTGCTTATTTTGGAGCTGTGTGCTGACAGACAAGTTTACATTGCTGTCCCTGTCATCATGGTCCATAAACACAGCTTAGTCGGATAATCAGTGCTGGGTGTGGTGAAAACTGGCAGAAACAGCACATTGGCAGTGCCCTGTAGTCTTGCTTTTTATAAAGGCTTTTTATAAAGGCTTTTTATAAAGGCGGACTGTCTCAACCTGCTATTTCATTTTTAACCCCCGAGGGCGGCATAGTATTTCAGGGTGGGAGTCTCAACACGCTCCCTCACCTGGAATTGACACTATAAATATGAGCAAGGTGAAAGCTGTTCCAGCAGTTTGGTGCATGGATGCTTGCAGTCAGGCCGTCACGGTTGGACAGATTCTGGGATCCTTGCAGCGGGATGGTTAGGGCGCAGTAGCTTTCGTGGCTGGTGACAGCAATAGTTGTTTTACCGTGTATAGAAAGATGGCGTACTTGAGCGGGACCTTGTCTGTCAGCAACGGTAGCTTCACCAGCTTTGGCTCCAGTGACACCGTCCTCACTGAGCCTTTACAAATCAACAGCTCGGTTTTTCTCAACAACAACATCGCCTATGGGTCCAGGTGAGGTCACGGGGTGCATGCTTGGTTTCTGTGATTTAAAATAAAAATAGTGACAACATATGAAGTAACTTTAACGCCATCATTTTTTTAGGCTTGAGATGTTGCAGCAAATTGCCAACAGGGTCCAGAGGGACTGTGTCAACGGCGAGGACAAGCTGGCGCTGGCAAGAACAGCCCTGCAGTCTGTAAGTTTACTTCGAGCTCTGTATGATTTTATGCTTTTAAGTTTTGAGTTTTTCTTAATTTTCTTTTTCTCATCTAAGGATGCGAAACGTCTCGAGTCTGGCATTCAGTTCCTAAATGAAGCTGAGATCGCTAGCTATCTGTTAGAGTGCGAGAACATCCTCAGACAACAAGTAGTGGACATCCAGATTCTTCTGGATGGGAAATTCCCTTTTGCAGATCAACTCGTCCAAAGGTACGGATCAGATCCTCTTGCAGAAATAACAGTGATTACTCTGAAACGTGAGACATCTCATGCTGCTGTCCTCCTGTTCTTTACAGGGTATCAAAACTCCGGGATGAACTCCTCTCCCTGAGAGCCGAGTGTTCCTCCGTGTACAGCAAAGGTCGCACCCTGACAACAGAGCAAACCAAAATGATGATCTCAGGCATCACACAAAGCCTGAACTCTGGCTTCTCCCAGAACATTAACACAAGCCTGACACCAGCCCTCACTCCTGCACTCACCCCCGGGGGGTTAGGTACCCCCGGGTCCACATTCACCTCTAGCCTTACGTCGTGCCTGACCCCATCCTTGACCCCTGCCTTGACCCCCAGCCTGCAGCCTTCTTCAGTCCAGAGCTACGTGGGGACCGGCGGTGGCATGGACCCTGGTAGTCTCAGGCACTTGAAACACATGCAGATCCGGAAGCCCTTACTGAAGTCCTCACTGGCAGACCCCAGCATGACAGAAGAGGAGGTGAACATGAAATATGTTCAGGAGCTCCTGAACTGGGTAGAAGAAACGCAGGTAAGCAGATACCCTCGGTTTGTTTTGAGTGCACTTTAATTCTTGTAATGCGAGGTGTTAAAAAATATTTCTTGTGTTTTAAAGTTGCAGCTGGAGCGCGCAGAGTGGGGTTCCGATTTGCCAAGTGTGGAAACACATTTAGAGACCCACAAAAGTGTGCACAGAGCCATTGAAGAATTTCAAATGAGTCTTAAAGAAGCCAAAATGAGCGAAGTAAGCCTGTTTCAGATTTTCTCTCAGTTGTGATCTTTGTGGAAATGCCAACAGTCCCTCAGCATCTAAAGAAACCAAATCATGCTCTTCATTCCTCAGATTCAGATGACGATGCCACTGAAGCTATCCTACTCAGACAAACTGAACAAACTAGAGAAGCAGTACGAAAGGCTGCTGGTAAGTGTTTCACTGACCTCAAAACTCCCCACTTAAAATGAGCGCTGATTTGAACCCTGCAAATGCCTGCTGGTTTCAGAGCGGTTCGAGGGAGCGGCAAAGCAACCTGGAAAGCCTCTACGACTTTGTGTCGCAGGCGACTCAAGAGCTGATCTGGCTGAACGAGAAGGAGGAAGAGGAGGTCGCCTTCGACTGGAGTGATCGCAACAGCAACATCTCCAAGAAAAGAGACTACCATGCTGTGAGTTGGTTAAACAGTCTTTCAATAAACCGTAATCTAATCAGTGTAGCAACTTAGATAATAACTTTCTTGCATTTATTTTGGTTGCGTAGCTTTGGCTATGTTGCAGTGGTTTTTGTTTAATACAATCTGAGCTTGAACTGTGGCTTGAACGACAGTATTTCAGATTGTATTATACAATGGAAAAACTGGTTCCCGGCCATGGCGGAGTGCCAGCGATATTGAGATTAATGTCTTTATGCAGGACTTGATGAGGGAGCTGGATGAAAAGGAGGAAACCATCAAGTCTGTGCAGGACAAGGCAGAGCGCCTAATGCTCAAGAACCACCCGGCCAGGCCAACAATTGAAGTAAGGCCCTTTTCCCTCTACCCTCAGCTCTGTGGTGTCTCCACCCTGCATTCATCTTCCACAAATTTCAGCTTGTAATTTTTCTCTTTACGTATAGTTTTATTTCATGTGTTTTCTCTTCAGGCATACAAAGCTGCGCTGCAGACGCAGTGGAGCTGGATCTTACAGCTCTGCTTGTGCGTCGAGCAGCATCTCAAGGAGAACGCTGTTTACTTTGAGGTGAGCCTCTGCCTTTCGACGTTTTCCGCAAAGACAGCAAGACGCCTTTGGTTTTTCCACATCTAATTTCAAACGTTTTCCTCTGTGTAGTTTTTCAGTGATGCCAAAGAGTCCTTGGACTACCTTAAGAGTCTGCAAGATTCAATTCACAGAAAATACGGCTGTGATCGAACGAGCAGCCTGCACAGACTGGAGGATCTCATTCAGGAGTCCATGGTAAACTGTCAGAAAGATTAAAAAATATGCATATTTTTGCAAACAAAAATATATATTTATATATATATTTTTTTTTGCGTGTGTCCTTAGGATGAAAAAGAGCAGCTCCTTCAGTACCGCAGCACTGTCGCTGGGTTAGTGGGAAGGGCTAAAAATATTGTGCAGCTCAGACCCAGGAACCCTGAAAGCCCTGTGAGATCTTCCATCCCCGTTAAAGCGATCTGTGATTATCGTCAGATCGAGGTACCTCTGTCTGTGCCACATTTCACCATATTCATTTCCTCTTAATTCAAGATGATGTAGTAAATCCATATTGTGTCTTGATTCTTTTTAAGATTACCATCTATAAAGACGATGAGTGTGTGTTGGCCAACAACTCTCACCGGGCTAAGTGGAAAGTTATCAACCCAGCAGGGAATGAGGCCATGGTGCCCTCCGTGTGCTTCACTGTGCCTCCGCCCAACAAAGAGGCTATTGATATGGTTACAAGGTGAGATTTTGATTTCGTGCCTTGAGAGTTTTACATTGTATTTAAAGTAAAAATAACTTTAATACACATAGCTTTAAAAGCCCTTATTCAGGTGACCAGCTTTATCATGGATTCGTTTATTTACAGAACTGAGCAGTTATACCAGAACGTCTTGGCACTGTGGCACCACTCCCACATCAACATGAAGAGCGTGGTGTCTTGGCATTACCTAACAGCCGACATACGAGCCATCCGCAACTGGAATGTGTCCTCAGTATGTCTGACATATTTTGCTTTGTTTGATGATTCTGATTTCTGATAGTCAGGCTCAGCTTTGTCTTATGTACGCTACATATTTGTCTTACAGATAAAGACCATGTTACCGGGCGAGCATCAGCAGGTGCTGAGCAACCTGCAGTCCCACTTCGACGAGTTCCTGGAAGACAGCGAGGAGTCGGAGGTGTTCACGGTGGCAGACTGCGCACAGCTCGAGAGAGATGTGGCGGATTGCAAGGAGTACTACCAGGAACTGCTCAGATCCGCAGAGAGAGGCAAGGATCTCTCAAATTCCCTCCTTCCCCTCCTTCTCAACCGGGAGGTGCCGGTGTACATTGAACACAACACGCGAAAGTGAAACACATGGCCCTTTAAGCTGTCTAAGTCTCAAGTTAATGCCTTTTGGAATGATGCTTGCCTTGTTCTGAATTAACTTCAGAATGAAGGAAGTATTGACTTTGCTGTGAATGTAAAGCAAATACCAGTTTATTGCTTTTGTGCATTAAGGAGTTTTGAATGCAACATCTGGAGAAGATAACGGCCTGTGTAGGTAAATCTGTGTATATGTATATGTACACACATTGATTTACATTCATATCCCTTCTCCTGAGTTTCTGACTACAACTTGAAAACAACCTTATACAAAGGAGGTCCTACTTGATAGTGATGCCACCTAGAGGTGTACTTGTTACTGTCAGTGTAAACCATTGGTTTTCAACAGGGGGTCCGCAACCCCTGGGGGGTACTACAGATATTTAGTTGATTATATATATATATATATTTTATTTTTATTTTTTTTAATTTTCACCCGCAATTTTCTGGCACAGTCACCCTACTGTTGCACGTGTTGGAAATGAAAAATGAATATTTGGACCTGTGTATTATTAGAATAGCTTAGTATTGAATGCAAAATAATAATAATAAGAATAATAATGTGTATTTATATATAGTACAAGGTCTACCTGGTCTAAACTATATCACCTATCGAATAGTTGTGATTTTCAAATGAAAGCAGAACCCCGGCCTTTTTCTAAGGAAACACAACAACACTTTGAAATGTATTTTTTTCCCCTTCTGGTTAACAGAGGAACACGAGGAGTCAGTGTACAATCATTACATCTCAGAAATACGCAACTTCCGCATGCACCTGGAGGCCCACGAAGAGCACCTGATCAGGCAGATCCGCACGCCGCTGGAAAGAGACGACCTGGAGCAGAGCCTGCAGCGCATCACGGAGCACGAGGTACACATCCGGTCATCACTGGACTTTTACAAGCAGTCAAGCGACATCCGTTGTTTTGATCAAGGTTTTCTACGTGCGCCTTTGCTCTGCAGAGGAAGACGGCCGAGCTGAATAAGCTGAAGGAGGATCTGGATGTCATGAAGGAGAAGTGCGAGCAGTTCCTCAGACAGGCTGCAGGCGCTCCGTCCGTACAAACGCTCTCCTCTGAACTCACCGTCCTCATTCAGAGCATGACCCAAGTGTACTCCATGTCCTCCATTTATATGGACAAGTAAGAGACGCTCTAACTCTCACAAATTCATTCTTGCAACAGGTAGGTATTAGAACTGCAGATGTTTCCTTCTTTTACAGACTAAAAACAGTGAGTTCGGTGGTGAAGCACAGCCAGAGCGCAGAGGCTCTGGTTAAGGCCTATGAATCCAAACTCTATGAAGAAGACGCTATGAACTCCGATGTCAAATCCATTGAAAGTGTCATTTCTACACTTAAGGTAATACGCAGTTAGGATGCAGCATTTGTCAGACTTTTTTAGTGCTTTTTAGTTCACGGAGTAATCATTCCTGGGTCTGATTGTAGCAATGGAGGACAGAGATCGATGAAAAACAGGGAGTGTTCCACGACATGGAGGATGAGCTGCAGAAAGCACGCGTCATCAGCGATCGCATGTTTAAGGCACACAACGAGCGCGACTTCGATCTCGACTGGCACAAGGAGAAGGCAGATCAGCTGAGTGAGAGATGGCAGAACATTCACTCCCAGATTGACAGCAGGTTAGTGTGTTTTTTTTTCTGTTCATTAAAAAATCTATATTATTACAAATAATAGTGTACATATCTATATTCTCTCATACATTATCTCATACATTTCAGGCTCCGGGACCTGGATGGCATCAGCAAGTCTCTGAAACACTACAGAGACTCGTACAGCAGTCTGGATGAGTGGGTTAGGGAGATGGAAGCAGAGCAGCTAAAGGCCCAAGAAAACAAGCCAGAAGACAGCAAAGCACTCGCTGAGCTGCTGAACAAACAGAAGGTAGGACAAGACTGAGCTTCACACTAAAATACACTCATTTGTATGCATGAACTGTATGAAAATGTGTTAAAATATGTTCAATTTTGTCAGGTCCTTGTTGCTGAAATTGACCAAAAACAGGGCAGAATTGATGAATGTCAAAAGTACTCAGAGCAGTACTCATCTGCCATTAAGGTAAAGTTCATTTGCACTCGTTTGGCAAAACATTAGGTACACTTGTGGAAAAAACTTTGTTTTCTTATATACTTACACAGGAGACTGGGGAAATTTTCTTGATTATAAAAGCTGTTTTTGAAAAAAGCTAACCATGTAACCTTTGACCTTTTTGTAGGATTACGAGCTTCAGCTCATGACATTCAGAGCAATGGTTGACTCGCAACACAAATCTCCCCTCAAGAAGCGGAGGATGCTGAGCACTTCTGATGCCATTCAGCAAGAGGTAAAATTGTACATCAACTTTGTCAACGGCAGAAATTAAGTCCAGATAAACAGTCCCTTTTCAATGACATACTTGTTTGTCTTTGTTTGATTTTGTGCAGTTCATGGATCTACGCACACGCTACACAGCTCTTGTGACTCTTATTACACAGTATGTAAAGTTTGCCAGCGAGACACTGAAGAGAACTGAAGACGAGGAGGTGAGCAATGTATACTTTAATATTTACTCTCTTTCTACATTTGTTATGCTTTATGGAGTGAATCTTCATATTTGGGGGCTATTTGGTTTTAATTGCTATGATGTCAGTTTTGTTTTGCTTTCGTGTATGTGCTTGTCCAAGGTCTTCTCAGTGTTAATAACGTGTTTTACTACCTCACTACACCTGCAGTATTTTGTGCACCTTGACTTCTTATCTTCCTTTCAGAGTCGTCTTTCTTCTGATTACAGCTCATTTTGAGTGACAATAATTTGCTTCATTCCAGAAAAGAAGCAAAGGAAATGCATGTATGGTAGCTCCTTGTTGGTGATGGTGACATGTTGGGTTGGGACAGCCTTTCGATTCTTTGTCAGAAATGTTTTCTGACGCCGTTCTCCCTCCAGGAGTTTGTTTAGTAGTGGAAAAACTGCAGTAATTAAAGAGACTAATAAGATTAATCTTTAAGTCCCTGCGAAGTATGTAGTGACTCATCTTGCACTTGTGGGTGTATACTAGCTTTCCATCTAGTGAAATGCCTACCTCAAGCTATCAGAGCTGACCAATTAGAGTGGCCTCTGATTTTTACAAGACACACGTGTAGAATTGTACTTTGCTTGTTGTTATAAGGGGACTTTCAATACATGAATCCACAATATAACTAATTTTTATTATACAATATAATAATATAACGATAAAACAAATTTCTTTGAAGTGCAAACTCCTGGAGGAATCACTTTGAAATATCATTGTTGTCTGTTATATAATATAGTGGATGACTTTTTTTTTGCATTATAGAGCAGAAAGGCTTTTGAAAGAGCTGAGAATGCAAAAAGGACCGAGAGCATGGAGCTCCAAAAAGCCACAGGGGAAGTAGAGATTAGTGAACTTAGGCAATGTGTCCAGGAACAGGACACTTTGCTCATTGAAAGACAAGCCCAGCTGGAAAAGTTGGAAAGAGAATTAGAAACACGACAGAAGACGATTGACGATCTTACTTTTCAGAAAGCACAGCACGAGCATGACATGAATCAGTATCGCACAAAATTAGAGATAGCGTTGAAAGACAAAGCTGCGAGTGAGCAGGAGTTGAAGCACATGAGACTTTTGATAGAGCAGTCAGAGGCCACATGTTCTTTGGCTCAGAAGAAACTAGAGGACCTCTTAAAGAAAACAAATGATGAGCAAGACTTCAAGAGCTCTAAGCTTTGGAAAGAAATAAATGTGGAGGCAGCTGACTTTTCAGCAGAGGAGGTCTTCCACGGTCAAGTCCAGGATAAAAGAAATGATCAGGCTCAGGCATTTGACAGCCAGTCAGAGATGGACAAAGAACCAGAGTCTCATGCAGTTAGAGAAACAGACAGTATGATGGTGGACGCTCTACAGCAGAAACAAGATGAACTTGTCTTAGTCCAGAAAAAAGCAGAAATGGCTGAAGAGAAAGCACAAAGTTATAAAAAGCTGTTGGATGACAGCAACAACAGACTGACAAAACTCCAGATGGACATGGAAACTGAAAGAATTCACATGCGAAAGGACTCAGAGGACCTCCAGCAAGAGTCTCAGAACATGAAGAAATCCATTCATGAACTTCAAGAAGAAATCAGAGCCCTTCAAAGGGCAAAGTCTTCAGTTGAACAAAATGCTTTTTTCCAAAGCACTGAAGTCGAAGGCCTTAAAGAGCAGTTAAAGATCACGCAAGGAGAGCTACAAAAGAAAAGCTCAATTGAGCAGGAAAACAGTTATGACATTAACAACTTAGAAGAAGAGGTGGCTTCCAAGCAGGCATTAATAGATCAGCTGAAATTTAAAGTGAACGAGCTGACGAGGATGAACGTCTCGTCTGACAGTGACTTCAGAAGTCTTCAGATCCAGACTGAGTCACTGGAGAAAGAGAAGTTATTCTCAGAACAGAAGATCAAGTCTTTAAAGAGAGAGGTCGAGAGCTGGAAACAGCAGCTTCAAACTGCACAGGGAGAAAACATCGTAGTGAAAAGGTCTGAGCAGACACTGCAGCTCAAATGTAAGAACCTTGAGGCAGAAGTTCAAAAAAGTGAATTTGTCGCTTCTCAGTTGCAGAAAAAAATCGATGAGGTAAAACAGATAAATGTGGAGATGGAACACAATCTGAAGAACGTACGAGCTAAACTTGATCAGGTGATGGTGGAAAGTGACAGCAAGGATCAGCAAATTAAAATATTCAAGTCTCAGGTAGAGGGCACCAAATCACAAGTCAGAATTATTGAAGAGGAGCTAAACAGGAAATCCCAGGCCTCCCATGAGCTTCAAATTAAACTGCAAGATTACAGCGAGGAGGTAAAAAAAATGGCTGAACTTCAGCAGAAAATCAGAATGCTTAACTTAATTATTGACAATTACGAGAAGGAAATAACAGCCCTCAAATCAGAACTGAAGTCAGTGTTTGCTGAGAAGGATTTAGTAAACCAAAAGATCCACATGCAAAATGCTCAAATCAATGATTTGAATTTGATTCTGAATAAAAAGAACGCCGAGCTGCAGAAAGAGTCGGCCGAGAGCAACAATCTTCTCAAAAAAGTCAGAGAATTAGAAGATGAGCTTTTTAAACATAAGCATAGTATTAAAGGCTTAACCAGTAACTCAGAGAAAATTACAGAAAACCTAAAGCAGGAAATATATTCTCTCCAGAACGATAAGAAAGCAACTGTAGAGAACTTGAACGTTAAACTTTTAGAATCAAGCTCTTCTCTGCAGAGATCGAAAGACGAATTGGCTAAAGAGATCAAAGAAAGAAAAGCAAAAGAATCAAAAATAATGCAGCTCGAGAGTGAGCTTCAGAAAAATATAGCGACTACCAAAGAGGCGATGTCTAGTTCTGACAGATCCCGATCAAATCTGCAACATGAGAGCACGATCCTGAAAAGAGAGAAAGCTGAGGCGCTGGAGAAAAATATTTCATTGGGTTATGAAGTCAGGATGCTGAAAGATGAGCTGCAACGTGCCCAAATGGAAGCTGAGCAAAAGCATGGAGAAAACTATGTTCTGCAGCAGAGGTCCAAGCAGATGGAAGAGCAGCTAGAGAAGTGCAAGAAAATGCTGGAGGAATTAAAGAGTAAACTGGAGCTTCAGAAAGAGGGCTATGAGAGGCAGTTGTTGCTAGTGCAGGTGGAGGTAGAGAAAAAACTAATTTCACTGCAGTCTCAAATCACTGCTGAAAATGAGAGATCAATCCCGCAGCCGCATAGCGAAGGCTTAACAGACATCCTCAATCAGTGTTTCAAACAAGATGTGAAACAGATAAAAACAGTGCATCAAAGCACAGTGGAGTCAAAGCAACAAACGGAGCAGCAACTTCAATTGCAAATAAAAATGGACGAACTGCAGAAGGAAAGAACAAAACTCATTCAAGAGCTGTCAAACGCAAAGTCAGAAATTGCCCATTTTGAGGAAGATAAAATCAGACTCAACTCAAAGATAACTGCTCTGCAGAGCCTTTGTAGTGAACACTCAAATGAATCCAAAAAGTTTGAGCTGTTGTTGATGGATAGCAAGCGAAAGCTGACACTTAGAGAAATAGAAGTAAGAACTCTTCGGGAACAAGTAGAGTGGTACGTCAAAGAGGTTAAAATTCTTCAGGAAAAGCTTTCGGCACCTGGAGTGAAAGTGACTGAAAACAGCCTTCAGTTTGTGACAGACAACAAAGCTGAGTTGTCGAAGGCAGGTGTTACCATGATGCAGAAGATGGTGTCCTCAAAGGAGGGTGCAAAATACACCAACGAGGTTCTTGATGTGAAAGAGTCCTCAAAGGTATGGATGAAGTTACTTCAGCCTTAAGGCATCATAAACATACATATATTTAATTGTAATACAGTATCAACCATCAGTGTTTACAGTTGGTTATTTGTTGCTGCAACTGATCTGTAGCCATAACTTATTAGTTTTTCAAATGTCACATCTACAGATGGCGACAGTGGATAAAGTTTACCCACTTGAAGGGATTAAACAAGTCAAACAAGATAAAACAGAAGTCACTCAAAGCCAAATCCTTCAACACGATTCACCAATGAAGAAAACTTCCGATGGCTCTTCTTACCAAACTCCCATCGCCCTACAAAAAGATACGCAAAGTGTGACTTACCACAGCCATAATATATCTGACGTGCCCATCACCGTGCGAACACATGGATACATGGCTCTGTGTGGCCTAACAAACCAATGGTCAAATGAAACCAGTAAGACAAGAACGTATCAAGGCAAAGAAATGGTAGTCTCGCCAGAGAAGAGTTCAACAGATGGACAACAGACATATTCAACTCCCCAGAAGCTCCCAGAACTGAAAGGGACTGCAAATATTCAAAATTTGTTCAAATTTAGGTTCTTGGATGAAGAAGTTGTACGCAAGTTGGAGATGGGTCTTGTGACAATGGAGCAGGTGCAGTCTTCACTTCATCATCAGATCAGCAAACCAACTACTATAGCTGGAATTTATGTGGAGTCAAGCAAGAAAAAGATATCCTTCCTAGAAGCAGCTGAAAAGGGCTTCCTAGCAAAGACATATGCCCTTGAGTTTCTCGAAGCACAGGCTGCAACGGGAAGTCTTACAGATCTGATCACAGGACAAATTCATTCAGTTGTTGAGGCACTGGAGAAAGGCGTTATAGATACTGGACTGAAAGATAAAATGTTAGAGGCTGAGAGAGCTGTCAGTGGCTTCACCTATAAGGGTAAAAAGCTGTCTGTGTTTCGGGCAATGGAGGAAAGGATCCTTGATAGAAACAAGGGGAGGAAGATCCTTGAGGTCCAGGTTGCCGCTGGAGGGCTAATAAACCCAGAGACCGGTGTCAAGGTGCCGGCTCACATTGCTATTGATCAGGGTCTTTTGAACGAGGAGACTCTACAGGGTCTGTGTGATCCAGTCAGTAACCCCAAAGGTTATCACAACCCCGACACTGGACAGAAGGCGTACTACTCTGAAATACTTAAGACGTGCGTGTATGACGTCGATGGTGGTGTTTTTCTCTTCCCGTTTGGTGAGAGACACCTGACAAACACATCTCCTACGAGGTCTCATAGGGTGTCAGTCGTCAACAGCAGCTGCGGCTCTGAGATGTCAGCATATGAAGCGTTTAAGGGAAAACACATAGACAAGAGGACGTATCTGTTTCTGTCAAAGCAGGAAAGTGAATGGCAGGAAAAACTTATAGCTGGCTCCAGTGGAAGCCTTCTTCACGTCATTACTGATGTCAAAAGTGGCAGACAACTTTGTCTAGAGTCCGCTTTAAGTCAGAGGTTTCTTGAATCATCTGAGCTCGACAGCTACCGCAGTGGGCTTCTTAGTATCTATGAGGTTGCAGATATCATATTTTCAAGAATGGTTGTTGTGGAGGATGTTAACAGCCCAATCGCTGGTCTGTGGGACGTCACTCGGAAGAAGAGGCTCTCGGTTCTTCAGGGTTTCCAACAGGGTTTTACTGATCGAGCTACTGCGTTGAGACTGTTAGAAGCCCAAGCCTGCACCGGAGGTATTTGCGACCCCTCCTCTGGGGAGAAAGTTTCTCTCTCTGAGGCCCTTAAAAGAGGCCTTTTAGATGAGTCACTGACTCAGCAGCTCCAGCAGTTTGAGCAGGCGTTTAACGGCATCACTCACCCTAAGACTGCAAAGACTTTATCTGTCTCCCAGGCTGTCCAGGAAAATCTCTTCCCTAAGGACGCCGGTTCTCGCTGCATTGAATTCCAGCTAATGACGGGAGGACTGATAAATCCCGGCACTCGCGATCGATTCTCGCTTGAGGAGGTCATTCAGAGCGGCCTCGTTGACAAAGTTACTGCTGCCGCTCTCAAAGACGAGAGGTGCCACGGCAAAATCCTCACCTGTCCGAAGACCAAGAGACGAATCACGTTCAAAGAGGCTCTTGAAAGAGCTGTGTTCGACTGTCACACTGGGTTAAGGTTACTGGAGGCTACGAAAGCTCATGGTTTGGGAGCCAAATCAACATTTCATTACGTTTGGGCATATAAATAAATATCTGTAAATGTATCTGCTGCATAAAACCAAAACCTGCAGAGGATTTCTTTTGGTTTTGTTTGGCTATGACATTCCCTTCACTTCACAGTTGAATGTCCTTGTGTGGGTCACTTATTTCACTTGATGCAACCCACAATGATTCTTGACTTTTGCTGTTTTTGAGTCTGATTGTGAATGTATTTTTATATTTTGGAAATGCCCCTCCCACTCTGTGTTGATTTCTTTTGTAGTACAAGTGGCAATCTTGTTAAAAGTGCATCTGCTTTGAATTCTAGAGATCTGTTGATGAGGAGAAGAGAGAGCACGGTGATAAAGTTAGCAAACTTTTGCACTGGGTGTCCAATGTGAAACAGACCGTGAGCAATGAGGAGAATTCTCTGAAAGATAGCAATGCCAACACAGACGCTTCTAATAAGCCTCAGGTAAAAAAAAAAAAAAAAAAAAAATGTTCTTGGTGTGTTTTTGTCCACAGTGTTTTTGAATGAAAATGATATTGCCTCTCTTTCTTATCACAATTTATGATTTCTAATAAAAACGCACTTCTTTCTGATTCATTTAATTCATATTTGATTCAAGTGGTTAAATATGTTGAATCACATTTTAATCACCACCAACTGATTCAATAACAATAAATCTATGTTGCACAAGCACTCATAAATCACATCAGCCCCACAGGCTACTGACATAGTCATGAATAAACAAATATATGATTTTTTTTTTTTAAGGTTCAAGGTTCTTTATTGTCATTCCTGTGTTACACATAGAAACTAAATTTGTTTCTTTGGGCCAAGAGTATACATATGCAAAGAATATAAAAATATAAAAAATATGAAAATAGTGCAATAAAATAAAATAAAAATGTGCAATAAAAATGCAGCAAATGCAGTGCATAGAGCAGTTCCCTGTATGTCTTAGGAAACATGCTGTACATGCTGACGAGAGCTGATTATTTATTTATTATTCAACTGAAGCTCTTATTTAGTTTGAAATATTTCTGTTGTGTGCAGTACATGATAATGCAAACCAGTTTGGCAATCCTGTGGAACATAATCAGTTTTATCCAGTGTAAGGATATAGATAGATGAATTAAATGAAGTGAAGACTGTCATTATGCACAGACTATGGTCACATAAATTTAACAGTGAGAGGTTAATTTGTATCTCTGTGATCAGTGACTGTGCAAACAGAACAGTAAATGTATGCAATCAGTGCATTGATTTTTATTTTATTGTAATTATGTAAAATCTAATAACAAATGCAATCTTTGAATATTTTTTTTTTTACCTTCAGTTTCAACGATTACAGTGTAATAATGGCAGCTTTTGATTTTGACTTTTGTATTTTGTTAATTATGAACCCATATTTCTGCTTTTCTTTGTTCCTGAAGTGGTTCTAATATTGTAGAACAGTACTGTAAAATACAAGTATATACATAACAATAAGAGTCTCAAGAAGAGGAAGAACTAAATTAACTTGAATCCTCTTTTAAACAAGCATTTCGATAAAAAAAAAATTTACATTTTTGATTTTGGGTCGCATTATCTAGTGCAGGATTTTAGTTTTCATTTGCAGTCGCAGGAGTGTACAATATGTCTTCCATTATCAAGTGACATTTTGAATGACAATAAGAGTCTCAAGAAGAGGAAGAACCAAATTAACACAAATCCTCTTTTAAACAAGCATTTCGATAAAAAAAAAATGTCATTTTTGATTTTGGGTCGCATTATCTAGTGCAGGATCTTAGTTTTTATTTGCAGTCACAGGAGTGTGAAATATGTCTTCTATTATCAAGTGACATTTTGAATGACTAACTCGTTTGAAAAAATATAGTTTAATCTTTTTAAAAATAAAGTTATGCACGTTTGCAGCTGGGCAGATAGTCAAACCACAGAGTTGCTGTTGTTGTGCATATGAAACAATTATTACTGCAAATGTTAATGTGTGTGTGTGTTCAATCTTCTAGGTGTCAGTCGAGGAAATGGTCACTAAAAAGGAACAAATTGCTGAAGCACTGAGGGCCACACAAATGATGCTGAACAAACACAGTGACAAGTGAGTCTCCATACTGCTGCCAGGACGTCAAAGCCTTTGTCTACTGTTGAGACTCTGAGCTTCTTTCGTTCTTTGTTTATTTTGTCTCGCAGGATGACGAAAGAGGAACGAGAGGCAGCCCAGGAGCAGCTGAAGGCGCTCAATCAGGCCTACAACGAGCTCTCCCAGCAGTGTTCAGATCAGACAGCCTCTGCAGAAGAGGTTGGACTCTAGGCTCAGTGTCTAAGTGTACTGTCTTACAGTGTGTTGGAAAACAGCGCCACCTGATGTTCAGTTGCATGACTAACAAGTGTCCTCTTTTTCTTAGTGCAGTGTGAGCCGTTTTCTCTTGCATCTCTCATCCGATTCTCTTTCTCCCACGTTGTTAGGGACAGAAATTAGGGTTGTAAATTTGAATCCCAGAGAACCTAGGTATGCTGTAAACATGCTCCCCAGCTTCGGTCTGATTTAGGACACGCGACACCATGTGACTAACTCCACTCAAGATGCCGGATACTGCATTTTCCCAGATGCATGATAGCTTTAAATGTACTGCTTGTTATCTTTTCATGTTGCAACCCTTTTGCAGTCTTGCTCTTATGCACACTTTAACATGCCCGCGTTTGTGTGGGGTGAGTATAGATTTTGTCTTGCTTCTGAAAACTCTAATTGCATATTAGAATACAGATTTTGAAGCCAGAGCAGGTGGAGTAAAGTCATTCCTTTTAATTTCTTGCAGGATTTTAGCATTATCGCAGGGACTCAGTCTGGAACCACGAGTGACCTGGCTGATCAGATGACTTGTGTCACCCTCCCAGATGATCTCTCGACATCTGACCTCTCCCATCCTGAACCCCAAGTCCGTCCGGACGGGGATGATGCTCTCGAACGAGACCTAGTGTACAAATCCGCACTGAACCACACGCCAAAGTTGAATGACGCAAGCAAGTGCATAGAGAGTTCACACATGACTTCTGTGTTACTGTCTGACATAGCAGCAGCCAGGGGGGGAAACACGCGTGACGATCTGATCATGAAGGTAATAGAGGTCAACCAAGTCGGTGATGGGGTTGAGGTGGGCTACACGGGGGACACGTTGATGCTGGAGAAGGCATTTGAGGGTGGTTTAATCCCTGCTTCTGTCTATGTAGAGATTCTTCAGAGGCAAAAGTCTTGCAGGGAAGAAAATGTTTCGCTGTTAGAACCTGGGGAGGAGACCGAGCCTTGTGAGGTTAATAGACTCTTACTTAAATGCCTCAGCAGAAATAAATCACTGACATCAGGAACGAATATTAACACTTTTTATGAAGGTTTAAGTGATCAGGACGTAGGTCAAAACATATCGGAGGAGTCTGAGGGTCATGACGAGCTGAAGGTGGACACGGCTGTTCAATGCGATCTGATGAGCTTTAGCAGCACTCTGGTCATGTTGGGAAACCAGCAGCAGCTTATGGGACTTGTGTTACCCGACAGCGAGGAAACCACGTCCACCTCATTTCATCAACAAACCACCACCAGCGAGTTTACCACCAGACTGTTCAGTAATCGGGGGAAAATAGCAGCCTTTTACATCCCGGAAAGATCAGAAGTTGTTGATTTCACCTCTGCTGTTCGAGATGGTTTGATTGACAGCTGCACAGTAGAGTTGGTGAAATCCATGGAGATCCCCGACGTGTTCCCCGACGTCGACCGTCTTAGCGAAAAGTTTTCTTCCTGGCTCATGTATAGAAAGCTCACACTCGATGGGCGGTGTCCTGCTGCCGACAGTTCAGAAGTGAACGTCCCCTCTGCCGCCGAGGCCGAGCAGTTATTCATCTCGTACTTGATGACGAACAGTTACATCGATCCGAAATCAGGACAGAGGGTGCTGATACTCGACAGGCAGTTATCTGAAATAGCTCAAGCTTTTCTTGAAGAGGGAGTATTTTCTGAAAACACTGATCAAAATTCTACTTTAAACGACGATAATCTTTCAGAACAGGCAGATCTAGAGATGCCGCTGCGCATAAACGAGGAAGCAGAAGAGAAGTGCAGACGACACATTTGTGATGCTCGCAGTTCAGTTTCCACTGTAACCGCGACAGTTACCTTTGATGAAGACACACAACGCGCAGCTGAGACTCCTAATTTTATTTCGTCAGGGAACGCAAGAATCACCTTCGATGAAAGATCGCGTGAAAATGATGATGCTCTAAAACCAGAGCCTGTGAGGGAGGTTTTAGAGGATAACAGGATTGACATGGACACCACAGAGTTTGTACAAGTGGAAGAAACCATGTTCCAAAATACAGTAAAGTCTGGTGAAGTTGAAGAGCAAGTTTATGGAAATAAGGCACACATTAATGTGGGAGATTCTGTTTCTGGGGGCTTTGATATCCCAACTGCTTTAGAGATCACTCCCTCAATATGTTCTGTAGAAAGCATTGACTCACCGTCCAAAATGTTGGACTCTTCAGATTTCCATCAGATACAACAACATTACAACTCTGAGTTAGTGTGCGGTGAATCGGGAAGTGCTGATGTCCACCAAGCTACACTTTTTAGCTCTAAAGACTGGGGAGAGGAGGAGAGTGAGCCTGACCAGGCTAATGAAGATCTGAATGACCGTGCTAATGAACATTTGAATGACCGTGCTAATGAACATTTGAATGACCGTGCTAATGAAGATCTGCATGCCCAAATGGAGCAAGGGTTCATTTCGGACGTCACGTCTATGGAACCATGTGACCTGCAGGAAGCTCTTAATGAGGGACTAGAAGACGTGCAGACAATACCAGAGCTGCACGACCTGCAGCCTGATGAAAAAACAATCACGTTAAAAGATGAGGAAGATGCAGTGCCTCTTCTGAAACAGACGGCATCAAACAGATGCCAAACAGAGCAGCAGAGTTTGTCGACGTCTGATTTTAATATCGCTGTCGGAGAATCATTGCAGTCTGGATTAGTTAAAGATGTTGGCAGTGTTTACTCAGAAGAAAACATTCAGTCCACCTCTGAAGATGATAATCGGGGTGAAGTTAATATGAACGAAGCTGTAAGTGCACAGCAGCCAACTGAGAGGGAGGTTGACGTCGGGATGGAGCTCGACTTCTCGGATGAGGAGGTTTATAGCACAGAGAGCAAGAGTGAAAATAAAAGTGCAGACTGTGAGAGGAGGGGGGATGCAGAAACTACGAGTGAACATAATCTGCTTCCCTCAGACGGTGGTCACAAGCCTCTGATGATCTCACCCTCCTCACGGAGTCAAGTTACTGCAGAGTGTGTTCATCCTGCAGATACATTGCATTCAGTGGCTGGAGACAGCGACCCACGGCACATAATCAATACCCAGCTGACAGGCAGAGCCGACGCCCCTGGTGTTGTGATAGAAAACTCTGCTCCAGCTACTCAGACGCTTCAATCTAGTCAGAGTGACAGAAACTACGGCGTCGATGCTGAGTCCGAAAGCCAGGATCAGAGTGTCAGTTTCACTTATCACTCCTGTAAATCTGCCAGCCAAGCCACAGGCAGTGAGTTTTCAATTGCGGGACATGACGTGCAAGTAGATGAGAGTGAATTAGTTACGTTATCTATGGAAACTAGAACGGAGACGGAAAGAGCATGTTTGGAGAGTGACCCAGCTCTGAGTGTAGATTACTCATTGCCTGGGGATTTCGTGGAAAGGCCAATTACTATTACGTGTAACGGTAACCATGACAATAGCAAGGAACAAGATGACAGCAGAATAACATTACCTCAGCAAGATGTGCTTCATTCAGAAAGTGATTTTAGTGTTGGATCAGAGCCCAGTGACTGTGAAAGTGGTCGTATCCAGATTTGTGCACCGGTTTGTGAAAGGCCTCCGCATACACTGAACTCGTCATCCTCCTCCTCCTCTCAGTTACCTGATACAAGTACAACAAGTAGTATCAATCACATGAGCTCTGATACGGAAGATTTGACACCCACTCGTAAAGATTTGTCAGACTCAAATCCCAGTGATGCAGATGATGTTGAGTTTTGCACACCGATGCCGCGCAGTGACATTCTCATAGCCAGCAGTGATACTGAGCTGCTCCCACCGTCAAACAAGGTGAAGGAAAATGCTGATATTAGAGGAAATGTCTCCTATTTAAATCTACCCTCTGCGTCATTAGACAGTGACTCAGTAGAGTCTGGATTTAGGACGGAAGAAAGTCCAGAATCTGAAATCCAACCCGAGGAAACCCTTTCAGATGTGTGTGTTTCTGAGCATCCCCACATCACAACTGATTTTCTGTCAGACGTTGCATCCACTGCTTGTTCATCGTCCCCAACCATGGTTTCTGATGCTGGAAATAAGCCTGTAGATTACCAGGGTGAGATTATTAGAGAGGGCGCTGATGTCAGTGATTTACAAAAAGCTCAAAGTCAAGACATTGAAAGTACTGCTGGTGTGGTTCAGAATAATTCACAGCCTTCAGATAAAGGTAGTTCTGAAGAGAGGAGAACGCTTCATGAAATCATCGAGAGTGGTCACCTAGATTTACAGAAGCCGAACAACCCTAGTTTAAAAAACAATGACAAGTCCGAACCAACATACGCAGAAGAAAAAGTGAGTGAAGAGACTGAAGAGTCCGGTGCTCCAAACATCCAGCTGCAGCTACTGCAGGTTTTTAAGTCTGTGTCCTCAAGCCAGGACCTTTCAGTGCTCCAGGAAGTGATGGACTCTCTGAGCACCGCTTTGGGCAGCGATTACCAGGGCGAGCGGCGGCACACTCTGGAGAGCATCAAGGAGGAGAGCTCAGAGGGAGAGGATGAGGAGTCATTAGAGGGTGACACAGCCGCAAAGACTCGGCAACCGTCTGCTAAGGAGTCTGCCAACCGAGAGGCGAGCAAAGTTGAGGAGATCAAGCCAAAGGTACAAGTCGGTCATTGATGCCTGAACTGGCCACAATTCTGTAGTTTCATATCTGAGTAACTGTTCCATTTTTTGTCCTCTTTCACCACAGCAGTTTACCATCCAGGATTATTTGGAGTGTGTTGGGAGACTGCAGGATCACGCTGATGTTTTGGAGGACGTAAGGAGAGACCTCGTGAGCCAGGCACCCATAGGGAACGGCATGGAAGAACTGCAGATCCAGATAGAGGAATGTCAGGTGAGAACTGAAACCCATTTTTAATTTACATCACATATTTATCTAAAGGCCCAGTTTGTTTGATTTATCTAAGAAATAGAATGATGTCTTGAGCATTAGTTTATGAACACTTGTATCTCCAGGCTGCATCCTCACTGCTATAATCCACCAAAACCTACTGACTCGTTCTTTAATAGTTTAGTTATATCATTTACATGCATGAATTTGTTCCTGATCGAATGCATCTTTTATCCAGTTGCTGGAGTCCCAACTTTCGAGGCTGGCTGGTTTTCTGACAGTAGATATGGAGAAAGCCAAACAGCTCCTAAACTCTGCTAATGAAGACATACCCGCACAAATCCATCAAGATCTGTCCTCGACGTATTCGGACTTGGAGCCAAATTTTGCTGCTGTTTCCCACATGTGTGAAGAAAGGGGTGAATCCTTGGTCGAGGCGATGGAAGCGGGAAAGGTCAGTGCTCAAACGGTAATTTAAAGACAACGATGAAGCAGCAAGATCCTACACTGACTTCTTGAAATGTATTTTCAGGTAAATTTGGAGGAGACGTACCAGATGCATCTCAGTGATCTCGATGAACTAGCCGGCCTCATTCGAAGTAACTCTGACACGTGCGACGTGGATTTTGACACATGTGACGTGGACACGCTGAAACGTTTGAGTCAGCAGACTAAGGTATCGTTAAAGTCTAGTTAAAAACATTACACATTCATAGTAACCAAGCTGAGAAACACACTCTGCATATCGCCATCTTTTCTCATTCCAGGACATGGAAAACAATCTGCTAAAAGAAGCCAGGCTCCAGTTAGAGGACGTCACCTTCGATATCCAGTGCTTTATTTCTGAGCACACTCAGTTCCTGAGTCCAGCTCAGAGTAGCTACCTCCTCAAGTTCCTCAGCACCACTCAGCGCACATTCAGGGACCAGATAGAGAGGCTTGGTACAAAAAGAAGTGCCTTGGATGTCCTATTGGACACCAGGGAGCAAGAAAGCCAGGAGAAGGTTTGCCTGTGCATAAGCTATACATGTATTACAAATATTTTCTTTAAAAATTGTGTAGATACATATGGTTTATTAACTGACCTGCATGCATCTTGTAGCTAATAGCACAAGTAGTATATAGTATGTAATCTAATTTTTTAACTTAAAAAATAAGACCTCTCAGTATACTTTCACATCACCCCAGACTCATTCATTTAATGAATGAGTAACAAGCGAGTGCTCCAAACAAAACTAGTTCCACTATAAACACTATATGTAGATTTTGTCTACAAACATTTGAATTCTTTGTGGGTTTTATGTGGATTTAATGAGAAGCTCTTTTCTCTTTGTTATGTTTTTAGATCCTAGTCAGATTTAGTAGTTTTCATTCCACTGAAAATGCCTCAGTGTTTTGAGAAATAACAGCATTGCATGCGTAAGTGCTCGATCTCTCCTGCAGACTAACCTTTGTGCTGGTTGTATCCTACAGGCCTCAAGACTACAGTGGACAAAATGTACCTTCCTTGTTGGTCACACACGTCAAACCCACTAACACAATGTTGTGTCTGTTTGCGCCTATTTACACACTATGACGACAAAGTGGCAGATGCAAAGGAGCATGTTTACAGCATACTAGATGGTTTTTTACATGATTTTAAAATTGGATTCCAAAGCAGACGTTGCATGTCACCTCTATGTGCTTGAACGGTTTCTCTTCCCTTGCGTCCTCTTTCCAAATATTGATTGGGCTGTTCAGACTGTAGGGATAAGCCTTTTATAGTGTAACGGTTTGAGATTTGTTCCATGTGTGTGTTTTTACAAAGAATGTAACTGACTCTGATTGATGGCAGATTTGTCGTTGTCAAATATGATATTAACTCGTGTTTTTGTTCTTCTTTCGGTCAGTCGTTGTTGGACAAACATAAGGAGTTTACAGAGAAGTTGGAGGAAGTGTGTGATAATCTCACATTGACAGAAAACCGATTGATTGGTCATCAGCAACAGGGTGGAAACGCTGAGTGTGTCACAGACCTTCAGCAGTATCAGCAGGAGCATCAGGTTTGACTTCATTTGCTCTGCCTTACACCTTGACAATAATCCATATTTTTCCAAGCGGTTACAACGTGTGTTCATCGGATAAAACTGTTTGTCTGATGTCAAGGCTCTGCAAAAAGACGTGCTGACGAACGCCAGTGCCTTGAATGAGGTGATCACCAGCACGAAAAAGTTTCTGGATGAAAACCGGAGCAAGCTGACGCCCGATCAGATCGCCGCTATTGAGAGGAAGTTGGAAGAAGCTAAAAGCAAAGCGAAGCTCATCGACCAGCGGGCTGAGGAGTCCAGGAATGACTTGGAGAAGGTTGTTACGACAGCCATAAAACAGGAGAGCGAAAAGGTTTGTGTTACTTCCGTGTCTGTGATGACAGTTTAAATGATACGTTACCATGACATCAGCGTTGATAATGTGCGGTGCGTGTGCGCAGGCAGCGGCTGTCGAACGTCTCGAAGAAAGTAAGAACAAAATTGAAGGTCTGCTGGACTGGATATCCAACATAGGGAACGAAAACAATAGCAGCCTAGATGAAACTGACCATATAAGTAAAGAGAATGGAAACCTGCCAGAGGGAACCGCAGCCAAGGGACTGATAACGGAGGATGATGATGCCAATGGAAACGCTCTGCAGACGCCTGAGAGTGATTTTGGCAGCGAGACCAGGGGCGAAAACGACACATCCATGGACCTCGATAAGCAGTACGACAGGATTAAGGTTGGTTTGTTGCAATACTACATGAGAAGAAAGGCAGATGCCAGTTTTTATGAAAGGCCAATGCTAAATAATGTTCATTATATTAGAAATTTGAATCATGACCTAATAATTGACATTTGGTGAAGAGATCAATCTTATGAGGTGGAATAGACTTTGAATTATAAATACAGATTATGCACTATACTCAAAAAAATAAAACTGTAGATTTATAGTATGAAGTCGACATCAAACATGTGAACAGAAGTGAAGGAAATATCCTCCGTGCTGTCCTCCAGGTCAAAGTTGACCAGACCATTTTATATAAATGTCTCCTACTCCCCATGAGATCCCAAAATAAGTGTCCCAAAATTAGGTGACATTTTATTTTAGGATTCAGAAATGGTCAAACAGACTGGGTCCTGGGAGGACAAACAGTAAAGGAAGAAGGAGTATAAAATATTTTAAAAATATTAACAGGTTTTATTATTGTTTCCCCCCCCCCCCCAGGCGCGTCATCAGGAGATTCTGTCCCAGCAGCAGGATCTGATCATGGCCACCCAGTCAGCTCAGGCCCTGCTGGACAAACAAGCTAACGTGCTCTCCCCGGAGGGGAAGGAAACCCTGCAGAAGAACATCCAGGAGCTGAAGGAGCGCTATGAGACCTCGCTGACTCAGGCTGAGCAGCAGATGAAGCAGGTGCAGTGCGTCCAGGAGGAGCTGAAGAAGTTCCACAGCGACTGCGAGGAGTTCGAAGCCTGGCTGAAGCAGGCCGAGGGAGAAGTTGAGGAGCTGGGCGCTCCTGCGGGCTCCCTTAATATCCTCAGCGATAAACTTCAGCGACAGAAGAGCTTCTCAGAAGATGTGATTTCCCACAAAGGGGATCTTCGCTTCATTACTATCTCAGGACAGAAAGTGCTGGATGTGGCTAAAGCCTGTGGGTTGCCTGAGTCTGCGGCTAAGAATGCTCCGCTCCATGTGGATACTTCAGGGACCTGTTCCGCCGTGAAGGATAAACTGGACTCAACAGCCAACAGATACAAAATACTACATTCACAGGTATTTAGTGCAGCTGGGTCCTCTGGCCACTAGGTGGTACCATTTATCCTCACAGAGAACTCAACACAATAAACAATGTTGTGTGAAAACAGCAACGTTATAGAAAAGTGAGGTTTATGGTTAACCTAATGTATTTTATTTCCTTTGTTTTAGTGCAATGTGCTTGGCAACAACCTCAGAGACGTGGTTGACAAATACAAAAAGTATGACGACTCCAGCACTGCTCTTTTGAAATGGCTCAACAGCTCAGAGGACGAGGCGAGAAAGCAGCAATCTGAGGCCATAGCAGCTGACCCACAAACGCTGCAGAAGCAGCTGGAGGAGACCAAGGTACAAATCAAAGGCTGGAACGAATAAGCCGAAGCTTGGGAGTGAATCCAAAGTCACAGTGTTGTGATGAAAACCTCAGATTTATGGCTTTTTTCATATTTTCATGAAGCCTTTTTTTCTTAATTCTTCCAGTCATTTTTTTTTACAGTTTACCTTAAAAAGGGAATTTGATTTCATCTTTAATTTTTTCTTGTCTTTTCTCTTGGTTGTGTTTATTACATCAACTCTCACCTCAGCAGATGCTAGGTCCTGAATAATCAAAGGAAAGACATAAAGAAAAGCTTCATTTAGAGCCAACGATTGTAGAACTTGGAGCACTGACTGGGTTAGAAGGTCACAGCACAACAGACCTGCCTTACCATATACAGTGTTTCCACCAACTTAAGTACAACAAAGCTATTTTTAGCTCTGTGTTCAGATTCAAACCCACATGTGAATCGTTTTAACTGTATTTGTAGCTTACGTACTCCTGCGAGAGGATAAGAAGCTTGGCTGACAGGACTGTCTCTGTCAAAGCTTTTGGCTGCAGCTTGCTTCAACATTTCTCTGTAGGGAGGTAGTGACTTACAGCATAAGATATGCCCAGATAAGAGGTGAATGTGAGCCAACCAAGGAACACGGTTCTTTGGGTTTGCATTGAAAATCTCTGGAGAAATCCTAAACCCTTCAGTAAATCTAACAATCAATCAAGAAAGGTACATTTAGCTACATCTATGGAACGTCCTAGTATTAAGCCCATACATACTCACACATCACTATTGCATAGTGAAAACCTATAACGTTACAAAATTAAGGTAAAACGTGGGTGAGCATATGTAAGGATATGTTTTCTGACTTCTTCTTATCTAATCCACAGGGTTTACAAGGTCAGATGATGGGACATCAGACGGCTGTTGACGCGTTACGTAAAACAGCTGAGTCTTTAATAACATCTGAAGGAGACCTGCTGAGCAACCCAGACGAGATCCAGGAAACAGTAGGTGAGGAAACATCCGACTGAGGACCACATCACGTTCACTATACACACCGGTGCAGCTTCGAACTGACTTTCAATGCCTTTTAAATAACAAAGGAAACTGAATCATTTTAAAGTGCACACTCTTTCAAAATGTCAGCCAGACACCTGTTTACTGCATTAAGTTGGCAAACTGTCAACGTCATTCTGTATTTTTCAGAAATTTACACGTTATTTAAGCAGAATATAACTTTTGAATGGTCTCTAATCGGTTTCTTGGCCCACACTTAAGCACAACAACTGTCCTTTTTTAACTTTAACAAGCTCATTCATGCCAAATAATTTTCTGCCTCGGTTTGAAATGTTTAGCTTTCCGTGACAGTGAGAAAGTCCTCTGCTTTAAACACAACCGGATTTGTTTCCATGTATTGTAGATGACATAGTGGAGCGCTACGACAACCTTTCCAAGTCTGTGAGTGATCGAAATGAGAAGCTGCAGATCACCCTGACTCGCTCCATGAGCGTCCAGGATGGCTTGGATGAGATGATGGGATGGATGGAGGGAGTGGAAGCCAGTGTGAAAGAGAAAGGGCCGATCCCCTTGGACTCGGCAGCTTTAGGAGACATCCTCAGCAAGGAAGCAGTATGTTACCTCATAATCATTTCTTACAAGCTTCCTGATCACTTGAATTATCTATTGAAACTTTGTTTGTCTTGTTTTTTTAAGACATTAGAGCAGGACATAGCAAGTCGCCAGAGCAGCATCTCAGCCATGAAAGCGAAGTTGAAGAAGTTTGTGGAGACGGCGGATCCCTCTGCCGCTGTGCTTCTTCAGTCCAAGATGGAAGCCCTGTCCCAGCGCTTCTCTGACGCTTCTGACAAGCATAAGCAAAAGGTTTCTCAACTGGAGCAGGTGAAGGAAAAGGTGGAAGAGTTCGAGAACATCTCGGACAAAGTCCAGCAGTTTGTTGTGAAGCGTTCGCAGGATCTGCAGGAGACAGACGGGCCGGGGAAAACGTTCAACGAGCTGTCTCAGCTGACGCAGGCGAGTACTGACACCGCTTGATTCTGAGTCTGTATTTTGATTCGCAAATCAAGGTTCGTTATGCACAGAATGGTTGAATGTTATCATTTAACCGTAGAACACCAAAGCTGAGATGGCAGAATACGCCAGTGATCTGGAGAAGCTGGACGCTTTGTCCAAGGAGCTGTCTGAAATAAACCCAGATGGAAACAAATCTCAAATTCAGAGCAAGATGGACAACCTCACGAACATTTTCAGCACCTTCAAAGACACCGTTAAAGAAAAGTAAGTCACCAAGGCCTCATTAATTCCACTTTTAAGAATTAATGAAATGTCCCTTTTGCTCAGCATCTGTGTTTGTATAATGTAACGTCTGCAATATCTGCTATAGGGAAGAAGAGCTGTCATCCTGTCAGGACCAGTTGGGAGAGTTCAGATCTGCAGCCAGCGCTCTCACCAAGTGGCTGGAGGAGACCAATGAAAAAGTACCGGCGGGTCAGCCAAGCAGCAGCAAGGAAAGTCTGGAGAAGGACCTGCAGACGGTCAACGTGAGTCATGAGATGAAAATACAGTATATTGCAGAGACAGCGCCGTTCCTATATATGTTTTTATCCAATTGCACTTGAAGTGCACCGGAGCAGAGGTCATTCATTGATGTTAAACTTTTACGTTTGACGCATCAGTTCGGAGTTCATGTCCTTTGCAGTAAGTGTGTTTTAATAGATAATAGTGCATTCCTCCCTAAACTCCTCACTATTTCTGCTTCCTCTGCCAGCTAGTGACAGATGAGTGGAAACTGTTTATAGAGAACAGGTCTAGGGGTGAAACGCTATGTGAGGCTACTTTCTTAGCGGTATGTTGCAGAAAATATCACAGAGGTACAAAAAAGAAAGAGAAAAAAAAGTTCAAGTTTCTCAGATTTTACTTTGTCAACATCAGTTAATTCCAGTTGTCGTATCTCCTGTGCTGCTATGTACATATATATATAATTTATCCATCTGTTTAATGTTTCACCAGGGATTGTTAGATGAATGGACTTCCAAAGGCCCCGCTGTCCAAGACTTGAACAGTAAAGGATCAGCACTCTGCAGCCTGATCACTTCACTTACATCCCCTGCCAAGACAAAGACCCCGAACAAGTCAGGTAAATGTCAGCACACTTATTCTCAAGTATTTTAGTGGAATGAGAAGCATGGTGTCTGGATTCTCTTTCGAGTACCGTATAATCACTAACTATTAAGGATCATGGATCTTGTGCCAACAGTTTTTTCATCAGTCTCCTTGTTCTTTACACAAGCTTTGTCTCATGTGTCTTTGCATCAGCTCTTACTAATGGTGGTGGTCCAGCAAGCCATGCCTACCTAACCAATAAAGGTAATCACGTGTATGTGTGTGGATGCTGCTTTAAGAGATGTGCTGTTTGTGGTGTGCTGCGCTGCTATCGCTGTTGTCGGGCTTCGAGACATTAGTAAGTTTGTGGTGGGTCTGCGCCAAATACATAGCAAAAATAAATAAACTCTGAAACTCACTGTGACGCTACGCTCAGATCATGAGTTTTAAAGTTTCACGATCAAAGGAAGTAAAGCCGAGCGCGGACAAATAGAGTTTTGAAGTCCTAAACTATATTTAAACCGTAATGCGTCACACATTTGTGGAGTGACTGCACAGATATTATTCTCTCTACTCTCCGAATTTACTACACAACAAGATTTAAAAATAACAGTGACTACAGGAAGTTATTGAACTTTCCAGAGAGTGCAGTCAAGGAGCAACGCTCCATCTCGAAACAGAGACTGTGGTGCAAACACGTACTAAAGCTCCATGGTACATTCCAATGAGAAAAAAAAAACAAAATCTAAATTATTCCACAAGTTTGGATGAGATACTGCTTGTAGAGATGCAGACATGAATTGTCTGTTCTTCAGCGGGAGTGAGCTCTTGCATAATTTTCCTCCACCCTATTAAAGGTCCAAACATCCATTTTTGCACAGGGAGGACATACGATGAGATCAGAAGTTCCCTAGGACTCACATTTTTACAATATCGTAAACATGTTTTATTTTTTTTTCTGCAATGCTGCAAAAAGTATGAAGGAGTAGTATCAGCCCCCCCTCTTACAAAAATGCGCGGAGGTACATCGAGGCAGACGTAAGGAAGTGATTGTTTGAGCTTAGATGCCAAAACACACAACCACAAATCCTTAAATTTCATTTGCAGGGATTTGGTGACACTGTCCTCAGTCGTACTCAGAATTTACCGCACCACAAAGCTAATATATTACGAGTGTCTAGCTTTTACCATGATCTCTTTATGTTTATAATATCCTGCAAATGAAACTTGATAGAGTTATTTTTCACGTCCTCAGAGCTGATGGTAATTCAGCAGAACATGTCATCCACCAATGAGGGCTACGCTAACCTCGGGGAAACACTGAAGAGTCGAGCAGGACAGCTGAGCGGTTTGGTGCAGGAGGTGAAAGAGGCCCAGAAGGAGACGGAGGATATGATGACATGGCTGAAGGACATGAAAAAGACTGCAGCATCCTGGAACAATGCAGCCACAGAGAAGGATTCAGTCAAGACACAGCTTGATCAGCAGAAGGTACAAAAGCGTTGTTGTTCACGAAGCAGAGTGTTACATTTGATTATGTTTTAAAAGTGCATGAGGTCTTCATTGACTTGGTTCTTCGTGAATGAGATAGTCATATGATACTCTTTTGGGAAATCACAGGCTATTTAGCATTCGTGATTTGTTCTTGTAGGTATTTGAAGATGGCATGAAACAAAAGCAGGAGCAGCTCCAGAAGCTCAGAGAGAAGCTTCTCAACTTGATAAAGGCTCATCCAAACTCCCCCGAGGCAGCAAAATGGAAGCAGATGCTGACAGAAATAGGTATGCACTAAGGTGTTGGCTCCAGATGGCCAAGGGTAATTTATGTCACTGAAACTGTCAGTAGTATGTTGAGTCCCACAGAAGGAAAATGTATCTCATTATGGCTCATTATGGCTCCTCTGAGTAGAGGTTTCTGTGAAAAATTAGATCAGCTTAAATCCTGGTGTTATCTAAAACTGTACCGCACACGCTGTAACAGAACATGAGTCTATCTTGGTACTGATCTCTGCTGCACTAGTTAAATTAACACATTTGCGGGGCCAAGTACTGCACAGTGTGAGGTTTGTTAGGATAACAGTGGGACAGAGGGCAGGAAAGGTGCTGTTGTGCTGACTAATGCAATCTGGTGTGATTGTCCTGGCCTCCTGTTCAGATGCTGCTTGGGCAGAAATCAGCGACTCTGTAGAGGAGAGGAAGCAGCATCTGGAGCAGTCCAGCAAGAATCTGGACATCTTCCAAACAAACGAACTGCAGCTGGGCCAGTGGCTTTCAGAGAAAGAGCTGATGATGAGTGTCCTTGGGCCCCTCTCAATAGACCCAAACATGCTTAAAATGCAGAAGCAACAAGTGCAGGTATGCATGTTGTTGATGGGAATATTTTTTAATAAATTGCTTACACATTCAGATTTTTCTTGACTGGTTTTCTTCTCCGGTCCTGTAGATCCTTCAGAATGAGTTCAAGAGCCGCAAACCTCAATATGAGGAACTTGAAGAAGCGGCCTCGGCCATCCTGAGCTCATCCAGTGACGAGGACCCTTCAAGTGGAAAGCTGGTGAGGGAGCAGTTTGCTGCAGTCACCCAGAAGTGGCAAGGCCTCACAGGACAGCTGGACCAGCGAGACAGCCTCATCGACCAGGCAGTGGTGAAGACTGGGCAGTTTCAGGAGTTACTGAGGAGTCTCAGTCACACTACCGCTGAGCTGGAGAATCAGCTCACAAACCATCATGGCCACAGCACCCATCCCGATGCTGTGAAGAGGCAGCTGGAGGACGTACACAACTTCTCAGCTCAGCTGAGAGAGGAAAGGAAGAAGCTGAAGGAGGCTGAGACCATCAATGCAGAGCTCACAGCAATGGTCACGGAGGACTATCTCAAAGCAGACCTAGCCAGGCAGCTGGAGAGTGTCAGCAAACCTTTCAAACAGCTGGAGGAGAAAGCAGGTTGGTATTTTAACTTAACTTAATAATGTAGTGTTGTAATGTTTGGAAAGAACATTCTGTTTGTATTGAGTCACTGCAGCTACAGCTTCCCACCTGGATAAATTGTTGTTAGTAAAACTTGTGTTGTTGTGATTTTTTTTTTTTTGTGAACTACTTTATTTCTGGCATTGAACTGAATAGAGTGAATTAGAAAACTCATCTGCAGCAATATTCTCAGTTGTTGGTTCCACTTCATGCACGCAGTAGAGTAAGCGGTATTGCAGCATTTTACTTGCTAATTTTCATATTTCTCTGTTGTAGCAAAACGGATCGAACAGTTGAACTCAACCTTTGCCAGCTCTCAGCAGTTCCATCAGACCTCCAAAGACTTCCAGTCATGGCTGGGTGAGAAGCTGCAGGATCAATCTCAGCCCAAGTCGGTCTCTGCCAAAGCAGACATTCTGCAACAAACACTGGAGGAACACAGCAAACTTGGGAAGGCTCTCAGTGAACATGAGGAAGCTTATAATACAATCATTGCAGAAGGGGAGATGCTTCTGCACAACACTGATGGTGCAGAAAAGTTGGCGCTACAAGGGCAACTCACAGCCCTCACTTCCAACTGGGAGGAAGTGAAGAAGAGTTCTGCAGAGCAGGCTGACAACCTCCAAACAGCTCTGCAGAGATCTATGAAGTACCAAGAGCATGCAGAGAAGTTAAGCTCTTGGATTCAGGAGTGTGAGGCCAGTGCAGACCGAGTGAAACCCACCATTGACCCTGTCAATCTGGAAAGCTCAATTTCCCAAGTTAAAGCTCTCCAGAAGGATGTTGACAAGCACAGAGGGTTGGTGGAGCAGCTCAACACAGCGGCAGATAGTCTCCTTGAGGTGGCCAATGCAGACACTGAAGCTATAAAAGAAGAGAAGGCTAGCATAGGCAAAAAAGTAGACAATATAGTGGAAGGTCTACAGAGCAAAAGGGAGTCCCTGGAGAAGCTCTCACATACAGTTAAGGAATTTAATGATGCCTACAAAGAGGCAAAGGGTCAACTTGAGGGAGCTAAGAAGCAGGTGGATGCCTATGAGTCACAGGGAGTGCAAGCACACAGCAACAAGAACTTAACCAACATGAAAGCCCAACATAAGAGTTTAGAGGGAGTGCAGAACCAATTAGAGCACATGAAGGCCTTGGCTAAGGATCTTGTGGTGGACGTTCCAGATGCTGAAGGAGTGACAGACCTCTTACTGCAGGCTGACAGTGTGGAAAAAGACTACACCAACCTTAACAAGAAACTAGAGGAGACATGCCAAGAATTGGAGGGTAAACTGCAAGGTATTGGACAGTTCCAAAACAGCATCCGTGAGATGTTCACCAATTTCACAGAGCTGGACGATGAGCTGGACAACATGTCTCCTGTGGATCTTGACTTGGCCACTCTTAAAGAGCAACAAGACAGCATTCAGAGTTTTGTGGCCAAGCTGCGAGAGCTGATGGCTAACACGGCCAACGCTGGAGACAGCTGCAAGAAGATGCTAGAGACCGAGTCCTCACCTGACCTGTTAGGTCTGAAGAGAGATCTGGACACTCTGAGTAAGCAATGCGGCAAACTGTTAGACCGAGCCAAAGGCAGAGAGGACCAGGTCCAGAGTACCCTCACCAAGCTGGAGGAACTGTACGGTAAACTCCATCATGTGGAAGAGAAACTCTGCAGAGCGGTGGATAAGGAAGCATCCCAGGAGGCGGTCGGCATGGAGACAGATGTCATCAACCAACAGCTGGAGGCCTTTAAGGTATGCTGACCCGAATGCGATGTTAGTTTTCAAAAGCGAAACAGATGTTTGATTGTGCATTTATTAAGTCACATCAACATGCACCACATGGCAGTGCAATGTTAGCAGCTTGTTCCTCATTACATTTATACCTGTTTGCTCTGGGCTCTCATGGGTATGAGGTGCTACAGTAGTGAACTGATAATTGTTCCAAAGGGACACCTCTCCTTTAGTTTGTGGCAAAGATTAGTGGTGAACCTGTGATGACAACTACAGTTTTAGGCCATATAGTAAATGTTAATGCATTTAAATCACAATATATGAAGTTGTAACATGCGTACCTTGTGTATTTGTAGAATTAAGGTTAATTTTCTCTTGCATTCAATATAACAAGACAACCCCTCTACATGTAACTAAAATATTAAAATAATTACATGTGGAATTAGAGAGATTAACAATATTTTTCTTCCCATTATTGACTCTGGAGACTCTAGAAACACTGAACCAGATTTCTTTTTTTCCCTCTACTAAAATATAATAAAAGTATATGATTCAAGCATAAAAATATAAGTAGTCCAGTGGATTAAGTGTCTCCTCTGCTTTTCTCGCAGTTTCTGGGAAAAGCTGCTCTTGTTTTATATAAACCACGTAACCTAAAAGCTGCTAACGTCCTCCTAAAACTTAACAAACCCACAAATATCACATTTTAGATACTATCTATCCACAAAATGCTTCATAGGACCAGGTTACCAGCGGGGTCTTCACTAACCCCGCTTTCCCTCTACATACGTGGCAGTCCTCTGGGGAATACTGGTGCATTCGGGGCATCTGGTGTTAACAAAAGTGGCTGGGGTCCATGTGTAGTGACGGGGCAAGAGGGAAGGACCGTCGCAGCCAGGTGGTGGCCAGCAGGCCGTCACTTGATTCAAAAATGAACCCGAGCCTGTATCCTGATCTCTTAACTTTGATAGTGAAGATGTTAATTATAAAACCTTCAATAGATACAAGTCGTACATTTTTTTTTCTGTGTCCGTTAGTGTTATAAGAGTATTTTTTTAGGATTTTGCATATTGTATAATGGATTTCAGGATTAAACATTCATGTTTTATACCTGCAAATATATTGTAACATTATAGTCATACCATCCAGTTCCTTAATTGTTCTAATTGTTCTTTTCAGTTCTTCTTTCAATGCCTATTGTCTGTAAAAGCATGGGGGTCTTTATCAGTTAAGGGTGAAACAGGGGATAGCCATTAGCATGGCAGATGCAAAACATTTTAAAGCTCCTAAATTCCTGCAGAGGTTTCCAAAAGAGGATTAACCTATATTCAGAGGTGACATTATGAAACCCTTCTTACTTTATAGTATAGTGAAACAATGTAAACAGCTGTGTATAGGCAAATGACATAGATCTGTCCTTAAATGTGGGTCAAGGGATTTTTGTCAATTAATAGAGCGCCGCACACATGTACTGTAGGAGAGCTGGGTCTGAACCTCCTGTTGAGATGCTCAGATTAAAAATATCATCGGGTTAGAAAGCGGCAGGGGGGGGTTAGCAAGGTGTCAGCTCGCTGTTTGGAGTTTGGTTTAAAGGCCATGCGGGGTAACTATTAAAGAGGTGATTGATTCAGATTGTTGCTAAGCAGCATTGTCCTGGTGAGTGTCTTCGTCTCGTCTTTGTCCTGTCAACGCTCTGGGTTGAGAGGGCATACGCCGGTTCAGCTGCTGGCGGAAAATCCTCTTTGTACTCATTTATAGCAATACGTAGCATCAGGAGGAGAATTATCTCAAATCAGTATTTGATCTTGAGTTTTTTATTTAGCTGCAGCATAAAAGCATTAAATGATTCGGTCAGATTCTGTTTTATAGTCGGTGAATCAGATTATTTTTACGTTAGCTAAGTGGGCCTTATTGGCAGCTAGTGAGAAAGAAATAAACAGAGAAAGACAGCGCTTGGATTCATCTCTTTCTCGTGCTGTTACCTTTTTTGGTCAGGTTTTGAATTGCCCGACTTTGTGTGTTTATGTGTGTTGTTCTCATGGTAGCCCTGAGGTCCCTGGTGTGTTGTTATACGTTGAGGTGTGACTTAAAGGTTAGGCTAAGTGACTCAACACTACTGGGGGTTGGCGTGGGCGTCCTTTCTCGATCCTCAGACATTACATCAGCGTCTCTGTTCCTAAAGAATTTTCATCTTCTGAATCATACCGTAGCTGCTCCGTCTCATTGAAGGTGAAGTGTCACCGGCCCCACATAGTGCTGCTAACTCGCTGACACATGGTGGTGACGTGTTTTCCTCACAGTGAAACATGAAACTTCTATGGTGCCGGTAAAAGCAGGACATTGCTGTGAGGGGATTATGTTGACGTTTTTACTCATCAAAGGTTTCTAGTCTCTGTTTCCAACGCTGACCTAAATCTTAAGCGTCAAATACATGACAGAAGACCAGTTTGAAAACAGTGCTCTGTGCGCTCAACACTTTGACGTGCAGCAAAGTCATTAAAGCCTTTTAAGAAGCCGCCAAATAAGATGTTGTTTAAGGCATCTTGATTTTTTTTTGCTGACCTCATCTTTAAATGATTGGTTTGCATGAGAACAATTGAACCGATCGTAACAAGTGTTGCATGGTCCACTGGTAGAAAATGACTCATCTGGGGGTTTCATTATTGGCTAATCGTTTATGTCATTATTAAAGATAATGTGTGTTTCTGTCTGTCCGCCTTTTGTCCTTTTATCAACTAAAGTCTTGGAAAACTGTGATGACATATTTAACTAATATCTGATTGCTGCATAAATCTGTAATTCCTGACTGTATACGGGAAAAAAAAACAAGATCGTGTTATTACGACCACACGAATGAATCTGTTACCCAGGCATCTCTCCTCACAGTTTTGCAAATACAAAAGTCCATTCATTAATAATGCAAGTTTTTGTTTCCTCATCTAAATTCGCCTTGGTTGGTGTTGACGTGTTCGCAAAATCTCCTCCGTTCCTGGTTGTTTTTGTGAGTGGTGCTATCGAAAGAGCTTTAATCGGCCGTTTGACCTTTGGACTCCTCAACTTTTAGCCCTCGGCGCTTAAATGTAATGCAGCAATTTACGAAACGTGTTGAATTCGTGACAGTGGGAGCCAGGATGAGTGCTGGAAAAGAATCCATTCATTCAAAAGGCTGAACATTTTAAGTAGTATCCAGATTTCAGTGGCCAAACCTCCCCTCTCTTAACTCGTTATTTATCTCTGCCAGCGTCCTCTTTCCATCTCCTCTCATGCGAGCAGGACTGGACAAAGAAGTTGCGGTCGTTCATTTCCTTACCCCGGCCACAGTGATGCAGAATCCAGGAAACAAAAATGAATTCCTTTCATTATCTCCTCTATCATTCCTCTCTTTTCCTATCCGTCTCACTGGACATAAAAGCCCCTTCATGCACTTGGCAGAGCCGTCGGTGTTAAATTACCTGGGACCTGTGCCTCCCTCGGCATTCCACAGTAATTAAGAATATCTGCAGGGTTCACAGCAACCGTCCACGAGACGAGAGAGGACAAAGGGGGAAAAAAGGAAAAATGTGTATCTGTTTCAGCGTGGTGTGATGTCATCAGAGTGAGAGCTGCCACTGCCTGCTGGTTTAGTTTTTTTTTCTTCTTTTTTTTTTTTTCTGTGTGTGTGTCTGAATTAGAAAAGCTGGTGCGCACTGCTTTCCCCTCCCCGTTCCCTCAGTCACTGAAAGAGAAAAGAAGAGTGACTGTGTCAGGATGCAGAAGATGGCTTAGAAGTGAAGTCATATGGGCCATGCAGACATAAGGAGGAATTAGAAAAGGGGGAGCGGAGGAGGGTGTGTGGGTGTGGGGGGTGGGGTGTGGGGAGGGGGGTCATATGTCCACCAATCAACATGTGCCGGAGCGGCTCTGAGCACAAATGGAGTTGTGGCAGATGTTGTCTGAATAATGAGCGGGGGCGGGGCATGTAACCTTCTGCCAGGAGGGTGTCTGTCAGTGCGTCGGGAGCGATGGGAGAGGAAGGGCAGTCTTTTTTGTTTATCTAGGAGTACCAGCTCTCTCCGCGACTGCCCCGAGGTTTCTTGCCGAGCCTGCTGGATTATTTGTCTGTGGATATTTTCACTTTGCACTGAAGCGTGTACTCCTCGCTCGCATGGATGCTGCGAGGATTTCAGGGAAAAAGAAGCACTTTGGATCAGAGGAATACTGATTTAAGTTTTGGCAATGCATGAAGAAGAGCCCACAGGAATATTCTTTTGGACAGAAGACTGCATTGAAAACCAGGATTCCAAATATGGACTATGAAGCTGTTACAGAGCCCTAGCATTTCTTTGTTAAATGTATTTTTTTTACATATTTGTTACTCATCTAGATCAGCTTTATTCTGTTTTAAATTTTTAAAGACAAACAATTGTATGTTTGATTTTTTAAAAACCAGGAAATGTTTAATATTCAGCTGTTGACTTATCATTTAAGAGGGGAGAGACGCTGTCATTGTTTTGCACACTGTTGCTTCTCATTTATGTTGTGCTCCTTTTCAAATTGCCCCGCGTGCACTGAAGCAACCCCTACCTCAAGGGATTTCACTACATCCTTAATCTTCTCTTTGTCGTGAGCAGTGACACTTGTTTTTAGCATGGGCAAACCACTGAGCAGACCAGATTGCCTCAGACAAAACCCTTCCTGTGTGGGGAAGGGGGAGGAGGAGGACCTGAACATCGATGACTGCTATGTGCCCCAGAGATCCATTTATGACACCGTCCGGCTCAACGAGCAGATAGACTCGGGCTCTAAAGGCAGCCTTTCATCCCGCCACTTCACGGGCACGTTACCTTACACTCACCGTACGCTAGACCTCAGCAGCCTGTGTGGAAATGGAGTTCTCTCTGCTTCCAGTTCCTTCGAGCTCCGCACTAGAAAACCCGCCGTGCTGGACGAGCGTGCGGTTTTTGATGGACTTAAGCTCAACGGGAACGTAGTCAGGGTGGCTGATACGGTGCTGCCAAAGTCACGTCTGCAGGGAGGAGAGAAGAAGGACCATCCCCACCATCGGCGGTCGTGGCGGACTTTTGCCCCCACTAATTTGGGCGAGTACGCGAGCCGCAGCGGAACGTTGTGCTCTGGGAGCGCGGAGAGGCCTGGCCTGATCAACGGCAGGAGGGGACAGAGCATGACCAGCTCGCTGACATCTGAAGAGGACTCAGGTCTGTACAGCCCCACTGTGGAGAGGGAGCGACGCGCCCATAGATCCCACAAAAGAACAGGCCCCGGTACGAGGAGCCTCTCATCTTCAGAGGCCATGCATATGTCCGGGGACCTGAAAGCAGTGCGATCACTCAGCTCGGGGCAGGAGGACTTTCCTTTCTCCCCGGCGAGGGACAACCGCTCTCTTTACCACAGTGGCAGCCTGGTTCAGGATCCCCGGCAGACAGAATCTGGTGTGGTGATGCTTAATGAAAAGGAGACCCTGAGCAATGGAGAGTATAAATACTCCACAGGGAGGCTGTCTTCGGGGTCAGCCTCCAGGACTCAGAATGACAGCTCCGGCTGGCGCTCCAGGACGTTAACAGACTACGATGAGCTATCCACTGCCGAGCTGTTGGAAGATGTGTCACCTCATGACGACTGCGAGCTGGTCAGTGTGGTGGTGACGCAGCCTGAGACTTATGGAAACTCTCTAACGGTACCCACAGACAGCTGCCGGCAAGAGAACCCATGTACTGTGCAACAAGGAGCGTCCAAGTACAACATGGAGGAGCTGGAGGAGTTTCTACAATCACTGGAAGCCTGCCTGCCTAAAAATTTGCAGACATTCCAACACGCAGGGGAGCAGGAGATCGAGGCCTTGCTGAATGCCATTGCCGCATGCCCAGAAATGGACGCTATGGGTTATTTCTCCCCGCAGGTGCCCAAAAATAGCCTCTCCCTCTGTTTCCAAGTTTTTCCCCATCAGCCGGTCCAGCACATGTTCCTCTAGATGATGCATCTTTTTATGAGTTTTTTTTTTTTTTTCTCCTCACTGGCTGCTAGATTGGTGTATTTCTTACATATCTGGGTAGCTGAGAAAAATTTAATTCACCTATCATTAAATGAGAGTGCGTGATTGTGCACAGCTGTGGTTTAACTGTTAAGTCTGCTTCTCTAGAAGCTGCTGACTGCTTAGAGAGTTGTTTATGTCAGCTGGATTTTTAACGCTGAACCTGAGCTGATGATGTGGCAGTACCGTCTGTGGGCATGGAAAGGAAATGAATAACTTCCTGGCACCACCGTGACTTTTTTTTTTTCCTCCCCATAAAAATCTGGATCCGATCATCCAATCTAATTCTTTTATTTTGTACCTTTTGAAGTATTTTAAGATTCGTTTGGGTGGTGATCTCTGGACGACAGAGACATATTATAGATGTAACTGAAGCGTGAACAAACATTCCCAAGTAACAATATCTTAGCTTCCTAGTGAGACCTTGTAATTACCTGAGACCTTGTAATTTCAGCACTTATGAAATGTTCTTTCTGATTTCTCCCATTTCTCTTTAGTCTTTCCAGAAAGAGGACATTGATCCACTGCAGGCTCAGCTTCAAGACATCAACTCCCTCGGGCAGGGCCTCATCCAGAACGCTGCTAAAGGCACCAGCACTAAGAAGCTTGAGGATGACCTGGAGGGCGTCAACTCAAACTGGAATACCCTCAATAAAAAGGTTATTTGTTATGTAGTACTGGTCTGACTGGCTAATGTTTGCTTTTGAATTTGTGAAAATATAAAAGCAGTGTAATTTGTCATAGCGCTATAGCGGGATAGTTTCGGTTAGCGCTGAAACAGGCAACATTTATATTTGCCGTGTCATCCACAGCTCGCCGAACGTTCGGCCCAGCTGCATGAAGCCCTGTTGCATTGTGGGAGGTTCCAGGATGCTCTGGAGTCCCTTCTCAGCTGGCTGACTGACACAGAGGAGCTCGTGGCCAATCAGAAGCCTCCGTCTGCGGAGTTCAAAGTGGTGAAGGCCCAGATACAAGAGCAGAAAGTAAGCCGGCATCACGTGGGACAAATACATAAACATACAAGGAACACGCCACCACTATTTTAGTCTGAGCGCTTTAACACTAGAAAATCCACACAGCACCGGCCATCCATCTCATTTAATTGACTCGCATTGTTAAACACGAGCGTCGCACACAAAGCCCTCTGTTTAATGGACACTTAATTTGTGCGGGTCAGATTTACTGTTCTTCAAAACGAAGCTGTGCAAAGGCGCCCAATAACTCTCCTCCTTTGTTTGCCTTTGACAGCTCTTGCAGAGACTGCTGGACGACCGAAGGCCGACAGTGGAGCTGATAAAAAGGGAAGCAGGGAAGGTCTCGGAACTGGCAGAGTCTGTGGATAAGGAGAAGGTTGTAAAAGAGATTGAGTGCCTGGGGCAGAGGTGGGACGCCCTGCTCAAGAAAGCCGAAAACAGGTTCGCATAAACACCTGTAATGTAAAGCACACGCTTGAATGCCAGGCTGTAGGGTTCAGTATCTGTAATGAAACATTTAAAAATGTTTTCTATTGAATTGGATTTTTACTTTTGACTTTAGTGTTTATGGAACAACCACTTGGTTAAGTTACTCTAAAGTTATGGCTTATTTATAGGATATAATACAATTGTGAGCTTAGAAAGTTTTGTAGATAGATTTCATCTAGCTGTTCCCTCAATTGAGGGACACTCTACAATACAATTTACAGTACAAACACATTTTAGATTGTTCTTTTAAAGATGAGCGGTGCATGGAAATTGAGTTGGTGGTCCACTTGTAACTATGTCCATTTAAAACAGACGACTTTATGTTGTTCCTAATCCACTGTTATAAATACCTTCCTGAATGTGGCAGGCAAAAACAACTAGAGAGCATCTTAGTGGTCACTCAGCAGTTCCACGAGACTCTGGAGCCTCTGAGCGAGTGGCTCGCAGCCACAGAGAAGCACCTAACCCACTCTGAGCCAACTGGCACCGAGACGTCTAAGCTGGAAGAGCAAATCTCCCAGCATAAGGTAAAAGCCGTCATTATACACCTTTTTCCATGTTTTTTTCACATTTGTTTTAAGTCAGTTATAATCATCCGAATTCAGTTTCTTTGAGTTTCCCATTCCACTTTTACGTTAATTTTTTTCATCTTTTTTTGTGTTACGTGTGTGTTTTCTGTTTGTGTCACATTTCGTTGGTCCCTTTCCCACCCTCCCGTGGTCAGGCCTTAGAGGAGGAGATTATGAATCACAGTAAGGACCTGTTTCAGGCCGTCAGCCTCGGTCAAATGCTCAAAACTGTGAGCTCAGTGGACGATAAGGAGTTCGTCCAGTCCAAACTGGACGCCACTCAGGCCAGTTACATAGAGCTCCAGGAGAGATGCAGGAGGAAAGCTGAGATGCTGCAGCAAGCGCTGGCTAACGCCCAGCTGTTCGGGGAGGACGAAGTGGCCCTCATGAACTGGCTTGCGGAGGTGGACGCGCGGCTGAGTGAGGTGTCCGTGGAGGACTACAAAATAGATGTTCTTGAGAAGCAGCTGGCGGAACAAAGGGTACACAGTCCTCCTCCTCAGGCCAGACGTTATGTTGTCCTTTCATTTAAGTTGCATCAATCATGTTTCAGTTTATTTAAGTGACTTGTTTCGTTAACTTTTGTTTACACTGGAGCGCGTCTTGTCACTCTGAGTGACTCTCTGAGGTTTTTCTTTTCAGGCACTGCAAAGTGACATTGACTTGAGGAAGAAGAACGTTGAACAGGCCGTCTCTAATGGGTTGGAGCTACTGAAGCAAACAACAGGCATGTGTATTACTGTCTCATGACAAGGGGCGAAAACTGTTCTACAAACACGTCTGTCTATGACATCCTTTTCTTTTTCTTGATCCAGTGTCAGTGACACAGTTTGTTGAGATGAAGTTTTATTTATTTACCACCAGCAGCTTGTAAGGTTAGCTTGCCACACAAACATAAAACAGGGGAAACAGCAGCCAGACTCTGTGTAATCGTATCAGAATCCACCTACCAGTCCCTGGGTAAATCTCGCTAATTAAAACATCAACTTCCTTTCGCCCTTGTTCGGTTGCCAAACAACCACTGAAGACTCCAGGATGCCCCATCATTTATTTAATAATTTACGTTCTATTTATAGGTGACGAGGTGGTCGTCATCCAAGGAAAGCTGGACGGGATAAAAACGAAGTACGCCGAGATAAACTCGATGAGCGACGGGGTTCTGAAGACACTGGAGCGAGTTTTGAGTCTCTCTTCGAAGGTGCAGCACACTCATGAGGACCTGAGCTCCTGGCTGAAGAGAGTGGAGGCTGAGATGAGCAGTTTCGCCGATCAGGAGCCAGTCGGCGAGCAGCTCGTTCACGCGCAAAACCGACAGAAGGTGAGGATCTCATCTGCATCAGATGTTTGCATGTGCAAATGGAGAAATAAATACCTGTTGTAGAAAGTTCTCAACATCTTCTTTTCATTATTCTCATGGGATCTCGTTCAGGCCTTGCTGAAAGACACCAAAGACCAAAAACCAGTGATGGACAAGCTGAATGAGCTGAGCAGTTCTCTCCTGGACCTGATTCCCTGGCACACTCGCGAGAGCCTGGACAAGCTGGTGACTGAAGATAACGAGCGGTACAAAGCCGTCTGTGACACCATCACCCAGCAGGTCGACAAGATCAATGCCGACATTCTCAAATCACAGCAGGTAAACCAGAGATGTTATCGCACATCTTTTCATCATGCTGCATTCCTTCTTTCGTGTAGTTTAATGCTCCGATCTTTAATTCTGTCCAGTTTGAACAAGCTACAGACTCTGAACTCTCCTGGTTGACGGAAGCTGAGAAGAAGTTGCTGTCAATGGGCGACATCAAGCTGGAGCCGGACCAAACCACAGCCCAGCTGCAAGCACAGAAGGTAAGCGTGGGTGTACATGCATGTGTATGGGCTGAGGCAGTCCTCCATTTAAACAAAGCACTGTAAACACAGAAGTTTGTTTTGTAAGCCCAAACTCACTGGACTGGTTTTACAGATTTTCTCCATGGACATCATGAGGCACAAGGATGCCGTGGATGAGATCGTAAAAACAGGAAAGGCCATCATAAGCAGCAAAAAGCCAGAGGAGAAAGAAGTCTTGAAGGTAAAAAAAAAAAAAACACTGAAAATAGATTTTAAATACATTCATTAAGAACATGATCTTACGATAAAAGCTCCTTCTTGGTTTTCAATCAGGCCAAGACCCAGACCCTCTTGGAGAAGTATGGCATCGTGAGTCAGCTGAATTCGGAGCGCTCTCTGCAGCTTGAGCGAGCCCAGTCTCTGGCTTCCCAGTTCTGGGAGACCTATGAGGAGCTGTGTCCATGGCTTCAGGAAACCATAAGCACCTTCAGCCAGCTGCCTCCACCTGCCATCGAGTACGAGACCCTCAGGCAGCAGCAGGAGGAGCTCAGGGTAAGAAGTCAGGACGAGCAGCATAGGCTCTTTGCACTTTGATTCAGTTGAAGGGAAATTAAAACTGAAAGTATCATGTCCTCTGCAGCAAATGCGAGAACTGATTGCTGAGCACAAGCCTCATATTGACAAGATGAATAAGACTGGACCACAGTTGCTGGAACTCAGCCCAGCGGAAGGAGTTCCCATCAGAGAGAAGTACACAATTACGGACCAACTCTACACGCAACTCAAGGCTGATGTCAAGCAGAGAGCTGCCACTTTGGATGAAGCCATCTCCAAATCCACTCAGGTGAGGGCCAGTCGGGTTTTCTAAGATTTCAAGGAAAGTTTTTAAGACGTATTTCTGCCGCTGGTAATGAGATTGTTATACTGTCACTGCTTTTATTTTATTTTTTTGTAGTTTGAAATACATTGTCCTGCTATAAAAGCCATGACTACTGTATGAACCATAAACACAAACCAAAGTGTCTCCTCTCTTCGCCCTCCAGTTCCACGATAAAATTGACCCCATGCTGGAATCCCTGGAACGGATCGCAGAGCGTCTGCGCCAGCCGCCGTCCATCTCAGTGGAGGTGGACAAGATCAGGGAGCAGATCACTGAAAATAAAGTCGTCTCCATGGACTTGGAGAAGCTACAGCCCTCTTACGACACACTGAAACAACGGGGCGAAGAGATGATCGCGCGGTCCGAGGGCGCGGACAAGGACATATCTGCCAAAGGTGCTTGCTGCATCGCCGTATCTGTTTGATTTTGGTTCTTTTCTAAGCCAATTTTTTATTAAATTAAACGAAGAAATAATTTTTTTTTATTGGAACAATCTGACAAAAAATGTTGGAGGCCACTGGCAGGCTAGGCTTTTACCATGCCAGGTCATAAGGATAATCAGAGGATCATAAAAGCTCAACAGCACACAGATATATGAACAGAAATATTCAATAAACACAATAATTATACAGATTTTCCCTCAAGTTTAGCACAGAATCAAGAACAAAATTATCAATTTTTTTTATATTTAAACCTGTCGGTGTGCACATTTTTTTTTTTTTTTTAGAATTGCCTTGTATTTCTAATAATAATATTTTTTTTTCTATATACAAGCTGTGCAAGACAAGCTGGACCACATGGTGTTCCTGTGGAGCGACATCCAGGCCTTGCTGGAGGAGCGGGAGGCGAAGCTGCTGGATGTGATGGACCTGGCAGACAAGTTCTGGTGTGACCACTGCGCTCTCATCGTCACCATCAAAGACAGCCAGGACCTGCTGAGGGAGCTGGAGGAGCCCGGAGTCGACCCCTCGGTCGTCAAGCAGCAGCAGGAATTTGTGGAGGTACACAGACCCCTCGGATGAAATCACAGACTCAAGAGCGATGGAGGATTTATTTATTTATTAAATGATTTTCTTTTCTACAGGGATTTAAGGAGGAGATTGATGGGCTGCAGGAGGAGCTCGATGTGGTCCGAAACCAGGGTGCAGAGCTCATGAATGCCTGCGGGGAACCTGATAAACCAGTGATAAAGAAAAGTCTTGATGAGGTAGTAAATAACATTAAAAACCATTTTCATGAAGACGTTCTTCTGCTTTTAGAGCCTTCATACAGCATTACGCTAAAATGTCTTATTATATTTCCAGGTGAATTCAGCGTGGGAGAATCTCAATAAGACCTGGAAGGAGAGGGTAGAGAGACTGGAAGAAGCCATGCAAGCAGCGGTGCAGTTTCAAGATGGCCTTCAGGTACCTATAACACTGCTTTAAGGATGACTTTAAGGGGGAAACAGCCAGCTTATAAGGCCTTCAGATAATAAAAAAAAAAGCTCAACAACAGCAGCTGTGTCGCATGATACAACATTTTACGAGGGCCCTATTCATTTTGAAGCAATAAACACCGACCACGGTTGTGTTATATTTGGCTCAAACTTTACCTCACGTGTTGTAAAATTCATTTAAGATCTTTTCGCTGTGGGGGGAGTCTTCAGCACGGCTGGTTTAATTTAAGTTTTAGTATTTTTTGTTTTCTTAAGGCGATAGTGTATGATTTCAGTTGTTTTTTTTTTTCTTTTTCTACATTTACCCAATTTGTCACAGACCTACTGTAACTGCAAGATTTAGTGCATAACGTGACACCAAATGTGAAACACAACTCCCCCGTGCTCTGAGCTTTGTTTTCTTTCGCTAACAATGGTTTCCCACCTTGTTCACAGGGTATGTTTGACTGGGTGGACATTCTGGAAGGCAAACTGGATTCAATGTCACCTGTAGGCACCGACCTGGAAACTGTCAAGCAGCAGATTGGAGAACTTAAGGTACGGTCTGGGACTTTTGTGCAGAACATTATTGCCATTTTATGGGCTGAAAGTGCGTAGCGATGATTCAGTCTTTAACTTAGAGCTGCTGGTTCAAACACTGGCTGAGTTTATGTTGAGCGCTTGAGTATTAGTCGTTCTGTTTTGTGCAGGTACAAAAGCACTTTAAAAACTTTGATGTGCTATAAGACAGATCTTTTCCAGCGCACACAAAGATGCTATTGTCTGTAGGACTCTCGTGTTTCTGTTGACTGAATGGGTGTACCACTGCTTATGCTGTTTTTTTTAGGAGTTCAAAGGAGAATCTTACCAGCTACAGATTGAGATGGAGCGTCTGAACCACCAGGCAGGCCTCTTGCTGAAGAAGGTGACAGAGGAGTCCGATCGCAGCGCCATCCAGGAGCCGATGTCTGAGCTCAAGATGCTCTGGGACAGCCTGGACGAGAAGATCATCAGCCGGCAGGTGGGAAAGGGGAAAAAAATAGATCTAAAGTTTCAGTGTAAAATCTAAATTCAATCGGAGATACTTACATCTAAATAAGAAGATGTAGCCTTCCAGTGTAGATAGCTAGATTTTGTAGTTGTGCATATATCCTGTTGTAATGTAACTCTTTGAATCATATATACAGCCACCAGCGTCCTACACAGACTGTGGAGTGTGTTGTGTGCATGTCAAGTGCTTTCGCCCTATACAATATCTAATGGTTTAATCTGTCATTAATCTAGCACAAACTGGAAGGAGGCCTTCTGGCTCTGGGCCAGTTCCAGCATGCACTGGATGAGCTCCTGGCCTGGATGAGCCACACCGAGGAACTGCTCAACGAGCAGAGAAAGGCCGCAGGAGACCCCAAAGCCATCGAGATAGAACTCGCCAAGCACCACGTACGCAAACTTCTCCTTTTTTTTTTCTTAGTATCTTAATATCCCTACATGCGACATCTTCTTATGTCTCACTTCTTTTGTCTCCACAGGTCCTCCAGATAGATGTGCTGGCTCACAAGTCAACCATCGAGACGGTGAACAAGGCTGGCAATGAGCTGGTGGCGTCCAGCGCTGGAGAGGAAGCCTCCAGCCTGCAGAGCAAGCTGGAGAATCTGAACCAGAGGTGGAAAGCCATCCTTGAGAAGACGGAGCAGAGGAAGCAACAGCTGGAAAGCTCTCTGATTCAGGTGTGAAAAAATATATTTTCAAAGCAAGCTGATTAAAAAAAAAGAAAAAGAAAAGCTCATATTTGTTGTTTGGTTACCCGGGTTTCCAAGAGGAGCAAGTATGTTAAAAGTCGTAAAGGTCTGTTGGGAGTCTGTTACTATCGCTTCCCCTTCCTCATTTGTTTTGCATCCTGTGGAGCTTCTGACATTTGGGGCAGTTATTTGACATGAGAGCGAGAAGCTGAAATAGCTTCGATTTTCATTTAATGTGCTGCAGGTATTTTTCGAATTTAAGGCTTGTTTTGCTACCAACCAAATCTAAAACACAACCTAAAGGAAAAAACAATTGTGAATCACTCTATTGTTTCCACTCACACTCACTAATTCATTATGAACCAGCGTTTTCGGTAGCCAAATGAATCCACGGAATTAATAACTCAGACATCCTCACGGCCGAGTGGTGGGTTGCTAACAATGAGTGTGTGTGACACCTTTTGTCCTGACTCAGGTTGTATTGTGTTGCAGGCCCAAGGTTTCCATGGTGAGATAGAAGATATGCAGCAATGGCTGAAAGACACAGAACGTCAGCTGTTGGCATCAAAGGCTGTGGGAGGCTTACCAGACACGGCCCGGGAGCAGCTTAACGCCCATCTGGTATGTGTTTAACAATATGAAAGGCTGCGTGCAGATGGCAGGCTTGCGAGGAGGGTGACTGTGTCTTTTCTGTGTTTTTATCTGAAGTGTGAAAATTAAATGATGCTGCAGAATGCGCTACTTGCGGGAGAAGACAAAAAGCCCCTTAAGTGTTTCAAATCGATTAAGCCACATCTTGACTATAATGAATTTAGGAATGTTTTCCTTCTTTGTTTTCCTTTTCTGTAATGGAGACACTCTCGCAGCGAGCTCTCCCCAAACATTTCACTGACTTGAAAGCAATAACTTTTATCAAATTAGTAACATCATACTGTTTAAATGTTTGCGGGAAACCTCCGAGAGCCTCAGCGTGCCTCATTCCTTCACCATTTTTGGACTGAATTTGGAAAAGCCACTGAGAAAGTCATCACATTCGAACACTACATCACCACAAACTGTCTTCAGCTGTAATTACGTTGAAAACTATCACTCTCCTTATGCCGGTATGTGTATTTTTTTGTTATTTTACAGGAGTTGTGCTCTGCCTTTGAGACGAAGGAGGAGCTGTATCAGGAGTTGTTGAACAAGGGTCACCAGCTGCTCGCAATAACGCCCGAGGGTCCGGACAGCAACACGGAGCAGGACCTCGGCAACCTGAAGGACAAATGGGAAGCGGTGCAGGCAAAGGTCTCCGAACGCAAGGTGGGTGGGGGTGGGGGGGGGTCGCTGAATGGCTTTCACTTCTCCTCGCTTAATGACTCACCACTTCGGGTTTAGAGCCCAGTGAGGCATCGCTGACACACACTTGAGCCGTGACTCTGCAGTTGAAAGCCTCTATAATCCCAGTGCTGAAAATAAATGGTGTAGGGGACGGAGCACTGGCAGGGACACACAGGATGCGGTTACGCCGTGGATCACAGCAGTCAAGTGGAACAACGGCGGTCTCATGTGTTTCCACAGCGAAAATTTGACAAGTTTGTAAAATAAATAATGGAGCTAAACGAGCATTCGGGCCAAAATAAACACTCATCAGTCACGGCATTGTTCTGTGAAAATTTTTTATTTACGACGTCGGCCCCTCGGAGCAGCATTTTCTCACTTTGGTTGCTACGATAAATAAACAGCATCATTCTCGGTGACAGAGAGATAAATCTCCTCCTCCATATCTGGAGTGAGAGATGCCTCTATCATCTCCAGATATGGAGCTCCCCATTCTGGCTCTTTCAATCTTTGCCTCAACATTTTGCTTCCTATTAATTTTGGCCCCGGTCCCAGGAATGCAGCCTGATGGCCAAGATCTCTGCTGCGGTGTGTTACTAGTGTAGCCCAGCGGGCCGAGCGTATCTTTAAAGCTGATTTAGTCTACTGGTTATTAAAGAAAGAGCAGTTCCATATTTAGCAGGACACTCGACATGACCCACAATGCACGAGAAAAACAGATTGTTAATAATGTCATTACCACAGCGTCGGGATGAGCGTGAGCTATCAGCCTTTGCTTTGGCGAACGGATGTTTTCCAGTGATGGAGTCAATGTGGATGTCTCTGTTACTCAATTAAAACCTCATCATTGCCTTTCTGCCTCACCATCACCCACTCCAGAGATGGTAGCTTCCTCTGTTTAAATACTATGTTTGGCGCAACTGGTCTAATTGGGTTCCCCCCCCCCCATCTTTAGCTTGCACTGTAGCAAGTAAACAGAGTCTTTGCGCAGCAGCGAGTGAAGTGATGACCGAAAATCATACGGATTCACTGCATTTCTACGCGCTTTGTCTCCACAGGTGAAACTGGAGGAAGCTCTAACGCTGGCCACAGATTTCCACAACTCTCTGCAGGACTTCATCAACTGGCTGACCCAAGCGGAGCAGACACTGAACATGGCTTCCCCCGCCTCGCTCATCCTGGAGACCATCATGTTTCAGATTGATGAGCATAAGGTAATATGCGGGCACGGCCTCCAGAGTGAAATGAAAGGCGGTTTCATTTCGGTGCCGGCGCGTAATTGCTTCACGTCTTCCTGGAATAAAACTGAGACATTAAAGCCTTTTCATCCAACTTTGCTTTTATCCAGCCACTCTGGTAATGTCTGTAAAAATTATTAGTATGATATACAAAATTGATGCAGTAGTTTCCTAATTCGCCGTTCTGCCTCCGGGCCAACGATGACTTAATGGCATCTGTTTTTTTCATTCTGAGCGCTTGTAATTAACACATGAATCACATGAATGAGGTTATACCTCTACAGTTGAGTGAAAGCCTTTAATTTCCCTTTGATGTTATAATGCCTAACTTAAATCTCCCTCCCTCCCTCCCTCCCTCCTGCGCCGGACTGCGTTTGCGCAGATGTTTGTGACTGAGGTGAACTCCCACAGAGAGCACATTATTGAACTGGACAAGACTGGGACACATCTGAAGTACTTCAGCCAGAAACAGGATGTGGTCCTCATCAAGAACCTGCTGCTCAGCGTGCAAGGCCGATGGGAGAAGGTGGTGCAGAGGTCTGTTGAGCGAGGTCGCCTCCTTGACGACGCCAGAAAGAGGGCGAAACAGGTACCGTTTTGTGCACAATTCTATTGAGTTTGAGGCATGCTTTCGCTGCAATCAGGACTTCTTTTTTTTTTTTTTTTCAATTCTCTTTGGAAAGCTTTCAATAATATAATAAGCCTGTTTCATATTCTGTCTGCAGTCCTCTAAACATTAAACAGAACTCTGCGATAAATCAAGTGAAATCACGCTCTCATGAAAAAGCTTTAAACTGTTTGTGTCTTAATATCTTTCATTAGTTCCACGAAACGTTCAACAAACTAATGGAGTGGCTGGATGAATCGGAGAAGGCCCTGGACTCTGAAGTGGAAATTGCCAATGATCCAGATAAAATCAAGATGCAGCTGGCGCAGCACAAGGTGACTGAGGGCTGTTTCATCACGGTTTACTGGAGGGAAAATATGGCAGCCGTAGTAGCCAGGAACCTTTGACAGCATCGACGGGTGAAATGGCATTCATTAAGCAGCTCCGGCAATTTAATCCCCCGTGTTTAATGTGAAATGTATGAGAGCTGGAATTTCCAAGAGTAAAATCTATTTATGGAAATTACAGTATCTACAGAATGCATTAGTCGTGCATTCGCTTGCTTCTCCCTTGTTGTGTTTGCGGTGTTATGTGGGGAGATTGTGCTAATCCTATCATAATCCCAGCCTGGTCCAAATGTATCAGGGCTGGCCTTGCTTTTGGATACTCTTAATCTGAGTGGAGCAGTGACTGTTGGGGTCTGACCCCACAGTTTTGTTTCCGTCTCCGAGTACCGTCTTCTTAATCACAAAATGCACACACATGCGCGGATTAGGATACTGTTGAACATGCCATAAGAAGAAAATCTCTCGAGAAGCTCCTCCGTTGCCGTGCAAAGCGATCCATTTTAACCCGACCACTGCTGATAACGTTTCTTATTCGCGCGCAGGAGTTTCAGAAAGCCGTGGGCAGCAAACACTCCGTGTACGACACCACCACGCGCACAGGCCGCGCCCTGAAAGACAAGACCTCCCTTCAGGACGACAACCAGAAGCTGGACGACATGCTGAGCGAGCTGAGGGACAAATGGGACACCGTTTGTGGCAAGTCGGTAGAGAGGTGAGGACACATCTTTCCTCGTTTCTGCGCTGTGTCTTATCCCGCGCGCCCTCCGGCAGGACTTTTGTTTGCAATGCTTCTCAACACCTCTTCATTCACCGTGATTGATTGGTTCTTTCCTGCAGACAAAACAAACTGGAGGAGGCTCTGCTGTTCTCCGGCCAGTTTACGGACGCTCTCCAGGCTCTCATTGACTGGCTGTACCGAGTGGAACCTCAGCTGGCTGAGGACCAGCCCGTACATGGAGACATAGACCTGGTTCTCAACTTGATAGACAACCACAAGGTAGAAAACAGCTCCAGACCAAAGAACACAGTGTTCCACCTTAGCAGATATCTTAGCTTGACTCAGATGTTTGTGGCAGACCTCAGGGACAAGTATAACTTTCTACCGCTTTGACGTCGGCTTTTCCCTTTCATCAGGGCCTGTTTCTAATCACAATAGAACACAAACTGCACTTACACTGCATTCCACGTTACAATGGGTAGCATTGTAAAGCCTTTTCATTGAGAGTCCTTGTACTTTGAAGTTTTCTGTCAAGTCAGGACAAAACCATGCTGGTGTATTTGCTCATTTCAAAAGTCATTATTCATTTTATTTGAACATTTCCACTAACATTGTTGTCAGCCTAACTTATACAGCAATTTAGTAAATGGCAGCAGTTTTTTAAAGCGAGATTATATCCTTGTTCATTGGTCTGATGTCGTCATCCGTTGTCTGGTTGCTGCAGGTTTTCCAGAAGGAGCTGGGGAAGCGGACGGTAAGCGTCCAGGCCCTCAAACGTTCAGCCAGGGAGCTGATCGACAGCAGCCACGACGACTCGTCCTGGGTCAAAGTCCAGATGCAGGAGCTGAGCACCCGCTGGGAGACGGTGTGCAACCTCTCCGTGTCCAAGCAGGCCCGTCTGGAGCAGGCCCTGTGCCAGGTACCGTGGAGTCCCTGCAGTCACGAGATAGAAGGTAAAGTCACACTCCCTGCGAGCCCCACTGATCTGTGTCCTCTGGCTGCAGGCTGAGGAGTTTCACTCGACTGTACACATCCTGCTGGAGTGGCTAGCCGAGGCCGAGCAGAGTTTGCGTTTCCATGGCAGCCTGCCTGACGATGAGGAGGCTCTGCGTGCTCTTATCGAACAACACAAGGCAAGAAATGCAAATATTTGGAAGGGATTTATTTAAGCAAAGGTTTTATTTCAATAATGCATTTTGATGAAGTAATAAAATATGCCCGCATTCTTCTTTGATTAAGCCTTTTGAGTAAACAGTTAAGAGCCTGACTCTGTAATGTTCTTGTCACCTTGTCAGCTTCTACGCCAAAAACACGATACTGTAGATACTTCCGTAACCATGATTTCATCAGGTCAAAATAACTCTGCCTTACTCCGATATTGAGACAAGCGTGAGGATTGTTGCATTATTATGTTTGCTTAAGATAATCCAGATTTAAACTAATTTTTCCATTCGACTTTTCTTTTCTTTTCTTTTCTTGTTTTTTTTTTATAGGACTTCATGAAAAAGCTGGAGGAAAAGCGAGTGGCTCTAAATAAAGCAACCGGTATGGGGGAGGCCATTCTTAGCATCTGCCATCCAGACTCCATCACGACCATCAAACACTGGAACACCATCATTAAAGCCAGGTTTGAAGAGGTCAGTCCACAGCTGCATATATACCTACAGGATATTTTATATTTGATTTCATGCTTCAACCTTCAATGAAGATTTGTAAGTAAAACTGGGGCATCAAGCATTAAGAATTGTTGAACCTTCCCTCTGTCTTTGTGTTGATTAAAGTTAGCAACAAAACACTTACTTTAGTGAGACATTGCTTCCTAAACCACATAGCTGTAAGATATGACTAACCTGTGCCATGCTGCTGTTACAGGTGCAGGCCTGGGCCAGGCAGCACCAGCAGCGACTGGCCACGGCCCTCACTGAGCTGTTAGCCACTCACGACCTGCTGGAGAATCTTCTGACCTGGCTCCAGTGGGCCGAGACCAACCTCAACGACAAGGACAAGGAGTCACTGCCTCAGGAAATCGAGGAGGTCAAAAGCCTCATAGCAGAACACCAGGTAAAGAGAACTCTGCATTCCTTTATGCTATCTGCTTTGCACTGCTTGTTACGGTCGCCCCGATAACAGTGGTCGCTTTCCCCTGCAGGCATTCATGGAGGAAATGACCAGGAAGCAACCAGATGTTGACAAAATCACTAAGACACACAAGAGGAAGGCTGCAGTGGAGCCCCAAATCCAGTCTCAGATCCCCGTGCTGGACAAAGGAAGAGCTGGAAGTATGTATCCAACAAATATCCCTCACAGAGCGTGACCTGAGCCATCTGGCCAAGTGTTGAGTCACCGCAGGGGGGACGCGACATCCTCATCTCTCCCATTTTTCGCACCTGGAATGATGTCATTGTGAATCTGTTCCTGATTACAGGGCGAGAAAACACAGTCACTCTGAAGGGTTTTTGTCTCTTTGCCCCACAGGAAAGCGCTCGCCCACACAAACCATGTATGCATCAACAACGCAAGCTTCTATTGAAACCAAGAACCCGCGGGTCAACCTGCTGGTGACCAAGTGGCAGCACGTGTGGCTGCTGGCTCTGGACAGAAGGAGGAAACTCAACGATGCTTTGGACAGACTCGAGGAGGTAATCCGGCTTTAATCTCAGCAAGATTTCCTTTTGTAGGTATTCGTATAATATAACCTTTTCCTTCCCTTCCTGTGTAGCTGAAGGAATTCGCCAACTTTGACTTTGACGTGTGGCGGAAACGCTACATGCGCTGGATGAACCACAAAAAGTCTCGCGTCATGGACTTCTTCCGCCGCATCGACAAAGACCAAGACGGCAAGGTGACGCGGCAGGAGTTCATCGAGGGCATCCTCTCCTCCAGTAAGTGGCCAACGCGCAAACTCGCGGCTGAACCACAGACCCCGGGAAAAACGCTCATCCTCTGACGCTTTCTGCCCTTCAACAGAGTTCCCCACCAGCCGCCTGGAGATGAGCGCCGTGGCGGACATATTTGACAGAGACGGAGACGGCTACATCGACTACTACGAGTTCGTGGCAGCCCTTCATCCCAACAAGGACGCTTACAAACCACTGACCGACGCCGACAAGATTGAGGACGAGGTAATTCCCGCACGCTGCAACTTAAATCGTCGATCTGGAGCCTGGTTCAATAAAAACTTGTCTGTTCGTAGGTTACACGTCAAGTGGCAAAGTGCAAATGCCCAAAACGATTCCAAGTGGAGCAAATCGGTGCCAACAAATACCGGGTAAGCAGACTTTCACCTGTTTGAATTAGTTATGATAACATGTGCTTGACTATGAAATATAAATATATTGTTTTGACAGTCTTGGCCAAGGTAAGTTTTGACTGTGTTGAAACACGAGGTGTCAATGAAATGCTAACTTTAATTTATTTTTATTGTTCTTTACATCACCAGTTCTACCTTGGAAACCAGGTACATATGAACACCCTCCTCTGTTTCTAACCCCCCTGTTTTGTGCTTTTTGAAGCCTTTTTATTTTATAATTTACATTTAGTTTGGTGTCCAGTTAACACTTTCTGCCCAGATTCCTGGACAATGTTTCCGGTCTGGAACTCAGAAGTAGTAACCTGTGTTTTATGTCTAACAATTTATGATCAGAAAATTGCTTCAATGTCTATTTTCAACTTATTTTAGGTTTGTAGTAAAGTATGACAATCTGTGTGAAAATCAGAGTAGCGAACGTTTTAAAATCTGCTTTTGAGTTTCAGAAAACACAATATTGGCGTGCTAAAACCATTTCAGCCCATGTTTTATTGGCATAAATTCATCTGCTGGGCATTTAATAATGCTTTCTGTGTGCTTGCCTTTGGTGCTTCAGTATCATGGGAATGACTTTCCTCAACATTGGCTGACACACTTTTATGCAACTGACACTTAAGTTTCTTTCAAAGTTGGGCAACTTTGATGACTTTCAATGAATCCGTTTGCTTTTCATTTTTTTACCTGCTGATATGTCCTGATGAACTGCATGTTGTCTGAGGTGTTAGAGAGAGGGGATAGGGGGCTTTAGTGTTGGTATGTGAAAGACTTTGTATTGTTATCACACAACAATGAATTGAAATAATTCTTTTGACAGTTTGGTCTGGTTCACTGCTTACATGACTCCTTAATCGGCGATGAGACAATAGCAAACAGGGAAAATCAAAATCTTACCTCCCACCTACACGTTGCAGTTTTGGAAAGCTGTATTCTGGTAAATTGTTATTCTTAAGCTATTTCTTGTGCCTCTTTTTTCCTCCAGATCATCATCACCTTAAATGTACTTGATCACTAAAATCACCAGTGGCATTAAATCATTCTAGAGAATCATATAAGACTTTGTAATACCAGCTCTAAGAGATATCATGAGAGATGGGCACTCAGTGGAGGGTCATCAGTGTTTGGTCATGTCTTGCGTGTCACACTGTGGTGGATTAGACGGGAAATGATCGGAACCATTCCTTCATTTGCTGCATTGGATCTGCATCCGTGTCAATGCATCTTGAGCCGTAGCTGTAGAAAGTGCAACAGAGCGCTGGATTGCGGGGGGATAGGTGTATGTCCGCTTGACCATGATGTGCATTTTGTTTTGGACAGAAAGCATGCCGCTGTGATCGTGCAAACTGTGTTTTTTTTTTTGTGTGCTAATCCTCACGGTCACATCCAACTGGCTGACGCCTGTCTCGTGTCACCTCATAAAGCTTGAGCCATTCACATCAATAACGTGCTTCTTATGTGTTGTGTGCGTGGCTGGTAATGTGAAGGCAGGTTATTATACGTACACCGGGGCCCCCTGGTGGTATAATCATGTGCCTTCAGGTATGTTTTTTTTTTTCACAGGCTCAACCGGCAACAAACTGGAGCTACACACTCCTGAAATAACACAATGTCCAGTCAAGTTTGTAGAAGTATTTGCGCTGTATTTACTGCACAGCTATGAAATTCAGTGCAGCAGCTCAAATTCAGTTTACTATTAACGGTATCAGACATGAATGTAGAGCCTGACTGATTTGGAGCTTTGCAAAAATATATTTAAAAATTGTTGAAAATCGTCCACTAAACTGTAGAAAAAGGAAACTGTGATAGTGCAGTGCACCCTGTTGTTTGCTTATCTTTGTTAATTGGCTATTGATTCACATTAATTTAATCATTTTACCCTAAGAATAAATCAGTCAGGTTCGACATCCACTGATTTCATGTATTGCGTATATAGTAGAGAAATTTAAATAGTCATTTCACTGTAGTATGAACCCCTGGAGTAATTTAGGTAAATTAGATTTAAATCGCACACTTCAACACACACTAATACAAAGAAACCAGTTGGATTGACCTTTGTGTAGTTTATGTCTTTGAGAATGAAAAGTGAAAACTGGCGTTTTTGTGTTGTGTGTAAAAACCTGTGCAACACGGAGAGGAAACCAGAAGTGGCCCCATGGCAGAATATTTATGATCAAAGCCGCACAATTCCACACAACCAATTATTTATTCACCGGAACAAATGTGATTCTCCGAGCCAGTCTGGTTTCCAGTGTTGCACAGCTCTTAGTCTGCAGTTAAAGACGGAGCTCGCGAGAAGGCCGGCAGTTTCACACGTCTCTTGTCTGTCCCGTAGTTTGGAGACTCTCAGCAGCTTCGGCTTGTGCGGATTTTACGCAGCACTGTGATGGTCCGTGTGGGAGGAGGCTGGATGGCCCTGGATGAGTTTTTGGTGAAGAACGACCCCTGTCGAGGTGAGTTCAGATGTTCCGTCACGAGAAGTCGCAAAGTAAGGGCAGGAGGGAATAAAACCTGAAGGACATGCACTCCCAGTTTAACTATAAGGAGAGTTTGAATGAGAAGTTTTATTGTCAATGTCTGGTTAAAAGAAAAAAAAAATAATAATAATAATAGTACATTTGAACAGCTCTGTGATTCACACACAAATTAGTAAATTGGTGAAAGCGACATTGACATAGATCAGTAAACTGGTACGGCATAGCAGCGTCGCAAAACAGAAATGTAAAAAATAATAATGACAATTTATTCATGTTTGTGCAAATTTGTCTATTTAGTAAATTTAGTCAAAGGAAACATACATAATACAGAAGCAGACCTTTGTTTGTGTGAGAAAAGTAGAAAGTAGAGGTTGAATATTTCAGTTTGGGTCATTAACTCTCATTAGGAGGGAAGGATACTGACCCCTCCATTAATCTGATTTTTGATCGTCCAGTGTTTAGATTTACAGATTTATTTCCTTCTCTTTATGGAGAATTACTAAATATGATATTGATATTATTACTATTTGCTAGTGTTCATTTTTTTTGTCTGAATTGTACTTTCCAATAACTTTTTAATGTGAACCCATAAGTTTAGAACTTAAGATCACACACATATTACTCTCTGCACCTTATTCAGTCAGTTTTGGTCTGAAATCTTTTCCCTATAATGATGCTGTAGTTACTGTCGTCCTGTAGTTTCACTACTTGACTGCAAACAGATCCATCAAAAACTTCTGATTCTCAGTGAACATACACATTCAGCCACAACATTATGACCACTGGAATGTTCTGCTGGGAAAATATTGGATCTGGCATTCGCGTGGAGGTTACTCAGACATCTACCTCCCGCCTAGACCAGACCAGGCACCCCCACCCCCACAGCAATGACACTCCTTGGCGGCAGCACAGATCCCCGGCAGGATGCAGCCTAGATACAGGCTTTAAGAATAATTAATAAAACATGGCATCGAGCTCAAAGCCTTGACCTGGCCTCCAAATTCACTAGATCTCAAACTGATTGGTTTCCTGACCCACAGAGGCCCCTCCCATCAACCCATAGGACCCAAAGGCCCCCACTAAGAACATCCTGTAGCCAGACACCACAGGACACCCCCTGAAGGCTCATGTCCATTCTCAAGAGAGACCTACACAATATTAGGAAGGTGGTCATAATGTTATGCCCGATTTGTGTTTAATAGAAATTAAGCACTGAAACTGCCTCTTCTTTCATGTCTATATTAACTTACTTTCTTCTATTTTTGCTTTCTTAATTCCAAACTCTGGAACAATAGAAAGAAACTGAGTAGGACTTCAATCAAATGTATTTGTATCCAGACCAGCGCTGATTAGCAGCTGGCTGCCTACACTCATATGAAGACATCCAATCTCATCTAGTGCAAAAGCTTTATTACTTTTTTCTGCTTCTCCTCTGTATTAATGATCAATTTCTGTTTCTCCCGCTAATCCCTCCTCCTCCTGCTCCGACATGGTATCATTCCTTCTAGTTCATCACCACGGGAGCAAAATGTTGCGCTCGGAATCAAACTCTTCAATTACTCAGTCTCCTATAGGTTGGCAAATCTCAAACTTTCTCACCTTGCTCCATGAACCCACCAGTGGTATGTGTGTCTGCACATCCGGGTGTGCGTGCTGCTTGTGTTGGTCCTGGCGTGTGTGTGCGTGTGTGTGTGTGTGTGCGCACACAGTAGCTGCTCATTGTGAACGAATGGCATTATCACAGACCAGTCCCATTCGCAATCAGCTGCCTTTCAGCTGCGGCTGTTTTTTCATGCATGCGGTTGTGTTGCGTGAATCAAATCACCCGCCGTCACCTTCTCCGAGTCAGTTTCGGGACGTGACGCCACAAATCGTCTCTTTTAACTGTCTCGGCATGTGGTGAGCTTCTTTTGCAGCTTTCAGGTTTGGTAAAATTCACATTTGAAAACCCTGTGAAAGGGATAGTGAACTGAATATCTGTAAATATAAAGCATTGTTTTTGGCGTAATATAACCCACACAGAATAAAACTGAAAGGTTGTTGCACTGTTCACTTTAACAGTGTGGCTTAGTGATTAAAACTGCATGCAGGTCTGATTGTTTTTAACGTAACAGTTTGGTTTATTCTGTGTAGTTTCTGTTTTCTTGGTTTTCTGATTCTTCTAATTTGGGCAGTCCTTGGTTGTAGGAGTCTTTAGGCACAATAAGATTTTTTTAATATTGTAAACACTCAACAAAATGCTACTCGCGAAACACGTTTGTCCACTACTGTCGCAGGACTTCTGTTGGACAGTATGGATAAGAAACTGCATGGACCTTTTTGGAGAAAAGACAGTTCACAACATAGTAACACTTTATTTTATTATTAGAATATACTTTACTAATAATTTCTTAATAATCAGTTCTTAAATTAGTTCTATTTTTATTGATTTGTGATTGGCACATTTCCTGTTTATTAATTTCTATTAACCTCCTGAGACCCCACGTCCTCATACGGGGACATTAAGTTTTAGGTTTTATCGCAGCTTATTAGTCTTAACTAGTATTAGTATTAGCTTAGTCTGCCATCTAGTGGTAGCAAGGGGTCACTACATTAAAAAAAAGTAATGTTAGTAGATTCATTCTACAGATGATCACGGGACAAAAGTGGACAAGGTAGAAAACATCATTGAATTTTATGGTTGAAACTTATTTATTTACTTTCTAGTTTGATATGACACACAAGTTTAATACATTTTAGCAATAGCAACGAGCTACAACCTCCCTAATTAGAAAGTACTTGTTTGAGGACGTTGGGACTTCATTGTTCTGTTTTTGCTCATCCATGTTCAGGTATAAAAATAAACAGTTTTATACTTTGTCACACATTGGGTGACTTTATTATAATAAAAATAATGAAATAGTCCCAGCGTCCACAAAAACTACTACTTCCTGTTCAAAGTTGATGCTTAGTTTTTATACGTCCTACTAATTCCAAATGCAGACAGCTCGGGTCCCAGGAGGTTAAAATGAGAAATTCAACCACAGAAAAACAAAACAGTTCAATATATGCAAACAAAAAAAAAGTCCTGGGAGCTTTTAGGGAATTATTATGAAGTGGAAAATAAAGTGTTAAATCATCAACATTATCACATCGTATTCATCAACCCAAATCCCCCACCCATCGAAGGCGTATTTGTATTTGTATTTCTGTATGCTGTGTGGCTCATCTGGAGTTTCATTTCGTAGCTAAAGGCAGGACTAATGTGGAGCTGCGGGAGAAGTTCATCCTCCCCGAGGGAACCACGCAGGTGATGGCGAGCTTCCGCTACAGAGGCCGGAGGTCTCGGCCGTCCTCCAGAGGGGCCTCCCCGAACAGGTCCACCTCCAGCCAGAGCTGCCCGGTCCCGTCACACCAAGCGGTGACCAGCACACCGAAGGTGAGAGGCCCCGTCTGTTGTGTGCCACCGTCTCGTCTCCTCTGCCTCACTGTTCATCCTCCATCACGATTTTCCTCTTGGTTTATCTTCACCTCAATGACCAGTTTTGCATTATTTGATCATTCTGTTGTTTATCTTTTTTTGTGTCCACCTAGTCGTCCTTGTAGCTTTTGATTTGTGAATCCATGATTACCTTTTTTTTTATTTTACTTTATTTACGATTGTTCCTCAGACTCCCCAACACATAACCCGCAATTATGATAAGCCATGGCTTACAAACAGCAAACCCTCCACTCCTCTTAAATCATCAGACTCCTTCGGGAGCCAAGGTTCATCCTCAGAGGTATAGTCATAAACAGCAAATGACCAGGAACGCTTTGCATACGTGACCCCGCTGAAATCTGCAGTGTGACAAAAGCAACACACAGCACCACAAACTCAAATATAATAATACTTAATTATTTCTGATTTTGCTGGTTTCTAATTGAATTCTTCAATAAGATTTTTGGACATGAGCATATTTCAGCTGGGTCTGTATATGTGTTTAAATAACGGGCTTAGCGTCTATTGATACATTCTTGCTTGAGAAAAATATCTGCCTCATTTTAATCCCACTACACTCTGTGTGACTTTCTATTTAATCTATGCATGTGTGACTGTCCAATCACTTATTAACCCTGCATTAATTCATAACTACCTGCTTGTAAAAGATGCGCTTCAGTGGTTGGGTTTTTTCATTAAAAAAAAAAACTCAACAATATCGATTGTGCTTTTTGCTTTAACTCGTTATGAACTTAATAATTATGTCCTTGCACTCTACAGACAGCTGTTGTTATTATTATTATTGACTGAAAGCAAATTAAAGTTCCGTCTTTTACAGAGTACTGCAGTCCAAGGCAGCAAATTACGTCTCCCTGGGTATTTGTCCGGCAAAGGATTTCAGTCGGGCGAAGAGGGAACGTTGATCAACGCTGCTGTTCTTAAAGCTCGGGCACAGACAATAGGAGGTGAGTAGTGAATCTATACCTTCAGTTATGTATTTAGCTTTATTTCAGATATGATGACGCTTGTTAATATTTGCTTGGTCAGAAATCTTTCTACGTGATTTCTCTTAATGACCGTCCTTGTTTTGTTTTTTTTTTTTGTTTTTTCTTTTTAACTTTTTCTAGATTCGAGAAAAAATTCCAGCCGACCGGGGAGTAAAGCCGGAAGCAGAGGTAGCAGTCGCAGAGGAAGCGACGCCTCTGACTTCGACATCTCAGACATCCAGTCTGTGTGCTCAGACGCGTCTGAGACGGTCGGCGACTCGGCCAGGGCCACGCCGCGCTCCGCGTCCCGGCACGGAAAGCCCTCCAAGATCCCCACTCCTCAAAAAAGAAGCACGCCCACGAGCAAACTGGCCAAGGGATCCAAGCGATAGTCAGTGGCCTTGAAAAAGAAAAAAAGAAAAAAAAAGAAAAGAAAAAAAAATGACCCAGGAGCTAGTTGCACCCTAAACACACGAATGGACACTGGAGACGTCTAACTTAAAAGACTGCAAATGTGTTGAGTGTTATTTAAATCGTTGCGAAGATGTAAAATATTCTTTTCAGAGGCAATATGGTTTAATATTATGTGAGAATGGAATGTTGACGGCCTTGTGTATTTGTTTTTAATGTATTTTATTTTTTTGTGAAAAATGTCAAATCGTTTTTATTGTATTTTATTTTATTTATGCAAATCCTGTAGAGGTTTGATGAACACTAGCAAATCTGGGGATGACCATGTCGAACGGTTGACTGATATTTCTACACACTAATGAAGGGCAAAATGCAGGATGCCGCTCTGAGAGTTACTGAATGTACTGTAATTTGTGTCTGCTGATGTTTGGAGTAGATGGTGCTTCATGGTACCAGTCGAGGCACTGCAATTATCTATTTAAGTGCTATGTTATACTGCCAACATGCATTTAAAGGGCAATGCAATATACTACAATAAACCCCATTTACGCACTGCAGAAACCTTTGAAACCCCCCCTATTTAAGACCAGTAGCAGAAATAATCCTGACGCTTTCCAGGCCTGTTTGTTTGTCAGCAGCTGCAGCCCCTTCTTTTGTCTGACCACTTCACAGCAATGTGTGCATTGACCTCGGAGAGGTGCCACTCCACGTAGACATTCTCTGTGCATCCACGTCGATGGTATGTTTAATTTCGGTAGAGCTGAAATTGTTACTGTAACATTACTTTGTAATAAACCTGCTTGCAGAAATCCACCAGAAACTGGTGTGGACCACAGAATCGTCTCTGCTTCGCTCGCTTTAGAAGATTAATCTTTATCCTGCAACTTTGAAACTTTGACATGAAGTAAAATATTTGGCTTGGCAGTGGCTTGGCCATCGTTCACAGTGGACTTTTCATGCAGGGCCGTCATCAGGTCCATACGTGAACCGTCCTAGTACCAAAAAACTAGCATAGCTTTACAATGTGTTTATTGCTAATTAACAAATACTTGGGAGTTGATCCTGAATATGACTGCCATAACTTGAGATTATGGCTATAATGTCATTTTAAGGATTCCTTACAGGGTTGCTAAATGCTAAAAATGATCGACGTTTATTAAGTTCTTATAGGCATGTTAGCATGTTTACAAATTTCTTCGCTAAGCCACAAGGATGTCTGTAAACGTGTAGATGTCCGTAAAATCTTTCACGTATTCTGCTGAACTAATAAACTAATAAACTAATTATGGGGGAAAAAAAGTGCAAAACAGAATAAATTAACAAATCAGACCCTATGAATTGCAACAACACTTTCCACTTTTCTTGCAGGGGTTATCTACTGTAGCTATATGATGGTATCAGGCTGTCGTTTCCCCTGTAGCCGGCGCTGTGCTGGACGCACCGTCGTGGGTCAAGCTGAAGGCGTGGCCTGGTCCGTGTGGAATGTTTGCAGAGCATCTCGCGTCTGGCTGTGACATACTGCATCTTTCTCCCAGTGAGACTGCAGACGTTGAAGCGCTGCATGTTTGAGAAATGTCAGCGTTTTAAAAGCAATATGTTTCTACAAAAGTCAATTTAATCCGTGTCGTCGTGAGACGTGTGAATAGGGTTAGGGTTAATGCACGAAACAGCCGCGCAGTAAAACACACACAAGCATTCTGAGGGCGCCACTGAACAACACCTGATTGAAATGTAGGCTTGTGCATCAACTTCGCCATTTGTTTCTCCTTTTAATAACTTTAACCTCCACACAGTTCACCTGCATTTATCAAGATTTAATCATTACATAGATACATACATTTATAGGTATACGCACACTCTAGTGACCGTGGGTCTGGCTGGCCTATGAGAAGAGAAAGATCCCCTGGGGACCAAAGGTGGAGTGGTGCTCAGGGGTCAGGCTCCTCTGAGACCCAGAGCTTCTCATCTGAATGGTCCTCCTGTTCAGCTCAAACACTGGGTCCGGGATGGCACACTAGAGCGGGATATATCCTCACACCAGAAACTGGAAAAGATCCATCAGCACGAGCCGTGGGACCTTTTTAGGAATATGTGAGTAAAACCAGTATTGCCTCTATTTTCTATTTATTTTTTAAAATAATAATAAAAAAAAAACTGTAGGATATAATATAATAAATAGGAAATGTTTGTGGCATCTAGTTACTGAACAGAATCTAATTTGGTCTTTTATACTTATCGTCTAGTGATTGGTGTATTTATGTATTCTTACTATGAAAGTAAAATTTGAGAATGCTTGTGTATGTTTTGATATTGTAAATATCACAAAAATATAATACAATATGCTTATAAGCTGTACTGGTCAATTCAGATAAATGAAAATGTCCATAATTAAGATTTTCATTCTCTCCTCTTTCTTTCTCTCACTATTAATGCATAGACGTGTAGTTTTGAAACACATTTGATGTGATTATGTTCCTTATTTAAGAGCCACGCGTACCTTCATCTCTATCTCTTTGAAAAACTGATTTTTGTTTATTTCTTTTTTTTAACTTTTGTACTGCAGGCACTTATAGCCCCTTACTTCAGAACATTCAAAATGCCAGCCTGTAAAGAAACGCTGGCGTTTGCAGCACTCTTTTTGATCTTGGAATTGGCCCAGTGTGAAAAGCTGCCAAGTAAGTTTGCTTTTTTTAATACTCATTAGATTTATATATCATATTTTCAATGCATTTTATGCATTGAAGATTGCATTCTGTGGCACGACTACTGTCTGGAGCTGTATGATAGTGTTGGGTTGGGCTTATGCTGCTACCTTTATCAGAACCTTCCTGTAAAAGAGATTTGTAACCCCAGAAACCGATTTTCTAGTTGAATATTATATTGAATATTAACCATCTGACATGATTTAATAGTTACCAGGTTTAACACTTGTGACCAGCAGATGTCACTGTTTATCAGATCATAGTTATTTGGGTTTTTCTTTTTTCTTTTCTTTTCTTTTTTTTTTGTTGCTCACACGGCAGCTTACAGTATCATATTTCCTTCTCTCCTACTGTGCCAGTGTGCACACTAAGAGGTCAGCAGGTCATTCTGGGGCTAAGCTGTGTACATGAGCCTTTCAGCTGAGCCAACATGAATAAACCAGTTAACACAATGCTTATTTTCCAATGCCGTGTCCTACAGACAGATAAGACCGTCAGAGCAAATTGACTAATTTAACTTTGGCAGCTACAGTTTTTTAAAACACTTTGTTACTAACTCATTTATCATTTTTAGGTCCCATTATCTGAATCCTTCACCACCCTTCATCCACATATTTGAACCTCACAGGAAACACCACAGCTACACTGATCTTATTCAAACTGCAGGACAAACCCTCCGGTGTTTAGCATTCAGTAGCTCAGTCCACCCATGAAGGAAAACAAATTACCTCACTGTACGACCTGTGAAGACACGGCATTAATGATACTGAGTAATGCAACTTAAATCGATGATTACATAGGATTTAGAAGCACTCCAGCACCTTTGATGCCTAATCGGTGTGACGTCAAGCTAAGCTCAGTGTTTGTGCCGTGAGGTTTCGATTTGCTGGAGGAGTTTCGTGTTCCTGAGTCGCGAGGAGTGAGGAGAGTGGACGGCTCCCAACCTGAGTCGGCGGCCTACCGGGTCAACCCCTCCATCCATCTGAAGAGGAGCATGAGGTACACTTCTCATGCCTGAATCCAGCTAATTTCAGTAGACCTGCAAAAATAAAGATCACTTGTGAACTTCCTAAAAGCCGTTGGGTTTGTACTAAGGATTTAATTTCTCACCTGGATGCTGTGCTGTAGAAGTGGCATTATTGTCAGGTGCAGCTTCCAGTCACGCCCTTAAGGGACACTGCACTTTATCAGGGGTGAAAAGGACTTGACGCATTGAAACTTTCAAGAGTGGTGTTAAATTACTTTTTAAAAAGCAACTTAACACCATCAGTCTGAAAAGCCGGGTCGCACCTGCAGCACCGTCCAGCGATGATGTCATGAGGTCCTGGAGCACACCTGTGCATCTCTGCAGCAAGCTGAGAGGTCGAAGCACTTTCATAAGGTGTTGCTTTTTACTAAGTATGTATTTACAGTGATAATAGATACACATAAATACGGTGCAAAGCAATCATTGTGCACCGTTAAATGGAATAAATAATGTGCGTACAGAAGGACGCTGGAGACTTAAGTTTCCTCAACAGTCTCTTAAATTAGCACCATGGCTAGCCGGTCCATGTGCACAGGGAATCATCTCAAAACTATCTGCTGTATCGCATTAGCAGTATAATAATGTGGAACGTGCAAGAATCTGAAATCTCACACCAGCAAAACATCAGCACTGAAAGCATGTAGCATGCTCATGACAGATTAGCTGAGCAGTGTTGATAGCATCGCTGCTGGCGCTCAGTCTTGTTTTCCATTTGTCTTTCCCTGACAATAAGCGCAGCCCTCCCCTCTGAGTTCAGTGCTTTGTTCATATTTGATTTTCTGCTAAAAAATTGAATCCGAAGATGTCACAGAAACAAATGTGGGGATAAAAAATGTCTTCCTACGCTCAAATGCTAATGCGGATTTTTACTGTAAGCACGCAATTCACGAGGCTCTGTTTTTACTTCTTATGAAATGAAATCCTTATGTTCCCACAAAAACTTTTAAATGTTGTTTTGTGAAGAAAAGCAGACTCTGTTTAGAGTTATCCAGCTCTCTAAACCTCACTCTCGTGCTTCAGCGATGTGTATCCAGATGGGCTTCCCTCCGACTACTCGGTCATCGCAACGTTTAAGGTGACCAAGGACGCCGCCAAGATGTCCTGGAACCTGTGGCAGGTCAGTGACCCGGCGGGGCGAGAGCAGGTGGGCCTGCGTTTCCAGGGTGATACGCGCTCTTTGGACTTCTTCTACACCAGTCCCCGTGGGAGCCAGATGCTGAGGACCTTCCACGGTGTGGAAAAGTTGTTTGATGGAGAGTGGCACAAACTGGCGCTGAGCGTGAAGGGCAGCCAGGTGAAACTGCTGGTAGACTGCGAAGAGGTCAAAGTGGAGTCCATCGATGAGCCACGACCAGTCATCCGCCAAGGCTACACCTCTATTGTCAAACGGGCAGCAAGAGATCGCTCAGTTTCTGTATGTTGACAGCCTGAATCTAAAAATACATTTCATATTCTTTGATTTCAGATGCGTTCATTATTAATGATGTTTCGTTCCAGGTGGACCTCCAGCAAATGAAAGTGTCATGTGACCCCGAGCAGGCCTACTCAGAGGGCTGCTGCGAGCTCTCCAGCGTGGTGAGTCCTCTATGATCAAAAATTTATGTAATCTCCTCATTAGAGATGTGTGTGTGAGTCTGAAAATCACTTTGTTGCCGGTCTGTCTGTGGCAGTGTGGAGGGTATGCAGAGATCGGCCTTACAGCTGGAAAAGCGTCCTGCAAGTGCATGCACGGACAACCTGGCGTTCAGGGGCCTCCAGGGCCAAAGGTGAACATACCTACACATAGAACTGGCTGAGCGTACTGAGTGGAAAGTTGAATATGTGTTGATATATTTGTTTTATTCTTCTGCAGGGTCACAGAGGTCTTCCAGGAAAAGATGGAGACAAAGGAAGGCAAGGGAACTGGGTAAATAAATATGCAATGTATCTCTCAGTCACCTGTACGGTCAGTATTTACTTAATGTATTCTCAGCATGAGCAGCATCCGCTTCCTCTCGCTGCACAATAAAGAGTTAAGCCGACTCGTGGGTGAGTGACATTGTAAAACTTTCATCTGTGAGACAGCGACGGAGCTGTGGAAAATGGCAGGAGGAGCGCAACTGAGACACGACAGGATGGAAACAGATCTGGAAGCAGAAGCGCTTGGCGATAGTAAACACAGGGCCTCCTTTCATAGCCTGTGAACTCACGTCCGCTTTGTAAAAGATTTAAGAAGAACACAAGATAAACACAAAGCGGTGCGGATGCAACAATAAATTTGTTTTTGTACTTCTGAAATAGACATTTGCGTCTTGAAACACAGGCACCGCCGGTTTAGAGTATAGAATTAAACTCTAACTGGCGGAAGATCACAGGATTTCTAATGGTTTTGCTTTTCCATTTTGAAGAAGTGGAGCCAAATGTAATGAATCCCACACACAGGAAAAATCAAGCAGTTGAGCAATAACCGTACCCTTTGAGTGTTTAGTAATGAGTGGCATTAGTCTGCACAACGATTGTGTGAAATTAGTTTTGGGTATTAAATGTTTTTATTTTCAAATCATTTATCCCAGGAAAACAACATTATTATCGCGAGCAGAGTCAGTTGCACATGCATCGGTGAATGAACAAATATGCTTACATTTCTATCCCTCAAAGAGCCGCAGACGTGATTATTTCCACTTTAAATTTATGACTTGTTAATCTCTTTGATGCTTAGCAGTCACTGTTGCTGGCACAGACCTGAGAGTCTTTTAAAAACAGTCAGGAGAACACGTGTTTAAAGAGGGAGGATTTTATTTTATTTTTTTAATCCATGTGCGCTGGTTTGGCATTTACCGTGCCCTTTACACTCAAAGAAATCCCCCATGTTCCCCGAGCAAACACATGTAGGCCTGAAGGCTGATGTACACAGCGAGAACATTTCCAGAGCTGTACATGCTACAGTGCATATACATGTCTTGAACTGCAGCTGTTGCTCATCCCAGAGTAAACATCTGTCTTGTGTAACTGGTTTGGAGATTTGAATCTCTGCCAGCTTGTGAATCGCAGAGCCCCAATGTGTTTATCTCCTTCCCTGCTGGCATCCTAGGAGGGCATTTCCTGGCACAGATATATGAACTGTCCATCACAGGTTGTGTGTGGTCCTTTACTCGTCTGAGCTATACCGCCTCAGAAATGTTGTAAAGTTCACGGTCGTGACTCTCGCCGTGCTGGCGGCCACGTCTGAGGTTAACCTCCGCTTAGATGACTCAGCTTAAAAACTGTTTTAGGTGAGATGGTCAAATAAACTGACAACACAACGGCATCCCGGCCTTGTTCGGTGTGTTTGTTGACTCAGTGAAATGCAGCCAAGCGGAAAACACTTTTCCTTGTACTACTGTGGAAGTCAGCATCTGTGCAAACAACACTGATCCGTGTTTTATAAATCCCACTTGTGTATATTTTCCACCAATGTGACTAATACAAATGTGATTGAAATTCATAGCATGTTCACAGTTTATGGTCGACTATCCTCATGATTTATTTCACATCATAGTGAAAGGAAAACCTTTTCTAGGCGAGGCTGCTGAAGTTACTGCCAGGAAAATCTTTAGCTTAGCATAATTATCACAAATTGTGAATTACACATTTTGGTTTTGTTGTAATTAAACAACCATAACATAGGTATTCAAAGGTGTTGGTGTCTTCGTGTCAATAAAGCTAAGCTAAGCTAAGCAGCATCTAAGTTAAGTGTAGCTGGAAATTCGTTTGAAAGTCTATCAGATAAATATGAAACTAAATCTGCTCCTTAGCTTAGCTTCAGTTATAGCTAGCTACCCAACCTAGCTAGTTTGTTGCAAAGCCTGGAAACACTGAAACCATGTCGTCCAAGGTCCATCCTCAGTCTAAAGGTAACTTAAGAACAGCACTTCTTTTTCTGCCCGGGGAATCCGTTATTTATTGAGTATTATGTGATGTCTGCTGATAGATTGTGCCATTGACACTCCACTAAGTATTGTTCCAATGCTGCACCAATAATATTTTACACCAATTCTGTTTCCATGGCCAATAAAGTAAAATCAAGGCCAGAAAAAAGAAAGGAAGGAAAAAGTTGATCTGGAGCTCTGGGGTCTAATAAATGAAATATGTTGGTTCATTTTTGTGCAAGAAACTAAAATAATGTGAAAAATAAATTACAAATTATGGTCTTCTGGGGGACTCTTTCTGGCACTGGTTGCAGTTACTTCAGGTAGTGTTGTCATTGCCATCTTTTAATGTTACATTTTGTAAATTATAAAGAAACTACATGTGCTACTTGCTAAAAGGTGAGCTTCAGATGTGTTGTTATATTCAACCCAGATAAGCGGTTTGCTTTTATTCTTACGCTAAGCTAAGCCAAGTTTCCCTATACCAAGTCACAAGGTGCAAAAAATGTTGTCTTTGATCAATGTCTATCACTGTAACTGCAGCAAAATCAGCATGTGTTGTGTTTAAATATGGAAGAAGTCTTGCTTATGATTCAGTCCAACTTGTCTTGCAGGGGATCCGGGGAAACACTGGAGACTATGGCAACACTGGCGAGCCAGGCCCAAAGGTGAGCTCTGTCTCTGTGAGCTCCTATTGGCGGTCGACTTCACTTTGACTTGTTTTGCAGATGCACTAATGAAATCTCACATCCTCACTCAGGGTGAACCGGGGATCAAAGGCGAGAAAGGGTTGAGAGGACCCTGGGGCCAAGTGGTAATTCATCACTCAGGTTTATCTTTTCCTTTACCGATAAGTGTTTCAATTGTGTATTAATGAGATGTTGTGTTACCAGGGAGACAGAGGTCCTAAAGGGTTGAAAGGATTAAAAGGGGCAGGGGGCTCCAAGGTAAGCTCCTCTGCTGGGTTCAGGCTTTAAATTGGAACTGTTTGTATGGCTCAGGCTGCAAGTTTGTTGTTGTGTGATTTACTCTTGGCATTGTAATTAAAGGGAGTCTGGGGACCACCTGGAGAAATTGGAGAGACTGGAAAACAAGGCGAAGTTGTAAGCGAACCTTTCAGACAAATTGGTAAGGCCTATTGAGAGTCATTATGTAGCTACTGTATCACTAACGCTTTGGCTTCCTTGAAGGGAGCTAAAGGAGACAAAGGATACGAAGGGATTCCCGGGTTTCAAGGAGTTAAGGTATCCATGTTTCCTCCACTCCTTCTCCATATGGTATTCCATTTAAAATCATATAAACTCATCATTTCTTTTTTTTTTATTTTTTAGGGTGAAAAAGGGACCGCTGGTGTGGTAGGCCGAGCCGGGCCCAGAGGAAAGCAGGTGGGTTGTTGCGGGATCCCCTGTTCCATATTCCATAATGAGACACTCTTAATTCTTTGTCCACATTCAAATTCCCCCATGTGAGCGTGAAGAACCGATGAATCACTTTTAATGTGGTAAAACGCTGGAATAGAACTATGTTTTTGGCTTATGTGCCGTCTCCATAAACAATATTAGTTCGTGTGGCTGGATTTTGGCTGAGATCTAACGGCCTGAACTATATCAACCTAAGCTGGTGAGTCACTGAAAGAAGGGCCTGAACGGCAGCGATAACCTTCTCTATTTTATATGAAGGAAGGTTGCCAGGTTCTCGCTGTTGTTTGCTGGAGGTTGCAGATAATGTGAAATACTAATTTGTTGCTCCATATGATGATCTGACAGGGTATTGTAGGAGACCCTGGGGAAGGAGGGACTCCAGGACAGAAGGGGAAGCCTGTAAGTGACACAAATGAATCGTAATGACACTGATTTGAAACCAGCTGTTTTGAATTCTGATGAGTAATTTTTTGCTTGAACGTGTGTAAACTAGGGCATCCAAGGACCCACGGGCAGAGCTGGCACCGTAGGACAGAAGGTGATTTGCTATCGTCACATCCAGCAACCCACACCTGAATTTCACACTCAAACATAAAATGTCTGGTTTATAGTAATGATTGCATCTTTACAGGGCATTATTGGAGATCCAGGTTTCTCTGGCAGAGATGGTGATCCGGGAATAGAGGTATTATACTCGGCTGATAATGAAGTGTCTGTGCTGAAGTTTGGAAGCAGTGCTCTGGTATTGCTTTATGCTTTACTTACCGTGTCATGGGTTCCTTACAGGCTTATCAGGGACCACAAGGCCTCAGTGGAAAACTTGGACGAGGTGGATTAAAGGTAAATCTCGAGTCTTGTTCGGTATTTCTAAATAAAAGTGAAATGCAGTTGTTTTGGCAGATTCATTTGGGCCCGTTTGTGTATTTTACAGGGGGAGAAAGGCACCCTGGGGCCAGCAGGAGAAATGGGCCCCCAAGGCCAAACTGTAAGTCACATTTTCAGGCATTTCAATCGTGGGATACAAGCACATCATACATAATATTTCTAAAGTAGTTTGCCATCGCAAGGGGGGGGGGGGACAACAAAGAATAAAGCAGTCCCTCAGGTTGATTTGATAAATGTTTTATTCTCAAGGGGTTAAGAGGTTACAAGGGGTCTGCAGGGAAGCCAGGAAGACCTGGATTTATTGGCCCACCTGGACCTACAGTAAGTACTCCAGATGAATTTCCTTAACCCTTCCAAACACTAGTTCATTTTCTTCAGGCTATTAAACCATGTCCTCTCTTTACAGGGACATGTGGGTGTGCCTGGAAAAGCAGGAAGCAAGGTAATACATCACCATCCATTACCCATTAGCGATATAAAATGAAGGCCAAATTACTATATAATAGCACAATTACTGTGGCTTTTCAGGAAAGATCTTCTGGGTCAATGGACCACATAGAATTTAAGATTGGCAGATGTGCTCTCTTTCGAAACCAAGACTATTCCTGATTTGGACAGAAACCTTAAGTTTCGATACTAACAAATGGGCCAAGGAGAAACAGCCTCTAAGTTGATAAGGTTTGCCGACCACAATTTCACCAATCAGAGTTGCAATAAACAACCATTAACAGACAGAGGAAACAGTTCAATAAGCGAGATTAGAGGCTTTAGTTTAGAGGCTGTGCCTCAGGGCACGTTGGTTCAGTGTGTCCTATGCTCCCCATCTGGACTGGAGGTCACACTGAGTGCTCGACTCCCCCTCAGGACATGTTCTTGACGTATACAGAGCGTCCCACGCCAATGAAAAAGACAGATATTCCTACAGAAACCGCAATTCAGCTGTTTATGTTTCTGTGGCGTCCTCTAGAACAAACAAATCAGATAAAAACAAACCACGTCTGGACCAGAGAGCTGGCGCAGCTCTGATTTAATGGAGTTGATAAGTGTGACATCAGACCAAAAGATTTGGCGTTCTGTACTCTGTCAGGTTTAGCCAGACAGTCCACCAAAGATCAGCTGCAACGGAGGGAAATATCTGTTGGATGCGAGTCCTTTAAGTAATACAGTTATTAAAGTATTAAAGAACCCTTTGGCCTTGAAAGGTGGCTCTGAAAATTATGCAAGAGAAGAAAAGTGAAGGATCAGTTTGTAACCAGTTTGGATCTGTGGTGATTATAGTGGTTTCCAGCAAGGCTTCACGCTCATTACACACACAAAAATGAAGCACATTTTTTAAAGTGCCTCTAGCTGCATGACCTGAGTCCAATATTTGAAGATATCATAAACACACACAATAAGAAAATCACAATTTGCAACCTGTGTGGATATCAAAAATGCCAGTGATCCCGTAAATGAGTTTGGCTTTGTGCGCCATTTTAAATAATGTCAATGCATGCTGCTTGGCAAGTGAGAAAATAAAATAAAGTCAAACAAAAACAAAACATTACCACCATAAGCTGGCCAAACACAGGCCATGAATATAAATTGAAAACAAACTTCAAGCAGCAACAGAGGAATATAATCCACTTGGGGCCTTGTTTCTCTGACAGATGTAAGATCTCTATTCTAGCTCTACCATTGTTTACTAGTAACTCCTGGGGGAAATTTCTGCCACTTGAGCTGCTGATTGCTCCATTATTTTCTCCAGTAAGCTGCTACGTGTCTGTTTGCTCTTTGTGGCTGAGCAAGTGGTGTATGGTTGCACTTTTCAACCTGTTGTTGCAGTCAAAAACAATGCTATATGATATGCGAGAGAGAATCAGAACTGTGACGTTGCTTGCATGGCTGATGAATGTTACAGATTCGTGAGATAATTCTCTGTAGTTCAGCTGCTTTCGATTCATTTATTGTGAGGCTTCTCAGCACTATCTTCATTTGCCTTGGACAGGGTGACACAGGAATCCAGGGGATCAAAGGAGCTGGAGGTGCACAGGTACTGCCTTAAATATTTCACACTCTCTTCTCATCATCATGACTTCATTTGTTGTACTTAACGCCAATGTGCTTTTTTTTTTTTTTTTAAAAGGGAGAAAAAGGAGTTAAGGGCCCGAAAGGAAAGGTGAGCTGTGATTTAGTTGGTAAATTCAATAACATTTCCATCATTTGAAAATCTTCGCACACCCCATTTCACTTTATGGAGCACATACGGTCCAATCCTCCAATTTAATTTCAAGATAAATGGTGTTGGCTGCGACTGGTTGGGTCACTAGTGCAGTCAAGCAGGTGCGGTGTTTCCCTACTGCTCTGATATTTTGCCACTACATTGGTTGGAAAATCCTGCGTTTGTCACATTCTCTGAACGGTTTAATATGAATCCATCAAATCACATTCCAAACATATCTCGAGCATCTGCAGATGCGATAAGAGCAGTAACGCCCACTACTGCACCAAAATGAATCTCGCACATTTCTCAAACCTTCTGTCATCATCACAGTTTGCATTATGCAACATGTGGATAAAATATTTCTAAAGCAGTTTTGGCACATTTAGGTTTTTCATTTAATTCACATGCACTTGTATTTTGCATATTTACTTCTATCGCTATTACATAAAATATATTTTAGGAAGTTCATTCCATAAGGTTTGTGTCCATGCAAAAGTGATTACATGTTGTATTCTGATGGATACATTTGCTCTGTCTTGAATTGCGTCCGGCTGATGTTTTTAACATGCTCTGTAGGTTGGAGACAGGGGTAAGCAGGGTCCTCAGGGAGGACGGGGGAAGCGTGGCCCTGCAGGCCCACCTGGACGATCAGGTCCCGTCGGAGTCAAGGGGGTTCGAGGAGAAGGAGGACCAGATGGCTTTCAGGGTCCCCCAGGTCCACCAGTAAGTAAAATCCAAGCCTTTGAGTCTGTTTTTTGGCTGATACAACAAACATTACAGGATTTACAGTACTGAGGAAGACTTTGTATATTCGGCTCTGTAATAGAAATGTAAAGCCATGCTCTTCGGCCTCTACTATAACTGGCACATGATCTGTCTGCAAATAATGGCGCAGAAACAGCAGAGTAATCATTTGCTCTAGTAGCTACATTGACTGACGCACACTGTGTTTGCTAACAACTCTGGTGTCAGGAACACATTTAAACAGCTTCTCATTAGTCTGTAGTTAGTAGTGACTCACAGCAAGAGTTTCATTTAGTGCGGCTATAAATCCATAATGAGCCTCAGGAAAGATTGCTGGCTTTGTTCGCTGCATTTCCTCAGAGAGGCTGCCATTGCTTCGGCATACCCTGTCCTGTAATATTCCATATAACATGACCCACGGTTGGGTCACTTCCAGTGATGGATGTGGTAATGATTTGCTACGCAGGGGCCGACCCTTCCTGCTCAACACGTGATCGAGGTTTGCAAGAAAGTGGTCCTGGAGCAGATGTCGTCCTTCGCCAACTCAGTGAAGAGGACCTGTGCGGCCGTCTGTCCTCTCTACGGGGACGTTCCCATGGGTGCCCCTGGTCCCCCTGGACAGAAAGGACCCCCTGGACCTCCTGTGAGTTTTACAGTTTCAGTGCTCAGTGTTGCTGACTGTTTAGCAGACATGCACATTTCCAAAACCATCCCTGTAGGTGTAACCCCACTTCTTGCAGACCTTTAGCTGAGGCGCTCCCTCAGCGTGCAGTACATTCTCCATACATTGTTAATTTTTTTTTCCCTCCCTGGCTGAGTAAAATGCAAACACATTGTGAGGGTCTGGACTGGACTAAGAGAGCTGAAGTATTTGGCAGAAAATGTTGGAATGAAAACATTACGATTTTCCACGTCTCCATGAGGACAAATAAGGAGTCACAGACTAGACACTTGGTCTGTGTTGAATGGTTTTTGGAGAGCATCAAGGCTGTCCTTGGATTGAAAAGCCTTTTCCACATTATTACACAGTGTAGAATCGATTCATGTTCCACAACTTCTAATCACAAAGACACTCAGCCTGATAAATGTTCTTAAAGCCAGAACTATATAGGCATATAATATTCCACTATATTAGATTATGGTCTGTAAACCTGATGTTGTCAATTAAAGCCAGAGCAAGAGATGCACCAGCGCCGCACTAATTTTTCCCATAAGTGTATTGAATGGCCAGCCGAATAAATTGTTTTGTACAGAGCTGGTCTGAAGTGAAAAGAACCTTCATGATTTGAGGAGAGAACCTGAGAGGAGACAAAACATTGCACGGTTAATACTGACAACGCACAAAAGATTAACGGTGTATTTTCCTGTTGATGATGTTGTCAGGGGGACCCTGGTAATGATGGTGCTGATGGAGAAGTGGGCCTACCGGGATTCTACGGAGAAGCTGGAGATCTGGGCCGAAAGGGAGAACCAGGTGTGACATACAAGACTGACAGACTATGAATGGAGTGTTATTAAAATCCCAGACTATAACTCACCGAGGCTTGTTTTAGGGAGAACAGGTGCTGGAAGACAAAAAAAAAAAGATATCAAATCCTGATGATTTTTTTCTGGCCACTGAGGAGCAGAACAACGGACGCACACCACCACTGTTATTACATAATGAAGTTAATATGGCAAACATGGGACATAAGTTTCGTACAGCTGTCTTTTAGCTCTGTTTAGGACACCAGAAATTCCTCTGGATAACTGTATCTGTTGTTATGTAGTGTACAGAAGTACAGAAGATTTTACACATCATGAAAATAGCTCTTCTGTGGCACTATCTTTAGGTCTATGAGGCAATGATATAGTGATGTCATCAGGAGTTATTGTCCTGTATGCTGAAGGAAAATTTAAACTGTTGAATTATTTCTGTTTTACACATCTGAGAGTTTCAAAGAGAAAGTGAACGGGAAGCTGGTCTAGTGGTTTGGATTGGATCCAAGCTGTAGATACACCCTAGCTCCCAAAAACCTACCTAAAGCCTATGTCAGGGGTCTTCAATGTTCTTCAGGCCAAGGACTCCCAAACTGATGGAGAGATTAAGTAGGGACCCCCAACCTATTATAAGTGTTCTATATTAAACTTGGCCTGGTGATATCCCTTAATCCCTTTACTAAAATATGTTGGATTCATGTTAATGTGCAATTAAATTGTGGGGGAAAATTAAAAAATATTTAAAAAAAAATGTCTAATCAACCAAGATTTTGCGACCCCGCCGCAGTCCCTTGACCCCCTGTTGAAGACCTATGGCCTACATCATAGTGAGAAGATGAACCTCCCCAGACATACACAATCAGGCACTAACCATCTTGCGGCAGTTCAGTGTTCTGCTAGAGAAACGTTTGGACCTGGCATTCGTAAACCAGACCAGGCAACCCCCACCCCATAGCAATGACACTCCTTGATGGAAGCAACCATCTCCAGCAGGATGCAACCGGACACAGACACACACACAAAACAGAAAACAGTCCAACAACAACTCAAAAAACATGAACAACAGCACAAGGTGTTGACCTGGGCCTGGTATTCTCCCATGACTCACAACTGTTTTGGCACAAGGGAGACCTACACAATATTAGGAAGGAGGTCATAATGTTATGCAACATCTGCAATTGGTCCAAAATGCATTTCCTCATTCGCTCCGTGTCTGGACAAGCACAGAAACCTCCTTCTGCTTCCATCACCTCTTCCCCCTTTCCCCTAGTCGTCCCCTCACTGGTGACTAGTGTTGTAGTATTCTTTTTTCTGTGTAAAATCTTCATCACTGAAGAAATGAGTCACTATAATTACTCAATAGTAAGAGTCCAGTAAACGATTTGGAGTGAAAATACACAGTTTTCCCCTGAAATACAGTGTAGCAAAACTACTTTCCACCACTGGAAAAAAAAAACTTGTGACTAACTTCCACCAGGAACCACGCTACATGAAACCGCTGAGTCAAATATTGCAAACCTTGTAAGTTATTGTGTAGATTCACGGCTCTGCTTTATGGTTCAAAGCCTGTGCATGATGTCACACTCGCACTACATTCTCGTGCCAGGACAGCGAAATCGAAGAATATTTACAGGGTGCTTTAAAAATGGAGTTAACCATGACCTCATCAACACATTCAGCCCGTGGTCTTTAATCATCATGAAGTGGAGTGGAGCTCCCTCCCGGGGGAACAGCATATCAGTCTGTTTGATGTCATTTTGGCTAAGAGGCTATTGTGTTTTTTTGTTTGTGTCTGGCTTGCAGGTGATAGAGGAGACAAAGGTGATAAAGGAGCCAAGGGTTACGGCCTGCCTGGCTACACTGGAGATCAGGGACCAACTGGTAATGTCTTGTTTGAATATGTCATGTTTCTGGATGATTTGGTCAAGATGAGGCCTGTGCATTATTTTAAAAATCAGTCTGGGCTGTCCCAAGGATCCCAGTCCCTAGGAAAGGGGGCGGGAGGCTTACTGTAAGAGGAGTTTATTACTTGCCAAAAAAAGAAATGATTTTTCTCTGGAAGTACTCTGTTTTTGGAATCTGTGAAAACAGCTTTACTCAGCTAACTGAGCAGACTGCGAGGCCTGAAGACTAAACAACATCTCTGCCTCAATCACAGGTCAGCGTGGACGTCCTGGCAGAGCCTTCGACGGCAAGCCTGGGGAGCAGGGCCAGAGGGGACACACAGGCAGACCTGGACTCCGGGGCCACGCGGGTCTCAGAGGACCTCCAGGTGTTTGTCTCACCTCTGGGTGCGCTCAACTCAACTCCACAGGTGGCACGCCTCCACCGGCACCGCGGAGGTTGAGAAATCGTCCTTAAATAGAGTCTCTGTGGACCGTGAAAATGATCGATTGAATGAAAGATTGTTTTTGTTAATATACGTCTGTTCGATTAAACTGAGAGTTCTCATGTAAATACGCAAATCAAATCTGAACTGAACTTCTGGGAACCAATGATACCAAATAACAAAATATATTGTATAAAAAAAAAGACTGTCTTCATTTGAAACCTTTTCTTTTTTATTTAAAACCAATTCTAAGTTGTGGTTAAAGATCTGTTCTTTATAATAAAAATCCTAAAATTTTATTGATGACTTTGAAAAAAGTGTGTCATTATAGAGTGCAACATTATAGAGTATCATTTGAGAACATATTCTATAATACTTACAAATAATTACATAACCACACTACAATATAACAACATTGTCTGATGTGAACCTTAAGTGAAGGAGAAAAAAAATGAAATTCAACTGGGAAAAGATCCGACTTGTTGGTATTTGGTACTTTGTTAAAAAAAAAAAAAAAGTAGAAACGTCTGTTTGTTTTTTTGCACTTTAACTTTGAACTTCTTCATACCCTGAATGTTAAATACTACACGCGCATGCTGCCTGTGACTACTCTTACTTACTGTTAATGCCTCAAAATGTGGGAGACACCCAGCTCTGGTGTCCCCAGCTGCAGTTTAAAGACACAGTTACAGACTCCAAAATGACTTTAATATAGTAACCAAATTCCACATCGTTAATTCATTGACACTGCAGTGGTCGTAAACACTGTGAAATGTTTAACTGTGCCAACCATTGACTGTACATACTAGGTGCCAACGAGAGACTAAAATCACTTTTTGTTTTCACGTTAACGTTGTGGTAAACAACCACTGCACAGCTGGATGTCTTTGGTTTCAAGTGCTGAAGTGGAAGTGGGGACCCGAAGTTGATGCTAAAACTGAGCTTTAACACAAACTTTGAACTAAATAAAACAGTGAAAAAAAAGGAAGGTAGAGTAGAGGTAGAGGAGGGCTCGGTTGTACAACCGAAGACACAGACGGTGGTTACGAACTCTATACTTGACTAAAGAGACAAAAGCCAAAATCTTAAAATCACAAGGAAACAAAACAACTCAAAACAAGTATGTACACATGATAGAGGCTTCTGTCAAGGTGAACAGAGCCAAACTGGGACCGAAACACAGAGGCTAAGTACAAGTGCATCAACGAGACACAGATTAACTATATCAGGGCGGGGCTAACAATTAGGTTCAGCAACCACAAGGGGGAAGTGAAGAAATCTGGAATGAGAGAGAGTTTAGTAGCATTCAAAGTAAAACAGGAAGTGATCATAAACAGTTGGAAAAATGACGCTATGTAACAAAAAAGTTTTTTAAAAAAATAGATAGGGTGTTAATAAAAAAATAACACGAACCAACAAAACCAAAGACAGTGGCACCGTCAGACTAAAGTGCGTAACTTTCTCTTGTTGGAACGTAATAGAGGGTAAGCACTGACGTCACTGCCGTCTGGGGCCACGCCCCCGTAAGTAGCTAAAGCATGGTGACATGAATTAGTAAATAAAGCGAGACACGGAAAAATGTGGATTATCAGATCAAATTAAGGAGAACTGGAGTTGACTCAGTTTCTGACAGTTTTAGATAGTTTCAGTTATGATTAATGTAGCTAAATAAAAGATGCTAACGCTAAGAGCTTTACTGAGAAGTAACGTTTGCCATACATGCTAGCTCTGACCGGACGTTAAAAGGATGACGAGGAGTGATCGCAAAGATTCCATAACTACGCCAAAACCACAACATCAACAAACTTATCTGACAGCCCCCCAGGACGTAACTTAAGAAGTAACTTAAGGTATGACTTCATCAAAAAATACTGCATATACTAATATTACCGGACACTAAATGTGAAACACAACACCAGGTTTCAGTGCCTAGTAATGCAGCGGTCCATTTACTTCTCTTTTTCTTTGGCAGTCGGAGATATATTTTTACAGATATCTTTTCATATCTGTTCCTACAGTCACTCGCTCTTGCCCATTTTTAATTGAATTTTACAATTTGGACGCTTTTGAAGCCTATTATTCAAACTAACAAGGCTAATCTCCATTCCACTCATTCCGCTCAGTGTCCGTAACCACAGAGACTTCCGCTTGCTGTGACGTCACTTGCATACCCTCTGTTGAATTTCCTAAATAAATATTAATGGTTTCCCTACGTTTAGATTTTAGAGATGGGGGTGCTGTTGTAGACATTTAGACTACTACATGTAAAAGTCTCTGCATCTCCCCATGTGACAGGTTTGACACCTGCCCTTTCATTCCTTGCCTGCACGGACCATCCAGATGTAACCCCTGCTGTCAAATAGGTAGGAGTCTTTAAATTGCTTAAAGGGTATGAGGTATCCTGCTTGTCAACTGACATTAGCTGTGCAACGGACCGACGCCCCTGCACGGGTCATTTCCGTTCTTTGTGATCAATGTATTCTGGGAAAGTCTCTGGGAATGCTGCGGCCCAGAAAAGACCTAATGAGTTTAGAAAACTAATGACTGCTTTCCGCACGTCGAATCAGACGGAGCCACTTGCGAGAGACAGCATGTGGCTCTTCTCAGCATCTTTCCTGGCTCGGCCTCGGGTCCTCCGTGCGCAGGCCGTACGTTGTCATCATCCTCCACCCCTTTCTGTGAGTGCAGCATCATGTGTGCCATGCTGCACTGCTTTGTTCCACCAAAGGATGCTATGGTCACATCTGTCATGGAAACTATTAGTAATCCACAATTATTTTCCTTCTGGGCTCAATCGTTTGCATCAGACATGCTCACTATTTATCTCTGTGGCAAACCAGTCAAGTGATCATGATAAATACAGCTTAATGCATGTGAGCTGATTATAACGACCTAGTATAGTTGAGCTTCAAAGCGATGGCACCAAATCAGGTTATAATAGAGAGGTCTTATGTTGTCTTGGGCAGTTGTTTAAATGCCTCAGAGCAACTGCCAGACACGGAAGATCATAGCTGATATAGGACATAAACCAAACCTGTTTTTGTGTTTTATAGTAGTGAAATTGAGCAGAGTGATGCTGCTGTTGCTGCTGGTTCTCTATTTCATTAATTATACTGACTCAGCCTTTGTACCACACGCACACGTTTAAACACAATGCCAGAACGAGACGGGGCCAAATGGGCGGATCGCGTAAACTTTTTCTGGTTTCGACTTCTGCGTAAAATTTATTTAGTTTTTCATTCGCGGAAACCAGTTGCACATTTGTTTGAACTTCAAACTGATTCATGCCCTTCACTCCAAAGAAAAAAAAAAGTGCTCTGATAGTCATGATGGAAAAAGAGGGCGATACAGGAATCTCTTAAAAAGGACTTTACTCATTTTCTCTGAGGCTGTGGGTCGATATGATGGGAACCACTTGCAGTTGTAAGCAGTTAAATAGAAAACAGGTTTTTAATGATTTTCGAGCATCTTTCATCAGCCTTTCCCAAACTTGTTATGAAGAATAGTGAGGATTTTTGGCATCGTTCGAGTCTCTTAGCAGCAAATCTCTAAACAGGAGTTCGATTGTTAGTGCCAACTTGTAAACATTTCACATACGTTTTAATGCCGTGCATGTCAGAGAGGCGCAAGTTCACGTTCGTTTTTGGAAAGCACAAACTAACATCTTGCGCCATCATGGGTGGGAGGTGATGAAACAGAACAGAAAAAAAAATATCTGATGCTTCATAATTTGCAATAAAGAAGAGATTTGGGAGAACTGCTGCATTACAGAGTCAGGAAGTGGCTGTGAGAGAGGACATTTATTAAAGCCACTAATATTGCGTGGATGTTAAACTCAAGGCTTTGTTAGGATTTAATTTCATTTAATTTTTAATTTTTTCCCCCTTGCTCTGCTAAGAATGGACACAGGCCTTTAGTTATTTTGAAAATGCACAAGTTATGTAAGCAGATTATTCACCACAATTTAATACAATAAATCCTTAGTGACAGAATTGCAAGATTAAAACAACCTATTTACCCACATTAAATATTTTGCAGGTAATCACATCAGATCTGACCACATGATCATACTGATCAATGTCTCCGCATGTTGAGTGTATAAACACAGACTTTCTGCCCTCTGGTTTCCTTCATGTGCACCTCCTGTTGGTTATAAACCAGAGACCAGGGTCTACGGAGACGGAGGATTACTCAGCGCTGGAAAGTCTAGTCTCACCAGCAGGTCGGCCACTCCCAGGCTCCAGACACCAGCTCAGTATTTGCACGTGTGATCCACCAGAGTGTGCTGAGGCTCAGGGTCAACAAGGCCGTAGTCGGGAAAACGCGGCTGCTCTGAGCTTCAGACTGTCCATGAGGACATGAGACTGTCCATGAGGTTTGTGGTTCATCGCTGGGCTGTTTCGTTTACCCTGAACGTTATAATTTTACAAATATACACATCAGACTAACAGCAGAGTAATATATACATCATTGTGTTGCAGTTATACACCATTCATGCACAACATTATCAAAAGTTTCTCAGCAGTGAATTGACGTAAGATAGTCAGTGGTGTTGACTTCTCCGGTCAGTGGTCATAATGTTGTGGCTCACTGAAGCATGTGAAAGAGGCGGTCGTTACCATTTCAGTACTGGTTGACTTGGTCATGACTTAGTCAGTGATAGTAATAGAGCATGCTTTAATATTTAGTTGCATGGATTTATGGGGGCAGTAAAATAACCTTTTGTTGTTTTAATGAAGAAGTCGTCAATAATTGGACTCTTTTCCATCATTATATGAGCGACCATTGGCTGATTCATTCTCCACATGACGTCAGTTGATGAACAACAGGACACAGAGAAAAAAGTCAACCCTAGTTTTGTCAATTAAATGCTTTTTTTTTTGTGAAGCTGTAGCAGTAGGAAATGTTCAGTTGGAATTACGTAGCAGATATCTCTGAACCAATCTGACGTTCGCTGAGGATTTCTTTGGCAGCAGCTTAGACTATGTCACTACAGGCATCCAGTTCATAATAATACAGCTACGCCAATATTACAGTCATAACTGGTTCAGTTTAGATAGTGACTTAATCTGAGATTTTCAATTTAAAATATTTTACTATTGAAGTTGAGTAATTGAGGTTTAGATCAATCATCTTTTCTATCAATGACCTTAACATATACCTGACTCATGCTATGAAAGAATCTCTTAAGCTATACTGTTCAGTACATACCATCATGAGTCAAAGCCGCTATAAAACCGCTCTTGTATATCTTTATTTTTGTTTTTAAGTTCAGAAATTGATTATACAATAAAGGGCTCGTTACACTGTCAGTCTCTCAGGAGCCTTTAAGCGATCCTGGAAACAGTGAAGCCGTTGTTGGTTAACGCAGAGCAGGCGGTCCCTGAGTACAAACATGATAAAACTTGTTAGAGGGGATTAAAGTGAAACCTGTCTACTCTACAGATAGCTGCTTCAGGTCTGCTTTTCATATGACCTCCAGCTGTGCATGTGGTAGCTTTTCACACCTTGTTCATTGCAGACATAATCTGCTTGTCCCTTTGAGTGATGAAGGGAAATGACTGTGGAGGAATTCATACAGTGAGTAGTGTAATGCTCCGTTGAGCACTTCAGATCATGCAAAGGAATCAGCATGTGTGCCTTAGTTTTGTTGGAGTTTTATGCTGATCCTTTACTTGTCTCGCATCCAGAAAACCTCATGTTCTATGGTTGTGCCCCGAGCAAACCACTCACGATCCAAACCCTCAACACTTGGAAGGAGATTTTTGCTCATTACTATTATTTTCCTTTCAGACTGTCATAGATGGGCTGCCTGCTTCCCTATTTCATGCTCCCCTTATCTGCTTCTCTTTCCACCCATGGTAATTGAGGGTGGCTGTGGGCCAGTAAAAGTCCGGAGAGAGAGGGGGGCGGTGGGGAGGAAGAAGGACAGAAACACAGGAGACAGAGGGAGCTCCTGGAAAGGGCAGGCTTTCATTCAGTAGAGAAACATGTGCACTTCTCCCCACATCCAGTTTCTGTAAACCCAGAGCCGAGAACAGTATTGATCACTGGCTTTCAATGAGAGGATTAATGGGAATTCACACAAGGGCTTGGACGTTTACCGGTAACTTTTGACTTATTTTGTGTCATTTCAATGAAGGGACATGGTGTATTTCTAATATTTACAGATGCTGTTTTGCACTTGGGTCATGCATTCATGCATAAAGATCATCTTTTCAGGTTTATCGCTTAAGAAGCTTGCGACATTCTAGGGAGTCGGTTCTTGATCACTGAAGTGAACCTTTCGGCTTTTATTTAGGAATATTTAACAGATCTGTCTGCGCGTCTTATAATGTGCAAACATGTCATTGTTCAGTGTCTTAGACTCTGTGCTGCAGTTGCATACTGAAGACATTAGCTACGTTATCAGTCCCTTGTTTATTCTTCTACCACGAAAAGAATGAATGGAATCACCTCAGGATTTTTTTCCTGGCTATTTCACATCTCGTAAAAAAAAGATTTTTCTTTCTGCGCAGCTACATTCTTTCATATTGCATGTATTGTATCCATATTTTCTCCAGGTGTCCAGATTGCATGTTTATCAAGAGAAACAATCTGTCCAACTAGGAAATATCTCCACTCATCTGAAAGCGATAATCTTATCAGGAAAGATGTATGCTAATGTCTTACAAACCTTTATTGAACTGTTGGGATTAGCTGAACAGATTTCTACAGAGAACAACTGATAGGGTTTGGCTTTCCCTTGTTGCTAGAAGAATTTGGCAGTTAAATCAGTCCCCCCTGCTCTTGGCAACCACTGCTCATGCTGAACAGCAGTTGTTGTTTCTGGAATGGAACAACTTCCCTTTGCCAATTTTGTTGCAGATAACTATAACTTCAACAGTTCAAGTGAAGTTAAAGCCTGCGGCTATAGTACATGGACTGCAAGCACAAAACAAACAAACAAAATCTATTTCAGTAATTCGAAATGCACTATAAGGCTTCTTATGAAGAAAGAAAATCCAATTTATGACCTCCGTTTTGGCCATTAATATTTGTGTGATCACTCCCACCCAGAACATGCGAAATGCTATCTGGGGAAATGTGAGGAATCATTTGTCGAGCAGCTTCCTGAAAAGCATCTCCAGCTGGAGCCGTCACCAAAATAAGTTTTGCATAAAACGTTGGAAAGTTCAAAAAGTACTGCAACAATTGAGAGGCTGAACCCAGAACGAATGTCACGCGGTGGTTATATTTAGACAGTGCATACCAGCATAAGAGCTCTGCCAGTCAATCACTAAAACTAAGTCTTGGATCAACAAAGTGTCTCTTCTGGCCTAAATATCATAACTGGGGACGGTACTGACGAGAGATGGAAGCACACCTGTTGATTGCCACTAAATACGTGTCCATAATGACAATGGAATGGGTGCGTTCCAACCCTAAGCATGGACACATAGCGCCGCACGTGTAATGTTGCGTTTTTATTCCTGGATGGAAGGTTGATTCCCTTCATCACGACAACATGTGTTTGGTCACTCTCCACAGCTGGAATTTCACTGTCTGATGGTGCAAATGAATTCCATGTGGCTCGAGCAGAGGTGTAGAAGTTTGGGGAAAGTCAATGGAGGGGGAAGTCATCCTGGCTGGACGCTGTTAGTCAGGGGGTTTTCCAAAAATGTCCTCCAGCTCTCTAGTGGGGAAAAAGTCAGAAGTGAGAAACGTCTTGCACAACCGCGGCGGCCCAGAGCCTTCTTCGTCTGTGTCGCTTCAACGCAGAGTTTACACGGTGGAAAAATGCAGTCATTAAATTGTGTGACCCCTCTTTGGACGCCGACGAATTAAAGCATTTGTCGGGGCAGATGTTATGTCCTGGCCACCGTTTCACTGAGCTTCGTGTGTCACGATCAGATGTAGCTATGAGTCGAGTAGTCCTTCCCACAAGCCCTGCAACTTACTGTACGCCGTACGAAACATATCTGGTCCTCATTTGCAGCCGCTTCCTTTTAGGATATCAGCAGTTTCTTTCAGGCATTGGAAACTATTGTAAGAGATGATTTAATATCTGCTACAGACGCTACCAAGAGTTTGATTTCTGCCTGGTAACTCATTGTGTCAAATCTAAATATGACTGTTTTGGTATTTTTATCTGATTCTTAATAGCCCACTTTATCTCTTGTGAACAATGATTTTCCATTCGCTTATCTATTAACGTTTATCCTGTAGTGGGCTGCAGGGGGCTGGAACCCATCCCAGCTGTCACTGTGTGAGAGTCACACTGCAACACAGACAGGTCACCGGTCTATCACAAGGCAAACATAAAGAGACAAACTGCAAATTCACATTCGCATGCACACCTACTGCTAGTTTAGAATTACTAAATAACCTAACAAGCGCGTCTTGGTTAGGTGGGAGGAAGCCAGAGCACCCGGAGAATACCCACGCAGGCAGATGGAGAATCTCTGCACAGAAATGTCCCAGCCAGCCAGCAGATTCAAACCAGAACCTTCTTTCTGTGAGGCGACAGTGCTAACCAATTCAGCGCTGTAACACTGCATGTTGTTTCCAGATTGTTGTGCTCAGCTGTTGCATTTGTTCCTAATAAACTTCCAGTAAATACGGTGCAGAGTAGGTAACAAGCCATTGTTAGTTTTTGCTAACTGATTGTGTTATATATAGCATTTACCTTGACACTGTTTTATTACGATCTCATCCTCATGTTCCATGTGGATGTTGTGCAGGTGTAGAGCAGGGAGCCTGAGGGCTGTGCAAAGCGAAATCATGACGCAGTGAGATATAAAAAGATGGGGCAAAACATCAGCACAAGGAAGGTTGCTGTAGCAGATCTGGGAAAGTGATGAATAGGGGGAAAAAAGGAGAAGAAGAGCTGGAAGGAGATGAAACGTGTGGAAGCAAATCAAAAGAGATCTTGCATTTACAAACTGTTTAGCTAAGATTCTTCCCAAATGACTGCTTCCCATGTATTCAGACATTTTTGAAACATTTCACTTGGGCGTGAAACAATCTCACTCCGAGAACGGCACACCTGGTTGTGTAAGTGGGGCTTTACCAGCATGTGTCAGGCATCGGCTAAATTTATTTCATGAGCGGACGGGAAGGAAAGGTATTGCAACCGGTTTTATCCATGAGGGAGGAAAAGTGTAGGAGTGAAGCTTTTCTGGGCAGGCCCTCCGCCACTGGGCCAAAGGCGGGCAGATGTTGGCAAATGGCGGAAGATTTGAGGAAACAGCTGATAATCCCACAGGAAACACTGAGCACTGGTTTTAAGGCCGCTGTGGTCGGAGGAGTTGTTTATTTGGTGAAGCTGACAGTGCCATGTGAGGATGTGGTAGACGGGGCTTGAAAGGAAAATGCTTAGGTGTACCGAGGCTGTGCAGAGGGCTTGGAAAGATAGAGTGCGCCACATGGAGGATGGGTGCATGAGAGCTGTTACAGCATTGGTGGAATAAGTAAGTAAATCTGGCATTGCTGGAGAGTTGCACGGTGTCTGTGTCAGCAGTGGGAGTAAGAAGTGAAACAAAGACTGATGGGATTTGCATCTTACGGCCCCAATGAGAAAACCATGTCATATTCTAGGTAGGTGGCTAATGAGCACCGCTGCTTCTTCACAGGTTGTCAGCATCACATGATGTCCCGCAGGGTCGGTCTCCTGTTGCATTTTAGTACTTTTTTAAAAATAGCATGTCTCAGTGTGAATGCACATCCAGGCCTTTACAAGAAAAGTGAAAGTCAGAAGTCCCCTTAAGTGTAGTGCACTTTTACAACTATATTTGATGTTAAAGTTGCTCCAGTCAATATCTAAAATGATTTCTGTGTAATGTTGGAGCTGTTCGTAACGACGCCGCAGAAAGTGATCCCTCAACTCTGCAAAACCTCACTTCGGCGTTCTTGTTTCTATTTTCCGTCTACAGCTTTATTGTTTAGGTTCCGTGGTTATTACAGTCGGAGCAGGTCACTGGAGTGACTCTGACAAACACTTTGCTGCCTGCCAAGCACCAATCAACAGGCAGTAAAAGTTAGCAACCAACCAGTAAACATAAGGAAGTACTTAACAGTTTAAGAGACAAACATTTTTGTCATGCACTGGTGGACACCAAAACTGAGCTCAAACGCGATATCCACCAGGGGACTAGTAAGATTACACCAAATCCACTCCAAATGCTCTCTGTTGTAATAACTGTTAACACATTTGCCATGCTAGGCGATCAATTAGTTACTGTTAGTGCTGTACGTGTTCCATTCTGTCTTTTGTTTCTCAAATTATTTATTTGACAGCCTCGATTATTTTGACATTTGTCAGCCTTTTTTATTATTCTATCTATGCAGATTTCATATAAAAAAATCCATTCATCCAAAAAGCGCATTATCCTGTCTATTCTTTATTTCACTTGGACCTTAACCTCAGCACAGTGTCGACCGTATCGTTTACCGTGATGCTCCAAGACAGCGTTCATGTGCACACTTGTGGCAGTGTCCGTCATGGACAGGATTCTGCAAACTATACAGCCGAGTTGATGAGAACTGAAGAAATCCCTGCTGAAAAAACAAATATAAACTGTACGGATTATAGCATTAAATTAATCAACAAGGATTTTTACTTTAGATTCACCCAATCAACGTGAACTCATTGCACAAATGCTGCTAATTTCCAAGGGTAATTTCTGTCAAGGTCAGAATAACACAGGGATCACATGTCACGTACGCTTCGCGTTGCCCCTTTCCTTTCCCATGCTGGACAAAACATGTTTTCTCTTTCCCTGTAGGTGCACAATTGGAACTTGGTGTTGCTGCATAATGGGCTACAAAGCGACATCCATGCGTTGTGTCTTAAGATGCCTGTGCTTCGTGCTTCTCCATTGGTTTGGTGCAGCTCAAGATGACGACATAAGAAGTAAGAACATCTTCTCCTTGTTGTCCATACATTAAAAACAAGTGATTTCACGCCATGTAAATGCATTGTCACAAATGAACTGCTTCAAGCTAGATGTGATTATTGAAACCAATACTAATTGTCTATTCTCTGCGTGCACCAGGTTGTAGGACCGCGCCGTGTGATCTGGTCTTCATTCTAGACGGCTCATGGAGTGTTGAAGACGTCAACTTTGAAATAGTGAAGCGATGGCTTGTGAACATAACGACAAGCTTCAACATTGGACAGAAGTTTACCCAGGTTGGAGTAGTCCAGTACAGCGATGACCCCGTTTTAGAAATACCTCTGGGGAAGTACTCCTCCAACAAGGCCCTCATCAAGGCGATGGAGTCCATCGAGTACATGGGGGGAAACACAAGGACAGGGACAGCCATCAAGTTTGCTACAGACAAACTGTTTGGCCTCTCTGAGCGCGGCCCAGCTGGTGTTTCCAGAATTGCTGTTGTCCTCACAGATGGGAAGTCTCAAGATGAGGTTCTAAAAGCAGCCGAGGCAGCAAGGAAAAAAGGAGTAATTCTGTTCGCGATCGGTGTCGGGTCAGAGACAGAGGAGGCCGAGCTGAAGGACATTGCAAACAAGCCATTTTCTACTTATGTCTTCTCGGTTGAGGACTATCGAGCCATTTCCAGGATTATACAGGTCATTCGACAGAAACTGTGTGAAGGCAAGTAACTGCTCTGGTTAATGTAATGCGGTCAAATATTATTTCCATGACAGTGTCAGTGATATCTCAGAGCGCTCTTGAGTGTCTGTGTTTCTATTTTACTTTCGTTGTCTGTTACAGAGACGGTCTGTCCAGCCAGAATTCCTGTAGATTCCCGCGATGAGAAGGGCTTCGATATCCTCCTCCATTTAAATTTGGCTAAAAAAGCTAAGAAGACACAAGGGGCTTTTTACGGCACCAAGGCCTATGAAGTGACGCCTCGTGTCGACTTGAGTGAAGCTACACGGTAATCACATGTATTTTTATTTTATCGAAATCACCGCTGGCGCATTCACAAGTTGACTTTTCTTTGCTTTTTTGATTTGGTAATTCAGGACCCTTTTCCCTGATGGCCTGCCTCCATCGTACGTTTTCGTGGCCACGCTGAGGTACAAAGGATCGGTGGCAATAGAGGAGTGGGACCTGTGGAGAATACAGTCCCGAGATGGGAAACCCCAGATGGCCGTGACTCTAAATGGCGCGGACCGCACCGTCATGTTCACCACAACCAGCGAGGACCCGAGTGGAACCCAGACTGTCACATTTTCGCAGCAGACAGCTAAGGTCAAACAACATTCATTTCCTGTATCTGCATCACATGGTTTTCACCACTGCCCCACCTCTCTAGGAGACTAATGGCAGAGTCTTTGGATGGATTCTCTGAAAATCTGCAACATAGACTTTTCTTTGAAAAATAATAATGAAAATAAAAACAGTGCCAGATCTAGCTATTTTCATATTTTCCAAAAAGTATTTCGGAATTACTTTTCATATTCCACGCTCAGAATTTTACGCAATGGTTAAAATCTGCAAAACTATGTCACAATATATAGTGTTATATATTAGATTTTTTCTTGTTTTCGGAAAAAGGTTCAAATATGACTTAGACCATTGTGGTTAACGACATCTAACCTAGCATCAGCTGACGTTTGAAACACAGAAACTAACTCAGAATGCAAATAATGTCTCTTAGTTGTATCAAAAGCTCATGGAAATATACAGTTTTCATTCATCAACACAATGTTGACTTCAGTCAATGCCTACTAGTGTTAGAGAACCTTTTTTTGAATAGTTCTAAAAGTTAACTCTACCGATTTTGCAAATTAACATCAGTTAACTTTCCAAAAAAGTCCACCGTGTGAAAACAGCTGCTGAATGTCTCCTGATAACCCTGGTTACTGTATGTCATTGGAGTTGTCTCCGCTTTGGCATTTGGAGAAACAGTTGTGTGTTTTTAAAACATAAAGTCTTCATTATGATATGTGATCATTTTTGAAATACGAGGATGTTTACAAAGTGGAGAGGACCACACAGAGAGAGACGCTGGTGAATTCCATCAATGGACATGTAAGATCCTGCATTTTCTGCAGTTTGACCTACACTTGAAACTAAAAGTTATGATATCTTGGCTTTTATGCTGAATTACTGGAGCATACCATTGAATTTTATGCTGCAACTTGTCCAGGAGAAATGGGAACACACATGGAGTCTTTCCGTGTAGTCTTCAAATTCTCAGACAAAGTAGTCTGTCCACTCTAGTGAATTAATAGGATGCATTCATAGGATGCATTGCATTGAAGGTCACTCCTCTAATTTGCCCAGTTGGTTACTGTGTGAGCTCTCGCTTCCTGCTTCCACGTCTCTTTCACAATACCAGGATGTAAACGAGTGTTAATGACTACTTTCCCTTCCTTTCTTTGACAAATTTAGCTGTTTGATGAGAAATGGCACCAGCTACGGCTGCTGGTCACCGAGGAGGACGTTACGCTTTACGTTGATGACCTGGAAATTGAAACCTTATCACTGGAGCCCTCTCTTGGCATCTTCATCAATGGAAAAACCCAAGTAGGAAAATACGTCAGAAAGGAAACAACAGTGCCAGTAAGTCTGTCAGCATCACACCCTATTATCAAGCAATACATGTTGATTAAATCCCAGCAGACTAATCATCTATCTAATATCAATCTGACGATAGAAAGTGGGCACAGTTTGTTTAATGAGGAGTTAAGCAAACTCTACACTGATCACACAGGGCCACATCGTTTATTGCTGCCCCCTAAGAGATGTGTTTAACTCTGAGGATAATAAATCCCTGGCAAAAATGAGGTCTTTTGTCCACTAGGCCTTATTAATAGTATGTTTTATTTGTCTCGATTGCCATAATTTGCGCTAAAAATGCCGTAATTGTAATAAATCATAATGGTGCTGTGTTGCAATTTGCTCTGCAGACGGTTATATGGTGGGAAGTTTCTTAAAAGCAAATCTATCCCTGTAAACGCAGTTTAACATTTTAATGCAAAGATAATTATATGGAAAAAGAAGAATTGCTGCTTTTTTGCACAGAACTTGCTTTTATTCTTCATACTCAATGTGCTGTAACTCTTGTTTTTATTATGAAACAATAGCACAAACTGGCCTTTTAAAAACCCACATGTGAGCTATTAAAAAGGACTGGCATGTTGCTATTGCAGCCATAATGATGGCCAATGGAATATAATACATGTAAAATACATTTAAATCAAGTAATGCAGAGATTTCTAACCTAAATCCTTTGATATAACTAGATGGTATGTAGATTATGACATATGAAGCAAATATACTTTATGCACCGTGAGAAACGTTTTAATATTTGGAAATGATCTGCAGCAACGTAATTTCTGAATCTCCCATGCCAGCTAGCATGTACACACACTATTATAGCTGCGAACGCAATATGAATATGAACCACCGGTTGGCAGTAAATGTTACAGTGTGTGCTGATCCAGCGTTACATGCTTCATGAAGTCTTAAGCCATTTAACAAAGGGAATGCACTTATGCAAGTATCATTTTTGAAGAAACATGCTTTTAACTGGAAACACATTTCGGTAACTGAGCCCCTAAAACCGCACCATGATTGGACCATGCAACGCTAAATGACATTACCCATAGAAAAAGAGACATCAGATCCAGACGTTGTTATCGTGATTAAACCTGTATTTGGGTTCAAACTCAGACAGTCGGTGTTTTCATGAACGTAACTGTTGTTTAGGTCTTTGTCTCCAATCATGCAGTCCTGCTAATGTTTTCATGACGTCGGAAATAATGCAAATCATGTGTGAGGATCATCTTTCTGCGCACATGGTAGCTGAAGCACAAGAGCTCATAGGACGTTCCGGAGCCATTTCTCAACCAGCGTCAACAAAATGTCAGATAATGGAATATTAGGGATACACTTCCAAGCTATGAGGGAGGTCTGGCAACATGTAGCTGGCTGCGCAATGTCCAATGAGGGTACTTGTCTTTCCTTTAGCAGTTAAACGATGGCAGTTTCAATTCATTAGTGGCAAAGCACTGGTAAATCTGAAATAGATGTTGCAAAATTACCCCCTTGTTCTAATTTGTTTGCTTGTTTTGGAGGCATCAGCAGCTGACGTTTCCTTTTTTTTTCTTCTTTTTTTTGTCGGTGTTCAGTTTGAAATTCAGAAGCTGCGCATCTACTGCGACCCTGAGCAGAATACGCGAGAGACTGCGTGCGAAATACCTGGAGTTGTGAGTACAAAGATTTCTTTTTTATGTCCAGAAGACAACTTGCTTTCACCTCGTCCAACAACATCTGCTTCTGCTTTGACACGCAGCCCAGTCGTTTCATCATCATTTCAGCACACACCCAGAAATGGATGACGTGAAACGGTGCTCTGTTGCTTTATTTTTCACCAGGAGTGAGAAGTCTATAGTCAGCGTATTACTTTTAAGTCACATCTGTTAGTGCATAGCCTAATTTGCTGGCTCCGCTACAGACATGTGGCTCCGCTACAAACATGTTGCGCTCAGTATAGATTGTTATTTCCTGCTGGCTGTGAGCATGTTTGTGAAGCAGTGGGTCACTGTTGTGCTGGCGTGGAAATCCCTGTACCCACAAAGTGAGCGCCAAAGTACTGTTTTCAATACGAAGTTGTTAGATGAAAATATCAAAAGAGACAACGCGAGAAGCCAAAAATGACAAACTTTTGCCAACAATCGATCCGTCTCCCCTCGTTCTGTGTGTGATTTACTTACTAATTAATTTATAATTCGACTTTTGAGCAGAGGAGCAGATGCTTTTTCTGGACAAAAAACACAACATAGCTTAAACTGTCAGATTTAAAAAGAGAAAGACCAGACTCCTTTTATAAGATATCGACAATATATCTTATTGTTTTATTGCATTTATATATAGTATATATGAATAATGCATGTGCTCATATGTTAGTATTGAATAATTTAATTAGTTACGTAGACGAACATGGGGCCCTAGCTGAACATTAAGTCAATTAATCACAAACTACTTTGAATGTTGATAAATTAGACATAGATGAGGTATTTAGAATAAAATAAATTGCATGTTCCAGCTTTTTGGGGTTTTTCCTCCTTTTGTGCTGATATTATTGTGATTTATATGTAACATTTTAAGCTGTTTTTTTAAGGAATCTATTAAGAAAATAACAATTTAGCACAATGAAAATAAGATTCCCATTACAAGGGGAGAAATATAAGTCAGTGGTTACATCAGAGCTCTACATGCTGTATATGTATTATGTGGAACTGATGTGCTTCTTCATTACAGTGCTCCAATAGCCCCGAATATGTGGAACCAACTCAAGAACCCTGTGTTTGTCCTCCTGGACCGCCTGGACTTCCGGGAATGAAGGTCAGTTTTCTTTTCCTCCTCTCATTCTTTGTCTGGCGTCACAATGTTTTTATTGAAACCAAAATGTACCTCTCAGACAAGGGTATTACACTACATCGAGTTTGTTCCTACTTCTGCACACAGCCCTCCTGTGTAGATCTCATCGAGTCCAGACAGCTTCTTAAATATTTACTTTAGACAGTGGTGAACGGATGAGATTAACTAAGTGGAAAAATAACTTAATCTTTAACTCCGTTAGCTTATGTGTAAACTCAGGAGTGACAGAGGGAATAAATGGCTTCTGTAACGAGACGGGGCTCAATGTTTCTCTCTCTCACACTCGTGCCAGATTTGAAGGTGCTGCGTTGCTGCACATAATTATATGATGAGAGCATGAGGTTGCACTTTAACCAGTAGGTCAAATCCAACCACTGCCATTACATTCTGTAAACACAGATTAGCTTTGCGGCAAAAAACCTTTCCGTGTGGGAAGTTTAAGCGGTTTCATCTTTTTAATGCACTGCTACCTGCTGAAAACTTCACATATTACAAAATTATGGACGCACCAAGCGCCCAATTTTCTCCACTTAGTCAACCTGAGGTCTGGCATTATGAAGAGGTTATGGTTAGTCTAGAAAGGCCTTGTAGTGCTTTACAAAGATTAAAGCAAACAAGACCTTTCCCTGAGATAAACACCGGTTGGTTGCGATGGAAAATTACCAAACAAGGGGATATAAACTACGTGTTTGTGTTTATTGATCATAGGGTATCAACTCAGTAACAACAACGGCGCTCATTAAAAACCATTACAAAAGGACCTCAGAGGGATATTTTCTCAGCAAAAAAGAAAGACTCTTGGTTAATAAAACCTACATGGCTGGAAGGATGTTTGTGTTTATAAGGTCACCGGTATGGTTTTACTACATTTACTAGCAGATCCAAAAGAGCTGAGAGTGTAGCTGGCTGGCAGATGTTCCCTCTGACCCCACATAGTGCTCAAACGCTTGTCACAAACCAGCTTTCTCAGCATGGTTTATTGATTAAGGAACGCTAAGAGAAAACACATTGTTTCCAGAGACGTTTTGAATGGAATATGTTGTGATGCTTGGAGACGCAAACAATTTGTTTGAGCCACACATGGTTGATTTTTTTTTTTTTTTTTTTTTTTTCTGTTTTATTAGGGAGAACAAGGAAGCACAGGTGTTCCCGGTCAGCCTGGACCTGCTGGTGCTGATGGTAAGCCTGTGAGTACTACATAGTTCAATATGCAAACATACAGTACATAATCATCAACAGAAGCACCTGAAAAAAAAACAGTTTATGTATCCATTTAATATAATAGAGTGTGTCTGTTCATTTTATGTGGCCAAGACAGCCTCAGCTAAAACGCAGCAATAAATATTCCTATTTAATTATTGTTTCCCAATAGGTGAATAAAAAATATCTCTGACTATAGGAATATTGGCTGCGTGGCGGGGATTTCGCGTGGTGAAAACCATCCAAAAGCCAACCACATACTCTACAGTGTGATCAGAAACTCAGAGAGACAACTAAGTCGTGTCCTAGAATCACCCAGAGAACATGCAGTTGAGGGAGTTGAAATGTTTAACCGGGTGCGTGCTTCTCTCCTCTTTTTTTTTTTTTTTTTTTTTTTTTTTTTAAATCTGAAGGGTATCCCTGGGCTTAGAGGAAATCCAGGCCTGCCAGGTTCACCAGGGACGGAGGTAAAGCAATTATCAGTCAATTGAATTAACTTATAAGCGCCAATTGTAGAAAGCTAAAAGGTTTTTTGTGCTCCTTCTGCCAGGGACCTCGTGGACCGGTTGGGTACAAGGGCGAACAAGGGAGGCCCGGTGTTTCGGTAGGAAGGTTAAAAAAAACAACATTTGTAGCACAATTGATATCATAGCACCGTAGTACTTGTCTGTCACCTCTAAAATGTTTTAATACAAGTCTGTTCTTTCAGGGTGAGAGGGGCGTGCCTGGAATACCAGGATTGCCTGGAAAGCCAGGAGACAAGGTGCTGATACCAATTATTTGCTGCCATGATGCGTCTCGGTATAATTTATCCCTGCACTGTCTGAAGCGGAAAGAAAGAGATATCTGCAGACGAGAAAAAAGTAGTTCAAAAGTACAAAGACACACCAAATTGTTGAGTTAAATCTTCTTTTTATGAGATCAAATGTAGGATTGACAGGAAATCTCTGCTAGACACATCAGCGTGAACCATTTGAACACCGTTGCATCAATCACTCCAGAAAGCATATGTTTTTAATATAAAGCCACATCTCTTGGGACAGTTTAAAAAAACAGCTTCTTCACTGTGGGACAAGAGTGATTCGCAGAACAGAGCAAGCGGGTCATTGGAGACTGTTTAAAAATGTTCATATTTCCTGACTTTTGCGCTGCCCTTTCCTTAGAAAGCGAAACGAGTTGCACTTTCTGCTATTTATAGCGAACTTGGGCGACTCCTTTTTCTTGGTACCTTGTTTTTCCCTCTCTTGCCTCTCCTCCCTCCCAGTGAGTGTTATCTAAGTTAAACGTACAGTGCCAATATGGGAAGACATGCCATTAAATGTGGGCTACATTCAACATGTGCAATTTATTTTCAATTGTGGCTTCATAGTGAGATCCAAGAACACAAAAACCAACAGTATAATAGATCACACCCCACAGAGAGCACTGTAATTCAGGAAGCCTTACTGAAGTACTCACTGGTCCCTACAAGTCATGGATAGAAACTGTAAATGAATATTATATGACAAGATAGAACCCAATAACAACTATGGTGAGAAGTCTTAAAGATGCACATACTTGTAAACTATAACCATGTGTCATGACCCATAAGGGTAAAGAATACAATTTGCCAGCTGGCATGACCAGTCCAATGGATTTAGAGCAAGACGATATTACAGCCCACATCCAAAGACGACTAGGAGTCTTAGAGTATTCCTTAGAGAAGCCTCACTTAAGTGATTCAACAGTCTGAACACGTTCATCTTTATCCGAACAACATTTTGCGTTAAGCATTATTTTAAAGTTCAGTGAGGTTATGTGTCCCCTTTGTGTTGCATTATCTTTGTCATATCTTCCTACCTTGTAACATTTTGCGACAATAGGTGGGCCCCGCCAGCTGGCCGAGGAGGAGAACGGTTCAAGCAGTTAATGTCATTTTAAAAAATGTTTTCAGATGGCAGCAGGCACATTCCTCCACCTGGAGCAAATCCTCCATCTGTCCTGCTATTATGAGTTTCACTCGCAGGTCCAGGATGTGTCAAATTAAGTTTTTTACTAGAGTTTGGACTGTCTCCTCCGCTTCCATTGATTAGGTCAAATACTTTGGCTTTGAACCGTACAAAAACGAAGTCTGCAGTGAGAAACAGCAGCATTTAATATCGAGTAGATGTTGATCATCTTTTTATCCCATTTCCAGTTCAAAGCACTCTTTTAAAATCCCACAGTTAGCCGTCTACTTGGATTACACTACATTCATTTGGCAGGCGCTTTTGTCCAAAGCGACTTTCAGTCAGTACATTTAACCAGGCTGGAGCAAAAGGTGAACGTCATGTGGGAGTATTTCCATTCTAATCGAATTAGACACATACTCAAGTACATAATGACCGGAAATGGTGGGTCGTAGTCTGAAAAGGAGGTTTTACCTTGCAGGGACTGTGTCATCCTAACACCAACTAGGAACTCGGGCCAATATTGTGGAGTCAGAACAGAGAAAAGCATTGGCCTACTGTGGGAGGGTGCTCTGAGTGATGGAATGGCTAAATATCACAACTAAATATGGGAAGAGGAGCACAGTGGCGAGTTGGACTGAGGAATTGTACCATGGATGGTGGTTGGGGGGAGTATTTCCCGTCACTACCCTTGCAGATTAATACCAGATTTTTCAACTCGATGTTAGCAGCAACAGGAAGCCAGTGTGGACAACACACAAGAAGAGTGGGGTAGGAAATTTTGGTCAAGCCAAACGTCAGGACAGCAGTGTTCTGGATTAACTGTAGAAGTCAGCAAAGACAGATACTAGAGGGGTCAAGCAGCAGTCCGGGCAGGAGACGACAGGACAGGACGATGAGGACGTCTCCCTAGCATGGAAGCAAAGAACTCTCCTGAGGACGTAGAGAAGGAAACAACAGATGCGAGCTACTGCTACGATGTTTGCAGCTTGTCATCCAGGGTCACTACCAGGTTCTGCAATGTTCAGGATGACAGTCACATGGTGTTGTCAGTTAGAGACTTGAGCCCAGTCTTGTCGAGACCGTGCTTTAGGTGGTGCCACATAAGCCGGAAAAGGTGGATTAGTGTGATGCTCTGAGACAACTTGCTGGTGGTGGTTGTGAAAAAGTTACCAAAGTGGTATATTTAGCCTGTGAAGACAGTAGATGTGTGTACAAACTTTCAAACTGATGAATTATTTTTGAGATATTTCACTTTGGACCAAAGTGTTGGGCTGATGTCATTCATATTGATATCATAAAACAACCCCTTGCATATGAAACAGTATTATACCCAGAGGCCTTTGGCATAGTCAGAATTCAAATTATAGCAATTTTAGATTTGACTTTGAATTATTCTATGGGCCAAGTGAAAACTCAAAATGTTAGATCTAGGAAAACCTAAGGAGTTGTTGGCACACCAAGAGTTCTATCATGAAACATCTGAACCTTAACCCTAACCCTGACCACTGACTCGACAGCAGAGACCTCCTCACTGTAAGATTCTTTATAAATGAAAAAGAATCCTCATCTCATAGTATGTATTATTGTCTTTGGATGCAAACACATTTACATCTGTCTTTCCAAATTTTAATCACATTGTTAAACCACACAAGGGTACAGTCTCATTTTCCTGGCACAAGATGTAGGGAACGGAAACATTAGACGTCTGCCAAATTAAGTCAGAAGCGCATAATTCAAATCTGTGTTTGTGTATGTACAGCCTGTGATACTTGATCACGACACAGTCATTCATCACCTTTCAGTGAACAATTTACTGCCAGTTATGTGAACACCCAGCACGAGATTTTGATCTCTGTATTTCATTGTTACTGTAACTACAATGGTGACGATCATTTGGACAGAAATCAGAGAAACCCACAGCCCAGCATGGAAATTGGCCAACCTGTTAGCAAAAGTGCCTCATTGTCTGTAGAAATCACATCTGTGATTACATCCATCACTGCTTACATGGCCTACAGTGCACTAGTGGGCAGCCCTGTTATATGCTCCATGTTATTGTACAAACTGGTGTGCTCTAGGATCTGCAACACAGTGCAACAAAGCAATGCACAAGTCAACACAGCTCATGATTTGTGGCATGCGAACAGCATGAGGAGAAAAAGAGAATAAATTCTACAAGTTGGCATCTATGGCTGTGTCTTAGCTGCTCTGGCTGCAGCACTGCCAGTCAGTGGTACTCTGAGCCTTTAAATCCCTCTGTAATAGCTAATTTGTTTTGGACTGGAGTTCCCATAGAAAACTGAAATGCAGTGACAACCATATCTGGGAAGATATTTCAATAGTGTTGAGATACCCATGGAATATGAACTCAGGCTCAGAACTGAATGGCAGAAAGTCGCCCACATTTTCCCTGAGTCAGCCAGCAAGAAATACATCATTTGATTTCACGCTGTGCTGTAATTTGTTCCCCCTTGACCTGATTGAGCTGAACATACACTGCCTTGCCAAAAAAGGTCACACTCTCTAATATTTCATAGGACCATCTTTAGCTTTGATTACAGCACACATTCTCTGTGGCATTGTTCTGATAAGCCTAGATTTATTTCCATCCAATGTTGCATTTATTTTTCACCAAGAACTTGTATTAATGATGGGAAAGTCTGACCACTGTGCAAAGTCTTCTCCAGCACATCCCTAAGATTCTCAATGGGGTTAGGGTTTGAACTCTGTGGTGGTCAATCCATGTTGGAGAAAGATGTCTTGTGCTCCCTGAACCACTCTTTCACAATTTGTGCCTGATGAATCCTGGTATTGTCATCTTGGAATATGCCTGTGTTATCAGGGAGGAAAAACTCCATTGATGGAACAACCTGGTGATTCAGTACATTCAAGTAGTCAGCTGACCTCATTCTTTGGTCGTAATGTTGCTGAACCTAGACCTGAGAAACTGCAGCAACCCCAGATCATAGCACTGCCCCCACAGGCTGATACAGTAGACACTAGACATGATGGATGCATCACTTCATCTGCCCCTGCTCTTACTCAGATGCACCATCAGTCTGGAAAAGGGTAAATCTGGACTCATCAGACCACATGACCTTCTTCCATTGCTCCAGACTACAATCTTCATGTTCCCTAGCAAACTGAAGCATTCTTTCTGGTTAGTCTCACTGATTAATGGTTTTCTTAAGGCTACACAGCTGTTCAGTCTCAGTCCCTTGAGTTTCCTTCACATTGTACGTGCACAAATGCTCTTACTTTCACTATTAAACGTAGTCCTGAGTTCTACTGTGGTTTTTCTTTGATTTGATTTCACCAAACGTTTAAGTGATCACTGATCACAATCAGGATTTTTTTTCCGACCACATTTCTTCCTCTTCATGATGGTTCCTGACTATCCTTCCAGTTTTCAATAATGTGTTGGACAGTTCTTAACCCAATTTTAGTAGTTTCTACTTCAGTCTCCTTTGACGTCTTCTCTGCTTGATGCATGCCAATGATTCGACCCTTCTCAACCAGGGAATGTTGGAAAGCAGATGGTGTAATTTCCCGCCTTGTTCCAAATTTTGACATTTTTTTGCTTTTAAAATGTGAATATCCAGTGATGCATCATTCCCCAAACCGCTGGACACATTCAGCAGATATAGAGCTTACGACTAGGCTTTGGTTATGTCACTGTTAGTGTGTCTGTCAATGTTAAACACTTACAGACCATGGAGACATGAACTATAATCTAGCTGACTGATCAGACTGACAAGGAGTTGTTTTGTCTCCACGTCCAACAAGGATGATGTTGGAAATTAGATTTGACAATGGAATGCAGGAACCATTTCTACATTTATATTTTACACATTATACATTTTGTTTTCTCAGGGCTCACTGGGATCGCCTGGAATAGCAGGTTTACCGGGAACGCCAGGTCAAGTGGTAAGTTAGAATTCCAATGGCTAAAACACATCTGAATATTAAATATATCAGCTTTAACTGGATGAAGTGATATTTCCAGGGAGAAAAAGGAAGTATGGGACCTCCTGGGCCGTCTGGTTACCCGGGCAAACCTGTATGTATAAAAAAAAAAATCAGAATCAACAAAGGACCAATGTGTCATTATAAATGTGTTGCAAATGATTTTCGATGGTTTCAGGGCCTACCTGGACGGGAAGGAAAGGATGGATTACCGGGGAGGTCCGGCCAAAAGGTCTGCTTGTCTTGACTGTTACTAATCTCACACAGAGATTAAGGGGGATAATGGAGGGATGAGATTGGATCAGTGTTCACATTCAAAAGACTTCAAAAGGCTGTTCCCAGAAGTTGTGCTGTTGATGTTAGGCAACCATGGATATTGACTGATACAGACACTGGTGTCCCTCTTGTCTTCATCCAATCCACATCTGACAACATTTTATATAGATGTTTAAATCTAATATGACATGTGGAAAGCATGATGCAGTTATCTGGCTTGGATGAAGGTGTCACATCGAGGGCTCGTAACAAGGAATTGAGATGAAAATTTAATGCATTAATTCTGTTTATGCTATTCCAATGTACGAAGGGAGAAGCTGGAGCCATTGGCATTCCTGGTGCTGACGGAAGACAAGGCCATCCTGTGAGTTGTAAACACACACCGACATAATTTATGGTGCATGTTTGGTATTTCGCTTTGGTTGGACGCTCTAGACATTGAGGATTTGGGGCAAAGTCTGCCTCAAATGAAATATACTGTGGTTTAGATTTCACTTTTGAACCAGAAATAGAGAACATGTGTGGCATAAGTTCTTTGCTATACAATGCTTTATGAATTGCCTTACATGAAATAATACTCTAGTACCATGCTGGCAACATAGGGCAATAAAATGGGGGATTTTATGGATCTCACAGATTTGCTCGCATGTTTTTTATTGCATTAAGACTCCAGTGTGTTAACATATTGTCAGCAGTACAGAGTCTCCCCATGACAGCCAGTAAATTAAGGGGTATTTCCCCTGTAGTTCATCCCAGGATAACCCTGTTATGTAACAAGCAAACTCAGGCTATAATCTAAGCCAGTGAAAGTAACTCATCAAGGGAATGCTGTGGTGCTCTGGCAAATTTGTTTTAGGAAGAAAGTGTTTCAGCTGGGCAGCTTCCCCACTGAGCATGATTATGAGCTGTGTCCAAAGGTTTGCGATGGATTTGCAAAAGATGACTCAGTTGCTCCACAAGGCTGTAAGCCATTTCACCCCAGCAGAACAATAGAGGTGGGGATCTCTTCGTGGAGACAGATTTAGTACGTACTCCTTCAAGTTAAGACAAGTTGGAGCAGCGCAGGTAGTCCTTCGCTTGTAGGTGTAGATCGTGAGCGTATGTGTGGCTGTATCAATGCTTGTGCTCAATCAATTCACATATGTTACTCAAACTTCAGTTTGAGGGATCCATGAAACATCTGCAAGCATTTATCTTAGGAGGAAAATAACTGAAAAAAAAAAATCCCCAAAACTAGAGAGACTTTTCAGAGCAGTTGTGGTGCATGTTGAAACCACTTACATATGAATTTGCATCTGCTTTCATGCAATTTTGAAGGCATCTTTTGGCTTATTGAATTTGCTGATGAATACAATGTGCCCACAGTTCAACTGCAGCACATGCGGTTCATCTAAGGCTCGAGTTATACATGGCACTAGTAGTGAACAGAGTGAACAATACAGTTTTTAAGAGTGTTTGTAATTTACAACGCTTTAATTAGCTAGAATGTGTCCTCATAAACTCCCCAAATCATGCTTCTCCGCTTTTCCTGGGAACTAATCAACTGCAACTGTGGAGTCTTACATTTCAGTAGACGTTGTCTGATGAAGCATGGCCAAGCAGTCATGACTATGATCGTGTAATTAATGGCTCTTCTTGAAAAACAGGCTACAATTGCCACTGACACAATAAAGTTATTATTTCACAACCAGGAACTGGAAACATGGATACGTTTGTGCCGGTTTTAGGACCAGTTCAGTCACAAGGCTCATAAGATCTCAAGAGATGCAGCATTTTATTAGAATTACTGCTTTGTGGTTGTAGGTCTCTCCCAGGGCTGACCTTTTGGATATAAAACCCGTATTATCCTGAGACATTTGCACTAAGTTTTGTCAAACGGAGCATATGAATTCTTGACTTGTAGCCAAAACCATGTTTTGGGTCCACATAAGTTCCATTTGTACCAAATCTGAAGAAATCCACTGAGAACATCAAGTTCACGAGAATGGAATGACCTGATGACCCAGAAACATTATGCAATTTCTAGTTCTACAGTCCAGGGAGTTTGCATGTTCTCCCTGTGTCTTCTTCCCACCATCCAAAGACAGACATGCTCATTAGGTTAATTGGTTGATTCTAAATTGGCCGTGGATGAGACTGTGGTTGTCTGTCTCTTTGTGTTAGCCCTGTGACAGACAGGTGACATATCCAGGCCAGAGTGTACTTCTTGTCCAGTGACAGCTGGGATAGCTGTCATTGGACAAACTCCACCAACCTTTATGTACTTTGGCAATCTTACTGTACATGAGCTGATCTGCATTACAGTATGATCTGTTTTCTCCCAGGGTTTGCCTGGATTGCCAGGAATTGAAGGCCATGATGGACAAAAGGTGACAGGTCCAAAGCATACTCAACAATGTTTTTGCATCATTCATTGTGAATATAGTTGACTGACATGCGTCTTATTTAAGGGGGAAGTAGGCGAGCCTGGACCGAGGGGCTTCAAAGGATCAACTGGACCACCTGTAAGTTAACAGCTGCTGGGTCCAGAGCAAACTAATGTATGCTGTATGTGAAATCTTACCAAAACAGTCTCTCCACTCCTCCCTTCAGGGTGAAATAGGATTACCTGGTACACCTGGTTTAAAAGGACCAGCTGGACTCAAGGTAAAGGGCTTTGAGCTTGACTTTGAACTTTGAACAACTGTATTATAACCATTGAAAAACTACCGTGAACGTTGCAGAAATAATGTCTGACTTGGATCTTACCAGTTGAAATGAAAAGGATTTAACAACTCTTTTAAAAGGATTAACTTCAAACTAAATATACAGTTTGACTTTATCCCTGTCTATATCTCCGGGGTTGCATGCCAACTCTGGTTGAAAATGCGACCCAGAAATGTCAATAAGTGCACATCAGTCTCCATATTCTGGCATTTGCATTGAGGAAGCTGCAAGCAGAGCCATGTCTTGATTTAAGTAAAGTCCAAACACAGTGTAGCAACACTGCCAACAAGTACAGAAAATCAGTGCAGCATGACGTTATATGACATTGTATACCTAAGTCCTATATTGTATAAAATGCATTTGATGAGTTTGTATAACATTACATCTTTGAGGCTTTCTAAACAAAGAGTAGACTGAAAAGCACGGAAAGTCGCTCGGGTCAGCAGCGTTACATGTTTTGTTTGGTCACTGTTTTGCTGAAATTCCCTTCAGAACAAATAACGATCTCTTGGCCACACCAGTGGAGCTAATTTAAGCGATGATCCGGCCCTACTGCTTTCGTCAGTGGAATTTTGGTGGAAATGTAAGCAGTCTGGGCTTGTCTGGTCTGGACGTTGTGTCTCCTAATCATTTTTCATTAGCTGATCTGCCTTTAACAAGCCAATGTGTATTGGTAAATGGCACAGGAGTGAAAACCTAGTTTATGGACAGGCAAGCAATACTTTGATTTTATGGCTGGGCTTCAGACTGCAATTACTGAGGCTTGTTGAACTGGAAAAGAAAGCATAGGACTAGACTCAATTAAACTTCAAACTGCAAAATCCCCCAAACCCTGTGAATGCGTGCTGAAACGTTTGCATGCATCGATGAAAATGAATTATGATAGTCAAGCAAAAACACTCTTAACTGTACTCCAGTCAATAATATGATGTGGCTTGGATGTTAATTCGCTGAATGCTTTCTGTATAATAAGTCATGTTTTATTTCTTAATCCAGGGGAATAAGGGTGAAAGTGGAAGTCCAGGCCTAAAAGGAACACCAGGGGTTGCGGTATGTTTCCATTTAAATATTTTAATAAGAAACATGTTGCTTTATCTTAGGTTTGAAGTGTGTGAATTTGAATATACACACAATAATGTTTATGTTTTTAATGCTTTTAAAGGGGATTGCAGGGGTACCAGGAACAGCAGGTCAGCCAGGGCACCCGGGCATGCCAGGCCCAAAGGGAAGCAAGGTATTTCTACTCTCTTATTCATCTACCAGAGTAGTCTAGGTGCTGTCAAATCAACTACTGCTCAAGATTAACTCAGTATTGTCAAATAAATTTAAGTCCATAATATTTCGTTTCTTACCCGGAGAAGAGTGCCAATGAAAATAATGACTCAACTTCCACATCAGCAGCCTTTTATCTGAGACCTGTTCTTAGCTAGTAACGCTAATAGCTCATGTCTGTTTTGTGCTGATGTGTTAAGGATACATTCTGTCAACATGGTGTTTTGGGTAAATTATTTTTGACTACTTGTCTGCCATAAACATATTAAAAAGTGATATCCTGCATCTTTAATTCTTTTTATCAGGGACAAAGGGGGAATACAGGTGAAAGAGGAGACATGGTAAGATTTGAGGCAGAATTACGCTGCCAACAGTTCTTGACTGTAACATATCATCACTGAGAAGTTCGCTGCCACAAAATATGCAACAACTGCCATCGGTCTGTTGTACCAAAGTCCTAGCGTGTCTTTAAAGATGAATGCCATGAGGAATATTGTAGGCTCAACAAAATATGAGAATTCTGAATATTTCAACAAGCCACGCTGTGTTTTTTACTTCTAACACGGTCTTCGCTGCCAGTTTAAAGCAGCTACATTTCATAAAAGCAATTTCAACTCTTGAACGCAAACAACGCACACATGCAAGGAAGTCTAATTGTTTTTAAGGTGCAGCATTTAATCATATATATATATAAAAAATAAAAACATAAATATGGCTTAATCATCACATGTGCAGCATCGTAAACAGCACATACTGCATTGACTGACTGGGGTATTTTAACATGTTTTTATAATCATTTATTATTTAATTCATTTATTTTCTCCAGGGAGTGAAAGGCGAGCCAGGAGAGCCCGGTCGGCCTGGTGCTCATGTGAGTTCCTTTTGATGATGATGATGATGATGATGTACACTAGTAAGAAAACAATAATAATGTTCAGTTGGTTGTAACCTCATAGTTAGATGCCATCAAAATACATACTTGTCTTTTACTTCAATATTTATATTGTGTTTATTACCTTCACTAAGGATCTATCGCAGATCACTTGCACATATGAGCATACAGGCATACAATTACCTGGTCTATACTGATTCTATTTAAATCAGGTGACAAAACTTTATTTCATTATTGTCATTGATGCTATGCTATATGCTAATACTTTGATTTTGATGTCATCCTGTAATCACCATGGAAGAGTTAAATGCTTATTCTGAGGATTGTCTTTAGAGTTCTTTGCAGTAGTAGTTTGTAATGATGTGTTATGACTTTGATTGACAGGGATCCACTGGTCCGGCGGGAACGAAAGGAGAGGTATGTTAACCTGAGTAAAGGGATGAGTGTACCCCTCTGCAACCTGAATATTTACTGGGATTGCTAACGCTGGGGTGGTATTATTGCCAGAAAGGGACAGCAGGGGACCCGGGGCAGAGAGGTCAGGAGGGTCAAGCAGGGCGGCCTGGACAGCCAGGGCAGTCGGGACCACCTGGCCAACGTGGGATGCAGGGGGACCCTGGCCTTCCTGGCCCACCTGGACCTGAAGGAAGATCTGTATGTGTGCCACAGCTCTGTTGCTGATAATGATTTTTACCATGACGTTATGTCAGATGTTGGAGTTCTCACAGAATCGACTGTGATGCATCCCTTTGTATTTCAGACAAGTGAAATGTCGGACAATCACATTCGGCAAATCTGCAGAGAGATTCTTCAGGGTGAGCGTTATTAAATAGACTGATTGATGAACTGTTTCTGTGTGTTTCCACCATCTGAGTATCTTTTCATTCTCAATCTTCCTAGCTGAGTTGCCTTTATTGTTGCTGAGCAACCAGCAGGGTAGTTGTACGAGATGTCAAAGCCGGCCTGGATCTCCTGGTCCACCAGGTCCAACAGGACCCCAGGGACTGAGGGGTCTTACTGGACTTAGTGGCTCTAGGGGACAGCCGGGCCTCCCTGGTCGGCCAGGGCACCCTGGGATGAATGGGCTCAAAGGTAAAAGTGTGTCAGGTCAGCAATATGTCATCAACTTTTGTTTTGCGGGATTTCTTTAACAGGACAGTTGTGTTTGCAGGAGAACCAGGTTTCAAAGGTGATAGGGGGAGTCCTGGTCGGGTCACGCAAGGAGACCAAGGGCCACCCGGACTTCCAGGTAAATAACGTGACTAATCATTCACCTTCAGTACTTGTAACATTCACTTGACTAACAGAAAGAGGCATTAAAGTTTTTTTTCTTTCTGGGGCTGTGTGATGAGGTAATTTTGAACTGATAATGACGTAACATCTCTACAGGTCCAATGGGTCCCCCTGGGTACAGTAGAGCAGGTCCTCCAGGTAAGCCTGGATCACCTGGTCTAAACGGAGCAGAGGGTAAAAGTGGTAATCCTGGCATCCCTGGAGAGCCTGGGGTGTGCGATCCATCCATGTGCTATGGTAGCATGATGAGGCGGGACCCTTACAGCAAAGGCCCAAACTATTGACGTGATGCAGTGTCACTGCAGGCGCCGGTCTAGAGCTGATATGGAGCAAACAGCCATTCTCAGGAAGATCTCATCTTTACAGTTACTCTCTGTCACGGAAACAAAACGTACCTCTTCTGACACCTGTTAGTGTTCTCAGTCAGCATCACAGTTTCTCTGATGGTATTTTGTATTATTATTCAGATGTCTTTGAACATGCTTTGAGGTTTGATGGTGTTAAAACAACTGATGACTGGCTCCATTGAATACCTCTCATCAGAGAATCTTGAACTCTTGTTCTTCGCTCTTGTACAGTATCTCGGTGTGGCTGGTACACTTTCCTATACTGCCCCCTGGTGTTGCTTCGCTGCATGTCGCTCTTTCCATTTTCTCTACACATTGGGGTTGGTGCTATTATGTTAAGAAAAACTCGAGTAATGTTACTTATTAATTACATGTGTATTGAATCATTTTCTTGAAATGTATTTCTGAAATTGGCACAAAACTGTGAGTCTGACTTCCCCTGATTATGAGCCTGTCTTCTTAAAGCATTCAGTTTGACTGTTGAGCATAAAAACCTTCTACAGCAGCTATCATCATGTATCGCCCACTCTAAATTAACACTTCCCCCTCCTCATACCACAATACTCATTCATTCACATGTCATATTTTTATACTTAAGTAGGATGTAAAATGTTTAAGGATTCGCCGTCTGTGAACATGCTGACGTTTCAGTTCTTACATTTAATGTCACCTATGGTCCCCCGGGCTTGCCCTTTTATTACTGTAGCAGGCATTTCATTGTTATTTATAAAAGATTAACTGTGTATTTCAGCAGTGACATGTCTTAAACGGCTTTTGTAATTTCATGGTTTTGTTTGGTTAAGGTGACTTTTGTATGTTTTTTTTTTTTCAATCATTAAGAATTAAAATATCTTAGTGATTTGTGGACTTCGCCTTTGACTTCGAGGTTTGTTTCTACCACACATCACGGATCTCACCTTTCTACTGTAAAGTTTGTGATGCGCCAGCTTCCACTTGTACTGTGGCACCAAAAAGGGATTAAGTAAGAGTAAAAAAAAACAAAAAAAAAACTTCCACTTAAAGTCACTTAGGAACCTGAATTAGGAAACTTGGATGAGTGCAGCTGCAGCTTGAAAGTGTCTGGGTCGACAGTATTAAACGTGTCTGGAAAAAACTATTTGTGGGTTCTCGCTTCGTACGCTAGATGGTGCTGTTTGGTAACATCTCATGAAAAACGTGGATGAATGGCTTCACCCAACAAGGATCTTCATGTTTTGATAACAGACAGAAGCCACCCATTAAATAATTCGCATTTATGTTTATTGATGTTTTTATTCATCACAATGTTCTGACTCAGCTTATTTACTTATGAGAACTTTCTGTATTATTTTTTCTTTCGTTAAAATAAGTTTACTGTAATCAAATCCAGTTGTATTTTCTATTTGTTGATAAATATACAGTCGTAAAAATTTAAAGGACTACAACACATACATGATGTGTGTGTGTGTGGTATCTTTGGTAATCTATGTAGTATTTTTAACCTCTTATCTGTTCCTCTGTTGCGACTACAGCCCTTTAAAGTGTTGCACAAGCTGGCGCACTTGTTTATACTTTGTTCAAATGAAAAAAACATTTGTGTAACGTTTTTTTGTAACTTAATTCAGGGTCATGTTTGGGGGCCCTGGCTGTTGTCTCGTGAATGCAGCTGGGGCCCTCTCCTATAAACACCGGGACTTCAATAAGTTGAGGTGATTAAAAGGCTCTGTCATTATTCTTTCACTCGTTAAGACAGGCTCTCGGATTTCAAGTGTCTCCTTTTACACTCCCGAGCCCGCCACATTCATCATGGGACCGGGCTGAAGTTTTATTGCGGCCGCTAGAGGAGGATGCAAAAGCAAAAAAGTTGAGTGTGGGATGGACTCAAAAGGGCAACTATAGCCCCCAATACACAGGGGGAGGAAAAAAGAAAAAAGAAAAGAAAAGTGCGAGCCGGGGCATGAGTCGAGTGCTTCTCTTTGCTCATTTTTTGACACAGTTCAACACATTTCATCCACTTGGAAACTCCGGGTTATTCCTCGAACGTTATGGGCGTACCTACGCGCTTTTTCATCACAGAGGAGTAAGGTGAGGGTCACAGCTCCATAAATACTTGGTGTGGCTGAGACTTTGGATGGACCCCGGAGGAGTAAATACTGCAGGAGGAACCTCGCACGCAGGACAGGAGCGGCGATTTTTCTGCAAGCTGATACCTCATTTGTAGACAGGCAGACTGCTGTAAAGCCTCCTCAGTTACCACCGTGAGAGTTGTGGTGCCTCTGGCTAATATGGAAAGTCTATGATTCCGTATTGGCAGATACATGTATGATTTTCCTTTTCTCTCAGAGTGCGATGTAGTCAACCCTCACATCTCAAAGTGAGCTATTTGTCAAGATGACAGCGCTTACACCTTTGAACCGAGCTGTACTTGGACTTGCGTGGAGCTGCTTGAGTTTTCTGTCCTGCGCGCATTGCGGTTTGAGTGACAACCATGTGCACTCCAGTTTTATTTACAGGAGGTTGCGCAATCACGAACGCAGGGAGATCCAGAGAGAGATCCTCTCCATCCTGGGCTTGCCTCACCGTCCGAGGCCCTTCTCTCCCGGGAAGCAGGCGTCCTCCGCGCCGCTGTTCATGCTCGACCTTTACAACGCCATGGCCGTGGAGGAGGAGGAGAGCGCGCAGCAGGCTGCGGGGAAGAGCTTCGCTGCCAAGGCTCAAGGGCACTCCAGGAAAAGTTACTACAGCCCGCAGCATGCCGGCTACTCCCGTGTGGCACAGCCCTACCGAGCGGCGCCTCTGCTGGGCCACAGCCCCGCGCTCACCACGGCGCAGGACACCAACTTTCTCAATGACGCAGATATGGTCATGAGTTTTGTCAATTTAGGTAAGTGCCATTAAACAGGCCCCATTTAGTAGCACTTTTTTGTTTTAGACTGAATGAAAATTAATCCATCCATCAGTCCATCCAACCACTTAATTCTTCACATGATGCATTAATAGGTCTGGTTGGATAAATGAATCCAATAAACCTATAAATTCTGATTTTAACATTTATAGAGGAACCTGTTTTAGAAGCTCCCCATGCTAAATAAATAAACAGGTTTCATTTAAGTGAGATTCAATCATGAGCTATTAAAAGCCTTTTAACAGGACTAATGTTATTCCATCACCTAGTAAAAAAGGTTAAAGCAATAATTTAAAGCACAGAAAGCAGCCGTGAATGGATGACCATAGTCGTCTTGACCTTCTGCTTGTTGTGTCGCTATTAGTAAATAATTCACTCATTTGGTCAGAATAATTTGACTGGAGGTCGTAGGCGTCTGAGTAAAACACTGTAAAACTATGCCTCAAAGTCAACCTAAGCAAATGTTGACCTGCTTCCACTTAGTATAATTCATAGGCTGCAGCTTTGTACAGCTAAACGCAAATATGCAAGAACATTAGTCACCATCTGGCCAATCAAGGCCGAATTTGTGCGATTTTCCATTCAAAAACAAACAAACAAAAAACAAACAGCTGATCTGTATAACGATTGTGTTTGTTCAGTAGCTGCGACCCTTAACCCGGCAGTTCAGAGCAGCTTATCAGATGACTGTCTGACCTTGAGAAAATTGGTCTAAATTGTTTCCTGTTGTTAAAAGGGGTAGCGATATTGACTGATGCCTGTATCTGAGCTTCTGTCACGAAGAGAAAGCGCTACTCCTCTTCCTCATATTTGTTTCTTATTTGCTTATTTACCGGCCCGTAAGGAGGGTTTAAATATTTGTCCCGCCACGAGGAAACTTACTCAAAAGTGTCTGAAGTGAACGATTAAAAATCAACAGTAAATACGCTTCACATAATGTTTGCGTTGTAGCATCGAGGGGTTGTATCTGCTAAAATGTGAGGCGAAATGTGTAAACGTGAACTTGTGTTGAGCCGCCTGGAAGTTTAATCCCTCACCTTGGTCTGAGCCCATCTGTTTCCACTTACCACTATACCAGGGCATGTACACTGTCAGCCTTGAAAGCTCTGCTCTCGTTCTGAGGACTGTCAGTGAAGTGTTCAATGGGGCTCTGTCTTTATTACAGTACGCTCAAATACAGCCACTTACCTCAACTGTTTTAGTAACGTCTATGCGGCATTTCACGCAGTTTAATGTGCTTATTGTAGCCACTGGAGCTTTCAGAGTATCAACAAGAAGCGGGCGATGAAAAAACTCCCAATAACACGCTCAGATTAGTGTGGAACAGAGGTAAAAGTATTCGTCGTTTGCCGATCTTATTACGATAAAATAGTAAAATAAGATGAATCCGGTTAATAAAAAAGAGATTAGGAGTGCGCACGGCTCACTCTTGCCAGATAGTGAAGGCATTATTGTTTAATCTGTATCTGTTTGGGAGTTAAATGCTCTGTGTTCTCAGCGGCACTCCTGCTTCAGATTACTGCCTGTGGCTCATATAATGGAACACGCTCAGTGGGTAAAAGTTAGACCCGACCTTTGACCCGTTTGTGCTAAGTAACGGCAGGCGTTCCCTCGCGATAAAATATCAGGGAAACGCGCCACATGGCATTGCCACCAGTGTCAGAACATCCGCCGACCTCGGCCGCCGGCCTCTTTCCTGCTACCAGGCTGTCAGACGTCTGAGGTCACTTGCTCAGAGCGTTTTCTTTCATTCTGCAGCTAAGGATTATATCGAGCTTAATTTTATCTAGAAACACAGATGGGGAAAAAATAACAAGTCATACATGACAAAAAAAAAAAAGAATTGTTAAACAAAATTATCTTATGTTTGTAGAAGACACTCTCTCTCTCTAAGAGGTCACGACGAGGTCAGAAATGAGGTCAGATCAGACGCTCACATGACGAAGAATCCTGTCTGGTCTTTTCTCTCACTTGAGGAGCAGACGAAAGTGTCTTTAATTGAAATCAGCCTGTTTTTCTTAACTGACAGCCCATTCATCATGGCCAGAGAATGCAGTTAGGCACACAGTAGAGGGCCTGTCTGGGAAAAGCTACCTGTATTCAGTTGACTGATTTAATGAACTGGAAAGTGCTTTTGTTGGTAGTCAAAATGTTTGGATTGGACCTTAAATGTAAAAGAAGATGTGATAAATTACAGTTTTTCTGTGCCTTATTGCCGGCATATTTTTCCTCTTCCGAGCCGCACGAGCAGAGGGTTCAGGAGTTGAACTCGTATTTTTTTATATTATTATTATTTTTTTTTCATATCAAGATTTGTTGCCAGTAAAAATCAAGTTCTTCATGAAATATTTCCTTTCCCCAGTGGAGAAAGATAAAGATTTTTCTCACCAGCGAAGACACTACAAGGAGTTCCGTTTTGATCTGACTCAGATCCCAGACGGAGAGGCCGTGACTGCGGCGGAGTTTCGGATCTACAAGGACCGCAGTCATGCCCGCTACGACAACATTACCCTGAAGGTTTCCATTTATCAGGTCATCAAGGAATACCAGAACAAGTAAGTGCCAACTCAACCCCAACACTTGAGTACAGCAAGGAGTGGAATTGCTCTGCTACTTTGTATTCATTGAAAATATAACAAATCTAACATTTCCTTTACACAACATATCAGATTAAACTGTTTAGCAATACATAAAATTTTGAAAAAAATCTCAAAAAAAATCTAATTTCCCAGTAACACATCATTTACATAGTTTGAACCCAGCATTTTAATGTAACACATCATTGTGTTGCCTTAAAAATGCATCAAAAGTTAAAATTCTATAAGTTATATATTCAAACTTTAGCAAATTGAGGATTTATACTTAATTTAGGTTTAATATGTCTTATATATAGCATACATAGCTGCCATTTAGGGGTGTAATTCATTTACAGACTAATGTTTGTCAGAAAATGAATCTGTCCTCATATAATGACAAACATCGCACAAAGAAAAAAGAACAAAGACAAAGGGCCTGCAATACGCCTGTTCTCAGTTATTTGATATCCAGGGAAACATAAAGCAGACAGGAAACTTCCAAACGTCTTGTTTGCACAATAAAAAAAAAAAAAAAAAAAATAGCTGCTTTACTGTAATAAAAGTAAAACGACTCCCCTCTTGATCTCACGTGTGCATTCACAGTCACAAAAGAACCTATTGTCTTCCGAGGCTGAGACTTTCCACTTGCGCGGAACATCTTTCTATCTCAGACTCTGCTCTCCTTCATTCGCACCATGTCTGCCTCACAAATATAGTCCTCGGATAAAGAGAGCTCCATTAGCAAGTTGGCCACTTACGGGGCTTGGAAGGTCCGTCAGTTATCACTCGTCTTGTGTTGCCTGCCAAGCTGGCTGTGTCTCAGATGAAACCATGAGGGCCCATATTAGCAAAGGGGAGGGGGAGGGTGGGGGTGGGGGGGTCCCTCGGGTGCTCCCGTGGCCACTGTTATGCCCGCCACCTGCCTGCCTTAACAATATTCCGGAAGTTTAAAGCATGACATAGCTGAATACACAAGGGTCTACTTAAAAGTGGGCCCACATTCGCTTGCCAAAAATGTGTGTGGGTGATTGAAGGGAAGATATGGCTCTCCTGGGCTTTGAAAAGGTCCAAGTCAATGGACTCTGCCATCTTAAAGGGGAAGAGCGCTCGGTGCGTGTTTTCACAAACTTTTTCACAGTGAATAGTGTGTTTGACTTGGTGTTCACAAACAGGAACGAGTTTCCTGTCGGTACAAAACTTCCAAAAAAACCCTTACTCGATTATCTGTCAAGGTAATGAATTCCTGCTGTTGTTTCGTTTGCTTTAAACATTGCTTAAGCTTCAAGCGTCATTGCATTAAAAGACACTTTGTTTGGGTTAAGCGAAGGTTGAAGTTAACAGTAAATAAGCAAATTGTTACTTAGTACAAGTCCGAGCCTGAGATCAGACTTAAGATGCTGTGTTAAAGGTAATTATTAGTTTGCGCAATTGCGTGCATCAAAGAGTCGGTAAACCTTTGGATTCAGGCAGTCACACACCAGCCAGATTATTTTTTTTAATTATTTGTGCTTTTCTTTTATTCGTTCCGTTCTATCAGTGTCAGACTGACATCCTGCACGGGCACTGAACTTTGCCGCCGAACATAAATTGATAGTGGGGAAACGCGGAGACACAGACGTATTTGTCTGAACGGTGTAGAGTTACGTTTATCTTTTGGTATCCACTCACTTCAACTCTCTCTGTGGAACAGTACATCAAATAACCACAGCTTAATGCCTGGAATAACATTTTCCTCTCGGATTTGGGGTTAGTGAAATTTTACCTACACAAACTAAATTACTCCGGGGTGGACTTAAAGGAGGAAATTCAGCAGTGTGCCGCTCATAAGGATTGAAACAGATTTTCATTACATACGCAATAGTTACGAGTTGTCCCTGAACTATTGGGAAAACACGCAAAATCTTGGTCATCCCACATCAGCACCATGCAACCACAAAAAAAGAAGAAAAAAAAGAACAGCGCTGCCTCATTCAGCAGGGCTTTATCAACTTTGATTGATGCCTTATGTTAAACTTGCTTTCAAAATACGCAGAACATCCCGATACGTTCATTCATCAAATAGCTGAAGTCTTGTAGCACATTTTACCACACAACTCATAGCAGGTTTTTTAACAATAGTCAACATTCTTGAAGCAGATTCACACCAAATGATCCACTGTCGATGCAGAAGACTATCTAGAGAAGAATGTTTCCTTTTAAAAGACATTGATCCTTTCAGTCTGACTGGATTCGGTATAAACACACAGTACATGTGTAATGCTGCTTCGAAGTATGTACTTATTGTTTCATTTTAACCAGGGTTTATTTAATGAACATGTTTGTTTCGTTGTCCTCCATTACCTCTAGAGATGCAGAGACGTTCTTGCTCGACTCCAAAAAAGTCCAGGCATCCGACGGGGGCTGGTTAGTGTTTGACATAACAGCCACCAGTAACCACTGGGTCATGAACCCACAGCAGAACCTGGGCCTGCAGCTCTGTGTGGAGACTGTAGATGGCAAGTGAAGTTCAGTTTTTCTTTCTATGAATTTTTGTTCTTTTCCTTACTTTCCCCCCAGATTTATTTGACGCTCTCAGGCTCTTCGAAAAAAAGTTCAAGAAGTTCAGCCTCTGACACGGAAAAACAACTCTTTGAGCGCACTTAATGTCTTTAAAGGTTGTTTATCACTAAATAATGGCCACAAATTCACAAATTAAGATCAATGCCTGTGAGTGTTTGGGCTCACCCCGAAACTACTTATAAATCAATAAGATAACTATTTTTTTTTTTAAAAGAAAGTTTTATTTAGTTTCTGAGTTTTTTTTTTGTTTTTTTTAAAGGACGAAGTATCAACATAAAATCTGCTGGAATCATCGGGAGGAACGGGCCCCAGTCCAAACAGCCGTTCCTGGTTGCTTTCTTTAAGGCCAGTGGGGTGTTGCTCCGCTCTGTCAGAGCTGCCGGTGGGAAGAAAAAGAACCACAATCGCAATAAATCTGGCAATCAACAAGAATCATCAAGAGCACCAAAAACTGGAGGTATGTGCACGTAGCGCGCTGTTAAGCGGCCATGAAAGTTCTTTATAATTTCCTTCCCGCTACATGCGCAGAGTTTTTAAATTAGATCAACTGCATCCTTTTGTGCAGCTGTTCAACAACACACTGGGCTCATCTTCATCACAACATGCTCACAATTACTGGCTAGAATGCAATGGCACTGATTCCATGACCTTATATTGTTGTTTGATTGTCTTTCCTTTTGTATCGAGGAGTGTAACGAATACGTCATGAAGCTTATTTTACTTTGCTCTTTCAAATAAGTGTCTTAAAAAATGCCTCTCTATAGGCTAAAACTATGAGATTACAAAAATGTTTTGTTGTGTTTTCTTCTCATTTGATCCTCACGTTAAAGGAATTAAACAAAATGACATGGGGGTTTATTCCCTTGTCACGCGGTGAGGTATAGTTCATTAATAATTTCAGGTAATAACTAACATCTGTTAATATTGTCTACAGATTTACAGATACAAAATATATTATGCAACCCCCAAAAGCTATGAACGTATTATTCTCTGTTTAATAAATTACGTTCATTTTCAGATTTCAACACCAGCGAACAGAAGCAGGCCTGCAAGAAGCATGAGCTCTACGTCAGCTTCCGAGACTTGGGTTGGCAGGTAACACCTCACACCCCGAAACACTGAAAGAACGAACTACAACAGTAGTCAGGTGAAAAGAGGAAATCATTGGTGTTTTTTTTTTAACGAGTGAAGGTAATCTCACTCTTTTGTCCAGGACTGGATCATTGCACCGGAGGGCTACGCGGCTTTTTACTGCGACGGCGAATGCTCGTTTCCCCTCAATGCCCACATGAACGCGACGAACCACGCGATCGTGCAAACGCTGGTGAGAGCCCTCTAGAGTGCACCGCGCGCGTGCGCCGCCATAAAGTCACATTATAAGCTAGTAACGTTTCTAATTCATTTGAAAATCACTGTTCCTGCACCTCTTTTATCTCCTCGTGCTCTCATTTATAGGTCCATTTAATGTTTCCTGACAATGTGCCAAAGCCGTGCTGCGCCCCGACCAAGCTCAACGCAATATCGGTGCTTTACTTCGACGACAGCTCGAATGTTATCCTGAAGAAATATAGAAACATGGTAGTTAGATCTTGTGGGTGCCATTAGTGCTTTAATTTATGCAATGTGGTGTGGGATTTGCTGGAAAACACATCTGGCGCAGGTGTGATGTGATGTACAGTATTATGTATATAAAGTTTTATTACCTAATTTATTTTCCTTTTTTTAAAAGAAAAAAATATAGCACTGAATATTGTGATATTTAAATGATTAGGGCAAAATGTTGATTTTATTTTACATCAGCTATCATCCGTGTCCATTGGCATATACTCTTTGTCTTGTTAGGTCTGTATGATTATGAGTAAACTATTCACTGGATTCTGCTCGTTTTTCTCCTTTCGTAATGTAAGATGTGGTATTGATGCTATACTTCAATGCTATTATCCTTCGTCATTTCAGTAACGGACCAACAGTCGTACAGAATATACAGCACCGTCACAAAATACAAATGCATTTGAGAAACAAGCGACGTCTTTTAGTGCTGACAATGCAGGCTGTTGGAAATATTTTCAATCAAATTGGATCTCTGGTTTAAAAAAAAAAAGAAAGAAACCAGTGAGTGTTCCCTAATGTAAACCACACTGCCCAAAGCTATTTTCAAGCTGTCACCATCTTTCAGCATTAATACTGCTTCACCTTTTCCAAGCCAGCTTTTTTTTCCTTCTTCTTCTTCTTTTTTTATACAAGTGTGTTCACAAAAAGGGGATTATGTCAGTCTGGAGTGTATAATGTTTAGTGTTCACTTATGAAAGCTTTATAAATTATGTCATTTTTATCAATGTTATGTTACGTTAATCTCTCCCATAAACACTGTGTCTCGTTTCTCTGTGGTCTCTGTCCTAGCTGCGAACATCTTTGCTCCGCGTTAATTGTAGCTTTGGTTATGGGAGTATATCTTATTGTAGAGTGTTGTGTATTTTAATAAATGTACCACTTGAAAGTTTTGATCTGACGCGCCCCATTTATCACCCTACAGCCACATGCACGATAAAAGAAAACGCTCCAAGATCAAATGTGTTGCTTAGCCTTGAAGCTTTTCTTGTCATCCAGCTGTAAGCCTTTTTACATTCACGTTGTCCCTTTGTATTTCTGTTTGGAGTTGTGTGGATGTTTTACGCACTGTTGCTGGACTACCGTCTCAGATTCATAAATGTTTGACAAGTGTGATATAAACTACAGGTCCACCCATGGAGCCTGTTGACATGCTCTTAGCAAGAGGTAATGCTAGTGGTGCGGAGCTAGCGGTGAAGTAGTGCCGTGACCTCCAAAGACAGCCCCAAAGGGTGGTTAAACAAATGACATGGGCCAGCAGAGAGTTATCATTCTGCAGACAATCCCTTTCAGATTACGGTGGAAAAAAAAAATATATATATATATATATACAATCCATCACATGATTTATGCAATATGCGTAATACATCTCTGCTTTCTTGATTTCTGTAAACTCCTGTTTTGCACGTTGCCATCTGCCCCGTGCTAAGACTCACTCCTGGAAACAAAGTTTAGACTATAAACCAAGGCGAGTGCGTGTCGTTGCTCTCGTTCAGGAAAAGCATAACTTCCAGAAAACTGCGAGAGAACGTGCCATTTCCAGAGAAGTGCTCTGGTTGCGCGGGGATTTTCAATGGTCTTGGAAATGTAGGGATTAGGTTAAGGATTAATATTTATTTACACAACTGTGTTGACCTTCGCCGAACACAGGATATGTACTGTTGCACTTTTTCTCCCCCCACCTATCCACTTTTAAAACTTTTTTTTTCTCTCTCTCTCGCTCTCTGACATGGCAGAACATTGAGTGACTGTATTTCACTTAATTAAAAGCAGTGGCTGGCCGGCCCAGATGTTATGTGGGCTCCATCTAAAAGGAGTGTTGACATTCGGTGAATAGAAGAGGCCACCTGCTAACTTAACTCTTGGCTTGAGGGGTGATTTGCATTCCTGTGGCCTGTTGCCTGGCATGATTACTCCTAGCACTTAACAATCCCATCTACTGTTTAATATCATGGATTCTTTCCAATTCCGCTACATTTCTTCCTCGTCCGTAACGCAGGGGGGCTGCCATGAATGAGCTTCTTTTTAAGTTCCCCGAACGTACGCGACCCTTTCGACGGCAGCCTCCCGACCACATGAAAGGAAAGAGTAACAATCGCCATACACGGGGCAAGCTAATATAGGGTTTGCTTCTCCTCTGAGACCCCCGTGGTCAAAAAACAGCCTGCACTGAGTCAGAGGTGCCTTGACATTAATCAGTTGAGCAACTCTAGTGGCCACTTCTGAAACATGCTGAAAAGAGGTCGCAACCCCTGATGGTTTACTTTTCGTGAAGGGCTTCTCGTGAATTATTCATGCATTGTGGTCTAGGGTTTATAGTATATGTCACAACATACTGCGCCACATAAATATAGTTACATAATGCCAGGATGTGTCTCCAGGTGCTGACGTTAAGTTTTTTTGTTTTTTTTTTCTCGCACAAACATGTTTATTCTCTCAATGTGATGGAGAAAACAGACATGTCAGCGGCTGTTAAGAGCATGTGCTCTTATTCAACGAATGTGATATATTTATTAAGGAGAGATCGTCCCGGAGCTCTTGCCGGGTCGTGCCTGGCTGTCTGTGGTAAGAAATGCTAAACCATTGTCGGCAGGAAATGCATTGACAAATGCTGCATAGCAGCAGGCCCAAAACCTGATATTAAAACCCATTAATCTCGTCAGACTGGTGTGACAGAGATGTGCTCTAACAATATGAGACTCAGAGATTAAGCCTCGTGTCACTCAACTAAATTTGTGAGTATGTTTTCGGGTTTGCAAATATTGAAAAAGGGAAGCGTGTATTTTCTTACGTTTGAGCAAACGCGTGTAATGAAACTACACACACAATCAGCAATTATAAAAAGTCCACTTCGTACCTGTGTAACATGTATATTTATCTATGCCAGTGAATCTCTCTAAGGCTTCCAGAGCACTTCCTTTAATTTCCTTCAGTGATTTATTTATGCTGCATTTAAAGCATTTTGAGATGTTATCCGTTTCATAAACAAGTGGTCTGACTCAGAAATGAAAATCAAATGTGTCTGGCAGCCCATGAAAGAAAAGCTGGCTTTTACACAAACGTACCCATAAACCATGAAACTAAACATTAGTTCACAGTCTTAATGGACTTCAACACGCCGGGCACTGAAAAGGCGCACTTGCAGTTTGATGGAACATTTGCGACTTGCGGCTATCGATCAATAACTGCGATGACTGACACGACGCTTACTTTTATCGCGCTGCGGCGAATCCAACGCAGCTGCAGAAAATAATAAGTTATTGTTTGTTTAGTTGAGTAATTCCATGTTTCGCAGATTTCCCATCGCGTTAACCAGGGATCTTTTTTCTTTCTGTGGCTGCGAGTTTATTTTCAGAGTGTCACCTTGCAGTCCATCCACAAGGCACGTGAAATTGTATCTAATAAAAATGTTGTGCAGTTTACCTAATTCATCTCCCCACATATGGTTCTCCTTATCTGTATTCTGTGGGTGGGCTATGACTTCCATACAGCTCAATGAAAAGGGAGACCATATGGGTCACATTTTTACATGTTGTTTGGTATGACAAGGCTGCAGCAAGGACCCGCGAGGAATGTGTCCTCACAGAGGGCAACGCAGAAAACACTGTTATGTTTGCTTGTTATTCACATAGGCACATTAGCTTCCCAAGCCACAGAGGAGAGGGGTTCGGGTCCCAGGAGTTACAACAGACTGTTTGTGAACTCAACTGTCACATCCCATTACCATTAGAGTTGGCACCTGCACGTTTAAATAGTTTCGAGGCAGCATTAAAGCGCGCGGGTCATCTGAACTTCATCTTTGAACGCTATTTAGCGGCGAGCCAATTTTATAAATAAACTAAACTGAAACCTTCTGCTTCTTTGTATAGATCTATAAAATAGATTTACACACAGTTGTTTTCCCTAAAACAAGACTTTTTTCTACCGCATGAAAGATATTTTTCGCGAGAATCCATAAAACGCGCGAGTCTTTGCATTTTGTGGTTTTGTCAAAGCAGAAATAAAAGCTCCTGATGTTATTTACTAACAATCTCTGCTTTTTTGTTGTTGTTGTTGCTGCTTTTGTGCAGCCTATTGAACTATTGGGTAAAAAAAAAAAACACTAAATCCACAGATATGTCTATCCTGTGTTAGTCATAGAAGTTTCCAACCATTATGTCCATAAGGAGAATTCATAATTGTGAATTAAGGAATAAAAGAAGAAACAGAAGGCAGAAAAAAATATAGATCCGTTGCTTTCAAATTGAAAACACACCAAAAAGTCCATCAGTTCAAGAATATAAAATTAAAGAACAGATTCTGGGCAGGAGCCACAGCAATTTGAGGCATCTTAGCATGTAGAATGCAATAGTTTCACCGACAATAAGGAATCAGACTTCCCCACTTCTGCATAAAAGTGAGAACAAAATACGCAACTGTCACCAATATCTAGTTAAAGGAGCGCAGATATGTCAACAGCCGCGGTTTAACCCGGTTGATGTGTATTCTGGCAGCTCTAAATGCTGTGAAATTCAATTTCTCCCACCAAGGAAAAGAATACAGCGGCGGAAATCTCTTTACTTTATGATCCAGGTGGAGCCGTGATCCAGCCGCGACATCCTCCACAGTGCAATATAGAAATCTGCACAATAAATATGTGGCTGCTCAGAAACACCCGCTTGAATGTCTTCGCCACGCCGGCGCTAACTGTTCGATGAATGATTTGATTATATTGCACTCTGCTGGTAATTAAATGGTGTGATTTTAATCACACTTCTCATTAAGTATAATTCATTACAATTAGTGGATGAGCCCCATGGTGTTACTTCTAGCTGCTTTTGTAGAGCAGGAGAATAAGACGACGCTCGGCAGTCCGTTATGTGATCATCTGTGGATACAAACACAACACATGGCGTCCGTGGCTTTTGTGACTAAAAGCTGTGGGGCGCTCGGCGGTATGATTACTGCAAGAATAATCTTTAACACACATGCTGTCTCTAAGGGGAGCTGTGGAAAGTTGGCTTGAAGCGGCCGGTCTTCCAGAAGAAACTGTAGGATAAAGGCTGCTATTTTTAAAGACTTTACGTTTTATTCTGAGAAAAAAAAAGTGTTTGTGGTGAAAAGAAAAAAAATTATTAACACATTATTTTCCCTTTTTCACCAGAATCCTTCAATACGATTGTAATGAGATGATGAAAAGAAGCCTTTCCTTACAATAAAGAAAACTAGTAGTTTCTATACATTTCTTCTTGGTTCTCATGGATGTTTCAGTTTCATGACTCTTGCTGTCGGGGTGATAATAATGTGTCGTACGCTCGGGCCCTGGACTCTCTTGCTGCCACACTTGGGAGTTAAATCCAGCACGGAGAAATCGAACACGGATGGAGGATGAAAATGGACTTAATCTGGTTCCTGTTTTCTTTTTTCCACTTTGTTTTCAGTCTATAACTGAGAGCTTAGAACCTCTTTCATGGCATGCCGAAACCTGTACTCCATAAAGTGCTGCTTTTCACATCTGTTTCTTTCTTGGTACAAAAAAAAAAAGGAATAGTCTGTGTAGTCTGTGTTACATCCAGCTTTTTTTCCATTTATGTCTGAATGTTTGATTTTTATTTAATATTTTGAGAGTTCATCTTCTCCTTGGTCATTCGCAATCCACTAAATATATGGTTCTCCAGAGATTCCTGCAAACCAGCGCAGAGACGTCTCCTTTCCTGTCAGGCCATATCTGTTTGTCTAATCTCAAAGTTAGAGACTCTGTTTACGCAGTTTGAAAACTTCTTAGAAAACATCCTTGTTGTTTCTGAGCAGTCTGGCACTAAGACCGGATTGCTATTTTGTTTCCTTTTTGTTATCCTACTTTCTTTCAACAGCTTAACAAATCAGACATGTGGGCAGCATTGCTTTAGGTCTGGAACCAGGCAGATTTAACGCTGTTATAGAGAAAGCCACAATTGGACTTGGCTGCCAAATCGGACGCAGAGAGTCCTGAAAAGCCCCTGTCCTCTGTGCACGCTGACAGGGCCGGCAAACCAAGAAATTGTTTGGGGACTTGTGAAACAAAAAACAAAATAGAAAGGGGGTCTTGCGGTGGCTACCTTTTGGCACGTTTTACAATGAAAACCATAAATTCGTTTAACCCTATGATAGCCTAAACTATATCACTCAACTCCACCCCTGCCTTCCCCACCCCAACCACCCACCAAAAGAAAGACCGACCCTCTTTAGACCCCCGTTTGCTCCAGTATTTGCCACCAGAACCAGGGATCCCCACTGCACCCTAAAACCCAAACCACAACATCAAAATAGCCAAAGTCCCAGGAGTAGGAGAGTTAATCCATGTTTTACTTCAATCTTCTCCTTACATTGGTCTAATATTTTACCAAAGACCCATTTTTCTTGTCAAATCCACTCTCCTCTTGCACTATTGTCACATCTTCCTTTACTTACGTACTATTTTGAAGTTTCTACTCACCTGCATTACATTGATTCCTTAAAGCAGGAAAACCCCTGAAGGCCAATTCTTTAAAGTGACCCTCTGCAGCTGGTTTTTGTCAACATGAATCATTTTCTCTGTGTTCCCTTCAAAGAAGAAAGCTTCAGTGTCAGTTAAGTTTAAGTGACTGGTGCAGTTATCACTGCTTGGAAAAGGGGGGGAAATGAAAAAGCAATGTTTCCTTGAACTACAGTACTTCCTCGAAGACTGGAAATAAAAAAAGGAAAATTCACGTAATTGCTACCATAGCATATTTATAGCAAAAGCTCCTAGCGCTTACACTGTGTGCTATATGGTACAGAGAGTTGTTGCAGTAATATTTTGCAGAAATGTAGGACATCTGCAAAAGGCAGATTTATAGGCATTTAAAATGTATAAAATTATGTAAAATGACAGAAACAATGATTAGCCTTGATGTGGTTTAATGCAAACAACATAAATGTGTTAACAATTAGGTTAAAATATTGTTTAATGCTGCTGCACGTTGCTTTTTTTTACTTCTGAGGAACATGAATAAGTGAATAGAGGCAATGCACCAAAAGGGGAAAATATAGGCGGTCAGAACTGATAGTCATCAACCTTGAAGTTTTTCAAGGCCTATCATATAAGTCACCTCCCTCCCTTGAAAGAAATGAGGTAGAGGTCTCTCATCAGTGCAGTTTAGCGTGGTGAGATGGTTGAATGCTAGGACTTCATTAAGTCCCTCTATTGTTAACATCTGGGTTCAGGATGGCTCTTTCTCTGGTAAATGTTGCCCTGGCTTAACAAGGGATTTTATTACACCATGCAGTTGACATTGGCAGCAGTGGCACGTCTGGCAATGGAAACCTCTCGATGGTGTAGGTCACAGGAGATCAATCAAAGCGGGCTGTTTCCCTGAAACCTTCAAGTCTCAGCTGGACAGGAAGGTGCATGTGCATCCAATCTTGTTGAATGGGGATAAAATGTATCAGCTGCAATGTTCTTTGAATGCTTCCAAGAAGTACTAGTCCTATTAACAAATTATTTGGAGACAAGATGCAGCTGTACAAAGTCTTTTTTCTTTTCTAACTGTATTGTTTTCTGCCCTGATCCTATATTACTACTCCTATTGTCTTTCTTTGGATGCACATATTGTATTTGTCTCAAAAACTCGTCCACAAGTCCCAGCACCAAGTGCACCACTAATCTTCTTTATCGCCCCATTTGCCACTTTGCTTTACACCATTTCCTCTCGAGTCTCCACCCTCCACTACCTACTCTCCATGCTGCTGATCCCCCCCTCCCTGCAGGAGATGTGGTTGCCATGGCCACTGCTGAATCATCCTCCACCGTCTGCGCGTCTGTCCTCTAATTTAATCTCCTCATGTCGCGAGGCCCCTCCGCCGTCCAGGCCTGCATTGGCACACACGTGAATTTGCTCTGTTAGTTGCGGCAAATCTGTGCATCGTATCCGCGGACGACAACGGAGGCTGAACGGCAGCCTTTCGGATGGGTAACGTACCCACTACAGTGAAGCACTGCCTGAGCTATGATCAACTCATCGAGGAATACCCATGGCTGAGGCGCTGGCTGCAGCAGGAGAAGGTGGGCGTCCTTTTCCTCGCTTCTAATCTACTGCACATGCTCTGCCACATGACTCCCTCATGACAGGGAGGCTGCAGCCACGGAGGATGACAGCGCTGTTGCTGCTTATATAATAACCATCTCTTCTGTTTTGACATCTTTTTTTTAAAGCTATGCATGGTATTTTCTTCCCCCTTTTTTTAAAAAAAAATCCATTGCATGATGGTTTTGCTTCTCTATTGTTGTGCAAGAATGTTGGATAAGCAGATGTAGTTTTCGTCTAGTGTTTAGACACATGTTTTTTTATGTAGCAAGCAGTTTCTCTGAGTTTGATTTAGCTAAATGCTCACTTTTCAATAGTAAACCAAAATAAAGTATAATAAAGTAAAAGTCCATTATAAATAAATATATCATAAGTAAAGCAGTTTTAGCGGTGCATAACAACAAACGTAATCAAATAGTTTTGAACTTTGCTTTGGCTAATTTGAGCTAATATGAAGTGCTTTAGTGTTGAAGCGATGCAACGAATATACCGAATTTGTGGGGGTAAAATGTTGAAGATTTAAGTCAAGGGTGATAGTCCCCGTTTTGGATCACCTGTCCCCCGACTGAAAATGTGCCTGATTTTAGCATTTTATGAATGAGAAAAAAAATGTTGCGCACACAATAGTTATTACGGTAGCTGTATAGGAAGCGCTTTTTTTTTTTATCTCCGTGTTGTAAATGTCCCCGGATTTCATTTAAGAAATCTAGCCACCCTAATTTAACTTTTAAATTACTATTAAATATAAATATGAATCGAACTAAGCTAATAATGTACAAATATTTTTTATGTACAGTGTTTAACTAGTGTTAGCTAGCTGTTGCTAATTAAATACACTCCTTAACTCCTAGCTAACAGCTAACCACAGGAAGTGCTAGTTAACTGATGGAACAGGCATTTCTTTCAGAAGCTGGATTAAAAAAAAACATGAATAGTGGACATGGATTCAAGGATCAAGAGACAAAAAAATGAATGCTAATGTAGCTCCATGCCTGATGGATACAAAAAAGGCACGTATTGCTAACACATTTTCTGTTAGCCACAACAATTTATCAAGCTGTCATGTCCTATCTATTGGCTTGTTTTTTTTTCTGCACTAGACAAAATAGATTAGCTGGTAACTTGGGTGGTCTTTCTAAAATATCGCTGTCGCTCAGTTTAAGGAGTTAGCTATACAAGATCTGGAATCTTTAACCAATGTTGGGGTTTCACATTTAAATACAACAAGGGCCCTTTTCTTTGAAATTATGAGGTTCAAACCAGAAAAATACCCTGATCCTCAGAATATCCCTTGTGGTTTGCGTGGAGTTACCCCAATCCTGTTTCCCAGACATTTCCCCATGACACATCTCCTAAGTTTGCATCCTAATAGCATATGTTTTGGTTCTCAGGTTGCATCAGGCTTTGAGGTAGAGTTATTTATGTTAGAAATAACACGTCTCAGAGCATCCCATTCCGACGATGGCTGACTTGTGTCTTGACGTGTGATATTCCTCTTTATATTCTTTTCAATTTCTGTTTGATATTCATTTTTCAGACTATTGCAGGACATGAGTATCCAGAGATTGTTAAAATTGTTGAAGTTGGGCCAAGAGACGGGCTGCAGAATGAAAAGGTATGCATTATCATTTCATATTTATGGGCTTCCTTGCTTCCTATTACTATGCGCGATCATTCCTGGAAACTCCCATTTTGTATTATGTATCTTTCATACATATAAAACATATGGGTTGTGTGCCATAATTGCCAGGAGCAGATGTTTCACATTTTCTTTAGAACTGAACAGGAAAGATGACACGGCTTCAGGCTGAGTTTCCTCTGCTTAGCATGTCACAACTTTATTGTTACTTTATTGCACACCTGTGGTTTTACAGATTGCAGTAGATGTCGAAATAATCCTATTGCCACAACGTGGCTTTATGATGCTATATTTTTACTAGGTTACATTCTGACTTATCTTAAAATATTCAGCGAAGGCACGGTTCAGCATGCAAAATATAGATATCAGAGAAAGCCACATATCTTCTTGTTCCACCCCCTATCTTGACTGGAATCAAATCCAGAAAGAGTTGTTTCAGTTTCATTGTTCCCCAGGAAATTGTTCCGACAGGGGTGAAAATCCAGCTGATAGACTTGCTCTCAGGAACAGGCCTGTCTGTGATCGAGGCCACCAGCTTTGTCTCTTCAAAGTGGGTGCCGCAGGTAATAACTCTTCTTTGTCCGCAGCAAAACAGTGCTGACTGATTTATTGGGCGCTCTTTCTAGCTCCTGCATAAGTACTGAAGGAAATCTGCCCTTCAAGCATCCTTGTTGGATACTCAGTTGGCTTTAAAAATAATTTTATGCTTCGTCTGTACCATCTTATTCCCTGCCATGAATTATACCCTGATTTACTTCCTGGAAAAAAAAAAGTTCATTTATGGATTGTCTACTGCCTACAAGCATGAGAAAACATTTGAGCATGATGATGTATTTCCAGACCCGTATTCGGATGATGTTAAAGGTTTATTTTTCTCCATCATTTGTTTTCCCCCCATCATTTAGATGGCAGACCATACTGACGTACTCAGGGGAATCAAGAGAGCACCTCATGTTCGGTACCCTGTTCTGACACCTAACCTGCAAGGCTTTCAGGATGCTGTAAGTGTTTTCAGCCCAGCCTAATATCCTGCGCTCTGCGGCATAATTAATCAAATTCAGCCATGCCCGTCAAGTCGTATTAATTGCTGGCACTGCATTGGTTTTTAGACAAATAATTCCTGTAAGTGTGACTCAGTCTTCAACGTGGAATTACAAGTACATTTTCTCTGCTGTTTTAAGGTTGCAGCTGGTGCTACTGAAGTGGCGGTGTTTGGGTCGGCATCTGAAACCTTCAGTAAAAAAAACATCAACTGCTCTATTGACGAAAGTATGCTGAGGTTTGAGGAAGTCATTAGCGCCGCCAAAGAGCAACAGATTCCAGTCCGTGGGTTCGTTTTCTGCAGATTAATTATTACTTACAAAGCCCATATCAAACGTTTTAGCCGCTCTCTGATTTCACATCATTTTTTTTTTTTTTTTTGTCTTTCAAAGTGAAACAAAACAGTTTAACGTACTACAGTTTCTATATGTAGGAGAAAACACACAATCCAGTAATGATACCTTTGCAACAAAGCTCCAGATGTTCACTGGGTCGTATCTGTGCGTTAGTAAACCACAAGCCCAGATGGACATTAAAGTAAAACAAACAGGGCAAGTTACCGAATATAGTTGGCCCTTCGTCATACATGGAAAAGCAAACAACTCCAGTGCATGATCTTTATAATAACGTATATGAACCTCTTCATCAGTTCAGGCTACAGATCAACAGCAGTTTAGTGGAAACATTGGCTTGTTTCCTGTGTCATTTTGGCAAATGACATAGATGTGAGATTTGGATTAGTGTCTAATCACCGATCCCTCAGTCAAATCACTTGTAAATCTCTTTGTATTCTTTTGAGATTTCAGCTCACAAACAGATGAACTGATAAAATAACAAGACCAAAAAGAAAAACGGTCAGAATCGGCTGCAGTGATCACTGAGCTTCTCACAGCTCAAATACCCCTGCAATCAGTCAAACGCACATCCCCAGAAGTGAAAACAAATACAATAATCATGAATTTTTTCCTCTTTCAGGTATGTCTCTTGTGCCCTCGGATGCCCACATGAGGGACACATTGAACCTTCCAAAGTTGCTGAGGTAGGTTTATTATTTACATTTACCATGTTCAGGTTATTTAGAAAAGCGTCTTCATCATACTTGTCTGTGGTTGAAGGATTTACAACTAAAAGTCATTCACAAAAGCAACACAATTGTCCACTGAGACATTCTGGTGTTATAATAAATGTGCTAAACAGATTTTCATAAATAAAAGTATCCCCTTGTCTCCTCTCACTTCATTGTCATGTGTGAGTTGTGGTTGATTTGCTCACATTTCAGCCAAACTTGACACTGAATTCATCATCTGACATTTCTTCCTCGGTTTCCTTCCAGTGAGAGCATTAGGTCTTGTTTTCACTCTCCTGTAGGTGGCAAAGAGACTGTATGAAATGGGATGCTATGAGATTTCTTTGGGGGACACCATTGGCGTTGGTACTCCAGGTTCCATGTTTAAGATGCTGCAGAGTGTGATGAAGGAGGTTCCTGTCGAAGCTTTAGCGGTTCACTGCCATGACACTTACGGGCAAGCGCTGCCCAACATCCTTACTGCACTTCAGGTAAGAACTCTTGATATACTGTGTGTAATAGTGACTAATGACTGATCAGAAGTAGGAAAAAAATACCGTGTCTGGCGGTTTAAAAAACTCTTAATGATTCAGTTTTGAGAAACTAAATGAAGGGTGAACAACTGAAGAGCCGAACACAGAGACATGGTTGAGAATTAAAACAGCAGTTTACTCCAGGGCCTTAAAGGAAAAATGAATCGAGGCAACAAGAAAGCAGTAATGAAATTAGGCAGAATGAAACATAGCGAGAGACGCAGCGAGGAACAATGGAAGGAGTGAAACACTGAAACACAGGTGAATGCACATAGATGATCAGACACGGCTTCAGCGCTGATGAACTGGTACATGTACCAGAAATCTAACTTTGTAATGAAAATTCCCATCGTAAAACAAGTTAAACTTGTTACACCAGGACTTCATTTACTAGAGTTTTGGACCTTTTTCTCTTTGCTTGTTTGGCTTTCAGCTTCTGTATCTGCATAGAAAGCTATAACTATAAACTAGAAATGTGATCTAATTTTCAAAAAGGACATTTGGGACAACACAATTATGGTATTTGTCTCTGATAAGATGGTTGCTATGTGTGATTAGGTGATTACAGAGTCACAAATTCTGGCTTTGACTTGGAAACTAGATGGTGGTGTTGAGTTCATGGCTGTCTTGTTTTTCTTTCTCTTTTTAAAGGACTGTTATGTGCACATAACAGTTGCACAGTGGAGTATAGATTTTGTCCTTTATTTTTTACTTCATAGGTTTTCAACAGGGGGCACGTGACCCCCAGGGGGTCCGTGGAGGTACTGCAGCGGGTGGGTCGCAAAATCTATACATTTTTATACATTTTCCCCACAAATTTAATTTTTAAAAAAATACAAATTAACATAAATCCAACATATTTTAGTAAAGGGATAAATAGAGGCAGAAGATGTTATCTGGTAGGTTCAGGTGTGTTTATCTTAATATTTTAATGCAAAATTATATATAGACATATATTAGGTAATAGATATAATAGGCTACTTAATCTCTCCATTCATTTGGAGTCCTTGGCCTGAAAAACGTTGAAGACTCCTGCTTCACTTTGTAATGTTGTAATGAGGAGGTGTTTTTAAAACAGACACAAATGACATTGGCAATGAAAGCTAGAAAGGTGCAAAGGTAAGGAAATACATGCTCTACTTGAAATAATTAATAATTTCCCTGCAAAAAATATAAAAACTTGTGGTTTAAGTGTGGTTCTCTCTCGCAAACTGCTGCTGGGAGTCCTTAAATGTGGCGTTGGGGGGACAACTACCTCTCTAACTGTTGGGCGGAGGGGTCTGTGAATTCTTAAATGTTCTCAGAAACCTAGACATCTTTGAAAATAGAGTGAATCAGAGACTTGGCACATCTACAAAACCGGAGAAGTGATGTGGGGAGAAAGGTTGACAAATTTTGCCAAAAGTGGGGTCGGATCTTTCGGAGTGGACAAGCATGAGTCACACCCCAGAAATCATCCTGATTGTTGCAGGATGGATGCGGAAAGTGCCAGCACTTGTTTCGTAGAGGTCTGTAGAGGGCTCTCACATCCTGGCGTGGTTACAAGGGGAAGCCCGTTTAACCCAGCTGGAAGTGTAAATTCTTACTTTGGACAAGCACAAGACGGCCATGCATCATCCCCTCGATCCTTATGATCCTCATGTGGAACTGTGTGACAGCTTTATGTCGTGCTGTTCATAGTGGCTTGGCAGAGGTTTTGGGCACCTTCACATGCACATCCTTCTCCCCGTGATGAATATGAATATTCGTGTGGAGAGCCACAGGCCGATAATGGATAAATGCCCGGCCTGCACATAAATCAAAAGTAGTTACTCATGATGACACAAAGAGGAGCAACCAGATGTGGAGACAAAGTAGAGGTGGGGATTCTTGTTCCAAGATCGCTTTAAAGTATCTTCAGCAACTGCCAACACTGTGGCGAACAAGTCTTTTTTTTTAAGGTTTAAAATAGCTCCCAATCCATCTTTTTAGACAATTTCCGAGTCACAAGTTATATTACATACAAAAATTTCTCTCTTTGTTTGTACAAAGATAATGATAAATGTGTATTACTGCTGGAATAAAGCAAAACTTCATTAATATTTAACCAAGGCATTAGTTTTGCCCTTTTAAACTTGATTCTAATCATATTAATTGACTTTTTTTTGTGTTTACGAACTTTGCCACAAACCTGACTCCGTGTCAGTTTATGACAGCGTGAATGTGTCCTCTGTTGTGTGCGTAGGTTACAATGGCGCACACAGAAAACCAGGAATCATCTGTCAGCGAGGAAGAGGGACATTAAGAAACATGATCTGAGCCTCTCCACAAAGAAAGATGATTCACAAAAAAAAAGAAAGAAAAAAAAATCCCAGAATCCATACATAAGACATCCATGCAGTGAAGTGGAGGAAAAATCTGAGCTACAGTAACACACTCTTTTATATAAACATCACAAAACTGTTAACTGGGCTGTGTACCTGTGTGGAAGAGCCAGTTGTTAGAGTGTTTTTTAACCACTAAACTTGACATGCGTCCAGACATAAAACAGAGGTAACACAGATATGGCTGTATCAGTTCTCAGCAGCACATTGTCACCGCGGAGAAGCGCACTCATTGGGGGCTGGGTGGGTCAACAGATGTGAGGGGGTCAGTACAAAGGCTCACCTATTCAGTGTCTATTGGACAAAGCAGCAGAGAGCGAGGTGGATAGAAGGGCCCTGGGGGACTCCTAACTCGTCTGTCGCTTGGCTGTTGAACTTCTGACAATGCTGCGCTTAAAGGCCGGTGGAAAATGATCCTATCATTTGCTCAGTGCCGGCCTCGTGAGGAATGGAGCTGCAGACCAGGCTCTAAAAAACTTCGGTAGCACTTTCATTTTACCGGACTGTAAATAAATGGTGCGCAGAAATAATTACACTTTTTTTTTTTTACGTTTGCATAAACTACTGCAAAATTGCTGCGGTTATTATATGAATTTACGGCGCTCTGGTCCAGCGCCAAGAGCAACAAAGAACTAGAAACACAGAGTTATACACACACAAAACTTAAAGTTAACAGATTCATTTTCTGATATTTACGCCGAACAACAGAAGCCCAGTTTTTATTTCCTGCTGCGGGCCTACATAAACTAAAAATGTATTTATCAAATAAGCATTAACATATTAATTAAATTCACATTAATGGCGAGAATCGTGAAGAATTAACACACTGCAGTTTATCGTAGCATAACTTTAGATAGGAGCTCATTAATTTGTACAAAAACTTAAAAAAACGATTAACTGGCTGGTCAAAAAACACCCATATCTATCAGAAACCAAACTTTTACGGATGGTTTTCTCCTGGTCCATTCAGCGCTGTACCACTGTGTAAACAGAAGGGCGATATTTTTAAAGTCAGCTCTTATTATGGATGGCGAAGTGGAAAAAAAAAAAAAAAAATGCGGAGAATTCCTCTGTGGATCATACTTAGAATGATTCATCACAGCTGTCCACAGAAAATAATAGCAGCCAGGGATATTTAGCTTACCATTTGCTCACCTATAAACAAGAAGGAAATGAAAGATTTTATCATAGCTTTTCATTACTGTGTGCCAGAACTCCACACCACCAACCGGGAGAGAAATGAATTCCCCCAGCGCTGTCAGCCCTGAGTCACATCTTTTGTTCCTGATAAAGACATTCCTTAGTCTTTGTACCTTTTCCTTTTTTTTTTCCCCAGGAGGTCTGGGGGTGCTTTGTTACAAACCTTCTCTGGCAGGTCACACAATGACAATGTATGTACTTAGATTTCACAGGCTTGGCAAGGAAAATTATTTATTCTTTCCCCCCCAATTTCGGTGTATTGTGCACTACGGGGGAATACAGTCTAACCAGTTTGGGCTCTCGGCTAACAATGACATTCATCATCATCATCATCATGCAGTGTGTTCTCTGGTCTCCCGTTCAATTAACTGTCATTCGGTGTGCTACTGTAATTCTGGTGATTGGATAATGTTCGTAAATCTCCATGTTGGCCTCATAGACAGAAGTTGAGACGTAGATTATGTTATAATGGCCAGTTATAATATTTCAATTCTCTCCTGTTGATGGTGAAGTGCGATTGTTCAGAGGAACTGGCTGCACGTTTAAAGCCAATAATAAAACATATAGTGATACAGTTGTATTCTGTTAAACCACAAAATGTTAATGCTAAATGTTAGTCTATAAATAATAACAAAGGAGGCCTCGTTAGGTAAGAATTCTCCTTAGGTTCAGACACAAGTCTTTACTTTAAAATCAGAATAATTAATTCACTATTAATGATTTCATTTCAGACGATATTGATGTTAATCTTAATGCTCTTCTATTTTTGTACGTTTTTTTTTTTCTTTCTTTTTTCGTGTTTTTGGCTGATCCAACTAAGCATATTTCCAGTTTCCAGGATGTTAAAATAAAACATGCTTTAATGTGACATTGCGCTCTCCCTCTTGCGCACCGCGGAGTTTCATCTGAGCTTTGAAAAACCTAAAATGGAAACATTTCAAAGCACCAGGATTTATTGGGGGATGACAAATTGCTTTGATAGTTATTCTAAACTCAGCGTGATCCACGGAACAAGGTGATGCAGACGGCTGAACGTCTCGATCATATTGCTCCGACTTGTTGCTTAAAGAAGTCCTGACATAAAAATGGAATTTATTTATTCTCTAGATGTTTGGTTCGTGCGTCTCAGGGCCGAGCTCCGATGTCTGCACTCTGCTTTCTCGTTGCGAACTCCTGTTTGTGTTCCTGGAAAGAGGCGGTAAATGTGTCAGCACCTGTGAAAGTTTCTTTCACGTTATGCAGAAAGGGCTAAAGCATCACTGCTGAATGGACACTTTGACTCCCTGACGCAGTTATAAAACCAAAATGGGACCATGTCCATCTTCAGCCTTGTCCACTCAGAGTGTAGAATAATGTCAGTAAGCTTATTTTCAATCATGCAAGTTTCAAAATGTCAGGAATGCATTGTTTTTATATGGCCACAGCTCACGGAATATGGCTTTTTAACACTGAGCACACATCTGGTTTCTGGGCAGTGTGAACCTAACTGAGCGTTGGCAAGCTCAGGCTGCTGACCACCAATTCCTCCGTGATTAGAGTCCAGAGGTACGGGGCACGCTGCTCAAGGGTTTGTTTTGTTCCTCTCGGAAACGGCGCGCTGAAGGACCGTGGCCTTACATGGGGTAGCAGCTGAAAGTGAGAGGATTGGCATGGCAGATCACAATTCTGTGTTTATACTACAAAAAATCCTGCCTAGTACAATATCCTGCCCTGGATTTAACCAAGGTCTGGAAATCTCGTGCAGTGCACACACTGGAGTAGATCTCCTATTCCCTCTACCCACCTCCTCCTCTTCCTCTGCCAACACAAACAGCAATTACGGCTGGCTCAGACAGCCCCTGGAAGAAGTAGGTTTTTGTGTGGAGGCAAAGCAACCAGTTAGCATCATTGTTCCTTAAAAGCAAAGGAGTTTTTTTTTTAATTTAGTTTGCTTTGTCCCACTCAGCGGGGAGGAAGTCCTTCATGACCCGGTGTCACTGAGAGCATTAGTTTGTTAATTTTGTCTCACTGTAGGATCCTCAGACATCTGGCTCTGCCACGGAAGCTGGAAAACATCTTTAATATTCTCATGACAATCTCCGGGACATGTGGAAAACATCCCAAGACCTTAGCCCGTAATGACTTCATCGTTTTTTTTTTTTTTTTTTGTGTGTGTGTGTGTGAAAACAAAGGTTATACTCGAGGTTCATTTGTACATTTACATGGATCCGAAAAAATTGCAAAATGGATTTGTATAAATGTAGCGTAGACACCGAAAACTAAAAAAAGAGAGAACGAGCGAGTGGCAGATTAATATTTGCTAAGCCGCGTTTTAAAATGCTTGGTGAGCCGTCCAACAAAAGCAATGAAGTGAAAAGAAAAACTGAAAACGCACCATTAATTTTCATTTGGAGGCCAGACACTTGCTCTTGAAGGCAGTAAGAAAAACAAACCGTGAAAAACATTTTATTTTTTTTCCCACAGTGATGTTGATTATAAGCAGCAAGTGATCCAAACAAAGTAAACAACCTTGAAATATGTCTTCCATACCTTCTTACATTTTTCAAGACCGGAGCAGGAACATGGAGATCAGTGAAATACATATTATATAAATAGTTATCTTTGTGAAACGCATTATATCATCATAGCAGTAGTAATGTTACACCCACAGGTTTGTTGGTACAGTGTGAGATGGCACTTTCCAACCAAGGGGGGAAAAAAAGTCCTCTCAGTGTGGTAAGAAAGTGAATCCCCATGGTTAAGGCCGGAGTAGCGCTGTAAAAACATGAGTAACCAGGAGAATCAGAAACACATGAAAAGCTCTGTTCAGCATTTATAATGTTCCTCTCTTATGAACAAGGCCGTAATTATGTGGTGCTGGTGGTCGAAGCTGACAAAGAGGATGACTAAGCCATACTGCGGGACATTGTGTGCCCACTCATCCTCAAGATATATAAGCCCACATTTCTCCGAAACAGCTGTAAAACACGACCGCAGGCCTGGCAAGGTGCGCTGCACCAGGCCGAAACAGTCCCGCAGAACAAGGCTCTTTGTTTCTAGATTTTACCTGAGGTGACGCGCTGCAACTTCTCAATGTGTCTGTTGTTTTGTCCTTGCAGATGGGGGTCTGTGTGGTGGATTCAGCTGTAGCTGGGTTGGGCGGTTGCCCCTACGCGCAGGGCTCATCTGGTAATGTTTCGACAGAGGATGTTCTTTACATGCTCCACGGCATGGGCATCGAAACAGTGAGTCTCCGCGGTGCATTCGGTGGATTTTATGCGTCTGCAAATCCCACCGAAACCAAAATCACACAATCATTCAGACCTCATTTACATAAACAGATCGCTCTGCAAACATACGGCTCTGCAAATGTTTATTTTGTAATATCAGTGGTTTTACACGACTGGTGCGAGACCACTGTGCTATGCGCCCCCTTCTCGGAGGCAATTTATTTAACACTTCCTACCCCTGCTGGCGGAATATTTTCACTGCAGTTTACCCTCACCTGTTGTGCACACCCATTTAAATTCATGAGCAGCTTTTTCCCCCCTGACAGCAGACATGCTGTAGTTGTGAAGACAAAATCCCACTGCAGAGATTGCATTTTAACTGATATTTTTCTTGCAGGGTGTGAACCTCGGCAAAGTCACGGAGGCCGGTCACTTCATCTGCAATGCTTTAAATCGCAAGACGAACTCCAAGGTCGCCCAGGCAAGAAGCAGGACCCTGTGACGTGTCTCTTTGGAGGAATAATATTTAAAAATGTGACTGTGCTCCCTTTAAAGTGCTTCCTTCTGTATTGCTGCCTTCAGATTCTTTGCCTATGCTTCTCTATTTGACGTACGTTGCTCGTTTTGTCTGATGTATCTCAAAAGTATCGCCTCTCTCAGTTTTAGTTTCTTGAGTTTAATCAAGCAGGAAGGGATTTTATGATCACCTCTTATTCTCTTAGATATATTTTATGCTCATTTATTTAGACTGGAAAGAGAGGTGGAGGTGGAGAATACCGACTTTTAAAGTGTTTGTCAATGGGGAACTACTCGCTCCTATTTTAAAACCATCTAACATTTAATGCCACACACTTTATTACTTGGCAAAGCTCAGTGGCCTTATAAAAATCACGTAACAGAATGAAAATTTAGCCTGCTTTGGCTACTCGGAGAACTCCATTTGTCATCATCACAGGTGTGTGACATCTCCTTCGGCACTTTACTTCTCCAAATACCTTGGCCCACTTGGTCGGGTCTTGTATAAATAGTTTGGTTGTTTTGTATTTAAAGCTTCATTTCCCTGACATAGGTCAAATGGGGGTTAATTTTCTCATGCCTCTCTTGTCCCGACATCCTACTGTGCTATACGTAGAATAAAAATAAAAATGTTTGAAAATTGAAATAAATCAGCAAAATCGTTGTGAAAATCATGCTAAATAACCGAATAAAGACTGAACTGGGGAAAAAAAAGAAAACTGCGGCGGATGTCTTTATTGAATTAGTATGCCGGCGTGATGCAAATTAGGGGGGAAAAACACCCTCTCAACTCTATTTAAATTAATGTGGGAGAAAACTTCATTTGCACAAGTCTATTAAAATGTGCTACTCACAGTCGTCATCTTATCCACCAGAAATTATACAGTCATTAATTATGCCGTTGCATCTGCTCGGAGATTTGTTTTGGATAAGGTTTTTTTCTTGTTTTGTGCGGATCTGCTTGTAGAAAGAGGGAAATGAGATGGCATCAATCCAGTCATGAGCAGCGTTTGAACAATGTGATGAACGTGCAACAGGAGGAATCGCATGAAAGACGGAAAACAGTGAAAGTCTCTTACGGTTTTAAACGGGAAGATCCGATTGTCAGTAAACTATAGTGCACAGAATAAAGGTTTTATGCACTTTTAAGCTAGTGGTTGTAGCATTCTGAACAATATTCCTCACAGTGGGATCTGGCTCAGACTGTATGTTTTCAGATTTATACTCGTATATTACCGGAGGCATGGCGACCTGCAAAACAGATCAAAATGGAAGATTGTAAATTCGCAGTTACGGCCTCTGGCTTGTGCCACAGTTGAATTCAACTCCTGCTACCGTGCTGGTGTTTTAGCTGACATGATTACCGTGGTGATCACACCAGTAGCATGTAAGTGTGCCGACTATAAGGAAATGTTAGATTAGATTTCAATGCAATCCAACACATTAAGTGGACGCACATTAGCAAACATTACTCACACAGATTCACACAGAAGGCATTTATCTCAGAACATTCATGTTCATGCATAAATTACGAGGAACAATCCACTCGATTTTTATTCTTGCAGCACACAAGCATTTGGTGGAAATTGCTGTTATCTTTGAGCCTCGCCCCCGTTCTCTCTGCCCTGCAGGAGCTTCCCCTTGATAAGTTGAGTTGACTGCAGGGCAAATGAAACTTTAAATATGTTGCGAGTACTCAGCACAGAGAGGACCAGGAGTTCATTTGCACGTGTTCAGACTTCACCATCTGAGAAAGACGTTGAGCATTTGTTAACCTTTCAACGCGTTAAAGTAGCACGGTGTCCAAAGCACAAATGAGCCTGATGTCATTACTTTTGCAGGTGTTTGGAACTTTTGAAAATATCTGTAATGGGACTAAAAACAGGATAAATTCATCCTGACAGGGATCTCTGCACCAAATTCTGTGCCAATTTGGCCAATGTTTTTTTTTAGATAGCTGAAGGAGTGAAAACTTCGGTGTGCTAATGGTGCTACGTGAGAAGTCCACACTCATTATTCTGGGAACTCACATTGTATATTTCATTAAAAATCCATCCAGTAGCTGTTGAGATACTCCAATATGGACTTAAGTGGACCTGCTGAGTCATTGCCACACCTAGAACCACTCTGGCTTTGATTCAAAAGACATAGATAAAAGCTGACAGAGGAGCACCCCTCATGGTGCCAGCAGAAGCCATCACACAACACCGAGGGTCTGATCTACTGAAGGTTTGCAAAAACGTACACAAACGTCATTTCACACTCAGTCCGTTTGCTTGTTTGGCTGCACATATGGGTATTTCTGACGGAATATGCAAAATATTGGACAGAGAAGATGCATATAGATTATTTAGCACATGTAGTGTGATTTACCAAAGCTGAAGCTAATTACGGTGATTGTTAGTTGTGCCTATATTTAGCACATTTGAAAGTCTTAACTGGCACAAACAGCAGTGGCATAAATGACTGTGATTACTGTTGTGAAGAGGAGGCGTAGGCACAACGAAAGCCAACAGAGTGAACGAATCTTTTTTGCTCGCGTCAATAATTGTCATCTTTTTTATTTGCTGAGTTTTTTTCCCATTGCGTTTCTCCTTTGTTAATATTTCTTCCAAGTCCATGGCTTCAAATTTCATTTTGCGCTTTCGTACAGTCTCCTCTCCCGCATTCTCTCTGGTGGAAGACAGTAACGGACTAATTTCTTCTTCTTCTTCTTCCGTTTTTTTTTTTTTTTTTTTTTTTGCATGTTTGTCAGACTTAAATGTTTCAGATCATCCAACAAATTTAAATATTAGTAAAGATAACATAAGTAAACACAATATGCATATGACCCTGTGTGAAAAGTGATTGCCCCCTAAATCTAATAACTGGTTGGCCCACCCTTTGCAGCGAGTCTTTTACAACGCTGTGGAAGAATTCCCACCAACTCATGTTTTGTTTTCTGTTGGAGGGTTTTCCAGCATGAGCCACCTTTTTAAGGTCATGCCACAGCATCTCAAAATCCTTCAGGATTTTTTAGTAGACAGCAGAATTCATGGTTCCATTTATCACTGCAAGTCTTCAAGGTCCTGAAGCAGCAAAACAGCCCCAGACCATCACACTACCACCACCAGCTTTTACTGTTGGTGCGATGTTCTTTTTCTGAAAAAAAAAAAAAAAACATCACATATGTAATGGGACACACACCTTCCAAAACGTTTAACTTTTGTCTCAGAGTATTTTCCCAAAAGTCCACGAGATCATCAAGATGTTTTCTGGCCAAACTGCGACCAGCCTTTATGATCTTTTTTTGCTCAGCAGTGGTTTTAATCTTTGAACTCTGCCAGGTAGACCATTTTTGACCAGTCTCTTTCTCATGGTGGAGTCATGAACACTGACCTTAACTGAGGCAAGTGAGGCCTGCAGCTCTTTGGATGCTGTTGTGGGATCTGTTGTGACCTCTTGGATGAGTCCTCGCTGGGGTAATTTTTGTCAGCTGGTTACTCCTGGGAAGGTTCACCACTGTTCCATGTTTTCACCATTTGTGGATAATGACTCTAACTGTGGTTCTCTGGAGTCCCAAAGCTTTAGAAATGTATGAACTTTTCCAGACTGATCGATCTCTATTAGTTTCTTTCTCAATTGTTCCCGAATTTCTTTGGATCTCAGCAGGATGTTTGGCTTTTGAGGATCTTTTGGTCTGTCAGGCAGGTCCTATTTAAGTGTTTTCTTGACTGAACAGGTGGAAGGTGTGTCCCTCTAAAAACATCCTGGGATTTAATTGTTCTCAAATAGAGATATAAGACAGTATGCAATATGTAAATATATGTGTATATGAACACTTTATTTTATTTACTTCTCAGGTGTTTCCATCTGATTCATTTGATTTCCTTTTCCTCTTTGGCATAGAGGCCACATAAACAAGCACTGCATTGTGTGCAAAGAAAGAAAGAAATGTATGCTTGCCTATATTTACTCCGATACCAATCTATAATTCCACCCTGCAAATATAACCGTCTCCCAGGACTTCACATGCACTTGTCCTGATTACGGCAATGCTTTGTCACCACTCAGACCTCCTCGTCCTCTGAATAGTTCACAATGCCGCGGAAACTGCCATGAGAAGGTCAAAAAAGAGAGAATATATTATGGCTGTCTTTCCCTCCCTTTCACTGGATGATTTTTGCCCCAGCCATTTCATATCTCGTCTTTATGCCAAAGGTGAGAGATCTGATATCATCTGGCCAAAGGCTCCTGTCAGTCCCAGCAGAACCAGGATTAAGTGCGACTTTGACAAGGTTTTCTCAGCAGCTGTCACTGAACCGAGGCAGGTACCCGTGTAATTTTGTCACCATTCCCAGTTTCAGATTAAAACACAAAAATTTACAGTAATACTTCTTTATTTTCTACAACACGTGACTTCTGATATTATAAAGTATTTTAACCAAATTAAGGGACTTAAAGGTCTTCAGAGTGATGTTTATTAGTACATACAGGGGGATCAGCACAGAGATGAACAGAGCGTGCTAAACCACCACAAACGACAACTGACAACCTAAAGAAAACTCATGTCTGACTTATATGAGAGAGTTTCTCCTTGCCTTCCTGCTTGTTCCAGCGGTTTCAGACGGGTTTTGCAAAGCGTCTTGAGACAATTTGTAATGTAACTGAATTAAATTGATGTTTTGTTAATTTTGTTAATAGTGAACCAATCGACCTCTGTTTGGTTTTGTCTATAAGGACAGAGATTTATTTTGTAAGTCAAGTTACTTATGTTTTTTGAGCTCTGAAGATCACAACAGCATCTTAAACCATAAACAGTCAGACTCCTCTGATAAAAGGTTAGCTAAAAAACACTATAATAAAATCATATTACATCCGACAATGCTCTAAGCGTCTTTGGAGGATTTATGATGTGCACCGTGCTTATTAAATTAGTTAAATGTCATGCAATATCATCTGAGAACGATTTAATTGGTCCCAAATTCACTTAGTATGAGACCACACAAACAGTAAGAGTCTTAACGGACAATCTATCTACAAGAAGAACAAGGGCTCCAGCAACAGACAGTATGTCCCCCACTGAGTCCTGATCTCTGCATCATCAATCACCTACCAAGTACCTTGAAGAACAAAAGTGCACTTAAGATAACTGCCGCTCTTCTAAGGTTTGTTTGTAGTTTTTTTTTTTCGTTTGCTGCATTTTGTATGACGTTAACAGCGACATTAAAACTACAACTGGATGTTATTTAAAGCAATTCATATCCCTGTCAACATTGTGAATAGTGTTATACGTGCAACAAGCACAAAATGTTCGTGAGTTAATCACGTGGACTGATGAACTTCAGAGAACAGCGCCGCTGTGTTTCTGTGCATGGTGAAATTTTGTTCCATCTCTCTTCCTCAGCGAGCTACAAGACCAAATAAATATTTAGTTGAACTGTTTACATGGGAGACGTCAGACAGTTTGCGTTGGCTTAACGATGGTGTACTTACCAGATTTTACTAACAATCGCCAGAGGCATTAATATGAGCACTCCAGCAAGTAGCAGGGTTGCAAATCCATACAGAAGATATTCTGAAAAGACATAACATTCATCGTTACTTACATTTAAAATTGTGACAACTTGGAAATAATTCTAATCATGTTACGATGAGCATAATAGAAATCTACCATGTGACCCTGCATGCTGAGCGTCATTGACTTCAGGAGGTTTAGGGTCACCACTGCCTTTGATGTCCTTGTGATGTGAAGATATTACTGAAATAAACACAGAATCTCTTTACAATGATTTCAATAAAATAATTTCATCAAATTTTTTTTTTTAAGACTGTGGAAATCAAAATTGAACTCACTGAAATGTGATTTATTGTGAAATGTGTTTTGAATCATATTGCACATCCGTAGGTCATTGTTGTGCACTCCCTTGCAGGTGCAAGGATGGTGAAGTGCTGTGCCCAAAGTACCCACAAAGGCCATTTTACATTCAGAATCTGTGCCGTGGATAAGAGTTGGATCCATCTGAATGAAACATCCTTCTCTTTGGAGGTCATGGTCGCTGCACTGGGCTTCTTCGGGGCTCCAGCATTTGGCTTGGAAGGTTTTTAACAGACGCCTGAGAAATCATATAAAAACACATTTATGAGCTATGTTGGAAGCATCTCAGAGAGAACAGCATAACAAAGAGTTTCGCCCACACAATAGATGATATTAAAACTGTAAATGTGTTACAATAAAGGCAATTAAAATATGTTTGTAAAATCTGTAAAACGTGCAAATTGGGATTATGTTCTAAAAACATTCCCACTGCGTCAACCCAAAAACAATATTAAAACATCCGCGTTCTGTAGAAATAAACTTTACGTCCACACACTGCCCCTAATGATCCCGTCCCGGCACTTTTCGTGGTACCTCGCTGCCATCTGTATGTGGAAAGGTGAATGGAAGGCAGATGGTAAACGGTGCTTGATTTGTGTTTCACAGCCTGAGCTCTTCCTCAACAGTCTGTTGACAGGTTAAGAGTCACATCAATTCCAGTGCAGGTTTGCCAGCATCCCATTTTAGACGCTTACTACCTCCTGTTTCGATATTGGTATATTGGCAAAAACCCTCCGCCATCATCTTTCCACAAAAAAGAATCAAAGGTGAATCCTCATTGATTCTAACAACCTTGTCATTATCATTATCCTTATCCAAGACCCAGGACGCGGCTGTTCAATATGTCCTTCCTTCACTGTACGTGAGGGTCTCTTAATTCTTATGTTGACTTTTATACTGACTCATGTTTTTGTTTCACACCCTTCACTCTGATTCACCTGCGTAACGCAGTCAATGTTGCTTCCAGCTTCTCTAGTCCCACACCTACTCATTCTGACTGTTATCATTACATGGTGCCTGCTTCAGAATGTTGCAATAATCCTGAAATAAAAGTTCACAATAACTTTTTTTTTTTAAATAGGCTATTTTACAGGTTCATGATTCTATTTTAACGGTAAAGTACTATAGGTTTACCTGCTTTAATATTAACAATACCCGTTATTTTTGCCCCAATGGCTGATTGCTACAGCATCTCTTTTCATCTTCTGTCTGAAATGCTCCATTTAAGCGTCCGTTTTTTTTAAAGGCCTCCCTTCCAAAAGGCTCGTCTGGTCTGCTGTGATTGGTCAACTGTGCAACTGTGTTGTTTGGGTCAGTGTGTGTCATTGTAAGCTAGCCACTGGCTTTGATTTAGGGAATGTGTTACGTAGTGACATGTACAGTAGACAGGCCCATAGAGCCATCAAGTCCAAAAAAAAAAAAAAAATGCTCCTTGACATTAATCTGTACTAAAGACTACAACACAGTTTCCCTCCAATACAAAGAAAGTTTGTCCCATCATTTCTGTGGCGGGAAAAAGGCGAATGCGCAACAGTTGCACAAACATGAATATGATGGACTTTGTATCTTTGCAAACATTTTATGCACACAACAAAGCTAAATAACACACTTAAGGAAGTAGAAAACTCCCATCGTTTCTTCTAACCACATAACATGGCCCATTTATTGACTGCTTTCTGTTTACTTCCTATCGTAGGCTACAACATACCTGCAGTTACTGTCCTCAACACACCGGTTAACAGCATCCTGGCAGATCCAGGTTTCATCTCCACATGTGCCGCTGTGCAGATCGGTTTTCGTCTGCAAACAGCTCTGATCTGCAGCATCGCACTCACACATGACCAGCATCTCCACAAGATTCTGTGGCATGTCTCCATAGAACTGCTGAGTTGCCTGCCGACAGCCCTCGCTGCCACACTGCTCCCCCATACACGCCTGGAGGACGGGCGCCAGGTTCCTGTTGCAAACTGCATCGCCGATGCAAACTCGAAATCGTTCGAAGCAGGATCCACCAGCGTCGTAAACTACAGAAACACTGGTGGTGAATGAGTTTCAAAGGCAGCATTCTTTAACAATCGTATAGGTCAACATCATGAAATCATACCATAATCTATTAAAGTGCTCGACTGCCAGGCTGCCACTGTGCTCCTCTTCTGCTGTACCGCTGTTCAAATAATAGGGAACATGATTAGCTCGTCTTCAACAAAAACCTTTCAAAATTATCTGTTGTGTAAGACACAACCTGCAGCACAGTTCATACATTAGGTCACCTTTGGTAAACAAAAATGTAATTTCAGACATAAATGCTTATCTCGTGCTCCTCTGAGAACACTGCACCTGGCTTCGGTTGGCATTGTGTGGCTAGCACTTGTATGGAGTCACAAAGCTCCTCCTCCCAGTCGCACACACACCCTTGCAGCGAAGGTAATTGGTCCAGTATGGTCTGGATGGTCATGTTACACACCTCTGAGCCTTTTATTTGGCACGCTTCATCTTGAATGACACAAACACAAGAGGGAGGTTGAAAAACAGGATTTTCCATAAGCATTCCATTGTTTCTGTAACAGGTGTTTCCTCTGTGCTGCCCTGCATGAATAATTTTTCTCATTAAGGCTGTTTATATTTTGATCAATTTAATTCAGTAGCATTCAGTTTGATTCTAACATAAAAACAGACATACTGCAAATTTACACAGTAAAGTGTATTCTCTGTCCATTTATGTTGCTACATGCCCCAGGTCGCACCCTCAGCTATTACATGAAACAACACAATTAAATTCAACAGTCTAATGTGCTGATCATCCTCAATAAAATGCACTCACTATATAATTACAAGGAAAACAATGTGTTCCGATTGTAATAGAAAAAGTTATTTACCCTCACAGATGCCGCCATAAAATGCCCTTTCGCTCCTGCATAAATCCGACATGCAGGTGTTAACAGCAGCAAAACAGTCAGGGGATGGAGATGAAATGCTGTCGCTGGATATCTGAGTGATAATCCCTAAAATACAAGAACATGTGAAAAATGTCTTTTACTGACTTTCAATTGATTTCATTGCATTCAGCTGTGATTACTTTTTTCTTTAGTATTAAAAGTATTTTGTGATGGTTGACTGATCACTGACCACTGATTAAGACACACTTTGGTTCAACCCTTGGTTTTAATCACCTGTCAACACATTTTACATTAAGGCAAATTGCACATGGTAGCAAGTAACGGCCGAGCTGAGACTTACCAAGTACGACTGCAGCTTCCAGATGTATCAGTTGCATGATATTGCTGGGGTTAAAGCTGTGAGTGGACAACTGAAGCTCAGCTGCATCTGATCTCGCTCTCTTGTTGGTGTGAGTCCTTGAGCCGGGACACACCACCCACAGTGAACAGGATGTAACACGTTTAGTGGAGGCTGTACCCTGCAGAGCGCAATAAAATGACAGGCGATCTGTGATGTAAACAGACCTGAGCGATGACAACAAATATTTTCCTGTGATAGTCATATTCAACTGAATTTCTTTACAACAGTTAGATAAAATGTGGTGTTAGGTTAACGCTGAACTTTTTAACTATTTCTATGTTAGAAAATGTTGCATGTAGTGATAGTGATAAATCAACTCCACCTGATCTTGGCTGCAGCCCGTTTTGATGTTCTTCAGCTCAGGGTTTTAGTTTGCTGACCTGCATCTTCAATTTGACATTTGCTTTGATTTGGTCTCTTTAACCTGCTTTCAGTGCACATATTTTTATTTTTTATTTGTTTGTGGTTGTCTTGCTACAAAGTCACCCATCTAGGAGGGGACAGCTTTGGCTCCAGCTTATTCCTGTTGTCCCTAGGTGGCTATATAAGATTTTCACACATATTGATTTCACCTGATATTTGAGCAGATTTACAAGGTCTTTACCTATAGATAGTGTGATACCCTTGGCAATGAGAAACAGGGGAGTACTGAAGCGTGCCCCGGTCACAGCTGAAAGAAAACGTCAGCGTGCACTTTTTCATTTTTATTTGTTTTCACAAATCGCATTTTCACAGGAGAACAGCAGAACACTGTGTTCCTCGAATCAGCCAGAAAACATACCCCGTGTTCACCTCTCTTTACCAAGTTTACCTTTCTTTCTTTTTTGTTATTTGTTAAGGACTGAACAAAAATAAGGAGGAGACCATAAACAGACTTTACGAAAACAGGTCGCTGCAGTACATCCGCTGCAAAGAGTGAACTGAAAACAAATAGAGACACTCCCAAAACTGGTTAGAGCTGATATAAATAAGGTCAAGGAAGTAGTGACTGAGTAAAACTGTGATTGATGGCCGTCAGAAAGCGTCTTGTCAAACAAACAAAAGTAACGATTATCGACAACGGTTTGGGTTCTGATTTTGTACCTTTTGTAAACAAAGAATATTTCACTTTTTTTTTTTTCTTCTGATGAGAAATCAAACCAAAACAGCATTACACGTGAAAACTGCCTTTTTTTAACATCATTAAGTAGTCTGGATTACAGAAATAAATCATGTAACACAGCATGATTAACTACCTTTGACTGTCAAAAGCCTGCAAAGCCAACGAGAGATTATTACTAGTTATAAAAGGCGTAGTTGTTTTCAAAAAATATATGCAATCAAAGAAATTACAGGAACATTAAAAGATCACAAAACACTCAAATGACGGGAAACTGAATTCAAAATACATAATAAAATATTGCAGCTCTGCTATTAGAGCAATGCAGCTCGTGGGTTACCACTGTAGGGGAAGCCCATTTGTGCAGACAGACAGGCTGAATTAAATGCAGACATAAACACATTAAGTATTCAGCGCAGCTGTTTCTAGGCACTCGAGAGAAACTATTTGGAAGTCTAGAATGACAGCTCAGACTATGAATGATTTTTTTGTAATTTGTAATACAGCTGCGTCTTCAGTGTTCAATGAGGAACATTGTCATTATTATGCAAAATCCCTCCGTATCTGAACAAGACGGCTGTGACAAAATGTGTGGCAGTTCTATCTTTTTATTTATTTATTTATTTTTTTTACACACAATAAGAATTATTTCCCAAATATCAGCTTTGTCATGAACCCAGTGTTTCTAAAAATGCTTTCAATAAATTCCTCTAAAAGGCCTTGTTGTCATTATCTTCTTCCTCAGTCTTGTTTGCTGCCACTGAATCTACACTCAGGTCTTTTCTGGATCTCATCATTTCCATTCAAGAAATTCACACTGTAACTCAGGACCTGTATCTATACTCTGTTGTGACATCACTTTAGATGAGTGAAAGTACACATGATGCCTGTTGCTGAAAACCATACAGTCACTGTTGAAAACCTGGTCCTGAGATTTCTCCCTTCTTGACGTCATACGGGGAAATAACCACTCCCTCCGGTAGTCTATAGTATCTTTTTATAGTATCCTATTTGATGAGTCCGCCTTCTACAATTACCGAGCTGGGGCCATTTTTTTCTCCTTGCAAACCTTCGCAAACACACATGGCGAAGGTACGAGCAAAGCACTGCCATTGCTCTGCTGTTGGTTGCATCATCGAACTACCCTTCCAGTTAGCGGAAGCTAGCGTTAGCTACATGCTAATAACTGTAACAACACATACGAACAAACTATGTAACATATTCAGACACTTTTGGTTTAACTAACTATTCTGAACCGTTATTCTTCGACAACCTCTCCTTCTGGGTCAGATTCTGGTTCAAGTTGGTAAGGTTGAATGACAGCATCTCTAAAAGCCATGGTAATAAATTCGCCGTAAACACTAGCGCATGGTAATGGTAATGCCAGCGAAAGCCGCACCCTCTCCTCTAGCAGGGCGTGGAGTGGGCGTGGTCAGACACACCTCATTAGTATTTAAAGTTACAGGCACTTTTTGACTGGCTGAAATTCAGGACCAAGTCTGAAATTGTTGAAAAAATGTATGGGACCTTTAACAGTCAGTCACTGTTCTGTACCCATTGTTTTGTCCCTGTCTTGCAAGAGTTTTTTAGGTTTATCTTTAATACAAAAAAATAAACTGTCAGTCAAAAGTGGCTGGATGCTCACGTTTATAACACAAGTGAATTTATTTATTTTATTAAGCACATTAAAACCCACACAATGAAGTCAGCTTCACTCAGTGAATTGAAAGGCATAAAGTGCATGGATATAATTTGAAGTTGCAATGTACATATCACATTAAAAAGTCTTTGCAAAGTGACATACTTCAATACAACAATGTGACAGACTTTATTTTAAAACCCTGTAATAGTCATTCTTTTCAGTGTATGAAATATTAATCAACATGATTAGTTGCAAAAATCTACCCCCACCTATAACTTACCAATGACTTAACAAGCAGATTTCTGACCATGTGTAATCAACACAGGTTCCACAGTAGAGAGCAGAAACCAAGCCGGCCTGTTGAACATAATTTTTGTGTCATCATCACATTACAGTATTTGTTTCCCTATTGCATTTTCAGATTAATTCATTAATTTGATTAGCTTGATTTAATGACAGATTTCCACATCATCAGCTAGACTTGACCCAATGGTTCCAACACTGCTGATTGACGCGATGAATAGTGATTGTTTTTGTGTGTTTGACCCAACTGAAGAGCAGATCTTGTCAATTTTGTCCATTTGCTCTATTCATTGACTCGTTGGATTAATTTGGATTCTAGGAGAACAAGATTGTCCTCAACAACATTCCCCATGTGAACCGGTGACGGTTGATTGCGCTCCATGCCCGTGCCTTACCACTGGGGTTGATTTGAAGTAAAAGCTCATCATTCATTCTGCAGGAAACGTTGCACAGAAGCCGCCAATTATTCTTTCACCACACGACACTCTCCACGACGGCAATAATATTGTGCTTGAGGATGGGAAAAATTATTAAAACTTGTGTATGTTGTGTCTTTGCTGGAGATTGACTGTTCTTTGGAAACTATTTTTTGCCAACATTCAGTTTGCTCTCTTCGAAATTGTCCGGTTGTATACACAGTTACACGCAGCTTGACTCATATTTTACACTTAGGAAGCAGCGGGCCAGATTTTGTTGGGAGAAAAGCGTTTGTAATTGCCTCATTATCACTAGTGTGATGTCCCTCAACAAGTCTTTCGGGCCCCAGCTGCTATAATGGCTCAACTGCACATCACACTTTGATTGCATTGTGAAGCCTCAGAGCGTGAATATAGACTAGGCAAATATGTGAATAGGTTTATTATATTACCGGAAATAAAGGATGGAAATAAAATAAATAAATAACTACGCATTACACATATCGGTCATTTTCTTAGCGGACTCCCTGATTTCAGTCTGAATGTGCTAGATTAGAGCAGCTCTAGTGTTCAACAGAACGTTGAACAATGACATTTGCTAATATTCATACCTAAAGCTATCAAAAATGTAATGTAAAAAGCCTAAATTAAATGTCCTAAAAATGACAATGGAGGACTTTACAAATAATTCTTCCTATAGATTCACTTCATTAGGAACACTAGTGAAAACTAAATCACAGCTTCATGACCATCACAGTGTCACGGTGGTATTTCAACTCTATGATCATTTTCAAGAATGCAGTGAGTCGTGCTGTTAAAGTGGAATTACTTATTATTATTAAGCCCCACTAAAATGGAGCCGTCAGTGTAATAGAAACACATATCAGTGCAATACCCTTGTCAGAGGTTTAGCCAAGGACTGTTAGATCAGAATGCATTTATTTCCACTAGTGTACCTAATGAACTGTCCAGTAAGAGCAATATCATTAATCGATCCTCTTTCTGAAGCATATGTCTCTTGAATTTAAGAAATCATAATTCTGTATCGGTATAAGAATATCTTTTGACACGGTCTCCCGCACTCCTCTAGAGGTATCAATAAAATATCAAAATAGGGTTCATTATGAGGTCTACCAGGACACATCCATGCAGGAAAACTGTTGATTACCGAACAGTTTGATGGTTGTTTATGAACTGGCCTGGATTTTTTTATGTAATCTTCATGCATATCATTGTACACTGATGGGCATTTACACCGAAGGCTTTAAAACGGACATCTGAGCAGCAAAACCACTTACTCATTAAAGCACTGCTCTTCTATTGTTGATAAAGAAATAAATATACACCAATCAGCCACAACATTAAAACCACTGACAGAAGAAGTAAATAACATTGACCATCTTGTGACAATTCAATGTGCATGTGCCACTCACCTAGGCCAGACCAGGCACCCCCCCCCCCTACCCCATAGCAATGACAGCAGTGCCAGTATCAGTCCCCAACAAGATGCAGCAGGACACGGACACGCACACAAAACAGTTTAGGAAAAACTAAAAAAAAAAAATAAATAAATAAAAAAAAAAACATCAAAAACAGCACAAGGTGACCTCAAAATTCACTAAATCCCAAACTGATTAAGTATCTGGGATGCACTGATCCACAGAGGTCCCTCCTCTCAAAGGCCCCCACTAACAACATCCTGTTGCCAGGCACCACATGACCCCCTCAGACTCAGTCTGTTCTCTATTCCCCATGACTATTCTCGGATGAGTCAGAGCCGTTTTGAGGGACAAGGGAGACCTACACAATATTAGGAAGGCGGTCATAATGTTATGTTGACTTTATGCCAATATATGATTCTGGATACTGAAGAAAAAATAAAAATATACAGTAAAATTCTATGCAATCCAAAATGTCAAGTCATGAATAACACGCAGACACCGAAATGGTGTCTTCCCCATAAATAGACACTTTCTTTTAGTTACAAGTGATTATAAAAGACAAGAGAAAGTCTCCCGGAAAAAAGTGGTCTGTTTTCTTATTGTCTTTGTAACCACACATAAAAACAGGGATTCTTTTTCATCCAAAAGCCGCTTTTTTCCCCCTCAGCTTTGCACATTTCTGCATCAATAATGCCCTTAGAAGATTGAGTTGGCCGCGGGAGAGCTCCCCACCAGGACCCTGAGCCTACACCATGTGATCCGATATGCCAGACATGTTGTCCATGTTGTTAACTTGAGTAGACAGGGATTTACGGCTGTCCGTGCTGGTTCTGGTCCTTGTCCTCTGTGTCCCGCTTTCCTGCCGTCCGCAGCAGTGGCAAGAAAAGGCGGATTTGAACTCCTCGCGGAACTTCCCTGAGAAAAACAATTCAAAAAAGAAATCAAACTTTACGCATGTGAGACTTTTTCTTTTTTTTTTTGTCATATTTCTATAATGTTTCACTCTTTTATCAGAGCACAATAACAGCTGAGAGGCCGCCAAAATGAAGACCACAAGCATGAAAGGCTTGAACCATTTGTAACAAATCTAACCTTGCCTTCAAATAGTTTTTGTGCAATCAGACAAGGAATTCAAATCAGTAAGTTGCATTGTTGTTGCTCAACTGTTCACTAGAGGGCAGTAATACGGTAGGTCTAAAGGAGGAGGCGGATTACTCACCACTTAGGAAATTGTAGATGATAGGATTTGCTGCACTGTTGGCATATATGAGCCAATGGGAGAAAGTGAACCATGCGTACACCGTCTCCCTGTCATTTGTCTTCTTGAAAGTTCCAAAGACTCTGGAGGTGAATTATGACAACTATCAGTTATCTGTCAATAGAGAAACTGTTTAATTCGTTCAACACACTGCACTTTCACAGCATTATATAAACACTATTTACTTTTGCGGCTTTGTGCTAAACACAAAAACTGACAAGATTAAAAAATGCAATGTGTGAGGGAGGTCATTACCTTTTCATGACATTGAGCACGCTAATTGGCAGGTAACACAAGGCAAAAACAAAGAGCACCACCATCAGCATGCGAGCCGTCTTCCGTCGAGCTCTGATTTGTTTGATCTCGGCACAGACCGTGCTCGTCCTAACCCGCACGGTCTCCCCGGCCCCTGTGTTGGGCGCCGAGCACTGGATGGACCGCCACTTCCTCTGCAGCACTGAGGTGCTTCCAGGAATCTGCTGATTCAGTGCGTGCACACATCAGACAGTGCGGGAGTGCCGAGGCGAAGTACAATTCATTGTGAGGTTTGCTTGTGAACGTGGCTGATGTAACTGCTGCAATACACACCTGTTGACACCACAGCTTGTGACAAATCTGAATGTAGGCCAGGACCATGAGACACAACGGAGCGAAATATGTGACGATGAAGAAACAGGTGTGATACACCTTTGGGTAGATCTCAGCTAAAGCAAGAAGACAAGATAACAGCTTACCATACAGCAGTATACAGTACAGTGAAGTACAGTACAGTGCCAAAAAACTTAGAAACAACTTGATAATTAGTGACTTTATATGGTTGTCTCCTGAATGAATCTGAATTTAAGACTTCATGGTAGATATGATGGGATAAAAAAAGCAAATCAACAAATCAAGGCTAATGATTAATGAATACCATGTCTCCCCGTCCGCCACCTCTTTAACCTCTCTCTACCTAGTATTGAGCCTGTTTAGACTTTGATTTATTCCTTACTTGTTCCTTGGCAACTACTGACAATTTTAACATAAATCACTGCTCGTATGTCTGTGAGAGCTTTCAATTCTTGCGTATTTGCAATTACAGAATGCTAAACAGCTTCCCTCAACTATTACAATGCTATGAAGATGAGGAGCTGAAAAGCTCTCTCTTGCTGTCTTCCTCCTTTCATGACTTATCACAGAGGCACCTCAGCGGGCTTTCAAACACCATTTACGTATATATAAATATACAATTCAACACTGGTTTATTATTCTTTATGAATCCTCTCCTTGATGCTCTTATAATATCCAAGTGAAATAAGAGATTACACATTAACATACTGTACTGTATATATAATGGCTAATTCTCAAAAAAAAAAAAAACTAAATAAAAAATTTCTTCTTTGTTGACTTGTGCTAACAGATTAAGAGAGGGCGGTGGACACTGACCTCCCCAGTGTTCATCGCACACTGTGAACAGACGGGTCTTGTTCGTGAGTTCGGGCAGAAGGCTGCTGCACTCCATCACAATAGCTTGAGGAATCATGATGATGCATGACACAAGCCAGATTACAACAATACTCTTGCGAGCCCTCTTGGCTGTACTCTTGAACATCAGCGGGTGGCAGATGGCATACCAGCGGTCCTGGGCGATGCAACTCAGGGTGAGGACTGATACAGAAACAGAGATGGTCTGACAAAATAAAAGTGACAAAATTAGTCAGCACATGCTATTTTCAGAAAGAAGAAAGAAAGGAAAAAAAAAAGAAGATCCAAACTGCTTCTTGTTATTGACAGTCAGAACTGGGACACACAGATCATTTCAAAAAGTAAGAAGACAGATATCCCGGAATGACACAACAGAGAAAAAGACATTCATTATTAAAAAGGCTGAACATGGAAACATATTTTTGAAGTGCAATCTGATCAGACTGGATTTGACCAATGCCGCCGCAAACACAGTTTTGGCAGATGTTTTTCTTTTTCTTTTTCATTTCCAAGGGGAATTAGAAGCCTGATGCTCTAACCAGTAATGGCTGCACTGATTTGAGTCTCTGTGGAGGTCAAGCACATACCGGGTGTAGCAGATAATGCCTTAATGATAATCAGAAGTGATTTGCTTCAGCTATAAGTCTTAGATAAGAGAGTCTCGGGGCAGATTAGCAGGATTTGGTCCATCTGACGGGGCAAAGGGAGAGGAGGAGAGTGGGAGTGGGGTCAACAATACTCCTTCTCCTTCCAATACACCTTCTTCCTCATCTCCTTGATCAGTTCACGCCACTACCTAAGCCACGCGCCTGCCTCGCCCTGTGGGACATTTTGGAGATGTACAGGCACACAAGGTGAAGTAAGCTTTTAATTACGGTGATGCGCAGGAAACCTCTTATGTTGCAGACTCTCTTATTCAGTCTCAGCGTGTTGCAGCCGGCTGGAGTCATGATGAGCCCATTCAGTCGCCAGCAGCTGCACTGACTCATTTAAAAGGTCTAAAACAAGGAGGGAGAGAACATTGCATTGCAGAAAGTGCAGAAAAGGGGCAAATCCTCACATAATTGTCCTCTCCCGGAGAGAAAATCAATAGTGCCTGGAAGAATAGCTTGATCTTGATTGGGGACCCTTGAGCTGGATAAACTGTGGGTGGGTGGGATGACATACGACAAATCCCATGATAACGCTAAAATCAACGATGAATTAATCCTATTGATAACTAGTCTCTGTAGCCATACATGGTAGATTCATCTTTGATTGCTGCCTATTTCAATCAGACTCACCATTGCTTCTGTCACCATGTATTATTGTCCAACAAATTCCAAACCGCTAGCACTTATGCTTGGAAGGTAGTGCACTTAATGCCGAGAGCCCCCGGATTGGTTTTGAAGGTTTATTTAATTTTTATTTCATTCATTTAGTTATTCGAGAAATGCAGGTATTGGGTTAGGTAATTTAATGACTTAAAGTAAATTTTGCATGTGGAGCAGAGTGGGTGAAGGTTTTTGTGAATGATGTACTTTCCTCTTTAGTGGTGGAGAAAAAAAGCGTAAGTTTGAGGTGCAAGAGAAAGACATGACTATGTGCTCCACCAACGCCCTCTTTAATGACCTTTGACTAAAAGTGCATGTGCTGAACTATATCTTAATTAGACTATTGCACTAGAAAAAAAATTCAATGCCTTCTTTTCAAAAACTGCATAATGAGTTGCCTTGGCTTTTGTTGCATCCCGTCATGAGCCAGTTCAAGGTTACACCAGAAACTTCAACATACCAGAAACTAAGAAAACCTACCAGCAGGTCACACGAAACGCATTTAAAAGTGGGGATACTACCCCACATGCCATAATGCTGATATAACAAGCAAGATGCACTACAAGGTTGTCAGATTCACACACTTTCTGGTGTGGAATAAATTGAATCCTCAATCTTTGCAGCTGCATCAATACATACACTGATATCAAGTCAAACACTGACAGTTATACAGAGTAGGTGTGTGTGCCTGGAATATAGTAGGATATGTGTCTGTGACACATTTGTGTAGTGTGGGATCTCCGTCCACTTTGTCAATTCATATCAGTGTGGCCAGAAAACCTAAACGGGAAGATCGATTTTCTTTTGACAGATGTGCTGGCGTACTAATTAATCTGCGTGGAGTTTGCATGTTCTCCCTGTGTCTGCATGGGTTCTTTCTGGGTACTCAGCTTCCTGTTCTCTAACAGAGAGAGAATTAATGGCTGATAATTATCCCTCTTCTGAACATCACTGCATTGCTTTTACGGTCCTCCATTCCACCTCCGCCCTGTCAACACACATCCCCTGTTTTAGATTGAGTCTTTTTTTTTTATGTTGATAGTTTTCAACATGATGATGATATTCCTCATCTAGTGATTGTATGTGACATGGTTTTAATAAGAAATTTAAAACAGCACTTCGACGAAGCAGATCCATTTAAAAAAATACAAAAAAAACTAAAAACACCTGTAGTCTGACACCACTAGGGATAAATGAAAAAAATATAACAATTAATCATCATTATCATTATAACTATCATTATATCATCATCATCATTATCATTATCATTATCTGTGATGGCGTTTCCCCACTAGGCCATCTGTGCTCAGCCATGCGTTTTTAGGGGTTCCCCCTTTCATTGTCTATTACGTGTTTTTTTTTTATGTGAAGCACCTTATGCTGAAATTAATTTGCATGAAAGATGCTACACAAATAAAGTTTGATTTGATTTGTGTTACCCTGTGTTAGCCCTGTGTTACCCTTCATAGATAATTCCCACAAGAGTTTGGAGCTCACGTCTCACCTGCAGATAAGGGACGATTTTGCAAAGAGTGCTTCCGAAGAACCACGTCTCTGTGATGTCCACCACAAGACTCGCAGGCAGGCAGATGATGGTGACCAGCACATCAGCCAGGGAGAGATTCACTATGAAGTAGTTGGTCACGGTGCGCATGTGGCGGTTTTTCCACACTGCAAAACAAACTGAGAGTGGCAAAGAATCAAAGACGCCGCAGAGACTCAGCGGAGGCAAATATTTATCATGCTGTTAGTCACAGAGTTTGAGTTAAAAATGTCTTTATGTTCTCACCCCCTTTAGAGTCCCTTCATGGATAAAAAAAGGACATAAAATTTTAAATACATGTTTGTGAAAGCATTTTGACTTACTGATGGTGTCTAGCAGTAATATTGTATGTAACTGGGAAGCGCTCGGTGCTTTTGGAAGTAATTCATTCTCCCACATGGTGAAACCATCAACGTCTGAAATGAGCTACAGGATTTGGAAAGTGTTTGGGGAAAGTGTTTAAATGGAAAAAAATATATATGCTACTGAAAAGCAGCAGAAATCTGTGCCCTCCTCCTTGAATGCGCGGCTGTGATTCATGTTTTCTTGCATTTCTGACCAAGAAATATTATTTTAGGTGCCACCGCTGTAGAGAATTGCCGTTCTCCAAGAGCACCTGGCTGAATGCAGCTGTGGTTCAGGTGGTCTGAGAAGCCCAGAGTGGAAAATGACCTCACAGCCAGAGACCAACATGAGTCTCAGGTGTTCCGTTGTATAAGAGAGGCAGGGGTGGACACTTCTGTCTGTCACTTTGGCAACGATGTGCTGCACAAATAACACAAATGAGCTAGGACATTATGGCCGTTTTAATAATGTCGATCATCTTGTGACAAACTGTATAATCTGTATAATGATGTGAATTTAAGAGTCTGTTATCACGATGAACAAGGGAGGAATTGATAGGCCTCTGGGAGACGTTCTGGGAAAACTTCCCATCAGAGGCAGCTCCAGCTCTTGGTGCCAGGTAACTCTAGACAGCTTCAGAGTGGCTGAGAATTGTCTGCTTTAAGATTCTGACAGGTCATAGCGGGAAATGCTCCATTGCAGGTGTTCTGTGGATCATATAGAACAATACATCCAGGATCCGTTGTGACATTTTATCCTGGTATAGAGGGTATGCATGTGACATCACAGCCAGCGAAGTCTCCATGGTTACAGGCGCGACAAAAGGTGACAGTTGAGCCTAGAGATTAGCAGCATTAGTTTGAATCTTAGCATCGTTAACGTAAGCTTTATTTAGCTACATTTGTCATAATGAAATGACTGAAAACTAAGTTAAACTAACTTAAACTGAAGCTAGCGCACTTTTCCACATCCATACTAGTTTGTATCGATCATTGCCGATAATAATTGTCCTTAATTTGATGTGATGATACACATTTTAACTGGTCTCGCTGTATTTTCAGCTACATTTCTCTGTGTTTATGCCACTCAATGTATATATTAACACAATAAAACAAAACAACATAACATAGGCCTTCAACCTCCTCTATAACATAGGTCTTCAACCCCCTAGGGTCTGCGGAGGTACTGCAGGTAGGGGTCGCAAAATCTGTGGTTGATTAGACATTTCTTTTATGTATATATATATATATATATATATATATATATATATATATATATATATATATATAGAGAGAGAGAGAGAGAGAGAGAGAGAGATTTTATATATTTTTTAATTTTCCCCTCACAAATTTAAATGTGTAAATTTAAATTTAAACCAAACTCTCCCGCATAACAAACCACGGCAGCACAATAATCAGTTCACTCCACGCTGCCCTGCATGACCTCCACACCTACTCTGTGATCGGGAAGGCCACCCTGATCATCCCCTCCACCACTCCTTCCAGTTTCTGCCATCAGGGAGAAGGTACAAAGTTCGACAGACCGGAAAAAAAAATTTGCAAAAAAAAATCCTTCATCCCATCTGCAATAACCACCATGAACAACCCTGAAATAGACACTGCACTTTTAACTCTCGTCCACATCAGTTGCTCGGAGCTCAGAACCAGGCAATTAAGGAGCCAGTGGAGGAAGCTGCCGGAGAAAATAAGTTTGACGCGATGGGTGCTATGTAAAGTTCACCTGCAGGTCTATGAGTGGGCATATTCAGATAGCTGGTGAATGGGCCAATGATTGAAGCATGAACAAACTGCGTGTTTCACTTTGAAAAGATTTGTTGCTGTCGCTGCCCTTGTGTTTTCTTATTCAATTTTCTGGTTTGCATTTTTCTTTGCGTGGCTTTCTTTCATTTCTTTTGTTGGACTGAATTCGCACCGGGTTCTCAATGCAGTATTATGTCTTACTGTTGAACTCTGGGCGTATCGTGCTTTCCTTTAGAGTTCTACTAATTGACTTTCATTATTTGTTTCATCCACACTGTATGTCTAGCATGTGGGCCCTTCCACTGTTTCCACTTTGTTGTGGGCTGTAATTATTACACCTCCGTGAATGTTCAGACAGTCAGCCGGTAAAGAGAAGGTAGGTGATAATGTGCGTACATTTGTACATATGTTTTTTCTTTTTCCTTTGTTGTTGGTGCTAAATTAAAACCCAGACAAAGACGGATATTACACAACCCGTTGAAAAGGCTACAAACTTTGTTTCTTCAGTTTATCAAGTGGCAGTTGAGGACTGAGGTGTAACTTGTTTTCCACATCAGATCTGTCTGTGGAAACTATATGAGAACAATTATCTTCCAGACTGATTTCCAAACGCTGCTCTTTCTACCTAGAACAAAAAACTCCTCTGTCCCATCCACAATAGCCTGTGATGGATGAGTTCATTTATCCACAGTGACTCACTTCCCCTCCAATGTTGAGTCCTATCCCAGTGTCCAACTTCGGATTATTTCAAACCTCTGAGTAAAATGCAAATTCAAAAGCCATTTCATTTCAGATCCAGAACAAGCAGAGTGGATTGACTGCACACAGCAATGAAGAAATATGAAATATGTGTCATATGAAACTGTCATATAACTATGTCATAAAAATAAATAAATAAAATATCAGAAATAACTTTGAGATAACAGCTAATACCTTTTTCTTTTTTATCTCCATTTACTGCATTTTTCTTCTAATCATCATGGAAGTCACTGATCAAAGTCTCCGTGTTCTGACAAATGATGTTTCTCTAGTATTATCCAAATATACAGTAAATGCTGCAGCTAAACGTGTTATTGCCTTGGACAAATGAGGCTTGCTTTTTTCTCCATCTAGACCAGGCACATCAATCTAAAAACTAAACATTTATATTATTCATATCTTGTGAATGAGCTCTCATTAAATACAATTTCAGTTGGATATATTGCGCTCGCCACATAGTTTCTGGCAGAAATGCTTCATTAGTTTTTCTCATTAAATGAAAAAACTCCCTATATGTATGATTTGCTAAGGAACTACTTTGTTTGTTCGTCTTTAATGTTGTGTTTTTAAGTTTAGGAACAACAACCACAAAAAAAAACCCTTTGAAATGTTCAAACTGATCAAGTATCTCTGGGATGTGATGGACCAAACCTCATCCACAGAGGGACCTCTGCTCGAAGCCCCCCACTGATAACATCCTGTATCCAGAGGACAGACTCACAAGGCCCATGTCCATTCTCTGATGAGTCACAACTGTTTTGTAGGCACAAGGGCCATAATGTTATGGCTGTTCACTTTCTGCCAATCATAATAGAATTAGTCACAGCTGGTATCAGTGATTCTGGATACTGAAGCAAAATACAAATATACAGTAAAAATAAATAGTCACTTTCGTGATTGTAAAAGACACGAAAAAGTCTTCAGAAAAAAAGTGGACTGTTTTATTATGAGGAAGGTGGTCATAATTTTATGCCTGATCGGTGTATGAGGAAGTCCATTAGTTATTTGAAACTCATTTTGCGGTGCCAACATGCTGAACAAGGGCTCCTCCACCACATGCCCAAACCACTTGAACACGCCTCTTTCATCTGGAAAGAGCAGCGGCTGTCCTCAAAGCTCCCCCCGGATACAGACACTCCTCGCACCATCTCTGAGACTTGCCCAAGGCGCAGCCATCCTGCAGAGGAAACTCATTTTGGCCCCTTACATGCCTGACAACATTGGGACAGTTATTGCCCATAACCATGTGAGATTACAGCTCAGCTCCCTCTGCCCGAATTACTGCAAAAAGTCCAAATCATATGTTAAATAGTGTAAACGTGTGTCGACATATAATTAATTTGCCATCACAAACTGCTAACCTCGAATAACAAGTGGATGAAAAATCCACGGCAAACCCCTCTAAATGCGTTATTTTATTTTTCAGTAATAGCTGCCTTCACACTGGCAGCGAGTCATTCATCCGGCTGATGAGTGACCTCCTAATTTCTCATGATTACGGCCGCACGAGTGTTGGTTCCACTGAATGTTTCCACTCTGCTTATGACACATCTTATATTCATACTTTGTGTACTTACAAGTAATATAAACGACCATCACCATTACATCATTTTCTGCCTCAGCGCTCTGCTTACCCTTATAACAGTAATCTTCTCAACGCACCGTATGCCCATTAAGACGTTCTATAATTATTACTCTGACGGCTGGCTCTCTGTCAGTCTGAGGTTTTTTCTTGTCATTGCCACCATGGTGATTGTATTGGGGGTTTAAGGCTTTCAGGTTCCGTACAGCATCTTGAGACAGTTTTGACCCTGTTTAAAGAAAACTGAAATGAAACTGTGCATATTAATATGAAAGTAAAGATGGAAATATTAAAAATGATCTGGTTGTATTCGAATTCTTTTCTTTCCCTAAAGCCAGACACAAATCATGTCAAAGACAAATGGGCCCAGTTGGAGGCTTTTTACCATTTCGAAGGCAAGCTTGGAAACTGACACTACAAACGAAACTTCCTCGGACTCTGAGAGACTTTGAGCTCATTTGATGTAGTATTTTACTCCTATTCTTTTCTTTGATGTCACTTGACATTTTCAAGTTTAAGTTCTGTAAATGTTAAATTGCTGTGGAACTTTATTATTTATCATTCATAAATAATAATTTATCATTTATCATACGCTGCTTTTAATGTTAAATTTATGATTTCTACATTATGTTGGTTGTTTTATTGTTCGGCTTTTGTTTTAAAATGATTTCCTGTATAATTATACAACACTTATTTCGCCTTTGGAAACCACAGTTTTCCCTCTCATTACATAGCATTTGCACGCTCCACAGTTTGTTTGTTTGTTTTTTACATTTCTTCATAAAGATGACTCAAAACCTCGGCGGATTTTCACAGACAGCAGACAAAAGGAAGTGAAACATAATTATTATGCTTCTGCGTTTGTTCATTCAAAAAATAATAAAAAATTAGTACATATCGAAGAGGTGCAAAAGTAAGTGAAAGCAAGCAAACCCGTTTTCAATATCCCATGTGAAAAAAATAACTGGTGTGATCGCCTTGTGCAGCAATAACAGCGACGTAAGGTCTCAGATAATAACTTTTTCTCCACTTCAGTTCTGAGAAGTTGGAGGACTTGAAGCGAGCAGTTCATGTGTGGAAACAGACCAGCAACATTTCTATTGGATTAAGGTCAAGGCTTGGCCCGTCCAAAACACTCATTTTGTTCTCTTTCAGAAATTGTGTTGTGCAACCATCACACCGTCACCTTCAGGCTTGCTCTGGAGGTTTCAGGCCAGAATTCTAATTTCATTGATGAATGATGGCACACCATCTCGGTCCAGATGCAGCAAAATGGGCCCAAGCAAAAACTATACCACCAAACATGATGCCTCTCATTTGAGCCAGACATGTGTTGTGAAGACTGTGACAAATCCCTGATTTTTAAAAAAAAAAACAAAAACAAAACAAACCGGGGCACTAAATGGGGCCTGAGCAGCACTATGCTGATTGGAAACATGATTGGTCTATGATGAATGTAACTGGTGCATTGTCAGGAACTCCACAAGTTAAATTTGATGAAACCCGACAACCAACCAAGAGCATAATGGTCACTATCACTATATATCACTATATAGACCATATATTGCAGAAATTGTGATTCAAGAGAGTGCATTTTGTATATTATAGTACCCAAAGTAGTCTGAGAATGTAAAAGAAAATGCATCAATTTGGGGAAAAGAAACATTGGACAGCTGCATTCTAATAATGTACAGGACTTTTCAATCTTTGGATTGGTAATAATAAGTCATGCTTCTATTATTCTTGGTGTATGTATTATCAAGCAGAAGAAGAAGGAGATGCACAGACCATAATGGTCTGTCTGTGCAGAAGATCACACCACATCATGGGTCCCCATATTGTAGCGTTGGACACATTTTCACTGCCCTCATTACAAGGGAACAGATTTAAGGACAGAATAATTACTGTGTGTTAAATACACCAAGAGTTGAAGAAAAGAAAAAGCAGCAATTAAAGCAAGTTCAAATGATTATGGCAGTTTTATTTTATATTTGACATAACAAGACGTCATCACAACATATGGGCAATTTAACTTTTAAACAGAAAACTGTGCTGTAGTCCTTAGTTTTTGCCTTTTTCTTTTTCCATTATTTACGGAATAATGGTCAATTATAGTTGTGCAGATGGGTTTTAATTATTTACTAATGCTATTTGATTACTGGGGACAGTCAGTGGGTTCATGCAAGTAAGGAACTAAATCATAGCCTTTCAGACAATCAGTACCTACATCAACTGAGATTGTTACTTATTATTCACAAAGCTGTGGGCTGCAGGTAGCCACCACAGGATCACATATGTACGCCTCCCTCAGAGAGCTATTTGATCTTCTCTCAACGCAGTCATGATGAAATGAATACTGAAGGTTATCAAAAAATTGCATAGACAAGGTTCTGCTGCTGACATATGCTGCTGGTAGATAGTCTGTAAAAAGCAACAGGTGGTCTTCAACCTGCAGCAAAATGCAATTCTAGTGGAATGATTTAAGCATAAAAACAAATAAATCACAAGATAACTACACTGACATGCTAAGCTGGCAGCGCTGAGATATCAGTGATGTGAAAAAGTGTTGGTCCCCCTCCTGATTTCTTTTCTTTTTCTTTTCTTTTTTTAGCATTTTTGTCACACTTGAATGTTTCAGATCATCAAACTAATTTGAATATCAAAGATAACACAAGTAAACACAAAATTCAGTTTTTAAATTAAGTTTTTTATGCTTAAGGGAAAACAAATTCCAAACCACACCCCATGTGAAAAAGCATTTGCCCCCTTAACCTTATAACTGGTTGGGCCACCCTTAGCAGCAACACCTGCAATAAAGTGTTTGTGATAACTTGCAATAAGTCTTTTCCAGCGCTGTGGAAGAATTTTGGTCCAAACATCTTTGCAGAATTGTTGTAATTCACCTACATTGGAGGCTTTTCTTGCATGAACCACCGTTTTAAGGTCATGAAAAAGCATCTCAATAGGATTCAGGTCAGGATTTTGACTAGGCCACTCTAAAGTCTTCATTTTGTTTTTCTTCAGCCATTCAGAGGTGGTCAGACTTGCTGGTGTGTTTTGGATCATTATCTTGCTGCAGAATGCAAGTTTGCTTCAGCTTGAGGTCACAAACAGATGGCCGTACATTCTCATTCAGGATTTTCTGGTAGGGAGCAGAATTTATGGTTCCAATTATCACAGAAAGTCTTCAAGGTCCTGAAACAGCAAAACAGCCCCAGACCACCACACTATCACCACCGGTTCTCTGGAGTCCCAACGCTTTAGAAATAGCTTTATAACCTGACTTTATTACCAGACTGATAGATCTCACTTACTTTCTTTCTTGTTTGTTCCTGAATTTCTTTGGATCTCAGCATGATGTCTAGCTTCTGAGGTACCTTTGTTCTACTTCACTTTGTCCGGCAGGTCCTGTCTAAGTGATTTCTGAGATTTCTTGAGAACAGGTGTGGCAGTAAACACTTATTCAACACAGGACCATGTAGGTTTGGATTTTTTTTCCCCTTAATAGTAAAAAGCTTGTCTTATATTCATATTTGTTTGATGATGTGTGACAAACATGGAAAAAATAAGACTGTATACATATATTAATGTATACAGTGAGGGTCATTGATCTCCTTGCTTCTAAGCCAAGACATGGGCAGCAGGGATGTACTCCCGCTGACATTTGATTGACAACCCCTGGTGTTCCCCTACCTGAATCTCATCACATACTATATTTAGCTGGCATGTCAGCCAGGGCATCACTGACATTGTATCAACCTATAAACTTACAAAAATGTGAACAAATGTGTCCTTACTTATACATCTAGCACATAAAAATCAATATTAGAATTTGTTTGTACTTCAGTTCCCATCATATTTAAATGCTCGCTCTTTTTCTATCTCAGTGTTTGGTCTCTCAACCAACTCCTCAGGGAAATATCTGTCTCTTTAGCTGCTAAATAATCCACTATATTCATCTGGTAGATTGTCTGAGTGATATTTAGTGCTGTGCATGTCGTGTACAATGGGTTTATTGGAGCTATTACCTGAAAACTGCTGTCTGCTGTGGCTGGAGGAGAGGCTAAAGGAGGAGTGAGTCAACAAAAACACAGAGAAAGATGTTATATATTATATATGGTATATTGTTACGATGATAATTTTAATTAGTGAAGTATTAGGGTGAAACCAATAAGAACATTAAAAGCTCTCATTTAAAATGGAAGAAATCCTTCATTTTCTGCAATAAATATTGATTTAACACACTACAGTAGAGTCTGTCATTTCTTCACATCCATCTCAACGGAGATCCACCTCACAACACGACTACCCATGCACCATTAACCTCAGGTGAACACTTTTGGGTCTTCATATACCAGAGTTACCCACAACACAATCATCAAAAAGCCAGTCTAGAATAGAAAGTCGCAGAATAAATGCTGAGGTCTCACAATCGAAAGGTCACCTTACACCTTTAAGCAATATAGCCTTTACAACTGTTTAACCATGGCCTGTGGATTCAGACAGTGACCCTGTGATCTCATTTTTTTCCACTTCTACCATGATTTCTACTGATTCTCTTCTAGTGACAGCTCTGCTGTTGACAGCTTAGAACTTTGATGGAAATATGTGTCAGAGGCACAGAGAAAAAAACTAAGTTCATCTTTGAAGCCATATATGTTGCTGCATTTCTTTATCTTAAAGGCCCTGGCAACACACAGTGTGAATCTGTAAGCTCTGGCATTGAAACTAATGACCTCCCAGATAAAACATGTAGAGACTCCATCAAAATACATAGTGAGGTGACCAACACCAGCAGCACTCATGCATCCCCAAACCATGATACTGCCTCCACCATGTTTGACAGTAGGTACTGTACATGCTGGAGATAATGCTTCACCTGGCCTTCTGCTTACCCACAAATTAGCAGGAGGAAGATAGAGCTGGAAACTGGACACATCTGACCAAAGAATCTTCTTTCAAGGAGTGAAGAAGATTCTGAGGGTCCAGTTCTTGTGTTCTTGGGCCCAATAACACCAGGCTAACCCCTGTCTCTCATTGATGAGGGGTTTCTCGACAACCTTGTAGGACCTTAAGAAGTGATCTAAAAGTCGACAATGTACAGTGCAGGCGCAACACTGGACATCAGTTTGGTTTGACCACTGCTTTTTAAGGTGCTGTGATGTCATTCGGAGGTTTTCCATGAATTTGAATCTTCAGGCGCGTTTCCTACGTTAGGTTCCTAATTTTTAGTCATTTTGGTCTATAATAAAAAACACAGCCTTCATTAGTGGATCCCTCAGTCAATGTTAAGTTTTAAATGGCTGTTTTAGGATCTGTTTAGTATTTTGTCTGTGACTTTACTAAAAGAAATTGCACCTGAGGACCTAAGAGTGATTCTTCATACAATATTTCACAAAAATATTTTCTTCCACCGTACATATTTTCTCCATCTATTCTACTCCATCTTCTCAAAGAGGTGTAAATCTTGCTGTAAGTCAGAAAATACAGCAAAGAAAGTTAACCTTCTCGACCACTAATGGACAGTTCATGAAGCGAATACCGAGGCAGTAACAGCATCAGCCATCAAATGCCTGGCAATTATTAGGCACACAGTTTTCAGAATAAAGAACAAGTTTGGAAATGGTGGTTAGTGGATAGTGTCTGATTGATGCCATCATGCAATCACAAGTTGTCTATGCTCATGTCATTTTTTAGTTCATTATACCGTGTGACCTGCTGGCTACTTATCTACAAAGTCTTCCAGTTTTAAAAAGCAGTCGGCATGCACATGCTGTATAAAGGATAAAGATGGAAAGAGGATTAATGATGTCTTTCTCTCTGAGACATTCACATGTTGCTACTCCCCATTAACGAAGAGAAATAAAAGCAACAGCATGTAAAATCATTAAATATTAACTCACCTTTTGCGCACAGGCTTCTTAATTTTGTTTCAAAGGAAACAATTCAAAGCAAAAATTCCATTTTCTTTTTAAATGAGTAATTCTTGCTTAAAATGTTAGTAAAGGTCCTGGTGAAGAGTCCGCTGTATTTTGATTGAATAGTATGACAACACCATGTTTCCTATAGGCATCATTTAATGAAGTGGTCTGTTTTTCTGCCTGTGTTCCACCTTGCAAACCACAGAGCAAGTGCACAGCTTCAAAGAGATAATAAAGGGGGTTACGCACAGCTCTATGCCAGCTACATGTTGTTAGAAAGGAAAATGGTTGAAAAGAAATGTGTCTTCGAGAGTCACAGTTGCAATAGATCAAACGGCAAATGGGAAAGGCTGAAGACGCCACACTGGTGCAGCTGCTTAATGCTTAAAGAAACTCTTAATACATGGCCACCTGTGTTCTCGAATACACCAGAAAACTATCACTAGGAACAAACCAGCATGTTAACAGAAAATTATGGAGAAAGAAAAAAAAATCTGGTTGAATAGTGGTATTATTGTCACGTCTTTGCAAAGCATCCGCAAAATAAAGCTTCTGACATATTTGTACTGAAGCGACATGAATGAAATTTTTCCACATCATGTACAATCTGCGCGTCTCCATTTCTGATTACTTTCTTGACGCGCTCTGTGACTTCTCCCCGTTGATCCGTGCCACCGCTGCGATCAATGAACATCAAAGAAAAACTGCACAACTTCAGACTTTTCGCATTAATCTGGTTTCCTTCCCTGTCTCTTGTGTCAGTGTGTCCATTTAAATTCTCAAAAAGTTCACCAAAGTCTACTTTGAATTCTTTTTCCCCCGTTTTCCCTGTTCCTTTTTTTGCATGACCCGTTACGCATGAATGGGGACATAAATGCAACTTACCAAGCGAGTTTCCAATGAGTGAAACGAAGAACACAATAATGTAAGCCACAATGAGCACCCATTCGTACTGCTTGGGGTGTAAGTACTCTCTCCAGATGTATCTGAGAAGTTCGTCGTCGTCATCCACGATGGAGTGTGAATGTAACTCCGTGCTGTTGACCACGGGAGATAAACAGTCCTCGCAGTCCGAATTTAAAGTGATCCCAGACATCCTTCGAGGAGATTGTGTATCTGCTGAACGGCGATTACTAAACGTGCGCCTGCGGTGACCGCGGGTTGTGGAGCTGACTACTAAAGACGCAGCACTGTGGTGCGAAGATAGCGCGCTGCGCAGACCTCGTCAGTGTGACGCGGATTTCTCCGCCGTCCCCATATACGACCAATACAGGATCAGACATCTACAATACAGCGGACTGCAGCGAACTAAGAGATATGTATGCACCCCCCAACAACGCACCTCCCTTCAAGAAAGGGAGAAATGACATAGGGATAATCATGAATGAGACTCTGGTGTTAATGGCTTTCCTGGCTGTGTGTGTCAGTTAATCCACCTGCTCTCTGTCGGTTTCTGATAAAAAATAAAGGTTATTTCTCTTTTGTGATACTGGATTTATGAAACAATATCACATATTTGTTTCACTTTATGCCACCACTATACATGTGGAAGATATCCCATGTCCCTTTATAGGTTGTAAGTTTTGGTTTGGTTCAAGGCATTTTATTTATTTATTTATTTTGGATTTCAATACCTGTGCTGTGCAGTGCAATGCCTGAAGTGTGAATGAACGGAGTGAGTTTACTTGCCGCACTTGCCGTACCTGTTTTGAATTCAGCACACAATTCCACTACAAGCCTCCAAAGGAGGAATGGTTGCATAAATAGGCCGAGGACGACTTGAGACCATTTCACACCTCTGGGCTCAAATTGCAGGAGGTGGATACATGACATCACACTTCATTAAAATAAATCTGACTCCAGGTGAGCACAGGGAAAACTTTGTGGTTGCGGGTAGATCTATGACTAAGCACTTGCCAATTTATGGAAAAGATTTGCTCTTAACACAGCTCACAAATGATTAGAACTTACACAATTAAGAAAGGAAAACTCTTTCTTTTGTCATTACCTCAGGGCTGTCTTGTGGTGCAAAGATATCATGTGCCTGCACCTGCACAACCACACTGCTGGAGTGTTGTATAGCTTGTGGCAGAGAGAAAAATACTACCTCGCCTCATGATGAAAATGGAAAAAAGGTGCAGTCGGACAAAACTGCACAAAGAGCAGCTGAGAGCTGAGGTTAAAATGGATTACATCAAGATCATGACATAGCTGTTGTTCATCCATGTACCATCTATGTCAGATTCCGCTCCAGCACGTATGTAATGTGGAACTGCATCAGTGGTTTTACACCTTTTGGTGCGATCAGCTGAGACACCAGTCACTGTTTTATTTGATAGAAACAAGAGAATGCTGAAAAATTAATATCACTAAGCGCGAAATATCATCGTGAAAAAACTTACTCTTGGCAGAATGTTGCAAAGTTCTCAGGAACAAATGTCTGAACAGCAACATAATTCATGTTCATTCAGAAAATTGATTTTTAGATACAGCCTGTTCTGTCACCGCTGCTGTTCAAGATAGTTTGAACTGTGTACAGGTATTGATTTTCCCTCTGTTATTCTCTTATGAGAAGAAAGATGGAATTTTCTCCTGACACTGAAATGTGCCTTGTTTAGTCCACTGATAATGTGTCTAGTTGGCAGTTGGCATTATTTGCACTGTAAGAGTCTTTCATCCGTTCATTCAGGGAGTTTTCGTATACACTTTGCTCACTTCTACAGTAACTCCCTGATCAGAAAGGAAAAACATTTCATTGCCTTTCTATTGTTGCTGCAGGAAGGTAGACGTGGTTCTCTAATGACTGTACAATGAATATCGATTTTGAACGTATGCTGCCTCTGAATGGAACACGTGGTCGTGGAACGTGTGGTTAAATCACATCGTGTACACAAAACACTTGCCCTTCAAACAATGGTTACATCGACTGCATGTGAGGCAAGAAGAGCAGAACATAATGAGTGTCTAACTTACTGTAATGTGGGAAATCTAAAGACATAAAGGAAAGGTCAGGTGGGAATATCAGTATTTTTTATTCATACATATCGAATAAACCTGTCCATAACTAAAATGCTATAAATAGGAACTTACCATTCATTACAGTATAATTTTTGAACATGTCAGCAAACAGGTCACACAACTTATGAACTTTGACCTTCTTGAAAATGAGGTCTAGAGGTTAATACTACTGTCAGAATGTTAAACTATTTTAACACAAGTGTTTATCGTTGGTTTGTGCAAAGCTAAGCTGATCGCTACCGAATGCGGCTCCACATTCAGCGTCCACAGTTGAAGGAAGTAAACATTATCTATAACGTTTTCTGAGAAACAGGTGCATTTCTCAAAATGTTAAACTGTCCCTTTAAGGTGCCCCAAAAATCAGACTCAGCTCATAATGACAGTAAATTGGTTATTATGAGAATAAATAAAACATGAGCCTCACACTAATTTTCAATCTCATTTGCATGGCTATTTGACACCTTAATGCAAATATATGAATATTATATATTTATTGTATCAAAATTAATTGGCTGAGCTATTCTGCCATATTTATGTGTCTCCCATGAGCAGCTGCGGTAGTAACCTGACCTGTGGGAGTCACTCCATCAGAGGTGCAAACTGGATGTAGCGAGATCATTTATAGGTAATGCAAGCGCCGCCTCCTGTATGGCCTCCTGTGCTGGGGAAAAAACTCATCCTCTTACACTGGAAATCGAAGGAGAACTTTCAGGGCTTTGGTATTAACTGATACATTACATCTTGAAAGGATTCGGTATGCTCTGAATGACCAGATGGATGTCTTCAACAAGAATCCAGTTACCTCATGTTTAGGACAATATGTAGCACAAACTTGAGTAGCAGTGGAGCAGGTTAAGTTTAGTATTTCAGAAACATAATACTGATTTGCTGTTGCTTCAATAAAAATAATTGAAACATTTCTAGGTAATGCGTGTTTCAGATGTAGATTAATTCTTTTCAGACAAAAGAACACAAATATCACACACGCCGTTTCAAAATTATTGCAAATTATCGTGCCTATAAAATATATGGACATTATCTGCAATCATGATCACAACCAGCTGTCACGATTCTGCTTCATTATTCTTGTGTCATTTAAAGTGAATGTGTTGCTGTCGAAAGCGATTAGCTTGACGTCTAATCAAGTCTTTTTTTTCTTCTTCTTTCTGTGAGGGGCGATGAAATCCAATCTTTTGTAGATATTGATCTTTTCATCTTAGTTCTTCATCTTCATTTTGACACCTGACAAGATTTCGCGTTGCCATCTATAGTCATTCATTTCATCTTACACGCCACTGATGTCCCAGTCAGTGTGATCACTCGCCATACATCACATATTTATGTCAAACTGCCTTAAGGACGATGTAGAATCTCAAAGAAAGAGAGGGGCTGTTGAGGGTCGCATGAAGACAGCTATCTGTAACGACGCTTCATCGTTAAGCTGAACGTAAAATGACACAATTTTAGCAGAAACAAAAAGACAGTGAAATATTCTCCGGGTTTCTCTGCTATAGATTGCCTTCACTTTCCCAAAACCAGCCAATTAACTTCCCACTGAGCTTCCAAGGGATTTATTTTTTTTTTTGCTCTTGCACTTATCACCATGTAACGAATATCTGCGACTGAAGCTCACACTCATGAAACTTGCAATACCTAGGATCTATACTCATTTAACTTTTTTTCCAGTGCAGCCCTGCCAAAGAAGTTGTGGTGAGAACAACAATGATCAAGCACAAAGCAGCCTTTAGGCCTCTTGTCCAATAATCAAATGTTCACCATCCACTTGCAGTAAAAGACAGACAATCAGAAAATAAAGCTGGTAGCAATCTTTAGTGAAAATGATGCCTTCAGGGCCACAGTCAGTTTGGAAACAGCCTGTGAGTGACATTAAAACAATCCACCAAAGCCCTGTCTTTAAGTTAAACTGAAGTGCACAACAACTGATTTTTCTTGTCCAGACAGTTTGTAGAAAAACAAACAAAAACATTTGAACCAAGACATATAAAGGAATGACAACAAAAGGCTCTTGTGAGTCCTTCTATAAAGGTCTTGTAAGCAGAAGCTATATATCAAATAACGCCAGTGTTCCGGTTTATCTGTGTTGGCTTTCTTTTTGCATGCTTATCTACAGCACAATTCGCTGGTTGGGTTGCATTGCGATAAAATCTCCATATTCTCTTTCCACTGTCAGCGTCGAGGGCGCATACTACAAGCACTTCTTCTTATCTAACTATTGCCAGTGAGGAGGAAGATGTATTTACAAGGGTTAAGGGTTCATAAGTGATGTAAAGTGGATGTACATATCTGATGGCGATAGCGCTCACCTTTTCAACACTATTTAAACTTAGTGTTAATTAGCTTTTTAGTGTTTTTTTCATCAGTGCAGCGTAAACAGCATGCATATCAATGCTCTCAGACTTTAATTTAAACTCACGTCTGCGTGAATTTTATTCAAGTTTTTAGCTTTTAATGACAACGTCAAACAATCAAAGCAGATGAACTCGCCGACTCTTCTTCTTGGGAATTAAATTTCAAAAGCGTTGAATAAAAAGTCCAGACAGTAATTATACAGTTGTATGCTGCTATTAGTATCCATTCATCACGGAAGCTCACAGCCGTATGACCGATGTGTCTGTGTGTCAGCTCAGGTCATTCGACTACAAACTACTTACTACACAGCATATGTTGAGTGTAATGTTTGTCCTCACGTCACGTGTTAAATTGTGTGAACAGCCTCAAGCAGTTGATGGAAGTGGCTGGTTAGCGATGGCCAGCAGGTGGAGGTGGAGTGCTCTGACAGTTTACATTATCTTAGCTTCTTTTCTGTGCCGCTGTGAAACATTTTCTGGGAAAGCCTCGATGTATTTCTTCCAGAACGGTTTCTGAAAAATGTCAAAGATTTAATCAATTTAGAAACTCAAAATGTCAAGTCAGATTAAGGAGGACGTCAAAGGCAGATTCCTGCTGCATATTTGTGTTTATGGAAGGAATCTGATAAAGGAATGATGAAAAGTAGGCCGCTCCTAAAACTACTGGGTGCTTTCCACAGTTCCACTTCCTCGGCTTGAGCAGTATAATTGTTCTATCATGATGAGTACTCCTCTGATCCTTTGTGGTTAGATTCACAAGACACCATAAAGCTTTGTTTCTGCAGACATAACAGGCTGCAAATGTTCTATTATTTGTCCATTCAAGCTAATCTCGCACACTTAGCCGGCTGCAAGATTTTCCAAAAAATTGGGGTCACGAGGGACGGTACAAGCGGGACCTGCTTTTATTCCTCCCACAAAAACAATGCAGTGAAGTCATATCTATTCAGCCATGAGGCGACTTAAGCATCTATAGGTGAGCTGCATTTCAATTAGGCTTGCCAGAATAGCAGGAGTGTCTGAAGCTGAAGGAATTGCTTTGGGTGTATGCAGAAAGTTCAGTTCAGATTGCCATCAAGGTGAGAACAAGTGTAGTGAAGAGAATGGAGGAAGACAAGGATCTCTTATGTCTGTATTGCATCACACATTGAGACTATTATGAGTGAGTGTGTTGTTCGTGAATGCATTCACAAATTGAGTTTCTTCTTGCACTAAGGCGGACTGAACGTGATAAGAAGTGTTTGAATCTGATAGGAAGGCATGATGGGTCTGGAGCCACGTTTACTCAGGAGCAGCAGACCATCCGAAAACACAACACCACAATAGTCGCCTGTGTGGAATATTGCCTCCTTTATCTCAGCTTTCCAGCAGCTCTGTCACTCTGTCAGCATTGTCTCCTGCCCATGCAGTAAGCCCATGTTGATGCACAACTCTGTACCCCCTTTGATGTGGCTGCCCAGAGTGCTGTCGATCATGAGTCAGGACTTTGCTTCCACCATCAGTCTTCCCTTATTTTGGGATAAAGTTGGGCTGTGGTCAAACTGAGGGGAAACACAAATTGAGGCAAGACAGGGAGGCTTGGCTATGGTTACTCAAAGGAAATGGATTGAATTGAAATCAGATATTCTTTTTCGGTCAATTTGGAATGAAGGGTGGACTAGTGGGATAGGATGGGACAGGCAGAGTAAGCTTGAATAACACTTTATGCAAAAATATAACACATCATACACACCAATCAGCCATTACAATATGACCACCTTTATAATATTTTGTAGGTCTCCCTTGTGCCCCCTCCAAGACAGCTGTGACTCATCAGAGAATGGACATGGGTCTTCTGGGTGTCCTGTGGTGTCTGGTGACAGGATGTTGTTAGTGGGAGCCTTTGGGTTCTATATGTTGAGGGGAGGGGTCTCTGTGGATCAGACTTGTTCAATGCATCCTACAGACATTTGATCAGCGTGGTGAATCTACACAGCAAATTCAGCATGCAAACCAGGCAAACCATCTCATCTCATCTCATCTTCCATACCGCTTAATCCGCACTAGGGTCGCCGAGGTTGCTGGAGCCTATCCCAATTGGCAGGTGAGAGGCAGGGTACACCCTGGACAGGTCGCCAGCCTATCGCAGGCCATGCAAACCATGTTAAGCTTAAAATTTTTGTTTTATGTGTTTTTACAAGACATAAGATAGGCACTTTACATCAAACCTTCCAGATACTTTGTTCCCACACATCAGGGAAAATGAGAGAGAATGAGTACAGCAGGTGTTGAACTGTCTCCAGTCTTCGCACAAGTATGGCCTCAGGGTCACAGCAGAATTCCTGCTTATAGAACCACAATACGCCCACACTCAGCAGGGGTGCTCCACGGTAAGCAGGAGTCCTCATTCATTTACTAACGTCAGGGTGGAGATCAATAAATAATAAGCTGTGTATGTGTGCCAAGTCATGATGCACATACATAAACAGAGCTGTTATTGGTTCTGAAGCAGGGGTAGAGATTCATTAGAAATAATAGATGTTAAAATATTCTATTGGGCCCCAGATGATGTCTTATTTGCATACAGAGCACGAAACTGAGATGGGATCTGGGGATGCATTTGGAGACATACCAGGTCTGACGACACCTAAAGATGATCACTTGCGATCCAGCAGTCTAGATCGGATTGTAATGCAAGGTCTGAGGAAGCCCCAGGGAGCCCATGACATTATGGAGCTCAAAATCCCAGACAGGCACAGAGTGAGTGTGCCTATTATTATAGTATAAAAATATTACTAATAGTATGCACTAATAGTCCTCCACTGGTTTGGCTGGGGAATACACATGAGCTGGGTGTTTTCAGGAAGCTGAGACCTCCACCTTCAGCCACAGTGGGCTGATCATCTGGCTGTTGGGTTGGACCAGAGTCAGCGGAGGAGGTTGAACCTTTCAGCCCAACCTTCAAACTCTTACTGACAGTGAGAAACAGCTCCTATTTAAAAGCTTCTGCTGGTAATTTCATGATGTCACAGCAATGCCATGATGACATCATCAACAAGAACAAGAACAAATGTGGCTAATAGCCACGCCCCTTATGGTTTTGTTTACATTTCTTGATTTTTGAAACCAGGCAATGTTATCTGAACCGGAGGTCATGACCACGGAGCAGGAACAAAAAAAAATCCAGAAAGAGGTTACCCCAAAACTCTCAACGACTTCAAATATTAAAATAATTTTTTTTTAATCATCTCGGGAAGGTCACATCACACCCACTCTCCCTTCCAGGGCTCCAACACAGTGGACACCAGTGTGATGGAGACTCTCCTACAGCACATTGTTCAGTGTAGCTTTTGAATTAGGTGGTATTTGTTCCTATTGATGTATAACAGAGTGCGTTTGTATTAATAAATTATTTTCACTTTGAATACAAGTCAGAGGTTTCAAATATAGCCCTCAAGCGGAGAGCATCAATATTAAGTGGAGTGGTAACTGAAATGAAGACAGTTAAAATATGTTTTAAATAAACAAATATTTTCAAACATTAACTACTTTCAAAGCCAATAGTTGTGGCTTACGGATATTATTTTAACTCTTTCATATTCTTGAAATTTGTGAAAATAAATGACTGAATTCATTCATTCATTCATTATAGAGGGTCTGCACGTGACGTCACAGTAAGCGGACGTCTCCATAGTTACGGCAAAAAGTGACAGCTGAACATGGAGATTAGCCGCATTAGTTTGAATCGAAGCCTTTAATAGTGTCTAAATTTCAAAATTAAAAAGGTGAAGAGATGTTGTGCGATTGACTGTACCAGCAGATCTGAAAAGCTGTCAGAGATATATTTTTATAGATATCTCCAACTTCCAAAGAAAAGAGAAGTAAATGGGTCGCTGCATTACGAAGAAACAACTGGGATCCAGGCACCGAAACCTGATGTTGTGGTTCATATTTTGTGTCAGGTAACATTAATTTATGCTTTGTTTTTTGATGAAGTCATACCATAAGTTACTTCTTAAGTTACGTTTCTGGAGGGCAGTCAGATAAGTTTGTCCATGTTGTTGTTTTAGCGTAGTTACGGCAGACAGTATTTCAGTTAACAACAAAAAATAACAACGAAACAATAAATGGAAAATTTGTGATCGCTCCTCGTCATCATATTAACATCTGGTCTATACCGTATATATGTATGTAATCTCCTCCCATATCTCAAACAGTTTATGGTCATGACCTCATAGTGCTGTGTTCAGTTCAGATAACATTGGCTGGTTTCAAAGGAACCTCTAAAATCACCTAAAACATAGCCACAAGGAGCGTGGCTATTTGTTCTCGTTCTCGATGGTGTCATCATGACGTAATCAAATTGCCAGCAGGAGCTTTTAGATAGCAGCTGTTTCTCACTAATAAGAGGTTGGTCTGGAAGGTCCAACCTCCTCCTTTCAGTGTGACTGCAGGTGGAGGTCTCAGCCTCCTCATGCTTATGGTGTAGCCCCTAGCCAATCCAGTGGAAGCCATCCGTGGCCCTTATAGTATTTTTATACTATAATAATAGGCACTATCTCTCTGTGCCTGACAGAGTTCTCGCTCGGTCGTGACCTCCATAACGTCATGGGTTCCCTAGGGCCTCTTCAGACCTGATCTGAACTGGACTGTTGGATCGCAAGTGACCATCTTTAGGTGTTGTCAGACGCGGCATGTTTCCAAATGCTTCCCCAGATCCCATCTCAGTTTTGCGCTCTGTATGCAAATAAACCCCGACATCATCTGGGGCCCAGTAGAATATTTCTATTCTCTATTGTCTCTAACCCATCTCACTTTTGCTCCAGAACCAATAACAGCTCCGTTTATGTATGTGCGTCATGACTTGGCACACACGCATAAGTTATTATTTATTTATCTCCACCCTGACGTCAGTTAATAAATGAGGCAAAACGCTGCTTACGTAGGAGCACCCCGGTTGAGTGTGGGCGGTCTTTAATGCAAATCCGGACTCATCCACTATATTTACATGAACATCTTGATCAAAGTCATCATCAGCTGTAACAACTGTAATAGCCTACATAATATGTAAACCATGTAATTGTCCATGAATTAGCATTTGCTGACTTTAGCATGGCCGAAGAAACCAGGTGTTAACATTAGCTTGGTGTTCCAATACACATCCAAAAACAGTCAATCATCAAACATAACATTATATGCTAAACAAATCACTTACTCGCCAAACAAAAGTTTCTCATCTGTAAAAATCAGCAGATATTTCTCAGGATGACTGTCCAGGTGTGGGTATAACAAATGGACAGGCCTAATAAATTAACACCTTAGGTAGAAGGGTTAAATGTGTAATGTGTTGCACTGACACTTACAGAGTTTATTGACCAACACTCCATCCATAACACCAACTATTTATTCACAGAGAGTTATATATAATACATTTAACTCTACAAAGAGTATAGTTAACTCTTGGCTTACTAAAATTTCGCCAACGCCAGAATTTTAAGAGGCCAGGTCAATGCAGTGGTGGTGAGGGAGTTTTTTTTAATTTGTATTTCTCACTTATTATACCACTTTGATGGTGCAGCAGTTAACTGGCATATGCTCCGCGTCCTCCTCAGAGGTGACCGTCTACATGACCCGTTGTTTTTATCATTCAAACGTCCATGATAAAATCTTCTTTGACTGTTTATTGAGGCTTTAGCTGTTAGATTTTCACATGACCTTCGTTATCCGTGCCACACGAAGTTAGTAACATCTAGGTTTCCCGTGCATACAGTGGTAGGTGATATTTGCTATGCTAATTAAGTATGTGAAGTTTGCAGCTGGAGTGCATCTGGATGCTGCTTAGATTCTAACCTAGACTTTACAATGATATATTTCTTTATCCATGTGCGATATATTCTTTTGTTTTTATTTATTTTTTTATTTTTTGCACTAACTCTAAGTATGCCGTTCTATATATCAACAGCTGCAGACTAAAAATACCAAGACCAAGACAAACATCTGTTTGTTTTCATTCTAATGAATAGACACCAAAACCTCTTCCATTACATTACATGTGAACTCTCTTGAGAAATGTGAAGAATGCAAGCCTGGAAATACGAGATTATTGAAAAACCCTCAAGGTTTTTTTTAGCCTCAATAACGTGATGATGAATATGAAACAGAGAGAGACTCTCAAGTTACAGAGAGAAAGTACATAGGATGATGCGTTGGCCATGTGGGACACAAAGTGAAAATCTATTAACTATATATAACAGATTTATTATGTATTTATACTGAGGATTTTATTTTGTGTGTAGTTTCACTTCAGTCATATGTCAATATTTGTCTCATTACTTGATAAATGTTGATTTGGAATAATTGGATGATCGACTCTTTTTGACCACATATGCAGTGTTATACCAAGAAACTAATTACAACGAAATACTTTAGCAATAATACAGCTATTTGAGGTTATTTCCTGCTGTTTGTTTGTTTGATTAGGATCCACATTAGCTGCCGCCTTGCTAAAGCTACTCTTCCTAGGGTTCGACCATGAGCATAAAGGAACACAATGAAACAGAATAATAACGGAGTTTCTTAACATAAAAAGAATTGAGCCTTTCTAGCAATGCAATTTCTGTTGAATAGAAGTAAGGATTGCAGTAATCTATCTTTAACAAATAACCAATTCATATTTTTATGCATGGTAATAATAATGTGCTGTAATTGCAATGAGGTACTTTATGTGCTGCTCTGTTTTGTACCATTTGTACAAGGTATCCACGGGGGTCTTAAAAAGTCTAAAATCCAATAATTTGATTTAAGGCCTTAAAATGTCTAAAATTCTCATAAAATGTCTTGAATACGATTTTGAAAGGTCTTAAAAATGCATTGACGTTACTTTTATTTAAAACAAATGTATAAATTGCAGTCACACTTTTAAATGTTTCGATGTAATATTAGACAAAACTGCTGGGAAATAATCAAGGTTTAAAACTGTGAACATCTTCTGAAAATTGATGTACCCCTCCCCCATTCTAGTATAAATATCATTTATGTGTTTTTTCCATGATAATTTATTATCAATGATCATACCCAGAAGCTTGGTCTCCTGATCTTGGGTAATACATGCATCATTTATGCTAAGATCAATCTGATTTGAGCCTAATATTTCACAGCTGGTGTTACTTACATTCAAAAACCATTTTGTTTGTTTTTACCCATTCAGCTACTCATTTCAGTTCTTCATTTAGAACCAGGTTTAACTCTTTGGCTGTGAATGCAGATGTGTATATTGTTGAATCATCTGAGCACATAACGATATTTGCCTTATTTGGGAACAACGGCAGATAATTAGTGAAAATGGTAAAAAGTAAAGGACCAAGACAACTTCCCTGGGGCAGTCCGCATGCCACAGCTCCAGTATTTCATTGTCTCGTTGTTTCTGTTTTTTTATCAGAATAGCTGCCATTGAAGAAGACAGTCTATGTCCTATTAGTCAGGTAACTTTCAAACCAAGATAATACAGATTCATCATGCTTATCAATATAACTATCAAGTCTCAAAGAACATGAGTATAATTTGCTTGGTTTCATTTAAAAAAATATTGCCATAAATTATCCTCTTGTGACAACTACCCTCAACATTTTCCTTGATCACATTTTGCAACTCTCAGCATTTTATTGAGGCAGACTCAATCTTTCCACCATCAAGCTTAACCACATCTCAGTGGGGCACATTCAATTAAAAGAACTTACCGCAGACAGTGATTATGTTTGTCACCACTGTGTAATAGGAAAAATATTTCAGTAACAAATGAACATCTTTGCGTTAAGTGAATCCCCTGCCAGGTTGAAATTCTTGAATAATCCTCGAGCAGCTGCCGGGGGCGCAGTGAAGCCTACCTTAAGGCACAATAGCCACATCAAACCTTTAGATGATGTCTTTTGAAGAAGAAAGTCTCTCCGCTGAAACTCAATAAAACATGCTCAAATTGTTTTTGATATTTATTATGTAAACAACATTATTGCAAACCCTGCAGTATTCACAAAACCTGTCCGACATCCGTGACGAGGATGTGGCGCACCATTTTTTTTAAGATATGTAAAGATGAAACCTTGCATGGCAACAGCATTTGCAATGCCTTTACTTTGATTTTCCATCCAGTGGAACAAAACTTCGACTGCACTAACTTTGTTTCAACATGTCATATGTATAAGAGCTGTAGCTGCAGGTGTGTACTAAAAACACTAGTTCAGCTTTCTGTAAACATAAACATAGCTGACAGGATTTGAATGTATGGAGTAGAGATCAACTGATATGGATTTATAAGGGCCGATACCATTTTTATAATATAAATAATAAAAAATGATACACTGATAACAAATGTTATAAGTGTCAATTTACAAAAAATATTTATTGAACTCGAAGAATATTTAACACAGGGTCAGCTAGTAAATTCCAACTGAATAATAACAACAGTAAAAATTAGGGCTGTTACTAATGACTGTAATGTGTTGGTGCTGAGTGATAAAGCACTTATTTTTAGGGGTACTTGACAGGCCTATGAGTACAAGCATTTTCCAGCAATGTATGGGCTGCAGGGGTCCACAGCCTCTCCAGCAGCATAGGGCTGCCTGTGGATGCGCCTGTCTGTAAATCTTGCCAGGGAAAAACAAAATATATAAAGCACCCGCATGCTGGCCAATACCAATACCAGTAAAAAAAAAAATAATAATAAAAAAATGCAAATATCGGCTCGATATATCGGCCGGCCGATATATTGATTGATCTCAAGTATGGAGAAGGTTGATGCCACTGGAGGACAGACACGGAAGCAGCTTGACAGTATAGTCCTTTAAAATTACAAAACAAACATTGGCAGCATGTGTTTATATGAAATACACTTTCCTAAGTTGCATTTGTCAGTGCAAATGGTCGGGGCTATGTAAACTCTGCTTGCTCAAAAACATTTTTCAAAGTAAACATAGCTTCACATAAACTTTGTCATTCAAGTGTGCCTTAGTGATATGTGACCTGTGGTGTGCTACAGCAGCCATCCCTACTTGTGCTTGTTAATGAGGTTCCCCATCCTTTGAATGAATCGCTCTAATTTATTTTCATGATGTCCTCTTGAAGTCCTGCTGAAACTGTGTTCAGACACTTCCTCACCTTTAGGGAGGCTTCTGCTTTTCTCCTGAGAGTGAGTGCTTCCAGAGCTGTTACTCGAGCGTACAGAGTTCCTCTTTTCAAGTGAGCAGAAGGCATCAAACCTACTATGCAGACAAGAATCGGCTCCTCGATCTTTGCTCGAGGTGGCCCTTTTCACAAATACGCTGGGTTTCTTCGGTGTTTTGACCTTGGGGAGAAAGCTTTGCGACTGATGTTCCTCCGTTAAAGATTTGACGTCATCTTCTGGCCCGTTCCTGAGGCGCTCTGATAAGGACGTGACAGGGTTTGTAGCGGTTTGAAGAGGCTTTTGTCCTCCGTATGGTGATTTGTCCTCGTCCTCTGCCGTTATGGTATCCGTGCTTTCACATGACCTGAGACTGGGCGTTTTCATGGTACTGATGAAATCCTCTTTTTTCTGTGGCATGTTCAGTAAGGATTTTATTTTGGAAGAACTCTTCTTTAGAAAATGTTGGGACCCCATGCTGCTGGAGTGGTCTGTCAAATCCTTGCCGTTCAGTTCCAGGTCTGCCACTGACACAGTCCTCGATGGTGGCTCCTGCCAAATGGTAATGCTTGGGCTCTTTGTGTCTGTGACACTCTTGAAGTCATACTGGGAAATAGATCTCTGATCATCTTTCAGCTTAGACACATACCCTCCATTCTGTGCATTGAGTTCTGCTGTGCTTCTATTTGCTTCCATTCTGGCAAACCTTCCGTACCCGAGACTCGATTCATCTATGTAATCAGTGTTTGATCTTGGATCCGCCACACTGTGCCTTTTGTACCAATTGTCGTCAGAGATGCCAAGGTTTGTGATCACTTGTGCACCTTTACGTCTGCCTAAGCTGGCATATGTGGAGTGGTAAGTGTTTCTACTGGGACCATAGCCTGCATTGCTGACGAAGTCATCCGAAATGCGCATACCCTGTTTCTTTAACATTAGGTCATCATTATGTAATCTATTATCAGCCGCTGGGTGGCGCTGCATTAATGAGTAGTGCATAGGAGTGTTGGGGCCAACACCAACAGAAGGATTGTTCATGTGTCTGTTTGGCTCCATGTGCTCTTGCATGGTGGGCCTGAAAACAAGAGAAGACCTCATCCTTCCCTGCATGAACGCGCTAGATTTATCCATCGGTTCAAACTGGTCTAAATAGTCACAAGAGTCCCCGAATGGGACGTCAGGGTTTTTGAGGTAAGAGTCAATCCTCCATGTGCGCATGAACGACTTGGACGTATTCTCCAGTGTCGGGATGTTCTGCTGTTTGTCAACGCCATTGTAAGACTGACGCATGTTTTGACCTCTGTGTAGCTGTGGTGGTTGTAAATAACTGTTTGTTACATTCCCTGTATCTCTAGAGATATTGTAATTGCTCCCTGCAGGCCACATGTTCTGCGGGTTTAACCCATCTTGTTTCTCCCCAGCATAGCTGTGCCTTTTCCAGAAGTTCATCGCCTCTGCAGACTGCATTTGGGACATATGATTCTTTACACCAACGCTATCCTCAAACAAGGGCATGAGCGTGTTATTTTCCTTTCCATAGAGCCTCTCGTCAACGTCCCTCGTGTCAGGTTTCTTCTCCCAGGTCCTGCGATAAACTGCGTCTAAAGTGTGTCTCAGTTGATTGCTTCGCTCAATTTTGGGGCCAGAATGACACTGTGGCAAAATCTGTTGCCTGTATGACCCGTTTCGTTGAAATAAGCCCTCCGGTGGACACACTTCCGCTGGTACAGTTGACCGAGCGTAGAGTGTTCGAAACTCCTCATCGTAGGACTTCACCAAATGGCCAGTGATGACCTGCACCATGCTCAGGTCGATTTTCTCAGACGACCAAGTGAAGCTGTAAAAACAAAAATCAAAGCCTGAATATTTATTTGTTTAACGTGGAATGCTTGCCGAGGCAACTCACAAAGCAAAAGAAATCTTTTTGTAAACAAGGGTTGGACTCAAACATTTTTTTTTTCCTTCCTCTAAGTACTGTCACATTTTTTCCCACATTCATAAACAAAGTTTAGTCACAGTCCACTTCAATTCATCAATAAATGATGACAGCGGTTATTTTGTGACAGCAAATGTAGTCATTCGCTTTATGAAAGCATGTATCGGTCTCCACCAGAGCTCTCATTGTACTGCAGTCCTATTTACCTGTATGAGCCATAAAAGGTAGTGTGGCAGTCGACTAAAAGAAACTTCTGCTTCATTGCGCCATGAAATCTGGCTCCTGATCGACAGAGGTAATCCTGACCCTTCACGGTGCGCACCCTCATGTTCTGTGATCAGAAACACAAAATATCAAAAAAGACTCACTGTTACATTCTACAGTTGGCCATCAAATATACATCTGAGTAGAACAGACACGCTGGACCGATCACTCAGTCTTTGAGCTGTTGTGGCATGTGACGTGCACTTAATGAGAATTTTAAGGGTGTGTTTGATTCCTTGTAATCCTTTAATGATTAGTTGTTCGCTGTTCCTCTTGCTTACTCCACCCAGTAAACAAGAGAAACAACGACTTCAGCCAACTTCCAGTGAGGTCCTAATGTGAATAAGAATCAAAAGTGAATGAAAAATTACATTTGTAGCTTTAAGTCAATGTCAATGACCAAAACAGGCAAAAGCACTTTTCCTTAAAATATTGACCATTTAAAGCATGAGCATTAATATTATATTTGCGCATAGCCTACCAGTGAGAAGGACATATAAAACCACAATTTAAATGTGAAACTCACTCTGAGCTGTTGAAGCTTTACATCCTGATTTTCAGCCATTGAGAGGAAACTCTTCCAATGAAAATGATCCAGGAGCACGTAGACTGCGACTCCTCTTATGGACGCATCGACAATTTCTTTGAAAATGTCTACATCAGTGAACGTGTCCATCACAATGGCAATGACCTGTGGGAGAAAATAAGGACCAGTCAAGATTCAATGTGCCAAAGGGAGTATAATTTAGGGTCCGACATCTAGACAACTGACAAATGAGTGATGCCAATAGAAAAAAAAAGCAAGCAGGCGGTGAAAGCAGTTACAGAGAACCTATATGAGTCTAAATACATATATATTACTCCCAGGACATTTTTATGAGGCTTGGCGAACCAAGTGGTTTTCTCTGATCTTCAATTTCACTTCAAACTGCAGTGAAAATGATTCATGATGATGTCCAGTGTGAAAAATCAAGAAATATCAGCGTGACAGTGTGCTCCAGTGGGGTGTAATGAAGCCGTGTGTGAATATATTGCGAGTTGCTTCCCTCTTTTAATTCGCTGTTTAGGATTTACACCGGTACGTCTGAATGAATCGTAAGAAGGCTTCATCATTCTTAATAAAGCATCAAACATTCAAAACAGCATGCCGGCAAATAAATACGAACACTTCAAAGTAGCATCTACCTGTATTCACTTTGGCCTATTTTACACTGAGTTAACACTTGGAACAAAGCACAGGGTTTCATAAACTCTTTGGTTTATGTGCTGCCTCAATTGGCTCAAATAAGAGCAGTGTAATCTAAATTGTCCAATTACCACAACTTTGCACAACTAGTTGATGACACAGTTTGGGAATCAAGAGCCAGGTGTGAGCCAGGATGTTTATGACTCCAGTGCAGTGCTAAATGGTTCCCACACACACGCACACAGTCTTCCCATTATGGCGAGTTGTAGAACCAGATCTTGAGCTCATCCACCCCAAGCAGACACTCCTTGGCACTGTAAACCGAGAACAACATGTACATGGAACTGCCTTGAAGGGAAAGGTGCTTGCGAAATGCTGACAACGTTCCGTTGCACAAAACATTCCCTTTTACCAACTTCTGGACAAGTTTGTTCTCTCTGATATTCAGGTTTTTTGTAATGTTTACTCGATCTGGCAAAAGATTAGACGAGCTTTCCCTTTGCGCTTTGGAAACTGTTGGCTAGTTTGTTTGGGTACTACAAAACATACCATAAACACACAAGTTGAGAGAGGGTGACAGGAAAGCCCAAGTATTCGAACAGAATATGTCATTTAAATTATATATGATTTAATATTTGAGTGTTTGTAAGAGATCTGTTCAAAGAGGAGCAATGGGAGAAAAGGGTTATCAGTTTGAGTAAGTTAGAGACATACTGTATGTCTTTTGATTACCTGTCTTGAATCCTGAATATGCTTCCGGATCACCTCTTTAATGGTTGGGCTGTTTAGTCTTGGCGGGTGAAAGAGTAGATCTACATTTGTCTGTAGCATTTCATGCATGACCTCTGGCCATCCCAAGTCTAGATCTGGCGTCTGCACGTCCGAGTGCGTGGGCCAGTATGTCCCTGACGACGACTGGTTATCTGGTGGATCATTGATTTCTTCCGTGGCGTTTTGTGGCGCCGGCTGCTGTGCGTTGGTCGTGATGAAGAGAAGCTCATCCTCTGAGAGGAAGCTCCCGATACGCTCTTCCTTAAGGAACTCCTGGTAACCGTCTCTGCCGCCAGTCACCAGGTGATCAATCGCCACTCGATACGACTCCTTATAGTGAGGCTGAATGTAGTCCTCTGATTTAAACTCTCCCCTCAAGGAGGACAGCATGGAAAACTCCGGCGACTCCATCGCTCCAGCTGTTTCAGTGACGCCTGTCAGAGATAATGGAAATCAATATTGTAACAGGATCAGACAACAAACATTGTGACAGGGAAGACAATGTTGACTCTTTGTGAATTTAATAATGTCAGGTACTTCCTCTAACTAATGCAGCACATGGAGAGCTCATATTATTAACCTGCTATAAAAAGGTGTAGCATTACAGCATTATACACTGATCAGGCATTTTGACAGTGCATCCCACAGATACTTGATCAGTTTGGTATCTAGTCTCTAAGTATCATCTACACAAACACGAATGTTATTCACTTCACCCGTCAGTGGTTTTAATGTTATGCCTGACCCATATTTACCTAGTTCATACCATAGCTTCCAGTTTTCAAACTGCAACGTTTGAATTTGAAAGAAAGCAGGTGTTCAAATGTGTAGAAACACAACTTTACCGCGTAAAACAAACTTCACTTTTGCTGAACGCTGTGCGGGAGCAATTAATTAAACAGTGAATCATGTTCCTGATGATTTGTGATGTTTTTAGAGCTGCAGCATGGCTGAGTTCCCTGGAAAGAAAACTGAAATACTTTGGGGATTAATGAATAACTGACAGTGCTGAATCATAAGCTGTGAACGTCAGAGTGTATATCTAGTGTGTCACTAAGGACAGGGAAAGGTGATATAGTCCCTCATGTTTACGTACGTCAATCTACACAATATTCAATATAATAAAAGTTGTAATCAACTACTGAAATGGCACCAAATAAATCAAAATTATTCTGGACCTGATGCATAATTAATCAGTAAGTCCTTGATTAGATTCATTTTAAAGAGTTGGAAAGCACATCAATTCCTTTCGTTCCTTTTAACATCAAGAACAGTGTAAACAGGAATTTATAAGTCATTACACCTGCTGTTTCTGTTGTCCTCTCCAACAAGTCACATCATGAAATCTGACTCACTGAACACTGAACCTGTTCATAGCAAGGTGACTGGCCTGCAGTGACTGTAATTACACGTGTTGTGCGCTTTTGAAACTAAAGTCAAGGTGAAATGAAAACCAATAGCCGATTGTTGAGGAGTAGGCAGCTTTTGTTAAAAATAATAGCATTGTCAGGAGTTTTCGAATAACCATTTCTCTTAGTAAGTTGACATATTCTGTGAAAGGCCCAAACTTTCTTTGGGCAATGCAGTATAAACTCAATTGCTGCTTTATAGTTCTACAACCAAATAGAGCACTTGTTTCTACTCTTATGCTGCATTATTCATGGCCAGGAAACGAGAATTAAATTACTGCTTTGTGCAGTCCCGTTTTTTTTATTATTATTTTTATTAAAAGACCTTCGTCAAAGTATTTTCACATCTGAGGACACTATTGTAAATCCCCTCATACCTCACTGGATGAGAGCAAACAAACAGCAGTCAGCAAACAGAAACCATTCAAACATTTAAGCTTTTCACTTTGAGAAAGACATATTAGTCGAAATAATTGTTATTGTTCTCCGACATGTCTGTTGTTGAGAGCGGAAAATCAAGTTTCCTGTTAGGCTATCAACCTGTACGAGGAAATAAGAAAGTTTACTTTCACTGTTCGTGTTATGTGGAGCATGTAGCTCGCACTACAGACAAATCAGAGAAAGTTGCTTTTTGTTTTCAGGCTGTTTTTGTTTTCACAGACTGTTTCAGAGGCTCTGCTAATACGCCTTTTCAAGTATTTCCATTCTGAGCTCAGATATAGGAGACTCTTTGCTCACAGCCGTGCTACATTTACACCAAATCTCTAACTATAAAAGACTGAGCAGCTTTTGCCGCAGCATATTCATATTTATATCAGCTACACACCACATCCTAACCTTACAAACAGCCTACTTAGTCAACGACTTAATCACAAACCTCTCAGAGTTCAGATTCTCCTTTTGAAAGTGTCACAGAGATGCTGCTTCTCGCTTCTCAGCGGCTTCAAAAGCTCAGTGAGCCAGACACAACATCACCTTACACTCGACAACAGTGACTTACATTTAGATTGTGAACTTTGTGAAAGTCCTCGTCTGCTCCTCAGTAAATCCCTTTTTATTTGGGCGTATGTTCAGTATTTGGAGAAGCGACCGTCTGGCTGCAGGGAGACACAAAGCCTAAGAGGTGTCTAAACATGACAAGCAGTCTGCAGGAGCAGGGTGTGGATTCCAGTTTTGACATGCAAATTGTCTGCCTAGAAACTTGCTCACGGGGCAGCAATAAACCTGTTTGGCCACTCCCCTCCTCTCCGAAAGGACAAAGTTCACTGAGGGAAATCAAGATAATGACGGACATAAGGAAGCTTTGATGAGTACTTCAGGGTTGGTGGAATCCTGAAAATGTCCTTTTCCACAGCTTTGAAACTGCACACAAACTGAGAAAAGAGTCTATATGCCGGTGTTTTGCATTTGTTGGACTTTGTAAAGTGGCAAAAACATGTGAACAAGACCAATTTTAATAAAAATATTTGTGTTTCCCCACCACACTTCAGAAGTAAACAGACTGCAGATCATTACTCACTTCATTATGGTCAGAAATGAGGAAGAGGCTTGAGAAACTGGTTTATGTAACTTCTGCATTTTAAAAAAGGGAGAAGGTAATTGCAATCTGTGAGGCCTTTTCGCCTGCACTAAAAGAAAAAAAAAACACAAAAAAACTATTCCCTTCAGGATAAAGACACAGAAAGGGTCAAACCCCTTGCTAAACAGCTGTCATGTATTTCCACAAGCAAAGGAGTGTTTTGTGAAAACAATAATGCATCGTTGCATTTCTCAAAATTGAGAGTTTGGAATTTTCTTTTTCAAATCCTCCTGCGTAACATTCAAGCTTTCTTCCGTGTGTGTACAGATGCTACAAATCTTTCCGACTGATTCTTGTGGAATGAGAGATTTGTGTGGTATAAGAGTCGCAAGATTACTTTTGTAAAGGCTGCAGGAAATCCTTCAACACCACCTTTCACATCTTAAGTCGTTTTCAGTTATATATTTGTTTATTTACGTCTTTTGATTTCAACCTTGACTATAAATGCCGTCACCTTTGTGCATTTATGTCAGGGTCAAGCAGAAAATAAATAAGAGAGTAAATGAACAAGCATTGCAGAAAAAAAAATAGGAGGAGGTCACGCACAGGCATAACGTGGCTTACAAAATGAGGCTTATAATTGTTTATTGATTTTAATTGTGGCTATTCAGCTTAGATGCCACAATAAAAAATAGATTAAGTTTTTTTCCAATCCAAAGTTTCCAGCAGGCTTTTTTCATCCATTTGTCTGTTATCCGTTTCTGCTTATCCCTCAGAGGGTTGGAGCCAATCTCTCACTCTCGGGCGATAGGTGGGCTACATCCTACATCAGCTCTCTCACAAAATCCAAAATCTTCATTATGCAGTAATCCAATAAATTAAAATTACCATTTTTTAAACTGATAAGCATTATGTCATTGGACCCTGCCTGTAGGGCACCAGTGTGACTAGAAGAATGTCATGTTCCCGCGGCAGAGTAACCTTAGAGTCTGGATGTCATCAGCCCCAAAGCATTTCTCAGGTCAGTACAGGTCTGAATATCAATATCCAGAGACTCAAGATCATAGTACATACGCACACACTGACCTCAAAATGGATACATACCACACAATTGTTTACATTTAAACAGACACACCTCCTGTATTTAAAAGAACAGATATTTGAGGAGGCAGGTCTCCTAGCTTTGCTGGGAACAAATAGCCAGTTGGCCTCACTTACCACAAAGACGGGGAACAGGAGCAACGGTCTGCCCACTAACGCCTTGTGAACCCATTCACATCATTTATTTTAGCTACAGTCACACAAACCCCGGTGATTGTTGATTGGCTGTCTAACAATACCTCACTTCTCCGCTTTTAGCGCTCTTCCATGGAAAAAAGGGCCACGCCAACAGCAATTGTGTTTGTGCTCGCCATCCATCACTTTATTTTTTTTGTAGCTAATCCTTCCTTCCTCTGAATGCCAAGTTTCATTTTTCTCTGGAACATCAGAAACTCTTCATGAATGAATGAATTCCAACAATCAAAGTTGCACTCCTCGCTCTCATTTATGTTTGAAAGACCCAAGCTGCTATGTTCAGTCCAATCTACGATTGTATTGACATCGAATAAAATCTTCTGGTTTTGTTATTTCATCAGGTGCCAAACACAGTTAAATTATTCTTGTCGTTTCAATTTCGCGGTACGCTGAAGATGACCTCTGTGAAGATGAGAGGAATATGTTGCTGACATGTCCGTCATATTTGTTAAAAGAATGTATCATCAATTCACTTTGATCCATTTCCTCTGCTGCTGCACGTGTGTTCTTTTTTTTTTTAATTATGTCCTTAGCAAGCTTGCAGAATTCAAGCAATATATGAAATGTGTTTGTTTTTTTCCCCCCTTTGTCCTTGTATCCTTTTATCACTGAAATAGAGTCAGGAAATTAAATCACCATTACCAAAATATGATGACAAGATGACTTAATATACCATACGCGTTAATTACCTTTCTCCGTTGACCCCCACCTTCCTTTACTGACAAACACTCACAGGAGACTAATGCAGTCATTGTATTATATTATACAGTGCGTGATAGGCAACAATTATACAGCGACGCTCTTCCTTTATTAAGATTCAAACACCTTTGTTTTTTTTTTTTTGTCTTCAGTGTTACTCTGCCTGCAGAGCAGTGAAAAACAAGATATGTGCGCCATTGTTCAGCGCCGTCTTGAACCTGGGTGTGTGTAGATTAAGTAACATGTGCACTAAGTCAGCAGGGAGTTTCTTTTCCTGAAGCTGCCTCCTTATGAGTCACCTTTTGTGACACACATATCTCTGTCGTCATGATCGTTTCCTCATCTGTTTTCAGCTCCTTCTTTCAAGTCTGAGCAAGCTGCACTTTGAGGAGACGTTGTTTCGCGTTTCTCCGGTAACAGCAACGCCGGTGTTTTTGATAAACATTAGAATGAAAAACTGAAAATAGAATAGGACATGTGTTCAACAGCAGGTTGGACGTGTGTTCAACCCACTATTGTGTTAAATACTTGGAGAGTTTTCCACGTTAAGAAGCAGACTCCAGACACTGCAATGCTGCTCAACTTCAGCGACTCCCCCTTGCATAGTTTAAGTCAACACTCTTGATGATTACAATGTTTAGAAAGCTTAGCAACGTTAAGAGCACGTTTGCATAAAAGGAGGAATCTAAGGTGTCGGATGCATGTAAATTACAGGTTCAACTGTGAACGCTTGATGGGAATAGCTGGTCCACCGGTAGAGAAGTTGTTTGACTAGTTTATTGCATGTGGTTGATAACAGCTTGTTTGGTGGTTTGTAAGTGGACGATATAAGTTTGTGGAACAAATCTTTTTTAAATGTGCTGAACCACAGCAGTGAATGCTCTATGTAGCAGATGGGATGCCTCCCTCAATCTATTCAAGTCAGTTTTTGATTGGTCTGTTGCCAGTCAATTAGCTGCAGAGTCTCTATAAAAAAGGGAGTTGATTGCTGAGCTCTTCTCTGACTGAGCGCATGCATCCCTTGTTACAGGTTGCCTGACCTCCGTGAGTGTTGCAGGTATGAGAAATTTGCCGAGGTCTGTGCCCTGTGTTTTTGGTTACCATAGTTGTGCTTGTAGGTTTTCTATGCAAATCCAGGCCTGTGGAACGTCACTGTGCACTGTGCTGTCTATCGGTATCTAATGTCCTTTATGTGATATGGTCATTGGTCAGTTGTTTGTAAAAGGATGTTTTAATATGTACCACAGGCAGTGGCAATTTTGTCACAGGTGACACGGAACCAGCTGAGAAACATTACGACAACAATTATGCCGACCCAACCAGTCTTCATGTAGTCAGCAGACCGCACAACAATTTGCTCTTCCCTGCCACTCTGTCAGTCACCTCATCATGAGTCCACTTTTATGAACATGTCCTTTTCCGTTTGCCAACAGCATGAAGACTTCCAAATTTTCCTGTCCCACTCTGCTCCCAACACGATTTTTAAATCAACTTCAGCACGGAGAAGCTGCTTTCGCATGCAGAGTCATCTAGGTGGTGGTGCAGCACACGGTCAACAAAAATGTGCAGGCAAGCTGTATTTTGGGGTATGCATGTGTAAAGAAAGTAAAAAGAAAAGAAAAAACCATGGCACAGTTCCTGCAGGCTGTGCATTTTTTTTTTTTTGCTTTCCATTTCCTCCATGTCCCCCATCTGATTGTCCTCTCCTGGCTCAGAGCCAAGGGACTGTGACTCACTGGTTGTGTACACGACAAGAGGCGACTTTTCCATTTCAGTGGCTAGGTTGTACAACTCTGACTGTAAATATTTAACTGCTGCATCCTCATCGAACGTAATGAGACATTTACTAATGTTCGCAAGTGTATTACAGGGAATTCCATTTGAACTTATGCCTGGAAAATGACGAGGATCTAGTGATGCCAAATGCTGCAGAAAGCAGGGGTGCATGCACTCAGACTGTATCAAGAATGATGTTGTGGACACTGATTCTGAACGATGTCAATGAGTCCTCATTGTGTTTTTTTCCTTGGCAGACTCTCCTGGCATTTCTCTTTTTCATGTGTTTTGGTGGCAGTGCGGCCTGCACTTCCAGGAGCACACAGGGAAGGAGGAGGCGGGGACGCATCGTCGGGCAGCCACTTGGCTCCACTTTATTTAATTTACAAACTTGCCACATGGCTGACATATTTCCACACGCTGCTGCTTTGCGTTATGGGATGGCTGCTCTTTGGCCTTTCTTTGGCCTTTCTTTTTGGCTTGGCCTTTCAGCTTTGCCTTCTCTGTCTTTTTACCTGACCTGCCTTGCTTGTGGATCCCCGAGCCTTGTCCCCTTGGGTGTGCTTCACTTTAAGAGCATGTTATATAGACGTTTTGGGCCTAGTTGTCTGTTTCATTGCCCCAGGTCAACTTTCTTGTGCACAGCTAACCACATTGGCTATATTGCTTGGGCTCCAGACAACAATCAATCTGGTGGTAGATTTGTATTTGGTTCCTTTTTCTTCTTTTATAAAGACAATTTTCTGTTTGTTTTCACTGACTTGTTTTGTACGAAAAGTTACCCTGACAATTTTATTTATTTGGTCAGAGTATATTTGAAATTGTTCTTGTAATTCTTTCCTTTGGACTCCCCCTGACTTGTCTTGTATTTCAGAAGCTGGGAGCCTGTGGTGGTGGTGGTGGTGGTGGCATCTCCTTCCTTGTGTGTCCCATGCTTGTTCATGTGTGTGTGTTGGCTTTGTGTGTTTGGAATGACCCTTCCCCGAGATGCCACCTCTTGCTAGCCCTCCTCTCACCAACAAGCCTCAGCTCTGAACCCACTTTTAATGGATGTATGTGACAGTCGGCTCTAAGAATTGGTTTATAACTAATAATCCCAGGGTGAAATTCCCAGGGTGACGTTGTCGGATTGTTCTAATAAGTTCATTCGAGGGCAAAAAAACCTTAGCCCCAGCCCCGCACTTCACACCTCGCGCCACATCACAGGTGCCAATTACCGCTACTTGCTACTGCTACTGCTACACTCCTGTTTCTTGGAGGTAATTACTGACCAACAACAGCTGGCTTAACACTAGTTATTGTGACTGTGCTGTAATCAAGCTGAATGGTTCACACAAACTCCAATTCTGAATGAAACCAGGGTACACTGTCAGCTAGCCATGACCTATTCCCCCGCCTGAAGTTAATCTGGAGTCCTCCAGGCACAAAGTGGACAGGCCAATTCAATCATATGGACAGGCTATATGTGGGGACGGACAGCAGGGTTCAATTCATCAATGTCATTAGCCTTCATGTGTATCGATTCCCCTTATCAATACTTCTCGTGATGAATCTTAAATTCCAGGCCGGATGGTGGCAATAATGCACCTTAAAGTTATTTGCAACCACCATAAAACGAATAACAAGAAGAAGGAGAAGGAGAAGAAGAAGAAGAAGAAGGAGAAGAAGAAGAATCTTCACATCACGTGACGACCAGGAAGACGCGAGAGACTGAAGTGGTCCAAAGTGTGGCTTCACTTCTCCAGAAGCGACTGTAACAATCCAGTGTGCAACTTATGCAGCACCGCAATTTTACAGTCAACACGATGAAGCATTTGTGCAGCTGCTGCCAAGTCTCAGCAGAGCAGTGCTAGTGAGGATCCAGTGACCAATTTCCTTATCCAATAAAATTGCTGTTGCTTACACAAAACCACGAACACCTCCTTTTTCTAGACCAAAAATTCACAAGAGGAATTCATAAGGGAATTGATAAAGAACTGATAATGGCATCAGTAACAATAAAATCTTATCAATGCCCATCCCTAATCATGACCCTAGCTGCCTTTGCTTTTTCTTATTTTTTCCTTTTTGAATATTCTGTGACCAGGCTGACTAGTATAAATATGGTAGATGGTGTAACCGATGCAGGTAGTCTACACTGGTGCGAGCCATTTATACTTGTATGTTTGTCACTCTGGATCGGTCTGTAAAAATGGTAGTGTTGTGACATTTTTGCCATTTGGGTTAATTTTTTGTTTCTACTTCCCGTTCCTCTTTCAACAAACTTAAAACTTTCACAGAAATTTTCAGTGTCAGTTGAATTTCCCCGATGTGTTCCATCTTTATTGATCCAAAACAATCGATTCGAAAATTGTGGATTTTGCGGAGAAGCAGCCAGAAATAGCAAAGAGGAAATATGCTACTACAAAGCAGACCAGTCACAGTTCTTGTGGTCTGCATCTGATGTTATATTTCTGGGGAGATACATGCAAGGCCAGGGCGTTGGGCGTTAAATTGAGGTGGAGATATAAACCACACATCAGAATCCTTTGAAGTTTAATTTGGGATATGTTCTGTTAAAGTTAGTGTGGCCACATTCCTCTACAGAGCCCTGGACTGTGTCATTACTTGCATTATAATGTGTATTTATTGAATTATTGAATGTAATGTGAACTTAACACATGGTGTGATACAAAGACGGATCATGGCGGTGTGAACTGAGGTGAAAGCACGCCAACATGAGTTGTTACATTTTTTTTTTTGGGGAAACACACACCAGAGAGAAAGAATGGGGGAGATTTGAAGTTAGTGGAGCTTTGAGTTTATTTTTTGAGACTGAGCTGAACACAATTATGTGCAGGCACAGAGCAAATTAACTGGTGTCGGAGGATTCATTTAGGCTTCACCCAAAGCAAACACATACAGATTTTGTTTTTAAATTCTTACGGTTGCTCTTGCCGACTCCATGATGGATCAATGAGAGTGTTCCCGAAACTAGTACGTCTGACAACATAAGTGGGAAGAGAAACAGACGATACAGAGGCTTGTCCAAAGACCAACTCCTGTGTTTGATGGAAGAAGAATCATTCCTATTTCAAAACACTGAGAAAACAGAAGATAGCAGTATGAAAATACAAAGACAAAACTGTCACAACAAAGGAGCATCACGATGGGCATGAATTAACACACGGTGTGTGCCAATATCACTAAATGAAAAATGTACTCGAGGTCAGTTTTTGATGGAAAAACCTTACAGCTGACTACACAGAAGACTTTTTAATTCAGTAATGCATCAGTTCATTTGGTTGGCACCATGTTACATAAATCAGGCACACACATTCTCTGCAGCAGTAGAATAATGGAATAATGGTCTCTACAGATTGAGCTTCGACAGAAGCGTCTTATTTTTGGTTTTCACATCCCCGACTCATTCTGTCAGACTACACGGTTCTCCAGCTGGGAATACTTGTTAGACAGTGGAGCATCAATGCACTTTGCAGACTTCAGCTGACAGTCAGTGGGTCCATTTTTATAATGCCCATTTTTTTTTATTCTTTTTTTTTCCCTTTTTAAATATAAACTCCATCTGGACTTCTTATTCCCAGATGACAGTTTCTCTCGAAACAACAACTTCTAACCGCTGTTTGAAAATGTCCGACACGTTCTGAAAAGCAAAAAAATAAATAAGTGTGCTTAATAATCCCAGTGGGATTGGTGCATTAACACAGTGGGGTTGCAGTGCAGAGAGTCCCGGAAAATAGACTCACAGTAATGTACTGTTTGCTTGAAAGATAACAATGTTCACTGTGTCAAATCTTATTTTATCGTTTGTTTTTTTCTCCCACTGCGCAGAGATTTGGCATCAGATATACCTTTAAGGTCTTAAAGCCACTCCTGTGACTGAAGAGCTACAATATGTTCACGGGGCAAACAAGAAATAGTTCTGTCACACTCTGAACAGTATGTGCAGCCAAACTGTTCTGCGATTGGTCACCATTTACTTTTTCAGGAAATAATTAAATTGAAAGCATGGCACTGGCTTTTATTGCTGCGCCTTGGGTATCTGCAAGTGTTCTGTGTATGAACAACATGTTCACTTGGAAGTGCCTTGGCTTTGTGTGGATGACAATGAAGGTGCTCTGCTGCAGCCAAACCCCTCGCCTATGATGACCACTTCAGATGAACTGCTCCCCGGAGCAAGCTCTAACTGGCTTCAGCTTGGTTCTGATAATCCTCGGAGCGTGATTGCTGTGTTCACACAAGGACTAACAACCATACCTTGGGGGGGAAATGCACCCAGTTTGGGAACAAGAACCAAGGTGTAAAGACACCCGACAATAGATAATACCTTTTTGGTCCCCATTGGGGAAATTTAGAATCGGCACAGTCGTGTCACATGGTATCTGTCTTCTCATTTAATTCCATAAGATAACACAATTTATTCATTTATTTATTTTAAATGCATTGTTACGACATGGAAAATGTACCTGAAACCACCATCACTGTCTGATACACTGACAGATAAACTTGCACCTCCAAACCATGGTCAGTTTTAATTAGGGATGTGTGATACCACTATTTTTAATACCAAGGCTAATATCCTGATACCGATACCTTTATACTTCTACATGTGTATATGAAAATGATGATTTTTACAATGAACATTTGTGAATGTAATTACGATAAATGTATTTTACACCTCAGTGTATAAGAATTAAAGCTGACAGATATCAGACTTCTCTTTAATCAGACTTGTTGTGCAAATCAACAAGTCAAAAAACAAAAAATCTCTCAAACAAAAATGAAAATAAGAACAGAGTGGTCTTCAGGTCAGAACTTGAACATAGAGAACGTAGAATGTGATATATCTTGTCAATAATTTCTCATTTATACATTTTTGTTAGGAAATAACAACGCCTGTATGTGTGATGTGCTGCATGCACTGTGCTGTAGTTTCACTATATACCTGGATATTACCAGTTTCTCTGAAGAGCTTCCATCTATGGGGTCTGTCTCATTTCCCTGTGCTCCCTCGCTCTTGCACTTTTTACTTTTTTTTTTTCCAGAATTGATTACAGATTCACTGTCATGAAAGTATTAATATTTTTTCTTGTGAACGCAGACTCAGTATCAATATTTTGTTGTGAAGACTTGTTTGATCTGTTTATACCTCATCTATTTCTTTGCTGTGTCGGTCCTTAGTGTGTAGAGACTGAGATCACCACCTTTACATTATATGAATATTCTGGTAAAAAAAAAATTAAAAAAAAATAAACAAGCAGCAACTTTAATTTATTCACTTGGGCTTTTCTAAGTGTAGAGGGGATGCATTTAATATGTTAAAGGAATCATTGTGGTGGTTACAAAAACCAACACTTCAAGGAAGGGTGAAAAGCTGGCTGTGATGGACAGGGACATGGTGTATTATCATTATTATCAGTCTCTCTACCAAGGCATTCATGGCATGGCACTCAATCGTACATACATCATACTTCAATGTCACACATTCATTTCAACTGAAAACATTTTAGACTCATACACACACATATACTTATATATACACACACACACATGCATTGTGCTCTTGTATTGAGGATTACCAAGAAAACAAATTAGTGACAAGTGACATGTTTACTCAGTTTATTATCCTCAACAACTTTTGTGTTTGTGTGTGCGCATTCATCTACATCAAAGACTAATTCATTAGAGTGGGTGCGGGTGAACATCTGTAGGTACACGCATCTTTGTTAAGAAACCTTTAAAAGGTCTGATACTCATTAGCTTTGGTGAGTAGCACAATGTCTCTACATTAGACAAAAAGAACGTATTAACAACGTGCAGCCTACACCTCCTCGTCTTTGAAAAGGGGCTGAGGTTGTTGTATGGTCGTGTCCTTAAGCGTGTTCAGGGCACCTTCAAACATCGAGGCCAACGTGTAATTAATCAATTAATATTTTGTTTCCCTTTAATATTTTATTGACTACAGCAGGACAACATGACAGCCATTAATGTGAAGTTAAAAACAGAGGAACCACGGCGTAAACTCATTCCACAGTTTAATCATGAAGCAGCGTTTTTAGCCGACAGCTCATCAACTATTACCAGGTTTCACAGGGGGTACACCACCTCCTCCTTAATATAAATTATATAAAGAGGCCCACTACGTCTAGCATTGTGAAAATTATATTAATCAAGCATTTTAATGGCTGACCCTCAAAGCCACATCAGTTAAATTACTCGAATTAAGCGCCAGCTGGAATGCTACAGATTAATAATAGACATATATATTATGCGAATGTTTTTCTTATGTCGTATGACTTTGCATTCATGCTAAATCCTTCAGATATTTACTTCCTTTTCTCCAGTTCCTCATTATCTCCCTTTCAGCAACAAACGGCATAACATTACTGTTCTATGAAGAGAGCAAAGAAAAGGAAAGAAAAGACGTTTCCACTGCGTTCAGAAGTTGCCGTTACTCTTCTGTCCATCACTGCATAAAGTCTCGCCCGAAACTATTTGATTGGCCCAGCAGTGGATCTTTGCCGGCTATAATCAGTTCCTGAAGGAGAGACTCCCAACCAGGGCTGGAATCCAGGCTCCCGCATGCATAATACAACGTGAGAACTGAGATGAGAGAATAATGTGTTTTACTGTATCTGCTGGGACTTATGTTAGTCTTCTAACGCAAAGTTGAGACATAAACCAAAGATGACATCTCCCACACAACATAACCCGAATGACAGAAATAATGATTAGCTGCATAAGTTCATGTTTAACAAGTAACAGGTTTGAGGTCATCGTGAATAAAACATGCCTTTGGCATTTTGTATTTAAAATGAGACTTGAATTGATGTGTCGGATGTGTCCATTGTAATTTATTAAAAAGACTGATTTGATGCCGGGTTCCAGAAGGTCACGGATAATTCACCGCAGTCCTGTCTCCCGCAGGTCAAGCTCACAGGAGATTGACCGTCATATTGTGCAAAATTGTTCAACGTCATACACCATCCCAAGAAGCAGTCAATCAGGGCTGACCTCTATCCACACCATGTTGATCAGTCATGTTGCTGTGTTCAGATAAAAAGAAGAAAAATGGGAAGCTTTCTGTGTGTGCAGGTTTGACTTCGTCTTCCGCAGACTTCCATCTCTTTGCTGGGCGAAAATATGACACAAGGGCTCCGTGATCGTCTGAGCTCTTAGCGTAGCACAAGTAGCTTCCGCCTCAGTCTCGTGCCCAGTATGTAGCCATCCATCAACATTAAAAAGGAACTGTAGAGATTCCCTGTATTAGTCCAATGGATAAAGCCTGAAAAAGTGTTTACACAAACTCACAGAGCTCACAAAAGCTTAATTAACTCGCAACACACACAAAAAAAAAACAACTCCGCCAACCATCTGTTGTGTTGCGTGGCCAGGAAGTAGGACACAAAGGCAGACACAAAGAGAAGCAGGGACAAGAAACAAAAGAGCAAAAAATATTGCATGGTATGAAAGGTAATACAAAAAATAAAAAATAAAAATAAATAAATAAACAAAAACTCTGGAAACAAAGAGAAGAACGGTCACACTAGGAAAAACAAGACTTCAATGAGAGGAAAACTCAAAAGGTAATTCACAGAGGTAAATCCACAGACGATTCGACAAAGGAAAAGGCAGAACTATATACACTGATCAGGCATAACATTATGACCACCTTCCTAATATTGGGACTCATCAGAGGATGGACATGGGTCTTCTGAGGGCGTCCTGTGGTAACAGGATGTTGTTAGTGGGGTCCTATAGGATGAGGGGAGGGGCAGTTGTTATTCCAGGGCAGTTTGGGTGTGTGTCTGTGTCCGTGTCAGGCTGCATCCTGCTGGGGATGCTTGCTTGGTATGGGGTTGCAGTACATGCCAGGTCCAAAAGTTTCCCAGCAGAACACTGAATGGTCACAAGATGGTCGGTGTCATTTACTTCTCCTGTCATTGGTCATAATGTTATGGCGGATCAGTTGCGTAACAGAGGAATCCTCGGAGTGCGATTGCAGAGGAAACAATCAAAGGGGGAATAAAACACCAATTAAGAAATAGAAAGCGCAACAAAAACCAAACTACAAGAACTACAAAGAGGTAACAAAACAATATTGTGACATCATCGATGTTCCCCTGTCTTTCCCACCTCCCATTTTCCAGACCTGTTATTCCATCAAGAATGGAAACAAGAGTGGGTGTAACAGCAGTGGTGCAGTATAAAGTATGTGGTATTATTAGCAAAGTCATGCCCATCATACAAATAAGCTTTTCTTTTTCTTTTTTTCCTCTCAGGTAGACATGAGTCATGAGACATGTCGCAACTGGGGAGAAACTCATTTTGTATGTGTGTCACATTGATAAAGGTCAGGATCCTGAAACTAACTTGTGGAAGTGAATACTTGTGTGTCTGCCCGGATTGAGTGACGTTCAAGACACAGCATTAAAACTCTTGACTGCGTAACAGAGGAGGCTCTGATTGGATGAAACACGACTTAACATTTTTCCTTAGATAGATTTTTTTTTTTTTTTTTTTTTTTTTACCTTAACTGGGTTACGGAGGCATCATGGAACTTTACTTCGTTTCCAGTCATGTTCTCTCATGTTAGCATTCGTTAGCTCGGTAATTCAGCCTATTGTCTACTGGTCATGGTAAATGGTTTTGCTTTTATAAAGCACTTTTCTAATTATTGGTACTCAAAGCACGTTACAGTCTCAGAGGTTCAGTGTCTCCAGGGTCCTCAGCATGCGGATCAAACCACACATCCATAATTATTATAATGGCTAATTAAAGAATATTTATTTTAACACTTACATACTCCAAGTTAGAAGTGTAATTCAAAAAAAAAAAAACATCTATTAACATCTACTAACAGAGAGAGAGAGAGAGAGAGAGAGAGAGAGATGAAAACACAAACACAGTTGACAACCTCAGCTACCCTTTTCACAAGCCACAACAATGTCTGCTGTAAAAAGAATATATAATAAGTTGAAAACATAAAATAAAAACACTAAAAGTGAAACATGGATAGGTGTTTTTTTTATATAATTCTTTATTTGGCTCTCAGAAATGGGTTATACGAATATTTCTTCCACATTTTCTTCACTTTGATTTAAAACAGGGACATTTTCAGATATACATGCTTCATGTCAACTTCGTGAGCTTGCACGAGCACCTTTAGGTAATTTGTCTCGGAGCTGTCAGAGGAAACCAGACTATTCCCTCAAGCCTAATGATTAATGTGATGAAATATCTGGAATTAGAAATCAAATTCTCCTTGACAAGAACTGATTTCAGAGGTCTGATTGAAAGGAGCTGTTATATGAGGTGTTTGTATTGTGTTGAGATGGTGGAAGAAAGAGATGGTGTGTTATTGGGAATGAAAGGCAAATGTGATACAATAGAAGACTTGGTTATTCTTAAATATATAGATATGGAAGTACATCAGGAAAGCGGAGGGGAATAGTTACCTTTGAAATGTGGCTAAGGTTGCTTGTGATTCAGTCTAATGCCGACTACTTTTAAAATACAATTTTTCATCTAAAATATCATTTGTTTTTGCAGAGAACTCTGCCCACAGCAAAAAACCTTCAGTAGAAGAGAAGAAAATGATGATGAATTCTTCTCGGGCCCCTTTTTGAATTGGGAAAACAAAAGAAGTGCGCCACACACATAGGCGGTAATACTGCACAGGGGCTGCGCTACGTCAGCCGTGTAAACACACACACACACACACACACACACACTGAAACACCACCCTTTTGATTTATTGACTCAGGAGAAGGTTTGTGAAGTTAATTTTGGAGGGCTGGCACACACATAAAAACATTTTTTTTTTAACCTTTTGCCAGTTTAGTATGAATGAGTTTGAAGGCTAAAATGTTGGCTTGGACGGACGCTGGGTGTACAAACTGTAGTACCGACAATACCACTTTGTTACAGGTTTGAAAGATGGTATTCGCATTGCAGACTGTAATTCAACCTAAAACTAACTACCGTGTGTCTGTCAACATTGCCAAAACAAAACAGGTATTTAATCATGTTTTGCTAACTGCAAACAGATGGTGTGTTGAAAAGGTTGTATTACAGACAGGGTTTGAGTGTTGCAGGTGAAGAATGTTCTCTGGGTGCTACATGAATACAAAGTAATTCTAAACTGGCCATTTCTGACAATGTGGGCGTGAATGTCTCCAAGCATCGGGGGTGTTACGACGCTTTAGGTTTGCTCAGAGTGATGCGACATTTACATTTACATACACTGTACTGGTGTTTTGTGGCTTTTTTTTCACTGCTACAATGAAAATCAACGAGGGAATGTCTCTGAAATATAGACTGAAGCGTGGAACAAATTCAGAACCGCTGGAAAACCTTGAAGACCGGCTACTGTAAGGCTAAACAACACAACAGCAAAAGTGGATATGACCTCCCTAAACTTCCCGAATCAAAATGTTGCTTTAATAATAAGAGTGTAAAAACAATTCCAACTAATGCTGATTAGACACGAGACCTCCATCTTTGATCAGTCATGTGATGTCTTCGCACAGCTGTTCAGATTAATGGAAGAGGTGTAAACATCAGATTGGAATAAATCACCTCACATGTAAACAGTTGACCTGAAACCTTCAATCGAAATGAGAAGAAAAAACACTCCCTGTGTAAACCCGGCTCTAATGTGAACAAGCCAGAAAGGACACAAACAGCATTTTCCCTACCACAGCTTTTCTTTTGTTGCTTTTGGCTTTGGATCTAAACTTTGCTGCGTGTTTTGTGGCTGCGCACTTGTAACCCCGGTCCTCCAATTAAAACATGAGCTGCACTCATCGCAAGGAGCCGGGTTGAAAATAACTCTTGTCAGTAAAAGAAGTGAATCTCACACTTCAAAGAATATTCAAAAAATATAATAACCAAGTTGTAAGTTAATATCAAGTTTAGCTTTTTTACTTGGTACAGGGTAGAATAAAATGTTTAGGATGCAGCCTGCATTCTCACAGACTTCTCTGATCTCACTAATTGCATTTCCTAAAACTGATTTGGCCATCTTGGAGCACGATGAGTCTCGCTCGCGTCAGCTACATCTGAAGGCAATGATATTGAGGCCATGGTGGACTGAGCTCCTCTGTGTCCCAGCAGGTTACGAAGCACAGAGCCAAACACATTAACGGGCTGTAACTGCACCACATGAGCACAGTCTTTTCTCCTGGTTTCTGATTGGACCTGATGCAAATTGAGCCTGAGGTCCCAGTTGCAGATTTCACTCAGAATCGAGCGTTAACTCAATAGAAAGATAGTGTAAAGAAATGAATTTCAGAAAAAAAAAACACAGACAAAAGAAAGGGTAGCAGGAAACAAAAAAGGCTGCAGGCTGTGGGGAATGATTACATGGACTGATTGACAGGCGGTTCGTCTTGACCACAGATACCTCTCAGTCACTGAGCTGATGCTTTCTTGATGCCGCTTCACAGCCGATATGCACCTGCTGCCATAAACCTTACCTGGGTGTAAAAGAACGAACCGGTGTCGTTGTAATTGTATTTCTTTTCAATAAGCCTGTTCATGCACGCTGACCATTTAAATAACACAAACGACTTACACACAGATGGCTGCCAAAGAGGCTGGCTGTGGAAATAAAGGAAGAACATTTTGATGCATTTAAGAGTTGTCATCCTGAATTGTCACTTTCAAACTCAGAGCTTTCCTTCCCTCCTCTGATGAAGGAGCCTAGACCTGATAGAAAAGTAAAAAAAAAAAAAAAAAAAAATACAATAAGACACCCACACATACATAATGGTGAGTCAAAAAAGAAAGAAATATTTAATAGGATACACAAATATAAATAATGAGCGAGAAGTCAATCAAGAACTATCGTATGTTCCCTAATTAGCCCTAGTCCTGCTCTTTGCTTTGAGCAGTTGTATACATTATGTTGGAAGGATGCAATTATGTTTTTCTTCTGTATGTTTGTTTTTTTATGATGTGCTTATCACATTATACTGTACATAGAGTTAATTAACATTTATCACGTTTTGCCCAGCGAATTAACAAAACTTATAGATTTAAATAAAAAGCGAGCAATGAAACAACAAACAAAGGTCGGCACAGAGAAGTAACGTAAAGGCGTAAACCAGAAATGCAAACACGCATTTATAGCTTTAGCTGAATGGATTGTGACACAGCATGTCTGGGGAAGACATAAAGCACAAAGCTTCCTTACAGAAAAATTATGTGTGCTTCAAGGCCACACTTCTTCCTCCTCCTCCTTCTTCTTTATGTCGGTAGGACAATTATTCTGTACACCATGGCCGTGGTCGTCAACAGATTGAATTTATGAACAAACAAACGTTACATCAATGTAGTTATTGACTAGCGATGTTACGTGAACGACCATGGCTTATGAATTATGTACAGTGACACTCTGTAAAATGGCCTGTGATTGGTGGAAAATTTCTGTTACGGGATGGTTTTTATAAAGCCTTCAAACAAAGCCAGGGGGAGACACAGAAGTCAAATGTTCTGTCATAACACTTGGATTACAATATGCTGACAAAAAAAAAAAAAAGGCAATTGCACTGCAGAGACGAACTGGGAGCTGTCAATTTTTTTTACAGCTAGCAGAGGACTGAACAAAACCCTACAACCAAAGAGTTTTTTTATGGTTTACTACACTGGCTTGGTGTTTTGAATGCATGTATGTGTACAAAATACCACGTTCGCCTATTTTTGGTTGGGTTCGTCTCCTCGAAAGCTCACCACTGTGACTTTCATGTGGACGAATAGATCAGGAACATGCTGTCTATAAATTAAAGCCTTGCTGATACTTTTGCACAGCAAGTGGATTTGGTGTCTCGGTGGCACATGTACCACATCTCTTTTCCTCTCACAATAAACTTGTTAGATTTGTCTTAGCCTTGATCTTTTGTTCTGAAAGATCGTGTGCGTCCATATTTAGAATTTAAGTAAGAGGCCTAAGCCTAAATCTTTCCATTGTTTTGTGAAGCGATATAACTGCAGTCCCAAAAGGCAGCTGGCCATGCGGCCGGGCATAAATATTCTATTTATTATAATGTGTCCCTCGAAGGTTCATATTAAATCGGGATCCTGAAGAGAAAACATCATGGGAGTGATCTTCCTTTATTGTGCCGGTAAACTTTATATGTATGCGTTACTGCCCCCACAAACATTAAAGAGTGAAAGATTTATCTCAGTTCAAAACATCCTCAGCAAGAAGAAAAGATTCTGTTCAATGTCAACAGCAAAAAAAAAGAAAAACATTCCTCCACCCAAACACAGGGCTGTCTGGGATATATTACAAGACATACTCACAGATATCTGATATATCTTAGGGTGAAAACCGTTCCAGTGATTTTCAGTTAAACATGAATTGGTTCTTGGTGTGAAACTCTATCTTTTAAGCACCAAAACATCTTCTGGTGGCGATTTGTTGCTCTTTTATTTGGGGTTACTTCCTCAGATTTTCTCCCACAATTGAGGAGCAATTTTTCATGGTCAATCATTTATGATTGTCAGCTGGTGTGACAGACAGCTGGAGAAGTAGATATGTGGCAAATCTGAAAGAGGCCTTTAGTTGTTGTCACAAGATTTATTGCCGAATGTCTCTGCTGCTGCCGTTACCAATGAGAATTCCCCCATTGTGGGATGAATAAATGCATATCTTATCTCATTATTTTTTAAATCCATCATTCTCAGGAGGTTTCTCCCACTCACCTCGACTCTTTTCTTTCTAACTGTTCAAAGAGTCCTCTGTTGATAGATCCAACAGTAACACAGCCTCTGTTAAAATGTCCTTTGTGTTAAACTGTAAAATATAAGCGATGCCATTTTCTGTGTTCATTTGAATCGCAGTGTGCACTCATGTCTGTTATCATTTGACTACTTTGGTCTTACTCTTCTGGCCATCACTGCAAAAAAAACAAAAAAATAAAAAAACAATCTGAATGGCCCGACAGACCAGATGTCACCAACTTTCTGCAGAGTGAATTGCTGCAGACCTCCAAACTTCATGTGGCTTTCAGATTAACTCAAGAACAGACAGCTTAATGAAATGGGTTTCCGTGGCCGAGCAGCTGCATCCGAGCCAAACATCACCAAGTGCAGTGAAAAGTGTCGGATGCAGTGGTGGAGGTTGCCAGGGGAACGGTACTTGTTTGATTGCATTGTGCCAAGTGTGAAGTTTGGTGGAGGGGGGATTATAGTGTGGGGTTGTTGTTTTTTTTGGGAGCTGGGTTTGGCCCTTTAGTTCCAGTGTAAGGTACTCTGAGTGCTTCAGCGTAGCAAGATATTTCGGACAATTCCATGTTCCTAACTTTGTGAGAACAGTTTGGGGATGAGCCCCTTCCTGTTCCACCATGACTGTGAACCACTGCAAGCAAAGCAAGGCTGGGCCTGAGCCTGCACGGAGTCCTGACCCCATTGAACACCTTTGGGATGAACTAGATGGAGACTGTGAGCTAGGCCTTCTCATCCAACATCAATGTCTGACCTCACAAATGTGCTTCTGGAAGAATGATCAAAAAAAAATTCCCATAAAGACACACCTAAACCTTATGGAAAGCCTTCCCAGAAGAAATGAAGCTGTTGTAGCTGCAAAAGGGGTTGGGCCGACATCATATCAAACCCTACGGATTAAGAGAGTGATGTCACTTAAAGTCACGTGTGTGCAAAGGCAGCATAGTGTATGTACAGCCTGCATAAAAAAAGGCTGCAACCCAGCACCATCAGTAGCACATAATAGTTGTAGTTCAGCATGTTGTAAGATGTGACAAAAGATCTAATAGTGAAGTATTTCCAGTATTTTCCATGAATTGCTGCTAGTTTGCTGCCGTTCTCTGAAGCATCTATGTTGTTACTGTCATATCATCAGTGACAGTGAACTCCATTGCTAAAGTAGGAACGCCTACTTAAGGCCACAGCTGGAAACCCCCCCATGTGTTGTCATGCTGATTTAATCTTCCCTACCTGAAAGAGGCTTAAAATGGGACTTAACGGATGGAAAAATCTAGTCAGGTGTTCAAGAAATATTTAATAGAAGTAAAAATTTTACACAAACTTTGCACAGCTGTAGGATTTATTCATGCTATAATTTTCTCTCATGCTGCATAAATCTGTGGTCTCATTGCATCAAACCCTGCTATCAAACCACTGACATCACTTCATAAACAAGCTGTCAACGCTGTGGCCAAGAAACCGCCAACACCCCATCATTAGAACCCGTTTTATTGTAATTTTCTCAGTTTTTATTTTACATTTGTATTTGATACTCCAACCTTACGCTTGTGTTTAAGAGTGTCCACCATCCAGCTCCACCCATTTCTGATGCTAGACGTCAACATTTTGCCATTAACTTCTGTCAAAAAGAAACTGTAAGACACGATTAGCACAAACTGTATTTTCAGTCTGCCCACAAATGTAGAAATAAACATGGTCATTGCTTGTGTAAATCAGCTCTCTTCAAAAGTTTTAGGAGTTTTGAATTGATTGCATTTATGCAGCGCCGTAGCAAGCAATATGCATTTTAATGACTACTTACTGATGCCCACCCAGGCACTAGTGTTAGAAATAAACTTTATCCACATGTGCGGTACTTTGGATGCTTATGTACAGAACTATTTTCCAGTTTGTAGATATTTCTTTTTAAATAGGCAATTCTTTCTTAACTTCTGCCCCAGCTTTAGTGACAGGTGGAGGGAGAGACGGGTGACAATTCATCACAAAAGTACATATAGAGGCTATGTTAAGCTATAACAGAAAAACTCAAATGGAAGTTGTCGTCGCACGGAGAATAAGCAAGTATTTCTCAAGTATCTGGATATAGAAGTCTGTAAGAGAATGAACTAAATAAACCATAGCAAAGTTTAACTTTAACAGAGGACCATTTTAATAAAGCGGGTATTATACTGACATCTCAAGGTTACAGCCTCATTCTGGATTAGTTGAAGCCTGAGAGAACGTACCTGAGAGAACGCTAATGAATAAATGACATTTTTTCCTATTAACACTGCCAGTGTCAAAGGTCCAGAAGAATTCCCAGCACTTTGATTTGACTGACTTTTTCCATTCTCTGTCTTTAGGGTTAGACTAAGATACAACTGAGGGCCTGTTGGTTGGCAGCAGGCAGCTTTAATAATGATTGATTCTGATAAATATCTTAAACATTTGTTCATTAGACATAGATAATGACACTAATCATCAGCATATAGATGAGGAACTTCAGAACATTAAGAAAGACATCTGTAAAATATACATACTGTATAACATGAAGTCAGTTTATTCTCAGATATTACTAACACGTTTTACCTTGGGGTCAGATATTTACCTGCAGAAAATGACCCCTTGATAATGAAACCTACCAGCGACTTGACCTTTCCTCTATCGCCACCATCAGGCCAAACTTTTAAATTAGAATCAATGTATTTTGTAACATTTTCATACAAATCTTCTCAGATTTACTGACAACATTAATGACCACAAGAGTATGGACCCTATTGGTTTTGGTGAAGACATGACCTTTCCTCTAGCGCCACTGTCAGGTCAAACTTTCAATTTTAGATTCAGTATGTCTTAAAAATCTTTCATTCAAATCTTTTCTAATATGGAGTACACATCCCAAATTATGCAGCTTTTATGTGTTTGCTCCTCCCTTATTTTGCTTTTACGTTAGCTCCTCTGTGTTGATCGTGACAAATTAAACAATAGTTGGATTAAAACATTCGGTAGATAAATAGTAAGCGGTTCATTGATTCCTATTGATGGAAAATCCTTTGGACGATACTGCATGCATTAAGCCTCTGAATGACATCGTGCTCCAGAGATGCCTTACATAGCTCGTGTTAGTACACACCGCTGGTGGGGACACAAGTCCCTCAAGTGCCTGACAGTGCATCACCGTGTTTGTGGCTTTTTCAGAAACCTCTGTCCCTGCAGCATTCCTGTCAATGAAGTGTCTGAACGGACACCCGTCAGTGCTCCTTCTCCAATTATTTCTGTAATTCTTTGGTCTTCTTGCGAAACGGTCAGTTTCTCCTGTCGTCCTCCTCCAGCTGACATCATGCGAGCCAATCCATTTTTTCTTTTTTCCCATTTCAGTTCCTGTGCATCATATGCTGACATTTACAGCACTGAAAATATGTTTTTCCATTGCAGAGATACCGATTTACAATACAGAAGCTCGGAAAAAATAATAAATAAATAAAAAAGATCGTGTTTACTTTATTTAAATGCATTTTACGGTATAAAAGTTTCACTAAACTTCTTACAGCAGCTACTTATGCTATCAACCAACCACACACTTCCACTTTATGACCAGCCATCACACGTGGATGAGAGCAGAATTAGATGATTAAGGATGCCATCTTAAATATTCTCTCATATTACGTATTAAGGGCTAAGTGACAAGGGGAGCATTTAATGAAAAAAACAGACACCAAAGCCCTAGTCACACTCAGCTAGTATTACCCAGGGACAAGGAGACAGACAAGATGAGATGTAATTTTATTTATATTTATTGAAGCACCAATATGTTCTTCACGTTTGTGAAAAGTGGAGCCGATTTTCCCCTGGGACCAATACACTAACGAAAATCCTGCCTTAATTGGTCCGAAGAAGTTTATTGGTACGGAAATAGATAGAGAGATGGAAATGATGAGAGAGATCCAAGGGAAGGGATTAGAGGAGTGAAATGCCTAGACGGATGATGGTTATCAGACACGGATGAGTCCAGGGTGTGAGACTCAGGGCGAGGGCACGTTCCAGTAATAAAAGATAGAAGAGGAGGTAAAAGGTACATCACTTACTCCCAGCCCTGACCATGGCCCTGATGGCCACTGGTGAAGAGCTCAGCTTTAATGCTCTCTTTTCTGGACAAGTAGACTAAGTGCCATCAGGTTCACTCAGTCACCTGCTGCTGAGTGAGCGAAAGCCTCGACCTGGAGGTTCACTTAAAAAGTCAGTACCTGACGTTTTCACAGAAAAGAGAAAGTATAAGAAACAGGAAACACACAATTAAACACAAAACTAAATTTTTCATCGTCCACTAAGAGCTGGGTAATATTCCAGCCCTTCTGAGAGTCTGTTGTGTTGTCTGCTTCCTCAGGTTTTCATTGTGTTATGTTGTTTGCTTCCTGTGTTGTGTTGTTATCTTCCTCGGGTTTTTGCTGTGTTGTGTTGTGTTGTGTGCTTCCTCGGGTTTTCATTGTGTTGTTTGCCTCCTGTGTTGTGTTGCATTGTTTTGTTTGCTTCCGCAGGTTTTTGGTGTGTTGTGATGTTTGCTTCTTCGGGTTTTCATTGTGTTGTTTGCGTTGTGTGGTGAAATAGTTTGGTAGAAATTGTGAAGCCTTGTATTGATTACATATGTGGAATAAAAATGAAACAATGACTGACAGTATCCTCTCTTTTGAAGGTTCCCTTCAGAACATGCACAGCCTCCGGTGGCTTCATGTTCCTGTTGATTATTATGATGATGATGATGATGATGATGATGATGATGATGATGATGATGATGATGACGACAGTAGTCAGCTAGAACGGAGAAAACTAATTTGTATAAGTCAGATCAGTGCCTGATGAAGACTACCAGTAACTACCTCAACACTGGTGTAAACTGCTGCTTTAGTTAATCTTGTATTAGTTAACCTAGTGTTCCTCTAATGATCAGACTAATAGCCCACGTAACCACATCCACTGGAAATATTGTCTCTGCTGGGTTGAGATGGGTTGTGTAAACCTTTGGATAACTCATTCAAAAGCTGCTCCCACATTCTTAATTTGATTGTGTGTGTGTGTGTTTGATGTGCAACTACATGTAGTAGAGACAGAGTGCAGCAATCACCTGGAACATGTTTGTCCAAGAGGCTCTTTTGCGGTCGAGTAGGCTTTTAATCAGGCAGGGGATAGGAATCAATAAAAAGGCAGTCGAAGCTAAAACGGTTCCTCTACTGCTCTCTTTGAAAGGTCCTACTCAAGACAACTTTTAAGTGGAACATCTCAAGCAAACACTGATTTCGTTTAGATTTCTTCTCGGACATGGAAATTCAAGTGTAGGTGAAGAAGGAGAAGAGAAAAACCATCAGACAGAAAAGTTCTTTATTGGATAGTATATTTTCCCCATAAATGTTTTTATTTTTTTTAGTATTAAAATAGTGTTTTCTTTACAGCGAGTCATTTTCCATGAAATAAGTGTTGCAGCACAAGGACCACATTGAGTTTGACTTCAGACAGTAAAAAAAAAAAGAAAGAAAATGGAGTGGTGAAAAAGTAGTGCTTTGATAAAAGTGGTGCTTAACTCAAGGTGTGGGGGGGATGGTGCCAATCGCTTGGTGCGTTTCCATTAGAAATGGCTTAATATCACAATAACTGGTAATGGAAATGTCTAAATTTTGGAAAAAAAACTCTCAAATATCATGAGGTGTTTTTTCCAGATGTATTGTATATCTTAAAGTCTCGCGTCACGAGAGTTTGAGAGCGTTATGGGACATCATGAGGCGAAAGTTACAGCTCGTTCGCCGTTGTCTGTAAGTGGAGAGGCTGGTCCTGAATAAGGGTTTAACATGGTCTCTCTTTTTATCTGGAGGTCCTGTTCATGCCTGGCTTAAAACATGTGTCTTGGGTGGAGTGGGGAGCTCCGAGTACTCGGGTGAACACATCCAACACTACATTCGAAGATCTGGGCTGCGAACGATCATCATCACGCCCCTTCCTTTGATTGGGCCACCTTGAAGGAACTCCCGTTCAGCTCACATTCTCTAAATTGGGAGGGTTTCGTCTGCTCTGCCTCATTAATTTTGTTCTACAAGTTCACATCTTTCCAAGTAGAGAAGACGGATGTTATTCTGAGGGAGGATGAAAAGAGCAGACTGCGCGCCAGAGCCAATAAAACTCTAACGATCTAATTCTAATATCACCACTGTGAAAGACGGGAGCCTACGTGATGTGCCTTTCCACCGCTAATCCTTTAAATACGTCTCTCACACATGCAGTTTTTTATCATATTGCAGTGCATTGCATACACACCGTGACTGTCATTCAGTTCTATTTTGAGACAACAGTTTTTCCCCACACACACACAGTCCCAAATGATGAGAGTTTACGCAAAACTGAGATCCAATCACAGGCGGTCGCTTGAGACTGAGCTGTCCACTTGTGAACAGATCACCAAGGATATATATGATTAAAATATGGACAAGAAGTCAAAATTGTCCTGTTGTTTGTCAAAGCTACTGCAGCACATTGTGGACACGTCTTCCACATGAATCAACTGGTGATGAAGACGTCAATGTCATGGCAAACATAATAAAAATAAATAAATAAAGGAGAGGCCTGATTTTGTCCACTTTGAAATGCCAGCTATCTTAAACTGTACGTGCTGTGGGAGAGCAGAAAGATCGCCCGCGCACCTGGAATTAGCAAGCGGTCGATTACATGGGGTTTTAACACCCGTGCGGTGCACAGTGAACGTTCGCTGTCAACTCCTGTGAACCATACGGAAAAATACACTCATCTGAATGGTTCTTAGCAGATAGTTGTTCAGTGAAGATAAAAGGATTTAATGCTTTAAATGTGCGTTTCAAAAGTTTCCATTCGCCGCTCGGTGGGACTGAAAGATGTCGACACATCCTTCCCAGTGTGACTGATCTGGTCTTCAGGCTCCGTTATCTGCAGGTCACATACTGTGAACGGACTTCCTCTTTCAGGCTCCCTCCGCTCTCTCAGTGCTTTTCCTTGTGAACCGCTGTTCAAATACATCCCCGACTTGTCGCGACTCATATCTTCCACCTGAAGAAAGCAGGAAAGAAAGAAAAGAAAGCAAAGCTGTGAAAATGCTCTCAGTTCCAACGCTATTGTGTTTAATCAGAATTAATCCATATTTTTCCTACAGTGTTTGTACTTAAACTGGGAACAACTTCAGTCGACATATTACATAAAATGTTGCACTCCTGGGTCCTTTTACATGTCTAAACTCAGGAAACTGAAATTTTCTTTTTGTGGTTAAAAAAAACAACAACAATTTTCTAACATTTCTAATGAGACAAAGTACACTCTTTGTGTACAGGCATCTCTGTGATGACATTTTGTTCTGTACACATTTCAGTTGGCCTAAGCAGTTGTAGCATTTGTATTTTTGAAAGCATAAAACACAGCATCCGATCGAAACCGTGACATGGAGCGGCCTTTTCTGTTCTGGCAAATGTTGCAGATCTGATTTTTTATGCTGACAGAACACTTTGAGAGACTATTGATTCCCAATTTCAAGCAAACCCTCCTTCACTGGGAAATACCACTACTTAAAGTTGGATGAAAAGATCAATGACTACTTCACATAGCCTACAGCTTAGACAGACCCAGCGCGCACAGATGTGCAGCCAGTGTAATTGTTTTTTTTTTATCTCCCCTTCAGTAACTTCAATTTCCAAAACCTACATGTAATGGGGACAATTTTGTAAATGTCGGAAGATGTACTTGTAGCTACCACCCGCTGCTTCCAGGAACTGCCTATGAACTAATTTGTCTTGCGAGAGGACAGACATGACCTGAATGTGTGCTTGGTTAAATTGGCAGGAGGATGAAAGCATGACTCAGTGGTGGTGTACGAACTGAAACCACGTGTTAAAAAAGTCCCACAGAGAAAAGAATAAACATCTATATATCTATGTGAGATATATATATATGATATATATATATATATATATATATATATATATGTATATATATATGTGCACACACACACGGACAAACAATATAGACGTGACTCCAACTATCAAGTTAAGCTTTGTTTAAATAAGAGCACCTCCTTCTTTTATTACTCTCCCCTTCATTTCAGTTTTACTGATGAGCGATGGAATAAACATAAGTTCATTACAAACATTTACCCTTAAAACTCAATCAGTAATCTAGTAAAAGCATCAGTTTTCAATTAAAGCATGGTGATGTGTCCAACGTCTTTTAAACACATTCATTCATTCTTTTTCAGAGTTGATCAGTCATCCCACTTTTAAGATCTCCCTCCCTTTCTTTTGTGTTTGGTCAAATATCAGCAGCTTCACTGAGCACAGCAGTAAACACTGAGAGGACGCAAACTTTTGTTCTAGAGTTTACATGTCATCTTCACTTTAACAGACATTTTAACAACACAGTTCTCTGCCCACAAAAACCCAAACAAATAACACACATCATACAAAGAAAAGAAAAACAAAATGACAGCCTCCTCCACCCACGGTTTATAAAAGCACCAAGCTCATCCATTGCAAATACAAAAAGGAGTAGAGTCTACAAAGAGAGCGGCAATTACCACACGCTATGTACATAACAATTTTTACCTTTACATAGATGTGCCACAAATAAAATCTAAATATGAGGATGTAAACTACTACAACTTTATCTGGTCTGAAACAGACAGAAATTAACCAAATGGAACCGACTGCTTTTCCAAACACCCCCCAGCCCTCGGACCATTTGGTTTATCCCAATGAGGCTAATTGATTGACCACACCAGGCACCCATCAGCAGCTCCACTGAGAGTATGAATCTTTAAACTTAAAAGACACGCACACTGAAAACTTTGTAATCACGGTCTGATGTGTGTTTAGGAACTTTAGAAACACTTGTTTACTGAGGGAACATTTGCTGCTTCCTCGCAGTGTTATTTAACATTTTTGTGCATTTTAAAGGTGTGAAAAAGTACAAGGCCCATGTGTGAAGCTCAGCACTAAAAAATTCCCCCTGCGTGTGACGAGGAAGTCTCAAGAGCAACTTTGGACCCTCTTCGCACCCGAAACTGATTAAATATTGACAATTCAATCACAAGGCATCGTGTCTGTCGCCTCTGCAAATGCAATTTAAAGACGTATCCATCTAAATCTTCCTTTATGGGTCATTGTATAATGATTGTGTTCTACATCCACTCTCAGATTTGAAAGTTGACATGAAGACAGTCAGTGTGGCATTGTCTGCTTTTTCAAAGCTCTCTATGACCTCCAGGCTGCACATTTTGTCTTCTGTCAGACAAGATTGTTTTCTCCCTGAGCGTATCCTTCAATTTTCTGCCTGCTATCATTACTTATAATTGTTGTCCTTCTGATTTCCTCTGCCTTGAACTGTGTATAAAAAAAAAAAAAAACAACAACAAAAAAACAAAAACGCACACGATGAGCGGCACAGCAGTATTTCTTCAGCTGGGGCCTCGTTGCTGTTTGGTACACACCTCTCTAGAATCAATAGACACTCAAAGCCTCATTTCATCTTCAGTTACTGCCTAATTTGTTATTTTGTTGTTGTTCTTTTTTTACACGTTGAGAAATGAGCGCATCTCATTCAGTTCAGTTGGAAGAGACAGAAAACAGATGTGGCTAAATAACCGTCTTCATCAACACGATCCTAGAGGGAAGCAAAAAAACCAAAAGACAAAACAAAAATGGTGGTAAAGTCCACGTTGATCTGTCTGATTTAATTTTGGAGCTTCAGGACGTGTAATCATAATGTAGCATCTTAAGCAAGATTAGCTTCAAAGTTAAGCACTAAGTCTTTGCCACAACTGAAATCATCCATGACTGTGAATATCTTGGATATCACAATATACTGATACAGAAGAGCAACAGTGATGACGTGATGGCAAATGATGGCTTCAGGAAAAGTAATTTCTCTTTAATTTCATTCCATATACCGTGTTCATTTTGCAGTGTTTTAATTGCTTTTATTCAATTCAATTTAATTTTATTTATATTGCGCCAATAACAATAAAAATTGTCTAAAGACGCTTTACAAAAACCGCCTGCAACCTCTGGAGCAAGACTCCCTTTAGTCTTATCTGAGTTTGTGTTGTGCTTTTGCTGGAGCTATTTTTCTTCAGTGTTATTCTTTTATTCTAGGAATTATTCATTAGGCATTGTTTCCAATTTCCATAGAGTAGACCGGCGATTTCCAATAATGTTAGTCACATTTGTATACATGACTGACCTTGTACCAACTAAACACGGGGGGGGGGGGGTTTTCTTATGTTATTCTTATTTTCTTGAGGAAATAAATGGCAGCAATAAATAATAAATACCTTAAACCTTTTCCTTCCTGTTAAGAAGACGCTCGCTCCCTTCTCATTTTCTGTAAATGCGTACTTGGTCTTCATTAGACTAATTATTGTCTGTGACAGTAGATGTTGTCAGGTTGGTGTTACGCAGCGCAAACCACACACCAGGACAAGGCATCAACTTCAAAAAGCCTGATCAAACACAGTTGTGTTCCTCTGCCGTGACCATCAAAACCTTTCACAGATCTGTGTTAAGGTACGAAGTATTTGACTGTCTTCAATTGTTTTTTTAAATGTTCTTTATCAAAGTTTGCCTGTGCAGTTTTCCCGTTTACAACCGAAACAACTTTTTTTTTTTTTTTAATTTTGTATTTACAAGCCCTAAAAAGTTGCTGATGCATGTAGAAGTCTTGCTTTTTTCCCATTGCTGCATTTTATTGCATCACCTCCACCTGTCCATCACTACATGGGGTGCAACCGTTGGACTGTGTATTACATCAACATCACGCATGAGTGTCTAGCAAATGCAGAGACCTGTGTACCGACCCTACTGCTGCGCAACACAACAGAAGGGGTGAAAACAAACCACTCTTGACACAGCGCACCTGTGAAAAACCTCAGACTACTGAGAACATCAAGACTGTGCAGGGATCTAAATCATTAAACATATTATGGTTTTTGAAGTAATTCCAAATGTGTTCCTTTATAGAATACAAACTAGAAAATAAAAGAAGAAAAATGCAATGACAAGGTGTGTCCAAACCTTTTGACTGGTGCTTTGTATAGCTGCATAGCTTTACTTTTAATTATATTCACTAGTAGCAGTAGAATATGGATGCACAATATCGACATATTCACTGTGTGTCTTATGTTGAGTGTTTGTTGTTTGAGGAATATTTTGGTTGCAGACCATATTACCTTCTGCTTTTACCGAATAGCAGAAAACATCAATGTAATTATATACCAGCACAGGGGATCTTTGTGTGTGATTCTGTTATTTCTTTTTTTTTTTAGCCCCTATCTCCAACTACTCTGCAAAGTCAAAAGAAATAAACGATTGTGGTAGGCGGCGGAGAGCCTTGAATGTGTTTTTTTTTTCCAGACAAGAATGAAGGGTAAAAATGGACAACCTGACACCAAAATGTGTTTTGTCCCATTCTTGTCAAGGTGATATCTCAGGAAAGACAGAAAAAAAATAAATAAATAAAAATTCAAATGTGACTCAAGCCTCCACCTGACAGAAAAGAAGCAGGGGCAGTTTGCATAATTTATCAACTTCACCATTTTGCTGCTTTGAAAGAAAGAATTTAAATGATGAGATGTGATTGCACTTAATTGGTTGTAATTAGTGCAATTTTAATTAAATGCACATTGTCATCCTCAGTGCCATGGCTCCTTTTTGTGTCGTGTTATTCTACACATAAAATGAAAAGTCCATTTATTTATTTTATTGTTAATATTAAAGTAGTTTCTTTTACATCCAGTTGAGCAATGCTAAGCCATCTGGCAAAGTTCACTGTGCAAGTATCGATTCATTGTCGAGCTAAACTCACAAATACTGAATTGTTGCTGTAGTTTAAGGAGGCATAGTGTTTTGTCGCCATCTAGACTCTACTTGTGGTATTGCAACATGACTTCAAAAGCTAGAAACAATCATTCAAAGTCATGTGACAGTTTCTAATCCAGCTACCATTAACTTCGTCATTGAATGACCCACATTAACAATCATTACAACACTTCCCGAGAAAGTTGACAGGGGCCGCCAATGCTGAGGACAGATGGCGAAAATTTGTTATATTGGAAACAAAACTGCTTTATGGAGTTCTGCTTGATGTTGTGTAAATTTTCGCAATGACACTATTAAGTTGTATCCTTACTGGTGGAAAGTATTTGCGAGCCCGAAGCATAAAATTGGATGTGGGAGGTTGAACGAAAGCTTTTGTGAAGACCTGACCGATGGGTTTATGATGCTGCTTTTCTGTGAATCTAAACCTGTACGTCTCATTTGCAATTAAATTATTGTTGCTCACTGAGTCTGAGCAGATAGTGTCCTGTTGCAGAAGAAAACTGCCATGTTGAAAACTTGGTCCTCCTATGCCGTTGGAATAATTAAATACACTGAACGAGGAAGAGCAGCAAGTGCCACTCTTCAGTCCTGAAACATAACAAACCATTTATCTCCGAGGTCACCGTGCTGGGAGAATTTGCATCTATGGACAAGAAATTGTGCATACACCTTTGTCCGCTTCAAGTATCACCTGCTGTGTGTGCGTCGTGGAAGAGGACCTCCAACGTCTTCTAAGTGATGGACTCGGGGACGCATCACTGGCTTCATATGAATTCACTGACATTTCCCCGTTGCTCATTATTGATATTTTGATGAGGAACGTGTCAAAGAAGCCGAGTGTTGACTTTGATTCTGCTGAAAGGTTATAATACCACTAGTGACATTACCTTTGGAAAAACGGGAGGAGTTACTCGAACAGCGTGACTTGTCATTTGAAAAAGTCAACCCAATCGTCACAGCCGGTGTTCCCGCCAAAAATAAAAAATAAAAGAGAGAGACACTGTGTCACATTCGCAAAAGGGTGCTGTGTGTGTCTGCCAGGCTACGCCGGGATTAGGAAGAGGTTATGTACAAAACAATGCAGCTGATTGACTTCATCAGAGCGTGCCCTGTTCTGCGGATTTGTGCTGGAATGGGAAGTTGCTCGTGAAGGGCTCTCGTGCTCTCGTGTTTGGCTAGCTGTGACGGACGCGAGTGACTGTCGAAGTGTCACTGGAGAGCTTGTGTGTATAAAGATAAGCTGGTGACACAAACACATGTGATTGAATGATGCTTCACTGCAGCACTAAAAAATAACTGAAGCTCAGTTTTTTTTATATATATATGTTGAAATCTGAAGTCATCTGAATGGACCCAATCTACAACTGCAGGAGAAATAAAAGTCAAAATTGGATCTGCTAGAAAAGTGCGAACCAACATGGTCTATTTTACACAGATTTGTTATTGTGGATCTGCAGCTCTTTCCCCAAGACAACGGTACGACTTCACACCGAGGAAGGACATATAGTGCATTGGCAATACTCCACAGCCCCCAGGGCCCACCCTTCTAGACGCCATGACATGTTGTGCTGGTTCAGACCCGTCACAGGTATGTCTTTGTATAGGGAGGACTTCAATCATAACAGCTTGTTAATCAGCTGCTGTGAGAAGGGGAAACCTAATATCTACCATTAAACAAATAGGAGTATCCTGGATTTAGGCTTTTATTTGTGTGTGTGTGTTTTTTTATGTCTTTTGTTGACTTGCGGAAAGCCACTGCAAACCTTTGACTGGTCCTTGAAAGAAACACTTCTGAGATATAAAGGCTTGTGTTATATACTTTTATACATTTACTGGCATTTGCATTTATATCAAGCAATGCTTTTGTGAAGTTATTTTGGCTGTTGTAAGGAGTCACGGTTAACTGGCAAGCAAATAAAATAGAATTCAATTTATTTTTTTTGTATGTAGCAACAATAACAATCCAATTTGTGTCACAATGCTTTTCAGAGCCCAGACCCAGAAACCCCCAGAGCAAACACCAAAGCAGCGCTGTCAAAGAAAAGCTTCCTTTTAACCGAGAGAAACCTTGATCAGAAACCAGCTCAATCCGAAGGGAACCCAGGGACCCGTCGGTTTGAGGCCGGCTAGGCAGAGCTGTGAGTCTCTCCTCCTGTTGTGTGAAGACACATTTCATTCATAAAAGAGGAGGAGGAGGAGGCAAACGGCAGCATCTCTATTTTTGTAATGGAGCACTTTGAAAGAACAACACGTTGTGGTCGTTATGTGCTACACTGCTTCCAGAGTGGGTGCGAGTGATTCAGTTTTACATTTCAGTTAAGTTGGCACAGCGCAGTTTATTTATTTATAAATCCTGAATAGCTGCTTCCCTCTGTTTACAGTCCCCATGCAGAAAGGTAAACCAGTCATTTTCTGCCTATGTATAGCGTCACTGATTGCCGTTATTTTTAGAAACGCATGCGTGCAACAAGTGTGCGCAGATTTTCCCCATCTGCGTGTTTGTGCATTTGCAAGTCCAACAGCTTCAGCATGTACATTGACTCTAATCTACACGCTAATTAGGGTTAACCTGTTGTATTATGCAACGAATCACACATTTACAATCGCACAACAGCTGCCTGAGCCGTGGTGATCAGCGGATTGCATCACGCGCTGAATATAAATGTCAGCCGGTCTTCATGTTGTATTGTTCCCCATTACAACAAACCTATGACGGACCTGACGATCCCACCAAGCTTTTCTGTTTTAGTGTCAAACACGTCAAGAAGAGTGACATCCTAAAAACCCATTTGCTCAAGGCATGAACTCGCTGACGCAGTTAAGTTTTTTCCTCTCACGACTCCCTTGTATGTTTTGAAATGTTTATCTCAACTGGCTGACAGCCTGCTCGCATTTAATGAGGCATATGTAAAGGTTTAGACTCTGCCGCGGTATTGCACAAGGACCTTGACCTTCCGGATTATTTTGAGTTTAATCGCATCCAGTGATTATTTGCCAGCGATTCAGTGACACTGGAGATGCAAATGGTGTGTTTTCCAGCCCTGTGTCGACATGCGAGGAAAGGAGCCGCAGGGCATAATAACTAAGACACAGTAAATAGCGCAAATACACTGAAAGCTCAGGGAAGCTTTACATCACACGGTCGTGCGTGTTACTCTGGGGGTTAAATGTGCATATCTTGCAGCACGTTATCGCTGGTCATGGCACAGCTTTGGCTGATGAGTTGCTACACACTCATCTGTTCTCCCTATAGCTTTCCAAACCCCTCATCAGTTGAAGGCCGTTATGTAATTACGTGGCTTCACTAAAGAGGGTTGACATTTTGTCTTATGTTGTTGTAAAATGTTTCTGTTAAAAAAAACAAAAAAACAAAAAACAAAAAAATACGAGAAAAGCTAAAAACTTCTGGTTTTCCTGCAGTGACGTCAAGAGTGGCGGTAGAAAGTTTCAGCGGCTCTCGGGTTTAATTCTCTTTTGGCGAGAAGAGGGGTGAGAAGGAGCCAGAAGCTCAGCGGATCGGGAGGAAAAAAAAAAAAAAAAATCATCTCTCTGTGAGAATTTAACAAGGCCGGCTGACGAGATGTGCAAAGAGAACAAAAAGCACTAGCTGCTTATTCAGAATTAACTCAGTATTTACCAAAACCAGCACAAAAGATGTTCGAGTAGATGATCTGCACAGCTACTTTTTCTTGATCTATTTAATCTCTGAGAAGTTTCAGCAAAAGCAGCAACTCAGGAAACTAAACCTAGGAACGCCTTACCTTCTTGTTGTCAGACGACGGCTTCTTGAAGGGGTTTGCGTAAAATTCGTCCTCGTCCCACAGCGTGAGCCTCGGACTGGCCGTCATCGGGCGAATGACCCCAGGTTTCGTCTGGACAGGAAGTTCATTCTCATGAGATGCCTTCCTAGACACTTTAAATAACCTGGGACAAAAATCATGCTAAAATAATGAATGCAAATGTATACCTTTTTAGAATCCATCAGCTTCCTTTCCATGCCGGCGGATGGGTGCAAGGTGCATAAAGATGCCTGAATAAGCAAGGTGGGATAAAAATAAATAAAAATACATCAGAGCAGAAATGTATGCCTCTCTTAAAAGTGATAAGAGAAAGTGTTTCAGTTGCTGCTGGTTTTATGTGAAGGTGGGAAAAATACGAAACTTCTGAGCTGATGAATTATTCGTTACGCCTGCCAGGTGATGTACACCACCATGAAAACAGGTCTGGAAAATGGGCAAAGTGAAGTTTGCAAAAAAGTTTTATTGTATCTGATGTGCACGGGCCATCCGCTACTGTTGGTGACCTCGGATTCATATCCACAAGTTACCAGAAACACAACAGCTTTAGTAAATCATAAGAGGGCAAATATTGCGTTAGAAAAGGAGGGAATGATGATTACAGCTGGAAATTCTGCCATGCAGTCTTTTCTGTTTGCAGAACTCTCTTCTATGTGTGAATGCAGTCCGCAGAGGAAGTCATTCAGAGTAACACAGCCTTTTCTGTAAATGCACTTTCACAATCAAAAAGAAAATCAAGTCTTATGTCTAAGTGTTAGGAGTGGAGCTGGAGTCTGAATGTAGTTTAAGATGTGCTGTCAGTAACGTAATGGGATCCTGTGTGGAGGGATACGTTGTTGGCTACAACGCACAACCACCCCTCGAAAGCACAAGTTGCAAATTCCCCAAGTGTGAATGCATTACTCTGTGGTCAGTCGAGTTTAAAACGGTTAAACTTTGACAGAAATTAGAACGCAGCCCAAGGATTTAGTGATGTGCTGTGTGAATTCACAGAGAGCGGAGGAAGAAGGGGATAAGTCAGACGGGAACAGCCGATAATGAGCTCTGAGATCCTTCATGAGCCAAACAAACACTTATACACAGTCAGTGTCTGAGGCAAACATTCATGAAAATAGCTTAAAGGAAAATCTGAATACATCTCGAGAAAGAAAACGCTGTGTTAAGACGTCTGAAAAGTCAGAGCACTATGGAAGACTAAGTACGTAAAATTCTTCCTAATGACCAGCAGGAGGCGACTCCACTGGTTGCAAACAGAGGTCAGAAGTGTATGAGGATATGACTGCACCCCTCACATGAATTATTACCTACCCCAGTAACCATCTTCCTGATGAGCACCTGGTCTCAATTGCTAGTTTCAAGTCTCGCTCAACACAGGATCCATTTCAGAAATGACAAAAATGACAAACCAGCGCCAGAGGAGGAGGAGCTGGGGTGGAGATGGGTTGCAAAGCATCTCGCGGGGTAAAACGGGAAATGCGGAGACAGGCTAAAGCAGGTTAAACAAGGCGGCCTCACTGAGATTTTCCAATGTGTGCCTCAGCTGTTCAGCTGTTTGCTGGTGTGGGCTGGCTTAGAGATCAGAGCGGAGCTTGGGCTCGTGGTTTGCCTGAACTAGTGCTAGTCCGCTCGATTTTGTAAATTTAGAGTAAAATCGGCTACAAGGCAGGGCATGCCTCGTGCAATGTGGTCACTTCTGGCTCCGGGAAAACCAGAATCATGACAGTCGAAACCCAACAATCAAAGCTACACCTTAATGTTACAGTATCTAATATCTATGTTAAGCCACGTCTACTACTAAGTACTCTATATTTAAGTTATTTTCACTAGTGAGCATTAAATGAGCTGGTAGGCAGTGGAAGTTACTGTAAATACAGTTTTTAGTGGCATTTTCCCACCAAAGAGCAGATATAAATTCATGCAGTGGAATATACCCCCCCACTCGGTCAAAGCATCACATTGCTTCCTCTGTCGTCATCTGTATACCTTGGAAGTCCCCTCTGGATATTTGTTCTTTCTGGTCCTTTGAGGCTAAAATCCTGCCGTTAATTGAACAAACTAAACAAAACAAAACAAATCCCAGCCTCTACTCACATATTTCGTCTCCCGTCCCAAGGATTTTGGAAGTGATGACTTGTTCTGCTGGAGTTGAAAAGAAGAAGAAAGACAAACACAGACCTCATTTTGGTGATAATTGGAAAAACTGTCATGAAAAACAACTCATTTACTATTTTTCTAGTGTTTTCCCCACGTTAATGAAGACAAACAACAAATATTTAGCTTCTTGTTTCCACGGCCCTCAGACATTTTTCTCACCAGTGATTGAAATTCACAGATTTTCATCAGTGCTCTATTGAACCTTAATGAATGATGCCGCTAACACAAAATACGCTTTCCCACTTTGATGAATAACGACAGACACAATTGTTTTGTTATTGTATTTGTCTAACTTTGATGATTTAAAGTTTTTAATTGATCAGAAATTTCAGTTCAGTCTGTCAAAATATATATATAAAAAAAATACTTTTACATTTTCAGTATGAAATTCTGAGATTACATTTGCATTTTTTTTGGAGATTTTATTACATTAGCTTCTTCCATTTATTTGCTTTTTATCAAAACGCCCCCGGGGAAATTCGTGGGGAGCAGCCAAAGAAAGAAACACACTTTACCTGCAGCCCAGCACTGGTACTCGAGGACTTGGAGTTCTGCTGGGAACGGACATTTTGTGATTAAAGGATGCAAAAATGTGACCAATTGTGTGTTTCATTTTTATAGATGTATAAAATTGAACTAAACTTACTGCTTCAATGGAATTGGCCAGTATCTCATCAATGACGGCGTAGAGCTCCTCTGACTGTTGCCGGAGTTGAGCCGGTGAGCACATCTGTACAAATGTAGAAATGTTAATCTCAGTGTTGCTGTGGTGCAGTGTGTTGTGAAAGTGGTGCGCGAGTGATACCTCGGCGTGAGTATCGGTGTCGCCTCCGTCCGGCGTGTCACAGTAACTCTGTTCCCTCTCTACCTGCTCATCTATCACCTGTGGATGCAGACAGAGATCACGCTAAGCGTCAACATCTCCTGCACAATTCTCATTCATCCGCTCTGTGTGAAATACGCAGCAACAAGCCATTTTTCTGTCTCTGTGGGACTGATTTAAGATGATTTAAAAAACGTATGTGATTGATTTCTGTTCTTACACCATTAATTTTCCATGATTTTTCAGCTACAAATAAAATCGTCTTTAAATTCTTTATAAATTCCTATTAGTGGAGGCTCTTTAGCTTATTAGTTATTCTAATTTTGTTTGTTTTGCACAGCTCCCCACAGAGCAACACTTGTTAGAGTCCTCGGGGCTTCATGCTATAACCGGATATCTAACAGGAAAACAAGGTGAATTAATGGCATTAGAGGGAAATGAGTGAACTCACTTGCTGATCCAGCAGGAGGGTGTTTGTGGGAATTGCAGCCAGCGATTTGTAGCTTAACTTAATCTTGTGCGTCTAGAGTTTTACAAAGAGAGCAGACAGTCAATATAAATCCATTTGCAATTCAGATCGCTGCATGTTCCCCCATAAACTTTCCACAAGGTTCTATCGCGTGTGTTTTACATGTCTTCAGGCATGCTCTTATCACGCTCTTCTGCCGACATCTAATCATGCAAAACAGATAACAGTGACGCGTGTTAGTCTGCTTTCACGGCACAGTAAAGCACGTCGCTTCATGTCACTGCCCACGTGGCTCATTTGATGGGCGGTAAATGTCAAGAAGTTCAGCTCTTCACACTGGATCGCATCCCTCGTCAACTTATATTTCCCTGCTGCTGCTTTGAATAAATTCAGTTTCTGGTTGTTAATACCCATGCTTTAGCCTGCGGCATGAACTTCATGTTGGATTCCTTTTGGGTTTCAACGTGTGACAGCTGAGATGTGTCAGTCATCGGAAGTGTCGATCCATAACATCACCAAGGAGTCATGCTGAAGATAACCAGATAAATAGGAATATAACATTTCTGCACATCATATCAAGACATGATATGATGTGCTCTCATATCAAATGAGCGAAATCTGTTTTTAATCACACTGCCAGGCAGATATGTCAGAGAGAACACATTAAGTAATATCCTCAGTCATGCACATGGCAAGTGTACGGCTACCTTTCTTTTTTTACCCTCCCTGTCACTGCAGTCTGATATTGCACTCCCCGGCCTCGGGGAGGGTGTGGAGCGCCAGGAGAGAGAAGGGGACGGGGTGAGGTCCCTGAGCGGTGGAGCAGGAGAGGGCGTGGGTGTGCGGGAGCTGGTGGGCGACGGCCATCCGGAGAAAACAATGGGCGTGTAGCGGGAGGGAGAAAGGCAGTGAACTTTGTGAAAACCAAGCGATGGCGCTGCGCTGCCGGAATCGAGGCAGCTCGCCTCTGACTGACACCTTCCAGGGGTGTTTTGTAAAGAACGCAGAGGTGATGCTGTGTTTGCGCGGTGCGACACGGGCCGAAGATGAGGTGGACAGAGGGGGGGAGATCGCAGTTGCTGGGAAAGCGAGTGCAGCTTTGAGAGGGTTGAACTTGGCTGGCGGCTGCACGTCTGGGAAGCCTTTGCCTCGTTAACTAGTTTACAGGACGAGGAGATGAGTTTTTTGGGGTCGTTATCCGCGTGGCCTTTGAGGAAGGCGTGCGCGTTGTTGGGCTTCAGCTCAGGAGATGCAGGTGCGTACGCGGGTGGGGTGTTTTCGGAAGCTGCACAGCCCGTTCGTTCATGCTTCGGTGGGGGAAAAGATTTGAAGTCTGAGCAAAGCAGAGGCGGGGGTGCTCGGGGGAGTGAGGCGCCCTTCGCTGGCGGAGGTGAAACAACCCGCTCCCACCTGGGCGCGCTGCTCGGACGGGTTTGCTCGGAGCATCTGCTCACGTGAGGCTGAGGGCATGTTCTGGCGAGCTCGCATGACGGCGCCGACGGAGGTGCCGTCACGCACCTGTTAGGCTCCCTGTGAACGTGGCTTTGACTATCTATAGACGCCGATGAGGAGAACTGAGAGGAAAACTCCAGGGGAATGGAAGCCACGCTGGACGCTGCTGAGCAGGCGCTGCAGAAGGACAGGGTCACGGGGTTAACAGGCCAGCAGGGGGTGTAAGGTCTCTGCAGTGCGTGGGACAGGACAGGAAGGCGGCCTTTTCTTAGGATGGCCGTGAGGAGGGAGAGTCTGGTGAGAGGAGGCCGGTGCCGGGGAGGGGGGGATTGTGGGCAGACAGAAGAAGACAGACTTTCACAGGATGAGAAACAGGTTTGAGGGAGGTGAACCAGACTGGAGCCAGGAGCAAGAAAGTGTTTCTTTATCTGGACAACAGTGGGGGTAAAGAACCCAGAGCGGACAGATGAGCAGGGTGAAACAGTGCGGCTGAAGGAGGCAGGAGAGGCTACAGAGGAAAGCTGCACGGCAGACCAGCTCCTGTCTTTGTCCGAGCCCTCCGAGAGGATGGACTCTCTGGACGAGGCCGGGGTGGGGCACAGATCTGCTGAGTTCAGGGGTCCCGTTCTGTCTTCTGACACAGGCGTTCTATTTGCAAAGCAACCCAAGCTAACCTCAGCCTGTCCAGAGCTATCGTGACACCGCTGCGGGGAAATGCCCCCGTGTTTATCTACAGCTGTTTCCATAGAGGCCGTCCCAGCGGATGCGTGGTTGGGTGTATTTTCAGACTGAGCCCTGACTGAAGGAGACGCTTTGGTTCGAGAGAAGCTCACTTGATCTCCCGAAGGATTCAGCTGAAAAACAAAAAAATAAGCTTTCATTTCTTTCTGTAATTTTGCCCGGTATTATCTGAAAATTCACCCCCCTCGGGCAGCAGTAAGCGAAAATAGACTTTCAGACGCTCTTTAAAGCATGAGTGACGTAAATGTCAGACCTGCAAATTAAAATTTGTAATAACTTCAGCTGTTCTGGGGAACTAAATATGATAGAGCCGCATTCTGACAGCCTGCAAAAGTAAAACTAAAATAAACGCACTGTGAAATAGACACTTAAACGATGCATTTTAACTTACAACATTTAAAAGAGTAGATAAACACATTGGATAGTTGTGTTATTTTTCAGCCAATCACTGGACTGACTGAATAAATGTCAGATAAACTATTTAGTATTTTAAACTAAGCTCCCTCACACATATACATACACACATCTATCTATATATTTACTTATGACATTGAGAGCACTCGTGTTGTACTTACATGAGGTTCTGTCTTCGGCGGGATTACGTTTCCTGCTCCTCCCTCAACACTGTCCTTGATAAAGACTTTCTCTACTTTGAAAATCTCCCCGTCCGACATGGTCCCCATGGACGTCTCCTCGTGGGACACAGTTATGTTCTGACAGAAGAAAAGGAAGCAAATGTTCAGAGAGGAACCGAGCAAGTGAAACCCGAGAAAACCCGAGGCGAACTTCAGTGAGTCTCACGGATGAAAGGGGTGTGCTTGGTTTCACCACACCACATGCCACACACACATATAATTCACATGTACACGCACATGTCCTGCTGCCACTCGTGTAGTGCGTGCCTTATTTGCAGCCCTGAACAACTAAACGCAGAGTCTGTGTACACAAGTAACTTCAAGGGCTTGAAATTACAGTCTGAACTTAAAGTCCCCACAGACAGGAAAAAGTTAATAACTTGTGACTTCAGTGTTCTGCTGGGAAACTTTTGGACCTAGACCTTAGATATGAAGCACCCACCTAGACCAGTCACCCACACCCCATAGCAATGACACTCCTTACTATTTCTTTAGTATTGTTCATTTGGCATCTTAAGGGTGAGTCAGTTCCTACAAAGCGGCAAATATCACTTGGTGTGTCATGCTGCATCCTGGGGGCGTATACTAAATTAGCATCCAATGAAACGTTTTCTTCATTTCCACGTCCCTACCTCCCCAACTTCACTCTCAGCAGCAGCACTGTGTCAGAATTATTAAAGCAGAAGGTTAGTGCCATGTACGTGCTAAGGCCATTGGAGATGAAGAACCAGAGCAGAAGGGGCTTTTTATAGCAAAGCGCTTTCACTCGGAACTCAAAAATACACAGGGGCAAATTGCACACCGATAATGTCAGCTTTAACAATAAGTCTAAGTCTATATATGTATATGACTATGCATTAAACACTGCCAATTAGTAATTTCACCAAAATCTTGTCTTTATTTGTGGGTTAACGGTTCGTGTATGTTTTGGTCATTGAATTTTCCTTTCAGAAAAGGACATTAAAAAAAAAAAGATTGGTTATTTGGTTTGAGAGAAGCTTGATTTTCATTTTAAAATTCAAAAATTAAAACTGAAATTCAAGGCATTTTTTCTTTATCAGGGTCGAAAACAGAGAAACAAGACTTATATTTTCATTTTCTGTTTCTAAAAATAAAAGTAAAATCGTTAGAAGACAGAAACAAAAAGGCGCCCGTTTTTTTTTTTCTTCAGATTTTGCAACTGGAACTTGGCGTTTTAAAAGTGAGAGCATGTATGAGGGCGGACCTGTGTTTCTGGTCAGAGCGCCCACATACATGACTTCCGTCTGTGGTTTCCTTAGCCAAGCCTAAAATGTCTTTGGAATCTAACTTGACGTGATGTTTGACAAATCGTCTAACGATTTTGTGCGAGAAACAGAAAATGAAAATTATTCAATGACAAGACATACACGGGCCGTAAACCATGGTGAACACTCTGTGAACACAGTTATGGTTGTAGTAACTAACCACCTTTCTCTCACAACAATATAATTGCAAAAAGAAGGTCAACTCCAAATACATAAGGCTGCCTTCCCACTTGAGACTTGCACACTCTTTGAACTTGTTTGTCCTGAACTCAAAACGTCTCTTTGTGTTTGTAATGTGGAAAGATGTGGTTTTGTCAGATGAAATCATCTGTACACAAACACTTTCAGAAAACTTCACCCGAAACTTTTAATATGTGCAATGATGCATAACAAAAGAGTATAATAAAATAGAACATTATTTTAGAGGAGGCTGTGTTATAGGAGCATATTGTAAATACACAAACAATATAGTGACAATGTTGCATAAAGTACATACATCATTACTGGCATGAACTCCTGCACTGATGGTAATTATGATTCTAAATATACATGTAACACCATTTTAATGGCCACCCTCAGTTTTCTGAACCAATCAAAAAATTCTCCCTCTGCCATTCTTTTGGCTTTCAGTAGATAAGCAGCAATCAAAGAAATGACAGACTGCCAGAGTACGTTTATTTCTGGGAATGCATTCAACATAAATGGCAGCTTGTGTCAATAACATCATCACGTACTGAGTGTCAAAAGTAGTTATAATTAGAAGGTAAAAGGAAGGGCACAGCGAGTCGGTGCATATTTTCACATCTAAGTTAACTCACATGTTTGGATATTACATCTTGCGATAAACACAGTGATTGTAAGTGTTGTGTCTATAAAAGGTAACCATAATGGCACAAACCCGCTCGTTTTACTTTCCACTTCAAATGAGCATGTGGTTGTGGCGGAAAATGGTTCATGACAAGTTCATTCTGGTACTTTGCTCTTTGGTTTTCGGGGTCTGGGTTCTGTAAAGCAATTTGAGACAATATGAACAACTATGAACGGTCCATAAATAAAATTAAACAGAATTGAAATCAGTTGCTTAGTTAGGTGCACCTGCAAGGAAACTGAAGAAACACGTCGCAGTGATTTTGTATTTTTTTTTTTAAATTTTGGAAAGAATTGTCACCTCAGCTAATTTGGCAGCTGAAGGTTGTTTCTGATGCATAACTTGCAGATTGGGGGTAACAAACAAACCCTCTAATTTGAAACAAGGTGATAATTAGGCAGGCAAGCTCAATATTGTCTTGTCGAAGATCACACTGTATGTCGAATCAGTGGTGGCCACTCAGAATGCAAATTGAAAAATGAGCACTTGAGGGTATCCTATCCAATTTAACAGACTGCACATATCTTTTGGGTGCATGTGTGCGAGTGTCTCACTGGTGGATTAATGAGCTGACGAATGTCTCACAGGTAATCTGCTATATTGTGTCCACAGGCATCTTAATATAGAAGATGTGTCACCGCAGGGAGTATTATTGATGTGTCACATGTGTCAAGTTGCCGTTTGGTCTAAGCTACAAACAGCTGTTAACTATATTTGGGATTATTGTCAAGACAATTTTTCGCTCTCCTTACAGACGTTTAACAAGCTCCTACTAGATAACACGTGGGTGGGTATGCGGAATAAGAAGCATAAATGTACCATGTGTCACAACTCTGCAGCATACTATGGGGGCAACTGATGAGAAACAGGTTAACGCATACAAACACTGACTGTTGAATAAATCTGGCTTGACTCCTGTGTATCGTCAGGAGTACACCCGTTCGATTTGAGAGTTGTTTATCCACATCACACAAAACCACGCAACTAAAGGTGAAGACTGCAGCTAAAGGGTGAAATAAAATAAATACAGAGTGATTTAAGAATCAAAGGCAGAGAAACTTAAGGATTCTGAGAGATACTACACTCCCCAAGGCCAGGAGAGGTATCACTTGAACGACAAGCATGACTTCCCATGTCGTAACCGTGAGCTGATTTTCAATTTGAATGAGCAGTAATCTTAAGGAAGTAAAACACACATAGACACATAAGCGCCTGAGAGAAAAAGAAAGAAAAGGATGCTGAATCGATGTTTCCTGTGGATTTCTGTGTTTATAATTCACCTGTTCCTGTTGTTCGAGTCATCTTCTGATGGACTGTAAGCTACTAAACCACGGCCTCTTCCTTACACCTCTCAGTGTGAGTTTGCTCACATGCTGCTTTTTAAACGTAGCCCCCTCCTTGGGTTAGGGGTGTGCGTTTTTGTGTGACACAGGTGAGCGCCGTGGTGATCACCAGTGTACGTTAGGATGAGGGATACCACTATTTTTCCTTTCGATCTGATACCAAGTAATATCAAGGCTAGTGTCTTGATACCGATATTGATACTTTTAGACGTCTACTCGTGTGTATGAAAAATAATGACATTTATAATGAACATTTCTGAATGTAATTATGAAAAAGATGTTTTCTACACCTCTGTATAAGAGCTGCCAGATATCAGATAGCAATTAAAGACAATCAACAAAAAAAAAAAAAAAGTCACATTCTACATTATCATTTTCCATTTATGTGTTTTTGTCAAGAAACAACAGTATGTTGACCCGTGATGGGCACTGTGATGTTTTCATTATACACCTGGAAATTGCCTGTCTCTCTGAACGGCTTCCATCATGTAGGTCTGTCTAAGGTGTGGGGAGCAGTTCCCTGCACTCCCCCTCTCTCAAGCTTTTTACAGAACCTGTGTCATAAACTCTGTGTGAAAGCCGACCCAGTTTCAATATTTTGATGTGAAGATTGATTCTAAAAAAAACACACTTGAGACTAAAATGTTATTAAATGGCAATGCATGAATATACCCCAATTCACAGATCTCTGAAGGGAACTGTTCTTCATAGGACTGCAGCTGTGTAGTAAAATGTTGTCAGCTAGCAACTTGAAGGCTGCCCCCCACCCCCTACTGAGAGGACCTTTGAAGTCTACATGCAGTCAGCCAACAAGGTGAATGCAGGCACCCGGAGCTGTGGTGCTGCTGCGCCATTCATGCTGGATGAACTTCAGTGAACAACGCTACTGGGGGGTCAAACAGCATGCGTTAAAGTTCTTCCTATACAAAGTTCGTCCCAAGGGGAAATCACTTCTCTGACAGCCAAATGCCATACATTCAAGAAAAAGGCAAAGCTTTGGAGCCAGAGGACAACTCGTTCAATGCCTCGGGTAGCTTAAGAATAAGTTTGATATGTATGTGGTATTTTCATCAGGCGAGCGAGAAGATAATTGGACGCCATGAAAAGTTGTCAGTCTGGGTGGTTTTAAATGTTTGATGGAGATGTAAGAGGAACACTGTATCACTGAAACCGAACGACAAGTGATGAGATGATTACACCTGCTGAAATCCATTTGATTTGAAGATGAGCCACACTGATATGTGGTCCACCATTTGAGTGGGACGTGTGGCTAAAGTAAAGTAATTTATCTCAGAGCTGAATTCATCCTTCATCCGGTCAAAAAAAAAAAAGCTTTTAGTCCTCAACCTTTACTGACATGATTTATTACTCTAATATAGAGTCAGTTGAAGAGGGCTACACATTTCAGAATTAGATTTTCTGGTTTGGACCTTTTAGCTTTGACACCTTCGATCATGCAGAGACATTTTGCAGTCATTACATCGCCCACAATCCTCTAAATGGTTCAGATGTGCCAAAGCAACACCAGAGTGTCAACGATGGCCTGTTGTTGCAGTTGAACGCACCACAAAGATTACAGGCAACCGCTAACTAGTACAACTGCAGTACCTCTCCACACCAGCAGGTGGCAGCAGTCTGTATTCATCATTCAAAAGATGGAGAGTTTGGAAGTTTGGAGCCACTACATCATACAGATTTAGCATCTTTTCATTCCACAAATCATACATACTTCATAATTTTTATTTCTCTTCTGGTGCATTATCCAAAAACTTCAAAGAAAGGCAACTGGACTTGTAGAGTTTCGTGAATACATTTGGCTACTCGTCCTTGCCTTTCTATGCCTTATTGTGACCAGAATGACTGAAACCTTCACATACTTCTTGAGCATTATTTGACTGAAAGAATAACTCTTAATCGTCATTAATCACAGTACAGTGAAATTCTGCTTGCTGTCTCCTTCTACAAACAGGAAGTTTTCTCGACAATACACAGGACGATTCTCCCCAAGCAGCACATGCCTGCCTTCTTCAATAGCAATGCAGGTAGCGTAGCGTATCAGTACAGCAGAATTCTGTGAGCTTGGCTTGTTTCAGCTTCCTGAAGAAGAACAGACTTTGTTGTTGGACTCAGCAAACGTACTCCAGGAGTCCAAGCACGCAGGCAGTGTGTCTCAAAAACTGTAAAAAATGGATATTTTCTCATGAGACTATCTCAGCTTAGGGTAAACTGTGGAAACAGAGATTTAAAGCAAGGACAACTACCCAGGCTCCTCCTAAGAGTTTAAAAAAGATAGCTTTTGATAAAAGCTCTCAAACAAAAAAAAGAAGCTAAATAACAACAAAATGTACCCTTCAATGTATCCAAGACGGCTGAAGACATAGAAAAAACAACTACAATCAAGTCCTCCTGTGCACAAGACATTCCATTCAACAAGGTCTCTACTCTTTACATTAAGCTAAGCTAATTATCTGCTGGATAAAACTTTATATTAAAAGTATATAAGCCTGCTGAACAGTCTTTGTTGGGCCCTTTTTCCCACCAGTAACAGTATGACACTCAGTTTGTTTGTCATGTGTATATATGTGCACACAAACACACACACACACACACACATATATATATATATATACATATATTTATTCTATTGCATCTAAGTGAGCACACTTGGAGCAGTGGGCTGTCACACAAGCCCCCTCGGGTGCAGTTTAGGAAGTTTTGAGGTGCTTGATCGAGGCTCCTCAGTCATGGACATGAAAGAGATCAAACCAGAGAACTCTTCGTCCCAAAGCTGCTCCTCTAACCATTAGTGCCCTTTGAAAAGTGGTGACATAATAGACGAAGGTTGTGGTCCGTCGACCTCAGAGGTATGGGCACAACACACTTTCGCCTGCCACTCTGCTATGTGGAGGTGTCCTCTATCTATGCCCTCCTCTTTTTAGGGTTGATTTGAGCGAAAAAATCCACCACCGATTCAAAGCCATTTCAGTTGACTGAAAAGCCGGTGACAGGGGCCAGGCTAGTGCCGACAATGCAGGGTACACAGCCAAAACTGGGGTCACAGATGCTCAACCGGCAGCGTGACACTGGCCAACAGCCGACTGTCTGCAGGAGTTTGCCCTTAAGTGTTCTCCTGCAGAGTCACACGCGAGTGACCTTTTTTTACAGCAGACATTTTGACTTGTCACACTAGAAAAGGCACAGGTGGCAACGAACTATATGCATCCATGCTTTATCTACTGGGAAAAATCAGAATGTCTGCTTTGAAAAAGGTCTATACAAGTCATTTGCATAAAAAAAAAAATCAAGGCTCAACAGTTTGATAAAAATTATGAATGTCATTGTGAGAAGTAATAAGCAGAAACTGGTTCATTCTTTAACATCCTGGGTGGATTTAAAGCCCCAATCTTTAACTTTTTACGCTGCAGGTTCAAAAACATTAGGAAGCTTTTGATGAACGTTAATTTGCTTCTGCAGAAAAAAAATTGTGATGGTTAATAATAAAAACAAGAGAAATTAAAGCAGTAATCATCTTACAGATAATGAAAACCAGTTGCTGAAAAGGCTGCTGCTGCTGCTGTACCTTATCTGGATTTCCTGTCAGAGCTCCAAATCTCTCCTCTTCAGTAATAATGCTTTTAATTGGTAATCTCTTCACCACAGGGAAAAATGTGAAAATAGAAGGCTTCGATGGCTGCGCCTGTAAAAGACCAAAGGAAAGAATCATTCACACGTTGCGGGGTCTTTCAGGTTACTTGACGACACTTTCCCAGTTATTTCACGGTCAAGCACAAAGACTTGAAGTTTAAGATCGCCTGCAGCAAACGCTGAAGTCAAGCATCAGAAGGACTGTCTGTAAAAAAGCGCTTTGTGAAAAATCTTTTTTTTTTTGTTTTTACACTTGAATACAGTAGGATAAGTGGAAGTAGAAAATTAGATGAATGCAGCTGAATATATTACCGGTTTTCTTCTTCTTCACAGGTTAGTGTGAGTGCACCCCGCTCCTAATGATCCATCATCACACACACACGTAAACAATTAGACAATTATCACCCTGCAGCTCAAAGTGCCTCAGTGAGGAGTGACGAGGTGCAATTAAATTAGCATATTCTCGTATCACGTGTAGCTGAGCTGTTTGTTGCAATTCATGTTTATCATTGAAATGTTTTTTTGTTTTCCTTTTAGGATTCTACAGTACTGGTAAAATACTCATTTAGTGCTCAAATATGACAGTAAATTAAGGATGATAGAAAAAAACACGGAGAAAAAAGTTGATAATAGGAATATAGTGGAAAATATGACGGGGTGCAGAAGGACAGGAAGATATTCACCATTAAAATGGAACATATGGAAAGGTAAAATAACCAAGTCCCATATCTACAACTTCATTTGTGTTTAGTTATAGTTAGTTACTCGCTTTAAATATTGGGCTATAATACTGTAATACAATTTGTAGTGCAAAAGAAAGGAATATGTGAAACAAGACATGAAACTGATATTAAACTATGAACCTGCCAGTACTCAGCATTTCACTACAAGATCACAAGTTACAAGGAGAACTAAAACTTGAAAATAAGGAACAATGGAGAGACCTCACAAAGTTAGACAGTAAAGGGAGAAAATGATAAAGTAGATCTAGAAATATCTTGTATTCAGTAAACCTACTCCAGGAGTCCAAGCACGCAGGCAGTGTGTCTCAAAAAAATGTAAAAAAATAAATAAAAAATGCTTTTTAATTTCCCTTAATCAAAGAGCACTCGCAAGGTCACCTCATTTTAGCCTCTGTCTAAGACAGTGTTTCTCAATTCTGGTTCTCGGGATCCAATGCCCCGCATGTTTCTGATGTTTTTTCCTCCTCCAACACATCTGATTAAAATGAATGACTCCTTGTCAGGCCACTGCAGAGCTTGATGACAAGCTGATCATCATCAGCATAATACCTGCTATAACCATACAATAATTTATAATGTGATTATTATTAAGATTTAATCATAGATTGACAGATTTTACTATCAGAGGCAGTTTCCTTTAGCTAAACTGAGCAAATCCAGCTAAACTGCAGAGGAATCCGTTTTTTTGCGTGACCCACCATAAAGTGTAAGTATGATGCACATCTAGCAAGAGGAAGGGGAACCTAATAAATGGCCTTTGCTGTAGGAACATATGAAGAGGAAGTACTTTGTTTGTTTATTGCAGTATTCCACTGAAATATGAAATATGAAGCATCCTTTTGAAATCAGACTTTTAGCACCACATGATGACTGAAGGTCCCATGTTTCTTTTTGTGTGAATAACTCCACTGAAATATGATTCCAAGATCAGTGCTTTTGTTGTCAAATAGATATCTAGTGTCCTTCAGCCTGCAGAGAAACATCTATGCTTTTCAGTAAGTCGACCCCCCGTCCGTCCGCCCCCGCCACAGTTAACATAGCATTGTGAATTGTGATGGGTAGCTTTCACCATTTTTCAACATTTCACCATTTTTACGAAAGTCCGCAACATCTCTCTGATGTTGTTATTGTCTTGAAGGAATTACATCTTTAAAAATAAAAATACAAGGGGAGCAACTAACATATGTCCACTCAGAGCTGCATTAACCTGCAAAAAACTGCAACCCAGTCCACATCTTGACCATAAAAGTGATCAAAGAAGGACTTTAGCTTGTTAGGATGGCGACACAATTCCCATTGCAATTTAGTTCTGTGATGTCTACCGATGAGGGAAGATCCCGTTTGTTCCCACATCACAGCAATCAAAGCGTACACTCATTAAAAACACTTCTGCCCTGTGCTAATCACGCCTCTTCTCTCACAGAGGTGACAGAAGTGCAAGCTGGAGAGCAGTGGCACTGGAATTTCCTCCACTAATCAGCTCGTGTCACTGAAGTAAACACTCGAAGCTCTGTTGAAAACGGATCACAAGACCTCTGCTCGTTAATGCAGAACAGGAGAATTATCATATTAGGTTCAGTCTCCCCTTTCATCTCAGGCACTGGTTGAGCCAGTCGGCCCACCTCCCCGTAACACTATGCTGCAGATTAACAGAGAGAGGAAGCGCTGTAAAACAAGTAATGATAGCAAGATGATTTCCAAACCAGATTTATCACACTCATTTTAAATGCATGTATGTAATGCCCTCGGCGTGCAGTGGGAGGGAGCACAACCCCTTCCTATTGATTGAGAAAAATCAATGCTAACTCTGCACCACTGAGATTGCCCAATTTGCTCCATCATGGTCCTTTAAGGAAGGCAGCCACGTCTCATGGCAACCGGTGAAATAATCATGCAAATTAAATCAACAAACTTGAGGAAAAGTAAACAAAATATGTCTATATATATAAAGTCTTATACAAACCACATAGTCAAGTCTCCAGAGGAGAGAAGACTGGGTTCAGCACCCTGACGGCTCTGCTCAGCTACACAACCCCGTGCAAAATAAACTGCAACGCACTGGTTGATGTGACACTTTTCTATCAGAACCAGCAGGAATGTCTCCAGCAATCTGGGCTACGGTAGCGGAGATCCGACCACATGTGCCAGCAGATTTTCAAGATAAATTGTGTCTGTGATCGGCAATAGTTGGAGAAGCTGAACAAATCCCTCGGCTAAAATAATCATGTGTCACCTTATAAACTTGTTTATGTACTTGCGCGATTACGAAACTCCCCCGCTTGCTTGTCCCCTGTAGTCATAGCAGAGAAACCCAACACGGTGAAAGGTTAAAGTGTGCGTTTCCTACTGGCCCACCGGAGCCCGCTTGAATGTTCAATCGCGAGGTCATGCTGTCCTCATAGATCACATTTCTGGCCATGTGGTTCCAGTGTGCGACGTGTCGCCTCACTGTGTGTGTGTGCCCTCGCTCAGCTATGTCTTGAGGCATGTCAAAGCCTTCACAGAGACTAAATACAAGCAGCACTAAATCACTTCCTGAAGGAGACCACCCTGTGTTGGGTCTTAAAAGAGACTCTCACCAATAGTGACCTGTAGAAAGTGACTCATATACTTTAAGTAAACTTTAGTAAACTAATAACCACCATACTACGACACTATTGTGTGCAAATCATCTTAATCTTCCTGAAGGTTGTGATACCTCCTTTATTGCGCAATTCTAGCTCATTTTCCTCACGACTCCCAAAGTTTCAATATTAGATATTCAGACATTATCTGTGCTCGTTTGTCACCGCGCTCCGCTGCAGCGATTACTGCCGTAGATCTGAGGATGTTAAACTCTATATCAGGCTAGTTCACGATGTCCCGCGGCGCAAGCATAAACAGTTGGGTGTGTCACTAAATAAAGAGTTTAATTACAGACAAACACTCAGCCCCTCCCCTCCAGAGTGGATACGGTCGTGCAAATATAGCGCGCGGCCAGCTGCTACTGAGCACGGTGCGATGTGTGTCAAGATAATAAACAAATGATCACGATGACTCACACACAAACATTAAAGAAAAAAAAAGATAAATAAATAAGAGAAAAGCCCAATTTCAATAAGGTTCAATATCAGCGTGTACAAGGAGGAAATGAGGTTGGCTGCATGAACTCAAAGTGCAGTGACTTAAATAGATGTTTGTGGGCGCTTTTTAGTATTAACATTAAATTGATGCATATGCTTTAATGTTTAGAGGTTATAGGTTTTTAATAGTAGTAGTTAGTGTTTGAATGAATCTTAAAACAGTTTTGCTAACCAGTGTTCAGTCCCAGCGTAACAGGAAATAGCAGGTTAAGTATCAAGTAACCGTGTCTGAGCTAAAATGTGTCTATGTGTTTATGTGTGTAAGCCCGGAAGGTGGCCGCAGCTGGTAGAGGTCACGCCAGAGTGTCTGGTTAGCAGTGCTGCTGCATCAAAACTCAATTTCAACTCAATTCAAAGTCCCATGCGGCCGCAAAAGGTCAGCAGAAAGCGCAGCCAGACAATGCGAAGCCCTCTTACCTTTCCCACGTAATTATTCAAGCTGTCCATTTCTGCTCCAAATGCCTCTCCATCCAGGAGCTTGTGTCCGTGCTGAATATACAAGATTGTTGATCAAAGCAGATGCGGAAAGCAAGATGTCTTCTTTTCAGCCCCTCTCATAAAGTTCAAAGTGTATTGCTCTTGGTGTGCGTATCGCCCAGCAGATTTCCTTTTATAGACACATAATAGCTACAAATAGCTCGCAGACAGCAGTCTGACTGCTGAGCACCAGTAATAATGTTCCCACCAGCCACTGTATACAAGTGACACACACACACACGAGAGTGTGGAGGAAAAAAACAAAACAAAACAGCCTTAATTGTTCCATTTTATTTTATTTTATTCAACGCACACTCTCTTCTTCACTTTGCTGTCAACGTTTCATGTATTCCCATCCAAAGTCTGCATTTTTTTTTTTTAATCTATGGCCACACAATGAGAGAAATTATAATGAAAACAGAAAGATGGAGACATGATTGAGGAAATGAGGAAAAAAAGCATAAAACATAAACATGTCAAGGATTTCAAGAATCTGTCTTACACGTCTCTGCTTGGTGAAGAGAACTCGTGGAAATGGTGAAAATTACTTCATTATAACCTTCTAGATAAAGATTACTTCACTTATTTATGACAGATGGTAGAAGGAGGATGGTAGAAGGACGATGGTAGAAGGAGCACTAGAACCAGCATGATTACATAAAAGCCTTTAAATTATGTGGAATTTTATATGGATTATTATTCCATAAAATGATTTCAAAGATGTCCAGATAACTCAACCCCCCCTGACATGTGCGCATGCCGACAGATGTGACCGAGGCGCCTCAGCATGTTTCCAGTGATCACTTATTGAGCAACTTGAAACAAATTCATTTACGTGCTTGTTTGCAGCAACATCGACTCCTCTGTTCCCTTATCAGTGAGTGAAAGCAGACCTCTGCGAGTGGATGCTAATCCTTTACGTACACTGCATTCCTCATCCCTCTCACAGCTGTTCTTGCCTGTTTCCACCCTGCTGTCTCCCTCCCCCTTGTCTGTCTGTCTGTCTGTCTGTCTGTCTGTCTGTCTGTCTGCAGAAGCAGCACAAAGAGGAAGTCGCGGCAAGACACAAAGCGTACACCGCCACCTGTTCCTCCTGATTTTTACATCTGCTGTTGTGCGCTCTGGGAATCTTTTGATTACACATTTCATTCATTCAAGAGGCACGAGATGAGAAGCTGGATCGAACAAGCGCCTGTAATGTAAAAATACTTGTGAGCATGAACTATTTCACCAACAATTCCTAACTTTTTGCTTTAGTCATGCCTCATGGGTCCTGGTGCATATGTGGACAAAACAGCACGTCATGTCTTTTATCTTAAAGGAAATTCGCTGACAATGAAACAACACTTTGTGTGGTGGCAGCCCACGGTGAATACCAGCGGAGACGTCTCTGATTACAGCAATTTACTAGTTCCATGAATCCGTCGTTGATTTCTTCAACTGTTTGGTTGGATTCCAAATATGGAGCATTTATTGTTATATTTTGAAATATTTCATTAACTGAAATATTAAAATAACTCTGACTTAGAAATAACACCCCGTTTGATCTGTATTTTCAACAGCATTTGATATAGAGACGATCGTGTGAATAAATAATTACCTCAGACAGAATTATGGATTCTGATCATCTTTAAATGATATTCCAGTTATCTGTTCTACACTAAATTAATGGATTTTGAGTTTATGAAACTATGGCAAGGGACACACACTGCAAGCATGAGAATTATCATGATTAATGTGACATTTGGAAACAGAAATCCTGCAGAAAACACAACAGAGTATAAACAAGCAAATGGCACAGACTAAAACAGAAAGGTGGCCACAGGGCACAAAAAATGATGGATGTAACTGGAACATTTGTGATGTTGTTTCAGTAGTAGTTGTCTTATTACTGATTTTCCATCAGTTGTGTTGAAAAGTAGTTAACTGGCAAGTTTTATGTTAACTGGAATTTTTCTACACTTCATAAATAGGCGTGAAAACACACGTGCATTAACACATTAAGGATGTCTGTATAACGTAAGGTGGTAGCGACTCATTCATCTGAGAGACAGTTGCTCAAGAGTCAAGTTTTCTCCATGTTCCAAGTAGCCTCTGGGTTGAAACAGATGCATTTTATTTTATTTTATTTTATTATTTTATTTATAACGTGTCATGGAGTCATCAGAGCCTGAGAATTGTTAATGTAGCTCGGGTTTTAGCACATCACACGTGTCACACAAGCAGCGGTCATCAGTCTTATATCGCCAGCTTCATTCAAGATGAACTTGTGGCTCTGTTGTTGCTGGAGTGATACACCACACACCCACAACATGACACAGCCTTTTTGTGTAAATCGTTTTACAGATTAAGTAGGGACCCCCATGTACTATTTAGTAAAGGGATAAATGGAGGCAGACGATGGTATCTTTCAGCCAGCACATCACAAACAGGAGCTGTCTGAGCACATATCACCGACTCCTATCATGCACCAGGTGTTGGGCATGTGGGGACAATGTTCCTGACATATCCGGATATATAGAACTACCTCATTAACTTTTCCTTTGTCCTACTCAGGCTTCATGATGCACCTCCAGTTTGACAGCTAAGACCAGCGTCTCTTCATCACTGCAAGCGTTTTATTGCAGTAATCCACATCTGCCGTCTTGCGGGATCTTTAGGAATCCTATAAAGCGATTTTCACTTTGCTCATCTCCAAACTATTCTAGCAACCTGGGGCAATTAGAGAAGCACGCTTTACTGCCAATATAGCGGTGTTGTGATTAACGGTGCATGGTGACGTCAGCTCCCGGAGATCGATTCAGGCCCCAGGTGAAATCCCAGATGCACGCGGCAATATTAGCAGAAGAGAAGCTAACTGTGCAGCTCACTCCCATCAGCCAACTACTGAGGCCAAAATGTATTGCTTTTTCACTAGAGCACAAATAGAAATAAAAAAATTTAATATTTGACCTGTGTATTATTTGAATAGCTTAATATTGAATGCAAAATGATGATATTAATGTAAATTTATAATTAGCAAAAGGCTGTTTAACTAACACATATAGTAGGTAGGGTGTACCTACTTGATCTCTTCATCAGTTTCTGGGTCATTGGTCTGAAAAACCTGGAAGGTTTAGGGTTGGAGAAAAGTCAGATTTACAATTAGCCTGGGATTAACGGAGACAATTTCATTGTAGTCTGTGATTTCTTTAGTGGTTTCTGCATCTTTGTTTGTCTGTGGTCAAATTTTCTGTATGTGCAATATTTTTTAAATCATATTATAAATGTTTTTTTTCTAATTATCTCATGTTTTAAGGTGACGCTCATGGTAAATTTGTTCCATCAGTTTCGACGGTTTGCTATGGCCTGACCCCACCCTGACCCAGGTCCCGCACTTTGTCAAGCTGACTGCCAAAAACACTTTTAGCATCTATATATATTTCCCTGTTAGCTGTTTTCAAAAAACAATGCCATTAACAATGAAAATGCTGTTTCCAGTAGCCTGAGTTTTCAGTGCTAACAGTACAAGACAAACAATCTCTAACTCACATATCAGTGCAGGCATTAGCTACAAACTAAATCTTTTGCTAAGCTGTAGGCAAACTAAACTTCACAGATGTTAGCCTACAGCTAACTCTAGAAAATCATCTTTCCCTGGGGATGATTCTCATATTATTTATAAAGAATAACCTGTAAATATAAAAGCTAATGTAGTTAGCTTCACTGCTGAAGGCAATTAGCTAGCTAGCTAACATTTGCAGCTCATGCTAGAGCAGATAAAATGCAATTTGATCAATTTCTCCCATTTCTGTTGGTTTTGAAAAGAAAAAAGGGAGAACTTCTTTGAAAGTTGTGCAATATGTTGTCATATCAGACCATGAAAGGCTAACTGTGAACTCTACGTATTAATCATTCTTTTAAAGTTAGCCGACCTGGTATTACTTTTATTCTCAATATGTTTACTCAGTATGTTTAACAGGCTTAATATTATAAAAAAATATATAATTACAAATATTCGTCTGCAGTCTGATCGTACAGCAAATGTACCCAGAGTCCGTATTGTATTGCTAAATCATCTAAATCTATGCTCATCCCCCTCCAGTCTGTCATGAACACTCTTGCAACAGACAAGTCTCACAATATGTGTCTGACCTGCCAGTAATTGACTCTGGATTGAATTTCAAACACTGGATGTCATTTCTAACAAGGTTCGTCCCTCGAGGATTATCACTCCAATGTTTGTGCTACACAGCATCACATTAAATAAACAGCTGTGATGTTTTTGGTGAGGTCAAACATCCAGTGGGTAAGTCCAATACAACACTATCACAACCCACAAAACAAAACATTTCTTTTTTCCCCAGGTCTTTTTCACTGAGCTGCAGGCAGGTCTTCACCTTACCATGCTCATCTTCTGCACTGACGTGGCATGTGCTTCATCTCTTACTCTGAAGAAAGAGAAAGATTGAAAATATTTGCTCTTTATTGCAAAAGTGAACACTGAACGATAAACTGTGACTGTGAGAGTATAAAAGCTGTTAAATAAATACAAGGCAGGTTCACATCTAAGTGGTTTCTAGACTTTGGAAGTACGATTACAGATTCTGCCTTTAGTGATGTCGGCTTCTTTCATTTCCGAAACATCGCTGCACAGCGTACGGTCTTACAAGTCTGGGTTTTGTCCATACAGCACGTGTGAGAATATGTGAAGCAGAGTTCAGTCAGTCTCGGTGCTCTGCAAGTCTCGGCCTCCCTGCTGTGCACTCTGTTCAGCCTTATGGCATTTTTTATCTGGGAATAGACTATAAAAAGTTGAAGGGCTTCACGCTGGCATTGCTTTTCCCAGGACATAACTTACACGTAGTGGTATCAAGCAGACAACACCTGCATCTTTCAACGTGAAATTGACCTTAATTAACATTAGCATTTTGCAACTAGCGTGCTTTAACACTCCTTTCCACATAGTTTCACGAGCAAACAATTCAGGCGGACAAAGCTTTGCAGCGACAGTAGAAAACACATTCTTCGCCTTTGCTCTTCTTCACCGTGGTCAAGGGGGGTAGAAAGCACTGTCGTAGCAGTCAGAGTGTGGGCGTTTGTCATGACCAATGTCGGGTGGCAGCTCTCTGCCCAGGCTTTGCAGCAACGGCTCCACGTCTTCGTCTGAGGTGGAGGGATGAGTGAGGATGATCCGGGGGATCTGTCAGATGATTGCCACAGAAGGAAGCGTGATTAAGGTGGAAAATAGTCCAGCAGTCATGTCGAATGAAGGACACATGGTCAAAGGTTATGATATATATTTCACAGATGTTGGATTTTGAAATATGAAATATGAGTCTTTAGTGTAAGATAATGTGGTTTGTCTTACATCTTAAAGAACTGCTTACCGTCATCATATGTTTGTCCCCTTGAAGGGAATCATTTTTGGTCAACACCTCTGCCTCCAGTTCAGACATCGTCCTATTGAGCTCACTCTCCAGATCAGTCTGAAACACAAAAAGACAGTAGACACGGCAAATGGAAAAGGGTTGTGGGAGTTGTTTTTTTTTTTTTAAGGTATGAGTAGCATTCTTTTTTGTGCCGTGATTCGAGTAAAACACTCACAATGCCGTTGCCATTGCAGACAACAGCCTCAATCCTCTTGGACAAACAGTCTTCTGCGCTCTCCATCTGGGCCTGTTTGCTTCTCGGGCCCCTGCCTTCCTGGCTGCCTGTGACGTCCTGAGGATCCTGCCGCAATTCAGCCACCTCCCGAAGTAGCAGCCTCTCTCTCAGCACTTTCATCTTGATGCAGCTCCCAGCGTTCCTCAGGGCACTGACCGCCTGGTGGTGGGTGGCCCCCTGCATAGTGAGGCCGTTGACCTGGATTGAAACATTATACTTTTAGTGCCGCTGAACAGGAGCCGGAGTCAGAGATGGAAAGACTGACTCCCAGACACACAGCTTAGGGTGCCTACAGAAAATGTCACATCTAAAGAGTATTTATTTTTTTTTTAGTCCTCCTCATGCTGGCCTCATAACTACAGCCCCAGCTCAGAGTCCTCTGTTGGTCTTATGATGCCCTCTAGTGGTCACAGGATTAACACCAACAGGAGTTTGTGATATTTCACTTACTTGACTGAATATTTTAAAGTCAATAAATCAGAAATTATGATCAGTTATTAGAAATATTATTCCCATTCCTACCTCCAGCAATCTATCTCCGACATGGATTCCCGCTTTTTCCGACGGCCCCCCTCTAGTCACTCGGGAAATAAAAATGCCCTGAAAGAAAGGAACAAATTAGCCAAATTTGTTTGTGTAACCATCAGACGCTCGGGGCTGCGCCTTCGCATCATCTTCATTCAGACAGCAAACAAGATGCACTGTGAATGAATGGCGCATAATGTCGCTAGAGATCTCTCTTCTCGTCTGCCAGCACTCACCTCATCATGGTCTTTGTAAGGCAAAGAGCCCTTTCCACCAGCAATGCTGATTCCCAAACTACCTCTCTGGCCAGACACTTTGATCTGTAACTAAGAGAGAAGTGTTTCATTATAAATGCAAAGCTACAATCATGTGCCCTGGAGGCCTGATTGAAGCAATACAACATGCTTTTTAGTAATGAAATATTAAAATTTAAAAATGATCACCAGCCACAATCAGTACACTTCCCTGCATTATATAGATCAAACCCTGAGCTTCAAACAAATACAATGACGTTACTCTTAATGGCACTTGGGAGATGAATGATTCCTGAGGAAGGATCTTCTCTGTCTCCACGGATGATTTCAGAGTCCCTGTGATGGATGAGATCTTTATGTTGTGGAAGAGGTCTCCATGGAGACCGGTCCCCGCATTAAGAGCTCTGTGATGTTGAAATGTCCTGCCCTCTTGGGTTTCACCTCTCTGATGGAGAAATCGAGGCGGTAAAGCATCACCCTGTGACAGCTGGCCTGCACCGTCCTGGCGATAAGGGATAATTTGATGCTTTTAAAGTTTGACGGAGAGACATGTCATTGGAGAGTGATATATTTAACCCGCAAGACGTGGGCAAAATGATAGACTGTCAGGGGATGAAACCTCTCCATTAGCTGAACATTTTGTCAGATAGACCAGGGACAAATCTAGAACAAGGGGGAAACGGCAGCATGCGGCTGGTTAATATGTAAAAGTCTACGCGAGGAGCTAAATTGGAAAAACCGACCTCCTGGGGTTGTTTAGTTTCCTCTTTGTCCTTCTCAGCCCTGGAGCAGCCACCGCACACACTGTTGCTGGCCAGAAACGGATGAGGTCTTCCTGGTAGACACTCTTTGTTTGCCACCCAGCCGAAGCCTGGGTTGGGCCAGTTTTGGCAACTGGTCCTGAGGGACTGGTTAGTATGAGGCTTTCTACACTCCTGGAGATAATCAGAAGAAACCACCTGTTGCTAAAGCTTTTATGTTAGTGTTAACATCTCAACGGAAATAAGTAGTGACAGCGAAAGATCAGTGGGAAGGGCATCTCAAAGCTGTTCTAAATGCTCTTCAGAAGAGCAATTGAAAATCAGTGAAGAATAAAATCCAGCTCCACCATCAATAACACAGCACATGGTTCAAAGCAGGCAGTGCAGAAGCTGTGTCTCCAACGCTTAATTTGTTTTTGTCCGTTTCTCTGCCTTCTGCTCACAATTTTCTTCTTTTAAGTGAATGATTCAGCAGTCACATAAAGAGAGTTTACTTCTTCTAATGGATTGTGCAGAAGAAAGTGCTGCTTGCAAATAGATTAAATAAGCTTCACAAATGATGCTTTTTAACGTATTAGCGAATTTGTATTTGAAATAGATTTGCTTCAGCACCAGCGATAGCGTGCTCATCTTTAAATGAATCAAGTATGAAGGTGGAAGAGCACTTTCATGAGAGCTGGAAACTGGGACAATGCATATAGATCTGCAGCTTTGCTTTCACCGTATGCGACGTGGTGAGCACAATATATATGTATGCATAATAGATAAAGCGTGGTAGTATCAGTACAACATGCAGCACGTGCAGGACAGACAAGTCACATGCTGGCAACGCATTACAGCAACATCATGCACTACTGGGCAGACAGAGAAAGCAATGAAAGGGTCAGGAAATGGAATTTATTGTGTTATACCAACCAGCTAGTTTACTCAATATATTAGTTTAGACAGTGAATAGTTAAAAAAAAAAAAAAAAAAAGAAAAAAAAAGAGAGACATATTTATATCTGACAAATAAATTCAGTTCTTATTAGCGGAGCAAGAAAGTAATTAATATTGTCTTTAACAATATTTAATTAACACGCTGACTAATATAAATTAAAGGAATAACAAGCATGTTTAGTGTTGCACTCATTTTTATTGATCAGTGGTTAAAAAGTCATCCAAACCTCCACATCTCCACGTGAGATCTATCTTGTGCAGTTTGATCAGAGAAATAATTAAAAACATAAAACCAACACTTGAACCAATTTCCCTGGTCCATTTTTTTTTTTCCTTTTTTTTTTTTTGCAATCGATTTAAAAACAAAATAATACAATTTATCTTGTACCATTTATCAATGAATAAGATTTGAGCAACGCTGAGAAGTGCATTAAAGTGGAACCTTAACAACTGCATTTTTAAAGGATGCCACCCTTTCGACGTCTTCCTCACCAACACCTTTGTGATTATTCTGTACAGTACCCTTTGTTAAAGGGAAAGAAATCTTAAAAAAATTAAAAAATAATAATAATAATAATAAAAATACAGTTGTTTTTGGCATCTATTTGAAAAGAACATTGCGAAGCAGTAAAGCACAGCACATATAAATACGACAGCATTGTTACTTCTGCATAATTACACTGCAGATGAGTAATTTAAAGTTTGATGTGCAGTACTTAATTGATGAGTCTATTTATTATCTAAAAGAAAAAAAAATAGAGGCGAAAATGTTTTTAAATGAACAAAAAACAGGATCCAAGGCCATCCGCTCACCCAATGACAGTTATATGGATCGAATAAGACATTAGTGACTTTGTTTTGTTCATGGCTTTGATTAAAAAAAAAAAAGAAAGAAAGAAAAGAAAAACTGTACCAAGTTTGGAAAAAAAAAAGAAATTTGCTATACACTTTTATTTACATCTGAGCTGCCAAAAATATAAAAGTATCCATATTAACAAGAGACTATACAATACTCCTTTATCAGTAGGTCCAAAAACTCCTGCTTTTGTTTGCCCTAACGTACAAAAAGAAGTATTCACCCAGTGTATTTAAAAAGATATAGAACAATATATAATACATTTAAGAAGGTCTGACCATATTATAAAGATTTATTATAGTGCAACTACCTAAAGTATTTTTTTTTTTCAAAAAAAAAGAAAAAAAAAGAGTCATTTAAAAAGATTTCTTTGTTAAAATCTCTTTTAAAAGGAACATCTCTGTGCAGATTATTGCTGTGGACATTATTTAAAAAGAGGAAGGCACGGCGGCCCTGGTAGCGTGTATCGCACAGGACTGGAGATGGAGAAAGGTTACAGGCGTCCCAGGGTTTAATCACAGGAGGGGGAGGCCACACCAGGGTTTGTAGGTAAAAAGAAAAAAAAAAAAAAAAAAAAAAGGGGCTGCAGGGGGATGTGCAGGACAACACGGCGAGACACAGGAGGTAAAAAAAAAAAAAAAAAAAAAAAAAAAAAAAAAAAATTTCTGAGGTAAAGGTCACACAGACGTTGTCACTCTGTCTGCAGCGTTATTGACCTCGTTTTTGTTGGAGTCCAGGCCTTTGGCGGCGTTCATGTCGTTGCGGAGGTTCTCGGCCGCTTTCTTCATAGTTTTCAGCTCACCCGGGTGAGGCGTGGCCCGCCTGAGTAGTGTTCCCTGCGTGGACGAAACAGATTCAGAATGTTGGTGCGTTTCTTGTGGAGGGTGTGCCTGTGATGTCACAGCAAGAGAAGTCTCCGTGGTTACGGCCACTGAGTGGCAAAAAGTGACAGTTGAGCATAGAGATGAGCAGCATTAGTTTGAATCTTAGGCTTTAATAGCATCTAAATCGTAAAATGATTAGTATTTAAAAAAAAATAAATAGAATAGCTGTTGTGCAGATATGAAAATCAGTCAGAGATATATTTTTACAGAAATCCCCGACTGCCAAAGAAAAGAGAAGTAAATGGGTCGCTGCACTAGGAAGAAACAACAGGCATGGTGTTGTGGTTTATATTGTGTAAGGTAACATTAATTTATGCTGTATTTTTGGATGAAGTCATACTTTAAGTTATTTCTTAAGTTACGTTTGTTGTTTTGGCGTAGTTAGACGATAGTAACTATTTCAGTTGCAACAATAAATAAAAATTAAAAAATAAACAGAATTTGTGATCACTCCTCGTCATCCTTCTAACGCTACAGTATTGTATGGCTAAAGTTTCTTCTCAGTAAAGCTCTTAGCGTTATCTTATTTTTATTTTAGCTACATTTATCATAACTGAAATGACCTAAAACTAACTGAAACTCAGGCTAATCCACTTTTCCTAATCCTGGTAGTGTAGTTCGTTTGGATCATTGTCGAGTCCAATTGTCCTTAATTTGATCTGGTAATCCACATTGTTTCCCGGTCTCGCTGTATTTACTGTTACATGTCACTGTGTTTTTTGCCACCCAGGGGGGCGTGGCCCCGGGCGGCCGTGACGTCAGTGCATACCCTTAGAATAAAAGTGCTTTAAGAGAGAAGCTCAGTACAGACAAGTTAAAAGAACAAAGAGTTAATAAACAAGGTGACAAGGGGCAGAAACGTGAAACTTTTTGAAAACTTGTCAGCAACAAGTTGAACTATTTCAGCTATTCATCTATTCTTAGTTTAAGTCTAAAAGGAAAAAGTCTAGTTTTAGTGGCGTCGCTGTGTGCATGTAATTATTTTGTAGCACCTAAGCATGCAGGTGATGGCATTTAGCCTTACAGAGCCACTACAGCTCCTGCAGGCTAATCCTGTTTGTCTAATACGAACATTAAAGGATAAAGAACACACAGGGAACCGTGATGCTCAATTAGGTGTTTTTGGATACACGGGATGAGCAATTAATCGTTTTGGATTTAGTGACAAAAATAAAAACACTGAATATCCTCAGCCTCATCCTTTCACAATAGAAAATAGTTTGTTTTCTCTATCACTGTATGTCACATGGTGCTTTCGCTTGCTCTCACCGCGCTGTCATCGTCCCCATCATCATCCTCATCTAGGAAGTGAATGGCACTGGTCCTGTTCATGGCCTTGTTGTCCCACGTTTCGTCCGCCATGTCATTCACCAAGCTCTCCAAGGCCCCAAAGCGAGTGAGGTTATCAGAGCCTGGGGATGTTTTATTAATAAAAAAAAACAAAAAAAAAAAACAGAAGAGGCAACATATTACACATCGGTGGAATTCATGGACACATTGAAATGCTCAGACAAAAGCTCAAGAGAATTTTTACATCGGGTTTAAATCAACGTAGCTGTTACGACTGCTTCTCTGCAAGCTGCCAGCGCAAGGAATGAAAGCTGTCACACAACCCAGCGCTAATAAGGGAGCCTGAAACTGCCAGATCACAGTTTCAAATCCCGGCTTAGTCACAGACTTACAGCAACACAATCTTCCCTGCCCCCAGCCTCAGCCTCAATCGCCTGCACTACACCAGTTGCTGCATTTCTTTCACAACATCTTTCTTTTTTGAGGCCCGAACAAACACCTTTTCAAATGCAAAAACGTACAGGCGAGCGCCTGCTAAGCGTTGCGCAATGAACCGTAAATAGTACACACATCGGGGGCAGATCTGCGGATGACGGCACGGGGAAATTACTACAATAAACTCTCGTGCTAGGCAGAGACAGAGCCGCATCTCTCTTCCCAGTGGGTGAGCTTTTAATGGCAGCAGGCCAGCCGCTACTAAGCCTCTTTAGCCGTCCGATCCAACACATTTCTGAAAAACATAACCAAGGAGGGCCTCAAGGGACGGGGGGGTGAGGTGGGGGGAGAGAGGGCCTGATCTGTTAGCGGTGCTCTGATGTCTTACGGGAGCTCATAATCAACAGATACTGCAGGAAAAGGATCAGAGGGCACAGAACGCGCTGTGCTTCCCCGAGCAGATCATGTGATACAGTCATCAAAACCGCAGGGCACTAAATACTCGGAGACGATGCAACTACTGATGAGTCCTCAAATGTCACGGAGCTGGCACCGAGTCCCTTCACTCCGAGAGAAGTGGGTCACTTTGAGAGCACGGAGACGCTGATGTACATACAGTACAATTTGCAATTTAAATCAGGAAGGGAGAAATGCGAGCGGCCGCTCCTGACTGCACGGAAGATTTGCGTTTATATTCGAAGACTCCGGAGTGAGTGTCGGGCTTCAATTAAAAATAATTACCTTTGTTGTCTGGTTCGTAGGGCTGCTGAGGCAGCAGCACGCAGGTGAGCACCTTCTCTCCCGACTCGGGATCCTCGTCGGTCTGGAAGGTGAGGAGCGGCTGCGACTGGTTCTCCGACAACCACAAGGCCTTCAGTCGCAGTGTGATCAGAGACATCGGCAAGTGGGTGAGCCTGAACGCAGACGGGGAAATGAATCATGGCATCAGGAGCCCACCGTGTACCTACTGGTTCTCCAAAACACACAGCCTGGATAAGGGCAGTTGTTTGGTCTACGTGGGGGGGAAGAAGGAGGAGGAGGGAAGGGAAACTCTTTCCAGACACAGAGCTGGACATGCCTGAGTGTGACTCAAGCAGCAGACATGCGCAGCTTTCTCCGGAGACACGGCGCAGAGGAAAAACAGGTAGAGGCGTAGAAAGAAAAGTACAAAACAAGCTGATAAAATCATTTTACGGAGCGGAAAGTAAAGGTCAAGAACTATAAAACTTAAAGTTAAATCACGCCTCATCACTCATTTCACTTTACTGATTATTAAGGAGTGTTTTTCCCCTCCTGGAGACGAGCGTTTGCGTGCGTACCGGTTTCCGGAGACGTCGAGCACGTGCAGCTCTGTGGCCTGAGACAGCTCTGACGGTATCCGCGTCAGCCGGTTTTCTCGCACACAGAAGACGTTCAGGCCGCTGCAGCCCCCGACCTAGAGAGCAGGAGAGACCAAATCATCAGGCTGTAGAATAAATACAAACGTAACAATCATCTTTGCGTTGTCATTGCAACCTAAATGCAGTTTTTGTTTTAACAATCCCCCACCAACAAAACCCTGAGTGAATCTATCGTCAGCAGTTGGGCACTTTGTCCCAGAATTGGTGATCTTGACAGCAAACCAATGAAATGTCAATGAGCTGTGTCAGAGGGACCTAAAATTAGGAACAATTAGGCTTAGTAGCCAGACAAAACAAAGGCCTGATGGACCATCTGAACCTGTAACCTATTAATCTGCTCAGAGACACATGTTAACAAGCATAGCTCGGTTGATCATGTTAAAAGCTGCAGGTTAAACGCATCAGATTAGCAGAACGCTTAACGCAATTCACATGCGCACGGACGCAATTCAGCCGCAAAAGAAAAGTGTTAAAGAGCAATTCAGGTCAATAGAACTAGCTCCCAAAGCTCAAACAAAGCCCGGAGAAATGCTTGAGCCACGGCTCCACTGTCACTGCTGAGAGATGTCATGCAATGCCTCTATGAAATAACAGTGACGGCGTTGATTCATTATCTAGGCCAAGTGTGTTGAACTGTTATCTTTCTCTAAACACTGCAGGCTTTTCATCAATACAGACACAATGGTCCTTCAGACGGAGCTTTAAACCAGGCGTGCCTTCACTTAAACAGACAAGAGGTTAGCAAAGAATGTCACAGGCAAACACAATGGGCACACTCAAGACACCGCCGAGGCCGAGGCGAGCGGACGACGGGAGAGGTGAAAATGGAAGCTTTGTTGAGCTTCAGTGAATGAGCTTTAGTTGAGTTTTAACTCAGTAGAATGACATCTAACTGCAATATCTTTTACTGACACCATTACACGAGAAAACTGTTTGGATTTCACTGCAGAAAATAACCTCGTTGGTGAGGATCAAGCATAACATTATGACCACCTTCCTAATATTGCGTAGGTCTCCCTTGTGCCTCCAAAACAGTTGTGACTCATCAGACAATGAACATGGACTTTCTGAGGGAGTCCTGTGGTGTCTGGCAACAAAAATGTTATTGATGGGGTCTTCGGGTCCTATGGGTTGAAGGGAGGGGCTTCTATGGAGGCCAGGTCAACACCTTGTGCTGTTTTTTTAAGTTGTTCCCGAACTGTTTTTGTGGCTGCATCCTGCTCGGGATGGCTGCTGCCATCAAGGAGTGTCATAGCTATGGGGTGGGGGTGCCTGGTCCTGGTCTAGGTGGGTGCTACATGTCTAAGTAACATCCACACAAATGCCAGGTCAAAATGTTCCCCAGCAGAAGAAGATGGTCAACACCAGTTATGTACTTGTCCGGTCATAATGTTACGCCTGATCATTGTATAGTTTCACCCTAAGCGGCGACACTTTTGGGAAATACATCACTTAAGACCCGTCAATGTGGAATATGTTTAGGTTTACAAGTCAGGCAAAAACTCATTGAACTTAAATGAGTCAGTTGCCTCTCAACAATGTTTGAGTGAGATGATGTGTAAATGTAAATGTAAATGTAAATGAAGACCTTACCTCCTTAGGTAACGACATTAGATGGTTTCTGTCACAGTTGAAGTTGAAGAGTCGCTTCAGCTTCCCAATACTCCTAGGCAAACTCTGTAAACAAACAAACAAAACATCAATATGAGCTTGACAGGTTTTTATGTATAAGTTTGTATATATGACTAACACACAACCTTCCCCGCAGTCCGTTGGTATTAATAGTTTCACATTGCTCAAAAATAGTTATTGACTTAGCCATAAAATGCCACTTCAGACACTGATCTGTTTGTCTTTCATTTGAATTTAAGTGTGAAACGAGGTTATGTAACATGTTACCTTGAAATAGCTGACTATTAGGCGAGTTAAGAGCTTTGTCAATGAAACAGAATTGAACCTTTGTTGCCCTTCTATCCTCTCCTGATGAGAAACATATGACACGTAGCTGGGTCTGGGAAGCCATGTAGTTCAGACCGTGCAGAGAGCATCAATCAATTGGCTCTCAGAAATGGTGAAATATTACCTAATCCCTATGCTACTCAAAACCACGAACATTTTCCATCCATCTTTTTTTGCGGATGTTGCAGTTTGAAGCCATGATCCAAAGCAGAGATACGCCAAGAAGAGAGCTGCTTTCCCCACCCCCCCTCCACCCCCGTCTGTTTCCTGTGATGACGTGCCACAGAAACCCGTTTATTAAAAAAAAGGCAAGTATTCATATATATCCGTGTTGACTCATTAAGCCGGGTTGTCCTACTGATCAGTTCATCTGAAAAAGAAAATAACTATGGCCCATCAAATCCTCCACGTTTCAGCCGTACAGTGCAGCGTTCTTTCATTTATTACCTCTGTGTCTGCAGACTTAAATTTAAATTTTAGGAACCACGTATTCCTATATTTGAAAACATAGCTTGTGCCATTGTTGTCAGCACAGTAACAAAAACCGGCTGACTGTTGTGTTGAAAAAAACACTCAGGTTCCTTTTTCACCATGGGTGTGGTTTTGATGCAGACTATTAGATTAGAGTCAAAAAGAAACGAGTTGATTTAATTCAGAAAATGAGGTTGGTTATAGCTTTGTTTCCAGTTTGCCAGTCAAGACCAATCTCTGTATAATTAGTGTGATGACACTGATTATCCGGATATTAAATTAAATATATCCCTCATGTTGGCTTCCTGTCGACCATGCAACTTTTGTCCTCCCAATGTCAAAAATTACCAGGTCTGTTTGACTATTTATGAAGCCTAAAATAAAATGCACCACCTAATTCTGTTTTACACATCTTTTCAACCAATTACTATATAATGTACACTTCTTTTTCTCCATGGACATACACCACATTTACCCGGAGGATCATACTAAGGGATATGTCTGGTTATTTGTTGAATTTTATTTATTTTATCATTTTATATTTTTTACTCTGACTTTTAAATGAATTCTATTTATTTTTGTTAAATATTTTATCATTTTTTTATTTTATTTTATTTTATTTTTTGCTTTGGTGCATAACAGTAAAATGCTTTTAACTAATTTCAGCTTATTTTATTATTTAATCTTTGTATGGCTTTTTAGGTAATTACCAAATTACAGTTCTAATGTATACAGTTATTTTTATCTCTCTAGTGTTTTCTCAACTTCAAGGTGGTGACGCGTTTCCTCTTAATTCCTGAGTGTTTTTGAATTTTCATGTGTGTGTCTTTGCGTGCGTCCGCGTGCATGTGTGTGTGTGTTTACATATGCGTGTGGTCTCTTGGGTCTATTGTTTTTTTTGTGTTTGTTGTTTTGTTTTTATGTAAAGCACTTTGGGCTGCCTCTTTTGTATGAAAGGAAAACTATAAATAAATAAAGTTTGATTGATTGATTGATATGTACGGCTTAAGAAACAAACCTGTAGCTGGTTCTCCGTCAGTACAAGCTCGGTAAGACTTTCACAGTTGCCAATGCTCTCTGGAAGATGTGTTAGTCTATTCTGGTCAACTTTCAAAATTGAAAGTTTTCTTAGTTTTCCTGCAACGAAAGAAAATGTAGTATAAATCCAGGTGTGCATTGATTAGTATAACCTGTTTGATAAGACGGACATAATATAGACGAGCTTGCAACATAGTATAATCATGCAAACAAATAGGCTGAAGAAGTGTCATATAACTCACCAATGCTTTCCGGCAGAGCGTCAATGTTGTTCTGAGACACGAGCAGGTCGGTGAGTGACACCAGGCCCCCCAACTCCTCTGGAAGTCGCTCCAGTTTGTTTTCTGATACATCTAGACACAGCAGGCTTTTCATACTGCCCATCTCCTAAGGTTCAGAGCAAACGGGATAGAATGATGCAGCAGCAAAGATGTAGTAGAATCTGTGCATGGATTTAAACTGGGGGACACAATGATGATGTTGACATGACACCAAAACAGGGGCACTATAATTAATAGGACGACAATAACACAAAAGCATGACAAACTTACTGCAGGTATTTCAGCCAGGTGGTTTCCATCCAGCCACAGGTCCTTCAAGCTGACCAGGCAGCCTATTGACTCGGGCTGTGCAGGAGGAAGAAATGCAGGAAACGGAAAAATTATAAACAGAAAAATAGAAATAAAAACAGTAGATAATAAGAAAATAAACAGTAGCCGTGATTTGTTTCTCATAAAGTTCTTGATTTTATTTAAATAGCCTGATGTGAGTCCTGGATACTTTGAATTTGTCAAAAAATACATATTAATTTTCAAGTACATAGAACATTTCTAAATACAGGCATAAGTTGTAAGTAAAATAAAACCCAGACAGTTCCTGTCGGTCGGACTTTTTTCCGTTTCCATCTGTAAATTATTCAACCTCAGAGATAAAACCCTCACATAAGATTACAACCACAGCTCAAAACAGATGGTCTCCCTCCCGTCAAGGGATGCTAATCTGCGCGAACATAACGAGGATAAGGAAATGGGAAAAGTTTTGGTCTACTTATTTTGCGAAACGCGGCGTTCTTCCGAGTCGACGGGCAACACGGAAAATAAAATAAAAACTCACCAAAGAGTACAGTTCATTATTGCCTAGGTCGAGTTCTTCAAGTCTGTGGAGCAGAGATAGGGACCTGTGGATGGGAGATGCAAGTTAAAATGCAGTCAAAAGTAAAAAATGTGCCACTGAAGAAGATGCACGGCCTCCGCCCTTTTCTACAAACACCAGCACACCTGGCTGAATACTTACTCTGGCAGGAATGTCAGCACATTTTCTCTGAGTTCTAGTGATACCAAGTTGGAGAGGCTGCAAAAAGACAAAAAGAAGAAAGATTATTTAGGAAATTTAGTCTTAATGACAGCCAAAAAACAGAAGGTCCTCCTTTGCGATCAGATATCTGCAAACAGGAAGCACTTTGGAGGTGGGTCAGTCTTATCGAGGCCGTAAAATCGCAGCAGCATAAACAACAGCTGCATACTTTAAATGAAGAGCAAATTGTCCGAAGGGGCCGTTCGCTCGACCAAAGTACATTGTTATCGTCTTGCTTTCCTTTCCTCTTTACTGTTCATGTTCTCAATTAATACGGGATTTTATGACGACAGGCAGCTGGAACAGTGCAAAGTCTATGTTGTTGAGCCAGACGTAAAAACAGAAAAACAGTTCAGACTTTGTGCTGCGGGAGAGGACAAGCAAGGAGTCATTCTCAACAGGAGAGGATTGAGCCATTGCCAAGCCATTAGCTAAGTCAATTAGCTACACTCCTTCACTGATAAAAACAGACACGGTAATAAATGCTGAGCTTGTAGATGCGTAAAAAGACAGAAAGGTTGACTTGAGCCAAGGAGATGAATAAAATTAAGTAGGTATGCTTGGGCTGATTCTAAATTTAATATATGAAATCCGGACTTAGAGCTGGGCAGCATGACCAAAAATGTATGTCACGGTATTTATTTATTTATTTTTTTCTATTTTACTGTGATGATGAGTAAATATTGCAGAACAATAATCCCACGCTAGTAGTAAAGCACGTTTGCATGGCTCTGTGTTAGCACTGCCTGCTGATGTGGAAATCCGGGAGCATTTACAGCTCTGAGATTAACAAAAAAAAAAAGATTATCAAGATGAAATGAAGAAACAGGGACAATCACCGCTTCATTCTTTTTTTACATATATTTATTCATGTTTAGACCGGCTACTGTATTTTAGTCGTTCTTTTTTTCTCATTCATAAAAAGCTAAAACTGGGGACATTTTGGGGACAGCTTTAGCCTAAACACACACTAAAAATTCATATCATAATGGAAAAAAAAAGAAAAAAAGACCAGTGTGAACCGGTATACTGCCCAGCCCCATCTGGACTTATCAGCTGCGATAATATGAAATGCTACTTTTTTTTCCCCCCCTTTTTCCTTAATCTTGCTTTCTGGGAGTGCTTTTCTTTCACCACAGCACATCACTCAGCCCGAGATTAAAAAGAAATCTTCCAGTTTTCCACTTCCACCATGCTCAGCCTGAGATCTTCTGGCTCCAAAGATCAGCGGAATGATGAAAACAACCACCTAACCGCATCAGGTTTCCGTGCACGTCGTTTCTCATCAGAAAGCCCTGCCATCTTAGCAGATAACCCACTGATGTAATTTAACCTCTCGGACATTTATCTTACCTACTTCATAAAAAGCCACTGCGTGTTGTTCCAACTGTGTTATGGTTTTCATTACCTTCTTCCCCCGACATAGAGCAGACCTTTAGTCATGAGCTATGCAAGACAAATATGGGACATATGTGGGGAACATGCCGTACCACGAGGCAAATGGAGAGATAACCTGGAGACGCTGCATGCACAATCAAAATAATGTAAATCGGGTATGTATATATATATATATGTGTGTGTGCATGTATTAATTCTATTCTGAAGGCTGCAGCCATTGTCCATGTTAAGTTTGGGATTGTAATAAAATGAAAGATTTCGGCGAACAACGACTCTTTTGGAGGGCAGTGAAATCCATCCTGTGCATGAAAAGCAGTGTTTCTAGGAAGCGCAGCATAGTTTGCGAGCAAGTCGGCCGCAAATCAGAAGAAATATTAATGCCATTTCCAATGCAACGCACAAACCAGACCGAGCTGAAATCCTCTTTGACTTTATGGCTTTTAGAGTTGGTTTCTGATGGTTGTCTGAAGCAGAATAATGGTCGTCTTTAGGAAAGACCAAGAGCACGACTACTAAATATTTCACTTGTTTTTAATCTACGACCATCCATGATGATATGTGTACTATCAATACAAACTGTCTAGAAGTTGTTATTCTTTTCAAAATCCAAACTCTTGGCCATTAACATTAACAAATAGCTATGAGAACCACACAGTCTGCCTCTCACTCACCCACCATCTCATGCATGGATTATGTTTAGTTTTGTTTTTAAACGATCCCGATGAAAAAGTAATATGAATTCTTCGCACATTCCAATTAACTGTCTCCCTTTAAATGCATCTCTGTGTAAAAGGGTTTAAAATCCTTTTAGCCCTAAATTCCTAACATCTACTAAAAACATCCCCCCTGGCACGTTGACCCAAGAGCACATAGTTTAGTTATTAAATTACAATTGATCTCAACAATAAAAAAAGAGACCTCATAGGAATAAAAATGCTGGCATACACATTCCCTCTGGATTTACTATTACCTTTTATGAACAAAAACAATTGCAGCCGAGGAGACGATACGGACTGGTGTAAAGGAGACAGAAACACTCTGACGTGCCATGTGTATATATCCGTTCCCACTGGCTTTTACCACAAAACTTCTGTGCTCTTCTCAGAGCTAAACAAATGTTCTGGATTGTGAACTTGTTTTTAGAGGGAACGCTGCCATACAGTATCTCACTGTGTAGGAGGATCCATCATGCCCACTGGCTAAAACAAACAGCATCAATTCTCAACCTGACTAATTTATCTGGAGGCAACGACGCGCGCGGAGAAGTGTCAGTCTTGAGCAATGTTTTGAGCTAACTGCATTTTAAAAAGGAAAACTGGTGCTGCCCATGCTTTGTTTGAGCTGACCAATATATAGACGACACAGCGCGGAGAGGGGGTGGCAGTTAAATATAAGCTGAATTTGCTGGACAGTGAACTTTCATTACCGGAAAACAAGTTTTCCTTCCTAGAATTTCTTTTCCTGTGCATCAAATGTGCCTGAAAACAGGGCTGGTAAACAACAAAGCAGCCTAGAGGCTAACAACTATGCTATGACATTACCTTGTCTGTATCTTTCACTTAAATATCTTCAGACTCAACGCTGACCGAACAAGTGTTAAGTGCTGCTTTAACTGAGGCTGGAATTTATGGTTTAGATGGAAAAGGCTCACGAGTTAGTGACAGAGGTTATAAACCTTCACGGCAGAAATAAGGCAATAATAGGCGGGTGAACTATTTCCCACAGGTGTTGTTTTGCTCCTGCCATAAAATAAAACATTACATATACTTACTTCCCGATGTTATCTGGAAGAGCTTGGAGTGAAATATCATTGATGGAAAGGCATGTTAGATTCCGCAACTCAGGAAAGCTTTCAGGTAACCTGCAGGTGTAAGGGAGATGTAAAGGGATTTTTAGAAAGTGTACAATACAGGACTGAAATAGCACATGTTTCTATAAACGTTTGATACATTCATCTTTGCCCTCTGCAATGCTCCTAGTCCTATGTATAATCTAATGATATGATATGATCCTTTTATTGTCACTAGTACAAGTTCCAGCGAAATTAGCCATCAACCCGTCCATACATATGCAAAACACACATACACTTTGACAAAATGGGGGTAGACTATCTATCAATCTAATGTCCTAATCTCCTACTTATAATCTCTAAACATGCAACAGTCCCTGAAATTATCAATTAACCAGTAGAAAACAACAAAATAACAAAATAATAAGTAGCAAAACAACTAAATAAACTGACTGTGCTCAGATCCCTGTGAATTACTCACATCATCTGCTTATTCAAAATACAACCCTCTTAAAACACAAATCCTTTTATATGAATTGTGAAAAACAGTGTAGTTTTGCCTCAGTCAAATGGAAATACTGAGATGCCACTTTTTTGTCACACAGCATTAATCATCAATCTAACATCCTTTGATTAGCGGTTATTTCCATTTACTGATAGGAGCTATTCTACATCTACTGCTTTCTTCTGCCTTGTAATTCTACCAAAAACACCATCTCAGATCAATAAAGCCAAAGATCTTATTAAAATTAAACTAATTCACAAAGTCTGCAGAAAGAAAGGTTTTGTATATTTGTGAAGCAGGCTCCCTGCTGGAATGTGGACCCAGACGCACTTCCTGGCTTAAGTGTGAAGCTAAACGTAAACTAAAACTCATTAATGTAAACACAACACCCACCACGAAAATAAAATCTGGAACCGGTCCTCAATCCAAAATATATAGATAAATAAATAAAATGGGGTGATTTAATGAAAAAAAAAAGAGTTTTGGGTTACAATTATTTCTGAAGTCCATGTAATAAGGGTGTCTGTAGTTTTAGTTTAATTAAGTTCACATCAACAAACATTTCATGTGTGAACATAAGTGTAATTTATAAATTACAGACGGGAACTTTGAACTGGAAATTTATGACAGACAATGATTCATCATTTTCCTGTAGAACCATAGCTTCGATTACACGTTTTACGATAAAACAGCTGAAAGAGAAACTAAAAGTGCAGAATTAGGTAACTACTGTTGAAAAACAGTGTGTGTGTGTGTGTGTGTGTGTGCTCTTTAAACATATTGAACACCAGTGCCTCAGTAAAACTAGTCATTGTTGCCCACTAAACTCATGCACTGAAAAACAACGTTTTTTTCCCCTGCTGAGGTGAAAATTAGACTTGATTAACACCACCCACACAATAAAAAAAAACGCACTATGTGCAATCTGTCAGGAGTAGACATGCTCCTAACACGGCATGTAACAGCAGTAAAAGCAAAAAAAAAAAAAAAAAACACAAAGCATCAAACAAGGAAATATAAACCCTTAGTCTGGTCTAATCTATACATATAATAAGTAGCACAATCAATAAGGGAATTAAATAGAAGACAGATAGAGGTTTTCTTTTTTTCCCACCCAGAACTAAATCAACAGTGTCTCACTTAATTACCTTGTTAATGGATTTCCACTGAAGTCTGCCACTTGGAGGGCTTTGCAGTACGAAATGGTCTCTGGAATTTCCATAATATCTATACGAGTGAAAAAGGCAAGTTAATAAAACTACTAGGGTCTAGAACAAATAAAGGACACATTAATGAGTGTTGTTCCAACAAAAATAACAACAATAATGGCAAATCTAATCTAAAGTAAACTTGTTTGACTATCAAACAGTTTAAAACACATCTACCATGACAATTATGACTCATCGCAAACATGACTGCGTGTACAGTATCTGTTTGAACTTCTGAATTTATGGCGACACCTGTAAGTTGGTGGTTACTGGATGTAACCCCAGTTCCACGACTACGTTGGTAGCCCTCGGCACTAATTTGAAAAGCCTTGTAACAAGAGGAACCTCCATATTGTATTTAAAATAAATACTGAACAACAATACCGTATGAGTAGGTCTGTACAAACATCTTTGTACAGAGATTTACACTAATGCAAACCACCCTTTACTCTCACGCCTGTTTGTTGCATCAGCTTCGCTAACGAGGAGCAAATCCGTCAATTTGATTTATTCACTGTCTTTAGAGATGTTGCTCAACTGTGAAAAATATAATCTGGCAGTCACGAATAAAAAATGCTGAGACATGCAGTTGTGCGAGTGATAATGTTCTTGTCTCTTCTCACCATTTCGAGAGACGTCCAGTTCTACCAGCTGCATAAAGTTGGCTATTTCCGGTGGAAGCCTTTGGATCTCATTGTCACTCAGGCCAAGTTTTCTTAGTTTCACCAGCTGGAACAATTGCTGAAAGGTGAAGAAAAAAAAAGGTTGCATCCATTAAAAAAAAAAGGTGTAAATTTTGAGTTCACACTTTCTGGACTGATTGTGTTGCCCAACATGATTGGACAACGACTGGAAAATGTGATTACCAAATGCACCAATATAATGAAATGTAGTCTTGGATTACTCCATCTGCATTATTGCTAAATGCAACAGAAAGTCAATTTTATTATGGGACTTTACTGTGAATCCTCTGAACAGATTGAATTCCTTACAACATACACTTAACATTCAACTGTATACGACTTTATGTATGTCAAACAGCAAAATTCACGTCTCTATACGGGCATACTCTTGTACTGCTGGAGCAAAAAACCTTCACAGCATGTTCAGACTACGTTTTACTTTTTCGTCACACAAATGCCTTTCTCAATAGAAACATTCAGTTCTCCTCCATCCGACTGTGTCGTGATGAGAACATGACCGGTCTAAACAGATGACAGATAACTGTACAGACTTGTTTCGTGGAAGACATATCACTTCTGGTCATGTCACAGTTGGTGACTGACAAGTGCAAACAATAAAATGAATGGAGGGCTGAACAATGTTAAATGCTTATCCAAAAAATAATAATAATAAAGCTAAAACTTTAAAGGCATAAATCATCAAACGAAACTGGCTTTGTCAGTTCCAAGTGACTGAAGTCCATTTACGCTTGTTTTTGATGAATTGTTTGGATAGGCCATTGTCTGGATGGCTCAAAAGTTAAATGATGCGATTCCAAGCTCCCCCGTGTTGTTTTTATCATATCGTGAGTCATTAGTAATGTTATTAGCAACTGGGGTATTCCTACTAGAACATGTCAAAATTAGATACATAAGCTTAGTTTGCAGGTAAAATGACAATAGACGAGTAGAGAACACACAAGTACAGAACTGAAGGCCAATCTGCAGCCTCAACATGCTGCCTTCCATTACTGTTCCATCAGATAACTGGCAAACATTAAGGGTTTTCAGTCTCATTTTATTTCAAACAACCAGAGTGGCACAGGCTCAAACACAAGCGTTAACTTTGGCCTTTTGGCAATTGGGATTTTTCTTAGAGGAAAAAAGAGGTAATGTTCATCAGGTTAGAGAAGAAAGATCCAGGTAGACTTATTTAAAAGGCAAAAAGCAATTATTGCAAGCACATACTTGACTCCCCTTTAACAAGAGCAGACAGAGCCCTGCCTGTGTGGTGGTGAAGCAAGTACCGAACAATACTGCTTCAGGTTCCCTTAAAAGTTTCGGTATGAAAACAGAAAACTCATGAGTTTCCCCTCTGGGGCTTTTCAGTTTCTCGGGTTTGCTGGTTACAAGGAGTGCCAACTGGGCAGGAGGGTTCATCCAGTTGCAGCAGTTTAGTCGAAATGAATCAGTGACTGTTACAAACACTGCATGTATATGGATAAATTAACACATCTGCATCACACTGAACAGGTTTTTACTTCAGATATTTGGGCGGCGTGTGACTTCCAGGAGAACAATTCACTCATTCAAAAGGTGAAATGCTGAAGGCTGTGGGCGCTTTATTTCTAAGAGGAAGCTCCACAGTTGTTCCCCCTTGTCTGACTGGTGAGCAGTTAAGCCATGCAGCTCATTATTGTAAAATTAGCTTCACATTTTCAGTACATTAGCAGCCGTAATGATCCCCGATTAATACTTAATGATTGTGCCACCTCCCTAATGTTTAACCCCGGCACCTTCAAGCCACAGAACACAGTGTCTGGACGTTTGATGTGGCTGAGAAAGAAAAAGGTCTGTGACATCTGAACATAGGAACGAATGCCAGGTGTTGGTCAGACCAAATCCAGATAGAGATCGCATTTTAATTATGTATGCCCAAGAGTCCAAAAGTCAAACTCCACCCTTTTAGAAAATGCGCATGTCGTTACAAGTACTTAAGACATTCAAAGAGCCTCTAAGCCGTCATTTCAACAAGCAGACAAACTTGTATTATAACGTTTGAGCTTTTAATTCCAAACCGCCTTGATTTCACTTTCACAATTCACTGAAAAACATGTGTAGGTGCAGTTTTTGTTTGCTAAGCAAGTCTTTGAATGTCAACAGAACAGCTCAAGGTCTGTCTCTTGGCTGCGACCAGACATAATTATTTCCAGAGAACTAAAACTCTTAACTGTGAAAGATGGAGAAAAACAAACAAACAAACAAACCCAATTTGTTTTTAAAGTCAGTTATACCACAGAATTTATCGCTCTCAGACTTCCTGCTTGAACTTTGTCTTTCCTTTATGCCACAGAGATCAAAGTCAGAAACGCATAGGGGTGATCTGAAAGGCCTTGACAACTTTCAGCCCCAAAGAAAAAGGCAGTTTCATTCACACACTTTTCTATCTTCTTGGCAGCAAAGACAATCAGAGGAAGAACAAAGAGCATAAAGATGTATATTTGGTCCTGCTGTATCATCAGCTGTTTGCAAAATTGCAACAGCAAACCTGTTCTTCCCGTTGGACTCATCCAGCGCCCTGCCCCAACGATCGCTGATGCGTGACACAGAAAAAAACAAAACAAGCTGAGTCGAGAACACATTAACAAGTCTCTCAAATCACAGGTCAGTGTCCAGTTTCACCTTCAGCTGTGTTTTGTACAGCATTAGCTGAGGCCTGGTGGTGTTTTGGGAGCACACATTCATACAAATCAGTCTAGAATTAGTTTGCGCTCCTCAGTCTGTATAAACCGGCTCTTGTTTGTTTCATTTGAATTAAGCGGCATGGGTGTCAGGTGTTTTGTGGAGTCTAATTAAAGGTTCGCTGTACGATTACGTGAATGTTACATGCGCATGCGGTATTATATGTCACGGCACAGGCTGGAGTTAAAAACGTCTCTGCCACATGTCGGAGACTGAACGGCCCCTTTACCTTTAAGACAGTTCCTGTAGATCACATGTGAGGGGTAAAAAATCAGCACGACCACCAGCTTCCTGCTCTGGGCCCTGATCTCTTTACCACTTCACCCAGGTCATAAACCCTGCAGCTTCGTGTCTCTAACAGGATATTGTTTCTTCCTCTTCGCCACCACTATGACTATGTGTGTCATTTCTGATCACGCACGACAGCAGATACCCAAAAGGCCACTTAGGCCAGAACTAAACCTGGGAACTTCTTTTTTATAACAGTTTATCAGCCTATTATATTCTTATTGATAAATTGGCAAAATTTGAAGACCTCTGTCCAAGCAGCACTGACCAGTCAAAGATACACAGTGTTAGCAGAAAATACAAGCTCACACTAGCATTTCAGTAGCTGGGAGCTTGTTTGCATTTTTGCTTGAAATGATGTGAGCAGTTAAAAATTTGCTATTTTTACCCGACTGACTAATTTACAGATATTTTTGGATCTAGCGTGAAAGCCATTTTTGTTTAACATTTTCTCCAAGGATGGTCATTTGCCGACTGTCAGGATAGAAGAAATAACGTCACAGCTGCAGCTATCAAATCTTTTTTTTTTTTTAACTCGTCTGCTCATTTAATTATTTAGTCTACACAACTGTGAAAAAAGCCACCCAAGGTGATGTCTTTGTATCTGCTTTATTCAACCAACGGACTTAGATATGTTTAGTTTATGACGCGTGACTAAGGGAATGATCCGATCTTCACATTAAGAAATGAAGCAATTCATTAATTTAGAAAACTCTCCCCAATTAATGCGCCTACCAAAGTCTTAAGACGATCGGATAGTTCTTAATCCGTCCTTTCATTATGCAATGCTCGTCTGAGCTGTTAGATCCAAACCACCTTAATTTCACTTTCACTAAAAAACACTCGTCAGTGCAGTTTCTGTGTGGTGACTCAGTCCCAATCACAGGTGAATAGGTCTTGGATGTGACTCTTTTCTGTAAATATGACAGGTGAGGAACTGAATTAAGCTCTCTCTCTCTCTCTCTCTCTCTCTCTCTCCATTAGCTAATCGACTTGTAAATAAAGGAGTTTTGGTTAAGGCTGCTAATGAAAAAACACTCACTCAAAGCTCATTGTCCCAGCCGGCAGCGGCCCCGTGTCTTACGGTTTCACTGTGGAAACCGCATTCATTTTTAAACTGGTCTTGCATTCCCATTCTTCCTTGAGTAAGAGTGTTGTTGTTTAGTGAGCTAACAAACGCTATTTACAAACCATAACGACGGTATGCACTGTATTCAAATGGCCCCGCCGCTTAAAGGAAACTTTCGGTAAACAGAAAGCGACTGTTTGCCAAACCGGAGCACTTCCCCAGCGCAAATAAAACATAAAACAATTACACGAACAAAAGAGAAACAGGACCTTTGACTTGGTCTGTGGATTTTTTTTCTTTATTTCCTAAGCAATTGGAGCGATCTGCTTGTGTTCAACTTGCCTCATCTTGTCACTCCACAAACACACCTTCGCCGTTTCATCTTGCCATTGAAAACCGCCCGGTGCGTGTTTTTATCTGCCTGCCGGTGGGAATGATTGACTGGAAATATGTTACTGTGTCAAGGCTTTTTCGTCGTGTCATCGTCAGTGTCGTAATAAAGTTAGTGGTCATCATCAGTGAATTCACTTGGTCACCTCAGAGGCAAATGGGCTGAGGCCGCACAGAGAGAGACAGAGAGAGCGAGAGAGCACTGAGCTGGACTGATACAAGGGTTTATCCGCTTGGATGTTTCTTGGTTTCACCCAGCAAGCATTGATGACATTACTATCATGCCAAAGAGCACAATAAAGAGTTCTGTCGTCGGCATGCAAACAATCCCACCCTTCCATCCTCTATACATGCTTAGAATATTTGTGAGCCGTCTGCAGTCTTGTGTGTGTTGTCACAATGGGAGGACACCTGCTAATCACATCCTCGCGGGCGTAGACGACGAGAAAGAAAGAGGCTTCACTTTGTCTGACGAGGCCAACGTCTCCTCTCCCGGTTGGCTCATGGTTTCACCGGTCTGTACTTTTCAATTCAGGTCATCGGCTCATTGTGTCTTCATTAGAAAACACTAGCACACACAATTGCTCGAGTGGGGACGACAACAAAACACATAATGCCGCCTTTGTTTTCGGCCAGAATACCTGTTCCTGTGCTTTTCTTCGTCGAGACAAAGTAGACAGTGTGACACAGCCACGGGAGGCTGCTCACATTATCTCTGTTCCATCAAATTTCTATGCGCATGCCAAAAATATGCTTTCAGAGGACTTTTCAAATCCTTTCTGGACTTCTCCAAACTGTAAACCATGTCACTCTATTGCCAGTGGTACTACTTGAAGGATTGAAGGATTTAAGCTGCAGCTATTTTTTATTATAGCGTTTAAACATGCGAATTCGAGAGAGAACATCTGACCCACCGTGAGGACCAGATATATGAAGCGTTACGCCATATTCTAAAGTTAGGAAAATCTGCAAACCCCATGAACTACGATCCTTATGAGGGTTACAGACAGGAGGCTTTCTCAAGCTGCACATCCACTCCTCAGAGTTGAGCTGAGAGCAACTTCTGCAGTAAAACCAGTTCTGCTGGAAAAAGCTAACGAGATAATTGTAGAAAAACACACACACACACACACACACAAAGTCAGAAGTCACTGCTGTAGCTACAGGAGTGCGAAACACTCCACAGGCAAGACGTTTCTGTTTCAGGCACAGACGGAGGAAATCTTCAAAATCTCGTCCCTGCCAGTGGGAAATAACCAATTTCAAATCCTCCCAGTGGTATCCCTTTTAATCCAGACTTGCGAGCATGAAAACTGGGATTGTGTATCCCTACGTTACTAAGCGCGTCAGTAATTCACACTGAGTGGCCCACAGTCCCTCTGCGTGGTTTCTATTAAACAGAAATAGCATCACTGCGATGGAGTGCTTCAATCTCTTTATGATTCAGAACATGTGTTCGTATAGAGAGTCAGACGAGCCGGGTTTCAAAGTTGTTTTTCCTTCTGCTGACGGATGGTTCGGAGCTAATCATTATATTAAATATGTGGAGATTTTGTCAGTTACCAAATGTGTAAACATTTAATCGATCAACCACCCTCTCGTTTGTAAACGCTGCTCACTTTTCACGTAATGAATCCAATACTCTTGGCGTTCCAACCCCGCGCTTGGGAAATCTGAGGCGTCACATTTATGAGTGCAGACTAAATAACTTGGAGATGCACGGATCAAATATGTCAAATTGGTATTAGCAGCAGCAGCAGCAGCAGCAGCAGCAGACGACACCAGCCGTCATATGACCAATACAAACACAGTTTTCTTCTCTTTTTTTCCTGCTAATTTCATTAGAGAATTCACTCCCTCTTTCAGTCATGGCAGGAAGTCAGCTCAGTCTGTACAAGCACAGATATCCTTTTTTAACCAAAATCTGAGCTAAAATCTATCACTTTGGGGCATGTTTTAAATTTGAGCAAAAGAACAGGTTCTGTTAAAAGGAGGTAAGCTGTGTTGTGCGCTATCGCACATCCCTTAACGGAAAGTTTTTGAGAGATAACGACAGATATTTCCTGTCTTCTCCCAGTTTTATTACAAAACAAACTCGCTGGAGCCCTTCCACAGCAGGAAAAGGAGTGAGCTTTTATTTAAAACCTACTCCTGATTTCCAGTCAGCGTTTCCATTATGGTCACGTCAAACTGTCTTATCTGGAGCTGTGAACGCCTCATCCTGCACAGTCGAGAGCGCTGGTGATATTTCTCTCAATTCGTATCAGCCAGGATAAACAGTCCACGCTTGTTGAGATTTCTCAAAGACGTCACGTCACTCATCCGAGAGGCTCCTCCAGTTCAACATGGCTGGTTGGGAGATTATGGTTTTTTTTATTAGGGAACATCTGTGGGTGGTGCACGATTGAAAAAGTCACAAGACTAGCGGTTTGTAAACAACCCAACGCTCACCTGTAACTGCTATTATAAGCATGTATTCAGACTTATGGGAGCCTATTAATGCTAAACTCTTAACTCTTGTGTGTTAAGTCGTGGCTCTCCTGCCTTGCAGAGTTAAAGCCCTTTTTACTTTCAGCAAAACGGTGTAAACACAAACCTGTGCACCTGTCCAGACAGGTTTGACTTATCAGGGACAATGCAAAGGCTTAGCAATGAGTTGTTTAAGTGTGATTCACCTCAAGTGAAAAAATGTTTATGATCAAAATCTAGACTGTAGTTCAGTTCAACCTGTGGAGAGAGGGGAGGGGAGGGGAGGGCAGGGAGGTGTAGTTCCGGGTCGGCCTCGCTGATCTTGCGTAATTATTGTCCCCAGGCCCCTCCGGACTCTCTCACGGGACGCCTGATCAGCTCAGTCAGAAACACTTTAACCAGGCGCACACATTAACACGCTGCCATCCGAATTAACGAGTGCACGCTCGCTGCGCTCCTGCTTACCTTGGGCAAGTTCCGGAGTTGGTTGGCATCCAGCAACAGCTCCTCCAAACTCCGTCCGTAGCGATAAATCTCATCGGGGACATACTGCAGGGAGCAGTGGCGTTTATCGATCATCTCCACATGACGGTTGCACCGCCACAGGGGTATACAGTGAAACATCACGGGAGGAGGACAGGGAGGAGGACAGGGAGGAGGAGGAGGAGTGGGGGAGCCGAGCGCTGCAAATAAACCTCGCAGCCGTGCGTTAAACCAAAACGGCGGCGGGAGAAGGAAGAGGAGAAAGAGGAGGAAGAGGAGGAGGAGGAGAAGGAGGAGGAGGGGGGATGCAACAGATTGCTACGGCGGGACAGTTCAGCGTGAAAACACGAAAACTCTCCGGGAAGTAAACACCGAAACTCCCGCTGTAAATAAACCGAGCTAGCGTCCGTCAGGTCGCCACGAACATGGGGATTTCTCCGTCGTTGTCTCACTTTGTAGTTTGTAGGCACCTGTTTTTTCTCTCTCTCTCTCTGTATGTGTCTCTCTCTTTCTGTATCCGTCCACTCCGGTTCCTCGACTCGTCGCTTTTAAAATCCCTCGTGAAAGCGTAAAAAAAAAAAAATACACACGCGCGCTACATCTCAGTGGGTAGAGGAAGGTGGCATTCTCGTTTTTTTTTCTCTCTCTCTCTCTCTCTCTTCCCCCGAGTTAATTTCCTCTCCCGTCCAGTTTGTGACCCGGAACATTCACTCCCTCATTCCAATCCTACGTCATCCTTCCCGGCTGCTCCTCCTCCTCCTCCTCCTCCTCCCTCCGGTCCCTCCTCTGGATGGGCCCGTCCCGCACAGGGCCGCCATGATGGGGCATAGAGGACTGACTCAAACCCTGCCCGCAGGGTCTATTCAGACAAAAACAGTGTCTGAATTACCCTTCATGTGACACTAACTGAACTTTTACTGCAATTAGACGCAGGTTAAAGGTATTTATGCTGCATTTACATGTTAGTTTTTCAATTTTACGCGTATATATTCCGCCCCAATCAATTTACCGGGAGACGCATCGCGTCCTACTGTGACGATTTTACGGATTATAAAATAAAAGTCAAAGACAAACATAACAAACTACCAGCATGCTTAATTACGTTGAATGACGTTTTAAATGCAGCAGTTGCAATTGTGTATTTCCGTAGTAAACAACCTACAATAAAGTGAAATTATTATGTTTCGGCCTTTTGAATTTGAAATCCATATAAATTAAATTAAATTAAATTAAATTAATTAAAGACTGGCTTGTGTGTGGGCACACACTTTATGGCCACTTTATTAACTACACTTGCCCAGCACTGAGTCTGACCTTCAGCTCATACACATCAGCCACAACATTATGACCACTGACAGGAGAAGTAAATATCATTGACTTTCTTGTGACAGTTCAGTGTTCTGCTGGGAAACCTTTGGACCTGGCACATTCATTCATGTGTATGTACCCCCACCCCATAGCAATGACAGTCCTTGATAGCAGCTGGATGCCATTTTCAAAACAGTTCAGGAACAACTCGAAAAACATGAAAAACAGCACAGTTCATCTGTGGGGTGATCCACAGAGGCCCCTCCCTTCAACCCATAGGACCCAAAGGCCCCCCCACTAACAACATCCTGTAGCCAGATGCCACAGGACCCCCTCAGAAGGCCCATGTCTATTCTCTGATGAGGCACAACTGTTTTGTTTTGAAGAGGCACAAGGGAGACCTACGCAATTGCGGGGAAGTGGTTTTATTGTTGTGGCTGATCGGTGTATATTCACCAGCTATTTGATTAAAGCCAAAGTCTACTTTTTTCTCATTTCCGTGTTTGGATCTCAAATGCTTGAGGTACCACATCATCTATTTCAAAGGCCACTGTACATAAAAGAAATAGCTGCAATTCTTACCCCTGTTTATTCTATTGTACTTTTATGAATGGAGAAGGAATATTAATCTAAGACTCAGTTTGCTGTGTAACTACTTGACTAAACTCAATATGTGTCATGTAAGTATGCTGAAATAAGAGTTAGAGTTTGACACGGGAACCTTCTTCAAAACAAGGCCTCAAAGTGCCGCCTCTAATAAATCCCATTCCCATGTGAGTTAATGCTGAACCTTTAGTAATGTTGTGTCAACACAAACAAGAGGTGACAAATCACTGGTGAGCAAGAGTCTCATGGTACATAGTTGCCCGTGCTTTTGCCAGTTGGCAAACCAACCTCGTTAATGTTCATCCCTGTCATTTTTCAACCATGTCCAACAGTTGATCATTAAATTAAATTACCTTGAAGTCTGTTTAAATGGTTAAAAACACCACTTCCATGTCATGTTTATTTTGCCTATATCCAGGTCAAAGTTGAAGATCAGTTCCATACAACAGCCCTAAGCTCCTCTGGTGCTTCACTCCCACGTCACCACGGCCTCCAGAGTGATTAGGACTGCTGCTCTGACCTCGACCCATGCTTGTGCATTAGGATTAATAAATGACATCATCATCGGTCATTTGCGTCTTAATGGATCACAAAGTTTGGCCATTTGTGGATCCACGCAGACGGGTTGATCCTTCACCGCCTACAAATTGTAACAACTCTTACAAGAAATGACTAAAAATAACAGAATCTAACATGGTTTTAATTTTTAAACGTACCATGGGGGATTCTGATTTTACTTCACAAAAACCTCATACCTATAAATTAAACATGAGGAAGGATTAATGACGCAGACTGCCACAGGTGGTCCTGAAGGCAGCAGCAGTCTCCAACCTTCCCTTTAATATCTCAAACAGTTGTTCAAACGGATCCAAAAAAAAAAAATAAATATATATAAAAATAGACAGAAAGGGTCCTTGAGAAGCAGCAGGCAGCAGATGTCTTCGTCCATAAAAGACAATGGTGTCATCAGAGGAATAACAGCAGTCGATTTAAAATAAATGAAATAAATAAATAAATAAATAAATAAATAATAACACTGAAAATACATTTTGGATGTTTGAACCACATATTTACATAAACCTTTTGCTATTTAAAAAAAAAAAAAAACAAACAAAAAAAAAAACAATCCAATACACTACAAGCAATACAGGCTTTTAATTGTAGAAGGAGCAGTGTTAGAAGAGTTCAGATAATTGTTATCAAAGACGTATTAATGTTTAAACATAAGTGATGATGATGATAATCTAAAAACTGTACGGGTTAATGTTATATGTGCAAAGTGTTTGTAGGAGAAATGTACACACACAAAAAACCCACTCCTATGACCTCTAGAGGGAGTCATATCCCATTAAATAGCATTTACCGACTTGTGTTTATCTCAAACAGGCTCCAAGACAAAACATCAAATCAAGTGAATTTGCCAACTTCATTGTCCATTTAATAGTGAAGACAATTCACAGAAAAAAACATGACAATTACCCTATTGCCAGTATATTTAGACAACAACACAGAATAATCTTAAGTGAACATAGTTAATGAGAAACAGAGTACATTTAACGACATAGTATATGAGCCTTTATCTGCGTCCCAGCTGTTTTTTAAATGCCTTTAAGGACTTTGCCATCATTGGAGCAACTCCTGTGAGGACAACAAAAAAGTAAATAAATAAAACATTTATCATAATCTTAATCTGGTTAAAATAAATAATTAGGACATAAGTTACAGCCCTGCTCACTGAAAACCATATGAAAAAAATAAATAAATAAATAACCAGCTTATCTGAGAAAACCACCTTGGAAAGCTTGGGCAGAGTAACGCTTCCACCATAAATTAAATTTACACTCCTGTCAGCTCACTTGTTTTTTTGCGAGGATCTTGAGAGTTTGAGCTTCCTGCTGAACTGGTGCTGCTGGACTTACTGGGCTCGTTACAACTCGGCCGAGATCGGTTATCCTGAATCTTGGCACTGGAAACAGGAAATGATCAACAGAGCAGAGTATAACATGATCAATGGAGTATTTAAAAAACAATGCACATAAACAAAATAGGCGTCCAGCGCTGCATAACATCCCGTGTCGCAGCGGTTGACAACAAAAGACCTAAGGCTGTCTCCAACCAAAATAAAATCCAGTTTACCCAGCACATTGCTCCAATTCCTGTGTTTAGCTAGGCTCACCCAAACAGAATTTCACCCACTGTTATCACACGAGTCTCCGACAGGTTACGACCCCGCTAAGCCGGTGCCGTTTAGTGAGATCACTTTGTAGATGAGTAGGTTTATGTGGAAGAGGACCACCGCAAGGGAAGGTGTCCATTTTGTGACAAACAAATGCACATCAGTGCCTCAAAATTGATCTTTATGAATGTAATCAGAAAATATATATATATATAAATATATAAATGACACAAATATATAAGCAGGAAGATGAAATAAATGAATCATGGCCGAGCAAAAGAAACACACCTGCACCTGAGCTGAGGAGGCTGCTGAGCAGCAGTTCCATGAATTTCCTGCTGAATTCGCACGTCTCTCGGTGGCTTGGCAACAGAGTGAATAAATGCCATCTTCACCTGCCGACCTGAAATATATATATATATATATATAAAGGTGTGTACAGAAGGACTAAACTATATTTTTTTTACAATATACAGTGCCTCCAAAGAACCAATAATCTAGCCTCTTAATGTTTTGTTTCCAAGTTTTATTAGAACTTGACAATGAGCAACAAGAAAACCAGGATAGTAGTTTCAGGCGGTTGAAGCAGGATTGACTCATATATTGTTATTGCTGTGTTTCATTTATTTTTCCACTATTGTCATCAAGTTATTTAAAAGAATGGTTTCAGATCTGGAGAGAATATAAGCGTATTTCCTGACTTGCTACCAACTTCATTCTTCTAAAATCTCATTTAACCTGCTGTAGCTCCCACTGTTGTCTGAGAGAAATTCAGTTTACATGTAGCAGAGTTGACAATAAAGCCGACTTTGACTTTAGCTTTACTCTTGGCGACAAAATAAATGTTTATTTCTCCAAAATGTAAACGCAGTAGTGGCACAGCTGTGTTCAACATGCCCACCTTTGGGTTTGTTTGAATGTGCAGATACAATGGTTTGTGTCAGTCTTTGGAGTTTCCTCTCCCTCTCCTCAGACAGCCTGATGTACATCTCTTTCCACGATTCATACTCTTGAAGTTTGAAATCTTTGAAGTCCCTCTGACAGTGTTTTCCCCACAGGTGGTCTGTCGCTCCAATGTAGATCTGTGGAAACACACCGAGTGCTCAAAGTCCTTCACACTTTTACAACATCTCTTTAGACAGTTTAATTAAAACCACAAAACAGGAATTCAAAGAAAACGTGGACATTTCTAATCATGTTCTGTGGTGTCTGGAAACAGGATATTGTTAGTGGGGGCATTTGGGTCCTCTGGGTTGGGGGAGGGGCCTCTGTGGATCACTCCATAGATAAGAAGCCAGGTTAAGGCCTGTTTTTCATGTTTTTCAAGTTGTTCCTACCTATGTGGATCCACATCAGTTTGTGTGTGTGTGCCTGTGTCAGACTGCATCATGCCACCATAAATTAGTGTCATTGCTATGGGGTGGGGGTGCATGGTCTGGTCTAGGTGGGTGGTACATGTTTCCCAGCAGAACATTGAATTGTGACAATATGGTCAATGTGATTTCCTTCTCTTGTCAGTGGTTTTAATGTTGTGGCTGATCGGCGTACAAGCTGGAGGTCAGACCAAGTGCTAGGCAGGTGTACCTAATAAAGTGGCCACAGAGTGTGTGTGTGCCCACATATTCATACATCACATTCTTACTGGGTTGCATTCTTCGATGCGTAGCAGCTGCTCTGGCGTACACCTCTCCAGCACCGGCTCCAGGATTTCAAACGGGACTCCTCCGGTTTCATGAAGCACTGAGAAGAGATCTCTGCACCTGAATATGAGCCCAACAAACTAACAGACCTCAGAGCCTTAAATAATCCTGCCCTGGACTACTTTACTCACAATTTATGTTGTTCTGGAGAGCGCGAATGCACTGTTGGTACAAGCTCATCATAGCTGGGAGGGATGCGGTCTTGGCTCCGGAGTACACTTGCATCTTCTTCTTCAGTCTTTGGCCGGTGAAGACTGTTGTCTCCTCGGACACGTCACAGGAATCCAACTCCCTCTCAGCTTTAAAACCAAAACAAGTGTCAAGAATATGACATATGAAAATACAATTTTCATGCATTTTACTATACAGGCAGTACCTTTACTCTCAAAGTACACAGCACTAGAGGGTTTTTCACATTGAAGCAGAACAGCAGGTAAGGGAACGTTGATCAGGTCCATTATAGGCCCCTGAAACATCTAAAATACAAATGATTATTGTAAATATTAATTGATACTCTGCTGTACTCTAAAATCAAAGATTTCTAGGATCAATCATACCTGCGTTGGAAAGTCAACAGGCGACTTTGCAGGTTTTATACCAGATTCCTTTGTCTGTTGCTCTTTTACCAACGTCTTGATTTTTTTAGATTTCCTTGTTCCTGATCGTTCTTTTCTCTTGGAAACATCCACATCATAGTTCAAGAAAGATTCAAAAGACATGGATGGTTCCTTTTGGTCTTTGTCATCATCCTTGTGCTTTATTTTAGCCTTTTTGTGTTTTGAACGTCCCTTATTTTCAGAACCCGATTTGCGTTTTGAAGCGTCATACTTCTCCGTTTTTGTCTTTTTTCTCTTGTGAGTCTCAGAGCTCCTGGATATTCTTGCAGATCCTGTTTGATCATCGTGATCTTTGTCCAGTTTTAACATTGTTGTGCATTTGTCACTGGACTCAGATGGTGATGACTCTTTTGAGGCTTTTGTATTAGATTCATTTTCTGACCCACATTTTCCAGTCTCAAGGGTTTTCTCCCTGGAATCAGATCTGGATTTCTGATCACGAGTGCCCTCATAGTTGTTGCTTCCAATCAAAGCAGCACTGTCTCCTGGTTTTCTATCACTCTGACATTGTTTCTTCTTCTTCTTCAACAGGACAGAGTCGTCCATTTTGTCCTCCTGCATTTCAGTTTTCTTTGTCAAAAAGTCACTCTGCAAGATATTCTGGTTTGGACTCGGTTCGTGTTTTTTTTCCTGCTCCAGTTTTCTTTCCTGCTCCTCGCACTGTTCTTTCTCTGAATCAGCTTTCCTCTTCCCTGTTTTGAATGGCGCCTCATCTAAAGAATCCTGATTGTTACACTGAGATGTTATGAAGTTATCGTTTACGTCTACCGAACTTTCATTATCTGTACAGCTTCGATCATCCAGTCCACCCTTAACAGGAACACTCTCTGCCAAAGCCCCATCTTCACCGCAGCTGCATCGAGGGACAACTCAAGATTAAGATGTAAACCCATAAAACGTATACACAGTCAGTCATAGTAAACAGTAAAACAATAAAAACTTCACCTTGCAGATTCTTTATGGAGCAACGTCTTCCAACCTTTAACAAGCGACTTGGCAAATTCTCCAGCCAGCTCATGTCTGCGCAAGGAATTCACCGTTTTGCCAATTCCAGTTTCCTAATTTATATTTAGACATCGGTTAGTGCAGTCAAAGAAAATATAATAAAAATCATATATCATAATAACAAAAAATAATAATCTGTCATTTGCAACGCACAGACTCACAGCAAGAATGTCTAATGTGATATCCAGATCCTTGAGTTTCTGCAATATTTTTAGAACCTGGAAACACACAAGTCATAGTGTTAATATGCTATTAAAATTAGACTTTTGTGTCATTTATTTTTGGGGACAGAAAACAACTGGCATGTGAACTCCTTTGAAGAAAAACTCGACATGCCATATATGGTAGTGCTGGTTTTGGATCACCACAGTTGCTGATTGTGCATTCAGAGCAGAAGCTAAGTATGGGAACCTCACACACACCCACTTAGGCTGCTCCTTTTACTCCGACCTATAAATGGATAAGGCTGTTGCTGGTTGTTAACCCGTCACGTATCTCCCCTTACAACTGAACTGGGAGTTTTGCATTTCAAAATCGTCAACTTAAAACCGATCCAAAAAGGCACGGACTCGGATGAATATGTAAATATCACCACGCAGAGTGGAGTTTAAAGTGGCCTGCAGAGCGTCCCCCAACACCACCACCACCACTGGTGATGGACAGCTGACACAAGTTGAACAACTGGAGGAGTAGCCAATTTTAGCAGCGGTGCACCTCCCATTTAAACGGCCTGACCCCCCCGCGGCAAGGTACGTGGAAGCAAAAAACTGAGACAGCACCCAGTCAGCTTCTGTTCTCACATCATCGGTGATACACGGGAGGAAAGAGTCACGTTTGGGGTCATTAAGGCGTCCGGTGTGATATTTAAGCGGTTCTTGGTCAATATTCACACTAAATGCTAAATGGTTTAGTAAATGAATGGATCAAGGTTAACAGACTGTGATTTATTGGTAAGAAAACAAAACTTCTAGGAATAAGTTTGACGGAACAAAATTCTTAAATGGTGGAGCCAAAGGGGGGGGGGGGGGGGCGACGACGTTAAGTGTTTAAGAGATATCATTAAACGAGAATTGTGCAAACTCCTCCCTTCCGCTTCGGTTTATTTATTGTGTGAAAGTGTATTAATTAATTAATTAATTCGCATAGTATCTACCGTAGCAGGCGCTGTCGTGTCTGAGAGCTGAAGTTTGAACCGTAGTACTTTCTTCACCACATCTGACCTGCGGGCCATCACGGCGCTTCACGTGCAACCGCCTACGCACACAACACACCTGGCCGCGCGCCCATTGATGACACCGTTATAATGGGCGGAAGCGATCATGAGAGAAATGAAACCATACTCAGTAATTATAAAAAATTGCCTCGACTAATCATTTAATCCTTCAAATCAGAGACAACAATCAAATCTGCGAAATTTCTAACAATTATGTTGTTTTTTTTTCCAAATGGACACCTCTAAATGAAGTCTCTCTTCTATATCACAGTTTCCATTGACCAAAACATAATATATATATAAAACTCAATGCATAATTTAAGGAGATGCAGACTGTGGGAAATGTGATTTCTTTCCTTCGCCTTTTATTTAAGTCCCATTAGAATTCTGTCTGATGATGAAGGATTCATTAAAATTGCTCTTAAGTCTTGCAAGTGCAGCAAGTACTCTTCAATTGCACCACCCCATTTTACATTTACAGGATCTCTTCACAGAATCAAACTCAAAGCAATGTTTGTTTTCATTTGAGGAGTTTCTCCAAAAGTAAGGAAAAGTTCGTCATATGACGTCAAACTGACGATTCAGTATGTTGACATTGACTGATTGGAGGCTCTTGAGGGACACTATATGTCGGGGGATGTATAGTCCCTGCCCTCCCTGCCACATGCATTGCACAATAGTTGATTGGCACTCGCTCCCCTAGAGGAGGAGTTAACTGCATGTCTCTTTCAGCAGGGGTGACGGCCGGTCTCTCTCTCCTGCTCCAGTAACTGGAGGCACAAGTTCCTTCTTCACCAGCCTCTTCTTCAGTACTCAGGTAAGTGGGGATTTGCCTCGATCGACTGTTTGCCATTTAGTAACTAATTGGTAGCTTGAGACAGTTAACCCTCCTGCATTTGTCATTTTAGAATAGAAAATGTGCATGTCGCTTCAGATTTTAAACAAACTACATATTGCTGCTGATGAATTAAGATTAAACACATAGTAAGCCTCATGTCTGCCGAGGTTGTGTTTAAATAAGATGAGGAGTCGTTTTTTCCCCCATTTTTTATTAAGCCTTTTATCTTACAGGTGGCATTGATTTATTTAAGACAAACTGAAACAATTTATTACAGGGAATAGACTAAACCAAGAAAGTTTGCCCTAAACTGAATTTAAATATGCAGAGGACATGAGGACTGTGGCTCATGTCTCAAAGTCTATAAAAGGAACGTCATGGGTGAGCCAGCCAGTGTTGCTATTCCTGGACATGCTGCTGATAAATTGTGACAGATGCAGGAGCATGTTGATGTACTCGCATGCTTCGGCATCACCTGGTAGCACAAATGTCTTTTAGCTCGTCAGTGCCTTGTTTTGTCCAAATGAATAACTTAGAGTAGAGTGAGCAGCTAAAATGTTCTGAGATTTGACATTATTGATTCATTTGGAGCAAAGAAAACAGGACACTGGCCAGATGAAATCAAATAGTCCAACTGTTTTCCAGCACTGATTCTTGTCTGTCACAAACTGTTGTGACTTTATCAGGTTGACCGATGGGATCTGTCTTTGATTTCTTGTGCATCATTTTCAAGCTGTTCTGGACGTCTCAGATGACTAAATTCTTCATGTGTATGTCTGTTTTCAGAAGGTCTGGGTGTGTACTGCTGCAACAGCCATGGCACCCAAAAAGAACAAGACGGCCAAAAAGAGTAAAGGAGACATAAATGATATGACCATAATGGTGGAGAACAGCCCCGTCAGCAAGATTAACGGGTTAAACACTCTGTTGGAAGGAGGAAATGGCTTCAGCTGCATTTCAACTGAAGTCACTGATTCTGTGTATGCCCCAAACCTCCTGGAGGGTTTGAGCACCATGAGAAACGACAGCTTCCTCTGCGATCTGACAGTCTCCACCAAATCAAAGTCATTTGATGTCCACAAGGTTGTCATGGCCTCCTGCAGTGAGTACATTAGAAAAATCTTGAAGAAGGACTCAACCCTCCAGAAGATCGAGCTGAATGAGCTGTCACCAGTCGGCCTCGCCACTGCAATTACGTACGCATATTCAGGAAAGCTCACCCTGTCGCTCTACAGCATCGGTAGCACCATCGCCGCGGCCATGTTGCTGCAGATCGGCACTTTGGTGAAGATGTGCAGTGATTTCCTCATGCAGGAGCTCAGCGTGGAGAATTGCATGTATGTGGCCAACATCGCCGACACCTACGACCTCAAAGATACCAAGGAAGCCGCTCAGAAGTTCATGCGGGAGAACTTCATTGAGTTTTCTGAGATGGAGCAGTTCCTGAAGCTCACTTATGAGCAGATCTCCGAATTCCTCACCGATGACTCCCTGCAGCTCCCCTCCGAGGTCACAGCCTTCCAGATCGCCATGAAATGGTTGGACTATGACGAGAAGAGACTAAAGTACGCAGCAGATCTTCTAACTCACATCCGCTTCGGCACTATCTCCGCCCAAGACCTGGTGAACCACGTCCAGAGCACGCCTAGAATGATGCAAGACCCCGAGTGCCATCGTCTCCTTGTGGATGCTATGAACTACCATCTGCTGCCATATCAACAGAACATCCTCCAGTCACGCAGAACAAAGGTACGCGGTGGCCTCAAGGTGATTCTCACAGTTGGCGGACGCCCCGCCCTGACAGAGAAATCTCTCAGCAAAGATGTTCTCTACAGAGATGTGGACAACGTGTGGAATAAGCTGACAGAGATGCCAGCAAAAAGCTTCAATCAGTGTGTGGCTGTCCTGGATGGCTTCCTGTATGTGGCAGGTGGTGAGGACCAGAATGATGCGAGAAACCAGGCTAAACATGCTGTTAGCAACTTCTGCAGGTACAAACTGGTTCATCTTAACTCACAATTTGTCACGTTAGTTGGTGTTAAACTGAAAAATAACTGTGAATCCCTCTGATATTCTTTAGGTACGACCCCCGCTTCAACACTTGGATTCACTTGAGCAACATGATCCAGAGGCGCACCCACTTTAGCCTCAACATCTTCAACGGCCTCTTGTTTGCTGTCGGAGGCCGAAACGCTGATGGCGTTCAGGCCTCTGTGGAGTGCTACGTGCCCTCCTCCAACCAGTGGCAGATGAAGGCCCCCATGGAGGTGCCCCGCTGCTGCCATGGCAGCTCCGTCATCGACGGCAAGATCCTTGTATCAGGAGGTTACATCAATAACGCCTACTCCAGGGCTGTTTGCAGCTATGACCCCTCCACCGACACCTGGCAGGATAAGAGCAGTCTGAGCACACCTCGAGGCTGGCACTGCGCCGCCACCGTGGGAGACCGGGCCTACGTCATTGGCGGCAGCCAGCTGGGAGGTCGCGGGGAGAGGGTGGATGTCCTCGCTGTCGAATCTTACAACCCCCACAACGGGCAGTGGAGCTACTGCACGCCCCTCCACACGGGGGTGAGCACAGCCGGTATTTCCATTTTGAACAACAAGGTCTATCTCCTCGGGGGCTGGAACGAGGGCGAGAAGAAGTACAAGAAATGCATTCAGGTTTACAACCCTGACCTCAATGAATGGACTGAGGATGATGAGCTGCCAGAAGCTACGGTCGGCATTTCGTGTTGTGTCGTCACCATACCCACAAGGAAAACACGAGAATCCAGAGCCAGTTCAGTTTCATCAGCACCAGTCAGTATATAAGGGTTTAGATAACTACAGCAATGCAGTTTACATGTCTACAGGTCTCCAGCTTGTCTGTTGCATTATCTTGGTTCCAAACTCTTCGTACTCAGTGCTCATCAACTTGCTTATTAACAAATTATGATGATATTAAGTTTGGGAACACAATCTTCTAAAATATTTTTCATTAATTTGAAACTAATTAAAATCAAAGACAATTCAAAAGCCATGAAACAGTCTTTTTTGACTTAATAATTAACATATATGGCGTCATTTGGGCCAAACTAAACATGGCAAATAACCGATGTTATCATTTTTTTAGGCAAAATTCCTTCTGGGGCCAATTCAGCTAGGACAATTTCCTTAACAACTGTTCTATAGGAAATAAAATGTTATTTAAAACTCTAATGAAAGGTGCAAAAAAAAAAAAAAAGCTAAATGAATGTTTTTAGCAATACTGGGTTTTGTGACAGTACTGTTTGTGGTGACGAAAGCTACTGTGATACTCAAATACTTGAATGGAATAAGAAGCTGGGCTAAGTGTTGGCGTCGCCTGCCGGGAGTAGGTGCCTCTGATTAGTGTTCAAACGCACCACGCCGTACACACTACAGTCTCTTTATGTGCGAGACATGTGTAGTCTTGCACTTTATGTTGTGTGCGACTGCCATAAACACTATCAGTGAGAAGAAATCTGTGTTGGGGTCAAGGAGGTCGAAAGGGTTTGGATGTGACAGTAATAAACCATTTTGTAAAAAAATAAATAAAAATATAACTTGGGAATGGCATTCAGAGCCTGGGCTCTCCTGGAAGTCAGTACTGATGAATTCCTTGACTGCTCATGTCATTTTTTTTTTTTTTGTTTTGTTTTGTTTTTAAATTAAAGAGATGATGTATAAGCTACTCTGAGCCGTGGTCATTTATTCAAAATCACACAAAATATTGCTGGTTTATATTTTGCAATTGTTCACAGGGCAATTTTCTTTTCTTTTAGGAAGTAATGTCAACATTGGCATCTTAATTAAGTATAATTACTCCTTTGAAAGTGGTTTAAAAAAGATCTCAAATAACAAGTCAGCGATTTATTATCAGCAGACTTGCTTGGTGTTTGTAGACTCAATATAAATAAGACATTTGGAAGATTACATTCCTGCCGTTCATTTGATGTTTTAATGATTTCACTTCATGTATTTAATCCAACATTTGCGTTATCAGAGGGTATAAATGTCTGTTTTTTAACATAGTGTTGTAATATTTAAGGAGATCACAGATTGGATTTCGTCATCCCCCTCTTTATCCCTGTTCATTGCACTCTGAAGGTTTACAAACGGGGTCTGTGACATTAGCCAAAAACAATACACACAAATATGTCACATTATGCACAGTACTTTTTATTTTCTTGTCTAAATCCATTAGTCCCAAAGAGTGTGATTGTGTCACGTAAGGGGATTTTATTTGCCAGCGCACAACACTTTTTTTTACAAGCCAATTGGCTTGCTTTTCTTTGTTTTGCATCTGCATACTGGACAAAAGTAGGTGAAAGAAAAGACAAACAACGAGCCACAATACCCTACTGCAAAGCAAAATAAAGTCAAATATCGGCAAATGTGAATTTAAAAATCCTTTAATGGAGATTTTTGGACATGTGATTGTCCAAACAGGTTTTAGCAATGATGTGATGCAGTTAATTTAAAGTCTTTATAGGAGGGGTCGTCACATCTCGAGTTTGTTAGTTTTTTGTAAAAATAAATAAAAATAAATTAGTAGCCTAGTTTTAAAAACATAATTAAATGACCTGAACATACATATTTTCTTAAAGTATGAAATTTGAATCATTTAGGTCACGTTACAGCAGGGAAACATTTGTTTTATTGTTTGATGACCTAATTAAGCACAGGTGGTAAAAACTCTTCCTGTGCACCAATGATCATTGATCAAGTCTTTAATAATAATAGTAATAATAAAACATGAACAGAGTGGTGAGGCTGTTTATCTTACCTTGATTATTTCATGATTATTTCACTTCAGTATGACTTGCATTTAGAACTTGCCAGTCTTTACTTGAACAATCCTCATAAACTTTCACATGAGTCAAAGTCAACCTCAATAAGCTTTCTAACAGACATCAAGATAGTGGAAGTGACTTTGCAGTTTTAGTTATTTGCTTTTAAATGAGGATAATGAGGTGATAGAGTCAGCGTTAAACCACGTTCTTATGTGGGGCGGATAGGAGTGCCGATCGTTGCCCAACATCCTCCATTTTCACCATTCCTACATAAACAATGGAGCTTTCACAAGTGCTGTGTCATCATTACAGTCACATTTCCAACTGGAATCGATGTTGCACACGGTCTAGACTCGGTCTAAGCACGGTTAACATAAATACTACAGAATTAATGAGTAAATATTAATATAGTGTTGTTGTTGTTGTTGTTTTTAAATAGGAAAGACAAAAATGCATTGTACTGTTATGTAAACACTTTCTTGATTCATAGCTTTTGTTTTGTTTTGCTTAGTATCCTGGATCCAGAAGAAACAATGAACTCAACATGATGGTAGATTTGCTTTCTAACAAAAAGTACCTTTAAGCTTCGGTAAATAGTTCCTAGTTGATTTCTAAATTAAAAGAAAAGTAATTTGTTTGTTTTTAAACAGTTTTTGGCTCTAGTCCATCAAATTGTGAGGATTTGGTGCTTTTCTTCATTGTCTAAATAGGCAGTGACTAGTAAATTGGTTTTCCTTAACTGTATCTGAGGGAAAAATATTACCACTTCATGTTTGTCATGACATTGTCCTGTAGTAGGGTTGGGGAAGGTGTGTTCATGATAAGATGGCAAAAAAAAAAAAAAAAAAATGAAAGTATGTGGTTTAAACACAGTATTTAATGAAGGCGTACATTATCTTTATTGACCTTCATATGTTTAAGTTTGTTTTGCACTTTACCTTATCTTGTCATTGAAATTCAGTTTATATTCTTTATTTTTTTTTTACCAAATGACAGCTTTGTGACACAGTAGTTTGACATTAAAACACCCCTAAAGCTCCAACCCGAGAGTCACCCCAGTAACTGTCTGGTCTGGGTGGGTGGTTACTTTATTTTTCATCATATGAATGCCTGACGAAAAAGTTTCCCCGTAGAACATTGTATTATCATGTTAATCAGTGGTGGTTCAGTGGTTGTAATGTTGTGGCTGATAATGTATCATGACCTGGATCTTTTTTCTAGTTAATTTGCGTTTGATCCCAGCATCGCTCTGATTGACAGGTCGGTGGGAGGGTCCGAGCGGCGAATAACGCTGAGTCATGGTGACGTCACCGCGCTCCGCCCCCCCCTTGACCACATGACGTGCGTAAAGTCAGGAGGGCGTTCATATGTTCAACAGAGAGAGCACACCGACAACAACCTCCTAGTTACCGGGCTCACAAACTGTCATTCCCAGACAGAGCTGCACATTGACCAGCTCGCTCCGTGGCTGTTAACACTGATTAACTCGCGCGTGTTTTTTAGTGGAGGAGAGCCGCGTTATCCACTCACTTTACGCGAGCTAACCGGGCATTAGCAAGTGATGAGCAGGGGCCTGCTTCTTCTGGATGCCCAGCTAAGGTTACCGACAGGGCACGCCGCGTAACAGCGCCAATAAACTCTCCATTCAGCCCGTGAAACTCTCTACGGACCCAGACTTCTTTTTTTTTTCCACCGCTCTTTTGGACCTACGCTTCATGCAAGCTCCCTGCGAGTTGCACAGACACGCTAGTTAGCTACCGCTCCTTGGTGCAGCTTCAGTGCGAGCAGTAAAGACACACGCCGGCCGCCCGTTTCCACTTCCAGCCTGTCTGTGCGATGGGTCTGCTGTCACAGGGATCACCACTGAACTGGGAAGAAACCAGGAAGTATGCCGACCACATCAGAAAGCACGGTATCATCCAGTTTCTGAACATCTACAACAAGGTGAAGGAGCGTCAGAAAGATGTGCTGAAATGGGGCGACGAGGTGAGAAGCGTGTCTTTAAATCGAGCTGGACGTGTCTGTGTGTGATGATGCATTAGATCTGTCGGACACGATGGCTGCGTGTGATGCAACAGTGCTCTGTTATTGATGTAGGAACCTGATTTCATTTCTGCACCCTGAACGCAGCACGCAAAACTCAAATAAACCTACCAATTTTAACGCTATGTAGCTCGTTATGCTGCAGTTGCTATTGTGAACTTTTATGTAAGTTGATAGTGAAACTTTTTATTACTCGATGCACTAAGGACTTTATAGCTGTTGAATATCTCTGTATTTGTAGACTAGCAGGAATATTTTTACAAGAACCAGAAACCCAAGGCCTTGACTTGTGTTAGCATTTAATTTCTCAGCAACAGTAGTGACTACAAATTACAGCTAGACGCTCCTCCAAAAGTAAACAGTTGGAGGCTATTTATCATGCCTGCTCTACTTGTGTATTTCTGGTGGGCCTGGTTGTTGCCAGCTGCAGTGTTCATTCATTCAAAACACCGGTTTGCACTTGTAGTCCGTGCCTGCTGCCCGGCCACAGAACAAGTGTTTAGATTTCAAACGTGGAATGCTGTTGTTATAGATTAATCCCGCTTTCAGACAGGGGATTACAGGCCAGTGGAGTCAAAGTCAAGGAAACATAACTGATGGATTGGAGTTGATGTGATGGCGTCCACGTCTGATCTTAAAAAACCTCGTGCCGTAGTCTGGCGCCAAGGGAAAGCCTGGTTTAGACGTGTATTTCTGTTGTGTTAATGAGCGTTGTTTTTTTTGTTTTTTTATTATGGTTCACTTGTAGGTTGAGTATATGCTATTGGAATTGGATGACAAGGATGAGAAGGTCCGAATTGTCCTGAGCGGCGGGGACGTCCTGGAGACCCTCCAAGACCAGGGTGAAAAGGTCAATCCCAAGTAAGTATACTTTTCACTGCACATGTCCCACATGATCAGCTGAAACTCTTACAGATATTAAAACATGTAGATTTCGTTTTTGGTGCTTACGCACAGTCTCAGAATTCCACGCGTGCACGGTAATTTATGCAACGATCCGATACCATGTTTTTCCGCTCGGCCGTGTTCTTCCTTCTTCCCTCTAGCTCTTTTTGTAAAGTACACCACCAGAAATGAGTTCCGTGCTGTTCTTAAGTTACATGTATTGAAATAATAGTTGCACATAACTGCTCCTGCACGTGAGTCTGCATCAAGGCCTGATACACTCCTCCCCAGAAATGTAACTTGGCAGTGGGGCAGACAACGACACCTGTGATTGGTCCAAATTGCATTTCCTCATTCATTTCTTGATGCACCTCGATAAGCACAGAAAATTCACTATGTCAATAAGCCAGCACCAATGTTTATGTGGTTTCTGTGCCTACAGCAGTGAAACCACCCTAGCTTAGACAACAGTTTCTGGTAACGTTAGCCACAGCTAGCCCCAATGTTGCCACTTTTAGTGGCGGTATTATAAAGCAAATAAAGACCTATCAAACAAAAGACCAGGGAGAGTTCACAGAGGAGAAGTGCCAAAGATAATCAATGAAGTTGTCAAGTTGCAGCTCCATGGTTAACTTTAAGCCAATTTTGTTAAGACACAGACAGATGTTCAAAAGTAAACTTGTTCTGAAGGTCTCTAGTTTTTATTTTGTCCCACCCTTACATCCTTGTATTCTTCCACCCACAGTGTTCTTGTTCTGGAAGTCAATTGTTTTCACGTATTCTTGAACCGAGTTAAACTGTGTGTAATAGACACACACTTTCATCAGTGTTTGTTTTGTTATCACAAAATCCACTATGCACCCACACTGGCTTTTCATTTAGCCTGATAAGCTTTACTGAGTCCTCCATTAACAGCAGTTGTGATTTTTCTGCGTAGTTCTGTTTGCTGCAGAGCACTCGGCCTGTAATGTAGGATTCTTTTAGTGCTCTTAGTTGTAGGTTACTCCAACATATGCAAAGACAAATCCACTTTGCATATAAGAACAAAGCTCCATTTAACTTCACCGTGATGAGATGTTAATGTTGTCGATGAAATATTTACAACAAATGTGTGCTGCAAGGCAGTGATACCTAACGTGTGGGTCTGATGGTCAGAAAAGCAGTGAGAAACTACAGATTTTTTTTGTTTAATACTTTCACCTCTTCACACTTTCAAAATCTTTAAATTAAATAATCCAAGAAGGAAAAAAAATCTGTCCCAAATTGAGGGCGTGGTCAACATTTCTTCACTTTTAGGAGTCACAGGTTAAAAAGATAAGGAGGCAGCTTTATGCTGCAGGCAAACACTAATATCTCATCACGTGGCGTCACACACAGAATTTGCCTGCAGGCCTTTTTGCAGCTCACTGTCAGTTTGACTTTTAAAGTCACCGTCTGCCCATCATTCTTATATTACATATGATGACTGACTGACACACTGGAACCTCAAGCTCCCTCGTGTTGGAATGTTTACTCCCATTCAGATCGTCAGACAAATATTTCCTTTCATTCAAAGTGCCATAAGTAAACTAAGATTTAAATGAGCAAGTCACAGAGGAGCTGTTTTTCCAGACATGTTTCATTAAAGGCCACTAAGCTTGGAATGTATCATCTGATTAGAGAACAATCCCGTTTTTAGAAGCAGCTGATTAAAAAATACTTAACTGTTACATTTACAAAGGGGGTCCTTTGAGCTCATCAATGCTGTGGAGTTATGAGTCGGAGAGAGTTCATCGCTTCCAGGCACACTCGAATTTTTCCGTTTCGTTTTTTTGTCAGAGCTTTTCCCTCCTCATGTTTGGGAAGTTAGAAACGACAGCCAACAGAATAATTAATTGACTTAATTGTGGCGGTGGAGCTATAAACCCACAAGAATGAAGTGATAATAATTTATAAAATTATGAAGCTATACCTGTTTTTAATTGAGTTGTTTGTTTATTGAGAATAATAATAATAAAAAAAACAAATGGTTTTGTCTCGGTAGAGTCTGTCTTTTAGCATAGCTGATGACAAGGTGTTAAACTGTTTAATTATATAAGGACGTGTTTATTTATTTGTTATTTTTTAGAAAAAGTAAATCTCTAAAATATAAGGATATATTGCCCGAGGAGCTCCAGCCATCTGCTGACCTGAACTGCTGTAAAACTTTCTTTAAAGAAGAGGAATTCTCTGCAGGCGCTGTAAATGTGTTTGTACAGGCTCCTGAGTGTTATGTTTGCATGTTGCCCATGACGTCGGTCTGAATCTGTGTAGCCCACTTCACCCGGGGGAAACGGCCGCGGCGGTGAGAATAGTAGAGCCAGTGCATTCCTCATTACTGCCCCTCTGTCGCACACACCAGAGAGCACGCTCTGAAGCACAAATACGCTGCGTTCGCTCGCCCTGCCAGGAATTATGGCTGATATATGATAAAGAGACAGCGGGTGGTTTATTTAATCACAAAGGTCACTGTGATACTGGGAGCACAGGCTTCCTCCGCATTGAATCACTTACAAATGTTGTTGTTTGTGTGTTTTGCTGCAGTCACCCTACACTCTGGAGACCAGAGTATGGCAGCTACATGATCGAGGGGACTCCGGGGCAGCCGTACGGCGGCACCATGTCCGAGTTCAACACCGTGGAGGGCAACATGAGGAAGAGGCGACGAGAGGCGTCATCTGTCCTGAACCAGAATGAAACCCTGTGCTCCATTACCGCCTTTCCAAGGTACTTTGAAATTCAAATGCTTCCAATGGTTTGCAGTGATTACGTCATTGACCATAAGGTGCTTGTAGGGGCTGATTGCATTAAACTGGGGCTCTGCAACGTTTTTCAGGCCAAAGACCCCAAACTGGTGGAGAGATTAAGTAGGGACGTCTTACCACTATATGTGTTCTATGTTAAACTCGACCTAAACATACATTATTATCATTATTTTGCATTCAGTATTAAGCTGAAGACCTATGCATTAAACTATTAATTGTCGATCAGTTGACTAGCAAGTGGACAGAAATGAATAGGCCACAAATCTGGTCATGACAACATAATTATTTTCTCTATCATCATACTTTCTAGATTTTGAAAGGCGGTCATCCCATATGATTTGCATGTCCTCAATTAAACTAACAAAGTAGGGTTTTACAAGTGCTTAAAATGTTTAAGGTGCTCGAGGAAAGAGATCTGGTTAGTTAGGGGCCGATCTTTACTTGGATTTACATATGTGACATGGCTAATGAGTTACTTCATCAAAGAACTGATTGGTGATTATTTAAGTTACCTGCAGTCTTAGAGGAGTTGCATACATTCATTAATTTTTAACTTTTTTTTCTTTCTGTAGGTTAGGTTGCCCAGGTTTCACCAAACCAGAGTGCCGGCCGACTCCCGTTGAGAAGGGAGTGTCGAAGTCGCTGTTTTTCCCAGATGAAGCCATCAACAGGCACCCAAGATTCAGGTTAGACTTTATGGTTAATAAAATGTCATAAATTTGCAAAAAGCCAAGCTTTCACAAGATTCAATAATCTACCAGAGCTGATCAGAAGCTGACAGGCAGATTACAACTACGTCATGTGCTTTTTCAGCACCCTGACCAGAAACATACGTCACAGAAGAGGAGAGAAAGTCGCAATAAATGTGCCAAGTAAGTTGGAGAAAAACAGCTGTCGATGTAGTCTAATATGTGATGTGTGGTTGTAAATAGTCTTTAATACTTGTCATGTTCCTTCTCATACTCCATGCAATAAATAATAAAATCTAACTTCCTGTTCCAGTCTTTAAAGACAAGTGCACTCCATCTCCATTTGTGGAGGAGTTTCCTGAGGACGATGGCGAAGCAGCGCGGGCGGCTCTGCCCGACCACATCTACATGGACGCCATGGGCTTTGGCATGGGGAACTGCTGCCTGCAGGTAGGGTCGTCTTCGCCTTTCTGTTGTCAGTCAGTAACGTCAACGTGGATATGGTTTGACTGTATCTCTACGGTCCTAATGAGTGATTTATGAATGTACTTTAGCCTCTTTTTATGGTGCACATTCCAGGTGACATTCCAGGCTTGTAGCATTGATGAGGCGAGGTATCTATACGACCAACTAGCGACGTTCTGCCCCATTGTGGTGAGTTGATAAGCTCGATTATTTAACTTTAATGACATATTTTTTTCAGACTGGACTAACAAAAATATACAACATTTATCTGAGTTTGTGGTTTTATTTCTACAGTCACAGTCGTCATTTTACACACATTAAGCACACGAGCGCTACTTTAAAAGCAGCATCACTGCAAAAATAAAACGTTCTTGTCGTTGATCTTGTCCATGTGTGTTTTTGTTACGGAGCAAATTAGTATATTTAGTCGTACTTTGCATGTACTTTCCAGCCCAGTCTGTAATTTTGAACTGATCTTTGTTCTCTGAAATACACTGAGTACAGTTTCCGCTCTTTGCAGATGGCTCTGAGTGCAGCCTCACCCTTCTACAGAGGCTACGTGTCGGATATCGATTGTCGCTGGGGGGTTATTTCTGCCTCGGTGGATGACAGGACACAGGAGGAGCGCGGGCTGAAGGTGAGCCGAAGCAAAGCCGAAAGCCGCCTTTAAGTCGATGACGATGGGCGGATATTTAAGAGGCAACTACGTGCTTTACTTAGATGAACCAGATGAGGTTTGGGAAACGGTTTGATTGAGTCGAGCTTCTCTTTTTTTCTATCACTAGACGCCATTAATCATTGCTCACATCCCTGAAGCCCCAGGCTAACATGTGGGTTGGGTTAGTTGAGCTAAGGCAGCAGGGAGTGGCCCGAATATAGAGGGTGGATTTAAAACCTCATGCTTGTTTTGTCATTTTCAAATTTTGCATTCATCTAAAATACATCACAACCTAAAAAGGGGAACGTCATCCATTTAAATATATTAATAGTGTAATCTAATTCTGCCAAATAGTTTATACAGACACTGATGGTGGAAACTTCCTCTACACGTGAATCATGTGCTTTGTTTAAATCTTTGAACCTGAAGGCAGATTTCTGGCGGCGTTTCAGAAGGGCCTTAACCTGGAACGCAGCATGTCTTGTTAGGCTCAGTCACAGAGAGTGAAATCATGTGTGTGCATCATTAGAACTTAAGCCATCTGTGTCATATAACAGTAGTATACAGTCAAGTTTTTTTTTAGTTTTACTGATAGGAAGAAGTCACATTAAGTGTTTATTTCACATGACTTTATGTATTAAGGTCAGTAAATCAGCTCTAGTCCTGTATTGCACATCTGTGGCTTCTATCTGTTTTTAGTTCCTTTTGGTTTAAGTTGATTGCACATGTAGTTTCTGTTTTCCTTTTCATGAAGAGACCAGAATAGGGTAGATTCACAGCACTATCTTTCTGCAGGATGTAGAGGTACAAACTGAAATGAAACAGTTATTGTAAAACCGGATAGGTGGTTTTCATTTAGACATCACAGCGTGTTTTTCGTTTACTCAGACTTCAGATATTCAGATAAGGCATTTCTGCGAGTATTTGACTTCTCGTGTTTGTGTTGACGCCAACTGTTGGCAGTGGATTAAAATATCTGTTTAGCAAACCTGTTCTACCTGTCACGACTGAGTCAGCATTTGTTGTTATTGACATCATGTCTTGTATTCAAAGACAAATGCACCGACTGCTGGAGATTTAAATGTGACTTTTTAAAAGACTTTTCTCTGGCAGCCCCTGAAAAACAACAAATACAGGATCTTCAAGTCGAGATACGACTCGATTGACAGCTACCTGTCCAGCTGTGGTGAGAAGTACAACGACATTGATTTGACGATAGACGAGGAGATCAACAAGCAGCTGCTCGCAGCCGGTACTGATATCTAAACTATCACGCTCGTAGCCACAGTCAGAATTAATTTATGCGCAGTCCTGAAATAAACAACGGTTCTTTTGTTTATAGGAATTGACAAGCTGCTGGCTCAACACATAGCACACCTCTTCATCCGGGATCCTCTCTCTGTGTTTGAGGAGAAAATACACTTGGATGATGAAAACGAGTCGGATCACTTTGAGGTGAGGATCTTTTTCTTTCTTTTTTTTATTTGTATTCCATTTGTGTCTAAGAAGAAAACCAACCATGTGTATGAATTCATTGTATTTGATGAAACCTTTTGCAGAACCTCCAGTCGACCAACTGGCAGACGATGAGGTTTAAACCTCCACCTCCGAACTCTGATATCGGCTGGAGAGTGGAGTTCCGCCCCATGGAGGTACGTATGAACCGCGATATCTTCAGTCTTTATGTTCAAAGATGTCATATTTTTATTAAAAAAAATGTTTTTTTGGTTTTATCAGGTGCAGCTAACTGACTTTGAAAACGCTGCATACGTGGTCTTCGTCGTCCTGCTCACCCGAGTGATCTTGTCCTACAAGCTGGACTTCCTGATCCCCTTGTCAAAGGTGATTACAGCATTTTATAGAAAAGGAGAAACCAAATCACAAGAGAGCTTTTTGTGAACAGTGCTCTGATTTCCATCTTTTATTAGGTTGATGAGAACATGAAGGTGGCGCAGAAGAGGAACGCTGTCCACGAGGGCATGTTTTACTTCCGAAAGGACATCTTTAAAGGTGGGTGAAGTGGAAGACGCGCTCGATGCTTACGATGAATGCTGCAGGTTGGAGTAATGATGTTCTGTCCACCGACAGGCTGCAGCTCGGTCCCCGATGGCGCCGCCTCTGCTCAGAACGGCTTGGACGCTGACGGTGCTAACGAGGAGTACATGCTGATGAGCATTGACACCATCATCAACGGAAAGGTGATCATTGTCTCACAGTGGGACTCAACACTGTACAGGTCCAGGCTGAATCACCCTAACAAGGGCTGGACGTTCATGGTTGTCAGAGGATGAGTCTTGTTTGCTTTGGTGAACCCCTGACTTTTCCACGTCTGTGGTTTAGAGTAAAGTAGCTCAACAGTCACTGGATGGATTTCTATACCATGTGATACCTCAGGATTAAATGCTGAGTTTTCATGTAGCCTCAGCTGTACTTTGTGTTTAGTGCTACTCAGCAATTAACATGGTACAAAAATGTGCCTGTTTAGCAGTTTCATGATGAGAGTGTTATCCTGCCTCCACGTTATATTCTTTTAACTGTATTCAGGAAGAAGACAACTCTGTTTTTATCCTTTATGTTTTTAATTTGATAGAAACTTAATATTGAAACTGTTGAAATAATGTGGTCACAAGACAAAAGATCTTTTCTTTTTTTTTTGTTTTGATTAACGTTTGATTAACACAACCTTTGTAGTATTTTTGGGCCATGTTAAATGCAAAACATTTAAAATTATTTCTGGTAACCTGTGTACAGACTGCCAACTGGCTTTGTGTAAATTTGTGGTCTTATTTTTTATTTTTTTTTTATGTGTGGTTCCACACAGCACATCAGACTAGACCAATGACATCCTGAAATAAACCCTGAAGCAATCTGTATTATTTCACAACTCCGTCTTCCTAGAATTGAACGGACCTGTTATTTTTAACAAAATCATCCATTTTTACTACGAATAGCAGACTCATAGCTGACGTAAGATAGTTTTTCTTTTAATAAGACAACTAAAGAAAACACCTTAAAGCTTTGAAATCACAATCATTTTAGTTTTTCTCTTCCTCCTATTCTGTCGAAGGGGCTTGAATCTGTCTATAGCCATTCAACACTTACTTTTCTCCTCTCTTTTTTCCAGGAGGGAGTATTTCAAGGGCTGATCCCAATCCTCAACTGCTACCTGGAAAACATGGAGGTTGATGTGGACACCAGGTGCACCATTTTAAATTATCTGAAGCTCATCAAGAAGCGCGCCTCAGGTATTAATAAAACACTAAATGTTCTCCGAAGCAGATTATCTCCCAGCGCAGCTTCATTTCTAACCATGAACTCCTTCTCCCGCTGATCTTAAAACAGGGGAACTGATGACCATGGCCAAGTGGATGAGGGAGTTTGTGGCCAAGCACCCGCAGTACAAGCAGGACAGCGTCATAACTGACAAGATCAACTACGACCTGATCAAAAAGTGCGACAGAATCGCCAAGGGCGAAGAGCAGTGCCCCGAGCTCTTTGGAAACCCAGTTAACAAGTTCAAATGAGGAAAAACGACGTCTTCATTAATAGAAGCATGTGAAGAAAGACCAAATGAGCGGCTCAGAGAGGTCCAATTATAAGAGAATGCAAACGGCATGCGTGTGTTGTAAGGAAACACACCTGCATCAAATATATGTATATATACTGAATCAGATTTTTATGATTACAGAATTATTTTAATAGGATTAAGACATGCAAAGAGTTGTGTAATAGAAAATCAGATGTGTATTTATTTTTGTCTGGAAATTGAGCATATCTGTGTGAGAATGTAAATGTAGCAAAGGGTTGTACAGTAGTCTGCTTTTAATCCTGTGTTCTGTAAATACTGTACTTCTGCTCTTGAAAACATTACCATCTCTTCTTTTTGATGTGATCTTTCTTCCTGTTCGGGTGGGATCTCCCTTTCTTCTTTTTTTTTTGCACTTAGAGAAATGTTTGGCTTTGCTCTGCTGACATTGTAGTGGGACCTTGAAATTAGTGTTGCATTCAAGTGGAAATGGTGAACCATTGTTTGCAATGTGATGCTGTTTCAAAATAAATCCGTACAACAGTAAGTTAGTCAGTTTCCTCACTACTGTGAATAATACAGGGTATACAGTGACGTCACTGCCATCCGGGGTCACGCCCCTTGAGTGGCAAAAGCTTGGTGAAATGGCGTAGTAAATACAGCGATCCGGGAAAAATGGCTATAATTACATCAAATTAAGGACAATTGGACTCGACAATGATCTATACTAACTAGTTTGGAGTTGGAAAGTGGATTAGTCTCAGTTTTAGTCAGTTTTAGGTCATTTCAGTTATGATAACTGTAGCTAAATAAAAGATGCTAACGCTAAAAGCTTTAGCCATACAATACTGTAGCGTCCGACCGCACGTTAAAAGGGCGACGAGGAGTGATGAAAATATTCCGTTTATTTATTCATTGTTGGAACTGAAATACTGTAAATATGCCAAAACAACAACATCGAGGTGTCTGGACAACCAGGAAGAGTTGGAGATGGGGACAAACGGACTTGACTCATTGCAATGAATTTCAGAGATTGGTTTGGGCCCGACTGTGTCAAAGAGCAGATATCTTTTACATTAGGAAGGAAGTGACTCTTACAGCGTGGGAAAGCAGAAGTGATGAGTGGAACTAGCCAAATCTGACTAGAGACAATATGAACAGCTTTGAGTCAGATTTTCATGTTTGTGGTTAAGATTAAATGAGAAGTTGGTGTTTTGGGATACCTGAGTAAGTGAGACGTCAACTTGACTCTGAGGCAGAGGTCAGAGATCAGGATCTAAGATAAGATCTCGATAAGATCCTTATCCCACAATGGGAAAACAGCTGTAGCTCTGGGAACTGGGCTTTTCCACCTGTGGAACATTCAGCCTTCCAGTATCTGAAGAACAACTCTAAAATCATACGCATAGATGATCTGGTTAAATCTATTAATCATGTTAGAGAATATGACCTTCAGCGATACTAGCAGCTTGTGACGCTGCAACACACTACAGTATAAGAAATTTCGCTGACATGTGTCCAATTAATGGCAAAATTACAAGAACAAGGGTCACAGACGCTCACCGACAGCTCAACACCAACCATCGTCACCATCAGCTTGGTATATACATAGAAATGTATTTACATGTGCACACAGATGGGTAAAAATAAAAAGCCTTACAATAAATAAATACTGGCACAAATACACCTCAAAACAAAAGCAATACATACGTGCAGTCTGTAATGTTTATTGAGATACTTCTTGACTGCATCCACCCACAAGATGGTGGTATTGAAGCACCGTTTGTTTTTTTTAACACAGCCCTGAGCTGCAGCAGCGACAGATGAGAGCGTTACCTCAGTTTGACCTCTTGAATAAGGACAACGATTATTTCTGGTACAGGCCTACTGATGCTGCAGAAGAAATTAAAGTCCTGAGACTCGGCGTTCTCATTAAAATTAACTGCACGACTTCAACACAAACATTCTTAGATAACGCGTGTCTCGTGATTAGTCACAACACCAAGAGGAAAAACTTATGTTTGGTTTAGTTTATAGATTGTTGACGTGATGGGAGGCAATTAATCTGCCTGGACAAAAGTGTGTTCTTTTTTTGTAACCAGAACATAGCAAAGAGCAAGTAATCAGTCCTCTGGGTTTTATTAATGGTTAAATAGTGATTATTCAGAATTTCTCCACAAGTGTTTTGAATACAACAGTAATCTATGTTTAATATTAGATGACAGTCATGCCTAGAAATTAAACCTTAAACCTGGACAGAAATTGAACTCAAGTCAATTCTAATCTTTACTGCTTTGAGTTACAGACTGTTAACACCACTTAGAGTTAATCATAAATCCAGGATGTCGGCCATTAGGATCAGAACTAAGCTCATTAAAGCTGCTCTGGTTCATATTTTTATGATGTCAATTAATCACAATAAGTACTTGAATGTGTGTGCTTTTAAGCATAATTTCCACTTTTTCTGATTGAGTTCATCTCTGGAACAGGAAACGCATAGAATATCTTGATTTGGATCATTGGAAACATGACTCCAAATGAATGTTAATGATGCTGATGTGGTCTCCTGTCCGCATGGATGCAAATTAACAATCTGTTTAAGTCCTGAGACTCAGTGTTCTTATGAAATAAATAAATGCACTTCTTCAGCACATTATAAAAGGGTTTTATAATGTGGCACAAATATCTTCTGTTCACTACACCAGAACAAGAAAAGCATTTTTTTTTTTTTTTTTTGCAGCAAATAAGAGACAGGCATATTAAGTCCGAACGTTCCTGGTTCATTTATCCACATTTCCCAGTGAACACACTGAGTTTTAAGGCAGATGTTACCAGGAGGCTGTACCCAACACAGCTGTCCACGCTCCACGTGTGAATGTGTCTAAATGTGTGGCCTTAAATTGTCGGGTCCCACGAACTTTGAAAACTACAGCAGAGTAAGTTCAAAATATGCCTGTTTGGAAAAACACACTTATTTTAGGAAATGTGCATTTTTAACTGCCGAGGACTAACATACACACAGTTATGAATTCAACAGAGGACAAATATAATATGACCGACTCCTCCTCCTACAACTTCAAACACTGCACACTGACAAAACTTTGTGCATCCCAGTGTTGCACCCATATGCATATGTTCTCAGTCAATGCTCACTTCAGGTTTATTTTTACATGACATATTTTTTACATGTGCATTTCTAAGATTATATATTTGTGATTGTTCTGATGTGTACTCATGTGAGTATGTGATGACTAATTCATGGGTGAGGTTGGCTTGCTGCTTGTTTTATTCTGAGATCCTCTAGTTATCAGAGTTAACACAATGAGGAAATTGTTTTGATTGAGTGGCTAAAAACCACCCTGTGAAGCTTTAGGCCATATTTGAAGCTAAACGGTAAAATTGTAAGTCATAATATTAACATGCATAGATAGGTAATGCTAACTGCTGATGTCCCATCTTAGTTTAACACAAAATGCTGCCAAGATCTGCTCACAAAAAACAAAATGCAGCTGCTAAATCATTATCTTGTAGATGGTGACGGAGAGGGGAAGTCACAGGATGAGGATCTGTAACTGCCAAACAGAAAAAAATGCAAAATATTAACTACATAAAACTTAACTGGGAACCATAAAATCAATGGGAATCTCATCCACTCTCAGTGATTCACATTTACTTTGTAGGTTGTAGCTTTGTAGGTGTCTCTCTAGAAATAATATATAAATATAGTATATAAAATGGAATCATGTCATGTCAGGGGAGGATTTTCCACAATCTGGCAACCCAAATGGCCCCTTTAAAGTGGAGTGGTCACATTAATTTGACATTATTTACATCTTATATATATTAAGATTTACATACAAAACACATGATAAGCTTGTATAAAATATATATGAATCAATATTGTTATGAACAATCAGTAAAAATAATCAAACTATAAATTAATGTAAAAAAAAAGAGAAAAGTTTAATTAATATAATAAAACAAAGAGGGTACCCTTTTTTCAAAAGTAATAATATCCTATCTTAATCATACTAGTAGTATCCTATCTTTATTATACAAGCATTTTTTTATGTGTTTATGAAGTTCATTGATCGTTCATTCATCTGCCTCGTGTCAGGGACCATAACCTAGTTCAGTGCAATTACAGGAGGACATGGAGAGCCTTGATGTCATCGTTTTGACTGCGTGTGTCGTTGCAACACACCGGGTCACCTCCTGGCTGTAACCCTCCTGCAGGGCAACGGGCCAGTCTGCGTGTTCCTCCCACTATTTTCCACTGAGCGACAAGGCTGCACATTGTGCTCAGACCGGCCAGCCAGGCAGCCAAGGTTACAGAGCCGTTTTTCTCACCCCGCCTCAAAAAGGTAGGCAGTCCGCTGCTCCTCACAGCACAGCTGCATCTCATCCACACTCAACATTTCCTCATCTGTCCTGCGAGGCTGGGCGACTTGATGGTGAGGCGTTATTTCTTCGGTGATGTGGTTTTTACTTTATTTTATTTTATTTTTTTAGAAGAAGAAAAGAAAATGTTGCAGAGCGCATGGCGTCTGCCGTGTGTGCGTGTCAGCGATGAGTTTGGGTGATGCTGAAGCGGTGACCTCTGCTGTTGTTAACGGCGGCTGCGGTCGACAGGATGCGATAACTTTGCGCTTGGATATTTCCCCGAATTCTTCGCTCGGGAGTTTCTGCTTTGAAAACTGATGGTTGATAAGATTGTGACGGGAGGATAAACGCGGCGATCCGCTCGGAGCGCACATAGTTTGAACGGACGGTGCGTAAAGTGCAGTTCTGGTTCCACGTGTGACCCTGATTTACAACCGCTATTATACAATCAAACGAGGGACAGGAGACAGAATTAATAGGACAGAGGCTACTAGCAGGGATGTGGCATGTGCTGTTGACACTTTCTGGTCATCGGTTAAATCGCGTTAAGAGTTACATCATTGTTAAATGTACTTACAATACTGTGTTTATTACTGAAAGTTGAGTAGGGAAACTTTGGTTCTGTCATGGTGGCAGTGATTAGACAGATTTGAATGGTGATGATCGTAAATTGCTGTTGAAACACACGGAGAGCTATTTAAAATAGAAAAATACACTACATTAGTATTTTATATGACTCTTGATCTCTGTAGTGCCTTAACTTTTGAGTGGGATAAATTACTGGATTATTTTATTTTAAATACATTGCCTTATAATGCAATTAACCAAGTACACAATAAAACAAGGCACTATACTGTAGTGCATTGCCTCAGCATTCAGTTTTAGAGTTATTACTAGGGGTGAAGTATATGCATATATATATATATATACACTACAGTAAAGCTCCACTGTAATAAACTGATGACAAGCCTGTCTGTTTGTGGATAATCCAGTGGATTAAAATCCCAGACGACGACAGGTAAACCTTTGTATTGATGCAAAGAAACTGACCCATGTGGAGGTAGAAAAATTATTGCAAAATCTCTGACAGGTTTACAACATCTTGTGGCACACATCATCACATTGCCCAACCCTGTCTCTTGCATTAACTTTGACTGTGTGACTCAGTCATTATCAGCTCCAGTGATATAACCGTGGCGCATTTTTTTGGACCAAAGTCTGAGTGATACATTCATGTTTTTGAGGCAATCCAGCCTTGTTCTTTTGATTGTTCGGGCATGTTTGCACCTTGCAAAGAATCACTGGAGCCGGCAGCTGACATGCTCTCCTGTTGTGGGTCATCGTGCTCCGATTAGGGCCTCACAGATTATCCTGTTTTGGTGCAGCCTAATGCATCTCTGATAATCAGAGCAAGGATATTACTGAACCGCGGTTGATCAGAATAAACCACGTTTAGTTCCCGCAAATCAGTGAGTTTTGTGGACGAATGCAGCCATCCGTGATGTGCCATTTGTTGCCCTGAGCAGCAACACGCGGAACGTTTAATTAGATGTGTACTTTTTTATTTACAGGATTTCAATGGACTCTTGGATTAAAAGAGACAAACCGTTCCTGGTGTTCGGTTTCAGCTTTGTGCGCCGTGTTTCAGTATCATATGACCTTACATAACAGCACATGCTGATTGAATTAAGATGATTTAGTTACATTTGATAGATGTGCTCACATTTCCGTCTGCGCTTTCCAAGGTTGTTCTGTTAACCCCTGAACCTGTGTTTTACATACGACCTACGAATATGAGCAGCTCACCTGCGGTCCAGAGCAGATCTTCATTTATCATAAAGTAAAAATAGGGAAGCACACATGGTGATGATATGTTATGTTACAGCTGCAGACGCAGGTGTAGAGATGGTGTATAGGGGTGTGGCAGTCTAGATGTAATGTGTGTGTATATATATGTATATATATATATATTTTTTTTTTTGCAAAGCCTATAATGACAAGGGTCTTGCAACCAATATAAACGCAGGGTTGTCCAATTGTCTGTGGGGACAATGAACAAAATGCATGACCCTGAATGTTATCAGGTTTAGAGCAGGAAAATCGCATGCTGGGATTTGTGGAGCTTTTCCTTGGCAGTCCGAATAATGTTGTCACAACTTCACGGGAAATGTTTTTTTCTTTCCCTCTGGGCGTTTATCTGATATGGTGGGTTCCTACAAATTTGCACTGTTGAAATGTATGACTCAAGGCGTTTTTGACAAATGATGGCGTCTATTACAAAAAACATGACTAAGCGGCTACACGTGTTGGTTCAAGCTTAGATTTGAGTCAGAATCCTTCTGGCAGACTGGAGCCCCCTTCTAAGGTAGTGGATAAACACTCTTGAGAACAGAAGCTGGTAATAATAACTTATTTAACATATATGGGAAAGAAATGTCCGTCTGTGAACACGCCGACACTCGTACCATCCTGCAAATGGCCTTCTGCTTTATGTCACTGATTTGACTGTCTAAAGTAGAGCAGCTGTACTGTACATCACACTCTTTGTGGAAAAAATGCAGGCAGCAACAAAGACGAGGAAAAAACTACTTTTTGACTGACAGCTGCTGGGCAGCTGCTGAAATTAGCGCTAAATGCACCAGTCTCAAAGGGCTGAGTGGTCAACAGATGCACAACCACAACAATATGACAGCTTTGGCAAGACACCATGCACAAAGGTTTAGGGAATAAATGTAGCAGATGTGCTTGGGCCAGACAGGATTGTGTAATTATTGTTACCGAAGCACTTCAGGGCTAATAAATCAACACCTTCTGACGTGCTCATTGCCTTCCACGATCTGAGACCCAGAGATACAATACACATCAGAGTGAATGGAAAAGAGTCACGGCTATTATTTGATCTGGGTCGTGATTTCAGCTGCTGTATTACAGTATGTGACAACATTGTGTTATACATCGATCAGACATAACATTATGACCTCCTACCTCATATTGTCTAGGTCTCCCTTGCACCTCCAGAACAGTTGTGACTCATCAGAGAATGGATATGGGCCTCCTGAGGGTGTTTTGTGGTGTCTAGCAACAGAATGTTGTTATTGGGATCGTTTGGGTCCTGTGGGTTGAGGAGAATGGCCTCTGTGGATCAGGCTTGTTCCAGCGAATCCCACAGATACATGATCAGTTTTGAGGTCTAGTGAATTTTGAGGCCAGGTCAACACTTTGTGCTAGTTTCATGTTTTTTTAAGTTCCTAAACTGTTTTTTTGTGTCTGTGTCAGGCTGCATCCTCCTGGGGATGGCTGCTGCCATCGAGGAGTGACACTGCTATGGGGTCGGGGTGTCTGGTCTGGTCTATGTGGGTGGTACATGTTTAAGTAACCTCCACATGAATGCCAGGTCCAAAGGTTTCCCAGCAGAACATTGAGTTTCCACAAGATGGTCAATGTCATTAACTTCTCCTCGTTAATTCCATCTTCCAAAAGAATATACCTGGTAACCTACCATCCATTATCACTCGGTTTAGAGAATTTCATCTGTCATCTCACTGGTTTTGTTTTCAAACTGAAGTCACTCCCATCCAGCTGCTCTGCTTGGAAGACGAAACAAACAGACAAACAAAGTTAGAGCAGCCAAAGAACCACATGCTATCCTTAGGGACAAGTAGAGGAGACTAAGACAGAACTACGAAGACGGTGAAACACAGGACTAAACATTAATCAGGTCACCAGAAACATGACTCCAAATGAATGCCAATGCTGTCAGCTGGATGTGGAAGTAGACTACTTTGTTTGATTAGCTTGAATTAATCAGTAATCATTTTTAAATGACTGTAATGGACGTGAGTTCTTTCTGGATTCTGTTTTTAGGTGACAAATGGAGGCCTTCAATCATAAGCTGAACACTGTCTTTGAATCATGGATGGGTCCCAGAGGTAAGAGAATCTAAAATATATTGCTCTTGTTCCTCCAGCTGCAAAGTCTCATCTGAGCACAACAGCTAACGGAAAAGTGAACGTAGACATTACTTAAAACCTTCGACCCAAGTCCCCCATCACATGCTGTACACTGCATGGTCATCTTTCCTTTTTCACCTGCTGACTTTTTATTTTTATTTTGGGTGTTGTGCAAAAATGAATGTCCAGTGTGTACTGCCAGTTATTTTACTGTTAACATTCACGTCCTTATCAGCCATCCTCTTCATCTCTTTATCTCCATATTTCAGACGAGCGGGTGCGCGGATGGCTGCTGCTCGACAACTACCCTCCGACCTTTGCACTCACAGTCATGTACCTTCTGATCGTGTGGATGGGGCCCAAGTACATGAAAAACAGGCAGCCATACTCCTGCAGAGGCATCCTGGTGCTCTACAATCTGGGCCTCACGCTCTTGTCCTTCTACATGGTCTATGAGGTAAACAGACTGCTCAGCACGGAGAGGTGCGTTGAAATGGGCCAAAGCGCTCACTGCAAAGTCACCCTGCAGGCGAACTGCAAGAGAAACGAGAGGAAATTGACCTGAATCAAAGCTGTATACTTAGTAAAACTCTAATGTGCGAATATATATAGGCATATTTAAAGGAACACTGGTTTATTTGAACAGTTGAGTGAGAACTGTTACCACTAGCTTAGCATAAAGACTGGAGCCAGGCTGAACAAAACACCAAGTATTTCCACTCAGAGCTTATGTATTAACACATGCGGTTAATGTATGCAAAACGAAAAACTGTGGTTTTACAGGGTTTTAATGCACAGCGTTGTTTCCTGGCAGCTGGGTTTCTAGCTGGGAACTGGGATCTAATGCTACTATATTTGACCACTTGTTCTTCAGTTTTTGTGTAGCATAGACCATGACTAAACTACTACATGCATAAGACAGTTGTGTGGTTGTTAGTGGCCTCTCACTATTAATGGTCAAAATATGCTCTTTAAATAAGAATGGCTAAAATCCAGAATGTGTTAACTATGATACCCCCTTTTTGACTTTAAAAAGGGTGCATGTTCATGACGCACAGTACGGTGCATGTGGGTTGCTGTACAAGTTACTACAGACTACAGAGAGGAATTCATGTCTGTATCTGTCTTTCTTTCTGCAGCTGAACTTTATGGCACATTAGTTTTTTTTTCACCGTGCCGCTGACATTAACCATCAATATGTCAATACTTCTTCAGGATGTTTATTAAAGGACCCATTTAGCTTTCTGCTGAGCAAGTGATCCTAAAGGGCAATTTATTCCTCTGCAGGACAAGTGTAGTGACAGTGTAACCTAGACACGTCGCCTACCTACGCTGGTGTGAGCCGTTTATACTTACGCACTCGTCAGTCTGACTCGTGGTGTGAAAAACACCACCCAAACACTAGTCGGCGCTGTGTGTTTTGTGCCAAAATGTCACCCAAGATGAGTCATACTAATGTTTTGTATCTCAGAACCTCCTCATTTAACCTTTCCTCGATGTGTTCCACCTTTATTATTCCAAAACAGTCACTTATGGATATAGAGCAGCAGCTGGAGATACTAAAGTGGAAACATGCTACTACCAAATGGACCAGTCACAGCTCTTGAGGTCTGCGATGGCGTGACACGTAGTTACATTTCTGAAGAGGTGCATGTCAGGCTATGTCATTAGGGTCTGCGCTGTCGCTGTAGCTATGTCGTCAAGTTGACACAGAGATGCAGAATACGAACACAAAATCTAGAAATGGAGGAAAGCCATGTGCAAAGCTGTCAAAGTCCAGCTATTGGCATATTTAAAGCTCACCAACTAAAGTGTCTTATTGCATTTACTCATTACACTCATAGAAAACAGACAACACACAAATAGACAAACAACGTTAAAATCTAAAACTGAGACTTTTATGCTAACCCAGTTTAACCCTAGCAAGCTGCTAGGAATGTAGTTTCAGTCTCCTCATGTAACTCTGCAGCAAAATGTTGAACAGTTTCTTCAACACTTGATTAGACTTGGCCCGTGGCCAATGGCCTCTCTTGCCGAGCACTGCCCTGAGAGACAACGCTATCAGGGAGTGAGGGGGAACACAGCTGGATGCTGACAGGCTCATTGTTTCAGCCATCAAATCCCTCATATGTCCTTGCAGACATCAGGACAGCCCACTATTGTCTGCAGGAAAACTGCTTTCTTATAAACAGCTGACTAACTGAGTGAAACTGATAGATGCACCGACGTAAACAAACATGGAGAGACATTCTTCCTTGGCAGAGTCTGAGCTGAAGCTGTTTGTTAGGCTGTAGCAGTAGTGCCAAGTAGTATCTGTTTTGTGTACAGCGGGATGTCAAGGCTAGTGTTTATGTGCATCTGTAATTCTACAGTATCTGTGCCGTCCTCCTCGTCCAGCAGGCGGAACGAGCTTCTTGTCTCTCTCTCTCTGCATTGCGTAAGGCTCCAGTAGAGTGTTGGTTGTGTTTGATTCATTAAACCCTGTACTCTGACGATGCCCCAGCAGCAGGGTGAACTTTGGGCAGACTAAAATCAATGCCACCTGATGGGAATGAAAGTACAGGGCTGTTTTTCTCTTTGTCAAGCGTCCAGGGCACAGCGTTTTAATCACGTTGTAATTGTGATTAATTTCGTTTGTCTATGCGCTGACTGCAACAAGAGCTTCATGGAAAAAATAATAGATGTCAACTTGGCAAAGGGCTAGAGTCTATGCACACATTAAAGCATGTTTGATGTAAATAAAAAAAAAAAAAAAAATCTAATTTCACTCAATTGCTTTAAGTAATGTCTCTTGGCTCCAGTGTTAGTTAGTGAAGCCTTTTAATGCAGCACACAAAGACAGAGGATCTGTATTGATTTGGGTGAATCAGCATTAAAGCCATCTACAGTACACACATTAGAACATTTATTGTTTAAAGATGCATCCACAGAGGATTTATAAGAATAAGACAATATAAACGCACATAATACACTACAAGTAAGATAAAATTGAGTAGTTAAATAGGTCTTAATCTAATTTAGGGCAGTAAACAAACTATTTTAGCAGTTGCACACTTGCTTGCCAGTTCATTAGGAACACCAGTGAAAACAAATCCATTCTGACATAACAGTCCTGCACTAAATCTCAGCTTCATGAAGGTCATGGTAGTCAGCATTTGATTAAAATAACTGAGAGAGCTCTTGATTTAGCTGTGTATTCATTATGGAGGCTGTGGTTTGTAGCACGATTGAAATATGTTCTGTTTGTGAAGGGGGATTAAGTGTAGGACTGTTACATTAGAAACCATTACTTTTGTACCTAATTAACTAGCAAGAGCGTGTATGAGGGTGCTTATTAAATTAGCAAATTAAAAGCTTCCTCTCAGTGTTTAATTCAGACCTTTACAAACTAACAAAAAAGACGTGAAATTAAGGCTTTGACATTAAATGAATACAGACTTAAATGCATCTCATGGAAGAGCATGATGAAACACTGGAGCCATATTTAATATGGTCAAGCGCAGTGAGCATATAGTGTAATGACACACTGTTTTTGGTTTGGGACCAAATCCACTCTCGCCGGTCATGTTTGTGAATTTGTCCACGCTTTTATTTCCCCAGACATGAGATCAGTTTCACTATTACATTGTATTTGTGGTTGCAAACCCTTTGGGTACGCAGATTTAATGGTGTTCATCATTCACTTTAATGGCTTTTGTCTGCAGCTTGTTACTGCTGTGTGGCATGGTGGCTACAACTTCTATTGCCAGAACACTCACAGCGCGGAGGAAGTGGATAAAAAGGTCAGTGACACTTTTTATTGTTTATCGCTGGGTATTTATTTTCCTGTGATTGCATCTTTGATGTAATTCCACTGCAAAGAATGGTTTACCTGTTCCGTTTATTGTCCTCATTGTTCACATGAAAGATTGAACATAAATTTCTGTAAACCACACAGAATATGTGCAGCATACACACACTTGCCACTTTATTAGGTACACCTGTTCAATTTCTTGTTAGCAAAAATAACTAATTAGACAATCACATGGTTGCAATTCAATGCATTTAGGCATGTAGAGGTGATCAAGACAACTTGCTGAAGTTCAAACTGAGCATCAGAATGGGGAAGAAAAAGGGATTTAAGTGACTTTGACCGTGGCATGTTTGTTGGTGCCAGACGGGCTGGTCTGAGCATTTCAGAAACTGCTGATCTACTGGGATCACGCAGAGCATGGTCCAAAAAGAGAAAACATCCAGTGAGTAGCAGTTGTGTGAACGAAAATGCCTTTTTGTTATGAGAGGTCAGAGGAGAATGGGCAAACTGGTTGGAGATGATAGAAAAGCAACAGTAACTCAAATAACCACTCATTACAACCAAGGAATGCAGAATACCATCTCTGAACGCACAACACCTCAAACCTTGAAGAAGATGGGCTACAGCAGCAGAAGACCACACTGGGTGTCACTCCTGTCAGCTAAGAACAGGAAACTGAGGCTACAGTTCACACAGGCTCACCAACACTGGACAATAGAAGATTGGAAAAATGTTGCCTGGTCTGATGAGTCTCGATTTCAGCTTCAGTATTCAGATATCAGGGTCAGAAATTGGTTTAAACAACATGAAAGCATGGATCCGTCCTGCCTTCTATCAACGGTTCAGGCTGCTAGTGGTGGTGATGTAATGGTGTGGCAGATATTTTCTTGGCACACTTTCGTCCCCTTAGTACAGACTGAGCATGGTTTAAATGCCACAGCCTACCTGGGTATTGTTGCTGGCCATGCGCATCTCTTTATGAACACAGTGTTACCATCTACTGACGGCTACTTCCAGAAGAATAATGCACCATGTCACAAAGCTCATATCATCTCAAACTGGTTTTTTGAACATGACAATGAGTTCACTGTACTCCAATGGCCTCTGCAGTCACCAGATCTCAATCCAATAGAGCACCTTTGGTATGTGGTGGAACGAGAGATTTACATCATAGATGTGCAGTTGACAAATCTGCAGCAACTGACACTAACATGTCAATATGGACCAAAATCTCTGAGGAACGTTTCCAACACCTTGTTGAAAGTATGCCATGAGTTCTGAAGGCAAAAGGGGGTCCAACATTTTACTATCAAGGTGTACTTAATAATGTGGCCGGTTAGTGTATATTTAACGCTGAGGGGAAAATGTGACCTCCTGGTTTAATTCCTCTGGCCAAGTGCCCGTAAATCCCAGTAGATAAACTAAAGAGACAGGAAGTCAATTTAATCCAGATTGATGTCATCACAATGTCTCTCCTTGATGTCCCCACTGAGCTCTGATGTGGAGGTGAAAACAAGGCTCACTGTGAAATGTGCGTGGCCTTGCTGTTATGCAGTGATTAGATAAAAAGTTTTATCAAAGTGTCACTGATACAGATGGTTAAATTGCTTCATGAGTTCTCCTGGGCTTTCAAGGCTCTTCAGGACAAACCTCTCCTTATCACTTTTTATGATAAATTGTGTCTGTGATTTCTATTGTTTTTTTTTCTGACTCTGTTAGTTTATTGTATTTTGTTCCCTTCAGTTATCTACAGGGAATCGACCCTATATTTCATTTACGTCTCTGACCATGTTTCGTTGGCTTCGTCTCTTCCCAGGTCATGAAAGTCCTGTGGTGGTACTACTTCTCCAAGCTCATCGAGTTCATGGACACCTTCTTCTTCATCCTGCGAAAGAATAATCACCAGATCACGTTTCTTCACATCTACCACCACGCTAGCATGCTGAACATCTGGTGGTTCGTCATGAACTGGATACCCTGTGGCCACTGTGAGTGTTTCACACAGCTTCACCTTCCAGTGACTCAAATCATTGCAGCCAACTAAATTATTCAAGTGCTCTAATGTTAAACGGACCTAAAGCACAGAAAGTGACTCATTTGAAGGTGTCAGTTTTATTATATGTAGAGTCTCACCAGAATCATTAACATCCCCTTTACCAATGACTCAAATATAATGATCTACAAACATGTTTCTTTATTCATCAAGTGTTCACTGTAATGGCTTCTATTGATTTTTACATGAATTAGGACAGACTAATGAAAAGGTTGCTATTCCCTGTGTATTCATTGCATTGCTTAAAATGGATCACTTGCCATTCTCCAGCTGTTATATGAATTAATGCGTCTCTCTTGCTCTCATCTGTGTCTCGTTAGCGTACTTCGGTGCCTCCCTAAACAGCTTTGTCCACGTCGTGATGTATTCTTACTACGGCCTCTCAGCCATTCCAGCCATTCGACCGTATCTATGGTGGAAGAAGTACATCACACAGTTGCAGCTGGTGGGTTTTGCTCCCTGTGGTGTAGTAGATATATATGCATATATAATTCTAGTCTTTGTCCTTTTGGTTTGGATGTGTACCTGATGTTTCTAATTGGACATCTCCAGCATCCTCATTAAGTGGAGACAGACTTTACTGATCCACGAGGGAAATTGCTTGGTCATAACAGTGCAAATGTTTGTCTATGCAGTTGCTTTATGAGAGATATGTTAGTCTCTCCCTTAGACTCTTTATCACCCTCTCACTCTAATGTACTCGTGTCTCTTGTTTCCTCCACAGATCCAGTTCTTTTTAACCATGTCCCAGACCATGTTTGCAGTCATATGGCCGTGTGGCTTCCCATACGGATGGCTGTACTTCCAAATAAGTTACATGTTCACACTCATCATCCTTTTCTCAAACTTCTACTTTCAGGTAGGTAGTTCTACTTTGACCTGTTATTAGTTTCAGGGACAGGTCTTCCACAAGACCATAAAATTACATTAGGGCTGTCAAAGTTAACACGTTAACTTGGATTAGTCCATGATCATGATTAAGATGAAGATAAAGATGGAAGACACTATATACCACGTCGGCCCACTCGATGGGAAATTTGAGTACAAAAAAAAAACAAGCCTAAAAAGTCGACTCACATAAAATATTATGCGCACTTTACGAGAAGTAAAATACCACATTAAGATAAGATAATACTTTATTGATCCCCTTTGCGGAAATTCAAATGTTACAGCAGCACAAGTCAGAAAAAAACAGTGACCAGACAGAAATTAAACTGGTAGTGTATACGCCTCTTCTATCTTCGTGTGCCAGAGGTCACCTTTGCTCTACAATCATTAAAAAAAACAACAGCCACACTGTTGAACATCTATGATGGCACACACTGTCTTGCTGCTTTAAAATACTTGTACTCTCTGAACCATCAGAAACAATCAGACTCTCGTCTTTACATCTTTACACATATATACAAATACAAATATGGAATATGTGTTTGTAAGGACCAAGTTAATCCACCTGCAAGCATGCCGTGTTACATTGTAAATTTATGTTTTCATTCATAAACATAGTGTGTGTAGTAACAAGTTCTCACTGCCTCTCTTTGTCTCACTCAAGACGTACAAAAAGCGCTGTGGTTCTTCGAAGAAGGAGCACCAGAACGGCTCCTCCCTAGCAACAAATGGACACGCGAATGGGACGCCATCCATGGAGCACAAGAAGCTGAGGGTGGATTGACATTTGAGAAACCTAATTCTCAATGTAGCGTGTTAGCTAATGCTGCTAGGAGGTATATTTATCTTCTTATCTACAGTAGACTAGCACTTGCGTCTTTTGAAATAAGCCATAGCTATATACATCCAGAGACTTTCCATGTTTTTGCACACGATTCTAGTCATGGTACTGAATTATTGTATAATTGAAGAAGTAAAGTATTGTAGTACGGTCCACTGTACAACATTGCCTTTCCCACCCTCTCGAGATAACTGACTCCGAAGACGTAATCTCTTTCTTGCTTACCAGCGAGCAAAAATCACTCATCAGGTCATGCTTTACACTCAGAAGGTCCAAAGATGAAAGCTCCAATGGGTGATCTGGCAGCAGGAGGCTTTATTACACTTAATAAGGTTAGCCTAAAGGACAGTTAAAGAACCTTAATGTGTAACTACAGAAAGCATCCTGTGTCTTGCTTTATCACACGCCTGTCTGCCTGTGCGGTTGCATAATCAAAATTTTGCTCTCTGCAATGCTTTTCTATTGACTGGTTATAGCAGAAATAGCCTTTTGCTGACATATTTGAGCAGGTTCTCCAGTCTGGAATATTTAGCCATTTAACCAAAGCCAAACCAAAGCATAGTGTATTGCATTTCCTAGGATTTATATTTAAAGCAGTTTAGGATGCAGCGTGAAAGGACTGCTGCTGTCTTTTAGTCAGCACAATGAAAAACTCAACGCTCCTCAACAGCAATGTTACAAAATTCTGTTTCTCCTTTCACACTGTGTTAAATCTCTAGCATTTAAGACCTTAAATGTATTTAAGTTAATGTGATGCTGTTAAGTCAGACATGCAGCTGCTTATTGGTAACTATTTAAATTTATCAGTGAGTATAATTATAGTGTATAAATATTCAAATACATTATATTCAGACACACTTTACTATATAGTTTATAAAGAAAGCTTACTATTGACAAGGCAATTGAAAAGGCAGTATCATTCACTGAGGTCCACTGAGTAGATGCTCTGAAACTTGTCATATGATCCTCTTCAACTTAAGGTTTGCATCATTAGACGTCTTTAATGGAAGCATCTCGGTTTCTATGACAACAGGGTAAACCTCATCGCTGAGGAGGATCATGAGAAGCAATCAAAAGCTTAAGCTAGTTGCTTTGCTTCATGTTTGGCATACATACTGCTGAGATTTTGCTTTTCAAAAATTGGAATCTTTCGATTTTATTTTATTTGTTTTACTGACGGGATGACTTGGCAGTGATTTGATTTATTTATTTCCTCTGTGTAACGTTATTTTCGTTTTACTTAAACCACCCTGTGAATCGGCTACAGCATCACCTGTGGAGCTCCACTCCTCTACAATACTGTTTCAGTTTAATGAGGCATGTTGCTCAAACGCAGCATCAGATTTTATTGTGAAAATCTGAGCAACACATGTAACGCAGTCATTTTTGTGCGCTAAACATTTGGTTCAAAATTAAGCATTTAACACGCACGAACCACATTTGCTTTGCCAGCGAAATAGTAGCTAATAGTGCTAAAGGTAACTAGTTTACATGTTTAAGAGCAGGATTCATATAAAAATATCCTACTGATAAGGGCCAAGGAAACATACAGGTATGTAGGGAGTTATACATTTTTCTAAACTGTTGAAATGAATAGATATATTTTCTGAAATCTGAGGTAAATCTGGGTTAACATGCAGTAACTCGTGCTTTACTCATTGTAACTCATTAAAAACAAATGGGTTGAACTTTAATTAGTTTTCCTCCTTTCGAAGAAAAAACTGGATGCACAGAGATGAGTCTATTTTGAATTCTATCAATTTTCTATGTATTGGCTTATGAAAATGTTTATTAACCGAGCAAGCTGTGGTCTTTGTAGTCTGATTTTGTGTAAACTGCTAACATGGTGAATATGGTGACAATGCTGATATGCTGAGCAACGTAATAGCAAGTACACTAAGTATCGCTGAAGAGTAACTGTGGGAAAACTGTGTGAAATGAACTGTGTATTAAATAGTTCACTGGTATGGAAGGAAATTTTTCACGTTGATCAACAGCACAGGTCTCTACATACATGGTAGCATCATAATAGAGATGGTTTGCTTAGCTTAGCATAAAGAGAGGTAAGAAAAAGGCATAATCTCTACCCTGGCTCTTTCCAAATAGTTAATAAATCCACCTAGCAGAGCTTCTACAGGTAACAACGCCTTGTGGCCTCCTGAACATCAGCATATTAGCTTTGTCATTGTGAGCAAACTGGACAAGTCAAAATGTAATAGTAACTATGCTAAGATGTTGAACAGTAAGAACACACCCATGAATAAACTGTAGAGGACTTAAAGAATGTTTATTATTAAGACAACTAAGAATAAAATGATCTATTAATGAACTAACTTTTGCTTCCATTTTATTTGTAATAACCAAAACAATCTTGTAAACGAGTAATATTGATCTCCAAAGTAAGTATAGCAGTCGGACAGTGGGGTCATCCACAGACTGTGTAACAAATTTCTCTCTTCCTTTAGGTTTATGCAGATGAAATATTGATATTTGAAAAATTAAACTTGAATAAAGTGGCACATAGGTTTCCGTGTATTTGTTTTTGTTGATCCTTGCTCTCTCTTTGGAGTAACTGTGTGGTGAGCAAACATGTCTGACATGAGGCCACAGTGCAAAGGTCAAATACTGCACAGCTTTCTCAGGCCCAATATCTTTATGAGTTTATGAGGTTGTTGGGACTCAGCCAATTCAAAACAGAGGACAAGGCCACGTGGCTCCTTTTGTCCCCCAGACAAAGAAGTTCTTTATACTCAACCTCCCAGCAGCCTTCACCTTTTCACACCTAGGTGTGAAACCTCCACTCTTGACCCCCATTGGTCACTGACCAAGACCTCTGAGGTCATCGAGCCAATAAAAGGCAGAGATGCCCCCTCTCTCGTTCTCTTACGCGTCCTCTCTCACCGCTCTGATTCTTTTCACGCCACAGCAGGAGCGGCTGCTCCTCACTCTTCTCTCTCCATCTTCCACGAAGCCTGCACAAAGCAGAGGTCTTCACTGGACTGGACCTTGGTAGCAATGCGAGTGCCTACCAAAGGATTTAAGGACAGAACCAACTACCACGACACAAAGTCTGCTAGTTGAGTTAACAAGCAACGGAGTTGCAAAGCAGAACAACCATTCAACTCTTCAAGGAGAACCATGGACTCTCCTCAGCGAAGCTGGAACCAACTGTAGTATCTGCAAATCAGCACACCAACCAGCATCTTCTCTTCTTAATGTGACTTTGTAACATAACTGGGCCTAGTTAGCTTATCTCGCCCACATGACTTAGAATGGAACACTTCGAACTTACCACGGTGTGCATTGATTGATATCAGTGAAATACTTGAGCTTTGTTGTCTACAGTCTAAAGTCAGTTAACCCGTGACTTTAATTTGTGACTTTTGTGGTGAACAAAGGACACACCTTTGTTCCCCTCACTGACATCACATGCGGTTGGCTTTAGAGGGCATCTTGGAGACCAGTTGGTTGTAAACCTCTTTGTCTCAGGACAAAGCAACCACCCGCCATCTTGTCCATTGTCTGAGGTCACACTCCACACCTCACACAGTCACATGTGTACATAGTGTAGGTAGCTCACTTAGTTTAATGTTTTGTTGTTTCATTTTCTAGATGTGTCTGATAAACTTTCTTTGAAACTTTACTCGTCTACTAATGTTGTACAAGAGTGAATATACCAACCTCTACACTGTAGAACTCTTAAATCCTTCAAATTTGCCAATAATAATTAGGCAACGTTGTTTGTGATTATTAAGTTAATTATTAAACAGGGTTCTGTGTTAATAGTTAGCATACCCACCTTTATGAGACTGATTTTTGATAAATTGGCAGCCTGGTGCCCCAAGGTGGATTTAATGTTAATGAAGTCCTATTAAATTTTTTATAGTATTGACCTGTCCAGGGTGTACCCCGCCTCTCGCCCAATGCCAGCTGGGATAGGCACCAGCAACTCCGCGACCCTAGTGAGGATTAACCTGTATGGAAGATGAGATGAGTTGTGCCAGAGCACAACGTAAATGGTGCCCCGTGTGAGGCAGTGTACTGTGTGCCATTTATTCACAATTGTGCAATATTAAATTTGAGCAAAAGTTTGGACATTACTAAAAGTGTAATCCTAAAAGAACTAATCTAAAAGTTCACATTCAACAGAGCCAGTCTGCTACAGGAGTAGACATCCAGCTTTACGTTCAGAAGGTGCATTGTGCTGAATTTGATTTGTTTCTCATAAAGACATTGAGCCATTTAATCCTGATAATGGTGACTACAACATTAATAACTTCCTGAGTGAACTAGACCATAATTTAGTTGACTTACCCAACAAGGGAGAAAGTCCAGCTTGTGTGGAAAACCAGCTCTAAAGCTGTTCACTCATTTATGCAGACACTTCCTCCCACAATCAGAGATAACTATCAAGATCTTTGTTTGGCCCTATCAGAAGAATTCTCCTCCTGCTAACGAGATCTCAGGAATAGTTGCAGCTTCTCTGATCAAACACTTACGCCTAGAACATCCAAGAGATTTTTTACAGACGTTGGAGACGTGTGTTTTACCAGGGCAAGAATGCACCAGACATGGAGGAAAACTCCACGTTCAAGTCCCTGTTTGTGAAAAACCTTCACCCTTCCATACGCACTCACATCACACTCATGACACATAATATGAACCCACTATTTATGAAGTAAGGAAGATGACACAGATGGCCTGGGAAACTCAAGTCTCTTCCAGAGCACAAGTGCAAACAACTGAGCCCAGCAGCTCAGACATCATCCTCACAACAAGCCAAGGTGGCTGACAAAAGGCCATGTCCAGGCACATCGCAACCACCATGTCCACCAGCTGCATAGGAATAGACATTTACACAGCAGAAGCTGTAGGAAGCCTTATGCTGAAATTGTGGCCTAGAACTCTGGTGAATCAGATAACAACCATAGCATCCTGGACCACAGTGTAGAACATGGTCAGCATGGTTCAGATAGCGACAGTGCTTCTGAATGCCTCTCCATCTCCGGCTATCAGGAGCGTTACAGCCCTGAGCCACATGTGAGCAAACGCCAAAGACACAAAAGCTCCAGAGCTTCCTCCTCACACTATAGACAGTCAAACAGGTACTAGGATAGGATTTCTTGGTTTTCTTGCAGTTAGTAGGATCAGCACGGCTTTGCTAGCAACAGCAGCAAATTCTGAATTGATTCAGCCACCACAGTGATTTCTGCGAATACTCCTGGACCTACAACTCTGCAGTATTTTGTTGATGACATTGCCATTAGACACCTACCATGACATGTCATTTCAGGTGCAGCATCCTTTCTCATCATAGCATCACTTACACTCATATTCCATCACTCACACGGATGAATAACTAGAAGATGTTATTTGTTTCTGTTATGTTTCATTCTGAATGTATGTGGATTGTTGTCTATTATCTGCATATGCTTAGTCAAGATCCAACAAACCAAATGCGTATGGTGCTCACGGGATCACACATCAAGTGGGATTCAAGGAAAACCATGGACCCTCCTCAGCAAAACTGGAACTACACAGCCAGGACAACTGTGGTTCTTTCAACAAGGACAACAACAATTGGACTTTGCAATGCAGCAACAGTATGATCTGCAAATCAGCACACCAACCAGCATCTTCTCTTCTCTATGCGACTTTGTAACATAACTGGGCCTAGTTAGCTTATCTCACACACATGACTTAGAATGGAACACTTCGAACTTGCCATGGTGTGCATTGATTGATATCAGTGAAATACTTAAGCTTTGTTGTCTGTAGTCTAAAGTCAGATAACTTGTGACTTGAATTTGTTCCCCTCACCAACATCACATGTGGTTGGCCTTAGAGGGCATCTTGGAGACCGGTTGGTTGTAAACCTCTTTGTCTTAGGACAAAGCAACCACCAGCCATCTTGTCCATTGTCTGAGGTCACACTCCACACCTCACACAGACACATGTGTACATAGTGTATGTAGCTCACCTTAGTTTAATATTTTGTTATTTCATTTTCTAGATGTGTCCAATAAACTTTCTTTGAAACTTTGCTCGTCTATTAATGTTGTACAAGAGTGAATATGCCAACCTCTACGCTGTAGAATTCTCCAAATTTGCTACTAATAATAAGGCAACGTTGTTTGCGATTATTAAGTTAATTATTAAACAGAGTTCTGTTTATAGTTAGCATACCCACCTTTATGAGACTGATCTTTTGGTAAATTGGCTGTCTGGTGCCCCGAGGTAGATTTAATGTTAATTAAATCCTATTAATATTTTTATAGTAATTATTAATCTTTTACTAATTTGATAATAACCTGCCTGAGTGCACTGTAAATAGTGCCCTCTATGTCAAATAGAGCCTGACATTTATAGTACATATCCTTGATCTGCACTGTGTGTAGTAGGCAGCGTACAATCCGCAACATAAATGATGCGTCCGTGAGAGGCATCATATTCTTCATATTCTTACCAATATACCTACATCATAGTTGTGCCAGAGCACAACAAGTTCAAGGCATTGGAGGCATTTTCTGACATTCTTGCCTACAACGGTCAGATCATGACTTAATTAAATGGCTCTGATGTGGATGAGTTTTGACTCAGCGTGCCATAGTAAGAAAACAGCAGGAAACAGATTCTCTTAAAGATGTTTTTTTTTTCCCAAACGGCTGCTCCTCTCCCGTGTTAAGTGTCTTATTTGTGTTGAAATTTGTGTCATTCACCTCCACTCCTTTAAATCCTCTTCACTTTGAGTAGCATCTCCTCCTCCTGACCTGCTCCTCACAAGCTCTGCAGACTTGATGCACTGCAGTGCTATCCGTCATGCAGACCTCGTGTTTGGAAGACAGTGCAACAGTGTGTGAGCTTTGGTGGCATATCTGCTGGCCAGCCACTATCCAAACAATGCCTTACTGATTTTCAGAGGCTGTCAGACAGGGCGGGGTGCAGTGTCCAAGTCACTGTAGACGGCAGCAATGTTTATTTTTTTTTATTATTTAAAACGGGGTCCTCAACATTTTTCAGACCATGGACCCCTTAACTGATGGAGAGATTGAGTAGGTTAAGTAGTAGGATATTACCTACTATATGTGTTCTATATTAAATTTGACCTAGTGCTATTTACAAATATACATTATTATCATCAGTTTTGCATTCAGTTTTAAGCTATTCAATAATGCACAGGTTCATATATTTTTACGTTTAACATGTGCAACAGTAGGGGGGGCGTGCAACTGCTGTAAACATAAACATATCTGACATAAACATACATGCATGGGATTTCACCTGGGAACTGAATAGGCTCTCTTTAAATTTGTGGGGGAAAATTAAAAAAATATATAAAAAATGTGCAAAACTTCTAATCTGTCCTTTGCATGGCAACAGGTGGACATCTCCTGTATGTACCTCAATACATCTGCTAATCTGGTTTAAAAGCTTAAAGCCACTCATTTAGTCAAAATAATTCACAGTACATTAAATTCTGTTTTTAAGGAGAGATGGAGCAGTTCCTCTTTGTCCTCATGTCCAGTGCCGATACCAATACTGAGCATCTGCTGATTTCCATCCAATAAGCCCTATGAACCTTGCACTGTCACTGCAAGACCTGGGGGTAAATGAGCGGTTCAGTGATTTCTGGATTTATTTGTTTTCTCGATACATGATGAGCAAGAACATGATCAAAAGCTAAATAAATATGGGGTTATCACAGAGCTGATGTTGCTAAAAAGGAAGAGTGCAATGACCTCTGGAGATAAAGGAAACCTGAATGTGAAAGACACACAAACGGCTACCATGCCACTGTGAGCTGAACCAGTGTATCATGAATTTGTTGCCATGGCTGCACCATTGTAGTTTTACTGTGGAGGTGGAGTCCTGACAACAGATGTTTCCTCCACTCTTTCTAGCCATGTCAGTTTAAGCTATTTTGACAAGGCACAAATTATTTCATTCTAATCCAACACAACTTTCACATTTATCATTTTTTTTTCTCTCTCTTTGCAAATCCTGTTTGATCTGCCTGTGCTCAGTTCCCAGAAAATGAAATGCGTGGATTATACCCGTGTGTCCTCAGCAAGACAAATGATGTAGAAGTCTGAAATCACATTTGCAATATCTTTTTACTCAGGTTGTGTAAAAGGATCTCAACGATTTGTCCTGCGGCCGCCTTGTGGGAATCCCGCATGGGTACACGTCACTACACAGATGCTAACATTTTGTTCATCACTGTTTATTTGAGGAAGAAAGTGCACCATGAAACAAAAACAGTATGAACATTCATTGCTTGGAACAGGTGGGAAGGTGGCTAATTAGTTTAGCTCTCAGCAAAACATTGTAATTTCTGAAATCAGAAAATAAGTAGTACTCTATTATTCTTCAGCATTACGTAAACCTGAAACATGAGGGTTCAAATAGCGACACCAGAATCCAGCTGCAGCAGAAACGAAGCAGGCTGAGGAGTATGCATTTAGTTGAGATGGTGAATGAATTTCTGCTGCGGTGTTCGTGGGATAATGTGCGGGTCCTCAAGCGGCTTAAAGAGGCTGCTCAGAGAAAGCAGTGTAACTCTTCACACGTGCAAATAGGAAGGGCGAGTACATCCTGTCCAGGTCAAACGCCGTGACAACCGTTTCCCCGGTCAGCCTGCAAACAGAGTCCGCGTCAGTTTAGAAAGAAAACAGGTAATGTTTTTATTTCCAAGATGACTCATAACTCCGGTATCTTACTTGTAAGTGATGTGACAAGAGTGGTGGATCCACACCAGCTTACTGGCACTATGACGCCCCCCAGAGGTCAGATGGAGTCCGACGTGGAAGCTGTGCTCAGCCTCTGGGGGTGGGTTCCGCCTGCAGAACCGATTCCTTTGAAACTCGGTCGCTTTCTGTTAACAAATGACACAGTTTACATGTCATGTGGACGATGTCACTGGTTACCTTTAGCAGTCACAGTAAACTACTTTGTTACTGTATCTACATAGTGATACAATTACTCATATTTGAGCTTTCATACACAGCTGTAATAACTTAAAGCTTTATTTTTGACATTATTAAACACACTATCATGCACTACACATGCACTAGTCTCACCTCCTCCTTCTTCTTGCAGACAACAGCAAAAACTTTGGTTTGATTATCTGTCTCCTGTGACAGACGGAAATGGCCGAGCAGAACAGAATCCATTCTGTGAAACGAAGCAATCGTGTAAATGTTGACGCTCGTCATGTAAAAATTATTTTTGATGCCCAAACACCTGTTGCAGCTGAGCTCGTAGAGACCGGAAGGCGTACCTCGTGTTTCTCGTACGCAAGCGGGGGACAACGTACAGTGGGTCCTCGGGGGTGGTCAGCATGATGACGTGGCCGTCAGGGAAGAACCGGAGGTACCTGAGGCAACAATGTTAACACTGAGCTGTGATCTCTGTACAACTCACCATGAAAAACAAAGACATCTTTTTTTTTTTTTTTACCTGTAGTACTCAACGTGGTGCCAAGCCCTGTAAAATCCATCCAGCGATTCCTCTCCTTGGCGGATGTAGGATGTCTTACTGATATAGACACCTGCGGAAACAATATGGATGGAGAGTTTAATATCCAGTCATTCCTCCTTGTTAGAAAACTGACACCAAAACACCATTATATACTGATCACACAATAAAGTCTGTTCACGGGTCATTTTACTGCAAGTAGCAATTTTACGCTAAGAGTGGTGTTTATTTATCTGATTTGAACCCAACATTTTACAATCTGACATATTTTCAGATTTCTCTAGCTAACTGCAGGGGGCGACAGTGTTCTGCATGAGTAAGCATTTACGTCCCAAAAAGTTAAACTCGGTCAAACTAGAGGTTAGTTCACATATTTCATTCATAGAAATATTTATACAGTAAAACTTCTAACTTCTAATGAAATAAATATATCAAGATGATCATTTGAGAGCATGACATGAACACAGGTTTATACAACGGTGCAAACACTGTGGCTCATCCTTGCATGCACCAAGAAGGCCGCTTTGTCAGAAGGGACTTGAACGAGATATTTGAAATGAAGAAAAACTGGCGAGAATCAGCCACAAGGATCAATTCAGATCCTCCAGATACAACTCAGTTGACAGACAATTCAGAACAGGATCAACAAAGCAAGTATAGAGGAGAGTGATTCAACAGAAACTATTTTTATGCTCAAAGAATGAGGCAGGTAGGATTTATATTGCCAAATACTAAAGCTAAATTCAACCTACGTAGATGTGCAGCTAGAAAGATTGAAGAAAGGCGAAACCTAACCAGAACAAAAACAGATTATTTATGAACTCTAAGGTTAACGGAGTAAGTTTGGATGGAAACTTTCATTTTACAAGAAGGGGAATGAGCCAAAGAAAACCAAAACTTTGACCAAAATCCCATGAAGTATCTATGTCATGATTCTATGCAAAGACAATTTAGCCCATTTAGTATCATTGTATGTCTCCAAAATACTTTTCAAATATTTTGCACCAGGATTTTAATTTTGTGGGATGTTATGACTGTGAATATGTCAAATACTGAACACTTCCTCACCATCAAAACGGACACGCGGCCTTTGCAGAAACATCTCCCTCCAGGATTTGAAGGGTACAAGTTTGGTGCAGTTGCGTCCCCACACCTTCAAACAGGCTGATCGCCAGATCTCAGGATCCCTGGTGAGAAATACAAAACAAGTATGAAGTGAAAACACGTGGATAGAACTGGATTTTAGTTACTTTATTGATTCTTGAAATCACTTAGGAAATTGTGGGAGACAAAAACCTGAGCAAAAACAAAGTAGTTGGCGAACATGCAGTGAGAGTGGGGCTGACCTTGCACAAATGTAAAACCCGCGGCAAACCAAGGAGAGCTGCTCCAGGGCTCGCATGTCCAGATCACTTGACACCACCCAGCGGAATATGTACATCAGGATTTCCCGTGGCAACGCTGCGGTCGAACAATATGAAATGTCTATTGGACCGCTTGTGCATCAATAAAGATTTCAAACTCAATCCAATTAAATGAGCGTTTTTTACCTGATATGTGCACCTGAGTCAGTTCGAGCTCAGGAGTGCAGATCTTTGGAAAAGAGCTCTCCAGAGTGAGCTGCTGCTCGAAGTAGGCGATTAGATCCTCGATGTCCCCATCGGCATCGTTATCCTCCAGGCTGTGACAACAAAGCACGGTATGTTCATTATAAGACCTGATAACATGTTGTGCCGGCTTCTCTCAAGTAATGAACTCTGGAAAGAAAAAAAACTGTGTTTGCGGTTGGTGTGCGCGGGTCAGCATACATCCGGGACCATGACACCACCCACGGGAAGGAGAGGTAACTTGGGTAGTGACTGTTCAGCTGTGTAAGAGTGAACATCTGGTTCTCTAAGTTTTAATTACTCTGAGAGTTTAGTTTATACAGTAGACCAGGGGTCTTCAGATGTTTTTCAGTCCAAACTGATGGAGATAAACTACTACTAATATGTGTTCTATATTAAACTTGGTCTAGTGCTTATAAATATACAATATTATTTTCATTTTGCATTTAATATTAGGCAGGTTTTACATGTTTTTTTTATTTCAAACACATGCAACAGTCGAGTGACAGATAAAGAAATATTTGGCAGATACAAGTTAGAACTTTAAACATTGCTAAATGTTGTAGGGACTGTGAATCACCAAGTTATTTTGGCCTCAGTGGTTGGCTGATGGCGCGAGCTGCACTGTTAGCTTCTCTTCTGCTAATATGCTGCTGCTAATAGTCTGCTAATATTCTGCTAATAATGCAGCCTGCGTCTGAGATTTCACCTGGATCCTGAATAGGCTCTCGTCAATCAGGGGAACCTGAGTCGCGTGCAGTATGCGGCCTTGTGATTGGCTCAGCAGCGATAGGAGGCGGGGCCAACTGTGTACAGGAAGTGCTGACTGAAAGATAATGTTTTCTGCCTCCATTTATCCCTTTACTGTAATATGTTGGATTCATGTTAATGTGTATTTAAAGAAATTTAAATCTGCTGAGAAAATTAAAAAATATATATATATAAAAAATGTCTAATCAACCAGAGATTTTCTGCAGATCCACTGTTGATGCAATAGACAACTGTGTTCCTTTGAGCCTCATGTTTAGCTGGTAGATATTACAAGCATATTTCAAGAAACTAACTAACTCTAACCATTCCATGCAAAGGAAGACAGAAAGAAATAAAATGTGTGAAAGCTTAAATAAACATCTTACTAGTTTCCTCCACCGCGGTCTGAGTCAGAAGGACGGCTGTAGTTGATTTTAAACTCAATGTCAGGAACAAGCTGCATAGCCATGCGATAGAACTTGATTGCTGTAAATAAAATCAGCATATAAAAAAAACAGTCACTTTCTTTGGTTTGGGATACTGAAACTACAAGAACTATTAATCAGTTAAACTTTCTCAGTTATTCACATTTCATTCACGATGGGCTGACGGCTATAAATACTCTTCCACAGGACTGCTGTGAGTAAACTAAGCAGTTCCTCCTCCAAGAACTGGTTTAGTGTGGTTACGTTAACATTTGGTCCTTTCACTGGTCACTTTGATCACCGCCATATATCCTGCATACACACCCTCGTAGACGGCTCCACTCTGCTCTTCCTGAACGGCCCTCAGAAACAGCTCCGTGGCCTGAGGGAAGGTGACTTACAATCAGTCATTTCACTAACAAATGTCACTGACAGAAACATCGCTCGGAGAAGCTATTTTACGACTTACCTTTTCCTCCCGAGCATTCTCCTGTGACTTCTTCAGACCTTTAGCTCGCAGCAGTCGGTCACTCGCTCCGGTTGCTCCAGAGTTAGGCTTGAGTTCAGACATCCACTGAGCTCTGAACGCATTGAGCTGCAGCTGCAGGTCAAACAAAACAGCAGGTTTTATTAAAAACTAAGCTATTACAGTCTGAATTATGACATTTTTCTTCTTTGGTACGTTCTCTCAAACGGAATCACAAATACTTACAGTTACCAAAAATACCATTTTCACTTTCTTTTTTACTTTAAAAAAAAAAAGTGTGAAAACTTTCAGGTCCCTAAAAATCATTAACATTTACAGGGGAACAAGTCAGCTACCAGTACTGAGAGAAAGAGTTTAAAAACGATTAATTTGCACATAATTACGCTTCAGTTAATATTTGTAATGTAAGTGATAGCAGATCACAGAAGCTAAACACAAACAAATAAGTAGAACAGAAAAAAAATTTAATTAAATTGAGAAACTACAGGAGAGCAAAGACCTGCTTTGTCATTAACAGAGTCAGTCACTTAAACATATAATGAAATCATGAGAAGTTTTCCTTACTTGAAGATTTGGATCATCTGAATTTTCATCGACGTCCTCCATCGTGCCTCCATCATCCACATTGTCGTCAGCCTGTACAAAAACTAATTAAGTACGACTTCAGAGCTGATTACTAACCCAGCTTATCAAACATGAGAATAAGTGCCCAACTGCAGATACAGATATAGTCACTGCTTATATTGGTATTGTTAAGCATGATTATCATTGTCTATTTCCAGTTTATGGCCTGCAGTTATTACATTACCCAGTCAAATTTTAATAAGAAATAGCAGCGTACACAGTAAACGGCAAACAAAGTGTCAGATCATTGGGAAACACTATCACCATTACATCATCCACTTGAAAACCCTGGTAAGTAAACCTTTTCTGCTCTTATCTATGCCACCAGTTATATTATAATTGTTATTTTATAAACTACTGGTCAATATAAAGATACAGCAGACACAGACAAATAGTCACTGAAAGACACTGGCTGGATTCTGTAGAATGATTAAAAAAAAAACTTTCCTTGGTTTCCTAAGATTATTTAACTATGAAAATAACAGATTCATGTAAAAAAAAAAAAAAAAAAAATGTAGATGGGACAAAGTTTGCAAAGACATAACAGGCAAACTTTATCTGTAAGCACACACAGAGTGTTTGTTTTTAACATTCCTCTTGCACATTGTACCAGAAGTCTTCAGATCAGAACATTTTAATCTTAATATTGTATATTACGTTTGTCTCACGCTTTAAGTGTTTGTGACACTTGTAGTAAAAACACTAGTGAAAACAAATGCTTTCTAATTTAACAAATTTGCACTATCTTTGCACTAGCTTCATGAAGGTTATAGCATTCAGCTCAAATGTGTTCATTATATTTATATAGACATTTTAGCTTCTTAAGTAGTTTATTTATATAGACATATTAGTTTCTTATTTACATATACGTTTTAGTTTCTTATGAAGTTTCTTATTTATAGACATTAGTTTCTTAAGTAGTTTCTTATTTATACAGACATATTAGTTTCTTAAGTAGTTTCTTATTTATATCAACGTATTAGTTTCTTAAGTGGTTTCTTATTTATATCGACGTATAAGTTTCTTATGTAGTTTCTTATTTACATAGAAGTATTAGTTTCTTTAGTAGTTTCTTATTTATATATACGTATTAGTTTCTTATGTAGTTTCTTATTTATATAGATGTTTTAGTTAACATAGGGTTAAAAGATGTTATCTTTATCTGACAGTTTCTTTGAACAACTACAAAAGGCTAAAGTTGGTCACTGAAACTGTCAGGTAATAATAACATCTATATAGTATTCAGCACTTGCTCAAAATACCTGACAGAGCTGTAGAGTCGACTGTGTTTTCATTTCAGAGGCTGTGGTTTGGTTTGTAGTTGCCTATTATTGAACTGTGTTGTAGTGACACGTGTTCCTATTATTTTGACAACCCCATTTTAGTCAGCGGGCTAAGCTAAACTACAGGAGCACTCTGCATGACTTAATTCAACCCAGTTTAGCAACACCACAAACTACACCCTCCAAAATGATGATACAGTCGAGTCATTTTTTTTTTTTTTTTTACTGGAAGGCTCTTATTACAGCATGCATTTGTTTTTAATGGTGTACCTAATGTTTTGGCAAGTGGGCGTAAAGCGAAACACCTAACATGCTAACGCTCCCTCAATATACGATAAACTAACTACAGCCCCATGCTTGTATATCGTTAATTTAAGGCACTTACAGTCTTTTTTTTAAACTATAACCATAACTAGTTAACTCCAGGAGGGCAGCGTCGAGCAGAGCTCAACTACAGGTGAAGCTAGCCTCGGTGGCTACATAACAAGCTAACACGTTTCTCTGTGAATAAAGAGAAAGAAAACGCGGCGACCCACCATGACACCTTTTGGTCAATAGCTCTGATTTTTTGTGTCTCTTCAAACGTCGTCCACGCTATCGCTTACAGTTCACGGTCGGAGAAGCGGACGACACAACGAACATATTTACGAGCTCGCATGAACGCAGCCATTTCGCTGAGTAGTCCGGAGCTTCAGGGACAGGAAGGAAGGACGAGACAGGAGGATCCGTCCGTGGTGAACTTTGTTGTGGGAATTTAACTTAGATTCCCCCTACACTGTCACATAGTTATTCGCTTTGGAATAAAAGATAATAATTTGATAAAAATAAATAAATAATAAAAATCATAACAATACAAAGCTATCTAACATTTCTGCAAGTGTGACCCAAACGCAACAAAAATGGTGCGTTAACTATTTTGCAGAAGTAACTGTATCATATTTACCATTAATATGTGCAGCTCCACTTTTCACTGGGTGTCACTCTTTACTCCCTCAGTTTCACAAGGACTCTACACCTGACAGTGTACTGTGGTGTGTAGAAATTAGCCTGCCGTCGAAGAAACATGCCCCTCTGCTGATTTACCAAATTTTCTTTGTAGAACGGTGTAAAAATTGGTCACATTCCCTGAACATCAATGCAAACGTGTCAAACTCGTTGGAGGGATACAGTGTTGTCCAATAGCAGAGCTGCACACAGGAGGCTTACAAGAAGTGATAAAACCGAAAACTCGTTCTGCAAGAGTAAATGCCTAGTGAAGCTAGAGATGTGTGTGGAGATATTTTACATGCTTTGCAGAGCAAAACAAGGTTAGAAAACATGCTGCATTAGTAATAATGATCTGTTAATAATATGATGTGTACTATAATATGACAACACTCAGTGGAGTCAATTTGCATGGTTGACAGTTTTGATACTTTGGGTTTCACACCTTTCTGTGGGCGACTGTATGTTTGTGTACAATTTTAAAATAGAGGAATATAAATAATGACAAGTTTTATTAGCACTGTCTGGTGATGAACAACAAAATACAGCTTGGTAGCGCTTTGGTTCTGGAGCAATAAAAGTAGAAAGCATAGCAGCACAAAGATTAAAAACTATAGCAGTTTTGGTTTTCATTTTGACTCTGTAGCTCTTCCTAGAAGGCAGCGTAGTAAACAGCCTCTATCCAGGGTGGGTGTGGTCCCTGGAAATGTGACTGGCTTTCTTTCTTTTGGAGCCGGTCTGTGTAGATGTCTCTCGGGGGCAGCAGTAGGATACAGTAGACCTGTAGAAGTTTGACAGGAGGTGCAAATGTAAACATGTATTTAGACCATTAGAACATAAGTGCTGATACAGGAACTTGTCAGCATACACATTATCACATTAGACAACATCGCTAATAAGGCAGTATCACTCAGTGTTCATGCAGAGGTGGACCATGACAACCACATTTGACCTGTGAACGTTTCCTTGATCTGCTCTGATTGGCTAAATGAAAACCACATGTTTTTTAACCTCACTGAGAGGCACAGGGACGCAATTTAATATGTGTACCGAAGTTACCAAATATGGTTCCTTGCTCCATAAAGGGTTAAAGCTTTCCACCGACTGAACCTCCTCTCCCTACAGAGGGCAGTAAATTTGACAATTGTGTTGGTGGTGTGAATGGAGGCACAAATAGTTGTTTATTTGCCATATTTTGGTTCAATATATTTTGTAACACTTTGTTTTCTATCATTTTGTAAGTGTTTGCTTTTACTTTGTTACATATCAGGGCCTTAAATTACTTCTCGATTGCCGTATGGTTACCCTCCTATTTTTTTTTTTTTTTTTTTTGGCTTCATATTTAATGAGTTTTCCTAATTTAATGGGGACACTGTGACACTGGCCAAGAATATGTACTTAGTAAATATATGAAGCTATTTAAAAAACATCTCTTTCTAATTTCAGGTCAGTCAGTGAGATTTTATACCATAAATTTTATGGTGATCTGGATATTTCTCCATAGTCGTGTATGCAGGACTATGCAGGTATTCTAGATGTATATGTGGGTGGTGTGAGGGCTTTGTTTTATTTACAGAGCTATTCAGGTACTTGACAAACAAACATAAAGTACTTGACACATAAACTTAGGAGGTGTAAATTGCTGTTGTCAAATTGACCACAAGGATAAAAAGTATTAAACAAGAGATTTAACCAAAGAAGAAGAACGCAAAGCAAGAGAATTAACTGTAACTCGTTTCCGCCTTTGTGTTGCGTCGAGAAAGACCCTGTGTGCTATTTTCACGTTGTTGTTTAAAGTGCAGTTTTATTACGACGTTTGACTCGTATCATGGTATATTTAAGTTAAAATAGCTGTTTTTGCATTTATCTGGGCATCATCTCTGTAGCAAACCTCGCGCATTAAAATACGAAAAAATACTGTAATATTTCCGTTGTAGACGCTAAATAGTTGATGCTAAGTTGCAGGGATCTATTTCGTCTCTGTTGTGTCTTTGTGTCCAAACCTGAGAGCTGTGATTTGTCGTAAAAAGACTGAAAAGTGTTTTATAGCAACGCGAGATGAGGAAGGGGCCTAGCTGAGATTTTATTTACACTGCATGTGTGTGTGTGTGTGACGGACACACTGGTTGTTTGTGTGCCAGTTTATTACCGCATTAAGCCATTTGTTGAACATCGACTACGGATGCTCGGCTATGCGTTGTTGTCGTCGTCGGTTTGACGCGGGGAGGGTGAGTGTTGCTTCTCTGCCGCTTCTTTCTTTATTTTGAGTCATTTCGTCCACGCACAGTTGTTCCTCTGGATAATTTGTTAATGTTTTGTTTCAGCAGCTGGGCCAACATCAGCACCACAACACAGGCACGCGCTCGTCTCCTACCACATCTGTTATGTTAAAAAATCAACAAAAAAGAAAAACACACAGGGTGGTGTTGTAGTATTAAGATTATTTAACGCGAAACAACAGCGGGAATTAACCTTGCGGAATGTGCATATAATGAATGGTTATTGTCAAAAACGAATGGGCATCGTTAGCATGGTTAGCATGGTTAGCGTGGTTCACTTAAAGGGCCAATGCTGTCATTCTCATCCTCATTTATCTCATCTATTATTACAGGAGGACACACCTGTAGTATACCAGAGGTGGCAAAAGTATTCACATTATGCACTGTAATGAAAATGCAATAAAAAGTTAAGATAGAATAATGTATACTAAACTGATCAGAAGTCTTGCATAAAAACAAACAAGACGTTTAAAAGTGTCAGGCACATGTGTTATTTCCTTATCCACGCACACTGAAAATAATACAGTTGCCTAATTAACACCCTGTTGTTGTTTTTGTTGTCCATCCGTCAACTTCTCAGCCCACGGAGGCACATCCATGAAACCATGAGTCCTCCAGCTCTGCCCGTCGTCTTCTGCTGTTGTCACAGGAAAATCTGGTTGCATTCACCAGTAGGAGGTGAGGACGACATCTCCGCTTTCCACCCGATTATTATCTGCCCCCGGATGATGCTATGGAAGGACGAGCATAATGAATAGATACACAACCATCAGACAGCTCGGGGATGGCACCTACGGCTCAGTCATCCTCGGCCGCAGTCTGGAGTCGGGAGAGCTGGTCGCCATAAAGAAGTGAGTTTCCAGAAACAGTTTTGTTTCCCTGCATCCTTCAAAAGACATTTACAGCTGATGTTGTGCACCATGGTGTGTGTTGGTTGCTCTTAAAAGCAATGTTATCACTTAATAGCAGCAATGTGTGCAACAGATGAATAAGCAGGAACTATTTGATTTTTTTCAGAATGAAGAGAAAGTTTTACTCTTGGGAAGAATGCATGAACCTTCGTGAAGTCAAGGTGAGCCTTTAACACACTTTTACACATTTGAATAGCATAGCAGCAACTATGGAAAAATCAACTCAGAACAAACTTGTTTCACTGAGGCCATAGCTGGAAGCAGAGACTGATTATTTAAAGCGCAGGTGTAAGCTGAAAGGTTTCTGGAAGTCATCGGACCCCCGTCATATTTGCAGCACTAAAAATAGTTGTGACCAGACTAACATTAGCAAAGTAATGATGGCTCCTTTCATATCCAGAAATATTATAGTGTGTCGCTTACTTGAATAATGTAATGGCCTAGTTGCAACGTGAAGTCATTTTGTGGAGGACCAATTAATGATATTTACTGCAAAACATGCTTGATATTGGCTGTTTTGCTGATATACCCCAATACTGTCTCTGATATCTAACTCCTGATATCAACCGATACCGACATGTGCAGGCTTTTTACACCAAAACTATATCTCCTGATGTGGAATTAACACAATATGCCTGATTTTATTGTGATGCCCTACTGGATGTCTTCATTAATGCAACATGACTTTCCAGATGTAAAAATTTCTGTGCAAAATAAGACACCAACTTCAAACTGCCCGGTATTATTGGAAATCCTTATTAAATATGATATGTTATGCTGTGAGAGGTAAAACAGTGTCTTGGTGCAACCTTGTGAATCTCCGGTTCAGTTTGGGTTGATGTTTTTTCCATTTTCTTGCTTCATGTTTATCTTTTTGTGGTTAAATATTAAATGTGATGATGTACGTTGTAGCTCCGCTGTCAAATAATCACAAGCTTTTTGTTGTTTTCTTTTCACACCACTTCGGTGTGCTACTGTCTTAAGTTTCCTCACAGCTCCATGTCACACACCAGCTCTAAGAGCAGAAGGTGATTCTTGTGTGCTGTTGGTTTGGAGCCTAAACGTCCCCCTCTTTACTAGAGCTTATTGCAGCAGAACGTGTTTAGATCGGATCACGCTGGTCCTTAAAGCCCCGCTAAGTAGAATATAATTAAAGCATGCCATCATAAAGTCTCAGAGTCCCATTACAGCTTTTCCCCTGACTAAAATTTAGCATGGTTAAACCTGTATCATCCCAGCGCATGGGATCCTGCTTTCTATATTTGTTTTCCTCCTTTAGATCGTAAGCTTAAATCCCAGCCTTTGCAGCAGTTACCCCCAAACCACATTGTGTTTCTAACTACCCGTGTTTCAACCAGGCGGTTTTTTTAATAGTTGTGCGTCGTGCTTCTTCTGAGTGTGCTGCTGTGTATTGTTCAGCATGATTATTATTTTTTTGGTTTTCAGTTCATGCGCTCCAGTTCTTACATCGTCTGTTTCTTTCAGTCCCTGAAGAAACTCAACCATGCGAACGTGATCAAGCTTAAGGAGGTGATTCGAGAAAACGATCACTTGTACTTTATTTTTGAGTACATGAAGGAAAACCTTTACCAGCTAATGAAAGATAGGTGCGTATAATTGTCTCTTTTTGTATTAAATATATCCACATTTACATGTGTATTTGGCAAAAGCCTTCAGCTTGTTATATTTCGATCTGTTTGTTTTCTTACTGCAGGACCCGGTTGTTTCCTGAATCTGCTGTAAGGAACATTATGTTTCAGATACTTCAAGGGCTCGCATTCATTCATAAACATGGTACGTCAGCTTACAGCCCCAGGGTGCTAAATTAAACCATCACTGTGTAGGATTTAGTGGGATTATTAGAAAAAGAAAAAAATGAATGTAGTCGTATGCTTATATCCTCCAGGTCAGCCCTTTGATTGGTTGGTGGATATGCTCTTGTCCAATGAGATGCTCGTTGCTCTCTGGTGTTTTGCTCTAGATGAATCAAAATTGTCACACACCGTGTCTCTATTAGGGTTTTTTCACAGGGACATGAAACCGGAGAACCTCCTGTGCATGGGCCCAGAGCTGGTGAAAATAGCCGACTTCGGACTCGCGCGTGAGATCAGATCTCGACCGCCGTACACGGACTACGTCTCAACCAGATGGTGAGTTTCTCTTTTTTTTTTTTACGGTGAACCTCATTCGCCTGAAACGAAAGCGCGTTCATGTCCTTGTCCCGTTCTGTTCGACTCAGGTACAGAGCTCCAGAGGTGCTTCTCCGATCCACGTCCTACAGTTCGCCCATAGACCAGTGGGCGGTCGGCTGCATCATGGCGGAGCTCTACACCCTCAGGCCTCTTTTCCCAGGCTCCAGTGAAGTAGACACCATATTCAAGATTTGCCAAGTCTTGGGTACGCCGAAGAAGGTAACGTCTTACACCAGTGGAACAGAAAAATGATATTGAAGCGAAACAACTGAACAAATGTACGCAAGTGGTGTTTGTACCCAGGGATGAGGGATGACACTGTTAAGGGAATGTGACAGCGGTGTAACAGATGAGCTGAGAGCTGGAGGGAGAGAAATCTCTCCCATGCAGCTGGGACATCACGGCTTGGAAGTGGGTGTGAAGTCTGGATTGCTGGTTTTAGAAACGTCAAGCCATCCTGAAGGAGAACAAGCTACTGCAGCATATGCACAGAGCTCATGACACACAGCCTTTTATTTGGTTTTCCCCTGTTATTCACCATCTGCGCAGGATGTGTGTTAGCATTTTTTTTGGCTAGATACACCGAGCTGTTTAAACATGTGCAGCGTTATCAGTTCCCGCAGTTCGGCTGCGCTACCTGCATGTTACTAAGACTGGAAACATCCTAATCATCTCCAAGTCTGTACTTGCTCATGAGCCCGAGTGACTGTGCACATTCCTGTCCTGCAAAACTGACAAAATCTGACTAAAAAACGCACGAGACACTTGGCTGTTTACCGGTATTGAGGTACATGCGCTACTGTATTATTTTCCTAACTATTCTACATATAGTGTAGGACAGAATAAACCAGATATCCTTGTGAAGTCTGATGTTGGTGGTGGTTATTATGTGTAAGATGAACTGACTTCTCCCCATAGACCGATTGGCCGGAGGGATTCCAGTTGGCTAGTGCTATGAATTTCCGTTGGCCTCAGTGTGTCCCCAGTAACCTGAAGACACTGATCCCCAATGCGAGCCCTGAAGCCATCCATCTGATGACTGACCTGCTCCAGTGGGATCCCAAGAAGAGACCAGGTTCAGCCCAGGTAGGTAGCGCCACATTAGCTGCTACAGAATGAAGGCTCGCGTTTTTTGTCTAAATATTTTCGTCTTTTCAGGCTCTCAGGTACTCGTACTTTCACGTGGGCCAGGCTTTGGGCACTCCTCAGCAGATCCTGGAGCAGGGCAGGCCTCACCCGGGCCACGTGCCGCTACAGGCGCCCTTGCAGCCACAGCAGACACAGCTGCAGCAGCAGCAGCAGCAGCACCAGCACCAGCACCAGCAGCCTCTGCTGCTCAAGCCCGTGCCCCCTCCCCAGCCTCCGCCCCCCAACCAGCACTGCCCCCCGCCCAGGCCGCTCCAGCAGATCCAGCCCTCGTCCGCGTCGGCCGCCGCCCAGGCCGCGGCGTACCAGCGGCACACGGAGCTGGTGCGAGAGCAGCAGCAGCCAAAGCACATCCTGAAGCCGGAGCAGACGGAAGGAACGCCGCAGGGCCGCCTTCCTTACATCGTCGACAAGAGTCTGCCAGGCAAGGTGAGATGTGATAACGTTTACAGGAGTTGTGTTGATTTGAATTGTTTCGAGAAGGGGAGACCGGCAGTCGGCTGATGTTTGTTGTTCTTTGTAGCAAACGAGGCAGGAGTCAGAAAATGCAAATCTGCTGGGATATCAGTTGAAACCCAAAGGAGGAGGGCGGCGGCGTTGGGGTCACCTTAAGGGTGAAGACTGGGACGACTACGAGGAAACTGATCTGACGTCTATAAGCATTCTCGGGAAAAGTAACTTCTCCACAGAGAAGCCGAGGCAGGGGGAAGATGCACTGAGCAGGTGAGACTACTACGATCTGTGTGTGACATCTGCATAGAGACAAAAACACAATGAAGTCTGTGTTACAACAAGCAGATTATTCAGACCGCTTTGCTCTCCTGTCTGTCAGATATGGAAACGTTCTGGATTTCAGTCGACCCAGTGGAAAGGAGGACGCACCTTTAAACCTGAACAAGGCGGCAGCTTATCAAGAGCCATCGAGGACCGCCTCCGCTAAACAACATTACCTGAGGCAGTCCAGATATTTACCCGGTAATATATTGTACATTTTTACACACTCGACATCTGTTACAGTAGCTGTGAACTGGACCTTAAACTGTTGCACCAGTCAAAACATCATTCGAACAGTCTGTCCATGCGTTATATATGTCTAAGCTATATATGTCTATCTATGTTTACTGTTACTGTTGAGAGCTTTTGTGCCTGCACTGATTGACTTAATTATTGTGCTGACTTTACACAGTGGATGATAATGGGACTGGTTAAAGGATCTTTATTACATCACTTGCTCTATAGTGTATGAATGTTCCAAACAAAACTTTGTGTATTTAAAGAAATTTAAATTTAAAAAAAATATGTAAAAAAAAATGTCTAAACAACCAAAGATTTTGCCCCTGCCGTACCCCCTGTTGAAGATGTATGCTTTAGAGGATAATGTGTCTATTTCTGTCGGCGTCAGGCATAAGTACAAAGAAGAACGTGGCCATAAATGCCAGTAAAGACTTCAGTGGAAGCCATCTTTGGGGTGGCAGCAGTATACCATTCGGGGGAACTCTGCCGAGCAGAGGCGCACATGGTAACGTCACCGCGTTGTTTGTAACTGGTTGTTGTTGCTGCTGCTGCTGCTGCTGCTGCTGTCCCTACATTCAAATCAGTGTGCATGTTTCTGTTTCATTCATCAGGCACAAATACAATCCCTGGTGGATACATGCCGTCGTTTTACAAAAAAGACAGTGGTTCGGCTGGTCACAGGGGGCATCAGGGTCCTTCAGCGGAAACGACAGCATCGAGTGAGCACGCATTTCACACGTCACGTAACTGTACCACAGCCTCTAAACAAACCAGCTGATCACTGTGCTGCATGTTTATTGATATTTCAGATTATGCAACGTGGCGTTCTGGCCGCAGTCAGATGAACACCTCTTCAAATGTACCGTTGGCCAACAAGGGCAGCCCCGGTCTGCTACCGCGCCCGCCGCTACAAACGATTCACGGGCGAACAGACTGGTCTGCCAAATACGGACACCGCTAGTGGCCTCAGTGGAGCTCTGACCTGTGCCCTAAGAACTCTTAAACCTCCAAAGAGTAGGCCTAGTTGTTTTATAATCAAAGCCTGTACATAAACCTTACACAGCAATAAATTTCGTTGCATCGTGTGTACCATGGATGTTGTGAGTTAAGTATTTAAATGTATGGGTAAATGCAACAGGCCAAAATGTGACTCGCTCCTCAGTGTTTTATTTTGTACTTCTGTTATTTAACTGCTGTCATGCAGAGGTTAAACCCTCAGTTTTTTTGTATTTTATCACTGAATGTTGTTCAACAACATGTATACTTAATATGCATATTATAACTTGATGAAGCCTTCACTGTGACTTGGTTTGGGCTGACTAATTACTTTGCCTATGTACAGTATGCGCATTTTTTTTTTTTTTTTTTACACTTCTCTCCTTTTTCTTTTACAATGTTTTCCCTGTCAATCTGGTTACCATTATTTGTGTATAAGTTTTTGGTCAATTTCAAGGCAGCACTTTAATTTCACTGAAGTTGTGGGTCTGTTCAGCAGTAAAATTATCCAAGTCACCACCCTCAACCCCTCTCGTGGCCAAACTTGAGTGTGATTATTAAAATGCAGGTTATCGAGTATAATTAAACTTTTGACTCAGTACTGATGTGTTCAGTGTTTATTTTTTTTCTGAAATCCTGTGTAGTGGATCAGGTGGTTGGTTGCAGGACGTTAAATGTTAATCATTACAATATCAGTCAATTTTTTTTCCATGCCACAGCCGCAACGTGATGAGTGCAGCAGAGCCACTGGATTACTCTGCTGCTAGACATTAATCCAGTTTGTCAGAAAAAGCTCACCATTAATGCCGTGCATGCATGAGTGCAGAGCATATACACTACAGGGATTAGAGTGGACTCATAATGTAATGACATGTATTTTTGCCGATGTGCATATGAATAATTGAAAAGAGTAAAGTCAGTGAGCAAAGCTGTCTTTAAAGTCTTCTCCCTGTGCATGTCTTGTATTGCATGGATGTAGCTAGGTCCAGGATGTGATAAGATTTTATTAAATAACATTTGAATGAATTTTATTGCCACATATTCCATGGGACACAAGCCTCCTGTCAAATTTTAAACTTTACATTTACTCTTTAGCACTACCTGCAGGCGGGTGGTTGAAATAGCACCTGTGGTTCGTTTCATAACATTATCAATGTGTTATTTAAAAATAAAAAGCAGTTTAAATGAATATCAGTAAACATTACACAGAGTTTCGTCATTATTGTGGCCAAGTTTGTTGCGAAATTTACATGGAAGATGCAAAAAAAAATGTAAAAATATGGTTATTGTGTAGTGTTCAGTTTCAATACAGGGGAAAAACACGTTTTAAAACACAGTCGGTTTAATTATTTCTTATTAAATTTCTTATTAAATTTGTTTTGCATGCACTTTATGTAGTAAATGTATTTTTCATAATATGTGGCTCGCGCGATAATACCTCGTATCTCGTATTGTGAACGCGTAACTACATACGATTACGAAGCGAATTATTAAAATTATTAAACATATTCAAAATATAGTATAACGTAAATTATGTTCTAATAATGTATGTAACAGTAAATATATAATAATATAATATATAGTAGTATAGTATATAATAACAAAACCAAACATGGTTTGTTTGATTAGTTTAAAAAGGAAGGCAGACTGCCACGTGCAGCGCCGCATTTGGATGTGTCTGAAGCTTGGAGCTTGACTTCCCTACGTTTCTCCTAGGCCTTGAGCTTGTTTGGAGGTTCTAGCAGGGGAGCGCAGCTACTGGTATACCGATGGATGCTCGTCCTCCGGGGGGGACCTCGTCCTCTTCCACCGAGCGCGGAGCGTCGGGAGGGACACACATGGACCGGTGAGGGAAGAGGGGGACACCCGCCTAGCCAGCCAGATCAGCCGAATCAACCCTAGCGATCAATGGGGTGACAGATGTCGCAGCCAGATCGCCCTCACATCCGAGTTTTGAAAAGAAGCCCAGTCTGTATATAAGGGGGCAAATGGCACAAGCCGTCATTCTTACGGTGTTATAACTACACACTATTATCATGATCAGCAAATTTATTCTGGTTTACTTTTTAAATAACCCAGTGTCAAATGGTGGTTTCGATTATGTTGAATTTAACGAAAAATAATCCTTCAAGTTAGTGCGAGTTAGTGTTTTACCCATGATGTCTAGCGGTAATATGTTAATGTGCCTCATTTCTACTGGCCACAACTCACCAATCACAGACTACACATGCTTGCCCCGCCCACCGCCCCTTGTTTCATTTCCCCAACGACACCACAGTGTTATATAAAGGTCTAAACTATTTTTTCAACTTCTCTTTCACTCCTGCACGACAGAACTGCTATAAAAACTCAAGACTGAGGTGTAGTATACATATATTTCTTCTTCTATTTCTTCTTTCTATCTATCTCTGTTTGTTGTGTGTTTATTCTCATGTATTTGTGATTTTGCAGATTTGATTGAAAACAGTAGGAATCATGGCTGGAAAAGTTGTGCTGTATTATTTCAATGGGAGAGGGAGAATGGAGTCAATCCGCTGGCTCCTGACGGCTGCAGACGTGGAGGTAAGTGAAGGGTGCAATGTTGTCTGAAGCTTTACTGTCTTTAAGGAAATTTGTGTGTTTGAATGTGCTCTGCAATTCTTCACAGTTTGATGAGGTGTTTCTGACCACCCGAGAGCAGTATGAGAAACTCCTGAGTGGTAAGCTTGTTGCAGAGTGATATCTCTTGGATTTCAAATCACGTGCCTTAAATATTCACATTTGTTTATCCCTCGACTGCAACCCACATTTGATACAACCGGTGATGACACAGCAGTCTGGAGGATCTAACATCTCTTGGCCTATAAACACCCATAAACACTGATACTAGTTTACAATTTTGAATTAATGTTTAACCACTGGGAGTGTTGTCATTCTTTACCTGTTGCTCTTTGTTCTGCAGATGGAGCGCTCATGTTTCAACAGGTCCCTATGGTGGAAATGGATGGAATGAAGCTGGTTCAGACAAAGGCCATCTTGAATTATATCGCAGAGAAGTACAATCTCCACGGGAAGGATCTCAAAGACCGTGTCATGTATGCCCAACTCAACTCAAACATTATTTACAAAGCATATATATATATATGGAGAGAGACTGTTCCAGAGTCTAGAGTCACCTCTAGACTTCAGTCTAGTTCTGGGAACCTCTAACAGCAGCTTTTCCGAGGACTCAATTAACTAAACTGCATTTTATAGACGGAGTTCCGCTCTTATCAGCAATATATAACACTATTGTTGTACTGTGGCCTGTGACGTTATAGTTTTGCTGATTCCCATGCAGCAAGACAGTAAAAGAGAGAAGTGAGAGCTAGAGAAAGATCGTTTTAGTCCGACATACATAGCGTGGAATTATTTTATGTCGCATTTTAACATGTGGTTCCACTCAGTTTGGCGCTCGCCTGCTACAAACGGGGCGTTGCGAAGTTTCTGCTCAGACATGTTTCAGTGAAAGCATTGCCGTTGCCAACACGCTCTTGTCTCCAAATCAATGGTCCCACCACTTCTTCCACCCTTAATGGTTCAATGCTCGGTTTCCACGAAACCAACAATCCAATAATATTTATACTAAGATAAAGATCTGTTTCCATTTCATCCTCGTCCATTTCCAACAGCGTTCAGAGGGATCCAACCAACCCTGTGACGTATTCAGTTACGTCACTTCAAAATGGTGACTCCCTTAGCAGGCGAGCGGGGCGGAAATGACGAAAAATAAACTTCTTTAATCTTTGATTTTTAACAACTTTTTAATGTTTGACTTTAGCAAAGGTATAAAGTTGAGTCTAAGTCTAAGGTGTTATTCTGTCTTCTAGGATCAACATGTACACAGAGGCACTGATTGATCTCATGGAGCTGATCATGATTCTGCCCTTCATTCCAGACCCCAACTCAAAACTGGACAACATTCAAAGTAAAGCAAAAGAGCGCTACTTTCCTGTGTTTGAAAAGGTACCTCACAATAAAGATGGAAAAGCTGACCTGATGATGAATGTATCTGATTGTTGATGATAACTGGACAAGACACTGTGTTTGTCCACAGGCGCTGTCTGGATGCGCACACCTGGTGGGAGGTAAACTAAGCAGTGCAGACGTCCTGTTGCTCGAATCCACCTTGATGCTGGAGGAGAAGTTTCCAGCAATTCTGTCCGACTTCCCCAACATCAAGGTAAGGGAAACGTGTTACATTCAGCTGGACAAACTGAATGATTCAACAACAAAGTTAACTGTGATTCTCTCCAGGCCTTGCAGGAGAGGATGAAAAGTATTCCTGCCATCAGCAAGTTTCTGCAGCCTGGCAGCAAGAGGAAGTCGCCTCCAGACGACGTCTACAGGAAGACCGTCATGGAAGTGCTACAATCCAGTTTACTAAACCGATGAACTCTGAGGAATCTGACGCATTCCTTAAATAATCCTGATTAACGATGATTTAAACTGAGATTAGTGTGCACGGTGTCGAAATGCAAAACAATAATGTTGCAGAATTAATGTAATCTAATCTGTCACAAGTCTAAATAAAATAAAATAAAATAAAATAAAATAAAATAAATATAATGCAGGGCGGTCAGGTGCATTCAAGGTGAACTTTAGACAGACAGTTACCTAATTCAGAGTTATATAATTTCCTTCCTACAATCTCGGGCTTACCAGACACAAAATTAACAACTACAATGACTAGTTAGGACACGCTCGTTAAATTTTAACAGTGATAGTAACTTTATTTTGACCGAAGTCTGTGTAGTCTCATCATTTACTGACAGGAAGCCTGGCAGACCTCTAGATGTCGCTGTGAAGCCTCAAGTAATTCAAATATACTTTGAACGAGAAAAGGACAATACTAAACCAATTGTATGTGAGGACCTTTGTTTTCTTTAGTTAGTCTTGGTCTATATATATTACACATCTTTAAGCAAAAGCGCAGTCGTTACAACTGTACTTTTAAACCGTGACTGTACTTCCTTGTTTGTGCCACAATGCGCATGTGCCATTTGTCTGTGCTATGTTCGCTGACCATCAATAAAATGGGAAATTACTACTAAGTGTTGCAAATGTCAATAAATTCATCTACAGTGCATCTGGAAAGGTCAATTTGAAAGAGATTTGAATAAGCCTCATATTTACATTGTACTTATGTAAATATGAATACTTATGTTCTGAGACTTATTAGATGTATAACCTATATTTAGACTGTACATTTATGGTAAAATCTGTATTTTAGTGCATGAGGTGATATTCTGCACTGACTTTCTGTCACCTGCAGCAGAGAATCCTGCAGTAAGAGACTCGTCAGAGGCTACAATCCTTTACTAACGATGTTTGATGAATCTGAGATTTAAATAATGAACATATTAATACTAGTAGATTATTGCACGGTGTGTGAATACATAAAAGTTTTGAGAATTATGTAATTAGACTAGTACATTATCAAAGAATAAAGTCAACACAAAATAAATATATATGGGGTGAGGTGCATTCAATGTAATTAAAAGCAGTTACCTAATTCAGAGTTATATAATTTCCTTCCTACAATCTCGGGCTTACCAGACACAAAATTAACAACTACAATGACTAGTTAGGACACGCTCGTTAAATTTTAACAGTGATAGTAACTTTATTTTGACCGAAGTCTGTGTAGTCTCATCATTTACTGACAGGAAGCCTGGCAGACCTCTAGATGTCGCTGTGAAGCCTCAAGTAATTCAAATATACTTTGAACGAGAAAAGGACAATACTAAACCAATTGTATGTGAGGACCTTTGTTTTCTTTAGTTAGTCTTGGTCTATATATATTACACATCTTTAAGCAAAAGCGCAGTCGTTACAACTGTACTTTTAAACCGTGACTGTACTTCCTTGTTTGTGCCACAATGCGCATGTGCCATTTGTCTGTGCTATGTTCGCTGACCATCAATAAAATGGGAAATTACTACTAAGTGTTGCAAATGTCAATAAATTCATCTACAGTGCATCTGGAAAGGTCAATTTTGAAAGAGATTTGAATAAGCCTCATATTTACATTGTACTTTATGTAAAAATATGGAAATACCTTTATTTTTCTTTGTAATTCATGACGTTACTTTAATAGATATAAAACCTAGATGATTTTAGGATGGATACATTTGTAAACTGCATTTGTGCCATTTGAGGCTGTAATTCTGGCTGACTTCTGTTTCCCACAGTAATCCTGCAGATAAGAGATCTCGTCGAGGCATATTCCTTTTTCTAGAGTTTATGAACTATGATTGATTAAATTATGAACATATAAAGTTTGGATTCAGTAGTAGTTTTCTGACATTGTGAACTTCATCAAAAGATCCTTTTGAGTAACATTAGACTCAGCATTCGAAGATAAAGCCACACCACAAATAATTTTATGGGGTGAGACATTACAATTGTCCCAATTAAAAAGGCAGTTTGAATAAAACAAATAAGTGCAGAGATCTGGAAAGTACTCACAGTGCTTCGCTTTTTCCACATTTTGTTATGTTGCAGCATTATTTCAAAATGTTTTAGGTTCATTTTTCCCTCAAAATTTTCCTCACCCCATAATGACAACCTGATTTTATTTTTAATTTTTGCAAATTTATTAAAAAAGTAAAAAACTAAGAAATCACATGTACATAAGTATTCGCAGCCTGTGCTCAGTACTTTGTTGATGCACATAAGGCAGCAGTTTCAGCCTCAAGTCTTTTGATTGTTGATGCCACACGCCGGCCACACCATCTTTGGGCCGTTTCGCTCATTCCTCTTTGCAGTGCCTCTCAAGCTCCTTCAGGTTGGATTCGAAGCGTCGGTGCGCAGCCATTTGTAGGTCCCTCCAGAGTTGTTCAATTAGATTCAAGTCTGGGCTCTGGCTGGTTTGCGCTGAAGCCACTTCTTTAATATCTTGGCTGTGTGCTTTGGGCCGTTGTCCTGCTGAGCAGAAAAATGAACTGTCGCCCTGGTCTTTGGTCAAGAGCGCTCTGGAGCAGGTTTTCAATCAGGATGTGTCAGTACACCAAAATATATCCACTAAATACACATGTAGGGAGGGAAGACTATTACACTGTGGAGCAAACTTGTGTCTCTGGTAGTTTCCTGGTAAAAGGGAAGAAATGTGCATGTTAATACTGATGAAGACCTCATGTCTGAATACACACACAACCAGTGAGACCGTTAAGGTAATGGACTAAATATTTATGCTGCATGGTGTTTTATGTTCCTGTTTTTAATTGTGGTGCCCTGCCAGTCAAAACGTCTGTGGTTTGAAGGTAATTATATGCGTAAGCATACATTTAATTTACTTTCTTTTTAAACACAAATTCCACAGCTGCTTTTCTCAGGTGTGTCTATAAAGGACTGTTAGAATAGAAGCTTTTTTTTTTTAACCAGGTTTTAACCTGTTACGTTAATCTGTAATATGTTGATAAGATACGTTTCTATTGGCCACAAACCACCAATCACAGACTTCTCACACATTCCCCTCCCACACTACGATATCCTACAACAACCTAAATTTGTCCTGCAGAAGCTCTCAACGCCTGTCTGATTCCTCCTCGGCATCCAGGCGTTGCACAGGTATGAGAACCGAAGACTCAGATGCAGCACATCCAGTTTTGCTCAGTGACATGCCATTTAGTAAATGCGCCTTTGTCTTTTTGCAGGTTTCCTTAAACGCAAAAGCCATGGCTGGAAAAGTTGTGCTTCACTATTTCAATGGGAGAGGGAGAATGGAGTCAATCCGCTGGCTCCTGGCGGCTGCAGAGGTGGAGGTAAGTGAAGATGTGGCGATGAGATATAATCAAGCTGTCTTTCAGGAAACAAATCGGCTCTGAATGGCTTCTTTATGTTCACAGTTTGATGAGGTGTTTCTGACCACCCGAGAGCAGTATGAGAAACTCCTGAGTGGTAAGCGGGTTAACATTGGTGTTACTAGGATCATCTTAGGTCAGTGGATGGACGCTTTGTGGCTCACACTTCAATTTTGAGTTGTTTAAATGTTTGCACAGCTTCGGCAAACACACAAGCAAACAGGAATGACACAGCATTTTGAAGGCAAAGGGCTCAAGTGTCTTATCATGAATGAATTGATGAATGAACTGGGAGTTCTGCCATTTTCTAGCTGTTGCTGTGTTTGCTCTGCAGATGGAGCGCTCATGTTTCAACAGGTCCCTTTGGTGGAAATAGATGGTATGAAGCTGGTTCAGACAAAGGCCATCCTGAATTACATCGCAGAGAAATACAATCTCCACGGGAAGGATCTCAAAGACCGTGTCATGTATGGTCCATTGCAACAACACTGTGCAAGTGTCTTTGTACGTCACGTTTAGAGTTAAATGAATGCGCATTTCTTTCTTCTAGGATCAACATGTACACAGAGGCTCTGATTGATCTCATGGAGATGATCATGATTCTGCCCTTCACTCCAGACCCCAACTCAAAACTGGACAACATTCAGAATAAAGCAAAAGAGCGCTACCTTCCTGTGTTTGAAAAGGTGCCTCATAAAAAACATGGAAAAAACTGACGTGAAGATAAATGACTGATGGTTGATGATAACTGGACAAGACACTGTGTTTGTCCTCAGACGCTGTCTGGACCCCCACACCTGGTGGGAGGTAAACTGACCATTGCAGACGTGCTGCTGCTCGAATGCACCTTGATGCTGGAGGAGCAGTTTCCAACAATTCTGTCCAAGTTCCCCAACATCAAGGTAAGAGAGACATTCTACATGATTGTTGTCTTGTTCCCATGAATTTCGCGTGTATTGTTAACGCCAAGAATTGTGCTCCGTTGAAAGTCCTCTGTGTTTCTCTCCAGGCCTTCCAGGGGAGGATGAAATCTATCCCTGCCATCAGCAAGTTTCTGCAGCCTGGCAGCAAGAGGAAGCCGCCTCCAGACGACGTCTACAAGAAGACCATCATGGAAGTGTTCCAGTTTAAGTGATCACTTACATGACCTCAGCAAAAGCCTGACACATTCCTGACACAGGTGATGCGTGGTTCCACTATGTTTGTTGGTTTATGTTGAGGTACCGACTGTGAAGTCCAATTATAAATGAAGAATAAATGTTTGTCACTTTCATGAAGTTGCACAAATTTTCATGAATCTGTTTAATAAAATTACAAACATGTTGGATTTAATTCATTTTTTTTTTATTCAAATACATGGTTTGTTTGAAATCAAGAATAAAAACGTATTTGTTTTTACATTAATCAGACATTTCAGGTCAGACAAAATAGAAAAAGAAAAGTCTTAACAACAGGTAAGTATCTTGTTAACAGACACTAGTCAAGCAAGTTTCGAGAAACTCTACCAGTCCAGTGGTCTTATTTTAATATTTTTAGATACAGTCTGCACGTGTTGTACAATAGTAGTGATGTGCCTACAGAAAACCTGAAGCAAAAGATTACAAATGTCTGTTGTGCTGCCAGGACTGTGAGCGATTCATGGAAATTAACCATTAATAAATGAGATTTACTTTCACACAAAGGCACGGATACAAAAGCAACAAAAACACATGGCATGTAGGATTATTAAAAGAGAACGTAAACACACCCAGTAGATTGGATTTAGTGCAAGAAGGGAATCATGTTTGTTTTAAATCGAGGCTCTTTGGTCTTGTTCATCCGCTCACAACATGATCAGGAGCAGCAGTCGAAACACCATCAGCAAACTGTGAGAAAGGGACGACAAATCAGAAATGACTAAATCAATAAGTCTCCATACAATGGCTTTCACGAGCGATTGAATTTCGTAATAATTTGTTTCTGCGTGTTGAGCCCGCTGACCTCAGTCCCGACATAATGCCAGCTGGCATTAATTTTCCAGATTTCTTGTATCTTGTTCCCATGACGACTGCGAGGACTCCCGAGGAGACTGAAAGAAAAGAAAACACCAGGATGAGACAGTGGCTAGACGTTAAAACTAATCCTCTGTCTGCTGAAAATGAGCATAACAGGACGGCTTCAGTCACACTCACGCAACAAGATCTTGATGTCCTTTGGGTCGTTAGAGATGTTATAAGCGCCGTACGCAGAAAAACTCCCGAAAACTAAACCAGCCACCAGGGACATCACGCTGCCTGCCAGAACCAAATAACAAGTTAGTCTCTGGGTAAGCTTTCTTCCTAAAATGAAAAGTGGTTGTCAAATGGTGACATTTCAACCTTTTCTCTTGTATCCCATAAATCCTCCAAAAGCAATGATTGCAGCATAGCTAAACCCAATCCAGTCCATGGCAACGCTGTGAGCAGAATACAGTGCAGAGTGTCAGCATTTTGTTCAGTTTTTATGCATTTTATTTTGATTGTTTTACAAAAACCTTAAGAAGCATGGGTCCACTATTAGACACGGGAAATGAAAAACAAGGAAAAAAATCTTCTTTTTAAACTAATTTCATGTTTCAGTATTAAAATCTACGGTATGTAGTCTGATTATCTACCATCAAGAAGCCTGTCGGACCTCTAGATGTCGCTCTGAGCCCTAGATTGATAAATATATACGTTGAATTAGGAAACAACCACAGAAGTAGGATACAAACGTACCTACGCCACTGGCGTATAATAATAACTATTTAACATAAAGTACTTCGTGTTAGTTACGCTCATAACAATATTCTTTTCTCCTTCTCGTTATTTATTACACACCTGGAGAGTTCAAACAAATGAGGAGCAGCAGCAGCAGGAGGAGCAGACGTTAGAGACGCACCTTTAATCTGTGGACCCACTTCCTTGTTATCGCCTACAAATCACAACGCGCAGGTGCAGTTCGGTCCGTGCTGTGTTCGCTGACCTTAGACTAAGTAGGAGAAGGAAGATTGCATCGATTTTGTGTTCCGAACGAGAGTAAACGAATCTACTTTATGTTCTCTCGTCATACAATTGAATTAGCTTGATATTTTTATTTAAACGAACTTTTCATAGAAATTATTTCGTTTTGTCAGTATATGACTTAATAGTGTGTAGTATATTCAAATATAGTTCAGCTGTATTAGTAGATTTAACTACTCTAATTTCAACCAAATATAACTTTATACATTTATTTGTAGAATCTATGAAAACAAAGTTTCATAGTTGGCATTAAAATCATGTACCATGATTCACACATGTACTGTAGATAACTGTAATGTAAATAAAGTATAAGCCTTATATACATTTCAAGTGTCCAAGTGTTGAGGCAACTACAGATGTGAAGGCACTGCTGTATTAAATAATCTGTTGTGGCCGTTTGTCAATCACTAAAGGGAAATTATAGCCCTTTAGCCCTGTAATAAACTTGAGCTAAATAAAATATTAAAAATACTACACCTACTGCAACTCTCTGAAGAGTGCTGGAAATGACATTGTCATTAATTTAATTTAGTTAAGGACAAGTGGCTTCTGGAGGAGGAGGCATGAAAAGTCTCAATGCATGTCAATGTTTTTATACCGTTTTAGGCTTTCAATCTGAATGCACACCCAACCATAGAGATTAAGTTAATGGATTAAAAATGAAGCCTGAACACCGGCCTCTCAAAGGGCCTCTGAACAATGCTCTTCTGATGTGTCCTGACTGTGACTTTAACACGTACCAACTTCCTTACCTTTGTTACAGCCACGTACACCCATTCATCACAGTGGCTCCTGTCAGCAAGATAATGCCTCCTGACACACGTAAAACACTCAGGAATGAGTTTAGGGTGTTGACGTGCAACGCATTTAGGAAAAAAAAAAAAAAAAAAAAAGAGAGAGAGAGAAATGCAGGCAGCACCTTGCAACAAAGAGGCCTGAAAGAGAGGACCAACAGGTTCAGGACAGTAAGACAAGACAAAACTCTTCCCAATGAAAACCAGTTTATTTCACTCTGAACTCCCATTTCCATACCTCACACACATTAAAGGTTTCATCATTTAATAATAGTCCTCAAAAAGTGTAAATCAATGCATTCTTGGAGCCAAATAAGCCACTATGAGCTGTAGACACCGTGGCCGCAGGCTGCAGCAAACAGCAGCTCCAGCAGAGAGCCTCCATGCAGTCACCTGGTGGAAAAGGGCCCCTGCGGCCCTCTGTGAGACGGCCGAGGGCCGACTCCTCCCGAGAGAAGGCACGCGTTTCCAGAAACGGCATTTAAATACTGTCTACACAGAGATTCCTGATGAGTTACAGTCTGAGCTTGTCAGGATAAAAATGACTATAAAATGGCTGACAAGGGTCATTTAAGAACAAGGAAGGATTATTCAAGTGAGGTATTGAAGCGACATGTAAAAACCATGAGGTTACTGTAATATTCACGTGAGGAAAACATATCTCGGACTAACTCTAGGGGCGGACGAGACGGCCAGGATGTAAAGTGACTCGTGGAAAACGCAACGGTTTCATTACAGTAAACGACAACAATGGACATACAGTGCATTTCACAATACAGTGATGTTTATAATACAAATGGCTTTGAGTGCACAGGTACCTGCGATATACTGTTATCATGGCTTAGTCAGCTTTTTATTAGGTAGATACTTTTATGTGAACTGTAACTTGGTATTCAAAGTAACAAATGCATATAAAAGTTATGATACTTTGTAACTCATTACATATTTATATATATATTTATATATATAAAAAAACAAATTATAATTATTTTCATCCAGAGAAACGAACAGACATTAAGTTTCTTTGCTGTCATCAGGGCTGGAAATGAAACGAGTATTGCTTAACGTAAAACACTCAACACTCAACATGACGCCGTGGCAAATACACCCGATTTTGGCAACGACTGACATTTTTTTAAGTAATATTTTGCATTGGTAGAACGACTGCTAACATTAAGTGACGAGAACCTAAGTCAAAAATGTTCAACAGATTGTATACTTACGGATATTTGCGTGGAGGTCTTTCACACATACAACGAACATGTTTTCTCTTTTCTTTTGAGCAGCTACATTCATTGTCATTATAAAACAAAGAGAATGAGAATTAATGGTAAACAATGCAGCTGGTGTCTTGTTTTTTCTTTTGTTTTGTTTTTTGTTCTACCAATGGAAAAAAAACAAAACATTTCTTTACACGGGAAAAGTGCATAAACCTCCTGATATGGGACTTGGCATAAGAAACAGACATCACAACCGATACCTGTGAGTCAGTGCACCTAATAATTTATGATTAATATTAATAAATGATCCACCGCATGTAGGCTCGTGTTAAGAGGCAGCAGCCTACGATGATGATCATTAGTTGTGTTTTAGTAAAGAGCTCTGAAACTGGCTGATGACTTATGGAAGTAAACAGCATGCAGGAATAATAGTTTGGCAAAATTTGATGAGAGGGGGATAATTTAAAGATAAGTATATAGCTATTATTTATTTTTTAATAATTGTATTTATTAGAGAGAGATCAAAGAGTAATTTTTTGACTCCGTAACAAATTCACTCATGTTTTCTAGTTGTTTCAGGCTGCAAATCTGCGAGGGAGTAGCAAGTAGCACAAAAAGCTGAACGTTTTTCAGTATCTCCGGTCAACAGTGGGACAGACGAACCTCGGAGCCTCTTATTAGATGGCGCTCTGCATCCGGATCGAACCTTGTGTCGTTGGGGCGATACAGGAAAATGTATCTCCGAGTCTTTTGTGCATCTCGTTTGCAGCAGCCGGCGGGCCCCCAGCGTTCGTTAAGGAAAGGCGCTCACCCACAGCCAGCCCAGCACCGTCCCGCACACCCAGGTCCTCACGTAAAGTTTCCTGCCGTTCTCCGTCAGCAGCAGTGGCAGTGTCAGGCCCCCCAGGATCATCACAGAAGGGAGGGTTTTCGAGAGCTTCAGCGGAGAGGGCTTGCCCTCCCCGGGGAACTTGCTGATTTTGTCCGAATCCTGCGACTCGTAGAAATCTGTCAGCAGCCTTTGGAAAGACAGATAGGTCTCTTAGGAATTATTCAGCCTGTCTGAGAAAAGCGCAAGGACTAGAAAACAAATGAGACACAAGGTTGCTTCAGGCGGCTGCGGTATAATCACAAATGGGCTTATTGTCGCTTTACGCTGTGTGTCGTGTATGCGGCAACGTTCAGGGCTGAAAATCTTAAACCGTGGAAGTTTCTTCTAGAGAGTCCACAGACGTCCGCGGTAAAATGCCCAAATTTACGAAATGACTAAAATTAAATGCAAATATCGGTCTGTTAGTTGAAAGAAAACTGATTAACCACTTTGGAATAATAGGATCTTTATCTGTGTGGTCACAAAAAAAGGGAAATTATGACAAGCCGGACAGTTTTAATTACACCGCATCAGATAAAGTGGTCCAGTGGAAGTTATTAATTTGGAAAAGGTGGCCTTCAGACTGCTTAAACAATGAGACAGAATGCGCTGACACATGGGCGCCAGTGGAAGAAACTAATCTCGGGATAAAGAGGGGAAAACAGTAATTAAACGAAATCATAACAGGACAGATAAGGACGAAAAGAAGGAGACGAGGTAGAGTTCAAAGTAAAAAGAAAGGGAAAATGAAGGGAAAGGAAAAGAGGAGGAAAAAGGCTAAAGACCAAAGAATAATGATAGAAAAGGGTAATTCGTTTGTTAATGTGATGCATGTCATGATAGTGACATTTATGAAGGATTAATTACTGGAGCGTTGGGATCTTTGGGTTTGAAATGCAACTCTATTAATTAATTAACAATTGTCGTTGTGTTTAATTATTTTATTTCTGTTGAATAATTGTTTATTTGTGTATTTTCTGTCTGTACTGTTTCAAAAATTAAATCATTTAATCATTAATCTGCTTATTTTCTGAAAAATAAAAAGTTGCTGCTGGTCTTCAATTGAATATGTTTTAGTTATGGTTAGTTTTTTTTTTTAATTAAGTAAAAACTCAATCACAGTTCACACAATGATTGGATGACATGCAATTTCAACGTGAGTAATTGTTCCAGTCACGCACAAACACACAAACACACACAGACACACACACACAGACACTTACCGGTCCTTGATTTCAAACCGCTCATGCAGCCACCTGCGGAAAAACAGCGGCTCTGACGGAACTTCCTTTATGTCCACACGGTCAAAGTGTATGTGGATGCGGGGACATTCTTTACACAGGAATTCTGTCAAACACACACAAAAAAAAAATATATAAAAGAGACTAAACAAAAACAGGAAACCCCCTTTCAGCAAAACGGCACGTACAGTAAGCACTTAAAAATCAACACGAGGTGACAGTGATGGAGTGGAGCTGTGATTCAACAACCTTTAGACTAAAGGAAGCATAGAGCCGGGATAAAAAGAAGCTGCTGAATGAGATCTGATCAGAACATCCGACAACAAATAAAACTCTACATTTTAACTTTGTCGAGCAAACTTATCTACGGTAAACAAGTTAAAAGTGTTAACCGTGTCACGTCTCCGGCCAGATTAAGCCGCTGGAGCGCCAAGTGAAGACAGAAACCAAAGTGTCTGAGAAGGTCAGACATAAAAATGTAGTGTGAACGCTCAAGGCCACACATGCATCCCCCGAGACTTTCAAGTTCCTGTTTCCACAACATGCAAAACTATCAGGAAACGTGGCACCGAGGCCAAAAGAGGAAACTTGATCGAAGTGAGCAGTGAAAGGCGGCTTCGCTGGCGGAGGGAGAACCTCCATCAGTGGCTGCACAGATTTAAATCGACCTTCGGACACAATGGGAGCCAGTTTAATGAACACTGGCAAGTCTGTTAAAGAGGGAGGGTGAGGAGTATTAATACACTAATAAATGAATTAATCTCCTTTATTATTAAGCATTATTTAATCCTATTAATCCTCACGTGTGCTGGAGGTTTTCAGGTTTCTGGGCTGTTGAGAGTCAAAGAGAAAGTGTTTGGCACCGAGACTCGTTCTCGTTCCATAAATCAACGCTGAACCTGCCAAACAAAGCTGAGGGTCGCGAGTGTTTGTTCCAAAACACACTCTAAAAAACAGCCACCTGGAGCAGATGAAGGAAATCAACACTTTGCTCTGGAGTGACAAACAACACCTCGTGATCTACACCCCACTAGTAAATTCTTACGGGGCCCAGAGAGGGAAGCTTTCATAAATGGATCTGAATGAACACAAAGAAAACAAAGGCCGCAGCTACTAAGTAGAAGACGAATAACTTGACTGCGGCGAAAAAAAAAAAACTTTCAATATTGAACGTTGCCTTTTAATGAAAGGCAAAACGAGTTAAGAATTTCTTTCTATTTGAATTTTGTAACTTTATTTTATGTTCAACAAAAGAACGTGCAAGAACATTTGCTGGGATGTGAAGGCCTCCAAATTCACTAAAGCTGATCCAAGTATCTGTGGGATGATCAACCCTCAGGACCCAAAGTCCCCCAATAACAACATCACATTTTCAGACGCCCTCAGAAAGCTGAGGTCCATGATCGGGTGAATCACAACTGGTTTGGGGGCACAAGGGAGACCTACACATTATTAGGTCATAATGTTCTGCCTGACGATCAGAATAAGTTGCTACATTTAATGTGTTGAACTTCTCTTGTTCCAGAGTATCTAAAACGATTCAGGGCTCATTAGTCCAGAGTGGAAAGTTTCTTTTGTTTTAATTTGAGTGACGTTTTTAAACTGTTTGCTCAGTGTTGGATTTGTGGCTTTAGGCTTCATCTCCTTTTTTAATTAAGAACTGTTAAATTGTTCTGTGCTCATTTGGGAACGGATTCGAAGTTAAATCCCAATTTCCTGGTTTAATTTTACAGTCAACAGTCAAACTGAGTCACTACACAGATTCTCAGGTACACTAGTGGAAACAAATTCATTGTAATTTGCACTAAATCCTGGCTTCGTGACACATTTAGTGGCAGGTAATATTAATTCATGCTATATTTATGCAGGTGACGTCACGGCAAACAAATGTCTCCGTGGTTACTGCCACTAAGTGGCAAAAAGTGACAGTTGAGCACGGAGATTAGCAGCATTAGGCTTTAATGGCGTCTTAAGTGTAAAATTCATTTTAAAAAGCTGTTGTGTGATTGGCTGCACCAACAGATTTGAGAAGCAGTCAGAGATATATTTTTACCAAGTGGATCAACTGGAATCCAGGCACCGATACCTGGTGCTGTGCTTCACATTTAGCGTCAGGTAATATTAATTTATGCTGTATTTTTTGATGAACTCATACATTAAGTTACTTCTTAAGTTACGTTCTGGAGGGATGTCAGATACGTTTGTCCATGTTGTTGTTTTTGTGTGGTTACGACTGACAGTAACTAATCCAGTAACAATTCAACAATTGATAACAATAAAACAATAAACTGAATATTTGTGATCACTCCTCGTCAACCTTCTAACGCTACAGTATTATATGGCTAATGTTACTTCTCAGTGAAGCTCTTATCGTTAGCATCTTTTATTTAGTTACATTTATCACAAAGAAATGACCTAAAACAAACTGAAACTGAGGTTATTCCACTTTTCCAAATCCATACTAGTTCGTTTGTATCACTGTCGAGTCCAATTGCCTTTAATTTGATTTGTTAATCCACATTTTCATTTTGGAGCCTGAATACAGTTCAACAGCATTGATCATGTTTCTATTATTTTAACACTAAACTGTTTAATTTAATCCAGTCTAACAACAACACAAACTACATGCTCCATCTTTCTAATGTTGTTTCAAAATGAACTGAACACTTTAGCAGCCGTGAACATTAACTGCTTCCACAAATGTACCTAATGTTTTGGCAAGTGAGTTTATATTTACACATTTTAATAGATTATTTCCACTTTCAATATTAATATTAAGTCCTCAATGTCCAACCACGTCCCGTCACAGCGGAACCAAATGATTCATCCTGATGAGAAACATTTCGAGTCACCGACTCACTTCCACCTTCTCGAGAAATCAATGGAGTCACCTTCACCTCGGGAGGCCAGGAAGTGCGTGATGAGAGGAATGCCGTTCTATTCTCCGCTGTGTTTGCTAGAAACACATCCATGTTTATTCCTGACCAAAACGGGATGTTTTTTGTCTTCTTCTCAACATTCAAGCGACGCTCGCTGAACAACTGGGAACACGGAATAATCAAAGGCTCCAAAACACAGAGTCACGCTGTTTACAGGAAGGCACGGCCGTTAATAGGTGATGTTTGCCCCGTGATTAATTACTGGAGGGACTTGTCACAATCAGTGTTGCGGGATTTATAATGCATGGTGTGCGAGTGTGTTTAGGGATACACTGATTGAGAAGAAAGAGACAGAACAGAGCTGCAAAACCAAATCAAACTTATCATTTTATTATTGGAAATAGTTTTTTTTTTAACACTAGTATTTAGAGAGGCTGCACTCACATGTTTGTATGATACTGTTTGCTCATAGCAAGTTGGTCAGTAGTAATTGTGAGTAATTTTGATGATGCGACGCCGATGTGTTACAATGGCTACAGGGGACGGACAGACATTTATATGTTTATACTCTTTAGCCTCTTTAGAACAAAACTGTAGAGGCCGTCGCCGTCATCAAACCTCGATATGAGATGACGCATGAAAGACAAAACATTATGAATCAGTTTTAAATCACAGTGCCTGCATGTGTCTTTATCCACACAGAATATTCAAATACAAAAACCCAATTCAAGGCCTGACGTGAACCTAGCACAAAGACGAGGTAAGCTTTCGCCTCATTACCGTCCGCTGCGATGAATAAATGCAACAGGGACGAAGAAACTAATGAGGGACGCTCGTGTATTTTTATCCAGCGGTAAATCCAGATGTGAATCCCTCTGCAAGAGGAGGTCAAACTCAGGAGTCGCTCTTACCTGGCATGGACGGTGCGGGTTTTCTCCGACCAGACGCGTCCAGCGTTCCCTCGTAGGCCACAGTGATGTCGTACACGGCGTCCAGGTGGCCTTTCATGGCCTCGACGGCTATGTGAGACGCTTTCATTCTTGGTGTCAGTGTGTGCTTCAGAACGGCCAGCCCTGCAACCAAGAAAAAAAATAAATAAAAGCTGTATATTACAAACAGTGACTGCACTACAAGCGCTGCAGGGTGTCACTCGTGCGGTTCATGCGGGTCATCTCTCTACTCCACACTGTGACAACGAGAGCTTAGAGCCCACGCGCAGAATACTTCAAATAAACGATATTACGATACACTACATGAACGCTTGCGTTCGTGTCAGTCATCGCACGCTCGCCCGCTAATACCTGACTAATAGCAGATAATGTCATGTGCACATGTCGGGCCTCCACGGCGATTTATCTGGATTAATGGGGGAAGGTGATATTCAGAGCTGTGTGCCACAGATAGGCTTAATCTCTGCAGAACTGAGGCAAAATGCGAGCCGATACAAACGCCGTGCGGCACAATAGCAGCGCAACAAATAACAACGAATGTATTTCGCGGAATAAAATCTAAATTGTGCTAAAATACAAGAAAAGCATTTTTTTTGTACTGTGATAAAGCAGCGCACTTTATGTAATGAATCAACAAAGCCCTGAGCTGCATAAGGTTGATAATTTAATGAACAGCATCACACCACTAACTGTAACACTTTTATATTGCTAATATTACAGTTTTTTATTGTTTTAAAATTGTTTACTGATCCATACTTTGACAAAGAGTTAAAAAATGACCTGATTTTACCTTCAGGCACAGATGTTTTTGAGGCCATAATCCCTTTAAATCCTGTTGTTTCTGCCTTATCTTACACACAGTTTTTGCCTCAGTTGAAGCTTGACCTTTCTGAATCACTACACTCGATTAAACAGTTTAAAATGAAAATGTAACTTTGGTAACGCGAGTCCCATAAAGGTGTGCGCATGTGCGGTAGCCCACAAAAGTGTGACCACAGGCCACAAAACAAAACTTAGTCAGCCGTTTCCCAGGCTGGGGGCTGAATTAGTATGCGGTTGTTCAGCGGTAAACGGCTGATATCCCGTCTCTACCTTGTTTCGAAGCAAAAGCCTGACTGTCAGCGATAACATTCTTGAGCTCTGGATTATACCGAGTTCCCTCTGGGAAGATGACAAGGTACATCTGTGGGGAAGAAAAAAAAAAAAAAAGAAATGAAATCAAAGCTGTTATTGCATTAACCTAAAAGGAATGAGTAAGATTTAGAGGATTTGTAGAGAAAGAGTTTCCAACAGTTTTCCTGCTTCATATGAAATTAGTTTGGACGATAACTTTACTGTAAATTATTTTAAAGCAGGAAGACGTAACTCTGGTGATTTACCTTCATTAAAACTACAGAATGAATGTGTAAGAGAAACATTTTTCTTTTCTCATCATCTCTAAACTTAACCACGCATTTTCACACACACAGCAGTTTATTAAATTCACTTCAGCAAAGTGAGAAAATAAGCGCTGAAAATAAAACATGTGCTTCTACATTTCATAATTTTTTTTTCCGTTTACTTTCAGTTGTTAAATTCACAACAGAGCTTTCACAGTGAACATTTGGGTCACCGAGGACGGCTTCTGTCACACACACTAATCCCCCACAGTCAAATCCAAAAAGAGCGATTAAAAAGAGTCCATTCAACACAATAACACACAAAGTAATTGAACGTTCCTGCATCAAATGTCCGATTATCCATTTCATTTTACTGCTGCTGCCGTCATCAGATGTTCTAACACAAACTACTGACTGTGTGTAAGCACTCACGCGACAGTCTTGAATATAAGGAGATTGAAAAGGAGTTTTTGGAAGACTGAGTCTATTTGATCACGCAAATGCAACTAAACAGCTTTGGCAATATTAGGTGTTGTTTATGGTTGTGCGTTTTCGTCACATTATTATCATTATTATATTAGACATGGTAATAAAAAATATATATAAGATGTTTAAAAGTAAAAAAAAAAAAGTTTAAAAGTATAAAATGAACTTAGCTGAGCTCACACAGTAATTAACTGTTTTTTGTAATGATATTACACTTTTGGAAATAAATTAAATAACGATAAAAAGGATATTTATTATATTATAGGCATGCATGTAGTCAAGGGGCTCATTAGGAACATTAACACTCACTTGACAAAACATTAGGAACACTGCTGAACATGAATACGTGCATTTCCGTTAGTTACATAGAGACATATGTTGGTGAAATACAATTCGATAATACTCCAAACCAAGCCTCTAAAATGAAAACAAATCACCAGTTCTCAGTTATCTGAAACAAATGTTGAGTACTATAACCTTCACTCGGGTACCTAACGATGCGAGTGCAGAACAGCGTATACTTACTGGTGCTCCACACTGAGTCTGAGTGAGGAGCTTCTTCTTCATCGCCCTTTCATTAAACTTTGAACTTCGTTTCACATAGATTCCCCCGTGCTAGAAGAAGAAGAAGAGTTAATGGGGAATGTGATTCAAGTCACATCTACATCTTTAATTTGCAAAATGACGTCCTCACACTCATTACCTGAGAGAAGTACCATCCGTAGAGTGGGAGCCACTTAAGTCCATCCTTAAGGACGTACCTGACGTGACCGAGAGCACTCTGTCTGATGGAGAGCATGTCGGCAATGATCCAGTCGGCTACGAGGAAAGCAGATGTTGATTTTTTTTTTTTTTTTTTTTAATTTGTTTTGCGCTGAAGTTTAGCTTTTAAAGCTGCATCATCAAATGCCTCACCTGTACACTGATGATTTGACAGGTAGATCACGTTCTCTTTATTCTTTGGTATATCGCCATATATGACTATCTGCAGAGGAAGAAATAAAAGCAGGTTAAAGACATTACACATGCCAGCTTTCTATCTAAATGTGCTGTATACTCTGCGCTGCAGCGACATAAACGCTGATCTACACCAGTTCAGGGCCTGTTTCACATTTTGCACATTTTCAATAAATGCAAAAGTATTTATTAAAACAAAATCAAATCTACTCATGCAGCCTCCAGTTTGTGGGGCTGCTGCCAACTTACAACATTTCAAAGACAAACATTATCAGCTATACCACTATCAACGGTCTTCACACCCCAACGTACCAGAATACCAACCGTGCAGGGTGTGACACACACAGTGCAAAAGCATGCAGACTTTCTTGCCCTGCATCCGGTTCAACAATGTCTCTCTCTCTTTATTTCTTTTAATTCTAATGTCACCACAGTTTCAACTAATAACATGCAATGATACAGTGTTCTTAATGAGATGTGCATGCTGTAAATACCTGTCTGTAGACACAGTATTCAGCAGTGCATGTGCATTTCCGTTACTGTTATTGGGTACTTTTCCCCAGTGGACATGACCACCACACATATCATCCTTACGAGCAGGAAATGAAGAATCACTCACCTCGACTCCTGTGTAGTTTTCAAAGAAGAATAAAACCATACTCTGGTAGATGCAGTACAGCCGGTCGTCTAACTTGTGATACAAACTCGCTGGCAGGACCGTTGAAAGTATGCGCCAAGTTCCCCATGACAGCAGATAAGCTGGAGCTGTACCCAGCATGATCGTTGCAGGAAACCAGTACCGCAGCGAGTATGTGTGCACAACCAAAGAGAGCAGCATGCTTTCTCCTCTCGCTCCACTTAAGTCACAAAAATCCCTGAAGTAGTACTACACTCTGCGAGCACTGTGGTCAAGTTACAGTGCTTCCTATCTGTCCCACAACACACCTGGCCTACTTTCTGCACACCTGTCCTGGCAACTCAGCATAGGGAAGCGAGAAAACTGCAGCAAGAAGGGAGTGAGGAGCTAGTTGGCTAAAGCTAATTGTAACCTTGTGTGCAAAGCTCAGTTTGACAAGTCGGCTTAACGTAAATCCATACTGAAATACATAAAAAACAAATTCACTCCTGTTATCTGCATAAAATCAACATCTCAGTGCAGCAAACCGGAACACGACCTGCACTAGAACTCGGTGTATTCACTGTGTAAGTTTTTTTTTAAAAAAGAAAAACGCATTAGCTTACTATTAAACGTGTATGGAAAGACAGGAAGTTTTTACCTAACGCTGCATTTGACATAAACTGTCACGTGTAATGTTGCAACGATGAGAAAATCTAAGCGAAAAGTCAGCTCAGGTGCTAAAAGGAAAAGTATTCTCCACTTCCTTCCTCAGTTCATCATCTTTATCCGGCTAGCTCGTCACAAACTAGCTTCATGCTGCGAATGTCACACACGCCTCCCTACGTAATAACACCCCGTAACAAGGAGGAAGCTGATTGGCCGAGTGACGTAACAGAGGGTGGCCAATGAGAGCCGGAGAAGTCCGGAGCGCCATTATTTAAAGGGAAATACTCTCCTAAGATTTCCCACATTTGAACACAAAATATATAGCATACATTAAACATTATGTGGTATTTATTTCTTATTTATGACATTTAAATTCTGAACACTATGTATAATGCACAAATTATGACTCCTCAATTAAAATATGTCAAACCCTCAGTAACCTATTTCACAGCTGCCATAATACATAAATATTTCCCGTCAAAGGTTGCTGGGAAAAACAATTCTTTATTAAATATATAAAAAAAAATACATAAATAAATAAACTAAAATGTGGGAAAATAATACAATAATATTGTGCAATATTTGCTCTACATTTAAGGAGATAACAGAGGTGTGGTGTGGCAGTTTGTTATCACTTGGACTTGACTTAAGAATCATTGATAGTACTTTACTGTCCTGGGCTCAGCCTAATGAACAGTCTTGAAAAAGATAAGTGAAAACATAACGAAGCTTGTAAATATTACATGAGTTTTTCTAAATTCTAATCAACACTACACTATCTTAATATGTATAGTATTATATTAATAAATGTCTTTTCATCTCTGCCGCGTAAATGTGACAAGTGTGAGTTAAGTCTCTGACACTTAAATTAATCTTAAATTAAGGCCCTGAAGGCGTCTGCAGCTTGTGTACTGTTGAATCTTAAATTTCTGTTTGTTTGACAGAAAACAGGAAAATATGAATACTTGATTGTTTTTATTAATAATGACATAAAAAAAAAACAAACAACAAAAAAACACATCTCTAAAGAGGGTACACAAATGAAAACAAACTGGTTATTCTGCTGGCTAAGTAAGTCTGTTTTTTTTTTTACATCACATTTTTCTAAAATGACAGTCTTCTCATGAAAAAACAGTTGTGAACACAGTAGTGATTGCTACATAATGAAAACAAATGCACATAAAACAATGGTTGACATACACTAGTTGACATACACTTTATAAAAGCATTTTTTTTTTCAAGTTCAACACAAACCTTTGCTTAAAATATGAAACTCCTGAGAGGTTTCCATGGTAACCAGAGGGTGAATGACAGAAAAACGGAATAATATTGAATATTTGAGAGGGTTTATGTAAAGTGTCTGAACACATTGGTAAAGCAAGAAGAGAAACTTGCCATGAGAAGAACACTGTATGGTACAAGTGAATGCATCCTGTGAGATCAGGCACTGTCTGGCAATTCATTAACAAAATTAAACTTCACAGCATAAAAAAAATGTTCAGCATCTGTCACTCCAAGTCGTAGTTATCGTATGGCAGACGCTTCAGATGAGTGATACAATCTGAAATAAAGAAATAATGATTAGAGGTCAAATAAAATAACACTTGATAGAGAGATTTTGCAGAATATATCGTACCTAGCACCCACTGCTCAGAGAGGATCCTGCTGCCCTCCGGCCTCCTGCCGCTGTACTTCCCTATGCAGATACCTGCCTGCCGCACCGTTTTGCAGACTGTTCCTCCACAGAGCTCAATCAGCTCCACCAGGCTCTGTGTGGGCGGCTGGGAGTGCTGAGACACGAACATGGCTGGCTGGCCTTGGAACAGGTCCTGCTGGTGCTCCCCTGCAGACAGATGCCTCTGGAGACGACAGATCTGGGAAGAGAAACTGACAGTCAGACTCTGAACTGATGCACCGGTGAGGGCTGAAGTCAGGCGAGGTCAGGACTCAGTGACGCTGGAGTTTATCTGTTTGAAGAAGAAAAAGAAAACCCTCAAAATCTGCCAAATCAAAGTTTGGATAAATTTAAGGAGCTGCAGAGCTCACCCATGAAATGGGTTTCTTTTACAGGGGGATTATAGGGCAGAGCATTTCTTTCCTGAGAGCCAACGCTAAGCCACCCATCGCTGGAGACTCCCAAGAAATAATTACTAAGAAGCAATACTTATCATAGACAATGACAGCAGTATCAATTTTTGACTTGAAGACTTGGCAGCAGTGAAGCAAAAAGCACACTTGCCAAAATGTCAAGCAATTAGTTGACGTCTAAATTGTAACGGACCTGCCAGATCAAATGATTACAAACTGTAACATAACAACTCATATTGGTACTTAATAGGTTCACAGCCGGAAAAAGCTCCAGTGTGACTAAAAAACACTGATGATGGATTAATAGGTAAGTCGTGACACGACAAGATAAAATGTCATCTGTGAGAGGATTTAAACATATATCAAAAACAGAAGGAGGAAATAGGACACGTGATTTACAGTGAATTACAACTTCACTAATTTCTTACATTAGGTTTGCATAGCCGTTATAAGACGTGCAGATGTAACACATCTGAGCCAAAAGAGAGGGGTGGGGGGGCTGGGAGGGCTGAAGGTTTTGGCATCAGACTGAGCAGCAGCCCCTCCCTCCTCTGTGTCTGACACACCGCTCACAGCAAACAGGAGTCGTTGGAGATCAGGTGAAGTGAGAGATAAGGTTTGACTTGAAAGCTGACAACAAAAACGCTCATCACTGTAAGTCCAACAGGAGCAGTACATATGCCACACATATTGTCACTCATCGGTAGTAGAGGAGAGGACGGTGGACCCGGTGACAGATGGTGACTCATGTCTGTGATTTTCCTTCTCTCTAAACGTCACTTAGTGTTCCCCTCATGTCGACATTTTACATCTGTTCCCAGATATATCTGAGTTCATATAGTGGCTCCATTGCTGCTGCTGTCGTTCCTGTTGCAGCCCTAGAAACCACATTTAATTATGTTTTATTCCAAATCTGTGACCCTGCGTCCTCATATGGGGACATTTTTTTCTGCCATGCACCGGTAGCGAAGGGTCAATACATTTGTTTATTTATACTTATTTACTTTTCTAGTTCAATATGAAATATAAATTTAACAAAATCGCAAGTACACATTTGAGGACATTGGGATTTCATCGTTTCCAATTCTACTTTTTCATTGAAATAAACAGTTTTGCATTATGGTACACATTGGTGACTTGAATTGTAAGAAAAACAACAACAGTAAGAATATAAATAAAGAGCCACATCAGAAGTATCAGTGTGTAAATATAAGATTATACTATATAGCTGGTTAGCAGCTACAATCTATGAATGGATGAGAGAGCCCACATTTTCTCACAGCCGCAACCTCACCACTTTATCCCACCAGAAACTTCGGGAAAACCCTGGTTTATCTGACACATTGTTAAATTACTGGCATATTTCCCAGAATTCATTGTGTGGCTATATTTTCAGGAAACCTTTGTCCTGAAGTAGTTGAACCACATCAAGGTTTCCAAATGGAAACTCACGTGTCACCTTTCATAGATGAACAACACTCACCATTAACCTCAATACCACTGACACACAGGGATTACAAATTTCTCTGAACTTGGCACATTTACCTTGTGTTGCTGTTGATACGTTCCTGCTGCCAATGATGGACAAATTCAACTCAGTAAAGAGCTTCATTCATCTTCTCCGAGGCTACTTAAATGAATGAAATATCCACATTAACCCTGAAGGACCTCATTTCTAAGTAATCACAGAAACTGATTTAATACACACGAGCTAGTTTCAGCACTGAAGTACTGAAACTATCCTGAAGGTGGCTGCTAGAGCTACGGCAGAAGCTTCACAGTTTGGCTGAGGAATAGACACTCGCAGCCAAAAACAAAGCCGGCTCCGGAACGCCTCCTCTGAAAAACTGACTGTACCATGAAAGCCAGTTTCAACAGCATGAGTAAACATCATAACTGAATGCTCAATTTTATTAGCTCATTAGAATAGAATTACCATGTTTTTAGCTTTTTGAATGATCTTGAAATGTTAAAGAAGCCCCATCTCTTACATTTCTACGCCGAAATAACCATAAATTCAATCAGGATCACATTAACTGGGGCAGTCCCTGATTCAGTGGTGAATCAGCACATGAATAAGAGAATAAGCCCTTTGAAGGTCTGTTTCTTTTTGGATTTGGGGAGTGACACTCTAAGCTCTCTCTACAGGCCTCCTCTGTTTCCAGCGAGGGTCAGTTGATAAACTGAAGGGGGCAATCTGCTCTATTCTCTGTGAAATGCCTGGAAACAAGCTCAAGGCTTTTTCGTCTCATGTAAAGGATCACACGGGTCTCACTTCAAGTCGAGGAATCACGGCCTTGTCAGCGGGTTCAAGAGACAGTACCTGGCTAAAATGACCTCGCTTCATAGGGAAAGACTGGAGGTCACATGTAAGCTCTTCTGAAGGAAAAACAAACACTAACAGGAAAACATAAAAGAGAGGTAAAAGAGACCTCTGTCTATATTTCACACAATGTCACGGTAATTTCTACAGCATTATCGACAAGGCTGCGGAAGTGTGAAAAATCGATGTGAAAATACAGACTTTCAGTACAGATTTGTCAATAAGCAAAATGACTGTACATGCACAGACGCAGCTGCTCCACTACACAAGCTCCCGCGGTAAATACTCGGTTATTTACTCTTCACTTGCTGGATTCGCGTAAATTTAATGTCCGCTTCCCTGATGCATTAAAGATACCATTAACCAACATGTTAGCTTGCTACACTAGCACTGTGGCACTGGACTGGCCTTAAATATTACAGAAATAACAATAACAAAATCAATAGTCACATAAATTATGTAATATAGCGTAAAATGTGTTATGATATATGGGACAATTATCTTTCCTTTTAGCAATACTGAGATTAGCCACTTAGTTCCCGTTAGCTCAAACAATGACATAAAAGTAACTAACAACAGTACATGTTACGGGAAAGAATGGAAAGAAAAATGTGTCCATATGTATCGATTTAGTTCATAATGGCTGCAACTGCTACCTAACAAACTGGAATGGCAGGTTGTGTTTACCGACACTGCTAACGCTGGTTATTTATTCTGATTAACAGTTGTTTATTTCCACATCCCGCAGGAGGAACATTATTGATTTGGAGTGTTTCTGACCCTGTGGAAGCTAAGGCTAATACTCATTTCCATTTAACTCTACCGGGGTCTCCACCAAGCCTTGTGGGAAATATGTGGCTGTGCAGCTGCTCCACTAGGCTCACCAGGTTATTTACTGCCTACTATCTCCTGTCTTATTGGTGAGCAGAGTGTCTGCAGCGGCATTTTAGAGATGTTTTTGCCTGATGCAGCTAAAACCTATGCTATGACATCAAGGGTGAGCAAAGACAGCACATTTACAGACCAGACAGCTAAACAATGAGCCAAAGCTTACAAAGCCTCATAAAATGCGGTGGTGCTGAGGGTTCATCCCCATGAAATGCCTCTGTAACACTGTCGCAATTTTAACATATTGTTATTATTAAAAAATATGACTTACATCCATTTGTCTGAGATTAATTTTTGAATAAACAGCCGCATGGTAAAGTCTGAATATGAGTCACTGACAAATCAGTGATAACAAGCTTTCACTAATAAACACTGTTCATATTATGATAGCTTAGATGAGTTACACTTCATTGAGCCAGCAGCAATATGTTATTCACATAGAAAATACCACAGAATTACTCCGACATCCATAATCAATGTCTCTGCCGCCCTGTAGTACAGTTAATTTGTTCTTGCTGTGCACAGCGAGTCGGCAGGGAGGCAGCGTAGGCAGGCAGACGGCTTGTGCAGCCCTGCAACCAGGCAAGAATAAATTAACATTACACACGCTCACAGCATGAGGAAGGTGTGCGGCGTGTACTATACGGGGGATACAGTGTCTGGTGTCTCCGTGATAAATCCAGTAAATGGATGGTCCCTGGAAAGGCGCAGTGTTCCTCCCCTCCCCCCCGTGCTTTTAACAACCGTAAAACAAACCGAAATACAAAACTTGCGAAGAAGAATCTACGGTCGGGGTGATTCAGCCCCGAACACCTGAAAATGTTGTTGGAATGACGACAAATCCTTCCTGTTTGGTAATGTGCCTTAAATATGCTGCATTTCCCTTATACACTAACATTACATCAGCCCACTTCCTACAATTCTGTTTGGTATTTCTACATCACTGCAGAGCACCAATATGAGGCTTTCCTGTCAAAGAATGAAACGTTTCACACTAAAAGGTGTTCGTATCAAGGTGAAACGACGACTCAGTGCACAATATAAACCTCTTTCAACACGGCGTGCTTGCAGTTTGCTCACAAACTTATCAGACTGGTATTCTACTGCAATTGAGGAAAAGATTTCCCCGCGCTTTCCACAAGGTGTTTTTCTTTTTTCTTTTTTTATCAGGATAGTCACTTTAACAGGTAGACTGTATATTTAACTGTGCCGTCTATATTACATTGGGAGCCAGACTTCTAATTAACCAGCAAATATAACCCACAAGTATGAGTCATTTTCATTTTTGTGGTAAACAAATTACTAACGCGGCGAGAATTTCAGTCTCTTTGTTCATGGTGGTGTTTGGAGACATGCCACTCCTTCATCCTAATACACCTGAAAATCACAGAGGCGACGAAAACGATCTGCCTTTTAGAAAAATAATCATTTGTGTTAATTTTCACACCACCAGGAGCTGAGTTTTCTCACATTCACATTTTTTTTTCTTTTTTATTAATCAAATGAATGTGACGTATCTATGTGGACTCACTATTTGTTGTGCTATTTTAGGACGGTGCAGACAAGAATGCGCCAGGACTCAGGCAACACCCACAACTTGCACACATATTCAAAAGTTGGACAAAATCACAAAGCTGGAAGGGAAGGAATTTCTGTGTGAGAAATAACAAAGAAACATACAACTTTCCCATAACTTTTAGAAATCTGAAAGGGTGAAAGCAAATAAAGCTTCATTATGCTCGTTCCTCTGTGCTCTGCCAAGGACAAACTGAGAAAGGCAGAAATCAGCCCAGGGCAGATATGAAAGAAAAAAAAAAGCCATGACTATTTTGTGGTAAGAGGTCATTAAATAGGCACTTTAATTTGTACCAGTAGCAGATAATATGAGAGTCTGTGGACCCTGAGACCCACAGGAAGATGTGGGAATTTTTTTACGACATTATGAACGTGATATAAACCAAAAAAAATAAATAAACAACGTAAAATATGAGGCTATAAAAAGTCTAAAAATAATTTAGATTCTAATAAGGACACAGAAGCGCTTCACTGAGGCAGGAGGAAATAGTTCATAAAATAATTTAAATGGAGGCTTTTTCCTTTCCAATCTCCCATTCAAGAGACACGTTCGCTGGATACCGGGAAACATTTTTCAATGAATGGGATGGACACTGCTACAATCAAAGAGCGTGCTGAAGGTGTACAGCTGCATCCTGAGAAACTGGTCAACTGGAGTAGGGGGAAAAAAAAAAAAAAAACGTGTGGGATAACAGAGGATATAGTGGAAGATGTGTAGTTTGTACATCTGCTGCTGTGTGTGAGTGTGCACTGAAAGGAACCTCCACTCCACTGCTCTTCACAGCGACTGGACACAGTGAGGTGAGGGGGAGTGGTTTCAATTCAGTTAGCGAGTTTAAACCACTTTAGCGAGAGGTCGGGGTCTTGATGAAAGGAGAGCACATGCAGTGTGCCACCAGTAACCTAAGGACACACTACCTCTCATTCCTGATGGGTTTTCCTCCTCCTACTACTGAGAGGTAATAAAAGGAATCTGCAGGAGCTCAAAAGAACTTTTCACACTTGGATGCTGTTGCGGGAAAGACTTCCAATCTCTGGGAGAAGATTAAAGAAGACCTAAAAACTCAAGAAGCCACAACTGCACTAAGGTTATTTTGAGGTAAACAGTCCGGCGATGAAGATGCTGAAAATGGACCTACTGGTGTTAAGCTTCTGCCTGGGTCTGGGGACAGGATACAGTGCTGTTGCAAAGAGGCAGTATCAGATCCAGAACGGCCCATGCAGCTACACTTTTCTCCTGCCAGAGCAGGAAAACTGCCAGAGCCAGAACAACTTCAACTACCCAGTTCAGAGGGATGGACCCGAGGACAACAGCGAGTCGACGCAGAGGCTCGAGCAACTGGAGATCACCATGGAGAACAACACACAGTGGCTGCTTAAGGTAAAGTCGTGTCACGCCCAAAATATTCCTGTAACTTCAATGGCTGTCTTCACCAGGTCTTAAAGGAAAAAAATGTGGATAGGTATTTGAGAAGGAGGAGTCCGTATTCAATTTTGTTAACTATGAGGAGATTTACTAAAAAGAAATAGTTGCCAGAACTCCCCATAAACTTCTGTGGAAGTCGTGAACATTATTCTGTGAGGTGAACCAGGCAATTATTGTATTAAATAATCCAATTTCACGCAATGGACAGATAATATAATATATACATAAGATAATATAGGAGTGAATTAACGTGTTGAGGGATGTTTAATGGAAGGGATAAGAAATAAAAGTAATAAAACCTTTACCGTGACAACACTAAATACAATAATCTCTTAATATGAAACTGTGCCGTCACATCAGAGCTGTGATACATAAAAGGACCGAGCACAGTATTACCAGAATCTTTTTCTTTTTACTTAGAACAAACACGAGAAATATGCCAAGTGCCTGTGATGAGACACCTTTATTCAGCGCAGCTCAAGGACATAATGGTTTCGGCAAATGACAAAGGCTCAACACAGGTGTCCACACGCGGGACGCATACTTTCCTTTCAGTTTGCCGAACTCCCTCGTTTCTTGCCCCCCCTCCTCTCCCCGTCACCCTTTTCAGAGCGTGATTAACGATCAGAGGCAGGACGAGCCGGACAAGACAAGAACGTCTCGCAGCTTGAAAGCACGATCCCCTCCTCGTAACATAAAACATCTCAGCCGGCACTCAGGCCGGCATAGACAAAAACTCAAGTGCTGCCTCAGAAATCAAAGCCTGTTCAAGGGACAAACGAACCCCTTACGAAGTCCAACTGCACTTCAAACCCAATGACAGGTTACATATTTCTGCGCCTAAAAATGATGTGACAGACTGTGTGTCCACATGTCAGGCCGACGGCTGATGGTTAAGTCTGGAAGAAAAAAAAGTATGCATATCCATAAAACCATGGACCCAAAATGAAAAACAAAAGACATGAAACAGGATGAGTTTGCACACTGCAGAGCAATCTTTAGCTATTAACATAAGTTGCACATCACTTTGCAAATATATATATATATAACTTGTCTATAAATAACACTGAGACCAAAAGCTCCTCACTACAAAATAGATTCTTATACCTGATTATTTAACATTTCATGTCACTGTTATCCAGCTCAACATTAACAGACAAGAAGAATTAGACTTTGTACAGGTCTATCTGTAGGCAGTGCAGCTAGGGTTAATGTATTTGGAACCAAAAGACTATTAGTCTACTAGTATGAGGCGAGACTTTCTGAAGTGGTGACTTGTAAGATGTGGCAGAAAAATGACGGTGCCATCGGAGCTAAAATAAGAAAACCACATCTCGCTCACAGCTTAACGCTAAGAACATTAAAATACATCGGTCTCCTGCAGAAGCTGTAATTGGGCGCGACTTTTAATTCTTATTCAAATTACAGTTCGGCTCTGATTAAAAGTTCCACTGGGAAAACGACATGTACCCGCCCTGTGCTGTGAAAGGTTTCAGCGCCATGTCACCCTTAAGAGCAGGAGGTAGAAGGTGAAGAAAACTGATGCATTAATATATATAACTCAATCACAGAAGCGCCTCACTGACGACACGAGCCACGGATGAATTAATGGAAGGAGGAAAGAGAGAGCGTTAATAACCCGAGAAAACAAGCTGGAGTCGCCTAATTGTAAATGAATCACACATTAAAATAACTTAATGCTGCAGCCACACATTCACATATCACCTCATGCTGAGGTTCTCTACAGATCTTATGATTACTTTTCTTTTTTTTGCACATGAAGACCACATTTCAAATCAGCAGGCTCCCATCAGGTGTGATTTACCCATCCGAGTATAGTCACATCCTTTCTGAAAGCTTTTCTTATTCTGTGCGACCCGATGATGATGTTGTCACGCTTCCATGTCAGTGAGGAACACAGTCACTCCTTACTGACGCCTTTGGGGGACACGGAGTAAACAACTGATTAGAGCGTTCGCTGCCGGTGGGACATCCTGCAAACAATTCAAGTGACAACCTTCCACGCATCTGTGTGTATCCAAGAACATAAACAAACAGGACACGCAGAAAGGAAGAAAGGAAGCCAAACAAATCAGCGCTGATTGCGACCGTGGGTTGTATTCACCACAAATAAAAAGAATAATAATAATAATGATACTAAATACACGTGTTTGGGGTTGCGTTTCTGGTTGACGAGTAACTAACGGGAACGACTGAGCAAACTTCATTCAACTCGTTTCCAGTTGCGCACACAAGCCTGACACTCACGACGGATGTAACTCCTCACTCAACACTTCCATCCTGTTTACGAGTCGTGTGACCTGATTGCCACTCAGGAACATCATGCAGGAAATAACTTAATGATTAGTCCTGGTCTAAATCGGGCAATACTGTAAGGTAGATAAAAACAGATCTGGTGAAGGTGATTAAGAGGTTCGAACTGGGTGGCACGGCACCACAACTCATTACGTTCACTGTGTTTGTTAGGTCATTACTTTGATAGGAAAAGATTTAATTATCAAATCAGCAAATGCCTTAAACAATGAACGTGCTTTGTTTATGGGCCAAGTCTGCTCCTTCCTATTCTCATGGCTCAGTCGTGCTGCATCGTTTCACTGTGGTACAGTTCCATCATCCCATTTGCATTTTTCATATTAATAAAGACAGTAGTATATATGCACTGTATATTTTGAACTGATAAATGATCTTTAAAGACTAGTTTGAGGATGAAGCAACAACACAATACTTCTACTATGTGATACTGAGGAGTTTTGAGTGCAACTTAAATGAATATCAGTCCCCTGGTTTTGAATTCTCCAGAGCTGCTGTGTCCCACATTACTGTCACCCCATGAACATCTCTATGAAAAGGCTGTGTATGTACAACAAAACCACTGGCTCAATCGCCAACTCTTAAAACACAACTTTTTGTCTTGTTCTGCAGCTTGAGAGCTACATACAGGACAGCATGAAGCAGGACATGGTCCAACTCCACCAGACTACTGTACACAACCACACGGCCACGATGATTGAAATCGGGACAAACCTGCTGACTCAAACTGCTGAGCAAACAAGGAAACTCACCAACGTGGAGGCACAGGTGAAGCTGTACATTTTATTTTTTCCGGACACATGAAACGCATGCCAAAAAGCACAGCAGATGCAGTGTTAACGTTCAACTTTCCTGTTTTTTGGCATTCAAAGACGCGCGTATTCGTGCCCTCTGCGATATAATGAATAATATAGTGTTAAAAAAATAAGCAGAGGGGAAAACAGGCATGACGGCGTCGGTTTATTATTGTGGCTACTCGTCAATGACCTTATGTGAGCTGACTGTACAGCATTTCCTGTTATTAGCACACTAGTATTCCCAGAGAAAGGGTCTATCAGTTTGTCACAATCAGACATCCGTCTGTTCAAAGACATCAACAGCTCCATTGGAGACACACAGCTAGGATCCATGTAAACAACCTGCTTTTTGCTGAGTTCAGTTCCTCCGAACTTGGAAATTAGTGGCACCGTCCCCAACCCCAGACTTTTCAATACGTCGGTCTGTGAAAATACGAGGATTTCAAAAAGTTTCCCCTAGTTCAGGTGCGTCTGCTCTATTGGAATTTGGGTTAGTTCGTTCTTTCCTGTCAGGGTTTTCCATTTTGCAAATGGTTGTTTAGAAGAGCAAACTGGGTTCCTGCTGAACCTGATCAACTATTACAGGTGTTAATATCTGAACTGGTTGAGCTGACACGTCTTTTTCAGGCTGTTTATGATTTATGAATAATTACAGGTTCTTTTTCTACATCTACTTATGGTGCAGTATGGCTACTATGTTATACAATGAAATGAAACAACATAAAAAGGCAAAATGCAGGAATGTTCAAAGCAGGTGCAATATTTAATTCTACTTATTTAGTTGGTAGTGGTTTCATTACATCTTATCCTAAGCAAATACCATTACTGGAGGACCTTCTTCCTAGTCTGATTGAGGCTAATGTAAAAGTATCATATCAAATAAAGTCTACTGAAGGGAAGAATCAAAGACTCATCACAAGATAAGTCCGAATGAACTGCTTCATCTTGTTCTTTTGGTTGTAGGTAATTCACCACACAACTCGACTTGAGCGTCAGCTCCTTGAAAATTCCTTGTCAACCAACAAGTTGGAAAAGCAACTAATCGTTCAAACGAATGAAATCAGCAAACTGAACGACAAAAACAGGTGAGGACGTCCAATCGCATGGCACGAAACACACTTCTCAGGGTCAGGCACAGCACAGTCATCGTTGGGCTAAGCAAAGAGGGAACTCGTCTGCTTCTCCTCAGTTTTCTGGAGAAGAAAGTGCAGGCGATTGAGGACCAGAGGCAAGTGGAGCTGAAGGCATCGCGAGAAGAAAAGGAGCAGCTCCAGACTCTCATACTGAGGCAGACGGCCATTATAGGCGAGCTGGAGCAGCAGCTGCTCAAAGTGTCCTCCAACAACACCGTCTTACAGCTTCAGCAGCAGGAGCTCCTGGACACCGTGAACAACCTAATTTACACCATCTCTGCCGGCTCTGTTCGCGGTGAGTCTGAACCGTGGGTCACTGTGAACTTTCTACCACGTAATTATCGGTAAAGGCAGTTTTTAGAAGTATTCTATTCACAACATCAATTCACAATTACTCAGTGGGTGCCAGTAGGGCACAGCCCACAGTCCTGCTCTGTAGGCTCAGTCAGTTCTTAGGCACTCAATAGTATTAGGTGTAGAAACCATTCAATTTCCCTTTTTCAGAAACTTAACGCACGGGGAAATATCTCAGTGCACATTACTGTAACTGACACTATGGAAATTTATAGGACTATTACTATTATTACTACTATCAGAAGATTTAAAATACTCATTTCACATTAAAAAAAACTCTTCTGCAGATACTAAACCCGTCATGATGCAGGACACTCCTACAACGTTCTCGGACTGTGCTGCCGTGTACAAGTCAGGAAACACCAACAGTGGCGTCTACACTCTCACGTTACCCGACATTAAGATGGAGGTTAAGGTAAAGTATGCCCATTTCATTGTTTCAGATCATTCACAGTCACTTATACGACTTTGTAAATACAACACAAAGTAAAATGTATTGTGCTTGAGGGCGGGTCAGTTAAATTTAAATGTTCAGACTTCTTTAACTTAAGCACATGCTTGAGTTAAAACTGGGATCTCCGTAGATACTTTTCAGCAACCTGGATTCTTTTCCCCAAAAAGCATTCGTTTTAATTAAAATCTAATATTACAGCATTGCTAAATTATAAATGAGTCTGAATTCTTAAAAGAGGATTACTTTTGACTTATAAATCACAGCATCTTTCCTTGTGTCTGAAGGCTTTCTGCGACATGGAGACGGAAGGAGGCGGCTGGACAGTGCTACAAAAACGCCTTGACGGGCATGTTGACTTTCACCGTACGTGGCAAGAGTACAAAAAGGTAGGAGGCAAGCTATCAAGAAGAAATTCTTTCCCTGACAAAATATAACCTAGGCTACCGTTTTCACTCCATGGTTGCGAGAGATGAATCCAAAAAAGTGATCAGCATTGCCAAACAGGACATAAATAAGCCATGACAAAAAAACGCCTAAAAGCAATAATTATGAAAGGAAGCATCAAATTGAATTCACATCCACGTGCGAGTTTAATTAAAACCGGTGATTGCCAACAGTGATTTGTGTACCTTGATGAAATATTTTAGTTCTTGGACAAAAATAACTTTCAATGTAATTGCCAGGATATTTGCAGCACAATTTGCTTTTTGTTTCTTGTTTGATAATGACATAAGCAATCAGTCTCCAAGGATACTATGACATTTCTCTAAATTTCTTTTGTGTCTCTTCAGGGTTTTGGAGACGCTTCAGGTGAATTCTGGCTGGGAAATGAGTTTGTCTCCAAAATGACAAGTAAAAAGTCCTATAAGCTCAGGATCCAGCTGAATGACTGGGAAGGAAACTCTGGATTCTCACAATACGATGAGTTTTCGCTCGACGGCGAAGCGCAAAATTACAAGTACGTTGTATAAACAGCATCGAAGAAATGTTCACTTAGTAATCCAATAGATGTGTGAGAGGCTATGTGGCAATTACCAACTATTGTGCTAAATGTTTCACAGCTCGAGCAGCTCAATTTCTTTTTTTTTTAAGTCTGAGATGCTGAACACATAACAAAAAGACTCTTGATCAAAGCACAGCCTGAGTTGCCATTCAGAGTCGACTAGCGCACAACGAGAAAAAATAACCATCTCTTGAAGAACTGGCATAATGTAGCGTAGGGACCATCTCTTTCATACATGAACATCTCCCCAGTGCTTTGAAAGAAGTATAACATCTTCTACTTTCCTTGGTATAATTTTGTGGAGTGTCACTATAATCAGATTTTCAAGCAAATCAAATACACAGAATAACAAAAGTTAATTCTCTACAATTGGTTCATAGAGTTTCTTCTGTTGTCAACCCTTCAGGGTTAACTGTTCTGTCTCTGGACCAAATAACTATCTCACGAAAACGGCACTTTATAGAGATTCCTCTGGATGTTGTTGTTTTTGGTACCGTATAAGACTATATACTTCCTGACGCTGATGTGCTGGCATCAGCCCAAAGAAAATGTAATAAAGCCGGCCAGTATCTGAAAAATAGGAAATACATGAAATATCTTTACTGACAATAACAAAACCCTTTTCAAGTATTTTTGTTTCTGCACTGAAACTGATTTCAGGGGTGGAATGGATACTTCCTTTGGATTTGACAAACACCACAGAGAAAAATGAATAAATGGAAATACTTTTGCATAAAATAAAATGACAGAAATATAATAAGTTAAAGTTATAGTCACACACAGACGTTGACAAATATTGGATAAAGCCCATTTTAAGTCGAGGACTAGCCAGCTCCACGGCTGCACAACTGTATGAGTGAGTCAAGCGTTGCCTTTTGAGGAACAGCAATCACCAACTTCCTCCTCCCCTTCCTTCATTTCTCCTCTTCCATTCTACAGGATACACCTTAAAGGCTACAGTGGAACGGCAGGCAAAATAAGCAGCATTGGGCAGCCAGGAAGTGAATTCAGTACAAAGGATGCAGACAACGACAAATGCGTTTGCAAATGTTCACAACTGACCACAGGGGGTAAGAAACACATTTTTTTTGTGTGTGTAAATAGCTGAATAATTCTGCTTGTCAGGAAAATACAACGATCAGTGTCAGTTAGCGCAGGCTCTGGTTGTGGAACAAATCCACCCACCCCCACCCACCCCACCCCCCCCCTTTCCCCACAGCTCTTGGCCTAAAAGTCTTCAAGGGCATTTTAAGGGCTGTCGTACTTTTGTGGCCATGTCAAAGAGCACAATTAGCTCAGACTTAATCACTGATCAACTCATTGGGGAATTCAGTCCTTACAATGGCTGACATTAATAGCCTGGGAACAGAGCTTTTCCCTCTATCCTCTTGTAGCTTAAAGGTCCTCCTCCATCTCTCTGTAAGTGACTGTGCTGCCAGCAGTTTGTCTCCCTCTGCATTGAGGTCTGCCAAGTCAGCATGAAAGCATGAAAACCCTAAACCCTATCCTTTGTTTCCCAGAGGGGGGTCTCTCACAGGGACTCCATAGCCACGTTATGCACAATCAGGTACTGAGCAATATAAAGAAAAAAATATAACCGATCATTACGGGTATGAAATTGCCTAAATCTGTACGTAAATGCTTGCAAAAATGTAATATCACAACATCATGCCTTTAAAAAATACATAATCACGAACTCCAACTTTAAAGAGCACCCACTTTACACATCAAAGTCTCCTTACAGGTGTGGAGGAGCAGTGCTGTCAGCATGAAAATAAGTTGCGGCTTCAGGTGGAGCTTTGGGGAAAGATGAATTGATTCAAGAAGCATCAGCTGGGGCTAAAGGAAATCAGTCTGAAAATGAAACGAAAAAACCTGTGGGTGTAGAGTTAGAAAACCAGAAAGCTCTGCGGCCTGATCCTTACCTCTACTTGAGGCTAGCAACTCAACGCTTGTTTTACCTTTCTTTGTATCATGGACCATTGCAAGGAAGAAGAATACATTGCTGATTACTCTTCATCTAATATTTAATTTTCTCTATGAAAATGACAATGTTACAGAAGGACAGCATCACGTTGCTTTACAGCTTAGACATACAGAACTGTTTTACCCACAGTTGTGTATTCTTTTTGAGATTAAGTCTAAATGGATGATGTTTTGATGTTCTAGGATGGTGGTTTGATGCCTGCGGTCCGTCCAATTTGAACGGCATGTATTACCAACAAGGCCAGAACTCCAATCGCTTCAATGGAATCAAATGGTACTACTGGAAAGGCTCAGGCTACTCACTGAAGTCCACAACGATGATGATCAGACCCGCAGACTTCTCAGGTTCCCTTTGAACTATCACTCTCAGATTAAACAAAGCGGGGAGGGAATTCTCTCCTGACGCAGAGCAACAAACAACAAAACCAAAAAAATAAAAAATAAAAAATAAAAATTCTCAAGGGAGCCAAAGTAAATCATGGATCTATTTGTATGTAACTTTCTGCATATTTATGTGTTTTATAGTTTGAATCAAATGGGTTGTTGGAGAAAATTGTGAAATAACAAAGACAAATATTTGCATTGAAAATACTTCTGTTACAGACTTAGATAATGAGTAAAATGTGACATTTATTAAATTTAGTTTCTTTAATGCTTTTATAGTTTAAGTTTTATAGTTTAAGCATCCATTTAACTATGTTTAAAAAAAAAAGTGGCTGCTGATGTCATTGTACAAAAGAGACTATGGTACAATAAACAGATAAACAACATCGTTATATGTTGTGGAAAATATGTAAAAATATCCACAAGAAATGTTTCTCTAAAGATTTTGCTCCAGAGAATGTAAATGTACATGTGTCGTTTAATTTATATGTAGAATTTATGATTGATATTTAAATGTATCATATATGAAGGAGATGTGCTACAAATTGTGAGCGCTAGTCTCTAGCTAGTTTTAATTTCATTGCACTTAAACGAAGAAAAGTTCTTTTAATATATTTCCCTCCGTCTTGCTCGTTGATCACGTTGAACGTCCTGCACTCTTAAAGGCTTATTTTACATGTATGTGATCTTTCTGTTGAAGTGTCAGCAAGGATTTGTAAGAAAGTTAGATACGTGATATTGTATAATTAACCGCAACCACATGTCAGAGCCTAAAATCTTATAAACAGAAAAACAACCTGGCAGATGCACAAGTGTCAGATTTCCACAATTTATGCATTTCTTTTTTTAAATCTTTTTTGTGTCGTTTCATCTACACAGTACTTAATAAATTTCAAACGCTCTAAATTTGTGGGGTTTTTTTGTCGTTCTTGCATTATTATTCCTAGCACAATGTATTCTGTGAAAAAATTGACTGAAATGCCACCTCATGTAACCCGCAGAGGCTTCAGAGGTCAAGTGTCACAATTTGGACAAATATGCACCACTTTACATCGCAAGATATGCAAATATAAATGAAAATTAAGTTAACACTCCACTCCAGGGCAAAGGAAATGAATAAAACGAGCGAGCACGCCGTGTGTCAAATGCTGCAAGCGTCTGTGAGGGTAAAGGAATAAGTAATGGCCACGGGGGTGCAGGAGTAATTTGTCTGCCACATCAAAAGCCATCATGAGGTTTCAAGAGGAAAAGTGTTGACATTTGCCTACATAAAGACCTCGTGTCTTTCCTCGCAGCAGCAGGAGGGGACAGTGATTCACGAATGACGAGTTCAGGAAAAGGCAACATCCACAATTCACACAGGATGCTTCAGGGAAAACAAGACGACTGTAAATTAATCGCCGGCAATAAAAATTAGCAGGTTTTCGTACAACTTCCTTAGGTTTGGGTTTACTGTTCATTATTAATATGAGTGCGAAAATGGAGGGTAGGAAATGCGATTTATGTGGAAAATTGATAAAATGTCAAGCAATCGTGGTACTAAAACCATCATCAATGCACATGGCTACAGTTAAAACTGAAAATAAGTGTGCAGCTCTCACTTTGGGACCAGACCAGGACTAGACAGGAGGCCAGTAAAGGAAAATGTATGGCCCCGTTGAAGAAGAGATTTCATTTTCAAGCAGTTAATTAAAGATAAATTAATTGATGAGTTCTTCTTTGCACATGTAAAAATCTCTCTTACGAGTTAGTTTGTGGTTTCATGAACAAATATTTTCCTTAGGAGCAGGTGGACACAGTTTAGTGTAGTCTGTAGTCTATGAGTCCTGTCTGTAAATGTACTGTGTAAATTGTAGCACTTATCTTTCACATATACTTTGACGTTTCTAGCGCTTTTCTAACTCACTGGTCCCACTCACCTGTGCAGCAGGAAATTGGTCTGAAAGTTCATATGGTTCCTCTGGAATCCACTGCCTTTGCTCCAAACACCAGAGAATCTACTCAGAGACAACACAATTAAAACACAGCATACAGTAAGTGTCAGTTTTAAGAAACGTTTTAACATTTCTTTTAAACATTTCTAACCTACATACCCATTCAAACGAGAGGATCCAGCAGCCGCGAGCTATGCCCAGCAAAATATTGAGAGTCCGTTTGTGTCCCGCAGACACTACGTGAGTTGTGCTCTCGCAGACCCGGTCGACAACAGAAAAGCCCCCGAGTGCTTTGACCACTTGAAGCACGGTTTGCTGCTTCCTACGAGAGGTGAACAGAATAAATAAAACATATTTTAAACCCTGGAACTGCGGAATACGAAATTAATGCTGAGGACAAACACTTCAAGTTGCACTCACTCAGTGGGCATGCTTGTCATGACTAATGTCCTCATAGCCTGAAACAAAGACAAAGACACATAACAAAACGCTGAAGAGGGATAAAACATTTTTCTGACCAAGCTTCTGTTCATGAAAATTGTTGTGGACTAATGACACTAATACAAAATGTTTTGAATATGTGTCTTCATTCAATGCTTGTTGTACCTAAGGTATTTGTAGTAGTGCATCCAAAACCTCACGGCCTGTTGCTCACGGCATCCAAAAATCAAATATATAGTAGTAAAAATATCCAACTTTACATGAGAAATAAACTATACTATGGTTATAGTAGTATAGTATATAGTATAGTATAGTATAGTATAATAAACTATAGTATAGTATAGTATAGTATAGTATAGCTAAGTTATGTAGTTGTGCTGCAGTCTATTAGCTTTTTGGATTAGCTGGGAATTAGCCTGATGTAGCCACGGCAACAGGAACTCATCTCAAACAAGGCAAAGAGAAAAATACATCTGCACGCAATTGGCCAGTCCTCCAACCAAATAGTCCAATGAATAATGCGGCATATGCTTCTCAACGAAGTCTAAATCAGTGTTAACAGTTTGTCCTCTTGAGTTATACTGCTGGCAGTTTTTTTTTTTTTTTTTTACTACAGATGCAACTGCAGAATGTCCATTGTCACATAAAGTCTGGCCAAACGATTTGTTGGTCAAGCAAATCTTTGTCAGGTTTATTTTATTCTGAGCGGTGCAATTTCAGTCATTTCAACCAGTAACAATTCTCCCAGGCTGGTTGGGAGAAGATGCAGTACCACGCTGAGCTTCAAAACCTTTCTTCAGCGCACTTTACATGACATCACGGAGGCTTCTGCATCTATATATACTGTATAGCCTTTACAGCTCAAAGAGTTCAATATACACTTCAGAATAATACAGAAAACATTCAGCAAATGGCGGATACATAGTTGCATAGAGACACAAATGCAGAGGCCATGAGTACAAAAAAACACATTCAAAGCCCCTGAAACTAAACCGTAAACTTGCAAACTGATGCCCATAGTCCATCCCGTCATGTACTTTGGCCGCGATATAGCAAGCCCTCATCAAAACAAACACCTGAACAGTTACAAACAGGACCACCAGGCCCTTTCCTGCCACACTCTGATATCTGGCCCCCCAGATGGAAGTCAGGGGTTAAGGCCTGCTGAGTATAATGATGCCAAAACAGTCCACCAGCTGTGCCCACGCCTGTCAAACATCACATTATCCCTGACGGGGCAAGTTGGGAAGTCATTGAATGGTTACGTCACTGAATGACCACTTTCCTTAGTTGTCCTGCCAGAGATTCTCTTCAAAGGAAAATGTTTTGATATTCCAGTTTATTCAAGAACCTCGACAGGTTTTTTCTTTTGTACAAACTACACGACTGAATGACAATGACTAGAACCGATGCCCACTTTTGAAGTCTTTTAAAACCGAGTCAAACAGCTCAAAACACGGGCAGCGACTCCGAGCGTTCGTCTGGAGGGACTTTGGCTTATCTTATGGAGTGGACATGTTCTGGCAGCGGCGCAAGAACTGGGCACTGACGAATGAGTCGAACATAATGAGTCTGTGACAAAGAGCTGGTGTGAACTGCAGCATGGCCTCTGAGCACAAACACTCCCAGCACAAATGAAGGAAATTCTTCTCTGTATGACTAGGTCTCCTTGCTGGCTACTGTTCTGCACACACTTAAAATTACCCCTATTCAATGGAACCAAAGATAGATGAGGGCCCGAGTCCCGGCAAAACTTCAGATCTACGGAGTCGGGCAAATGACACTAGCGATGAGATAAAGAGTGATGAGGAACGATATGTTGCAAAGTGGCAATATGTACTAGCACAAAGCCAGATTTCCTGAAGATGGTCTTTGAAGGAATTGCATCTTTAGTAAGATATCTGAGATTAATGAGAAGAGAGAAATGGGGGACTCTGAGATGTGACTTTGCATTTGCACCCTTTTCCTGCTAAGTGGAGCACCAAGTTTAGTCGACATTAGTGAAACAATAACTTGCCACCGATTACATGTCTTCAAATAACGGCTAAATTTGCTAAAAACATATGTGCACGAGTCCATCATCGGGATCTTCACAGGACCAGACACGGCTACGATTGATAAAACATACCCGAGGGATATGACATCATGTTTGGCCTTTTTCAGCAGCAGCCTGTTGAGGTTAGCAGCGTAACGAAAACAGAGCCCAGGTGCATTTCACAAGCGAGGAAGTTGTACGCTACCATCACAGAGGCAAAAACACAGGAAACCCTCAGGACCAGAGAGAACCTCTTAGTTAGATACGTCAAACGCCTGCAGCTATGGAAGTGTGTGACCTTGCAGAGGAAATACTTTAAAAGGACTTCCTATACTACAGAAAAATGCAATGCATTTTTTTTTTTTTTTTTACATTGTGCTCCCTTTTAAGTATCTGTGATGTGGAAGATAAACAGTGTATTGTGCAAAGCTCCGAATTTCAGAAAAGGAGAGATAAAAACATGAACGTGTTTTTATAGCAGGTGCCAAAGCACAACAAAGGAAGTCGGTATATAAATGAGAAAGCTGTCCATTCCCATATAACAGGAATATCTTTGATGAATCACTAAACTTCCCAGTGGTGACTTTATCCTTGCAACATCCTGTTTTTCCAAATCCTTTTCCAATTTTTTTCCCCCCCTACAACACTGTAGGAAATGTACCATCAACCTGGATTTTCGTCTACAGTAAAAGTCAATCATCAACACTAAATTACATAAACAGGCATAAAATCTTCTTACCTTCGTGTTGTTAACCATTTTCTGGGGACTCGAGCTCACTTGCTGATTGTGATTTTCCTCAGCTTCATCGGGGATCGTAGTGAAACCAGCTGCAACTGTGCATTCATTTCCTCTACCTACATTTGAAAACAAAACAAACAATTTAAAACAGAGTGCGATAGGAGGGGCGTCGCTCGTAGCTCTCGAATAGCAGGTGTGTGAGCTCTGAGCCGTGCCCCTCTTGATGTTGTGTCGTGATGTTTGTTTCTGCTCTGGTTCATTTACACCCGTCTGAAAACTGAAACGTTAAATAGAATTTTTTACACCACTCACTCTTACCTCATCATGAGTTTTTTTGGACAAACCTCATCTCCTACTGTTTAATATTAACACCTTTTCTTTAAGATGTTATGGGATGGATTTACATGAACAATGTTTGAAACGCGATATTTTAATATATTAAATTGTGGTCAGTAGATTACAACTAATCCTATTCAGGGTATCAGCACACACTGAAGTTTCCAATTCATCCAATCGCTTATGTATTTAGATTGTGGTGAAACTGAAACCATGAACCCGTGAAGGCGTGGAGGGAACAATTTAACGTGTGTGTGTGTTATGCATGTCTCAAATGTATGAGTTCTAAAGATAAACACATTCATACAGAATATTTTCACATAAAAAAAGGCCTAATTTATTTCTTATTTATTTATTCTTCTCTTTAATGTAACACCCAGAAATGAAACTTCACATTCACCTTTAAAATGGCTCAATTATTTACTAAGCCACGGTTAAAGGAATCACTAAAAGAACATTTTGCAGACCATTTAAAACCACATGCAACCCCAGGCATTGGACATAGTTAGAAATTATTGTACGTTCAAACACTACTATTGACACTTCTTTTTTGCTGCGTTCATAATGATGAAGATGTCAGAAATATGAATGTATGAATATGAATTCTAAGCTCAGTTGACCTTACTACTCACTTTCCAAGGTGTGAGAGTGGGTATTGAAATCAGAGCTTTTCAGCTCTGATACTGTGTTATCGTCCTTTAACAATGGCTGCACTGATGTTGATGCGCTTCTCCTTTTCTTTGTGTCACTCGTAACATTACCGGTGCTTGTAAAAGACAAGATGCTTTGTCTTCTTCTTTTAGCTACCAGTGGTACTTTGGTACTTGGACTATCCAAAGCAGGCAGACAGACTCTAACATCCTGTTGTTTCTCGCTATGTGGCTCGCTGCTTGCATCAGACGGCAGACTGATGCGTTTGCCACTCTGACCTTCTTCCAGTTTCCTCTTCTTTTCAACATTAGCTTCAGATGCAATGCTTTCACTTCTTCTTTGTTTTTTCTTAGCAGGCACAGGCCCCAGCTCAAAGGGTATCTGAATGTCAGTGTTCATGGGCAGTTTTGGAAATAGAGATCTTTTTGATTTCTTGGGGTGGTTAGCTGGAGAGAAATAGTCCTCAAACACGTCATCATCTCCATCAGTAGAAGCTACGGTGATGCCCTTGGATTCACTGGACACCAAGGAAGAAAATACTGATGTGGCTGGTTTGGATGTTTTCTGTTTCGCTTTCTTTCCTGCAGTAGCAGCTTGTTTTGACGTTTCACCTGAAGCATCATCATCCAACACAGTTGATGCTGAAAGGCGACTAGAAGGATTCACAGTGTCAGGGTAATTATGAGATTTAGTTTCTGTAAAGGACTGAGCTGCTTTTCTCTTTTCTTTTTCAGATTTAACAGGTGATGAGGTAGTTGAATTTATCTGTGATCGTCTTTTTTCTTCATGAATATTCTTGCTGTTGTCAGATCTCCTGTCAGGGCGAGGACTTACAACACCTACAAGTTTTTGTTTCCCTGTTGACTTCTTCCTGACCGAGGTCCTTCTTGACTTTTTTTCTCTGTTCCTTTCTTCATCCTCTTTCATTTTCAAGTCAGGACTGTCAGGTTCACTTGAAACCTGTTTTGGGACATCGTGGCAGGGTGAGTGCCAGGGCTTGACAGAGTCTTTTCTGAGGGCAGGTTTAGGATGGTCATGGTCTGTAACATCATGGTGTGTTCTCCCTTCTTCCTTATCAGGTGAGTAACCAGGTTCAGCAGCAGAAACGCTGGAGTCATCAGCCGGCTGGTCAACTGTGTCGGAGAAAGAATAACAGTCAGGACATTTTAGACGAAACTAAACAAATACTTTAAAACAATGGTTTTCTTTCAGCGTTTTAAGCTAACCAAAGCTCATAGTTTTATTTCTGTGTGTTTAGCTAGAATTGCAAACGCTCTCACTGACTCCACCTGTATACAAAATAGTAGACAGCTGCTTGCCTTTCACAAGCTCACACTCCCAGATTGTACACTACGCTCGCACCGTAAAATGGCAGAGAGGTGAAATAAACAAGCGGCTGGTGACGGGAGCTGCTCGGTTGGCAAGATAAAGAGACCAAGACGTTTTTGTCATGGAGCTGACAGAGCAGATGAAGGCTACGGAAAAGCACGTTTTTCTTCAACTCAGCACTTGTAATGCCTATTTTGAAAATAACATTTTGTAAGCCATCAGTCCAATTGCGAACCAGGTTTCCACTAAATTACAGGTGGATTTTGAAGCCTTGCAGATCTATTCGTTTGATTTAAAATAAAATGGAAAGTGATAAACATGAGGAAATCCTTAGAAAAGATGTTTAGATAATACAGATGGGCCGATATATCGGGCTGGTATTTATATTTTATTTTTTTACTGGTATCAGCATCGAACAACACGCAGGTGCGTTTGCCAATACATATATATCTATCTATATATATATTTACTTTTTTTGCTTTACAGATTTACAGACACATCCACAGATAGCTCAGTGCTGCTCAACACGTTGCAGACCCATACAGCCCCCCCATCAGTAAGCAGAAGACCATGGCCAGTCTAGTTTTCTTACACAGTAATTTGAAGACAGTTGGTGTGCTCCCAAGAGAAGGCTGCAGTCCCGTGGGTGAGTCGGAGTCAAACACTTGTGAAGCTGAAAGGCAGTGACAGTTTCTTAAATTGGCTGTCATTTCAAAAATGTTGAAATGTCTAAAATCTCTGTCAATTCAACAGACTGCAACACCTGCTGTTGTACAAACCTGTCGGTGAAAGGTTTTCCCGTTTGTCTTTCATGTCTTTCAAACGCTGAGCCATATAATCTGACCTTTTCAATGCTGGGCTATAGACTATTCCATTCTCCTCATCGATAATGATGGGGGAGACATCTGCAACTGGGAGGAAAAATAAAGGTAAGACAACAAACAACATCCTGATGCTCTAAATAAAAAATTCTAATGTAGTGGTAACCTCTTACCCAGAGGTTGTTTTGGCGCCAAGTCTTTCATCATCTTGTCTAATTTCTTCCTCAGGCGCCTGTCATTTTCAGGTGTCCTCTCAGGAGAATCTTTTGGCTGCATACACCGATGCTACAATGAATGAAACACAGAGAAAAATCCCTCCAGTTAAAGCAAAGCAATCTCACTTTCATGAAAAAAGTTGAATGGTGGAAAAACAGTTTTGTCGATTACTCAACACACCGTAACACCAATGATCGTAAAAACTAGATAAATGAATCAGTTAAATGAAGGGGTAACAGAGTAAAATGGTAGGACATGCAGAATAACAGGCACTAACTAGTCAAAAGGGCCCAAATTAGATGAATTAAATAAATGACCAGCTAGAACAAGCAATTATTAAGATAAGACAAGACAAGATAAGACTTTATTGGTCCCCATTGGGAAAACTGAAATGTTACAGCAGCACTAGTCAGAAAAATAAAACGGTGAAGGAATTAAATAGGACACATAGAGCAGGCAGCCACAACATTAAATAGGACAACAGGCAACAAAAAGCACAGTACACAAGTGACAACTAGGACTGGAGGAAAAATATGTTATAAATCTAAATCTCAGTTATTCAAACTTGAGGCGTGTGGTGACATTAAGGTTTTTGCATTTAACACATCGGTGCTTAAAATAGAACCACCAACAGAAACCGTACTAATGTTGATCTGATCAGATGTAGGAAAGGGCCTTGGTACTTTCCGCAATAATCTATGAACTATGACAACCACATGAAAATGTGACTTGACTTACTTTCTTGTTCTTCAGCACAGGATTGCTTTCATCATTTAAGGCTGGATATAACTCCTCGTCTACATGCTCACCGTCATCATGACACCTGCACACCATCAAAAAACAAGCAACAATTCACAAATTACAATTTAACCAAAGTCATGGACTTGTTTAAGTTAAAAAAAAGTACACAACTCTCAAGTGTAACTCTTACCTGCCTACCCAGAGAACAGAGACAAGCCGCACACCACTTTTCTTGGCTTTCCTCCATGTGGCTGGATGACCATTGTTGAAGACAACATGTGTGACATGTTTATTAAATGTTTTAGATACCTGTAAAAGAAATGTGAATGAGATTTTAACTAAATATGCAAACCCGATGTCTACAAACATAGAAAACACAATAAACTGAAACTGTGATCTCACCTGGGCTCCCATTTCCTGTAGCTGCTGAACAAATGGTTTTGAATAGTTGGCTGTTTTATCAGATGACCACACATCAACATAAGCAACGACATCTGTAAAACACAGTCACAAACTTTAAATGAGAAGTCATAAATCCTCCATTCACTGCAGCAGAACTCAGAGGAGGTACAATACCTTTAAGAACTGAAGAGTTGTTGCTTGTAGTCATTACTCTTCTTTAGCTGCAGCTCCTGCAAAATCAGAAATACATTTTATGAGATAGAAGGTCACAGAATACTTTTTCTTTATGACCTTTTAAAGAATCAAGTACTCCCCAGTCCATCATAGGTCAGTCCTGGTCCCCTGCCTACACTACCAGCCTCAAAAACTTTAAAAGATTTATCTACACAAAAAAGCTTATTATTATTATTATTATTTTTTTTAGACATAAACTTATTTTTCCCAATTCACACAAACTGCACTTGCCTGAGACACCTTTAAGATATGGAAAAAATATCCAAAACATAATGAAGGTATCCATGTTTTTCAGCTGTACTTTGCTTTAAAAGGATGAACATAATTTCACGTCACAATCACGGACTGATTGTATCGTAACATTAACATACAGACTTGCTTCCTAACGCTGTGGAACAACACGTTTCAACTTGAAACGATACAATGCTGGGTATGTGCAGTGTTGTCTCTGTAAACCACTACTCTATCATGTCCAGTTAAGTTAAAACTCAAAGAGTGAAAAACGAAGACCGCTGTCGACTTTAGCTAACTATAACTTACTTACTATTCAGAGGTGTGAATCGAGAAAGGTTGTGCAACATAACCCTGTGACGTTAGTTATTGTGTAACATAAAACACACAAGGCACATTCTTAAACAAATACAGGCGATATTTACACGAACATACGCGTATTATATCAAGAAATGTGTATTAGCTCGCATGCTAATAAGGCTAATGGTGATGCTACGTTACCGTTTGTTTACGTTGATGTGCTGCTCAACTATCGAGCTAACCAGCCTAGGGAAGGGGGGTAGTTACGCAGGGCTGGGCAGCCCTAGTTAGTACTTCCGTAAAACGCTGACATGTGTACTACACATGTTTTTGATTATGAGCAGTTAACAAAACGTAAAAGGCGTCTCAGTCCTCATTTTTTTAGTAACCGCTCTTATCTTATGTGACGACAAGTTTTAAATTTCTTGTTATCCAACAATAACTGACGACGATGTGCATTGTTCGCGCGTGCAGTTTGTGAAGCAATGCATTCTGGGAAGAGGACCAATGATTGGATGACATGTGAGTGAGGTCGCTCCCGACCCGGAAAAACGTGCAACCTGCATCCCTTCGAAAGGCACTAAAAGTTAATTATAAGAGGTAGTTTATTTGTGCCGTATTATCTATTATGTCATATATCTAGGTGTGTCAAAGTAAATTTACCTTATCCCATTTGAATACATTTTAACGTATCGTGTAACTGACAGTTCAAGTCACATATGGAGATTTTATGCAGTGGATTACAGACAGAGTCCTAACTTTTCTCTCTGAGATTTTTTCAGTTGATGTCAAGTTAAATGTCAAATGATTTTACCAAAAGTTAAAAATTCCAGAAAAAGGTCCAAAGACTAACATGATGATGTGTCAGGACTCTACCACAGGAGCTGCCGTGTCTGAATATAAAATTAATCTAATGGAGTATTGCTGTATTGGATTGGACATCAGATCAGATTGATAGATACTTTATTTATAAAGTATATCTGAATATTCTGAAGACTGAACCTGTAGAACTCGAGAACTGCATCTCCACAATCACTATCCTCTTTATTTCATTCTGCATTTCTATGCACCCGAATCCTAAAAATCTAAATACATCTAAATACAATTCTTGTCATTGTTATATTTGTTGAAGCTGTCAAAAGTTTCCAATTTAACAATGCTGCAAACTGTTACTTTTTTTTTTACCTTTATTAGTCGCATAAATCACAAAACAAAACATACCTTGTGTTTGCTGTAAAAGTTCACTCACAGATTTCACAAAGCAAATGCCATAAATACAAAAGGAGTACTGAAATGTAAGAAATACAGTAGCAGTAGTCAAGTCAGTAATGGTGTTAAAGATGACCCCCAGGGAACTGACACCCAGTTGGGCACATGCTGTATAATTTTCTGTTTATATAAACAACAAAGAAAGCAAAATACTGTAGCAAATAATACATAGCATGAAGCGTAATATTTGAACACAGCAACTGATTAATTTAAAGCATACCTTCTTTTGAAACATGTTTTTTTCAACACAGTCCTTTTACAATTAGGGTTTACTGCAGAATCAGATAAACCAACACGGTGCACACCTCACTTTAAACCACTGACAAAATATCACACTTCAAAATGCCATTAAAGGTAGAACAACGTTAGTCCAGCAATTGTACAGTTGTGATGCGACCACCATTTAGGTTGTAGCTTGAAAGTCAGACGGAGTTGCTCCTGTACGGAGGAGGTACAGATGTGCGGGACACCTCCATGTGAACAGTGGACATGGGAAAGCGCTCACACTCTTCCTCTTGTGGCAAACAGCGGCAGTGCAGGAGGATCTCTCTCACCTCTTGGCGGAAGTTGGAGTTGAGGAATCCGTATATGATCGGGTTGATGCAGGTGGAGGACATGGCCAGCAGGTGGCAGAGGGAGAAAAGCAGGTTGTGGTGGCAAATCGGCAGAGCCTCCTGGTTCCAGTCTGACACCACGTTGAAGATGGTGAGCGGGAGCCAGCAGAGAGCGAAGGCTGTTATGAGAGCGACCAGCATGATGTTGATTCGACGGCTGTGGGCTATACGCTGGTTCTCTGGCGTCCTGGCACGGTCCAGCATGTCTTTGCGGCGGCGGAGGCGCACAAAAACTCTAACATAACACAGCAGGACCAACAACAGAGGACCACAGTACTGGAACAGTAGGAGCCATGTGGTGTAAGCGACCCTATGTCCCTGCGATGGCCAGTGCTCCACGCAGGCTTCCATGTGTGGAGAGGTGGGGACGTAAGAAAAGAGGGAGCGGTATGAATTTAGAAGCACAGATGAGTTTTTGAATGTGTAGGAGACAGGTTGAGTCGCAGATGCATTCAGATAAGACTGAGGAGAAGCTTGGTGATGCAGTGGCAGGATTACATTAGTATAGGGCTCATTTGTGAGCAGTTGAAAGGCCAAGAAAGGTGAAGAGGTGAAACAGGCCAGAATCCAAATTAGAGTGACCGTCGTGTAGGCCTGAGGAATGCTTGGTTTCCAGCCAGAGGGATTAATGATGAGCTGATGTCTTTCTAGAGCTATGAACACTAGAGACAGCACAGACACAGTCACAGACACACACTGGATGAAGGGCACCAACCGGCACAGCAGCGACCCAAACACCCAGTGGTCCATGAGTGTGTATATGACAGTGAAGGGGAGGCAGAAGACGCACACCAGAATGTCAGAGAATGACAGATTGCAAATGAAAATGCTGGTGACATTGATTTTTTCTCTGCGACGGGTGATGATGCAAATGAGACCCATGTTCCCCACCAGCCCCAGCACCATTGTCACACTGTACCACACCACTAGACATGCTGTGAGGACAGAAGACATATGGCACTGCTCATCCTGGTCAATGACGGATAGGTCTGAGAAGAGCTGGGTGTTATTCCCTAGCCACTCTTGCACAGACTCGTGCCCGGCTCGTTCCTTCTCCCGTGACAGCGAATATTGAGAGCCGGAGCTGTTGAAGACGAGGGGCAGCGGCGACGTTGACAAAGAAGACTGGCTCGTGTTGCCACTCAAGGACATCTCACCAGGACTTCAGTGTCGCCAGGCACCTGGATCAAACCATCCATCCCAGTCCTCTGAACACGAGCATCTGAGACAAAGCACAGAGGGAGACACAGAAAGAAAAGTTTTTTCACCGAGCGCAATTACTCTTAAAGGTCAATGGAACTGTTCAGGGAGAAAAACACAGGGTGAAGGAAAGCTGGGAAGCGGATCCTTTGCCGGAGGAGGGAAAAAAAAGCCTATGAGGGGACATTTACCTATTACTCACTGTGAAAAAGCAACGTCTCTGAAGCTAAGTTACCTTGAAATGTTACACGGATATTCAAGGTCTCCAGAGGATGAATCTGAAAGATCATGGTAATGTCCTGACATTTTATGTGTGAAAAAAATCTACTGGATAGACTGTCTTAAAATAGGGTTTTGACATTCAGTTAGCAGCCTTACACTTTAAAGTGAGATGACATGCACGTTCGCACAGGCATGGTGAGATAATTGCATACATCCTGTCTTGCGAGTTAGACTGATTACCCCCAAAAGGCTGTTCTCAAAAGTATTATACACCATAAAAAGGAAAAAGACGTGTACAATTTTACCAAAGATGATTTTTCTTTAGTGCCATTATATGGATTAGTGCTGGTAAGACTTTGTCTCACAATCAGATTTTTTATTTAACCCTTTTAAGATGTGGTACTTTTCAGTTCCCTGCGCACAAATCCTGCAGTCAGGTTTCAAGGCTGAACATAATAGCTTAATGACAGTAAAATTACTATGCTTTAGACTAGAGACTCATACTTTGCATGTGCACAATAAATGTCGTTGAACGTCAAAGTGAAAGGGCATGACATTGTCAGAAAACTAAAAATGGATTCTAGCTCCCACCCCTGAAACCTCTGTCGTGTGCTGTGAAAACCAACATCGCAAAGAAAATGGGACTGTCACTTTCCATTAACAGCACACACACTTAGCTATCAGTCACTTCACACTGCATCATTACTAACCCATTCTGTCAGTGTGTTGAGTGAGCTGCAGGCAGGGTGGCACAGCATTGATCATCCTTTGTTCGGGGAGGACCGGCGAGCGCAACGTCACGAAATAATCCCATGCAAAAAGCAGTTGCAACAAAGAGGAGGAACCCAAAACAGCAGCAAGGCAAAAAAGAGGAAAAATTGCCCGGTAATTGGCACATTTGAACCTGTCGTATGCAGTATGTGAAAATGATGTGCCACTGTAGGGTGCACATCCAGCACCTAGTTGTGTCATTGTAATGGCCCAAATCCACAGCAAAATACAGTAAGGAACACAGTAACCTGGGTCTCTTTGGTCCTTAATATTATTATTTTCTGCTTCTTCAAAGTGTCCTTCGTCTCTGGGAACCTAACACAAAAATGGGAGAACGGTTGTCCGCCACCTGTCTTGATCCACTTCACCTTGATTTTTTTTTCCCCCCAAGGCTGCAGCACACATGCCTTTTCTTGTATGATATATATATGTTTTTATCATGTTCGCAAAGTCCATGGGTATCAACTAGCGCAATCCTGTAGCTCTGAAAAAGTGCATCATCTTTTTCTTAAATGAGTTATATTGACTGCGATAGGCTGATGAGATGAGATGAGATGAGATGAGATGAGATGAGATGAGATGAGATGAGATGGGCTATATTGAAAATAAATGTGTCTGACTATAAAAATGACAAGGAGGCAGCTTTACAGAGAAACATAGAGAAAACCAGTCTCTTAATACCCCATTGTGCATATACTGTATCTTACCTACTTGTGCTAAAAGTGTACTGAAAATCACAAATTGCTCCTTTTGCTTTAGATTTAATTTTAACATTATCACACCCGTACCACCACTTACTAAACTCCATCGTGGGCATATGATAATTAGCATTTTCATAAACGTCCTCTGTATTTAGAAACAATTTTCTCTCCTTTTACCTCCTGCCTGTGGAGGATGATGGTAACAGCAGGGACTATGCAGAGTGCTCAACCTGAGATAATGACATAAGGCTTATTGCTTTCTGTTGGGGCTGTCAGGAATCGCGAGTAATACCTCTCAAGACACTGCCGCTTCAAATATCGACACGAGATTGTTTTTCTTCCCATTCGCCGCCCCCCCCAAAAATATGCAACATTTATGCAAATCAGGTGTACATTTTCCACTGGGTTGGGGGGTGGGGTAGAGAGGTCCACCCCCGAGGTTTGCTGCAGAAATTACAAACATGTTCTCAGAGATGCCTACTGTCGAGTGCTACTGTTTCAGCTCATTGAAAAGAAAACCCTGATCTACAAGCTTACAGCATAACTGAATAATTAAAGTCTTCCCCAGGTAAAAAAAAAAAAAAAAAAAAAAAATCCTTACTGTGTTCAGTACACCATTAATGTGTTTGAAAAAAAAAAGGGGAAAAAAAAAGGACTCACGTGAGGGGTTGGCGGGAGAAAGAGTTTCTGTGACGCCAAGGTGATGGAAAGAAGCGACGCTCCGAACAGGTGTTGATCCACAGAGATGAGAGTTGGAGAAGGAGCTGAACATCATAGCAACCAGAACATTTCTGTCAGAGACAGGAGCGAGGGGAGCGCAGCTATAATTGGGCTGTTACAGTAGAGCCCTTTGGGTGCCAGGGACCCTCTGAGAGCCGAGCTCTGCTGTCACACAGTGGCGAATTTATTCAATTACATCCTGGAAATGACACCTGCTGCAAGTGATGAAAATGAGCAGACAGGACAAAGCGGAGTCGGAGCAGGCTTTAACTTTATTGCAGCTGAAATTTAAAAACATGTCAAGTCAGACTGAAAGAGAAAGGTTGATTTAGTCTTTCTTTATTGGCATGTTGCACACAGGATGAACTAGAACATAAAACTGTTGTTTTACGGTTGTCCCTGATGTGCACGGTTTTCTTTGTGGTGCGTTCAAACAGGGTCGCAATCTTTAGCTTTGTCGGACTTCTGCACCATTCTGGAAGAGCAGGTCGCCTTATCTACGACCAGCTCACACTCTTCAGGAACCTCCACGGTGTCAGCGTCGGGGATCCTGAGATGAAAAACAGAAGCAAAATCGATTTGCTTTCCGAGAACCATTTTATACAAATCACTGATAAAAGCGATCATCGATGGGAGTAGGAGTTCAGACAAAGGGGAGGTTATTGTAATAGAAGAGGATAATAATAGCCTTATTATTTTAAATGAGCAGGATTCAGTGTTTTATTTGACCTCTCACCTCAGATTCATATTTTATTTAAAATCTACCTCACTAGCGGCTGATCAAAAAGCTGCGCTATACTGGTTCAATAATAGGATTTTCTCTGTGTCGGAGCTTTCTTTTATCATTAAAAACTCAACTATGTTAATTCAGACACTCAAAGACACATAAATCCTTTATTATGTATGAGCGAGTAATTGCATTCCCTCAAGAATCATCTCCGAACATACGGTCTTTGAATCATTGGTCTGGAAGAACTGTCAGCTTCAAATTCATAGAGGCTGCTGATACAATAGTTAAGATGGATGGACATCTGTTTTCATACATTTCATTTTAACATAGAGAGCGTGTCCCAGTTATTAGGAGAAAATAATCCTAATAGGGACACACTTCTTTAAAACCGAAACATTGTTAAAAAATAAATAAATGAAAGCATCAGTAGAAGTAAATAATGACATTAAAAAGGGAGATCTTACATGTTACAGCAGCTCAAACCCTCCTTTGAACAAAAGCACTGTTTGCAGTCTGTCACCCACTCAGAGCCAAAATCACGCTGCTTTCCGTCCTTGTCCACGCACCCTACATGTAAAGAAAGGCAACCGCAGGTCAGAGGAGCTGCTGATGCACTTGTCACGCTCTGATAAATGTGCCGCAGCAACAAATTACGAGTGAGTGTCGCTTGATTTGTGCCTAGGTGTGGTTTTGATAAGATCTGAGTCAGCTGGCAGGTGTTGAGTAAACACAAAGCACTTAGACGGGAGAATATGCTAATTTGTCCAGCATCAGTCGAACACAGAGAACAATTTCCTCTTCCCGAAATCTTCTATTTTAACTCTACAGGTTTCTGTCAAGTGATTCACCTTTCGGAGGGTTGTTTACGTCTTTGATTGTCAACTCCTCGAAGAAGCAGTCAGAGTGACACAGAACAACCAGACCGAGCAGAAAGACGAACACCTGGAGAGAAGCCTGAAAGTACAAGACATCCATAAACATGTACGTTTTACAATCACTGTAGTACATTTATGTGTTTTGTCTAAATTCGCTCAATTCAGTATACAATTAGGTCCACATATATTTGGACAGTGACACAAAGTTTGTTATATTAGCTGTGTACCAAAAATTGTTAAAGATACAGTTATATAATATATATGGGATTAAATTTGCAGGTTCACAGCTGTACGTTGAGGGTATTTACATCCAAATTGGAGGAAGGCTTTAGGAATTAAAGCTGTTTAATATGTATCTGCCTCCTTTTCAAGGGACCAAAAGTATTTGGACGGTTGACTCAAAAGCCGTTGCATGGGCTCAGTGGGTCATTCCTTCATTAATTCTTCATTATTTAAGCAAGTAAAATATTTGGAATTGATTCCAGGCAGGATGTTGTTGCTTTGAATCCACAACATGCAGTTGAAGGAGATCTCAGTAAAAGTATAACGGACCACCCTTAGGCTGAAAAAGCTGTCAGAGAGATAGCCAAAATGTTAGGAGTGGCCAAATCAAATCAACAGTTTGGTACATTCTGAGAAAAAAAGAAAAGAAGAGCACACTGGTGAGGTCAAGAACTCAAAAAGGCCTGGACGTCTATGGAAGACAAAAGTGGCGGATGATCACAGGATCCATGGTGAAGAAAAACCTCTTCACAAAATCCAACCAAGCCAAGAACACTTTCTATAAAGTAGGTGTATCAATATTGAAGTCTACAATAAACAGGAGACTCCCTGACAGCAAATACAAAGGGTTTACCACAAGGTCCAAAGGTCCAGATGAAACTACGATCACATACTTCAAAAGCATCAAAGGAGTTTTTTTTTTTTTAAGGCTAAGAAGTGGAATATTCTCCAGTGTCTGAGTCAATCACCAGAGCTAAACCCAATCGAGCTCCATTTAATTTGCTTAATGCAAAACTTAAGGCAGGAAAACCCACAAACAAGCAACAACTGAAGACCGTTTCATTAAAGCCAAGTAAAGCTAGTAAAGCACCACAAAGGAGGAAACAAAAACAAAAACCTGAGAGTGTGCTTCTTGCATTGCCTCTCAGTTGTTTCATTTCAAATCCAATGCGATAGCACAGAGAGCCCAAATCATCAAGACTGTGCCACTGTCCAAATATTCCTGGGCCTAACTGTTTCATCTTAAGAGGTCCTTAAGCCTGTCAGGAAGTTTTCCTTTCACATGCTGTCATTGTAATACGAACAGCTTAGACAGACTTTATTCATCCACGAGGGAAATTGCTTGGTCTCAGTGGCTCAGGTGCACATAAAAAACACTCTTGAGAACGACCAGTTTCATTCGGTAAAACAGACTAAAATGCGCCTGAAATTATTTCCCGCAGTGTAGATGAAAATAAATAATAAAAAAAAGTAAGCATGCAAATTACTTGATTTAAAAATAAGAATAATTTTATTTAGTCTGCAGAAGATTTGTATCTCTATACTATACTTAAATAAAGTAACACCACCACCACTACTTTTCTACAATTAAGAACTTCCTTTTTTCATTAAAACAGTTAAACTGTCGCATGAAGCTACAAAAAGCACTTCTTAATTTCCACATATTACATCTAAACTACAGCTGCTACGCTAATTATAAAGTTAAAATACATACCATATTCAGATCTGATGTGGCCCAGTCAACCGGAGCTTATGCGAGATGTCTGTAATCGAGGCTTATATATTAACTTGTGCACCGCTGCATATCTTTGTAAGCGATATTTGAATGACAACTTTTTATCAAATATTTGTTTTAAGGTGGGAAACATCCTGGCTCGATTTTAAATTGACGGCACACCTCTTTTGTTCTTTAAGTCATTTTTTATCTCCCACGCACGCAACGTGAACGTTCACACAGGGAAGTTTAGCAAAGCAACAATCAAAAAAGCCCGAAACTTAACCAGAGTTTTCCTCATCTGTAAACTTTTATTCCTTAGCCAAAAGGCAGACATAGATTACTTGCGGCGAAATAAGGCCACGCATCAAAATATAAAGTTTAGATCAGCCATGCTATAGTAAACAATACTCTGGAAAAGTGGTTACCCGACGGCTGTCATAATAGAACGTTATTTTTTTGTAAAATGCAAAACAGGACAATTCAATATATTTCTATATTGATTAAATAATTTACATTCTTTAAAAAAAAAAAAATCATTGGCAAAATTAAACATTGCAATAAACATTTAAATATTTGGTTTAGTTCAGAAGCTGTATACCACCCCGAATGTGAATTAGTGCAAGTGAAGGAAATTATTATCTTTTTCTTTAAGAGAATGAAACTGAGTTTTTTCCGTAGATAGGGGGAAGTGTTGTTTTTCTCTTTCAGATCAGCAGCAAGCAAACAAGTGTATAATCTTTCCACAAAAAAAAAAAAAAACAATCACTGCGCGACTCAGAGCCGCGTGAAACCTGATCAGCTCTTTGCTGCACTGTAAATATTAAGTGAAGCTAGCAACCCAAACCTCCAGTGATCCGTAAACATCCCATAAGTGGAAGCCAAGAATGATAAAGTGATTCAGATAAAGCTAAATAAATCTCCAAGAAAGAAAGATGCTAGAGTGCAATTAAGTTTAAAGGAACTGTTAAGAGAAATACAATTAATGGATTTCTGATTCCACGGGAACCTGCTAAATATGAATGAACGGCTAAAAGCAGGTTAGCTTACATGAGCACTAAGACCTATCTAGCTGGTTTCTATCCAAAGCTAAAAAAAAATAAGAAAAAGAAACTATCCATTTATCAGCTACCCTAAAACTGTTGTGCTGTTGTATTTGATACACACAAAAACTCAAGTTTAAATATAGTACGTTAAGAGCAAAGGTAGTTTTGAGAGGCGCACTGCAGTGTTGTTGTCGTCACCTAAGTTTCTGTGCAAATTAATAAAATGTTCTTGAGGTTACAGGTTGTGTACATCCAAACAGAGCCAGACCAGCTGCACTGTATCTCCCTGTTTCCAGTCTTTGTGCTAAACCAGGCTATCCCGCTGCTGCCTGTAGCTACAAATTTAGCATACAGAGGCTATACTTCTCATGTAACTGCATAGGAGGAAACATATTTCTCAATTCTTTCCTTTAAACATTAGAGACGAACAAGACAAAGATCATTCATTTTCACAAATGAGAGAAGGAAACTTGCGCACAATAAATTAAAACGGTTTCTCATTGAGGCATCAATACGTAGTCCACGGACGTTGCAGACGCTGATCTCGATGAAAATTCTTCATCCGATCAGAGTTTTCATGAAGGCAGGTTTGCTGAAGGGCCAGTTGTACTGGTTGGGGACGGGTCCGTTCACGTTGCACTCAAAGAAGGAGAACATGGGGAACCAAATGCGCGCCCTGCGGCTGTGCTGGTAGGCGCGCGTGTTGGCTAAGGTGTGGTAGTAGAGGAAGAGGCGAGTGGTGATGTAGAAGGCGATGAAGACGTCGATGGAGTAGTGCTCGTGAGCTGCTAGGATGAAGAAAATCCCAAACAGGTTCAACACCCAGGAGATGGTGTGGATGAGGTTCCAAGTTCGTGGCGTGTCTGAAATCGAAAGAAAATTATTAGTCTGGTTATATTCGAAATGTTTCTTCTTGTATTCAAATCCAAAAGCCAGACTCAACATTATATTGGCGCTGCTGTTTATGCTGAGTACATACACCATCCTTCTATGATCGATTTGCATACCTAATTTGTATGAATCTGCAGTCGTAAACAGCCCCAGACAAATGCAGCATTTATTCCTGCTTGACTAATGTTTGCGCAAAGCTTTTTATGGAAATTACTTTTCCTTTCAAAAAAAATAAAAAATTATACATAGTGACGCACTGTTAGTAATTTATTTCTTCAGTAGTAACCAAGGGGTTTCAGAGCTGAGTGCCACAGTCAGAGGACACAAGCACAGATAGATGGAACAACAACACTGTTGGTCTCTAATAGAAGTCATACGTCGGTCAGTGAAGGCAAACAAACGGTTGAAACACTCACATTCAGTCACAAAAAAGTTGAGCAATGTTATGACAACAGTGTGCCCACTGAACATGTAGTCTCCGCAGGTTTGGACGCCCGTCAGGGTCATCCCAAATCCACTCCAGATCGCCAGGGCCCTCTGTATCTTTCCCCAGGAATCATATGTCTGGGGGAGAAAAACAGAAGAAGCAATGACTCACGCTGTTAATCTCGGTGGCAGCCGTTCATTAGTTATCACGGAGGTTATATTGAGTCAGGAGCTGAGCTGCTGCGACACTGCCGACGGCTACGATAAGCACCAGCTACTCCTGGCGGGTAAATGCGGTTATCTAATCTTCGCAAAATCTGATGAGCGGCTCCCACCTTGCTGGCACATTTCAGGTGCTGCCCAGGCACCGACAGCGAGGTGACGAACATGGTGCAGCAGCGGAGCAGGAACACAGTTCCCATCAGAGAGCACAGCCGTCTGAAGAGAATGGACCTGAAATAGAAACAAAACAAGGTTTGGAGTTGTTACTTTAACCTGCTCAGAATATTATTTCATAACTTTCAAATAAAGGGCGGTGTAATGTGATGGGAGCAGCTGGGACTGGGACAACCTGTGTTTGTGAAGGAGCAGGATGAGCAGCAACATGTAACACAAGATGACGCCACAGGCTTCGGCCATTGCAAAAGCCCAAGGGATTCTGGGCACGCTGTCAGAGTACAAAAAAAACATCTGTCTCAGCACGTAGATTAGATATGACAATGTGCATGTGAACTGTTGTAGTTCAGGTTGCTCAACAAGAGCAGGGATATTCCTTTACATATTTCCTGAGATTATCAGTGAAAAACACGCAGGGTCTATACCTGTCCAGGAATATGTCAGGCAGGGGTGGGTACGTCCTCATGTCGGGGACTCGCTCGTGTACGATGACCATGACAAAAGATGTGAATCCAAACACACAAAACACATATATGCAACTGATGACCGTCTTCCACAGCTCCGGGTCCAATCTGCCGGCTAGCTGCTGTCTACACCTCCCGTTGGAGTGTGTGTGACACAGAGCCAGTCCTGAACCGTATCCAGGTCTGCTGCCATTCCTCTGCCGCAGTTCAGTCCCATTACACAAGCGATCACCTCCATTAAACCTCCTGTCAGCTTCGTCACAGCTCCACTCGGCCCCCGCGGCGCCCAGCGGGAGCCCAGCAGGAAGAACGTCTGAAGGCTGCAGGCCCAGCTCCTCCAGCTGGGCTTGGTTTTGTCTCTGGAGCCGGCGCAGGGCTATGGTTAGCCTTTTGATGTCTCCCAGCACGGTGAGTCCCAGAGGGGGGCACCGCAAGTCGGCCTCAGTCAGAGCCAGCAGACTGGGGCCGTCCAGGCGGTGCTGCACGCAGAGTAACTCCACATACTTCCCGAAGCCTTCTCCCTCCAGCCACTCGGCCACCTGCTTCCAACTCCAGGCGCTCACCCGGTCCTCTTGCGGTGCCATGCCGCTGCAGACACACACAGAAACACAGGGAGATGTCACCAACACATGCATACTGATGATGTGACTGGTCAAAAGAGATTCTTTAACATTCGAGTGAAGTCACTTGAAGTCACCACTGCATCCGTCAGTCTCATTGTTCAAATGTAAAAAAGCCACAGTTGTGACGTGTGGATTGATGCTGAAATATCAATTCTTCCGATACCAGGTGTTTATGCTCTAATATCGATTCTCAAATCACAATATCGATACTTTCGGTGCGTCGATCATTTGAGGTAATGTAGGAACGCAGTCGAAAGTAACTAAACTATTGAGTTGTGACAACACAGCGAAGCTTGTGAAACACCACAAACGCATAATACGAGGCATTAGCTCTTAATAGTTAAACAATCATTTATTTTAATGGTCATATTATTTTTTTATTTTTATTTTTTCAGTGTTTAAAACAGCATTTTCACATATTTTGTCTGATTGTTTCCTCTGATGTTTTGTGTTATTTGTGAAGCTATGATTCAAATACACTCCCTTTTTAGGTTCACAAGACACATTAGGGTGTATTTGCAGAAAGTGTCGTTATCGGAATCGGTATCGCCGACACTAGCCTGAATTTTACCCAGTATCGTTTCAGAAATCGGTGGTATCGAACGTCGCTACAGAACAACTAAATTTGGATGCTATTTAAACCCGACCACTTGGCACTTGGCTGTTTGAATGACCCAGGGTGGTCTTGTTCAATTCTCAGCTAAGAAAAATCCTCGATTACTATAAAGATTGTAGCTGATTAACCAGTAATGGCTGTCATTTGTTTTATCTGCAGATAACTTTATATAAGTGCGCGTGATTAATTTCCTTTTATTTCCTTCATTAATCTAAAAACAACAGTTAAAACTGTCAATCAAAAACTGACCCTTTCATCCAGCAGTGCTCAAACTGCAACACTAGTCTCTACTGGTTTTGAAACATTAGTTTCACAACATTCATATTTTATAGTCTTTATTAACAATGAACTTTTCATTATACTAAATATTAGTGTTTTTTTAATGACATAACAACACAGACGATTAAATCACTATGACCGCATACATTTAGTACTGGATCAGTCTACTATAAGGCAGCTTGATTGTGCTTTTATTAGACGTGACAATACACTACACACTGCAGGCTACTCAGCCCTATTGCATCATCTGCGCTCAGGTCAGTGACTGTAGAGCGGAGCAGTATGCGCCCTGTTCCACACAAAGCAAGCAAACGTGAAACAAACAGAAAGTCAGCCTGAGCGTAAACATCCTTTCCGTTCCACGTGTGTCATTAAGAAAATAATAAATCACCAACCGTCAAAGTTTTTCCACGGTGCAGGCGGAGCATGTTTCGCTCCTACACACACTCAGGGGAAAATGAATCACTCGGTTCCGACTTTTTGTTCTAAGTTTTGCCCTTTGACCTTCTGATAAGCTCGCCACAATGCTGCTCGCCCTGGACTCACTGCTGCTCCAAAGGTCTACAAGGCTCAACCAACACGACATGAATGTGACCAGTAAATCACCCAGGTAAGTGGTTTCAGCTATCGGTGATGACACATCACCGCTTTGGCGGCACCAGGTAGTCTTATTAAGTCTATAATGGGGAACCAATAAACGCTGATGATTATTTACATTCTAGACCAATTACTTTCCACGTGAATCAATAACCCGTGGAAAGTGAAATTACCTAGAGTCCAACCGTCAATGTGAATTATGTCAAACCAGCGGCGCAAAGCTAATAAAAAGTTTCTTTTACTGAAAGAAACAAAAGCAGATCATCCTCTTTGGAAGTGACTGACTTAATTATGAGTCCACTGATTAGTGAGCAGATGGGCACAAAACAAACTGCCAACAACTCTGACTCATTTCTGTTTTTCGAGCAAAAAAGTGTTGAATCTTTGCTCATTTGAAACGGAAAGCAGATATTTGTTTTAGGTTTAACATAACAAACAAGTTAACTGATGGATCACGAGAATAAAACCAAAATTAACTGATATTAAAAAATAACCGTGAGCTGCTGGGGAAGTCCCAAAAAAATGCCCCAAAATGAAAATCTAATAACTGTCGACATTTATCATTACAGCCCCGTCCAGCACAAAGGATCCGTTGAAGCAAACAGCCACTCCCGAATGAAACATCTCGCGACCCCAGCACATGAGGACATTTATTGGTGATGAGTGATGTTGACGAATCGAACTAGAGCGTCTGAGGTGATCAATGCAAAAACCGGTACGCGTCTAAAGTAACTCACCGAGGCAGCTGCTGCTGTGTTCCCTCAAAGAGAGATCTGTTATTTTTAAACTAGTGCCTAGCTTTTGCTGGCAACATCCTGCGGCTTCTCCGCACCGTGGCTTTACTTGGGGATTCATAAGTGCCATGTCAGCTTGTTTGGCTGGCTTACAGTGAGTCACAGTGAGCAGGGACACACAGCTGTGAGAGAGAAAGCCCTTCAGTGTGTGTGTGTGTGTGTGTGTGTGTGTGTGTGTGTGTGTGTGTGTGTGTGAAAGACAGTTTGACAAAGGGCTCATAGTCTGTTCACCAAAAGGCAACAATGTAACATCGGACTGCAACATTTCAGCATCAGCTCGGCTGGAAATGAACTACACAAACACACATAAACACAAAAAAAGTGAACGGTGACATGTTCACTTCAGAACAAACAAGCCACGAGAAGTTCATACTGTTGTTTCAAAGTTACTTTAAAAGATTAGAGGTTGTCATAGATTCTCTTACCAGAAATCAATGGCTCCTGTGTTCTCAGAGGGTTCGGTTGAGCTGTCTGTCTCCACTCGCAGGAGTGTTTCACCACCAACATGCTTCTGACAACTAGGCAACATCAAACAGGAAGAGATAGTAATGAACAACAGCAGCAGCAAAGAAGATCTCGTGGCCTCATGCGGGGCTGCTGCCTAAAGCACACTGACATCTGCTGGCCACACTCAGCACCCAGCGTGGATCAGGTGATGGGTCATGTTTCTCCAGATCTCAAATAAGCACCTTTAATGATATGGTTCAAATTTTAAACCAGTTACGCAGAGTGAACCAGAGTGGACGTTCGGGCCGAGGGGGCGGTGGTAAAAGAGCACCACCTGTTTTTGACAATCAAAGGCAACAGATTGAGTTTTAGGGAAAGAACGCAACAGTTTACACACACACACACACACGCACAAGCTGGACAATGGCCTGTGCGAAGTCATCTTCTGACGCTGTGACAGGAGAGAAATGTGATACACAAGACTCCGAGCAGAGGCATGTGATTGACACAGGCTCAGGAGAGGAGGAAAAGCTCACATGCGCGACGGGGGACCTAGAGAGGACGAGGGAGATCCCGACTCTCCAGGAGCTGGAGGAGATTTTGCATTCGGCTCCGCGCTCCTGTCGCCATGGAGACGAGGTGTGGCCTAACCTGTTCCTGGGAGACATGTGAGCGCCCCACGCTGCATTTAAATGCACGCGCACAAGTGTGGATTTGTTACTAATTGTAGCGTTGTTCGTGCCAGGTTTATGTCTCATGACAAATTCGGACTCTACAGTCTCGGCATCACTCACGTGCTGAACGCCGCGCACGGTAAGCTCTGCTGCAAGGGCAGCGACGATTTCTATGGGACCACAGTGAAATACTACGGAGTCCCTGCCAATGACCTGCCCACATTTGACCTCTCACCTTATTTCTACCCCGCTGCCGAGTTCATTCACCAGGCTCTGACGTCAGGAGGTAGAGCAAGCTGGAGTTTCACTACAGATGACACTATTACAATATATTTGATGTATATATACTTTTTGTGTGTGTGTGTCTTTTGTGATTTTCAGGGAAAGTTTTTGTGCACTGCGCTGTGGGTGTGAGCCGTTCAGCTGCCTTGGTCCTGGCCTACCTGATGATTCACCACCACCTCAGTCTTCTGTCCTCGATACGCATCTTGCAACAGAAGCGCTGGATTTTCCCTAACAGAGGCTTCCTGAGACAGCTCATAGGCCTGGACCGGAAACTGCAGGAGTCACATTTGTCAAAATAACACAAACCAAATAATGGGATTAATTAATAAAAAAACACTTCCTCTGAGTACAAGCTAAGACCATTTGTTCCATTCACCACATGTATAAACTAAGATATGTCCTCCTCTGGTGTGACCTCAATGGCGACAGGGAGAGTTCCCATCCATTCCCCTCCGGGTATTTGGCATCAGTGAACAGACCAATCAATGCAACATTAAATAACTCCACATCCAGTGCGAGAGCACACACCGAAACACAGAGAGCTAATTTTGGAGCCGTGCAGCATTCAAACCACCACCTGCTCATGCCTCTCACTGAGCTCTATGCTCGGATGGTGTAGGGGTTGTGGGCACAGACTGCAGAAGCAGCCAGTGGGTCTGTTTGGAGGAGCACTCCGTGTGCCGGGGAGAATGTCAGGGAGCAACAAACGACAGGACCTGGTGCTCATTAAAGAACTGGAGCTCATCTTGGATTCCTGCGCGCTAGAGCTTACACCAGTGGATGAAGTCTGGCCCAACCTGTACATAGGAAATGTGTGAGTGTCTGGTTTTCCTGAGCACTGCAAGACAGGAATACATTGTTTTAGAGAAGTTATGTAACTGGGTACATTTAATGAAATGTTGACAATTGTTAAGTTGAATAAATAGTGAGGTTTCTGCTTTATTTCTTTTTTCCTCTTTAGAGCTGTAGCGCAGAACAGGAAGACATTACACAAGCTGAGCATCACCCATGTCCTGAACGCAGCACACTCCAAGCAGGGCAGCATCGGAGACCAGAGTTTTTACGGGACCACCTGCGTTTACTTGGGCATCCCAGCGGAGGATTCAGACCACTTTGACCTCAGTCAATACTTTAAATCTGCAGCTGACTTCATACATAAAGCTTTAAAGAACAAAGATGGTAACGTAAATGCGACATCTCACTGTTCCACTAAGATTTGTCACGTTTTCTTTATTTTTTATTCGTGTTTTTTTTTCTGCCATCCTTCTCCACAGGAAAAGTGTTGGTCCACTGCATCATGGGCGTGAGTCGGTCGGCCTCTTTGGTCCTGGCATACTTGATGCTGCGGCAGCGTCTCTCCCTGAGAGACGCTCTGAGGCACATCATTCAAAAACGAGCCATTTACCCCAACAGGAACTTCCTGTCCCTCCTCCTCAAGCTGGATGATCATCTGACACGAAGGAGGAGGTTGTGTCCTCTCCTCTGACATCTTTCTTCTCTCTTTCTGGTCCTTCATTACATTTACCGTTCTTCATATGAAACCCTCTCCACCCCTGTCTAATCAGCGATGTATTTTAAACTTTATAACTTGTCTCGCAATGCGGTTAGATGTGTGAGTGTGTGCGGTGACATTTGAATTCCCATTTGTATTTCTTTCCTTGCACAAATAATGTGTGGGCACAGCAGCACCAGCAGCAGCTCCTGTTCTAATGTTGTATTATTGTAAATATCCACGTACTGCCATGTGTTGTTTTACATATTCAAAGTACATTCAAATATAATCTATCAGTGTTCCCAGTCACGTTCACAGTCTTTGTAAATACCTTATGATTATGTTCTTATGTTCATTAAAACCACTTCATTGTATCTCATTGAAATTGAAATTTATGCACATCCCATTTTTGAGCAGGACTTGAAGAGGGTGCTTAATAAGACGCCCTGTTGTTGTTCTTCCTTTAATCTCTGAAGCAAGAAGACATATCTTCTCTCCTTGAAAACACCTTCCACTCTCTTGATTAACATACGTCGTGTTAACTACTGCCTTTTCATTCTGATAAAAGTAAGATTTCAGAATTTTCATAATTAAGCTACAAAGCGGACATATAAATACACAAATGATGAGCTTGTAATTAAAGAAATGATGGATGAAGATTTCTTACAAACGGTCACTGACGCACTTTACAGTTATCTTAAGTAGCACTTATTTTTCTTTAAGTACGTTATCCCTGAAGTCAAGGGGGCTGGTTTCTTTTTTGTTTATTATCAAAATGCAAAGAACACAACAACGCATCCTTCCACATCGACACAACGGATTCAACTAAAGTTAACAAATCACTGGTGAATGTCGCTGACAGTTCTGATCGTAGAGCAGCAGTGTCACTCTGCACCCGGGTGGGAAAGGAGAGACGTGTGTGTAGGGGGGGTGGTGTTGCATAACAGCCTGCAGTCATCATGGAAACAAATGTGGTAATGTTAAAGTCCACAAGCTAATGCCGCATTGTTGTTCATAAGAATAAAGCTTCTGGCATGCAGATTAAAGGTGTTTTAAATTGCCCTAAACTGCCAGTGAATGCAGTCTGCAGGACGCGTTTGTCACTAATGAGTGTATGATTACAGAGTTATAAAAGGAAACGGGCTACGGTTGTGTTTGGGTGTGACAGTCTGTGAAGAAAGAAGAGCAGAGTCTGTGGGAGAGTGGCAGTTTTCACCGCCCTGAAGGGAGGTAAGCTTCATATGATTCAGAGTGGAAACAGGTTAGTTCTCTCACGTTCCCGTCATCTGTGGCTTTACTCACTGAAGATGAATGCGTGCGCTAAGAACACATGCTGGTGTGGCTTCCTGAGGAAAGATTATCGCGAGCTCTGCGGAGTGTGAAAAGGAGACAGTTTATAGATAACATTTCATTCAAAGTGGAGGATTAGTAGCCTTTGTGTGTGTGTGTGTGTGTGTCGCAGTATGTCGCTTAGGGATCCTCCCTACGAGCCGCCGTCTGTGTCAGAGCTGCAGGAGTTCCTGCTAGCAGACAGACGACCCACTGGACACGTCAATCAAGTCTGGCCTAACCTCTTCATCGGTAACGAGTAGGTTCCCACGCAACAGCATGCTCGCACAAGCATATAAATACATTGACTCATGGAGGAGTGAATGTGTCGTCGGGTTGTAGGGCGGCAGCTCGGGACAAAGGCGTCCTCCACAGCCTCGGCATAACTCACATAGTGAACGCTGCTCATGGACCTCCCAGCCCCGACCCCGGACCACGATTCTACGTCAACACCGGCCCCCGTTTCTATAGAGACATGACAGTGGATTACTATGGGGTGGAGGCTGATGATGCGGTGGAGTTCATCCTCAGTCCTTTCTTCTATCCGACAGCACGATACATCAGAGCTGCGCTGGCCATGGGAGGCAAGATTCACAGCCAGTGCCCACTCTAATGCTTTATGATGTCCATTTTTTTTTGTTAAGATTGTCATAAAGGCACTAAGTAAAAAACCAAACAACATGAGCTTTAGTTTGCCTAATCTACTGGACACAACACATCTGGTCCTGAAAGTAAAATCAAATATTCCTTTCCCAGGGAGGGTGTTCGTACACTGCCTGATGGGCGTGAGTCGCTCCGCAACCTTAGTGCTGGCCTTCCTGATGATCGTGGAGGGCCTGAGGCTGCAGGAGGCCGTGGCTGCCGTCAGGCCGCACCGAGACATCTGTCCCAACCCAGGCTTCCTGCAGCAGCTCCGCAGCCTGGACAGAAGTCTGGAGAGGGAGAGGAGGAGACGACAGCAGGCCAAAACACTGTAAAGAGCGCACTCAGACACACACAAAGCCATAAACAATCGACACGCGCACACGGACACACATTTCTATCGCTGTAGAGGGCACTTAGCCCCACTGGAGGAAACGCCGTCTCTGACAGAGCTGAGGGGAATTCTTTGGACAAACAGGAAGCCCCCGGCACCTGTCAATCAGGTCTGGCCTAACCTCTACATTGGAGACGTGTGAGTAAATAAAAACGCACGACATTCACCGCCATGAAATACTGCAGACAGATATTAAAATAAGTCTTGGTATGTGCTTGTAGGTCCGTAGCACGAGATAAAAAAGTCCTCTCCTCCCTGGGCGTAACTCACATACTGAACGCTGCGGCGGGTCGACACCGGATCAACACGGGTCAGCAGTTCTACAGTGACCTCGACGTGGAGTACCTCGGCGTGGAAGCTGCAGACCATCCGGAGTTTAACCTCCAACCTTTCTTCAGCTCTGCTGCACAGTTCATAGACGGTGCTCTGAAGAGAAATGGTCAGTGAGACGGAGAAATAACAGAAGGAAGTAATGTGTACGTTAACGGCTACACAAAGCTCCGTACTTCTTTATGAGAAGCTGTAATATCCACACTCCTGACACACAAACCACTGAAGTCAAAGAACTGAGGCATTGACGGGATGTTACAGACGTGTTTTACCATCTTGCGATGCGATTACTGAGCATCCGTTTATTGTTCCTCAGAGTTGAACGTTATCTCTTTACTGGAGAGCTGTCGGCTGCATAGAGTAATGTTGCAATTTCAGATCTTGTCTTGGGCTGCTCGTGAATGATGAAGCTTCTTTTTGTAATGCAACACATCCGAGGCCTATACTTGTTAAATTAATTACATGTTATCACAACCAAACTGCAGGTTATTTTAAGATTCGTCTTAAAAAGAGAGACGTGCTCACCTCTGTGTTTAACTCTTGTGTTAAATTAAATACACTTATTCAAGTTTTTTTTTTTTCCAGGGAAGGTGTTTGTTCACTGTGCTATGGGTGTCAGCCGCTCTGGAGCGCTGGTCTTGGCGTATCTGATGATCTGTCAGGGCCTGTCGTTAGTGGAGGCCATCATTGCCGTGCGTCTCAACCGAGACATCGGACCCAACACCGGATTTCTGGAGCAGCTCAGACAGCTAGAGCTGAGCCTCAGGATCCCAGAGGAGGAAAGAACTGAGAAGTCTTGACGCCGAACAAGCTGCTTCACTCATTCTCTCTTAACAATAATAATAATAATAATAATAATAATAAAAAGTTATCTGTGTGTCGTCTGTTACAAGGAAGTCAAAAACAACTAAATGCATTCAGTTTTATGTGTCCAGAAACAACTGCACCGACAGAGGCTCGCACCTGTCCACACATTAGTGACATTCCTCTGATGAGATTGATGCAACGAACCACTCTTGCAGATCCTCTTTTGCCTCCTGCTAAATTGTGTCTTGTGTTGAAGTGTGTTTCTTTGCCGTACTGGACAGAAGGGAAACTGAAATCACTTTAAGAAAGCTATGAGACGGCATCTGTGTGCATGTGTCACGTTGTTAAGGTCAGGCGTTGAGGCCCAGGCCACCTAAAAATATCATCTTTAGCAGAGCGGTTACCATTCCAGATCTCCATTAGAGTCTCCACGCGGAGGGAGGTCTCTGTTGTGATACGCACAAACGACGCACACGATACGCGCAGCTCACACGTGTCCACCGAGGATCCAGTGATCCTGTTCGGGGGCAGATTTTACAGAGGTAAGTCATTTCTTTCTGGTTCTTTTTTCAAAAACAGACAAATACCAGGAGCAGATTAGACCGCACTGTTTAATTTCAGAGACGATGTGCATGAAGAGTTTGTTGTAAAAATGATAAGACTGCAGAAAAAAACAGACACAAAAGCTGTGTACTTGTAAACTGGTATGAGATCAAAGAGAATGATAAAAGAAAAGTTAATTAGTTTTAATAAAAAAAAAAGCTCAGTTGAAATTTTAATTTAACGGTCGTGATGTGAATAGAGTAACAACAAACCCCTACAAATTACTACCTGAAAAATTATTGGATTTCTGTACTGGTATCTAGTGATAAGTGACGTTTCCTGTTCTGCACCGATCGTGGCATCAAATAATAACTTTCAACTGTCTTTTACTTGAACTTGCATGTGGCTACAAAGAAGTGACATCTGTCAGCTGCTGCCATGGTTACGCTCAACAGCTGAACGCCCTGTCCACCCCACCAAGCCCAAATGTGCAGTATGTGTGCTGGTTTATTACAACGAATTCCCTTTTCAAGCACACATTTCTAACTTAACTGAAAATGTTGTAAATAAAAGTAATTTAAATGCCCAACTCCGCACATTTGCTATAGGCGACATTTATTTTTCTCATAGATTTATGTGCTGATTTATTCGGCCATCTTTACAAACACAGCCTTTATTAAAACGTCCTGTTTAAGAAGACGACAACAAGAGAAATTCAACTTTAAAAATGTTGAAAAAACGGACTTAAATTATAATAATATTACAATAATATTCTATTGATCGACTGATCACCCCCTGTTACTGGCTAACGGAGGCTGTACAACACATCTAATTTTAACAAAGTGTTAAAATTAGACCTCCTGGCAGCTTTGCAGTGGGCAACATTGTGCTGACATTTATTCAAGGTGCGTTATGTCTTGTATTTTCTGTGCAGCAGGGGTCAGACGTGTCCTCCTCTGTGATGACGTCCAGAAGCAAGAACCCGTACGCGGCGGTGCAGGTGGATCCAGACAGTGACTACATCACGCCGGGTACACTAGACCTGGAGCAGCAGTTCTGGACCGGCACCGCAGCCAAGTACACACATGTCAACCAGGTGTGGCCTGGTGTCTACATCGGAGACGAGTGAGTGAACGCTCACACACACATGCAGTATAAATCAGTGTCAGAGTTCAATATGTTCAGTCTGGGTGTTGATTGGAAACAGAAAAACAGCTCTGGAGGTGCAGGGCCTGGTGGATCTGGGTATCACCCATGTCCTGAATGCAGCAGAGGGGAAATTCAACAACGTGCTCACTGGCGCTGAGTACTACAGGGACACGGATATTGAGTATTTTGGCGTAGAGGCTGATGACAAACCCACCTTTAACATCTCCCAGTACTTCTGCCCTGCAGCAAAGTTCATCCATGAGGCTCTCAGTCACCCACAGAGTAAGTCACGGAGGAGAGTGAAGGACGAGAAACAAAACCTTTAATTGGCGTCATTCTGTGGAGAAGAAGCTCACAGTCCTTTCTAATGAACCCACCTGTCATCTCTCTTTCCAGACAAGGTGCTGGTCCATTGTGTGATGGGTAGAAGCAGGTCAGCCACCCTGGTCTTGGCCTACCTGATGATGAAACGCAATTTAACAGTAGTGGATGCAATTGAGCATGTGCGACAGCGCCGGTGCATCCTCCCCAATCACGGCTTCCTGAAACAGCTCCGAGCCTTGGACATTGCCCTGCAAGAGGAACGGCTGAGGCAAAAAAGAGAAACGCAACAGCAATAGCACACAATAAACAGATGCTGCACTTCAGTTTTCCCCCCATACATACAAAAATGTACATTTTTTCTTTATTTATTGTAACATTAAACTTTTTTCTTTTCCACTAAACTGGGTCATGTCAGTCTTTTTAAGTAGGCTAGTACTGGTGTTGGCTAGGTTATCTTAATGTCATATGGAACCTATGAACTTATCTGCCACCGTAATAGATTGACATCCCTTTAGTGAATTACTCAAATTGTTGCACAACATTTTAATTCTTGAATGTATCTTCCTGAAAGCGCACAGTATTAACATTTTTTTAGTAAGGCACAATGAGGCAGCATTTGATCCATAGAAGCAAGGTTTTAAAGCTGCAGGTACTTACACTGAAGAGGCTCGTCTTGTTTTAATACACTAACACTTCATGTAGATTTATATTAGGCCAGATGTTGGAGGGCTTCAAACATACTTCCTCAAAAAAATCTGAGGTCTATGATATGGATAACTCACAAGAAGATTTGATCAAAGCATCACAGGGGTTGAGAACTGCCCTCAAACATTAAAGAATTCACACAAAACTTTGAGTGAATGACATGATGTTTTATTTGTCAGTGTCAGGACATCGGTCGGCTGCACACAAGGTTGACTCGAGTGTTGAAGGAAGCAAAAGGTCACGTAAGGCTGTTGAGGTGCATCTTAACGTACAAAGGAGCTATTTAATGGAAGAACGGTGTTACTTTAGCACTACCAGGTAAGTTTCTTCCTATCACATAAGCCCTGCACTTTTTAAAAATCTTATGTTATGATGTTATGTTCAAGCGTTGAGCTCAGTGTTGCACAGACCGTGACGGTGTCATGTGAACAGTCTGTTTGAAATGTTTGGCCCCTTGTAACGGTTAGCTTATGTTACTCACTTTTTCTATCCAATATCTTCTATTTGTAACTGAAATCATCCAACAAAATTATTAAAATCCAATTAGGTAAAAATTCATTGTCTGTTTTAACATAGCTGGAAGTCCTCAAGCCGGGTTCCTTATGCTATGATTTTGCAGGAGATAAACACACACACAAACAGCCTTTAAGAAGACAGACAACCAGCTCCAAGTGAAAAACAGCAGAGGTCTGTTGTAATGCCCACTGTGTTCCTCTGGCAGAGAACTTCCAAGTATATAATCTTATTCTGTAAATTCTAACATTTACAGGAGGAGGAAATAAAAGGCACTCGATTCTTAGTGCAGCTACTCTGAAACAGTTCAGACAAAACAAACTAAATCTGAACATCACAGGACTTAGAAGCTTGGACACATTTAAGAACGCGTCCATTACTAAAAACATTTAACACAACTGGCTTGTTAAATTAAATCTAAACTCCTATAACAAATGACCACTGCACGTTGACGTGTGGCATCCAAAACCTCCCTTGAAAGTGATGTTTTATTCTTTAGTCTTCCGAGCATGATGCGCCTCCTTCCCGCTGAAACAGCCTTTCGCAGTAGAGTCTGACGGGCGTCACAGCCACAACACTTTAACAATCCCAAAACAACAGTCCACGAACACAGGTTTTTACATTCCGATTTTAACCCATTCACATTCCCTGGTGTCACCATGATTTCTTCCTTGCCATTTATATAAAACACAATCCTCTAGTGGCCCCAAGTGGAGAACTCGGAGACAGGCACGTTTAAGGTCGTGCCAAAATCTTAGTTGGTAAGAAATAATTAAAAAAAAATAACGAGGACGGGTGGCTGAATTAAAAAAAACTAAACACAAAAATAAAACCCACTAAGGGAAGTATTTATATAAAATAGGCAATAATGGGTCAAGATTTGTGGAGGCAAAAATGTGTAGGTTTCAGTTAAAGTCGGGTTTTTCTGGAAAGGTGCATCCCGCTCGTCTGATGATGACGTTGGCGGCGTAATGAGCCGCCTTCACGCACTTATCCAGGGACTTCTCCTGGACAAGCTCAGACAGGAAACCTGCATCACAACGGAAAACAACCATAAGAGGGAACCCTAAGAAGACAACAAGCAATGTGTCAAATGAAAACAGAGGAAAATCCTACCTCCTACGAACGCATCACCAGCACCGTTAGTGTCGACGATGTCCTTGGGATCAATTGTAAGTACAGGGTAGGTGTCAACCTTGTCACCTAAAACAGAAACATGAGGAAAGACTCAACAATTAATCTCCATGAGAAAGATAAAAGAAAAGGAGACATTACAGAAAATGAAAAAAAAAAGAGGAAATCTTACTTTGGGCTATAACGGTTTCATCCTTCCCCTGGGTCAAAACTACAATCCTCTGTCTCTTTGTGTTGACTTTGGGTAAAGCCTGGGCTTTCTTGGCAATTTCCTTAATGTCCTTGGTCTACAGACAAAACACACATTAACCCAACCTGTCGATGATACACAAACTGTGAAATGTGCTGTTAATATGTGCAAAAGCCAAACAACTCACCTCAAAGTCCTGCTCATCAGCAAAAGTACCTGCCTCCTGAGAAAACAAAAAAAAGACTTCGGTTTAACTCAAAGACGGTGGACGGAGAGCGTGGCACGTACACAGTGAAAGCCGCGGCTTACCGTCTCGTTGCCGAACAGCACGTCCACGTAGGGCATGACCTGCATGAGGTTGTCCTTGAAGAACTGGCAGATGAAGGGTGCAGAGAGGTTCAGGCAAAACAGCTTGTTATTTTCAGAGGCGTGCTTTGCCACTTTTAGGATGGACTCAAGAGAGACGGTCAGGAAGAAACCCTGGGAGGAAGGAGTGACACTGGGTCAAAACTCATCTGCTTTTTATATCTGATGGCTCTTGATTAATCACAGAGTGTCACTGAGTATCAGGTCGGGAACTGAAAATGCACCAGTATATCGTGAAAGTCCCCTTTGGGTTATCTTATACACGGATCAGCCATAACATTATGAACACTGACAACAGAAGTGAATAACACTGACCATCTCGTAACAATACAATATTCTGTTGTGAAGCTTTTGGACCTGGTATTCGTGTGGACGTTACTTAGATGATCAAGTATCTGTGGGATGATCTACAAAGGCCCCTCCCCTCAACCCATAGGACCTTAAGACCCCCACTAACAACATCCTGGTACCAGACACCACAGGACACGCTCAGAAGACCCCTTCTCTGATGAGTCACAACTGTTTTGGAGGCACATGGGAAATGTGTACAATTTTAGGAAGGTGGTCATAATGTTATGCCTGATCAGTGTCTCTGAAGTGACAGATTAACCTGAATTTCAGAAGCTAATGGAACAACCTGCGGAACGTGGTTTGGTGCTACTCACAGCTATGTAGTAGACTTTGGCTTTTTCCACCAGCTTCCAGTTCTCTTCCAGGTCTAGATGTTTTTCCTTCTTGTAGCAGTTAGCAGCGGCTAGGTTAGCTACTAGTGACCTGAGAGGAGGAAACGACAGGGATAAGGTGGCAAACTCAGATGAAATTGTAACTTAACACATGCCTTTTTTTCCCCCTTTTATTTTACCCACCTGTTGTCACCCGTGATGCAAGCAGCACATGACCCTGTGGGCTCCTCCTCTTGCTCATAGTAGTGGGCGTCGATGTGGGCCTCCTCAGCCTTCTTCTTCAGGATCTCACCAAACTTGTCTTTGCCAATGCAGCCAAAGAAGGTGCCTATATTATGAGGTTCTTGGATCATCCACTGCGGACAGAGACAACAGCTCGGGTTAACATCGTCTCACTCCTTCGCAGAAGGCGACACGCATTGTAAAGCAATTTGTGTGCATCTGTACATGACTGACCTGAGCAATCTTTATAGAGTTCTGTGTGGCTCCTCCAGCGTGGTACTCAACTTTGAACTTCTTCACTAGCTCCGCAAACCTACGCACAGAGACATGCGATTCATGTTATTCACATTTCCAAAATAGGAAATAAAAAAGATTTTTCACGTCTGCAAAACTAAGACCTAGAAAGTAAGATGACTAAATCAAGACATATATGGATTAGTGAGGAACTTAAAAAATTCTAAAACTGTTTGGCACAGAAAGCTTAGCCTGACATACTGAAAAATAAATGAAAAACTACAAAATGAAGCTATAACCAACAGCTGATTAGCGTAGCTCCGCTATAGACCAGGAAAGAGGAGAACCAGTTGTCTCGTGTGCACCTCAGCAGTGTGCTTGTGGATGGATGTGGCTCGACGGCCCGTGACCTCAGACTAGACTCTCTGCAGATATCAGCCTCATATCCTCTCCACATAAAGCGCATGCATGACTGACCACGGATTCCACTATCTGAACCATTTACGCCTGTTACACAACCGAAGCCGCGCTTAGATTTTTCGCTTCCAGCTAAAGCATTTCTGATTTGCCGCATCATTCGGCCTAAATATAGCTCCCATTTCAACCTACGCGCCGATAAGCATTTGTGTGGTTTCTGTGAGCGCTGGAGACGGGGCGTTCAAATATGTCGTTGGAAAGTGTGACAGGCCCACTGCTCCTAAAGGTCGTGAGACCGAGCCAAATGTTGCTCGGGGTCAGATGGTGGATTGTAAGAAATATGGAGCAGGGGTGACTGTATATTGTAGAAGTAAAGTGGTTTCATCAGGAGGGAGTCTCTAGAATACTCATTCCCTGAGGACTTAAAACGAGAACAGCCAGAGAAGCCAGACTGAGAACATGTATGGACAAAAAACCTTCCTGCATACCAAGTGAAAAGGATTCCTCTACTAAACCACCCCCCCCAACTCTAAGAAGGGAATAGTCCTTAACACTCCTTGATATAAATAATTTATACAGTGTCTTTTGAGGGAGATTCTCCCTTAATAATTTAAACTTACTAAAGGAAAACCTGTGGTTACATACACCGCTATGAAGGGTCAGCAAACATGAGTAGAAACACACATGGCTCCATATGCCTTTCTTATCTGTTGCTGTTAAATGTTTGAGTTCTGTCTCTGGTCTCAGAGGGACTGGGAGGTCAGTTGTCCTGGTTTGCTATTGGACGAGACTGTCTCGCTGCACTGGGTCTGCTGCTCTGCTATTGGCCGTCCACAAAGGAACAGAGGTCAATCGTGGCGATTTCTGGCGTGCGCCTGTTTTGACTGCCCTGCTCCAGAACAGTGAGGCACAAACTCTGTGATTTCAGATGTATCTCGTCTGTGTTTTTCCGTGTGCTAAATGCAAACACAGAAGATTAGGTAAACCTGTGTGTTCAGGGCTCTACCGCCTGTTTTCTACAGCAAATGTTGCAATATACAGTAGGAGGTACTAACAGTGCTTTGTGTTTGTCTTCAGCCAGGATCTGATCATTGGGTTTCAGAGAATACCTGAAAACAATTGAAGGAGAGAAAACAAACAGTGATTAGTTTCTCAGATACAAAATCCAGTCAAACACACACACAAACAACAATCTGGACTGTATTTATACAGATAAAGGTAGAAAACAGAGCAGTGGTACTACTGAATGTACTGTTCCCAAGGACAAGTTTTGAGAAGCTTTTTTTCTATCAGCAATAGTTTAAAAACCAAATCAATATGTAGGCATTAATCTTAAACCGAGACAAAGGCGCACTAGGTTGGGGATTAAAGTGCAGTTTAAGTCCTACTTTACTCTACATGAGGCTGAAGTATAGCCGTGGTTTAGTAGCTCTAATCCATGAGTTTATGCAAGAGGTTTTTTGAGTAGACACAGAGCTGGAACTCATGTGCTCTGTTTCAGATTTCAGGTGGCTTCCAGTATCCCATAAAAATAAAGTAAATAATAATGATGAAAATAAAATCTTTTTATTATTATCATAACCTCCTACGGGATCTTTGAGTCACACAACAATTTTTCTAGCTCCAGTGGAGGCTTGGCTGACAACACTTTAATAAATGACCGTTCATAACGTGGATAAAACAAGGAGAGGCTGTGACTGTTTGTTTCACTCAGCCAGAACCTCCCAGCAGTCTCATTTCGAGATATATTAAAGCAATACATCTGCTCGGCTCACTCTTATCGCCATTATCTTGTTTGTTGTTTGATTAAATTACATGAGGGAATCTGTTTCTCTTAAAGTCAGCATGACCCTCGATCAGCGCATGACTTTGCATTTTATATATTCTGCTTATACGGTATAAGGTTTAATAAAAATGGTTGTATTCAGTGAAAGCATTCATATTTTGGAAATAAAGCAGCGGCTTATCTACGTGTGCGTTTTATTACCACTTGTTACTACGCAACCAATCAAGAAGCGAGGCTCATAACCACTTATTGTTTCAGTTCTTACTTGTCCAAGAAGTCTTTGTCCACTACGGCACTGATGTCCAGTAAAGGGTTTCCCATCCCAAAGAGTGAGTTTGGGCTGAAACATGAACAACAAAAAGCAGAGGCAGTTAAACGGCGGCGTGATCATAACAATAAATCAACCAAAATAAAACATGACTCGTCTTGTGCTCCACTCTCATTCGTTTTCTTTTACTGTTCAGCTGCATTGGAAATCGACTATAGCTTAAAACGGTTCATTGATTCAGCAGATGGTGACACGGTGCCTCTTTCAACACACTGAAGGAAAACACGTTCAACCACTTCACTTTTAAGTGCTGAACATTCGCTTTTCATTATTATGTTTCCATGTGCCTTCAGTCACATGACTTAAAAAGCTTCAAATGGTATAAAAACAAAAAAAGCAGAACTGTATAAAACAGAGAGACTGGAAATAAGCATGACTCATAAACAAAGCCATAAAATAAAGAATGTAGTTAGTCCAGTCTATTTTGCATGTAATCATGTTGTGACATTAACATCAGGACAGCAGTGTAGCCCATGCATGTGCGTGCACGTGTGCAGCTTGTTCTTTCCTCAGGCCAAAACACTGAATGCTTGAGTATTACATTAAAGTCTTGTGATGCCAGTAAATAGCATTTTAAAAGGGCGCAGCAACATTCACGCTAAAAACAAGACGACGAGTATGACAACTCTGTGGTTTGTGTCAACGCATAACACACTTGCTTACACACCAGTGACCAACTACAGCTTTCCAGTTAGCCTGCAACTTTTGTTCTTCTGTAAGCAAATGTGGAACTATACGAGGACAAAAGAGGGGGGAAAAAAATGTGACATTCTGTGTCCTGGTGTCATTTTCACTCGTGCATTCTCACTCTTTTTGGCAATGCAATCTTGTCTGTCTTTTTGGGAAAACCCCAGATGGTCTTTGAACACAGCGCCTGCCCGATGCCACGTGAACATGCGCCACTACATTTCCCCACGAAGCTTTCATTTCTACACCCGCCTGAGGTGAAGGTTTAATGAAGCAAGATGAATAAACAAGGAACAAAAACCAAAGGAGCGCAGAGACGCCATTGCACGACAGACACTAACATAAGCTACACATATGGGTTTGTTTTGCTGGAGTGAATGCATCCTGTCACCACACCCATACCATTATCTCCTACAGCTCATACATCTAAAAATGTGCAGCATGATGATTACCGGGCTTGTGCGGGCAACTACACCAACCCAGAACCAATGTCTGCCTCCAGATCTGTTCTCTATATGTCAGTGCGCTCTTACCTTGGAGCAGACATGGTGTCTCTCTCTCTCTCTGCTAGATACTGGCAGACCTGTTGAGCAGCCTAAAGCCGGATCAGAAAAAGCTAAGCATCCAAAAAACTTAACAATTTCAAGCTGCTCAGCGTGCCGGCAGGTCGATTTTCCTCTGCAACAGCCCCTCCTACTCAGGGCTGACTGATTGGATCTGCATCTGAAGGAGGAAGGGTCTCTATCTGTCTGGTGATTGGCTCATCTTACCCGGTCTAGTTCATCTAGCCACAGATCCCTCACTCATATGAATCTAAATTACACCCCCGAGAAGAGCAGTGCACGACGTGCAAAAACAACAGGCTGCAACTCTGTGGAATAAATACGACCACAACATTACGCGACCATGTGACTGCTTTTCAAGTCATTGTTTTGGGAGCTGGTACCGGATGGCTCGGGCAAGCTTTCCCTCCAGTAATACCAAGCAGCAGAGAAATCACTGGCAGCACAGCAGACATTTCCTCCTGCAGCTTTTAAACACGCAGGCCAGGTGGTGGTGGTTGCACTGAACCTCTATTAGACACTGGCACCCCTCATTTGAAAAGAGCAGCGTCCAGGCGCAGCTGACCTCAAGGGCTAGCTGTTAGCTAAGCATATGCAAATCTGCAATTAGGAAGATAACGAGGTCTAAGGACTTTACACCGGAACGAGCCACGACCTCTCCTCCTCCTCCTCCTCCTCCTCTTCTTCTTCTTCTTCTTCTGCCACCCCAGACCACCGACCATGCTTCCGCACCAAATACTTATAACCGATCTTCAATGTCACCCTTTCCAACACGCACCCCATGTGATCATGTTTAAGTTACAAAAATAATCAGCGTTGAGCACTTTAGCGCCCAACACATCTGCAGGAGGTAGTTGGGTCTCCTCGCTCTAGTATTATTAGTTCTTTATTTAGCTGTCGGTCACCTTAGTTTGGCAGGAGTCTCTTTGGTCGGAGACTCTGTCTTTTTCTCCTTTTTCTCCTTCTTCTCCTCCTCCTCCTCCGAGAGTTTAGGTTTCTTTGCTTTGGGTTCGTCAGACGCCATGGCTGATTGAGAAAAGCACGTTGCAATCACCTTAGCCGGTGGAGGTGTGGGAAGAAAATGCGGTCAGACTATCAGTGTCAGGGGGGTTCTTTTCCCTGAGGAGTGGCTCGCAGGCAAGAGCCCCCTCCCCCTCGCCGCTTCTCAGGCTGCAGGGAAGAGAAGAATTATAAGATAAGTGAATACAAAAAATGACGTTGCTTTGAAATGAAATGTGTGTACAGTCAATAACCAAACCGCCATATGCTAATGTGAGAAAAAAAAACTCACATTATGTGTTATGTTAATATATGCAACTTCCTGAATAAATATTTTACAGCTGCACTCAATAAATACAATGCAAATTTGCAATGCAAATAACAGTTTTACAGTCCAATTGTTTACAATATATTTACAATGCAAAATACACTGTTCTGTGGAGCCTTTCAGATCATTGTTTGGTTTTAGCAGTTGCAACTTCCGCGTCACACCTGTCACCGTAACTTGTTCCCGACATGATACATAATCTCTTTTTAGGGGAACTATGCAACCATCCAGCAAAGTTAATAGTTTATCTACTTAACAGACATTTTTGTTACCCGGGACCTGCAAGGCTTTGCGCAGGGCAAAACTACCAAGTGAGACCGCCGGAGTATAGCTGCCCGAAAACTTTGCCTGATTACAAATTCATAAACTTTTATACGGGAAGCATCAATTGGGTTACGAGTACGGTAGATGAACATTTAAACCGTCCCTTATATATTTTGACACATAAATAATATCATTTTGACTTCACTCTTTTGATTTATCGACTTTTACTCGTGACTTTGTTGCGTTTACGTGTGCATAGAACTGCAGGCGTGTCTCCAGTTACTCAGGCAGCTCTGCCATATTGGCACCAACTGATATTTCTTGGCACAGTTATCCGTAGTTAGCAGGTAAAACTTTAAATTAGCTGTAAAACTTTTACACATTTCAGTCCTACATGTTGTGTGGTCGTTGCGCGTTTTGCTGTGAAGTTTGTTTCGCACGTGGCATTGTGATTTAGGTTGTAAAAATGTATGAAGTTGCTAAAGTCAGATTGCTAGCCAGCCGGTGAAGTTACCTGAGCTTGAAGTTAGTTTGACAGATTGACAGATATAAATGTAAACAACAAGAAGTGACATCATTACAGTGCCTTGATTTGATTTGGGAACTATGAAATAACTAATAAGGATTTATTTATTTGTATGTTTTAAAGCTGCATAACACATAGCTCTAACAATGGCTCTAACAATAACAACAACAACCACTTCATTGTTGCAGCTGAGATGATTCACAGCCTGTTCCTGATTAATCACACGGGGGACATCTTCCTGGAGAAACACTGGAAGAGTGTGATCAGCCGGAGCGTCTGCGATTACTTTTTCGAGGCGAGGGAGAAGGCTGTGGACCCGGAGAATGTGCCCCCTGTCCTGCAGACCCCACACCACTATCTCATCACCGTGTACAGGGGAAAGCTCTTCTTCCTCTCTGTCATCCAGACCGAAGTCCCTCCACTCTTCGTCATTGAGTTCCTGCACAGAGTGGCAGACACGTTTCAGGTGCTCATTTTTCTAACGTGGTTTCATGCAAATATTATAACTATATATATTGTTCTATTTTTCTTGTCTTTGTTTCCTGACTTTGACATTTAAGGTAGCGCCTCCTCCAAATATAAAAAGACCAAGGAACGACTGCACCGAGTTTGAAGAAGCTCAGGGAACAAAATGCCCCTTATTTTTTCCTATCTCTCTCTCAGTGCCATCCCTGCATATTTTAACTTTGAGAGAGACGAGAGGAAAAAATACAACTGTTAGCTAGAGGGAGGCAAATCTTCAGTGCAGCGGACATAATTTCAGAAAAATATCATAACTTTACAAACCAAAAGCTTTTTTGATTAGTTTTGCTTAGTACAGCAGTACACAAGGTCAGAGCAGCAGCTGCTCACAGTATAACAAGTGATGCCTGTGTAAGATTAAAGTGTCAGTCCAGAGTTGCAGTTTGATTTAATCATGGGTGCAAAATTGAATAAAACTAATTTGATTTCTTGTATACTCTTAATTGATTTTTATATTGCACATAAGGAGACATTTAAAACACTAAGAGTGCCTTTTAAGAAAACTGATAATAGCAACATTTATGGGAGAAGCCTTTTTTTTTTTTCTTTCCACAGGACTATTTTGGAGAGTGCTCAGAAGCCGTGATCAATGACAACGTGGTGACAGTTTACGAGCTGCTGGAAGAGATGCTGGACAACGGCTTTCCACTCGCAACAGAGTCCAACGTCCTCAAGGAGCTGATTAGGCCTCCCACTATCCTGCGATCAGTCGTCAATACGCTCACAGGTAAACAAATGTTGAATCTGGTGTTAAGGTCAATCTAACCTGTTGTCTACTCACGTTTTTCTTGCCTTTGTTTTGTGTATTTTCTAGGAAGTAGTAATGTCGGAGAAAAGTTGCCAACAGGTCAATTGTCCAACATCCCATGGAGGCGTGCTGGTGTTAAATACACCAACAATGAGGCATATTTTGATGTGATCGAGGAAATAGATGCCATCGTGGACAAATCGGGTACAAACTAGCACTTACTGATCAACACAAAGTTGTCTAACTTATAACTTGTCCCTCAATAAATTCTTCCACCGTTTCTTATTTAGGTACGACAGTGTTTGCAGAGATCCAGGGTGTAATTGAAGCCTGCGTGCGGCTCACCGGGATGCCCGACCTGACTCTGTCCTTCATGGTGAGTTCATTTCCTCTCATCTCAGTTTTTCTGTATCGGCTCCAAACATTCCCTCACAGTTTCTCGCCGACAGAATCCCCGTCTCCTCGATGACGTGAGCTTCCACCCGTGTGTGCGGTTTAAACGCTGGGAGGCCGAGCGCGTCCTGTCCTTCATCCCGCCAGATGGAAACTTCACTCTCATGACGTATCACGTCAGCTCTCAAAAGTAAGCACAGGCGTCCTCATATTTAAACCAATGAGCAGCTGTGAACATTAAATCTTATCGGTATTCACGTTGTGTGTTATCGTAGATGAGTAGATTTCTAAACACGAGCTGTTTTCTGTTCGCTCTGTCTGTTTTGCCTCCCCAGTCTCGTAGCCATTCCTGTGTATGTGAAGCAGAACATCAGTTTCTTTGAGACGGGCTCTTGTGGTCGCTTGGACATCACCATCGGACCCAAGCAGACTATGGGGAAGATGGTGGAGGGATTGATGGTCACGATCCACATGCCCAAAGCTGTGCTCAGTGCCAACCTCACAGCCACACAGGGAAACTACACCTACGACCTCACCACCAAGGTAACCACTGCCACTCAGGGACCAGTCACATACCAGGGGACGTCACTATGGGCATTTCATCCATGGCATCCTCCTGCACAGGCTGGCAAAACATTTGAGTTTTAGACTTTTTGTACATAATCTTCCAAGATCGATGTGAAGCAGATGGTGGTGTCGGAGACAGGAAAACTAAAATCAAAAAGCTTTTTCTTTTTCTCTGTTTTGTTAGGTGTTAGTTTGGGACATTGGGAAACTTAACCCTCAGAAGCTTCCGAACTTGCGAGGCAGCCTCAGCATGCAGGCAGGAGTCCCCAAGCCCGAAGACAACCCCTCACTCAACATCGACCTGAAGATACAGCAGCTCGCCATATCAGGTAATCGTCACTCCACCAGCTCTTAATCTCTTAATCCTGCCAAGTTCAAAATCCAACAAATTGACACATTAGTCTATTCAGCAGCATCATTTAACACCTTTTTCCTGACGGCATTCAGTTTGACATTGGTGGATTTGATGCCACTTGCTTCACGCGGCTTCTTCTCCCCTCCGTGCAGGTCTCAAAGTGAGCCGTCTCGACATGTATGGAGAGAAATACAAGCCATTTAAAGGGGTCAAGTATTTGACTAAAGCCGGGAAATTCCAAGTGCGAACCTGAGTGTCGACTGTGAAGAGGCCAAAGGTGGGCAACCCGCTGTGCCAAATAGGGGGCACGGTTACCGCACCGCTGAGCCAGCCCTCGATTAGTAATTACAAGTCCCCCGACTCTTTGTTATAAGTGAAGAATCCTGCAGTCTAACAGATATTTATTACATGTTTGGCATTACAGATGTATGACTGGGTGGTTTTGTGGCCTGTAAAGGGAAGCCTTAATAATCAGTGTGACCACGTTGGCGCTATTTGTTTCTAGTTTAAATGTGCTGCGTAGTTTTGAATCATTCCTTTCTTTTTGGATTTTCTTTTTTTTATTCGTATCTAACACTTTCTGAGTGTTGTCAAAGGGGAACATTTTGATTTGACAAAAAGGACACTTGCAGCTCACCACCTTGCTCTTCACCAAACCAACGCACCTGAAAAATCTCGCCTGCATGACGCTCGTGAGTGAAGACACATGCCTTTGAAAAACGTTTTACATTATCTAATGTAGCCAGTTTTTATAACCACAGATACGTTTATTTTTGAGAAATCCAGGCTCTCGAGGCTCTGCCTTCAGTGCAGCTATTTTTGCAGACGTTCACTCACTTTTAATGTGGCCTTGTAAGAGTAGGGTAAAGTGCCTTGCGCGGCACACACTACAGCACAAACTGCATGGAGGTGTATTAAAAATATACCTTCGGCTATCTGCAGAGTGTCGTTACAGCAAACTGGTGATCCTTTTGGAAAAATATGAGTAAAAAATAACCCTGAAATCCTCACGCAATCTTGAATGCAACTTCTTTATTCAGCACAGCATTTGCACAATCAACTGTCCGCGTGGAAAATACTAATTATTCTAATTGTATGGAGCTGAATCTGTATTTCTGTTTATATGAAGTCTTATAAAAGCTTTCAATTAGGTGTTTGTGTGTGTTTTTTTTTTTAAACGGCATCGTTAATGTTTTTTGGTGTGTAGTATGGTGAACCCTTACCTTTAAATCTAGTGCCACCTTTAGGTTAGAATTTATTTAGTTCAATTCTATTTCATGTATGTATATATAGCGGTGCTGACAAAACCCGAGGAAGAGGCCGACCCCAGTCATCATTAAAGACTTTTATTCTTCCAAGGCACAGCAGATGTGTTGGCAGGGCTCGAAGCTATCAGAATACATTCAGGGCGCGGATGAACACATCAAGTACACACGCATCTACACCCTGTCGCTCTCAGTGAGGGGTCAGTGACTGCTACGTGCTCAGTAGGCCCAAATAAAAATAACAATAATGCAGTTAACATTCTGTGCTGCTATTCAGAGCTCTGACCCTGACCACCACGGGGACGGCTCGCTAATACTGTTAAAGTGAAGAGACTTCACACAGACACACGCACATACAGATTCTCCATTTAACATTTAAATTGAAACCAGCCACTGTAAAAACCTATTGTTTAGGGAATGAAACATGCATTCGCTGATCTACTTGCATGTAATGTTGAGTTGATCCTAGACAAGACGCTACTTTGAAAAAAACAAAATTAATAATAAATCTAAAAAAAAGACATGGCATCAATGCCTGCTGTCATTTTTTTTTGTTTTCAAACCACCGGGGCTGTCTAAAAAAAAAAGTTTTAAAATAACGCTTTAGAGGGGGAGACTGCTGAGATCACACATGGAGAAAAATCTAAAACCTGGATGTTGGAAGGCTTGTCTAAGATCATTGGTTTTGATCATTTTAGAAAAATCCCAACAGCTCAACTGTTACAGAGAAGTGCAGACACAAAACGCTACAAGTAAAAACTCAAAGCGGAGTAAAAAACATTCATTATCTCTTTAGCTAGAAAATAACAGACCTCACAAGGGAAAGAAAACGGTCTGCATTATTTGTAGTAACCTGGATTTTGAGCTTTAAGATATATTTTTTTTATGAAGGAGACATGTACGTAAAACAAATCCTTTGGCATTATTCACTGTGCACGTTAAATAAAATGAAAACATAGAACTGAAAACACACATTGCTCATACTCATCTACCTTCCTCCAATCAAAAAAAAAAAAAAAAATCCCGCCTTATGATCGACATCCATACAGTAACTTTTAAAACGTATCATTTGTGTCCACTACACTTTTAAACCAGAAGACCTTTTAGTTCTTCAAGTATAAACATCACCGGTCAGCGGCGGCAATGCATCACCTTTGACAGATCTTTAGTTAAGAACAGCGTTAGAACTCAAAGTAAACATGAAGAGCGGGGAGCTCGTCGACTCGTACAGGGCTCCACACTTTAGTGTCGGACTCGGTGAATGAAGCGCACGGCTGCGTGTTCTCCATAAAACAAATATTGTATATACAATAGACAATAAGAAACTCTCACTGAATGCAAAGTAAACTTCATCTAGGAGATAAGTATCTTAGTGCCGTAATTCCCCCGTAGAAAATAGAAAAAATCTCCATGCAAAAAATATATATACCTGGGATTTGGATAAAGTCTTGTAACACAACATACCAAAAATATATATTAAAAAACTGTCTCCGTTAAGCCTGCGTGATTCCACAGTTACAGATAAAGGGAACTGGAGAGCAAAGCCGAACTCACTCCGATAAATGAAACCTGCACGGTACCAAGTCTAAAGCTTCCGGGTGCACACACACAACTGAACTACAGCGGAGAAATGGCTCAAAATCCTGCAGTATCCTCTGGAAGTCGCACGCTGCTGCTTCTCAACCGAGGTTTGTGCTGTCGATGCAGAGTTGAGAGTGTTGCTATCTTCAGGGGGCTGGGGGTCACGTTTATTGGTACCAGGGGGTCTTGCGCACCCAGCGGAGGGTGAATCCTGCGTCTGTGCGGATCTTGATGGAGGCCGCCTCTGCTTCTCTGACCGTCTCCTTCACTGACTGCATCAGATTCTGGGCGTTGTGGACCAACATCTCCGTGGCCTGGGCAGGGAAACGTGCAGAGGTGAGCAGAGGTGGGACAAAACGAGCTAACTATCAGAATATGTCAATCAAAAATAAGAGCATTATTTGTAAAAATCTAGTCACAAAAGTAAAAGTAAAAAGTCCCTTGTCATTGATGAATTATGAATGAGCCTTTTTTTAGATTGTTAACACTGAGTAAGCCGCATTTTACTCTTGTAGCTTGTGGTTGTGGGGTTATGATATGAATCTGAGGGTCTGTGATATGAGTAGTGTAGAGATTTTGAGGGGAAATGCGTCTTCTATTTTTTGTGGAACTGTGAGTAATTCACAGTTTACCTTGATTTTAGAAGCTCAGTAGTACATTTATGAATAGCATCAATTTTCCACTATTGTGTAAGTCATGCACTGAATCAATATGTGGAGTCGGTATCCATACAGACATTAAATGGGTCAGGTTTCATTTAGTCCCATTGATGCAGTCATGGCAGGCCGCCAACTCGGCTTTTAGTGCAGTATTATTGCTGTGAGGTACACCGATCAAGCACAACATTATGCCCTTCTTGCTAATGTTGTGTACTTCTCCCCTGTGTCTCGAAAACGATTCTGGCTCATCAGAGAATGGACATGGGTTTTCTGAGGGTGTCCTGCTGTGTCTGTTAACAGGATGTTGTTAGTGGGTAGGGGGCTTTGGGTCCTTTGGGTTGAAGGGAGAGGCCTCTGTGGATGATGCTTGTTCCAGTTTATACCACAGATACTTGATCAGTTTGGGATCTAGTGAATTTGGAGGCCAGGTCAACACCTTGCGTCCTCTGTGTTTTTTTTTTTTTTTTTGTATGTGTGTGTCTGTGTCAGGTTGCTTCCCACTATGGCGTGGGGGTGCCTGGTCTGGTCCAAGTGGGTGGTACATGTCTAAGTAACAATCACACAAATGCCAGGTCGAAATGTTTCCCAGCAGAACATTGAATTGTCATAAGATGATCAATGGCGGTTACTAACATCACCCTTCAGTGGTTTTAATGTTGTGGCTGACATATGTCTGCAGAGAATGATTTGGGTCCTTCATCAGCTCCAAGCTACAAGGTGCGTGTGGTTTTGCGTGTTTACCTGCTCTGACTCCTCTTCGCTGATGTTTGTGCGTCCCAGCATGGTGGCTTTGACAGTCGAGAGGATCTTCAGCTGGGTGCTGATGGTCGGGATTCGCTCACACACCTTTGGAAGGAGGGAGATGTGTAAATAGTTTCTGAAGGCGAGACTGTCTTTCAGTACGTGTTTGTGTGTGAACGAGCATGTCCCCACCTGCAGCAGGTTGGTTCTGATGCGCCTGTCGGTGCACTGCTTGGCCACCTCTTTGGCCAGCCTCGTCACTTCGTCCGAGGCCTTGGCGATGTCCTTGGCGCACTGAATCAGAGCCCGCTTGTTCCCGCTTCCACCACGCACCAGCCGAGACATTTCTGCCATTAGCAGAGCCATCCGCTTGGCCGCCGCGATGATGTCGTTACCCTGCGAGGAATGGGGAGGAGGTGGAGGAGGAGGAGGGAGAAGCTGTGATCAGACGAGCATTCCTTCAGAAAAGAGGTCTGAATAGAAGTATTTTTTTATGAGCCGTGTCTCTGCACATTGGCCAAAGAATCAAATGAAGGACTATGAAAGCGGTGGCAACAAACACTTCGACACTCGTATTAATGAAATACAAAAGCAAGGCAGGCGTTAAATGTAAATGCGTGTTCAGCTGCATGCAGTGTCAGAGTTACCACATATCCTTCAACCCTCATGGAAGAAGATATGTAATCTTCTCACCGTCTTCCTCAGATCATAGTCAACCTGAGGTCAGGGCCCATGAGGTGACGTTCACAGCGTTGCAGTGATTAGTACACACCCTGAGACTAAGATGCAGAGGCGGGTGATCGTACTGGGTAAGCAGGCGGTCTAACGTGAAAGCTTAAGATCACCTGGGAGCCTTTGGGAAACTGCCATCCTTGACTTCACAGCTTGCAAAGACAACGAGCGACTGACAACAGCGGTTATATATCAGTGCTACTGAACCACTTTACCTAATCGTGAACACTAGCGAGGGATTTGTGAAGCCAGTTTCTCCACGCGGTGCAACAACAAACAAACTCGCCATTCTCACAGTCCTCGACCTTTTAGTGCAACCTTAGCGTGGCCTCGGCCGCGTGTCAACCGCCGTCTGCTTACAATGCAACGGCAGTAAAACAAAACAGCAGCTGCAGCTGGCTGGAGGTTTTCCGTGGCGGTGGCAGATGCAGAGCTCATCAGTTTGCACAGCCCCAGCCACTGTCAGCTAGTGCTCCGGAGGGTGTTTTCTTGTCCTGCGGGGCTTTCCGCTGTGTTGCATGCGTGGACGTATGTGTGAGTGTGTGGGGGTCAAACAGCACATTACAACCCTCCCTTTTGTCACCGTCTGACCCACATCTGGTTGTGTGTGTGCGCTCATGAGCATGTATGTGCGCAGACCTTGCTGGACCACTTGCGCGCCTCCTGGTGGAGAGACTGGGCAGCTGCCAGAATGGGTTGATTGACAGGCTGGTTGGAGGGCATCATCAGCAGCTCTGGCTCATAGTCATCCTCACCATCAGTAAACTCATCTTCATCATCTACCTCCCTCTCCTCTACTGCCTCCTCATCCTCAGGCTGGGCCAGGCAGGGAGGGAGGGGGAGTGTTGGTGGTTGGAGGAGGAGGAGGAGGATTGATTGGGATGGGAAGGGAAGGGGAGGGAGGCAAAAGGGGGTGGGAAGAAAAGGAGGAGGAGAAAAAAGGAGGAACGTGGAGAAGAAGGGGAAGGAGAAAGCCAGGGATGGCAGGAGGGAAGGAAGCATGGGAAAAGTAGGCATTTAGTACAGTATGAGAGGTACTGGATGGAAGATCACAGGACAGGAGGAAGATACAAGCACAGAGAAGGAGCGGGAACAGGGGACTTGGACGAACAGCCATAGAGAGGAAAAAAAAAAGAAGAAAGCGGAGCTGGTTTGGGAAGGAAGCAGGTGGATGATGTCCCTGAGGCAGTGGCTGACAGTTTATGAAGTATTTGCACAATCAAATAAGGTAACCAAAACCAGAGGTTGGCGCCCTCCCACTTTATTTAGGAGTACACTGGAGTGTGACCCAAGTGTTATATAATAGACGTTTAGCACCTGGCTTCCAAAGACACCTTAAATACGTAGACCATAAAACAGCTGCAGAAAGATAACAAGAGGAATTCCTGGATAGGAATATTTATACGGACTAACTCTCCTTATGTGCACACAAAAACATCTGGATGCACGCATACAAAACGTTGGCACACTGGGATGAGAGGGAACACAAAGTCTACTCGTACAGATGAAAGGGGGGGCTGGATCATCTCTATGCAGATGACTGCTTTTCTTATCTTTTACTTTGTGCATGTAAGCGTCCACGTGTAAGCCATTAAGAGCCTTACACGCTCACAACTTGAACAGATGACAGTTTCCAGTTTTCCTCTGAAATTGGAATCAAGTCACTGATCTCCACATTTCAGGACGATTTCATGGAATTCATATGTTCACAGAACTCAATAACCTTAAGAGAAACAGTAGTAGTATCCTGCAATTGTAACCGTAACACAGTAGAACATGAACCTTTATTTTTTGAAATGATATACACATATATGTGTGTGTTTGTGTGAACTGACCTTGCTGGACCACTTGCGTGCCTCGTCGTGCAGCTGCCTGGCTGCCACCATCATGGGCTCGCTCAGCACCTCCCCGGCCCTCTGCTCCGGGAACTCCTCATCCTTTTCCTCTGGAGGGGGAGGCCTTGGTGGAGGCAGCTCACCTTGAGGCAAGGGGGGCTTGGGCGGCGCCCGTTCATCACTAACCTGGAAAAACACACATTTACATATATGCTTTGCATTATTTCTATTGGAGAAGTTAATAATTCAATGTCACCAAATCAAAACTAATGAAAATCCACTTTTCCTGATCCCTATCTCTATTCCTGCAGTCAGTTTCAGTGAGAGTTGATAAGGAAATGGTGAGCCAGAGGTTTACTGTGGATAATCTTGAGTGTGTGTGTGTTTGAATGTGCTTACATGGAGCTGGTCCAGGTCAGGAGGTGGAGGAGGGAAGTCCGGCTCCTGAGGTTGGAAGGCTTCTCGAACCTTTCCAACTGCAGCCAAGATCCTCATACACGAGTCCAAATAGGCTTTCTGCAGACCTGTGATGAAGAGGGTGAAGCACAAAGCAAAGTAACGAGACCTGCGTCGTGCTTTGTCACCGCGTCACCTTGTGTCCGTCCTTTACCTTTATCTTGTATGTTCCCAGCCACTGCCTTGGCATCCATCACCATGGGTGAGATGGTGTGTGAGAGGATGTCTGAGGCACGTTTCACAGTGTCCCTGAACCGCGGGTCTTCGGAGTTCTCCATTTCCCTCTTAGCCACTAGCAGAACCCGATTAGCTCGTCTTGCTATGCTCGTCGCCCCGGCAACAAGCATCTGAGGCTGAACATTTGCCATGGCAACTCGGCACTTGTCGATGTCTTTCTTTATCGCCTCCTCAGAAGCATTTAACAGGGATTTGGTGTCGATGGCCTCGTCCACCAGACCTGCAGACGCACAAACACATGTCAACCCTTCTGATTGTAACGTAGTTTAGGAAATCGTTGCAGGCTGACATAGCAATTCGCTTATTTAAAATGCGAAACTGTTGCTCATTTATCCTGCAAAATAAAATCCTCACCGGTGAGTTTCTCCACGTTGTCAATCCACTGGTTCTTCATGGTGTCAAAGTGCTCATACGCCGCTTTGTTCCCAGGATTCTTCAACAAGATCCGAGCGGCGGACGTCACCTGGACATCAACAAAGAAGTCACACTCAGATTGTGTACGACGGCCAGATATTTCATGAAGGTGTTCATAATCATGCAAATCAGACACGCCAAAGCAAACAGAGGCACCTGTGGCGTGAGCTCTCTGGCATGTTTCACCGCAGCATGTATGCCCTCCACCGTGCTCTTATTGGCCGTTCCCACGGCAGCAGCTTTCTCTGCGGTCGCCCCCAAACGGCCTGCGTGGGCCTCAAAGTTCCCTGCGCGCTCCTCGAACACCTTTGACAAACATTAATATTAATACAGCAAGACATAATCCTCCTCATGTACTGTACAACCAAAACATCTGTGTCGTGTAGCGCCAGTGCAAAGGGCCGCCTGTATTTTTGTACATTACCGACCTCCTGCCTGTTTGGTGCATCTGGAGGAGCAGTTGCTGCCACGGCCAGCAGCTTGATGGGGGTGGTGGTGTCGCTGAAAACATCAGACACCTCCTGGGTCATCACCTCCTGCATGTGCTGTCTCAGGTCCTAGGAGAAGCGGAGACTGCTGCATCAGTCCACTAGGTGGAGCTCTTGCACCTAAATACTCATTGATAACAGCATGTACCACACACACACTTAAGACTCCATGTTTTAGCGCTGCACCATTAGCACAAATACTCTATAGATTTCGTGCTTTCTTTCACTCAAATTTGTAAGAAGATATATATTTGTATAATTGGACTTGTGAGTATAGTTTATATAATAATGAGAGCGGAAGTTGAGTTTCAGAATGTACGAATGAATACGTGTCTGTAAAACGTTGAGATACCTTAAGGGTGTCCTGCAGCTGTGCTGCTATTGCTCGTGCGTGAGGAGCCTCAGCCTCACCCCGGCTCGCCATGTCTGCCAAGGTTGTCATTAGAGCCTCTGTTCGGTCGCAGCGCCCGGCCATGTCCTGCCGGTACGGCCCTAACAGGCCTGCCGCCAGCCTCCTCCCTTCCCCAACCATTCCTCTGATTGCTGCCTGACCTGAGGAGTGACAGAGGGCAGGGGTCACACGACGCTTATGTACTGGCAATCTTGTGGGTGTTAAATAAAACCCAGAAGCAGCTTTTTCAGGTCCAGGTATTTAGACTCTTTAATTATATTACGCTATTTTTGTATTTGCTGGAATCATGGTCTATGTCAAAGGGTGAGAAATTATTTCACTATTTCCCGCAAATACGATAACAGATTACTGCGATTTGTCATTCGTCATGCTGATCTCATTAAATTTCTAAGAAGTCACAGTCATGGTTTCACACATTTATAAATATCTATTTCTGTAGTTGTCTTCTGAGAAATGGTATAGTGTCCAGGTACCTGTGTTCCACTGAAGCACCTCACACTCTGCTCCCATAGGGAGGCATGCGAGAAAATAGGAAACAATCAAGTGACAAATCAGGACGACAACATAATAAAGGATGTAAACAATACAGTGCTCTCCAGCTGATGGTCTGGTTAGTCAGTTAATGATTCATGCATGAGATATTTCACTCTGGGCATTTAAGGAAATGGCACAGTCACACTCAGAAATGAAAATTTCACGCTTGAGAAACCGACTCTTTGCAGTCACGTCGCACAACACAAACCCTTCACATGATGCAAGATGACATATTCGGTGGCTTACAGCACAGGGCACCAGGTTATGCCTCACCCCACACATAGTTCATCATCCACGTAGCTGACGAAAGGCACGGGAGTGCTTATTTTTGAGACTAACCACTACGCCAGCCGCCACGAAAAACCCTTCTCACCTACTCCTCTGTCGTCCACTCCAGGGTTGTTCACCCAGCGGAGGGCCTGCTCCATCTTCCCCTCCAGAGTGACGGCTGGCTTGGCCGGTCTCATGTTGGCCACTGCTCGGTTAGTTTTTGACTGCAGGTTCAACAGTGCCGCCCCGATCTGCTTTGCCAGTGCACGGGCCTCCGGGCTGTCCCCTTTACCCCTGAGGCACAAAGAAGCGGATGATTATTTGAGGGGCAGAAAGGTATAAAAGCCATGTGTGATCTTATGAATACAGACAAACCCATTAAGTCTCATTACACCCTCAATGGACACCACCTCAAAGGGTAATACCACTCATTCGACATCAAGGCTGATGCCACTTTTTGTGCAGGAAAAATAAAGATAAAGTTTGCATTAATGGCTTCAATTGAAAATGTAGTATTTATTTTGTGGTCTTGTACAGTCAGTCCTTGAAGGATCATTCAAGGATAATATATCTACTGAGGCACATGCTGTATTATAAAAGTACAATCTGTTCCAGAGTAGAAAGTGCTTGATAACACCTCCAAATCCTCCCGTCTACTAATGCAGCCACATTTCCTCCTTTTAAAATTCAGATTGCCGGCTCCTGTGTGGATCTGCTCAACACACAGGATCACAGGGTAATGCACACGCAGCACATGAAATACTTAACAGTGACTCTTCTCGCCGTCCTTTATAGGAAAAATTGGATGCATTTGAAATTAATTTTAAATATTAAAGCCTGTTGTGAAAATAAGTGGTATTTCCCTTTAAACTCTTCACCTTAATGTCTTAAGCTGTTACCAGTCCTGCACCCAAACACCTTCACCCCATCGCACCATATTCAAATGCTTAGCAACCTTATCGGAGGACTGACGCCCAAAGTTGACAGGCAACAACACATTTTCCAGGCAGAAAAAATAGTGGGGGTGTGATGTTGCAGCCTATGCCTAAAAAACAGAGGTTCTAAGGATTACACAAGTATTCACTATACATCCTCGACCGTGCATGTGCATGTAAGAGGAGGGCCGACATACTGTCTGCGTAGCTCCTTGAGCCTGGCGGCGAGCCCTGCGATCTCGCTTATGGAGCGCAGGATGTCATCCCTCTCTTTGGGGTCTTCACATAGATCGGCAATGCGTTTGGCCTCTGCCAGTAGCGCTCTGATGTTCTCCTCTCCCTCAGGACCTCCGTTGGGATCAGCCAGCCATGCCTGGAAATGCACACATGCTGCATGTCGTAATTCATATTTGATGAAATAAGAAATCTTCACAGAAACGCTACAAGAGCAAGAAAAGGTGACTAAATGTTGCGAATTTAACTCCCTGGAAATCCAGAAGAGCCCTCAGTTGAAACGTGCTTGTGTTTTTTTGTGTGTGCTGTGAATGAAATGTAAAACAAAACCACAACCTGGAAAATAAGTAGAGCAAGGGGGACACATACGGGACAAATATAGTACAGAGAGGAGGCACCATACTTCTATTGTTTTTCTGTCTGACCTGTGCAGCATCCAGCCTCCTGGCTATGGCCTGCTTGGCATTGATTAGAGCCTCCAGCCTGCGCGCAGCGCTGTCCACTTTGCCAAATAACAAGTCTAAGCCCTGTGAGCACTGGCCTGCTCGCTGCATGCACCCCGGGGTCGGGCCCTGGCCTCTGTCAAAAAAGACAGACAGACTCCGCTGAAGGGTGACGACCAAATACATTACATGCACGCAGTGAGGAGTACGGGAAGCAATACCTGGCCCGTAGATCCGCAATCTGGTCGGTCATTTGCCCCAGAGCCTTGGAGGTTGCAAGTATGTCTTTCCTCTCCTTCCCAGTGCACAGCTCCCCCACCTTACCAGCTTCATCCAGGATCACCCGCAGTGCCACCTCGCCGGGGTCTCCTAGTGTCGGCGAGATCGTGGAGTAACGTAAAGCTCTGATTAGGGGTTTTAGGTGAAGACAAACCAGAAAACAAACAAACGGCTGAAAGGTCACCTGGCTGTCCGTGAGGGTCTCGGAGCCAGTTTTTGGCCTGTGCCATCTTCGACTCAATCAGAGCCAGAGACCTCTTCAAAGCCTCCATATCCTGAGGTGCAGAGAGAACACGGCGGTTGTTTAGCTTTATTTCAACAGCAGGGGGCATTAGTTAAAAAGATACAAGAATGCATTATGGCATTGGATCTGAATACTGCTTTATCGATAATGTAGCAAAATAACCTGTAAATACTGAGTATATCTTGCATTTGTTGGGGTCTATTTGCAGCTTTTGGAGGTAAAAGTCAGTATTTATGGCTTTAGAGTGACCTGTGTTCATGGTAATGAAAGACCAAGACTTTATTTTATCTATCTATCTATCTATCTATCTATCTATCTATCTATCTATCTATCTATCTATCTATCTATCTATCTATCTATCTATCTATCTATCTATCTATCTATCTATCTATCTATCTGTCTGTCTGTCTGTCTGTCTGTCTGATAAATGAGTACTACTGATTATAAAGGAAAGAGAATGAGACATTTGTTCCACTTTTGGGACTTGAACTTCACATCTTAAAATGTCACCAACTCTTCCACTGCTTCATACCAGATGGGAAGCCAGCAGAAGTGTTTTCCAGCTCAGAGGAGAATGAGCCGCTTAAGTGGAACCGTTCAATACAGCCCATCCATTATGGATGTGTCTGGACACCAAGCAGCTTATTTCTATAATTCATGACCCGAGAGGACCACAGTCGTCGTCGTGTGCCAGTGCTTTCCCTCACACTGACACTAAGTGCTTATCACAGCTCATACACGGCGTATGCAGTTGTTTTTTTTTTTTTTTTTTTTTTTCCACAGCAAGAGCACACACATACGGACACACAAACAGAGAGATCATTGTCTGAGGAAGTTGTGTGCAGAGAAACATGCAGGGTTACAGGTTCGACAAGTGAAACGGATCCTTTTACCATAAATGATCTGCGATGCTTGTTCCCTAAACAGTTCCCAAAAGTGTCTCTTCAAGAACATCCCACTGACAGCTTAATCACACAGTAAACATGAAGAGCACAAATAAAAATAAATATACCATGACCGAGGACAGGCTGAATTTCTGCAGTTAAAGAATAAGCAATTGAGCTGAACAGCTGTCATCTGTTTCAAGCCATTTGACTCAAATGGACATCTAGAGACAAACAGATGCACATGTAACAACACTGTGATGAAGCAGTGAGCGTCATCACATCAGGAAACGGTCAGTTAAAAACACATGGCACACTTACTGTTAAATACCAGCGTGACAGATATACAGTACATATATATATATATGTAAGCATGTGGACATATTTCCTTTTCTGTCTCTCTCACACACACACACTTGCATGCTGGAAACTGCAGAGGGGGAGAGAAACAGGCTTACCTTCTACAGGGAGGAAAAGAATGGAGGAGGAAGGTAAAGAAAGAAAGAAAAGAAAAAAGAAAAAACGAGTAGTTATACTAACGAGAAAAACTTAAAGTGGAGTCAGAAAGTGAAGAGTGACTTTTTTGTAGAGGTGCAGCTCAGTGGGGGGGCATGTTGATAGAGTGCGTGGCTACAGTCAATGTGTGAACACGCACTGCAAAACAAAATCTGTAGACATGTGGGGGTATTTGAAGTTTTTTTTTTTTTGGGATGAGAGGGATAAACTGAGGAAAGTCTTGGTGCTGCGTGGGTCGTACCTTGTTGGCCCAGGCGTCTTCATCCCACGTGGTGAGCTGTAAGACTCTTATGATCTCGTTGATTTCAGCGCTCATCTTTTCAAAAGTGAACCTCCTGTTCCTCTCCGCCTCCTCAACGCCAGCGCCTCGGCTGCTCTTGGTTGAGACGAAGATCTTTATAGCTGAGGACAGAAATACGAGTATTATTAAAATCATGACATACCAGCACATTATTTATTTAAAAATCCCTTAAAACAAGGATCGTTTTTGGCCGCCACCTTTTCCAGTGAAAACAAATACAGTTTTCTCAGTGCAAAGTGGGAACTAACATGATTAAATTAGTACTATACCAAAACAAGGAGCTGAAAGACGCTAAAAGGAAGAGGAAAACAGATCATCTGTATATTTATCGGCGGGGTTCTCAAGTTTTGAGCTTGAAGTGAGATTTTTTTTTTTTCAATGAGAAAAACTATTTTCTGATAGGTCGCTGATTCAAGCAGAGCAGCTAATCTCTTTATATACAATCTATGTTACTCTGTTAGCCCTGTTTACCAGTGCAAGCTTTGCTATTTAGCAATAATATTAGAATAATGTGGTCTGTTGTTGATATAAAATATTATTTATTGCCTTTGAAGAATGCATGGATTATAAATGCTGAAACAGCTCTTCTTTGTTGGCGCAGGATGTGCAGCAGGAACGGGCGCTAGCGGAGCTGCCAGTGGGCGATGTATGTGTGTAGCCAGCCTAATGACTGTAATTATCAGCGTTGCTATAACAACTGCTGGATGCTCGATGACCTGCGCTGTAGCACGGTCCCACATGCACACCTGAGATGAGAACGGGCAGCAGCTCCTTGACAGTGTTCATGGAGTTGACCAGCATCTGTCTGTGCTCTTGGTGCGTCAGCTCCTGCTGCCTCTCCTCAATCATCTTTGACATTTTGGTCATCCCTGCAGAGAGGAAAAATGGGACAGCGAGAGAGTTAGAGACAGAAGGCAGCAACTGTCACTGACTTAGGTTTGGGCACCGTTCTAATTATTATAAATATCTGACCAGGACAATCGATGGCGGCGTCGATCAGGTGTGAGGAATCCTTGGCCTAAGATTACCTCCAGTTCATTATGCTACAGAGCAGCGACAGCACGACTGGCCTGTTGCCGCTGATGATAAATAGCCTGCTCGTGTTGATGAAAGGACCCCTTAATTACAGCATCTTTGTGTCAAAGGAGCAGTCAGTGGTTAATTCAGTTTTATTATTGTGACATACGGATCGTTAACCCAAAGAGTCGTCTGAAACGAAGGTCGATTTTACCATTTTCTGTTTCGTGAGGCTCTTATAAAACAAACCCACTGCTTACAAGAGGTTTGATTTATTCATTATTCATGTAATTTTAACAGCAACTTATGAGAATTTTATATTATCAAAACTACAACTAATTTACTAATTTACACTAATTATGATGATTATGATTATGGTTCAATCTGCTAATGCGCCTTGATTAATCAGTCCAGAAACTGGAAAAATTCTGGCATTTTTTACTTGAAAAATTATTATAAAGCACTGAATTGGGAAAATGTTCTGAACTGAGACACCGGTGGGCTACAGATTACTGCCTGCATTTCAGTGGCATTTATTACTCCCTTGGATAAGTAACAGTGAAGGATTCTGTGAGTTGTCTTCACTGAGCAGCAGCTATAAAACAGAGTGTCTGGCTTTTAGAAAAGCTCCTGCTGACCTGGTCCGAGGTTCTTGGTGTAAGTGATGAGGTCCTCCATGGTCTCCACCACTTCGGCTACTGTCAGATACTCTAAGATGCCTTTACACACACGGATTATCTTGCGCACCTGGGACACAAAGCACACGATCATTAAGCAGCTTAGGTCGCTTAAAGAGGCATGAAACAACAAGAAAAAAAGATAATTGGCGGTTAAGATTAGAGCCAAATTTTATCATGATAACAACAAAATGCTTTCTGTTCATGAACTGTTTTTAGACACTAGTTAAGTTAATCTGTTGTTTGTGTGGTGTCTTTTTTGTGTGCGTGTGTGCGTGTAGTCTTGTGATGTACATCTTGTGACTGCGAAGAGCTGCTCTTTCAAAAATGAGGCTAGCGATGAGACATGGTGAGCATAATCACGTGGCCAATGTGATTCTACTTATGGAGCTGCCATTGAACGCTTGGAACACACACAGGGGCAGCAGCCACACACAGACGCACAAACACACATCCTGAGTTATGACAGGGGGAAGTCATTTGATCTCAGTGATTAGATCTTGCTGCATTTGAGACTCTATCACGGCTCTAAGCAAGAGTTCCTCCTTCCTCTGTACGGCTATATAAAGCTTTATTTCTCTGAAAGATGCCAGTCTTCTGAAGTAAGGGTGATTATCGGGACACATGTGTGGATATAAAAAGCCAAACACACACACACACACACACACACACACACACCTCTGCCTCGTCGAAGGTGAGGAGCAGGTCGGACGTTCCAGACAGTATCCCTCTGGATCCGTCGATCAGGTAATCTCGTGCAGGAACAGAGTATGGATCTGCCTTCAACATCTGAGCTGCCTGGACGAGCTTGGAGCTGGAGTTCTCCACCCTGGAAACAAAACAGCCAGTTTAGGACTTTGTAACCAATTGCACACCAATAACAATCAATCAGTCGCCCTGTAAATCACGGATCAGACCTGACACCCATCAAGAAAAAGCAAATCAGCGTGTAACAGGGTGTCAGGAAAAGCTGCCATGCTGCACAGAAGGAGAAGCGCAGCTAGGGACATATCTGAAGAGATTTATTTTTATTTATTTTCTGGGTTTTGCCCTTTAAAGATTTCCTCCCCCGAATTCCCTGTGTAATCTAAGATTCAGTTTATACGGAGCTGTTTATATGGATTCAGAATGATGTAACCTTGGATTCTGAAAATCTGCAAACTGTTTAGGATTAAAAAAATAAATCTTGTGCTCTCTTAGAGATCTGTGATAAGCTTAGCACGTTGAAGGAGGTGGATTTTAAGAGCATTAAAAAAAATAAAAAAATCAATCCAGGTCCCTCCTCTTTCTGACCCCCATTGGTCAGGGTATCAATGGCTGCTGGTTCATCTATATTTAGGCAGGTTCACATTCCCACATGCCCCCTCCAAAGCCCTGTGAGTGAGATTTATGGTGTAGCGCCCCACGTCTGTGTGATCGAGCAGCGAGAGGAGCGGCATGTGGATCCGCTTGAGGCCTGGGCCCTTTTTCTGTCAAACTGAACTGAACTGAACTGAATTGGAAATTAAGAAACAGGGCAATGAAAGAAGAGGAAATGAGTGAGAGAGCAAGCAGCAAAAGAGATAAATGTCCATAAAAATGCAACACATTCATGCAGGCAGGCGCAGCTTTATGTCCCAGGACTGCTGAGTAGGAGTTCACAGCCAGCACCCAGAGTTCATGTCAGCTCTTTGGAGGCAAGCTGGAAAACAACAAACAGCCTCTCAGCGGTCTGGATGCAGGAGCCGGACGGTCACCCGGCCTCAGCCTCAGAAGTGGCTCTTTGTTGCGGCTGGGATCGCCGCCATGTTTCCTAACACTGAATTGCCTGGAATCCTCTTTTTAACAAGTTCTCTGTCCGCTGAGATAAAGTGGATCGCTTCCACAATTTTGACTCTGGGTGGCTGGTGGGTGTGAGACGGCGGGAGGAACACAAAGGGACAACAGAAATGTTCTTTCTTCTGCAGACACAGACTTACTTAATGAAAGCGGGAGGCATGTCTCTCTTCATCAGCTGGTCTTCTGTTGTTTGAACCGTTTCCTTCCCCACCTGCAACAGATGGACCATTTATTTCATTATCATTAGCTGCCCAGGAAATGGTATTCAAGCCAGCCCTATTAATAGCGTGATGGGTGCGTATCAATTCACACCTATTTCAAACACGCATGCATGTCATATCTGGGGACGCAGCTCGCGCCCCCGGTTGATTCTGCTGTCTATTATTTGACACGAGGAGACTTTGGAAGAGAGACACTCATGGTGTCCTCCATGAAGTGAGGATCCGTAGCACGCCTGACCCCGCTGATTTGACAGTATAGCGCGTCTGTAATGGTTTTCAACATTAAATCAGGCACAAATGTTACTCGACGTGGTGACAATACACGTAACGTGGACCACGTTTGTCGAACAAATGGAACCTGGCAGACAAAACAATGAGTATTGATTTTTCTTTCAGAGTTCCCTCCATCTGTGGCCCACCCAGTGTTTTCATGCCTTCAGACTCATTTCAGCATTAAGAACATTTTGTCAAAGAAACACTGTCACTCTAAAGCACGGGGTCTTCAGTGGACCCCTAAACTGATGGAGAAATTAAGTAGGGACCCTCTACCAGTCATATGTGTTCTTTAATAAACTTGGCCTAGTGCTATTTACAAATATACATTATTATCATCATTTTGCATTCAATATTAAACTATTAAAATAATACACAGGTTCAAACATCCATTTTTTTTTCATTTCAAACATGTGCAACAGTAGGGTGGTTGTGAAACTGCCATAAACATGAACATACCTGACATAAACATACATACATACATGAGATTTCACCTAGGGACCGAACAGGCTTTCTTTAAATTTGTGAGGGAAAATTAAAAAAAAAAAAAAAATATATATATATATATATATACATATAAAATGTGTAATCAACCAAAACTTTTGCGACCCCCCTGCGGTACCTCAGCAGACCCCTTAGGGGCCACGGACCTCACGTTGAAGACCTATACTCTAAAGCCAACTCCATTTGGGTGATTTAAATAAATATAAATGACTATTTCGTACTGGCTTGTTAATCTTTACGTTATAATAAAACACAGGAACTAACTACATACAGCTAAAACTGTGCAACTTAATTTAAATTCTGTTTGACAGCACAAGCCAAAATACTGTAATATGCAGCGTAATATTTTCAGTTTTCAAACATTGTCAGCTTTGACTTACATGCAGCAAATGTTTGAGGTGAGACACGAGTGTGACGTATTAGTTCTGTCAGAAGCCAGAAACACGGGAGCTTCGAATCTTGCCCGAAGACCACAGACCTCGTAAATCACACACGCAACATATACAAAGCCGCACTGAGAAGAAAATCAATCACGCTCAACTAAACAGCAACAGCAGGGTGACACTGCTACTTTCTCCTGCAGATGTTCAGAATGCAGAAGTGACGCAGCTGGCTGAAAAAAAAAAGAAGAAAAAAAGAGGCCATATGGCTCTACCACACGAGACGCAACCTATAACACGCACGAGTATGCAGCCACTCGCAGACACACACGGGGTCGAGATGCAATTACAGCGAGATGATGACATCAATCTCTCGCTGCTGCATCGGTGAAATTTGGTTAATAGACTTTCTGGCTCCAGAGACTCAGGAAACAGCCGTCGCACAGAGCGTATCTGAGGTCCAAGCAGTCTCCTCTATGCATGGGTTTTATTTTTTATTTTATGGACAGTAATAAGCGCTGTGGGGGTTTTCTTTTTTTGGACAGATGTTGCAATCTCTGGCCATGTGCTAGCATGCGGGTGATCAGTTATGCTACCAGCAACCACCCATGAGGACCAAAGGTTTTCAACTGAAACTGTGAAAACTTCATCATTTAGGTGATGAACTCACCGGTGGTCACTCCTATGTAACTGTGAGTATGTGTTGGTAGCTGCCCTTTAACATCCGGTAGAAATTACTTTGAAACTGGTCAGTAAAATAATATCGAGAAGACAGAAGAGACGTAAGTAGGATTAGATCACATAAGTGTGAGTAAAACCAAGAAAAAATACCAGATACAGCTCAGTTCACATGATCAACAAGTATGAGTTCATAAGGTAACTGATTTGGCGGAAATTATTCATAAACCCAAAGAATACTACCACTGAGATTAAATCTGCTATCTCCAGAAACTCTGAATCATTTTGGTATGTGTGAGTAAGACAATGCTTAACAAAAACTACTAACGTTACAGTCAAGCATTGAGGTGCAAATCTGGATAAACTTTGATAACGTGATTTGGGGTGAAATCAACCAGAAAATGAATGCTATTGAAGTATATCTTTTAGCAGGATAATGATGCAACGCACCAGCCCCTGTTGAAAGAAGATTTTGCCAAAGAAGAAAATCCAAGTGTTAGAAGAGCCCTCCCACAGCCCTGACCTAAATCCCACGGAGCACCTGTGGGATGCCGTGGAGGAAAGACATGTCGTCTTGTTGATGCTCTGGCTTAAAAGCTTTGCTGGCTAAAACACGGGGGGAAACTCATACAGAAATACTTCGGTTCCAAGCAGATGTTGTGAAGCTACTCAACTAAACAATAAAACATCTGGGATCTTGAGGGAAGCTGTGACTGGATATCAGCGTGCTTTCTGTCTGTCATCTCCAACTGTTTGTCTGTAGTTTCATAATTTGAAGCATAACGAAACATTTTAATGGAATACTTCTCATAGCACGTGTTTTATCTTGCTTGGAAATAAATGTAATTTAACTAGATAACGGTAATATAATAATGTAAGAGTGGCTTAAAACAGTGTATACTTTCTGAGGCTGCCATGGCCATTTCCTCCTGTGCATCAACTGCATATTAGTCAGTGATGAACTTCTGTTTCTGTGAGAAGCCACAAACACTGAGATGCGTCTAGTCTGAAAAATGCCGGGAGACTTCCAACTCTAACTTGTGAAGAATGCAGCTCTACAAGTAGAGCGCACTGTGCCAGACCCCTCCCCCCCCGCGACGGACGCTACGAGTCCCGTCAGGTGACTGATCAAAGAGCCGCGTGAGCTCCCGAGTTTCCTGTAAGCAGCGACGCTCTGCATCGACCGCTCGATACATTATTAATGCACAGCTAAGTGGTTCGCTGGACACACTGACAGCGTGTTGTGTGTGTGGTTGTACATCCTGAGAGTTTCATTGAGAAGTTAATCACAACTGACACTAAACGCACTCACAGGATCGGCTCTGTTTCATGTGCAGGTTTTATACTTTCATTCTGAAACAACATTGGATTATATACTGCATCACATTAAGCAATATATATATATATATATATATATATATATATATATATTATAAATGAGTCAGGTGCAATCTTTTCTTTTACCTCGGATTTTGGTTTCGATCAGTCCCCATTGGAAATATCTGAATCTTTGCAGCTAAGCGCTCCGATTTATTCACCAGATCACTGACAGTTTTCTGTTGTTTGGTGCTGAGAAGGCTGAGCCTGTTTTTTTTTGTTTTTTTTAGAGTCTGAAAACCTTTTCTCTAAAAACAGCTACTCCTGCTCTGAGTGAAAAGTAAGAGAAAGTCACGGGCAGTAAAACCAAAGCGAAGCACTAAAATGTGCCCAAGCACTGTGTGAAGCTGGGGCTGGTGAAGACGGGGGATGTGGGACCAACTTGGTTATGATACATTGTCGCTTCATCCACTGTGCACACAAAACCTGAGCCACTGATTATTAAACAATAATAATGTTCAACTTAGTGTCCATTAGCTCAGTATTTGAAAACTGCAGGTGAAAAATCAAGAGAGAAAAATCTAAAAAAGAAAGAAAGAAAGAAATCAACGCTCTGTTCACCACGACGTCCACGTTTAGTGCCATCGTGTGCGTGGGTAAACCGAAAAACAAGAAGCAGGAATTGCACACCTTGTAAAATAGATGTAATACTCAGCTAGCCAATGGATGGATTTCATCATTTATAGTAAAACCATTTTGCAATTCTGCTGTTTATTAATATAAGCAGGGAGAAGATTTGTGGAAGGCAGACTGGGAAGCAGAGGGGGACACACAGCCGGAGTCCTCCTGTGTCTGCCAAAGAATGAAAAGAGATGGCTCATATTTACATGGGAGAGCAGACTGAGGATAGTTGCAGTGTGTGTGTGTGTGTGTGTGTGTGTGTGTGTGTGTGTGTGTGTGTGTGTAGGAGGGTGGATCGAGGCCTGGCAGAGTCTCGTTTGAAGACGCCAGAGACACTTTCCCTCCCTCGCAGGGTGCCGGCGTCCAGCTGAAAGTGTCGTTTTCTCTTCCTCTCTCCATCCCTCCTCCTCGCCTTCTCGACTCATCGTCGGCCGTAGTCGACGGTCTCGCTCCTCGCAGGCCTCCTCTCCCTCTCTTCAGGCTGAGTGTGTGGTTACTTCACTCAACGGTAAATCTATTTATTCCTTCCTCCAGCCTCCCCCCACCACCACCCCCCAGGCATACTCAGGATCTATGTTGACTCCTTAGGGGAGCCTCTACTTCTCAAACACCACTGCTCTGTCATCAGATGAACATCAGCAAGTTTTAACACCGGCAGCAGCATCTTTTGCATGTTTAGCCGAATCTGCATCAACCCACGCAGCAACCTCTGACAGATCGGGGCTGACACCCACCTTGTGTGTGTGTGTGTGTCTCAGTGACCTACATTTAAGTGCCCACCCCCCCTCACAGCCAGCCCACCCTGGACGTGGTTAACTATGTAATTGTATCAGTGTCCAGTGGGACTCTTGTGGTGAAGGCAGCATCTTGCCGTGTACTATGTTGTATCTTAACACCAAATTAGTGTAGACACGAATCAGCTGTCTAAAATAAAGTGCTCAGAAGTATGGGAGTCTTTTACACCCAATCAAGTTTATCTACCCAGCAACCAAGCACAGCTGATTGTACACACTCTGTTCTCAAGCACCTTTTGTGCTTTCTGTCAACACCATCTTGTCACCCACTTCTTAACTCCTACTCCTCTGTTAGCAAAGACATCATCTCTTCGGAATGAAGAGATGATGTCTTTGCCCCCACAAATTCACCAGCGTGTGCTGATATTTTATTTACTTTTTTCAGAACAGTGCAGTTTTAGGTGTCTGGGTGAACTATCCCTTAACTCCTCCCTGTGCCGGCCTGCGCTCAGTCCCGATCTCTAACTGCAGCTGTGTATATCTCCGTCATCCGAGACCCAGTGACAAGCCCGAGGCTGCCATTAGCCTCCTTCTGCTCACTGTCTGGATGGATCAACTGAGCGGATCGACGAGGACAAGCCGAGAAAGAGAAGCGCGCCTGGTAGCAGCGGGGCGCCAGGGACTCGGCGTGGCTGGACGGTATCGCATGGAAGGGGATGTTTCATTATTCCACACACCACAGTGATTGAGTTCAAACGGAGGCACCCTGCGTTCATTATCAGTTAATGAGATATTTATCGAAAAGGATCTTGCGTGTCCTTGCGGAGGGAGGCGGCAGCAGTGGCACAACAACAAAAGATGCCATGTTCACAACTACTTGATGGGACTATTTCTAACGCTTATTCTTCCTCTTATATCAAATCATTGAGTCCACGTTTTGCCTACAAACCTTTATAAACCACACCAGAGGTTCTGAATGTACAGGTCACACTTCAAGTAAGATTGTTTTTTTACAGTAAGATTTTAGATTGTAATGTGACATGACATTGAATAGATGGGTTTAATTTTTTTTTCTGATCCTCACAGATGCAGAGCGTTATCACAAAAGCAAGTGAGTGCTTTTAGATTTAACCAGCAGTAGCTTTCCCCTTCCCACCCATCACATTTTGGCACAAATACACACGAAACCAGCTCTTTCTTTGCAACGTCCGACTCACAATGTCAGTGTCATAATGTGGCTTTCCTTCTGTCTGTGGCTGATTTCTCCTGAGTGAGTGAAGCCCGGTCGCCCCTGCACCAACAACAACAACAACCCTGGATCAGCATTAATGATGTGGCCTCTATTGACTTTTCTGGGCAGTGTACACAGGGGAGACATCGGCCTCTCGTGTGCACAAAACTACCAAATGAACTCAACAGGAGTGGGAGTGTAAGAAAGGACAGAGGAGGCGAAAGTGCAAAAGGGTAAAAAAAAAAAAAAAAAAAAAATGGGAAGGAAAGATGAATAACAGAGGGAGAAGGGCAGAGGTGGGAGGCCTGATAAATGACCAGTGAGCAAATCTTCTCTGTGGAGGATATTATTGCTGAGTTTGTTAATAAACCGCAAAGTCTGCAATAATCGAAGTCTGGTGAAGCCGAGAGAAATACAATACAGCTATTTCTATGGCACAAGTGACATTTAGCATTTTACTGATCTGGAGGGGGGAGAGAGGGGAGGGAGGGTGGTGGGGTGGGGGGGTGTGTGTGTATGTGTAAGAGAGTGAGAGGGATGTGTGATTCAATCAGCCCTCGTTTCTTCCGCCCTACAAACTTCATTGAGCTGCTGTCCGATTGCTAATTTGACCAAAGTTTGACATGTGTGCGCACAGAAACGCACAAATAAAACAAATGCACGCGCTTAACACGCATGAGCGTCAGCCGCCTGTGTGGCAGCTTTATATCACATTTAAATGGAGAGTGGGGACCATGATGGCACTAACAGGACCATTTATCCAGAAGTCGTGTATATATAAATATATATAAAAAAAAAAATGAGCTGCTCCGAGGACAGTTTGATGAGCTGCTATTCTAATGGTCTATGTCACATTAAATAAAGGCTACTGTCACACTAGTTATTGCACCAGTCGGTCTCCAGAAATGCCCTGCGGGTTTGGAAGTTTGGGTGATAAATGTCACTGGATGCAGACACTTTGACACTGAGCTCACTGTGGATCGACGCCCAGGTTTCAAACTCGGGACTCACCCGCACAAGGTTGCTGACTGCCGCCTGCACCGCGGCTACCGGCACCGTCAGATCCGGGATGGCTTTACCGTCCACCTCCCCCTCCTCGTGCATGATGACCAGGTGGGAGATCTGCTGGGCCACCGGCTCCAGGATACTCTCGATGGTCTTGGTGTGAAACACCGGCATCGTGAACGACTTTTACCGCAGCCCCGACAGAAGAAAGGCGGCTGGTCGCTCCAGCACTGATGATCCTCCTTCTCTCCTCTCCTTCTCTCCTCTCCTCCCCACCGACGCCGGCAAATACGGAGTTGTCAGTCCGGCCCCTGAGAAGAAACCCTCTCTCCTCCCGGTGTGCACCGTCTCCTGCGTAGAGCACCTCGGAAAAGGCTGGACTCAGACGGTCGGTGTCCTCCGGTGGGAGCGACCCAAATCGTGACAGAAGGAATCACCGCCCTCCACCCAATCACAGCCAAGGAATACAGCTGCCAAGCTGGTTGGTGTTGGTGCGCACTGACGCTCTCCCTGTACGCGCACACACAAATCATGCACACATAAACACACAACACACACACGAATGGGAGCTCTTCCCAAATTACGTCATGCATGCCAGTGGCCCCAAAAAGGAAAGTGTTCGGGTAACTTAATGGGAAGAGACTGGGATTCCAACATATTGGAGGTCTTTGGAGAGGAGGTGCGACAATTACGAGGATGAAAGGTTGTAAACATAGCTACGCCTTGTGGCTCTTCTCCCTGCAGCCTCATAAAGGTCAGCTTCACATCTATGAAATTGTAGACTACATTAGCCGGGAGAGCATGATCTGCACCACTGTCTCTGATGCAGAAGGAAATGGTTTAAATGAAGCTTCAAACCTGCATATGACACATGATCTGGTGCGTTCATTAAAAGGTGGGTCAGGAGTTCATGTCTCCAGGCCTCAATGTCCAGGTCTAAATAAAGACCAAGGATTCAGTTTGCTGCTGGCAGAAGCTGGAGGAGTCTCAACGATCACTGCACAGCACCCACACGCTGTTTCTCTAACTTGACACAACAGATAACAGCTAGATGATCAGCCGCGCCACTGTTTCAGCGTTCACCTCAGACTTTGCATTAAAAATTCTGTGTGCATTAGGGTGCGATCATTCACTTTCGCTCAATAAAAATAACTGAGTTACTCTATAATCTAGTTTATGGGAGCGTGTGCACTGGTTTAGTTTCTCTCTTTGAGTTTGTGTGTTTGTATGTGTGTGGGAGGGTGGGTGGTTGGTTCGTTGGGAGGCTGAATGTGTTGGGGAAACCAGAGACCCAAGCAGCAAAAAACAGCAGTATTTATACCCCTGCTTGAGACCCTGCGTTGGCCAAAGAGCCCCTTTCTGTATGTGGGTGTGTGTGGACAAGAGGCTGCTATCCAAACCAGACAGACTGGACACTCTGGTCATCCCCGGTCTGGTCTTCGCCTCTCCTCTGTTCTCCTCTTCTTAAGAATTGTCCTTAAAGAGGAGTAGCATTTGTACTTGCTGCATCTCAACCCCATATATGGATTGAGGCAGAGTAGGAGAAGCAGTAAAGTAAACTGGCGTTTCTGAGTAATCGAGTGGGGGCAGGACGGCCTCTGATTGGCTCCGGTAGCCCTGCTGTGAACTATCTGTATATGTGGACTTGTCCAAACAGACTTTGATAGAAGACATGGCGGCAGGTTGCTTAGAGAGGTTTTGAAGTATTGCTCTGAGTACTGACGCGATGACCAGCTGGATTGCAGTTGTTATACGGCAATAAAGTGTACTTAGATGCTTACACTATAATTAATCTGTTTGTCGTAGTTGGAGCTGTGATTTGTGTCTAGTGTGTTTTCGGGTGTTAGAGGTGCGGGGTATTAGACAGAAAAGTGTGAGTCATAAGATGTCTCAGAGGATGTGAGGCCTGGCCCTCTCCTCTGAACAGAACCATGTTTAGTAGAACTACTTTCAACGGCACAAGGCTACACATGGATCTAAATCACTTTCTTTATCGCATTAAAATAAAAATAAATAAAAATGGTTGATTCCGTTATAGCATTGGCATTTAGCATTTATTCTTTGGAGATTCCCTTATATAAAGTAAATACACTTTATTGATACTACTGTGTGTATATATGTGTGTGTGTGTGTGTATATCTATATATATATACACACATGTATATATATATATATATATATAGTAGAGACAACTACTACTACTACTACTACTACATACACCCTTTGCAGTATTCTGGTCTGTGACACAGATTTTCCTTGTTTGCTTAAAAAGAAAATGCAATTAATGATTTTTTAGTTTTAGTTACTTTCTAGAGACTCGCTGGCCTTAGCTCACCTGTTTGTCTTACATTTGTGGAGATTACATTAAAAAGAATTAAACATACTAAAAATTGTTCCTGGTTGGCGTGAGTCCAAAAGTGAGACAATCTTTACACGATATCTAAATTTAGAATTATGCATGTGTCTTGCCAGTTCGTTTAGTTGGATCATCTTCACTGCAAGAAATCCAGGAAATAGCAAATGAAGAATTTAGACAGGTCACTGGCAGAGATGATGCATGAAGACATGAACAAGAAGGTTAAAAAAAATTAATGGACGGTTTCAGATGGACTGTCACAACAGACATTCTGGTAGAGGGAAAGTGTAAATGGATAAGTAAATAAAATATGTAGGGAGTAAAAAACAGGTGAGAGGGTGGTAGTGGGGTAATATAGTAACTGCAGTAACAGGTACTGCAGGGCAGATGGGAGTGGCTGATTGTCATAAAACAAGAGAGTCGAGATGGCAAAGGACAGGCAACAACAAGGAATGAATGATTCATTAATAAAAATACATAAAGCAGTTTATCTAGTCGGGTCTGGCGAAAGAACCTTTTTTTTAGAAAAAGTAGGAGACAAAACCAACAAGATTCCTGACATTGACTCCACAAACTTTTTTTTTTTTTTCCCCACGGGGGAACCTTACTGTCTCACTGTGTAGGTTTTAAACCATGGTGAGAATTATCTATCTACTTGTCGTTTAGAGCAAGAATCATCAGCCCTCTCAGCTGAGCTGCTGCAAACCAAGATAAATCTCCTGCAGTACAGTTGATATGATTGATGCTCAGTGGAGAAATTCACAGCAACTTTAGGGAGCGACTGAGATTCATCTCACATGAGTTTCTTGACTCTTGGGAGGTCTTCACTAACCTTCACTTATGTGTATATCACCTCTGTTTAGACTGAAGTATAGTTTGTGTGTGTGATATTCATCATGTTTGGGACTACACAAATGCTCTTGTGAGGTTTTGACACAACAGTGCCCTCCAGTGTTTGACTCGGAGACAGATGAACACACACTAAATTACATTCATCATTACATTAGTGCAGATGTTCAGTCCACATGTTCTTGCTTTCATATTTATTGTGCTTGCAGAATGCAAATGTAAAAGACATAGTCTTTTGTAATTTGCATCTTCTAATTAATTAGTTGAACAAAATCTCACCTGTTAGGAGCACATTTATATGCTTTAGAAACAGCTCAGTGGTGGTCTTTACGAACAAGAGAAGCTACACTCACTTGCCAGTTCATTAGGTACACTACTGTAAACCATTCTAATTTAACAGTCCCACACAAAATCTCAGATTCATGGAGATTATGGTATTCAGAATTTGTTTAAAAATTGAGAGAGCTTTTTTTTTTTCTTTTTTTTTGAAAGCCCCATTTAGCTTGGCTAAATATGGGAAACACTTTTGTGTTTATAACGGCATTTTAGCGGCATACATTTTAACGGCACTGATTACATCCTCCAAAATGATCGTACAGCTGAATTACTACCTTTTGATACACTGTTTCAACATAAACTGGACATTAAATTAGTCATGAAGGGGGATTTAGTTCAGGACATTTATATTTCACACTGCATTCGTTTTTACGAATATATATGTATATAAGAAACTGGCAAGCAAGTGTTTGTGGTCGCCTGTGAGCGAGCCAGTGGGTGTGTGCATTTTAGTATGTGTTTGTATGTGGTGTCAAGCACATGCCAAAGGACAGACAGACAAATGTGGGGCTTAATAAATGAGGCACCATGATCATGTAATGCAAAATATTATATTTATTCGTAATATAAAAATGCTCAACAGCAGGGCCAGCCTTCTTAAAGAAAATACCTTTTAACTTAACACTTAAATAATAACTTCCTTTAAAAAAAAATCCACGTTCTTGTTATAAAATGCTTACGCGCAAGTACAAAAAAACATTGAATGCACTGGATACACGAAAATATATTTTAAAAAATTCACTTAGAACTGTGCAAAAGTCACTTCACTGAACATAGCCAGTGATGACTATCAGCTGCTCTTGAAACCTAACATGCACACATCAGCAAACGCTTGCATTAGCACTGACTTAAAAAATGCTGCCAATTTTTCCTTTAAGATGCATGCAATGCCCAACAGATCACCCTCTGCCATTATTTTATTTTATGGGATACATTCTTCCTTCTGTATATTCTTCAAGCCCCGTCTGAGCAGCGATCCACCTGTTGTAGTTGGTGACCCGTGTGTAGACACCTGGTTTGTCCGTCTTGGCGCAGCCCTCGCCCCAGCTCACCACCCCGAACAGGAACATTCTGCCGGACATTTCACACACCAGAGGACCACCAGAGTCACCCTGTGAGGAGAAGAAGTGAGTCCATCAGGAAAACATGAAAAATGGATCTGGTCATACGTTTTTAAAAACTCTAGAGAAGAATACTGACTAACTGTCTTCCAGATGTTTCTGACTCAGATATTGCAGGTATTTCGAATTTATTTTATTCTGACTAATTTTATTCATCTGGTTGACTTTAACTTCTTTTGGCTTCTGTTCCCTGCTCACTTCTGTTTATGTTCACATAGTTAAATTATGCATTTTCATGTGATGGACAGTGTGCTCACCTCGCAGGCATCAGTGCTCCAGTCAGGGCTCCTGGCACAGAGCATGTTGTCAGTGATGACGTTGTCGTACTGTGATTTACTGTTACATTCAGCGCGGGAGATCAGTGTCACATCGGCCTGTTTCAGGAGCTGAGAGAACTGCCACGACTCTGCACACAACACAGCGTCACGTTTAAAAGTCACTGAAATGGCTGAGAGATCAGACATGGGCCTAAAGGTTAGTGCGTCTGCAGTACTTACCCTGCGTCTCTTTCCCAAATCCTGCAACGTTGCATGTAAAGCCCGCAGGAAGCGAAGTGTGAAGTGGAGGAAGACACACTGTCCTAACAGAGTTTGTCTTCACTGCACGGCCTCCACTTTTGCTTTTGATCTTCAGCAGGGCTGAAATGTAAAGACAAGCATGTGTGTGAGGTGAGCCCTACCCACTCATATATATATATATGTATATATATGTAGTATATACAGCAGTGTGCACACCTATGTCATTGTCGTAATTTGAGTCACTGTACTGTGGGTGGACAATAATTTTTTCCACGTCGAAGCTCTGCTCTTTGTCGGTATCTGTGTCATTGATGGCATTCTTCCCCAGGAATACGGACAGGTCTTTCTTATCGATCTTCATAAAACTGAACAAACACAAAATCCGCAAGTGTGTAAACACATTACATCGACATGTAAGTCAAGTTGCCATTAGAGCAAAATTGCAGAGGAGAAAATTATACGATGACGATGGTATTATGTTTCCTGTGTGCGCGTGCGCGTGGTTTCTCACCTCTCAGAGAAGCAGTGTGCAGCTGTGACGACCCAGTTCGGCGAGATGAGCGAGCCACCACAAAGGAAACGTTCAGACTTGAGAAAAATAGCGGCTATCCATGGCTGTGCCTCTATGGTCGTGAAAGAGCCCCCTACAATTTTATTCCTCCTCTGCTCAACCCTCTCGCCACATGTCCGCTCTGGTAGGGGGCAGGCGAGATAAGACAGTGAGTGCTGATGGAAGAAATTGCCTGTGAGAATAAATGAATTTAAACAACAAAAATACCTGTATCTTCTCTGGGGGGTGTAGGCTTTGCCGGTGGTGCAGCACCTGGGTCGGAGAAGAGAACAAACGATATTAAAAAAAAAATCGCTATGAAATATCATAAATAGATGCAACACAATCTGAATATAAATTCCCAATCTCAGTCTTACATTTGGGAATATTGCAGATTTCCTTCACAATCTTCTTTTCTCTCCGGACAAAGCACCACGGCATCAAGCTCTGGTCAGGATTCCTAGAGATCCATTTCAACCAAGTTAAACACAGAATATCTCTCTATAGTACTAATAGTTATCAGACTGATGACTTGAAGTATACCTGCAGTAGCTATGGTAACCCAGCCCATTTGAAGGTGTCATACGCTGTTTTGAATTGCTCCAGTTCAGACACCTGCGGCCAGTCCATGATGTGGAAACAGTTCCCCTGTATTTTCTCCCGTCCCCAGACAGACAACCTGAAGATCACAATGCAACGAACACAACATTTAATACAGTTAACTAGTTATAAATTATCAATATTGAGAATACTGTAACCACACTTACTTGTATTTTTAAACCGTTTTCGGGAAACAACCTAAGAGGAACAGAGAAAGACTCAGTCACATGGTTCTATAAAACCCTCAGAGTCTCCTATAGCTATTAAACATAAAGTCGCTTCCTGTCATCACTGCTTACCACATCAACATTGCATGCTACAAGGGCCGCGATGATGACAAAGAGATTCATCTCCACTTCTCGTTTTGGTTCTGCTTACTGGGGATATTTTTGACTGGGGAGGGACAGAAAACGAATAAACGAAATGAAACATAACAACCCGCGTGTTCCCTTATATGGACTTCACTATCAAGCACGTGACAGAAAATAGACAAGTGTGATTACTGCAAGAGACACGTGGATTCTTTTGACTTTAAGAGGGAAGCAGCATGAAAACAGATCCCGGGATAACTTGAGATGCTCCTTTGAATTGCACAGACATTTGAGCTTCTTTTGTGCATCCATGTCGCCAAGTGTCTCACTCATACATTTCTATTTATTCCATGTGCAAATTGGATAGACTACAGATAGACTGTGTTCAATGTGCGAGCTCTGTACTGTAAACATCTCCTCACTCGGTGCAATATCAGTCTAGTTTAGCTGATTACGTCACAGCCTGCGTACAGTTCATACACTGGATTTTTAGATATGCCTTGAACACAGAGTCAATTTGATAATGATGAAAAATAATGGTCATTTCAGCTTTGGTTCTGGAAAAAAAAAAGAACTAATACAAACTGACTCAACCATCCTCGAAGTTGACTAAAAGCCTTGTTAGAGATCTGCTTACCTTAATGTTTGAACTTGCAATGCTGATAAAGTCTTTGTTTCTTCCAAAAGAAAGAACAAGGTGACTCTTCGTCCGTCTTCTCTCTGTCTGTGCACCTGTGCAGTTCGAGGACTGGACTCACACTGTTAGTTACTGTGCAGAGGCACTGCTGGTCATGTCGATGGTACCTCCTATTTAAAAACAAAGTGGGAGTGTTCAGGAAGAAGATATGAAATCAGAGAACTGGTCATGTCCTGTGACACATACACACCCCCTTCCTCCTCCAGACGGCACAGTTACAGCTCAAAAGTGTAATAAAAATTGGCGATGTATATAAATAGTACAGTTCAGTAGAATAAAATGTCGGGAAGAATAATGAGAAAAACAGAAAAAAGGAGTGCTTCTATCAGTGAAAAAGTAAAAAAAAAAACAAAAAAAAAACTTCGAGGTGCTCTTTGGTGCAGGGGTGATAAATGTAATGATAAATGGATAATTCTTTGTGAAAGTTAAAATGATAGAAGAACAACAAGTTTGGAACTTAGAAATGAAATAAAATAAAAGTGTTCTGTGTCTGTACGCCATCAGCTACTCTAAGCCCTGCAGCATGTTTTACATATGTTTACTTTAATGTATATTAAACTGATGCTTACAGGAGTAAATCTGTCTCTTTGCGAAGTTTAAGCATGTTTTACATCTGACAACAAACCATGAGATACGTTGGTTAGTACATGCATGTAAAAGTACTCCACAAGCAGTTACGGTGTTGTACACCAATGAAGGCTTTATTTCTAACATGAGGAAAAAAATCGAAATAGTCAAAACTGCAAAAACAGTGTTAACAAACACGTACGAAAGAGAGTTATAAGGAAGCGTGTACATATTTAATCCTACCCCTTCTCCTTTCTCAGTAATTAACGACCAGTTTCGATTCTCAATTTGAAACGTATGTACCAACACGTCATCATTTCACGCATATTTATATATGTACATTTTTACAGACAAAATAAAGTAATGTAAATAAACAAGTGAATAAATGATAAAATTCCAGAGATTTTTGTGTGGTTTTACTCATACATATAACACACCACTGGATATGTTTGTTTAAAAAGATCTCACATCTTCAACAAGACGTCCATGCACTGCATCTATATCAATTCATACATTTGTACATCCACATAAATCTTGTTAATACATGCCCACAGTTGCAACATATTTTAATCTGCGAGCAGCTCTCTTTTCGAGACACCAGTCTGCAATAACCACGTAACATAACTTCCCCTAAAACAATGGCCATTGTGGTTCATTTGACATGGGAATTTCTAAAATCTTTTTAATAGGTTACCTCAGAAGGCTGCGTCAGTCACGGTTCCTTTACTTTGACAATGACAATAGCCAGATGTGACACCACTGTGCATTGCGCTGTGGACATTTAGTATGTACAGGCGCGATGCCAAGTCCAGAACCTTGAAGCAACTAAACACATTTTAAACAAGTCATTTACTGACTCTGATTGCACCAATTTGAAACAAGTTTACAGTTGCACCATATTTTTATCTGCCTTGGAGCAGCTCTCTTTCCGACACCACGTAACACAAGTTCCCCTAAAACAAGTCATTTACTCACTCTAATTGCACCAGTGTGAAACAAGTTTACTTTAAATCTCTCACATGTGTATCAGCAAAAGAAGAACTATACCTGCTAAAATTAGCCAATCCTGGGAAACCCGGGATATCAGCCAGCTGCAACCGAGACTGTTTGATTTTGTCATTTTAATATGAGACACCTAATTCCCTCAGTCAAGTCTGGACACTGTTTGTGCTCGAATCCTGTCCTAAAGGCTTAAAACCCACCTCTTTGAGACCCTAGTGTCTTAATCACTTAAACCATCACTCATAGATTTCTACAGCTGCCCGACAGCAGTGAGAGGTGGGGAAGATCCTGTGACTAAACAATGTTTCCTGTCCTCCACATATAAAAAAGGCATAGAGAGGGAATATTGTGTGTTTCCTTTTGCGTTAGCCTATGCTGACAATAATGTTCAGGTAACAGGTCTCACTTAAACAATCATACATAGATAATGTCAGATGTTCATATGAAATGTGACCAAAGTAGCAGATGTACAAGTAATCCCTGAGAGCCAAGCATGAGATTTGCATTTGTTGTCTTATGCTTAAAATGATTAGCAGACATTGACTCATCATTGACTTCCTTAAACATCATCACAGTACATAAGTATAAGATGACCTAATTCCAGTGTCCATGCTGGCAGGTGTAGTAAATAACTTTGAGTGTCTTGTGACAATACAATGTTCTGCTGGGAAACTTTTGGACCTTGACATTTGTGTGGACGTCACGTAAGACATGTACAATCGACCGAGGCCAGACGAAAGAGGTGGTCCAGAAACATCGTGTTTCAGGTGAGATCCCCTCAAAGGCCAAGCTCAAAGTAAGATTTTTTTTCTGTTATATAGATGATTTGAGGTAATCAAGGACTCGGATGCACAATTTGCTGCTGTAATCTTCCTCTGTGACATCCAGCGCATGACACGAGTGTAGGAGCCTCTATATTGCTGAAGGTACCGAAAACACTGACATCATTTCAGATGAAATGAGGAAGGAGAAATTGACAAAGATGTAGACAGAAACAAACTGTGAGTCACATATATATATTTTTGTCCAACTCACATTACAAACTAAAATAAACTTAACTGAGTTGCACTCCGTCTGGTTTTAAAGTGGGGTCATTGCCTCTTCAGAGTCCGGTTTTTTATCTTTCTCTTTCTATTTTCTGAAAATCAGTATGTTTACTAAATAAATGCCCCAGATGTTAAATATGGACTTAAAGGAAAATGTGTATAAATATGTAGTGCGAACAATCAACATATACATGTCGAAATAGTCGACGTAGGTTTCAGATTTTTGTATTTTCTGCTATTGTTTCTTATCTTCTGTTTCTGTTTGCACAGTCATCACTGATCATTTGGTGAAAATTTCGGTCAGCTTAATCTCTCTGTGCTGCCTCATCATTTTAATTTCCTCTTGCGATAATCAATAAAGGTCTTATCTCTGAGGCAAATCATGCTGACAAACTGTGAGAACATTTGTTTTCTCAAACCTTTGTCAACCGCAGTGCTGTGGCTTTCACATGCATTCAGCTTCTCTTTTTAATCATAAGATACAGGGACGCTTCTCCTTTTCATCTTATTTACAAAAAGGAAAATTTCTTTAAATAAAACCGGAAATCTATAATGGCAGGCAGCCTTGAGAAGCCCACGTTGGGGCCGTTGGTCATCCATACTTCCAGTTTTTTTTTTATTTCCACACATTTTAGTCTTAACATATGCTGACAATAATGTTCAGGTAAACAGGTCTCACTTAGAATAAAACTTTATTATACTTTTCCTTATTTACGGTACAGAGTTAATGTCAGATGTCCATATGAAATGTGACCAAAGTAGCAGATGTACAAATAATCCCTGAGAGCCAAGCATGAGATTTGCATTTGTTGTTTTATACCTAAAATGATGAGCAGACACTGGCTCCTCATTGACTTTCTTAAACACCATCACAGCACATAAGTATAGGATGACCTAATCCCAGTGTCCCTGACAATTCGTGTCAGGATGTATGGGGGTGTTGAGGTGAGGACCCAAGCGCAGGACTGAATGATGAATAGGCAGGAAACGAAGTAACATCAGGTAACATCAACGGCGGTAGGGCTAAAAATACACAAGAGGACTCAGGGATGACAAGACACAGGTGAGACAGATTCAATTCAATTCAATTAAATTTTATTTATATAGCGCCAATAACAAATTGTCTCAAGACGCTTCACAGAAATCCAGCCTGCAACCTCCGGAGCAGGCCTGAGGGTGACGGTGGCAAGGAAAAACTCCCTTTTAACAGGAATCAACCTTGAGCAGAACCCAGCTCATATGGAGGGACCCATCTGCTGAAGGCCAGCTGGGTAGAAACAGAGAAGATAGAGAGAGAAGAAGAACAGGAGAAACAAGATAAACAAACTTCTGTCATAGATACAAACATCAAGTTGAAGGAAACACGTAGGATCTAGTAATATAACGCACAGCTGATGATCTTAGGTGACAGTTTGTCACTGTTGTGACAGTGACAGATCAGGGCAAAGACACCAGGAGAAATCAATTAACAATGATGGGACACACAAGGAAACACAGACAGGAAATCCGAAATTTAACAAAATAAAACAGGAAACTTTGGACCTGGGATTTGTGTGGATGTTACTTAGACATGTAGACTACCACCCACCTGGACCAGATGAGAGATGACTTTTATCATGTTTTCAGATGATGATGCCCAGAACATCATTTTGCTTGTATGTCACCTCTGTTTAGAATCAAGTATTGTTTGTGTGTGTCATATTCATCATGTTTGGGACTACACAGATGCTCTTGTGTGGTTTTGACACAACAGTGCCCTCAAATGAACAAGTTACATTCATCATTAGATAAGTGCAGATGTTCAGTCCACATGTTCTTGTTTTCATATTTATTGTGCTTGCAGAGTGCAAATGTAGAAGACATTGTCTTTTGCAATTTGCGTCTTCTAATTAGTTGAATAAAATCTCACCTGTTAGGAGCACATTTATATGCTTTAGAAACAGCTCAGTGATGGTCTTTATGAACAAGAGAAGCTACACTCACTTGCCAGTTCATTAGATACACTACTGTAAACCATTCTAACAGTCCCGCACTAAATCTCAGATTCATGGAGATTATGGTATTCAGACTTTGTTTAAAAATTGAATTAAAAAAAAAAAAGTTTTTTTTTTTATTTTTATTTTTTTCTTTTGATAGCCCCACCTAACTTGGCTAGGGACCATCGCTGGGGAGCCACCTGGTTGCAAGTTTTATCACGACAGCCTCTTCACAACCCTATCCTTGGTTGATGAGATGACCAAAAGTGGCTACGGGAGCTGTGACACAATGCGTGAACACCGATACTTTGCTGTACCACTTACACCAGCAAAAGATGCTCCGGAAGACATCACGAGGTGATTCTGAATATCTTGTTGAAGAGGAAAAGCTGATCGTGAGATGGAATGACAACAGTGTGGTCACAGTTGTGTCCAACATGGAGAAAGAGTACTCGGATGTCAAGACTCAAAGACAGAACAAGCAGAAACATGCAATGGACAGAGACTATAATACACGAATGGGAGGTGTTGATCTACACTACCAGGGTGTGAACTTCTACAGGATCAGCGTCCGGTCTAAGAAGTGGTGGTGTGAATCTGCCACATTTGACAACCTACATCACTGGCCCCACACCACAGGCAGAAGATACCAGAGGTGTCGAAGATGTGATGGGTGCACTCCGTTTGCTTGTGAGAAATGTGGTGTTGCACCGCACATAGAGTGCTTCGAAGTGTATCATGAGTCACAAAACTACCCAAAACAGATACAGTAAGGTGGGAAAGGAGAAAGGAATGTAGAAATGTTGAACATTTTTGGATGTGTGTTTATGGATGAATACATACAATACATTTTAACGGCATTTTAACGGCACTGATCACATCCTCCACAATGATCGTACAGCTGAAGCACTACCTTTTGATACGCTGTTTCAACATAAACTGGAAATTAAATTAGTCATAAAGGGGGATTTATATTTCAGTGCTTTCGTTTCTAGTAATATGTATTTAAGAAAATGTCAACCAAGTGTTTGTGGTCGCCTGTGAGCAAGCCAGTGGGTGTGTGCATTTTAGTATGTGTTTGTATGTGGTGTCACCTCAACTTTGTTAGCTTTAAGCCATGCTTGAGGCCATTGTCTATTTAAAAAAAAAGCAACAAAAAAACATATTTGGAACCAAGCTTTAACTTTGTCTGAGATGTCTTCAAAGGTTACTTCAGTGTATCCACACAATGTTTCTCATGATGTCAACTTTTTTTCTGACATGCTCCATTCCCTCATGTAGCAAAGCAACAACATCCTTTTAATACCCCCGTGCATCCAGATGACATGGTGTCTTTGACTTGCAAGTTTCCCTCCAGATGTAATGATGGTTTTTCTGGTTAAACAGTTCAGTTTTTGTTGTATTCAACCACCTCTAAAAGACATTTGACCATGTGTGCAGCTTGAAGACAAAATCTTCTCCTTGTTCTTCTTTTTATTTTATTTTTTTTTTAATTTTCCAATGATGTCAAAAGAGGCAAATAGTATGAAGGTAGGCCTTAAATAACATCCACGGTTACACCTCCAGTCAACAATCAGAAGCTTCTAAAGCCATGAAATAATTTTGTCGAATATCCCAAGCTGCAGCCGTGCTAGGGGAAACAATCTAACAGGAAACATCTGCCAGAAAAATTACTTTTGTTGCAAAAACCCTGAAATCAGTCTTGCTTCACAGACAGACAGATTTACGTTTTGTTGTGACGGATACCAGCTGTGGCCCTCATTGCATCAGCTCTTAATCACTGTGTCATTGCATTTCCGGATTAGTTGCATATTTCTTGTTGGCTACTGTGAGCTCATTTTTTAAGAAACATTGAGAAATTCCTGTTTCCTATTACTTTTCTGTTGCAAAGGAAGTTGATTTTCTTTGATGTAGAACACGATTTACAATTTTCTTTATTCTGTAATTTAACAGTCAAAGACTGGACTCACTTCAGATTTAAATTAATTATCGGTTTCATTTGCAGAAAAGGAAGTCGAGCTCCATGTTTCTCCATCTCATCTCATCTTCTACTACCACTTATCCTCACTAGGGTCGCAGGGGTTGCTGGAGCCTATCCCAGGTGCACTCTGGACAGGTCGTCAGTCTATCGAAGGGCTAACACAGAGACAAACAACCGTTCACACTCACACTCATACCTAGGGTCAATTTAGAGCCACCAATTAGCCTAACGAGCATTGACCTTTTTACAGATTCTTTTGCACAATAATTTGCTTTGTTTTTGCACTGTCTATCTTGCACTAGTTTCCTCAATATGCATGTTCACTGATCCTAGCAATCTACATTACATTCCAATATTCCATTTTTTTTTAAATTCCCTACCCACACTGTATATACCGACTGTCAGAGTGCCATGTATTCTTCAATATTTTGTACATTCTTTCAAATTTGACGCTGTCTTCTATTGTTTGTATATTGCTTATATATATTTTCATATCAAATTCCATGCTACTGTGACAAGGTTATTTCCTATACGTGAGATAAATAAATGTTGTCTTATGTCTCTGGAGGTGGGAGGAAACCGGAGTACCTGGAGAAAACCCACGCAGACACAGGGAGAACATGCAAACTCCACCGAGAAAGGCCCGAGCTGGACTTGAATCCGGACATTCTTGCTGTGACGCATCGGTGCTAACCACCAAGCCACTATTTCACCCATGTTTCGTCAAGTTGCTTGATATTACGATCATATGTTACGTGCTGCAGGTCATGCCCATTCCCTTCTGTGTAAATTGACTCATAATAACAATAGAGGAATTAAATCAGCAGCTACATCAGAATTTCATGCCATGAAACAGAGCACCACAAAGGATATGACTGGAAAACCCATGTGTATGACAGGTCAACAACACCTTCCTTTAATTCTGCTGTTATCATGAGTATGATCAGTGGAGAGAATGAACAGCACAAGAAAAAAAAAGAAAAGAAAGAAAGTTCTACTGAACTGCCTTTGGTTTCAGTTTCATGCAGGCATCCAAGGGTTTCTTCAGAAACAAATGACCTCAGTGTGAGCCAAAAACAACCGTTCGCAGGAAGAACCCTGAATGACATGACATAGCAGTGATCAAACCAAAGTGGTGTCTAGTCCACACTGTCAAGAAGCCCCTGATCAATGAGAGACAGAGGTTAGCCCGGCGTCATTGGGCCCAAGCACACAAGAACTGGGCAGAAGAAGATTCTGTGGTCAGATGTGTCCAGTTTCCAGGTTCATCTTCCTCCTGCTAATGTGAGGGTACGCAGGAGGCCAGGTGAAACATTTTCTCCAGCATGTGCCTACTGTCAAACATGGTGGAGGCAGTATCATGCTTTGGGGATGCATGATTGCTGCTGGTGTTGGTGTCATCTCACTGTCTATGATGGTTCATTGAACTCTGCCAAATATCGTACCATTGTCCAAACCCACATGCTCCCTCTGCACATGCACTGTTCCATCAAGGTTCAAACTGGATGTTTGCCAGCTCAATCCCTGGACTGGAGCAAACTAAAGAATTTAGAAGAATTAAAAGTAGTAATTCAAGAAGAGTGCACAAGATTAGCTCTTAACAGTGTGAAAGTCTCACGGGTTAGCTGCGAATCAGGATTAGAGCTCTACTGTGTGCTAATGGCACTACAATGAAGACAATGTTGAGAACTGACTAACTGAACCTAGACTTTAGCTTTGTTAGTTTATCTGTCTAATGCAGTCACACCCTTTGAAACACAGAAAAAGATTTTACCTTTGTATTTCATGATAATAATTCAGATTGTGGACAATTTTAAGGATGTCCAAAAACCTTTTTTTTTTTTTTTTCACCACTGTACTTTGCCTATATATGAAAGGTATGTTGTATACCTAGATTGGATTAGAATAAATACACTGTTGTTTCATTTCATTATTGTTTCATAATGGTTGTTAGAAAACAGCAGTTGCACTTGCTTTCACTAGACTTAAAAAGACTTTAGTTACTTTAAAATTACTTTGTCACCGTAACCTCGTTGCACATAAAGATAAACACTAATAAAAAACACAAGAAAGATAAAGGAGATTTCTTTGAACTGATTTGAACTTACAAAATTAACCACCAACCACCAAACACGCAGTTTTACACCCGTCCTTTCCACTCTGTTTGACCGCGTGATGACTGAAAGTGTGCACATGGCGCCATCTAGTGTAAGAAATAAAGACATCTCAAAGTTTTGGAAACAGATCTCTGGGATGAGCGCGGTTTCTATGGTTAAAAATGGGTTTAAAAAAACATTAAATCCGCAAACTAAGGCATGTCTTCTGGTTTGGGTGTGGGTCGATGGTAAATCCCTCATCAGACACATGTGTCCCGTCTCCGTCTATGGAACAGGGGACGCATGCGCAAAAACAGATATACTCAACTACAACAAAAACAGAGTGTAAACCTTGACTTTAAAGACGTGTTTGATGGACTCGCACGGGTAAAGGTATAATTTCGCCGGCTCAGCCTTCTTACCCAAACACTATATAAGAAAACGAACCGTAAACAACACGGTTTAGCTAACTCAGGAGCAACAATGTTCTGACATTACGTTACTGTCATCTGCTGACTCTGGCCTCCTGAACAGGTGAGTTCATCATATCCGTGGAAATATGTTGCTTTATGTAGACAAAATCAAGCTGTTTTTGAGTTTACTTCCCTGAACCTAACATAGTCAATCCAGCAACAGCAAATGACCACTTTACTGCTATGCTACATTAATGGCAGTTAATGCCCTTTTAAAATGTTCACAAGCACATAAGAACCAATTCTTTTTAAAGACCTCTGTAAAACACAGAAATATAAGTTATATATTAAAGACATGGAAGGTCATAGGTTTTTTAACATTTACATTATGTCTAATGAATAAAGCATGAATGCATGCTGTGCACGCACTTAATATGAAACATTTTACCATGCCTCTTTTTCTTTTGCAGCATGCTTTGTGATCTTTCTGCCACAGGCTGAATCATGTAAACGTTGTTCAGGTGAGAGAAGTTCCTGAAGAGTTAAGCTCCATTGCTATAAATGACCTTCTGCTGCTGGCCATGGAGTACTGTTCAAAAGGAGATCTATGCAAGGTAACAAAAGGGTGTTTCATAAAGAACAATTTGTTATGTTTTAAGACATTGCACTTCATTGATAAATGTCTTTACTCAGGAGCTGAATGAACCTGAAAAATGCCGCTCTTCAGTGACATCGGTAATGTTTTCATTAACTTTTACTTTTTTAAATAGTACAAGTAATCCCTGGGAGCCAAGCATTAGAATTGCATTTGTTGTTTTATACTCAAAATGATGAGCAGACATTGGCTCCTCATTGATTTCCAACATCATCGCAGCACATAAGTGTAGTGTCCCAGTGTTTTCTTCCTCTATGACATCCAGGCCATGCCACGAGTGTAGGAGCCTCTATATTGCTGAAGGCACAGAAAAGTTCAGACAAAATGAGGAAGGAGAAATTGACAAAGATGTAGACAGAAACAAACTGTGAGTCACATATGTATATTTTTGTCCAACTCACATTACAAACTAAAATAAACTTAACTGAGTTGCACTCCGTCTGGTTTTAAAGTGGGGTCATTGCCTCATCAGAGTCATCAGAGTCTTTCTATTTCTTGAAAATCAGTATGTTTACTGAATAAATGCCCCAGATGTTAAATATGGACTTAAAGGAAAATGTGTATAAATATGTACTGCGACCAGTCAACATATACATGTTGAAATAGTCGACGCAGGTTTCAGATTTTTGTAATTTCTGCTATTGTTTCTTATCTTCTGTTTCTGTTTGCACACTCATCACTGATCATTTGGTGAAATTTTTGTTTGGCGTAATCTCTCTGTGCTGCTGTTAATTTCCTCTTGCGATAATCAATAAAGGTCTTATCTCTGAGGCAAAACATGCAGACAAACCGTGAGAACATTTGTTTTCTCAAACCTTTGTCAACTGCAGTGCTGTGGCTTTCACATGCATTCAGCTTCTCTTTTTAATCATAAGATACAGGGACGCTTCTCCTTTTCATCTTATTTACAAAAAATTGAATTTCTTTAAATAAAACTGGAAATCTATAATGGCAGGCAGCCTTGAGAAGCCCACGTTGGGGCTGTTGGTCATCCATACTTCCATTATTTTTATTTTTTTTTATTTCCACACATTTTAGTTTTAACATATGCTGACAATAATATTAACAGGTCTCACTTAGAACAAAGCTTTATTATACTTTTCCTTATTTATGGTACATAGATAATGTCAGATGTTCATATGAAATGTGACCAAAGTAGCAGATGTACAAATAATCCCTGAGAGCCAAGCATGAGATTTGCATTTGTTGTTTTATACCTAAAATGATGAGCAGACATCGGCTCCTCATTGACTTCCTTAAACATCATCACAGCACATAAGTATAGGATGACCTAATCCCAGTGTCCGTGACAATACAATGTTCTGCTGGGAAACTTTTGGACCCGTCATTTGTGTGGATGTTACTTAGACATGTAGGCTACCATCCACCTAGACCAGATGAAAGACGACTTTTATCATGTTTCAGATGATGGAAGAACTGAGAAGCCAGCGTAATTGCCCAGAACATCATTTTATTTCTTCGTTGCCAGTTCGTTTAGTTGGATCAACTTCACTGTAAGAAATCCAGGAAATAGCAAATGTAGAATTTAGACAGGTCGCTGGCAGAGATGATGCATGAAGACATGAACAAGAAGGTTAAGAAAAAAAACGTAAGGTTTCAGATGGACTGTCACAACAGACATTCTGGTAGAGGGAACGTGTAAATGGATCAGTAAATAAAATATGTAGGGAGTAAAAAACAGGTGAGAGGGTGGTTGTGGGGTAATATAGTAACTGCAGTTACAGTTACTGGAGGGCAGATAGGAGTGACTGATTGTCATAAAACAAGAGAGTGGAGATGGCAAAGGACAGGCAGCAACAAGGAATGAATGATTCATTAATAAAAATATGTAAAGCAGTTTATCTAGTCGGCTTTGATAAAAGATCTTCTAAAAAAGAGAGGAGACAAACCAGCAAGATTCCTGACACTGACTCTGCAGGGGAACCTTACTGTCTCACTGTGTAGGTTTTAAACCATGGTGAGAATTATCTACAGTGCATACTGTGTGCATAAAATGAATCGTCTGGATGGGGCAAAAGCCAGACAGCTTTCTAATGTGTCGTTTAGAGCAAGAATCATCAGCCCTCTCAGCTGAGCTGCTGCAAACCAAGATAAATCTCCTGCAGTACAGTTGATATGATTGATGCTCAGTGGAGAAATTCACGGCAACTTTAGGGAGTGTCTGACATTCTTATCACATGAGTTTCTTGACTGAGTTTCTTGTCTGTTTAGACTCAAGTATTGTTTGTGTGTAATATTCATCATGTTTGGGACTACACAGATGCTCTTGTGTGGTTTTGACACAACATTGCCCTCCAGTGTTTGACTCCGAGTCAGATGAACACACACTAACCCACTGAGCATTAAACGTCTATAAGACGTCTAGTCTAAGTTTAGGCTGAAATTCGCCCGTCTATAATCGGTCTGTATTTTAGCCCAAACCCAGACGATAGAATTTAATCCATTAATCATAATATTAAATTAAAAAAAACAACTGTAAATTGTATAAATGATGGCCAAATGTTGGATTAAATCATTTTTAACAGTCACTGATCAATGTACAGTGTAGTTTAGATTTAGATTCGATTTAGAAGTCTAAATCAAAACCTCATATCAACGTCTATTTTTAGACCAAATCTAGACGATCTAATTAAATAAATAATACTGACCAAAAAACTGTAAGTTGCACAGTGGTGTCCAAATATTGGACTAAAATAATCTGAATGGCCATTGATCAACATACAGTAAAATTTAGATTTAGCTTTGATTTAGACATTTAATCAGCATCTAGATTTAGACCAAACCTTCCAGTTATCTTTATTGTTTATGTTGTTTATGTTATGTTTATATCTTTATTTTTAAGCATAAGATTATGCCAACCATGTTTAGAAATATTTAGATATCACTATCAATCTATAGCTAATTTTAGGCAGTTTTTAATAAAGTTTATTGAGCAGCAATGCAAATAAGAGTAAAATAAAATGGCAGTTTGCACTAAAGGTGATTGGGGACAGTTGCCTAAATCTAAATAAACATGGAGGAGACATGTACTGTCAGCGGATCCCATCCTTTATAACTCTATGATCCCTCACCGCTAGGAGGCAGCAACACACTGAATGTTGTCTTATGGACCGGAAATCAGTTCCTGGCTCAAATCAACTTCTGGCATGACGCCGGTCGATGGTGAGCAGAGCCGCTTGGAACACTTTTTTCAAAGCAGGCATCAAAGATGCCAAACAGGGCTTCTTCTAGGTGAGTGCTCAATGGTACGTTATTGAAATGTTGTTTTGTCCTGCAGTGTTTGTTCATTTAATCGTCATCAATCCATTTGCAATCTAGCTATAGCTTGCCTGCCAGATAATATCCGACGTCAGGTAAAACAATAGGCAACCACACTTGCAGTTTTTCATTTATTCTATTGCTTTGTGTGGAGAGACTGTTCGTAAAACATTCGGAGAGCCCACGGATGACATCATCAGCACAGCAATGGCCTTATATTTTGAACAGGCTCCAGATCGCAGTGGTGGAGGGAGCTAGAGGAGGCCCAGGATGACGTTGGTGTAATAGTTCATTTTTATTTATTTTTGCGTTTTTTGTTTAGAGTTTTAGGATGGTTTTTTTTTAATTGTAATGTTTTTTTTTTGTTTTTTTTTTGCTATTTTCTCACTACGTTTAAAAACATAACCAAAGTGTACTTTGATTTTATTAATATTGTTTATTTGAGTTTGTGTGGTTATTTGCTTGAAATGTATGTTTTTGTGCCATTTTGAAATTAAAAATACTTTCATATGTTTGTGATGGTTGGAATTTGTTTTAAAACTGTGTTGACTGAGATTACATTAGGATAGTTTGATTAATTTTCACATTCATATCAATGGTAAAATAAGCATGACATTAGTGGTACTCAAACCTATTTAAAAGATCAAAAAAAAAATGAACTTAATTTAACATTCAATTTTGACAACTTCCTTTTAATATTGATTTGTTGTGAATGATTTAATAGATAATAATTACATTACTTAAATATCTAGATTTATTAGAATATCCTTATAATAGTATGTTTAATAGACGTATTTACAACGTCTAGATTATGTAATAGGGTTTAAATATGGTATAAAAGTAAATGTCTGGCAAACGTCTAAATTTAGACGTCTGTAAACCTGTTAGGAGCAGATTTATGTTCTTTAGAAACAGCTCAGTGATGGTCTTCATGAACAAGAGAAGCTACACTCACTTGCCAGTTCATTAGGTACACTACTGTAAACCATTCTAATTTAACAGTCCTGCACTAAATCTCAGATTCATGGAGATTATGGTATTCGGAATTTGTTTAAAAATTGATAGCCCCATTTAGCTTGGCTAAATATGGGAAACACTTACATACATTCGAATTACTACCTAAACTGTATAAGCATGGGTTTGGTAGGGGAGGGACATTGGAGGAGACAGAGAAAAAGAAAACAAGTAAAGAACAGAAAAGGCGTGAAGTGCAGAAAACATAAACATTCACTGTTCCTAGCAATCTACATTCCCTACCCACACTGTATATACTGATTTTCAGAGTGCTGTATATGCTTGCATATTTTGTACATTCTTTCAAATGTGATACTGTCTTTTATTGTTTCTGTATTGCTTGTATATATTTTCATATCAAATTCTGTGCTGCTGAGACAAGGTAATTTCCTATACGTGGAATAAATAAATGATGTTTTATGTCTTTGGAAGTGGGAGGAAACTGGAGAAGAACTTGCAAACTCCACCCAGAAAGGCCCGGGCTGGGCTTGAATCCAGACATTCTTGTTGGAAGGCATCAGTACTAGCCACCCATGTTTTCCATGTTGCTTGATATTATGATCATACATTACGTGCAGCGAGTCATGCTCGTTTTCTTCTGTGTAAATTGACTCATAATAAGAATATTATGGAATGGACAAATGAAATCAGCAGCTACATCAGAATTTAATGCCATGAAACAGAGCACCAGAAAGGATACGACTGCTAAACCCATGTGTCTGAGAGGTCAACAACAACTTACTTTAATGTCAGTGGAGAGAATGAACACACAAGAAAAAAAAAGAAAGAAAGTTCCACTGAACTGCTTTTGGTTTCTGGTTTCTGTTGGTTAAAGACAAACCAAGATCTGGGCATCCAAGGGTTTCTTCAGAAAAAAAAATGTCCTCATCATGATCCACATATACAAGGAACATCACAGGAGCTCCAACAGCAGTGATCAAACCAAAGTGGTGTCCAGTGTTCCCACCCACCCACACTGTCAAGAAGCCCCTGATTAATGAGAGACAGAGGTTAGCCCGGCGTCATTGGGCCCAAGCACACAAGAACTGGGTAGAAGAAGATTCTGTGGTCAGATGTGTCCAGTTTCCAGGTTTATCTTCCTCCTGCTAATGTGAGGGTACGCAGGAGGCCAGGTGAAGCATTATCTCCAGCATGTACCTACTGTCAAACATGGTGGAGGCAGTATCATGATTTGGGGATGCATGATCATGCACATCGCCACTTTTTTACTGGGGCACGTGCCCACGCTCCTGTAAAATTCCAGATGAATTTTCACAAAGTTTATGTTCACAGAATAATATCCGAACCCCTACGCTATGACTGACGTGTCGTGACACGTAGCGCGCAAAATTTAAATCTATGGCTGGCGTCATGGACATCCGACAGTTCTTTAAAAACAGAGGGGATCAAGACAAAGAAGCAGGGAGAAGGATAAATGTGAATGAGAAGGAGAGAGGTAGGTTTTTTGCACTGAGCCAGATGTTAATCGGAATCATTTGGGGAGAGAGAGAGCTCAGCTCGTGGGGGCCTGTGCCCCTGTAGAGCTGCAGGCCTAGCAACGCCCCTGTGCATGATTGCTGCTGGTGTTGGTGTCATCTCACTGCCTGTGGCTCCCTTCTGCACGTGCACTGTTCTGTCAAGGTTCAAACTAGATGTTTCAACAAGATAACATTTCATGATAATATTTGAGATTGTGTAAAATTTTAAGAATGCCCAAAACTTTTTTTCCACCCTGTACTTTACTTATCCCGAGGGAAATTCGCTGCCTGGTAGCTTCACTACAAAGAAACCGATATGAAAGATATACCCGGATTGGATTAGAATAACCGTTGGGCTAAATACACTGTTGTTTCATTTCATTACTGTTTCATATATTTTTTTTATGAATTGCAAAGTAGCTAAGGTTGTTAGAAAATTGTAGTGAATAGGAAGATGTGACCTAGAAGTATAAGTAGCTCAAAGGTGCACTTGCTTTAACTACATGAGGAAATGTCATTTCCTTTTCTGAACTGCTCCGATTAACAAATTTAAACCAAACACGCAGTTTCACATCCGTCCTTCCCAGTCTTTGTTGTTTGACCGTGGGATGAGGACTGAAAGTGTGCATATGGCGCCATCTAGTGTAAGAAATAAAGACATCTCAAAGTTTTGGAAACTGATCTCTGGGATGGGCGCGGTTTCTATGGTTAAAAATGGGTTTTAAAAAAAAATCCACAACATTAAATCCGCAAACTAAGGCTTGTCTTCTGGTTTGGGTGTGGGTTGATGGGAAATCCCCCATCAGAATCAGAAAGCCTCATGTGTCCCGTCTCTTTCTATGGAACAGGGGACGCATGCGCAGAAAACAAATCAGCCTCTGAGTTTGTACTTTCACTTTACGGGGCGGTGTGTCGCTTTGCACCCTCGACTACAACAAAAACAGAGCGCAAACCTTGACTTTAAAGACGTGTTTGATGGACTCGCACGGGTAAAGGTATAATTTCGCCGGCTCAGCCTTCTTACCCAAACACTATATAAGAAAACGAACCGTAAACAACACGGTTTAGCTAACTCAGGAGCAACAATGTTCTGACATTACGTTACTGTCATCTGCTGACTCTGGCCTCCTGAACAGGTGAGTTCATCAAATCCGTGGAAATATGTTGCTTTATGTAGACAAAATCGTCAAGATAGTCAAGCTGTCTTTCAGTTTACTGACTTCCCTGAACCTGAACCTAACATCGTTAATCCTGCAACAGCAAATGACCACTTTACTGCTATGCTACATTAATGACAGTGAATACCCTTTTAAAGTGTTCACAGGCACACAGAAGAACCAGTTATTTTAAAAACTTATGTAAAACACAGAGAAATATATGTTATACCATAAAGATAGAGTTGTAAAGTTTTTAACATTTATGTTACGTCTAATGAAGAATAAAGCATGAATGCATGCTGTGCACACTGCTACAGATAGTGTAAATGAAGCCTTGATGAATATCTGAAATAAAGACTCTATAACTTTTTTTTAGCTGAGGTCCCTTGCAGACTACCTCTGGTGCCCAGTGGCTGCAGCAGACCTAACACTATGGACCGGGCTGCATTCAGACAGAGCCAACTCTGCGGCTCCTGGGAGATGAAGGAGAGACTGGGAATGGGAGGCTTTGGGCACGTCTACCTGTACCAGCACCTTGTGAGTTCTGTTGGCTGTCTGTACATTCAGAAGAGCATTAACTCCAGTCCCAGCCGTGCCTTTGCTTTGTTTTACTCCCTTGTCTGTGTTTGGTGCAGGAGCTGGGAACGAAAATTGCTGTGAAACTTTGCCGCCTGGAGCTGAACTCCACGAACAAGGACCGCTGGAGCAGAGAGATTCAGATCATGAAGAAGTGAGTCATAAATCAGCAGCAAACATTTTACCATGCTTCTTTTTCTTTTGCAGCATGTTTTGTGCTCTTTCTGCCACAGGCTGAATCATGTAAACGTTGTTCAGGCGAGAGAAGTTCCTGAAGAGTTAAGCTCCATTGCTATAAATGACCTACCGCTGCTGGCCATGGAGTACTGTTCAAAAGGAGATCTACGCAAGGTAACAAAAGGGTGTTTCGTAAAGAACAATTTGTCATCTTCTAAGACATTGCACTTCATTGATTCATGTCTTTACTTAGGTGCTGAATAAACCTGAAAATTGCTGTGGGCTAAAGGAGAGTGAGGTCCTCTCGCTCTTCAGTGACATCGGTAATGTTTTTACTTTATTAAATAGTCTCTACAATTCAATGCTTATGCATGGATATAGGTTTTTATTTTATGTTTTTGCCCACACACACAGGTTCTGGCATCCAGTATCTCCATGAAAATAAGGTCATTCATCGGGACCTAAAGCCAGAAAACATAGTTTTACAAGAGATCGATGGGAAGGTGAATTAATTTTCCTTGGTGTATGCATGCAACTTTTGTGTAATCTGCACTAACATGTTAAATTTTTATGTTTTAGTATATCATACATTACATTATACCTTCTGTCCCACAGCTTGTCCATAAAATCATAGATCTGGGTTATGCAAAAGACCTCGATCAGGGCAGTCTCTGCACGTCCTTTGTTGGAACTCTTCAGTATCTGGTAAATGTTTTTTAATGACAAATTCATTAAAAGTTTTTTGTTTTTTTTGCCTTGTATCATAAATCTGATTTGTGTGCATGCCAGGCTCCAGAACTGTTTGAGAGTAAACCTTACACTGTAACTGTGGACTACTGGAGCTTTGGGACAGTGATCTTTGAATGCACTTGTGGCTTTCGTCCTTTCCTGCACCACATGCAGCCTGTACAGTGGTGAGTCATACACACCTATCATCTGTAAACAACAGGCGCTTCCTTCTGACCCGGTACATCTACACTGATGGCCATATAAATAGACGTTAATTGAGTGTAACTCACAGCAAATATTAGACGGAAATTCTTGTATCAGTGACATCGATCCTAATGATATCATCTATTACATGTGGAGACAAATTAAGAAAAGTTTGGGTGAACAGAGACTGTTTTTGTGGATTCTTTTTTTGTTGTTTTCCTGCTCTTGAAGGACGAGCAAAGTCAAGAACAAAGGTCCCAAAGACATCATGGCGGTAGAGGACATGAATGGAGAAGTCCGATTCTCCACACATCTTCCGTATCCCAATAATCTCAGCAGGTAGAGACAAAAAGACTGCTTACCAGTCCAATGTCCATCACTCTTATTAGTGTCTAACCTGTGTGTGTTTGTGCGTTTATAGGCCCCTGCTGGAACCAGTGGAGTCTCTGTTGCAGATGTTGTTACTCTGGGACCCTGCGATGCGCGGTGGAGGGCTGGATCCCAACACAAACAAGCCGCACTACTACACCATTCTGCAGAATATTCTCAGCATGAAGGTCGGGGTTAACACGCCCTTGCTTTGATTTATTTCCACTTTCCACCGTTTATGGGTGGGATGTTTTTTATGGTTTTATGCCTGGCACTAGATTATAGGGAGTAAACAAACCAAACATCTTACTCTGCACTTCTAATTGTCTAGGTCATCCATATTTTGGACATGACGTCAGCCCAGCTGCACTCGCTGGTTTTGGGTGCTGAGGAGAGTCTACACTCCCTGCAGCTCCGTCTGGAAACGCACACTCAGACACACATCTCCCCGTTGAGTCAGGAGCTGCTGCTCGAGACGGGAAACTCTCTCGACCCACGCAGACTGCCTGCGCACTGTCTGCCAGATGGCTTGGTATGTGGCAAAACCCAAAATATCCAATGTAAAACAGATGCAGACACAAGTATGCGCAGGATCTACTGTTTTTTTGTTTTTTTTTATCTCCATAATTGAAAAATATTTGTTTTGAAATATTGGTTAGCCCTGAGTTACAGTGTTGTTTCTGGTAATAGGTCATATTTCAACTGTGCAGTTAATTGAAACTTTCTGTGGATTTTCTCACGGAGCAACAATAAATAATGACAAATGTTTTATATATTTGCTGACTGCCTGTTTGCTCGCTCAAATATGACCGCAGCGTAGACCTCCACTTAAGTTTTAGTTTTTATCAGTAAAGAAGCCACTGCTGACACTGTTGTTACTGATGTTTGTTTTGTGTTTTTAGCGTGGCTGGGACACCTCCATAGTCTTCCTGTTCGATAAGAGCCTAACCAAGTATTCTGGACCGCTGACTGCCAGACCTCTGCCAGACAGTGTCAACTTTATAGGTGAGATACCGAATGTAACTGTATAGAGGTTATGCACATGACGTCACAGCAAGCGAAGTCTCTGAGTGGCGGAAAAAGTGACAGTTGAGCACAGAGATTAGCAGCATTAGTTTGAATCATAGGCTTTAATATCGTCTAATTTGTAACATTAATTTTAAAAAGGGTCAGTAGCTGTTGTGCGATTCACTGAACCAACAGACTTGAAAAGCAGTCAGAGAGATATTTTTACAGATATCTCCGACCGCCAAAGAAAAGAGAAGTAAATGGGTCGCTGCGTTAAAAGAAACAACTAGAATCCAGACACAGAAACCTGGTGTTGTGCTTCACATTTAGTGTCAGGTTAATATTAATTTATGCTGTATTTTTTGATGAAGTCATACCTTTAGTAGGGCTGTCAGATAAGTTTGTCGTTGTTGTTTTAGTGTAATTACGGCCGACAGTAACTATTTCAGTTCCAATAATTAATTGCAATAAAATAATAAACGGAATATTTGCGATCACTCCTCGTCAGCCTTTAACGCCCGGTCGGACGCTACAGTATTGTATGGCTAACGTTACTTCTCAGTAAAGCTCCTAGCGTTAGCATCTTTTATTTGGCTACATTTATCATAACTGAAATGACCTAAAGCTAACTGAAAAGCTAATACTTAACATTATTGACAGGATGTAAAAGTAAAATAAAAACTTTTTTGTTAAAAGACTAAAATGATTAGATAACACTGTTGTACATCAGCATTGCTGTCTTTAAGAAGGTCTACTGACCAAAGAAACTTAAAATGTCCAAGATTTATGTTTCCTCCTCAATAGAGTACAGTTTGATATACCTGTCGTCAAAGAATGTGATGAAGTTATATCGAAATTATTTTAATGTTGTATCTAAATGAATGTGGGAGTAATCTATCTTTTATCTTGTGTTGTCTCAGTCAGGGAAACTAAGACGCAGCTGCCGCTGTCTGCTCTTAGAAAGGTGTGGGGTGAGGCAGTCAGCTATATAGGTGGACTGAAAGAGGACTACATTCGCCTGTACCAGGGGCAGAAGGCTGCTATGTAAGTGTACTAACACACCCATGAATACATGCACTTTTAATCTGAAAGACTCCTAACCTGTGTCTGTGCCCGTTTAGGCTGAGTCTGCTGCGATACAACACCACCTTAACTCGCTACAAGAACCTGTTGTTCTCGCAGTCGCAGCAGCTCAGAGCCAAACTGGCTTTCTTTAAGGCCAGCATCCAGCACGACCTCGAGCAGTACATCAACCAGAGACACACTGGCATCTGTGAGTGGACTCCTGTTGTAACACACGCTGTGGTTTTACTTCTCTGCTGAAACTTTGCTTGGACTGTATTCTGTTGTTTTGTGTTTTCTGTGAAGCATCAGAAAAAATGTTGAAGACGTGGCAAGAAAATGAAGAAAAGGCTGATGAGTTTACAAAGGTAGGTTAAACCCATAGTGATTCAGCACGAACATGCTTGCGGTTATTTAATGACAGAGCAATGCTAAGTCTTTTTTTCCGCTGTAGGTGGCAGACGTGGGGTATCTGGATGAAGAGATAGTGGCTCTACATTCTGAGATCGTGGAGTTGCAGAGGAGTCCGTTTGCAAAGAGACAGGGAGATGTGATGGAACAGCTGTCAGTATCTCACACACGTACACTGTAGTCATTTGCTTTAAGTGGTGACGTAAAACACTGTAGCATGAACTAGTCTTTTTGTTTCTGTTCACTCTGTTTACTGGTAAAATTATAGCTGAAGTTGTCATTTACCTCAGTTGAAGTGAATGAAAGTGAAATAAACACAAAGAATTAATGTGGTGCAAGACAGAAAGTTGCTGCTAAATGCAAATTAGTCTCAGTTTAACTTCAGATAAACTTTGGAATGTATTTTTAGTGGGTATTCGCTGTACACATGAACACCATTGTTTTCTCTTTTGTTTTTTTCCAGTGAAGGAAAGGCTATTGACCTCTACAAGCAACTTAAGGCTAAATGCAAAAGTGAGTCCAAACATTATATACAGATAAAACTGAAGATATTTCTTGTTTCTGTGTTCGTTGTTAAATTAATTCTTAGGCATGGCTGTGAATTTAAAAAGCAGAATTCATGACTGGTGTTGTTAAGTGTGTGGTTACATTTCTGAGTCAGAATATTGCATATAGGTGATGACAGCAGTGTCTTTCCTACAGGTCCTGACCCTCCTCATGGCTACAGTGACAGCTCGGACATGGTGAAGACGATACTGCAGACAGTTCAGAACCAGGACAGAGTGCTGAAAGACTTGTACACTCACCTGAGGTGATTTATCCACAGCTTTACTTACATACAGATTCACTCACAGACATTTTACGGTGCACTGTGCGTCATTTGTATTTTTTCTCCTCTTTTAACAGTACAATTCTAGTGTGTAAGCGACGCATCGTGGATTTGTTTCCTAAATTGGAGAGGGCGGTAGAGAATATAAAAACTGCAGAGGCAGCAGTGATGCAGATGCAAATGAAGAGACAGAAGGAGTTCTGGTATCTGCTAAAGATTGCATGTGTGAGTATGTCATTGACGTCACTACAGAAAATGATCTACAATTAAATGTGTTATGTGTTTAGAAATGTCAGTAAATACTGGAGCTAATACAGTGTGTGGTTGTGTATTCAGGCCCAGAGCAATTCTCCATTACAGTCACTTATTCAACCCACTGACAGGTAAGAGCTGTTCACCGAACAGTTTCTGCATCATGTTTTGCAACTTCTAAAAGTATATGTGACACATGTATAAAACATAATGTGGTGTTTTTTACTTTATTTATTTCATGAGCTTATTTGCTTTTTGTATGATCTGCTGGGTTTTGTTCAATAAAACTGCCACAAGAGGTCTCTAGACTCCCGAATTTCAAATGACGTGGCATCTATTTAGAGTCTCTTTTCTCTTTCAGTCAAACGGTTCATCAGTTACTGGATGAAAATCAGCGTTATCTGAGTCAGCTCACTTCTCTGCTGCAAGACGCCACGCAGGAGATGGAACACAGTGTCATGGTACGGTATAGAGGAACGAAAGGACCTGGCCCTGCTTATAAGCAGATTATTGAAGTCACTAATTAAATATACACTAAATCAGCCACAAGATTAAAACCACCAACCACTAATGTGGCTTACATTGATGATCTCATTACACTGTAATGTCCTTCTGGGAAATCTGTGTCCTGGTGCACCCTGGATCCATATGCACACCCACATACAGTACACCCAGCCATCCACATGATGTAAAAGAAAACGTAATACAGCAGACTAAGCCAGCATCTTCTATTTCTCTGTGGTTTGGTTCTGGTAATTATATGCCCTTTGTGGGCTCTTTCAGCAGTTGACAGGGGTCTAGCCGGATTCCCTGACTGGTCTGTCAGAACCAACACTAACTTTTTTAGCAGTTTGAGCTGCAGTAGTTTGTCTTTTGGATTGGACCACATCAGCCAACCTTCCCTCTGTCGCTGGTTCACAGCTTTTTCTTCTTTGCAGCATTATTGACTGATTATTGTACAGACCCCTGCACACTGAAACATTCCACTACAGCTGCAGTTTTGGAGATGCTCTCATTTGGTCTTCTAGCCATCAAAATGTGCCCACATCCTTATACCTGTCCATTTTTCTTTTTTCTTATACATTACAAAATGTTTTCTTCCACCCAGTGACAGTAACAGTTGATGTTATGGCTGATTAATGTTATCACATAATTGATGCTAGAGGGAACCTCTTTAAAATGATGCATTATTGTAAATACTATTAGTCACAATTCAGATCAGTAGTTCCTTCTTAAAAGCATACATTTGTACGAAGTGCCCCAACATGCATAGTTTTAAATGGACATTATAGGTTAATTATTTTGAGTTTCAAGAATAATATTAAAGTACCAGATAAATGGTAGATAGTACGTTTAGCATTTAAGTGTGAACATGTTTGTTTTCTGTACAGGATCAGGACTGGAGCTGGACTCAGTATGAAGCAGGGACATCGTAATCTCCGAAGATGTAGAAGCTTGCCAAAGACTTTGCATTGTAAAAGGTGCCTTATCAGAGTTACACTATCTGAAAGCTTTGTAATTCCATTTATATGTATGTGATGCTGACAGTAATGTATGAAACAGCACGATGTGGTAAGCTATTCATGTTTTAACTTAAAAATATATCACTGAATGTTGAGAGGTATTTCCAGCTGTAGCCACGATGTATTTATTTTAGAGGTAATATTGAGTGGAGTACAACATTGCTGCTGATAAACTATGCATGATGGAATGTGAATAAATTTTTATAAATGTATGGCACATATACCAGGTTTTGTCTTTGTTCAAGCCGTTTCTCAAACCTTTTAAAACTAGTTTATTTCGTCTTCTGAAGCCGTTGAAGCTACTAGAATGGCTGAAATCCAAACTGAGATTACGGGGAAAAGAATGATGTATGAAATAAAGCAATTATACAAAATATAGTTGTACAGCTAATGTGAAAATACACAATCCAGGGAAATGAAGCATTTTGTTGCATTTGTCATTTCATAGGGATTTTAGGACTTGTAGTCGTTAAGTTCAATTAAATACAAAACATCAAGCTAATATTATACATACATTTTATGTAATGAAATAAATAAGTACGTTGTAAATTTTTATTTTTTTAAATATACAAATAAAATACCAGTTTGGAGAGAAAGTTCTTCTTCTGTCTCCCACTGAGGTAACCAGGACATTATCAACAACGCTGAATAAACTGACATAAGCACTGAAAGTATTGTAAGGCTCTTCTTGTTATTATTGTTATTACTATATTAACAAATAGTTTTAACAATATTTAATGAAGTGGTAAGTATCAAAGAGTATTAAGGCCACCGATGAGAAAAAAAAATAAATGAGAGTAGAGGTAGATTTTCTTTTACATCATGAAAAAAGTCGAAATGTTGACAATAAAGTTGAAATACATACCATGTACTCATGGGGGACGTTAGGTCTTTGACAGGCAAGATGGACAAACTTTATTTTGTACTTTTTTCTTGGCATTGTATTTCAACTTTATTCGCAATATTGTATTTTGACTTTATTCCCGACATTGTATTTCAGCTTTTTTTTCCTGAACGTTGCATTTCGACTTAATTCTCAATATTTTATTTCGACTTTATTCCCGCCATTGTATTTCAACTTTTTTTTTCTGAATATTGTATTTCGACTTTATTTTTGATATTATATTTCGACTTTTTTTTCTTTTCTCGAAGTGCATGATGAAAATAAAAAGTCTTCTCTTCCGTACTGAAGGCAGCGGAGGCGGGGTGAGGAGGAGGGGGAGGGGAAGGGAAGGGAGGGAGTGTCGCTGAATGATAAGGGCAGAAGGGGAGGCGGTGCGATAACAGTGGTAAATTTATTTCTCATAAGTCTGCTAGTTTACCTGCTACATGTTGACAATTTAGTCTGCGCGTAGTGTAAGGTGAGTTAACTCGTTTGGTTTACGGTAGCTACCTAGCAACAAGCTAAAGTTAGCATTAGGCTACAAGCTACAAGACGGAGTAGTTGACTTCCCGAATCCATCCACCCCATAATGAAGGCTAGCGTAGCCTAGCATGCTAGGCTAAGCGTAAATGGACGGCTAGTGGATCAGCCTTTGCTATTGTTCAGTCCGATTAATTAATTCAGTGTGATTGTGACACTCAGAGAGGCGTAGCGTTGCTGCAACACTTTTCTTCGTGTGCTGACAAAGGAAATAGTTGCTGTGTATCTGCAGGCTAATGGTGCATACTAGCTTCAGCAACAAACGCATAACATATGAAATGCACATGTTAAACTAAACGCTACGTACATCAGTAACCGATAACTGGTACAGTAATCCGAGTATGCCCACCCGATTATGTGTCAGGCTGTAAAACTGCACAATGTTTAATTCAGTCTTAATTTAAACTTTGACTAAATGAAACTTCTGTAATCTATCTGAAATGAAAGAACTGAGGAAACAGGCAGAGGTCGCTTGCTAATCTTTGATAACAAAATACCCCGAAGACACAGAAATGTTTTGTTTTTCTCTGTAGCAACATGTTTTTTTTTTCATTCTCTCTGCAGGAGCACACTTATTATATCACAAATATCACTCCAGTTGTGTTTTCTGCCTCGCTCTTGCTTGTTGGTTTACTTAGATTGCTGTGTATGAAAGCCAGGAGTGTGTTCTCCTCTCCATTTGAGGTTACACTGAATATTAGAGCTCAGTATGATGCAATGCTGGTCAACAGCACTGCCAACTCATGACAACAACGCTGCGTTAGTCTGACTACAGGTGTAAGAGCACCCTGAGTACTTAATGTTGCATAAATATGTTGGTTTGTTTATACCTGTGTCTCTGCCTCCAGGTGTGTGATAGCAAGGATGACAATGCCGCATGTTGGGGCAGTATTTGCTGCAATAGCAGGAGTGACGGCCATCCTGTTGCACTCCTCTATTCACAAAATAGAAGAAGGTCACCTTGCTGTGTACTACAGGTAAACCTTATCATATGTATCTGGCAGTAGAGTGATGTGATTTCTCGCCTATTTTCTCATAATGATGCATTTAACTCTATCCCCTATATAGAAATATCATCTCTAGGATGTTTAGTATAAAGCTGCACCTGTTTAACGGTGTGATGTAGTCAGTAGATAATCTGAATGGAAGAACTCAGACCAACACATTTGCTTGTATTTGCTTCAGGGGTGGGGCATTGCTGACGTCTCCCAATGGCCCTGGCTATCACATCATGCTGCCTTTCATTACCACCTACAGATCAGTACAGGTAAACTTTTATTTCATTGCCGAAACTTGCCCTTATAGCAAAAAAAGCGTATCCAATGTTAAGAGTCGGCCATGAGGTGCTGCTCATGAGACCCGAAGGAAGAGGTGTGTGGGGACGGGGGAGGGGGCTGGTCTTCTATAAATAAGATTGCATGCAAACAGTTGTCATTCAGCCATGGCTGCGGTGGTTCTATGTTACACTAAGTTATTTCAGTAGTTTTGACATGTTATGACATGTATGTAAATTTAATAAAGTTTTGTTTTTTTACACAACAACTAAAAAAAAGGCTCTTTGTTGAGTTTCTGTAGAATAATCTTGTGGATCAGGTTCATGGAGATGTATGTGTTTGGCCTGTTAAGTCCTTGTTAAATATATGTATATGTACAGATGTGTAAATGAACATGTCTTGTCTGTTTACTTAAAACAAGCATTCAGTACCAGTGTCAGAGAATAAGTTGAATGTTTGTTTCAGACTACGCTCCAGACAGATGAGATCAAGAATGTGCCTTGTGGAACAAGGTATGGCTGAGCTTGCAGATGACATCGATCAGGACATATTATTATTTTGCGTTATATACTTATTAGTTGTTGTGTGTCTTTCTTCACAGTGGCGGTGTGATGATCTATTTCGACAGGATAGAAGTTGTTAACATGCTGGTCCCTACAGCAGGTACATGGTTCAGTTTCTTCCCCATTGCAGAAGTTCATTTAATTAGTTTATTAACTCTGCGGTTGAGTTGGCCTTCCAGTAACCGCTGCTTTTGTTTTTTTGTTTGCAGTGGTCGACATTGTGAGGAACTACACCGCGGATTATGACAAAACTCTCATTTTCAACAAGATACACCACGAACTCAACCAGTTCTGCAGTGTACACACGCTGCAGGAGGTTTACATTGAGTTGTTTGGTTAGTACATTTTTGTTTCAGTTTGTCACAGCACGTAGCGTGCGGTCATTCCACGGATTCCTAAGATGTCGCAGCGTAATGTCCGTTCAAACTGTTACCGTTTTTGCATTGCAGACATCATAGATGAGAACCTGAAGACTGCTTTGCAAAAAGATCTTAATGCGATGGCTCCTGGACTAACAATACAGGTATTTAAACAGTAACAATAAAGGTACTTAAACACATAGAGGCAAAGAAGATAGAAATCACACATGGCTCATAGACCTGATGGACACAGAATCAAACAGTAGTTGCATTTCTATTCATATCTCAAGGAGAACAGATGCAGTGAGTGACATGGATCTAATGTGTGATTAGTTTTTTTTTGGCCAGAGCAGTCAGAGGGTCTGATCTTATACTGGGCTATTAACAGCAAAGCAGCCGTCAGCGCTCTGACTATAGCTATAAATCCTAGTCCTCAAACCAAATTTTTGGTCGTTCAGTGACACCTACTCCTCGAGGAGGACTTGAAAACATGCGGCGGAAAAGACACACACAAAAAAAACAATCCTTCCGTCAACTAATCAAACATTAGTTGATTAGTTGTGAAATAAAAATGAGATCAAACATCTAACCAGTCATTTGCTCCATGCTGTTTATTGGTTGTGAGCAAAGGGTGATTTTTTTCCCCCTCTTTCTCTTTGAAGGCAGTGCGTGTAACCAAGCCAAAGATCCCAGAGTCCATCCGGAGAAACTTTGAACTCATGTGAGTTTGTGGAACATACTTGGTTCATGCTTCAGCTTTTCTGTGACCAGTCCACTCGGTTCAAGTGCAGCCGAACAGAAAGCAAAACATTTACAAGTACTTCTTATTTTGTGTGTGTTTATGCAGGGAAGCAGAGAAGACCCGTCTATTAATAACAGCTCAGACTCAGAAAGTGGTGGAAAAGGAAGCAGAGACCGAAAGGAAGAAAGCCATTATTGGTAAATGTGGCGTTTTACTGTAAATCAGCCCACAGTTTTCCTTTTCTTTTTATTTGCATGACCATTGGTGCAATTTTAGCCTTTAGCCTTCCTCACTCACTCTTGTGTAACCCTACTGCACACCCCCACCTACTGCACAGCTCATGTTTTTTGTTTTTTTCCTGTCCTACAGAGGCTCAGAAATTGGCCCAGGTAGCGGAGATCCACTTCCAGCAGAAGGTGATGGAGAAGGAGACGGAGAAAAGGATCTCTGAAATAGAGGGTTAGCCTCACTGTTTTCAATTTCACCTTCTTATATGTGTATCTGCCTGTCCCCCTCGTGCGCTGGTGTCTGCTTCTGCTTTGTCATGTGTCTCTCATTCAACACTGTTCCTTTGTTTCAGATGCTGCCTTCCTGGCCAGGGAGAAGGCGAAGGCTGATGCAGAATATTACACGGCGGCCAAGTTTGCTGAATCAAACAGGGTAACGTAAAAAATAAAACAGTGTTAATTCAACACATGAACACACGTACATAGTGCATCTAATCTCATGTTCTTAAAATAATATCTCGGTATGACAAGGTCTGTGATACCTACAACACGAGTCCTGGGATTTAATTGTGATATTAATATAGTCGCGGTAACGTTTCTTCTTTTGTTGGAGATTAATGCAGTTAGCCCGTGTATCCTGTCTGTGGAGGACCTGTTATTTTTGGCCAGGCCAGAGCTGTATGTCTACGATCTGAGCCATTACTGCTGACAGACCTGTAATGAGAGTTCAGTCCACTTGATCAATACGGAACTGGTCTTAAAATAGATACAGGCCATTATTGGGTAAAACTGTCCAGATGGTTTATATCAAACTAACTTCAAATGTCCAGTAGTCTTTCCTCCACCGTCCCTCCAAGCTGTGACAGACCGTTCCCAACCTTTTCAACAATGTGCTGCTCGGATTTGATTCAAGAAATTTGTCATGGTCACCCGGAGCTGAAACAGACCCTAACGTGTGTAAAGTAACCGGCTTCGTTTACATGGACAATATTATCTCTGCCCGATAGAAATTCTGATTAGAGATTCCAGCTAAACTGTTTACATTGACGCTAAATAAAATGATCCGAAGAGATTTATGTGTATACATGCCCCAAAACATCAATCACAGTGTTTATGACTGGTTCCACCTGCTGTGGAGAGTCAAATCTGACAGAAATATAACACACGAAGGAGGAAAAATTTTTACAAGTTTCAGTGACAATACTGAATTCATTCAATGGAAGAAGATGATCGGGACCAGAAAGGATGTATTTATTCCAACTGGAGGCGAACAATCACTGAAAACAAGGAAATAAACTAAGCATAGAAAATATAACTAGAAAGTACAAAAGGCTAGAGTGTAGTTGGTGTATACGACGCTATTAGTTGTGCTAATATTTTCTTATAATGGATTATCAGTCAGGTTGAAGACTCTGATTGGACCAGTCTGTCCCAACGGAGGTGGAAGCATGAAGCATTTTTACTCTGGTTGTGAATTTATTTGGATTATGAGGGGTAAACCAGTGTCCATGTAAACATTGCAATTGAGAGTTAAGGATTCAAACACATCCACGTTACTGACGTTACTCCTAACGGCACCGTTAACATTTATTTTCAGCCATGTAGATGCTGTATATAGCTACGTCATTAATACCAGTGGGAACAGAACATGCGACCCAGCTCTAATCTAATCCTCACATCCCGTTTGTGTTTCTCTTCAATCTTTGCAGCTGAAGTTAACCCCAGAATACCTGGAGCTGATGAAATACCAGGCCATAGCAGCTAACAGTAAGATCTACTTCGGCCAGGACATCCCGAACATGTTTGTGGAGGGCACCAATAATCCATCCAAGTCTGCGCGCTCGCCCTCTTTACCCAATTCTGATCCAGACTTACTCAAAGCGAAACTAGACGGGCAGTGAGTCCACGGCTCTGCCTCTACACAGGACAGGGGAGCCTGAGGAGGACTTGTCTTGTCAGTGGGGTGGAGAAACACCGAACTGAAGACGACAGCTTTGCAGCTAGTTTGGTGAACAACACACTTCAGTCTTAAATCTAAATGGCAAAAAAAAAAACCAGAGTGGGAAACGTTTAAGGTGACAGACGAGTGGAAGTGAGATGTAGGATGGGTGCGATGAAAAGGAGAAAGGAGGTTTTTTTTTGTTTGTTTGTTTTTTTAAAACCTTCCACTCAAGACAAGTTTAAGGAATGAGAACGGTGCCATAGTTAAAAATCAAAAGCATAAAACATGCTTATGCCTGGGAAGGCGACAGCAAGTAGTCGCCCTAATTTACACGTGCTTGCAATCAGTGCAGTGTTTAACTTTGCTTTTGGAGCTGCAGTAGTTAATTTGTTGTATGCAAGAGGAATGATTTGTGATGAGAAATGATAATTAATTATTATTAACTTTTATTTTCTAATTTTTTTTTTTTTTTTTGGAAAATTAATGGCTTTTTTTTTAGCAGCACTGGAATCTTGACAGGTGACACTAATTAAAAGTTGAACGGATGGTCTAATAGTGTTCGGGGGTCAAGTCATCTCTGTACCACCTTCTCTTGCACTGAGTCACTCTCCACACGAGTCGGTGTCGTGGCCGTTTAATCTCACCTCGTCTCAAACGCTGCTGGTCGAGGAATTTATGACACTTCAGCTGAAGTTTGACCGTTGCTAATGTAGTGTTTTCACTATATTGAGTCCACATTAATTTCCACTCAGCTGAAATCATTACAGATAAGAGCTGTGAACATTTTTTTTTTTTTTTTTTTTTAAATAATAATAGTGGAGGTTTGGACAAATGCTGTCAGACTGGTAGTTGTACGGTTTACTTTCTGGTGTTAGTTTTCTGTTTTTGTGGTTGAGGTCTGCTGGCTTCCTGTGGCATTTACTGTGAAGCAAAACGAGAGGAAAAAAAAAAGAGTCCTAGTGCTGCTTAAAGAAAGTCAGATTTGTCTTCTAAAAGCTTATTCAAAATGATCCGCTACTTTTTGTTACTATTACTCAACATGCACTTGAGCAACAGTAACAGTGGGTTGTAGGAAGTTGTGATTTCTATTCCCTGTCGAGAAGTCAGCACATCTTTCTCTCCTCCGTCTTGCTTTGATTGTCAGGGTCATGCATGCAAAAATTTTGTAGTTCGGTTCAGACAGTTAATAGAGCCTGAGAGTGTTTGCCACCTCTGTTGACATGGAGCTTATTCAGACGTGGTTAAATGTAAATTCTCAGGAAAGGCATTTTAATGAGACAGCTGCTCAGTGTTAAGCAGAGCATACAGCCTCCAGAAGCCAAAATCCACTAATAAAACTGATTTAAGGATGAGCAAAGCTACGGTTTCATCTAAAAATCAACTTTTTTTTTTTTTTTTTTTTAATGTGCACCTTCTGTTTACAGTGAGCATCTGCGACAGTGATAGATTATGAAACATTAGGATTAAGTATACTTGATTTATTAAAATAGAAATAAAATAAACAAAAAATCTCTTTTCCACTGTCAGCGTTCTTCCTGTAATTCATGAATCGGTGGAGAGACACAGTTCTTAATTACAACTTCCACTTTAAGAAGACTTTGTTTAACCTCTCGCGGGTTATGTAATGACATGATAGAGATGAATGTGATTGTCGCGTCGGTTTTTAAAAAGATGCAAGTTGGTGCTAGTTTTTGTTTCTTTCAGCTTTTGGATTTTGTTCAGTTCTTTGTTGCAGAAATTCTTCCACTATTCAGAATTTAAGAAGCCTTAAATAATAATTCTTAGACTGATGGGTTACCCCCCAGAGTTAAATATTCAGTGATTCTTGCAGAGTAAAATGCACTTCTTAAGAGTTTGGACGTACATACTGTACTGTACTGCACGGCCTCATCTTTGATTCTATCTGAGAAAGACACAACTAACAGTGGACACTACTCGTGCTGTTTTACGTGACCTCCAATTAGCGGCAGTTAGAGGCTGCACTCTGCTTTGGCTTCGGTGATGGGTTCAAATAAAGATGCAAAAGAGGGGTATGAATCACTCATGAAACAGATTTTTTCTTTTTTCTTTTTTTGTCAATATTTTGTACAATCTGTGAAATTCAAATGTTGTCTCCTTGTTTTAAAAAGTTTATATGCAAAAATGTTTTCAAGTTTTGACAATGTTCTTATGTAAAATAAAACCTATTTTGGTACCTCTCTTCTATCTGTGGAGACGTGTCAGTGGGCGTTTGTGCAGTACACTTGGGTGCCAACAGGGGGAGCGCTAACACCGTTGGTTGGATGATTTATCTGGTTTAATTTCTCAATGCCAGAACAGATTTTTACTAAAAATAATCAATGGCGGAGTTGTGCTTGAAAGATAATATGAGAGCAATGGAAGATTAAATTATGTGCTAGATTATGTTTGGAGAAAAGTGCGTGAGAAAAGCAAGTTTACGGATGTAACAATAACATCTAAGCCAAATTAAATTACCTGCAAGTTTACATGAGGATTAGCAAATTGATAAATATACTTGTCACAGCACACATTGAAATAAGAAAATTATGTTAAATTAGAAGTTCCCATACTCTGTAGGACGCTTTAACTACGCGCTCACAAATTATGAGATGTTTGACCCAGATTTTGACTGACAGTGTGACATGGCTTATGTCCTTTATGGAACCCAGGGAAACTAGTGGTTGCTAAGACAGCAGCTAAATGGGATCCATCCAATAAAAAAATAAACAATAAACAGTTCTCATTCACTGTTAATAAAATGTGCTTCCAAGTTTTAGGAGTTTTGGACATTTGCAACACATCAACTTATATTTGTTAGGTTTGCAAATAATGATGAATTTAACATGATTAAAAAAAAATCTAAATACCGACCCACATGAAGGTGGTGTTTACCCTCCACCAAATACTTCGGTCTAAAAAGTTTTATACAAGAGTGTATGTTTGGGGTCGTTACTTATTTTAATGGATGGTTGGTCGCTGCAGTGTCAGGACGACTGCTGGTGCTCTTGCTGAACATATAAACACAATCTATCACACAGTCCCTGTTGTTCTAACCCACATCATGTGTTGTAAACACTACAAAAACAGGGCTGTGTGTGTGTGTGTGTGTGTGCGTCTGCTGTGAAACGGTCATCCAGCGAGCATGACTCCAAACCCTGCTATCAGCGCGGCCGGTCAGCTGTTCACAAGGGCTTTCCGGGAAGCATTCAAAGGGTGTGTGTGTGTGTGTGTGTGTGTGTGTGTGTGTGCGAGGGCATGTGACCACTCCCTGAATGACCAGATGAGGGATGGCTTCCTCTTACGAAGCCTCAGTCCACATGGAGATCTCTGGTATCCTTTCACAGCTAAACCATCGGTCTTTCAGGGGAACGGCTTTCGTCTGACCCCTGATCAGTTTCTTTCCTAATGAGACTTTGAGAGAAGTGCTATCATAAATCAGAGTGTAAATAAACTTATCTCATCATCTTTTGTTTACTTAACTTTTTTCTTTTCTTTGCATGTTTGTTGGCCTTCGCTCATTCTAACAAGTGGTATTATTTGGCGTCAGCTTCCTCTCAGGAAGTGAGGTCAAGGTCAGGTTTTTGCTGCTTCCTGGATGAACCAGCATTTCTTTTTCCTTCCTTTTGCCCCTGATCATCATGTCCTGCAGGATCCATCTTGCCTCGGCTCTTTTGCGGATCCGTCCCTCCTGTGAAGAGGGTGTGGTCCCTTTGTCTGTGAGAAGATCAACTGAATGTGATTCATCAGTGTTTTCATCAATAGCAGTTCTGTTCTACTGTTTCCTCTCGCATTCTTATCTTACGAGAGTTTTTAGCTTTGCCTTTTCCAAATCTATGTATGAAGTGACCATCATGACTCATTTTCATTAACGTATTGGTACTTTGTCCTTCTTTCGGTCTTTTTAAGGTAAATTTGTTTAAAGGGGTAGATGGATAAGGTCGTATTACTCATCATGAGGAGTCCTACTGAGACTGTGTAATCCTTTGTATTTTATCCTCTGTGTATCTGAATAGAGCTTTCTTTCGGGAATAACCCAGATTTTATCACCGGGGTTGCTGTGAGTTAAGGTGAGGGTTTGACCCTCGGCATGTAAAACTACAAAGTGAATCCACTCATTTAGTTTGCTTTCAAATCGTTTTGAGGGAAAGGAGCTGGAGAGTTTAAAGCAGAGGAAGCTACAGTTTATACTCTTATCAGAATCACAAAACAGGAGTCGGTGATAGAAATGTTTCTTTTGAAATATCGAACTTATTATTTTGTTGAGGACAAAGGTTCTTCATCTTCAGCCAAAACCTTTATTGAATGAACTCATCCTGAGATCAAAATGCCAGTGAGAAATAAAGGTCCCTGTTGGCCTCCCAAGTAACAGCCCCAAACATGTGGTAGCAGACATAAAGCCTGCATTATAACCTCAGGTAACAGAGTTTAAAAGATTTCATGGGCAGTGAGATACAGTGCGCTATAAGTTGCATTGAGGGAATAGCAGGATTCATTGTTTGTGGAGCTTCACTCACACTAGAGACTAAGAGTACGCCTGCTTCTGCTGCTTCGATTACAGCTGCATTCCTGTTTAAAGTCTGTCTCTCATAAGCAATAAATGTTCAGTGGGGAGACCTTGGGTCCCACCATTCACGAAGATATTACTTTGACAAGCATCGTCTATCTACGTGTAGTTGCAGACTACATACACTCTTTCATAAAAAAAGTTATACCCTAATGGTGGTGGCCTCTTTCAGATGGATCATGCCACATAAAAACAACACGACAGTAAGATCAACGTGTTAACTTGGCCTCAACATTCCCCAATGACATTGAGCATTTGTGGGATGTGTCGGACAAACTACTTTGATCCATTGAGACACCACCTCTGCAACTTTTAGGACTTAAAGAATCTGCTGCACACCTTCAAATGTCCAGAGTGAGTCAAGGTTTCGGTGGCAAAAGGTAGAACCACACAAAATTAGTCATAATGTCATGGCAGTGTGTGTCATAACAGTTGTGATATAAATTTCTGCAGAACTTGTACATTTCCCAATTTAACTTTACACACTTAAAGTGCTTTTGTACTATTAGTTTGCTACAGACTTGGTAACAGGGATTAATTGTGGGACGTGAAAGTGACCACGAGAGAACACAGCTGGTAGAGATCAGCTGCTACAGCTCAGCATGTCGCCTTTCTCCCGTTATTCTACACCAACAAAGATGACGTACAATGGGGACAAACCCTGGCACGAAGAAAACAGAAACACAAGGCTGAGGTCAGTCTTTTGAGAAGCACTTGGCTATATTTGGTCATCGGTCAACTTTATCGTCACATTTACTCTGAAACCCAATGCTGGAAAGAGTGAAGGAAGTAATGATCACATCCTATCTCTGACCAGTTTTCACGCTTGCTTCAGAATTTTAATAGAAACGACTGATGCAATTTTAGACATGGTAGGAAATGACATTTGCAGCGAGTAAACCTAACGCTGCATAATTGTGTTTGCATAAGTCGGTTTATGGTGAAGCTTCCGATCTCTCCCCCGCTTATGCGCTAGACTGTGTCCTTTTTCAGTGAGACAATTTGGAACATCAAAGTGATCAGCTGCTTTACTGAGGGCTTGACAGTCAGTAAAGAAAACTGCAGATACATAAATAGATGAAAAACACATGCTATTACATACACTATTCATATTCAACAAGTCACACTATCCAAAGATAAGACTTAAAAGGATGCCGTCCTTCTCTGTTGTGAATGACGTGACTGATTTTAACAGCCCACCGCTACTGTACATCGTACATCATTCAATATGTGAAATTCATTATAGAAATATCCTCAGGTCTTTTATATCATCATTTTCCCCTCATCATTTTCCCAGACAAAGTGAGGGTTTATTGGCAATGATGTTGCAAGTTTATACCCCAGAATTTATGTGTTACATATAGTCGGTGTACGTGTTTGCATCAGCGTGCGTTGCCTTTTGCTTTGTACGTCTCCAGATGCCTCGTCAGGTCTTCGATGCGCATGTCCTTCAAGTGAACCAGATGCTCCAGCCTGTTCACTTTCATCTGCAGGATCTACACACAAAGATGCAAAAAGGTTAAACTATAAAAGGCTCCTTTCTAAAACTGTGAATTATGTTACCGCTGAATACTTCCTGTGCGGTGAAAGAAGAAGTTGCACGCTTTTGTCATATTTTCCTTTTTTTCTTCACATCCAGATGTGGAAAAAAAAAGAAGGTTGCTGTATCCGCTGAGCATACACTGACTCACTGACCGCTGCTGACACAGAGACTGACTCACATGCATTGCACTGTTTTAAATCTCACTCCCTCTTTCTGTGTCTCACACATACTCACTCGCACACTCATCTGCAGCAGCATCTCAGGTGGTGTGCCTGTATGACAAAGCTCTTACCCTGAAGGACGTGGAAATGGAAATGGAAGCTTTTGTTTGCAGATGTTGAACGAGTCAGTAAAATGTGTGTGTGCGTGCGTGCGTGTGTGTGCGTGTGTGTGAGTGTGCACCTCCACCGTCTCCTGCAAAGCCATGATAGCTTGTTCCTTTTCCTGCAGGATTATTCTAAATGTGGGGTCCATGTCTGAGTAAGTCTTCACTGCCTGATGCAGTTTACTGTACAAAAAAAACAAGGAGACACACTGTGATTAAGGAAAACACTGAGACTGATTAGTTTCTTTCAAATTAACGGCAACATTTTGGTGATACCTGTTTTTCTGTTTGTTTTTTTCATCTTTTTTCACCTCTGCCGTCTCTGCCAGAAGTCTTGCCTCGGTCTGAATGGTTTCTGAAGAAAAGAAAAATATAACATTTCTCCAACTCAATTGTGAACAGAGCATGCTGGCTGTTACAAATCCGCAGGAATTCATCTGATAAATCATCTGGACACAGCTAAGGTAAAGAGATTAGGACTGGAGGCAAATGGGGAATGACCACAATCAGGAAGAGAGAAAACAAGAAAGGGAGATTAGAAGATACAGACAGAGAAAAATCAGGCTTTAAGTCGGCAGCGCTGAGCTCAGGCCAGCGATAAAGGCCATCTGGTGATGTTGGGAAGTGATATGAGGACCTGAGCACTATGTCTGATAGTGGATGGGGTGTAGATGGAAGAGGAAACAGAGGGAGGAGGCACTGGCTTGAGGTCAGCTTTGCAGGGTAGTTTCAGGGACGGATTAGGTGTGGGAAACGGAAGAGACACTTATCACGATTCACTCCCTAAAGGTTGTGGCATTTTCCTAATCAGTTCTGCCTGTTGCCTTCAAATGGAGGTGTAATTTTGTCTCTGTGTGGTCATTGCTATCTGTGGGACTGTGAGCAGGACAAACACACTAATGATATCAAGGCAGGAGAAGACACAGAAAAGATCTTGGGAAAACCTTAGTTCAGTAGTAGAATCAGCACTGAGAGCAGTTCTCTTAAAATTTCAAGACATCTCTGTAAAATGTAAAAATTCTTTTCATTTCGTTACAATATGAGAGTCCAATTTTTGTCATTTTATAAATAAGAAAATACAGTTACTAAGCATGTCTTCCATGGTCTTAGGAATAATTCAGGCAATGAAAGTTATATGATCAAACCCCTCAGCAAAAACCTACGCATTACACATTATTATACATTAGAGTACAGCAGAAAAGTTTAGTGACCTCTTAAAGTCGAGATCAGATTCCATACATTGTTACCATTAACAAATATTCACACTTATTTTAAGTTTTCTGAAATTGTATCTTTAAACATAGCAAAACATAACAAACACTAATTTAAATCAAATAAATACCTAAATGTGTATTTGTGACATGTTCCTTCCACCAGTCTGAAAGACTGCATCAGTGCATGAAAAATAATCAGCTATTACCTGCACTGTAAACGCAAAACACAAAAACCACCTCAGGGTCTGTTTGATATGCTGATTTAGAGTTTGTCCTATGACCGGCAGATCCAGCTCCATTAGAAAAAGTCTAAAATTACACTCACTTCCCTCCTTGTACTAAAAAAAAACATTTTCTGTGTAGCTTATGCCTGTTTCAGACTGACAGGCAGAATATTAGACTGTGTCAGCTAATACTGGCCATAGGGATACATGTCTGACAAGATGTAAGGTCACAACACAGTCATCGCATTCATCTTAATTCAGCAGTTTCACAGTGACCTAGATTTCACTGGTGTAAAGATAGTTTTGTAACTTCCAACTAGATCTGAATCACTCTCTTTAAGGTCAGATGTCACGCTTGAAGTGTCCTCTAATTATTAATTTGAGGTTTGTGTTAATACAATCACAGACTCTACCTGCATGAGGCTTCTCTGGGCGTCTGGCATCATAATATCCCAGATCCTAGGTTAAAAAGAAAAACTACTGATGAAACTACTGTCAAGATTCACATGGAGTAGAACACAGTAATATCTTGCAGATAACTAGCATTCACAGTGACTAATAGTGACTTATAATTTATGCTCAGCACACACCAGTATGTTTTCTGTGCTGCGCTCCAGTTTCTTGTGTATCTTCTCTCTAAGGGCATTCAGAACAGGCACTATCGCTCCTGAAGTGCTCAGTACAATCTTCTTCAGTGTCTCCTCGGGCACACGGAAGTCCAGCTTGGAAAAGACCTTCCTGTGAAGAGGAGAAAAGCACATTTTTATAAATGACAAAAACACATCCCAATACGAAGAGTGGTTTGTACGTGATTTAATCGATGTTAAACACAGAAGGGTCCAATAAGTTTACACCAAAGTCCCATAAATCTGTAGGTGGATAAGTGCCATATCAGAGTCTAGGGAGAGGGTGAGTGGGCGAATGTTGGATTAGTTCTCATGACCAGATGTAGAGGCCCAGCAAAAGTTTTTGTTTATAAAGTCGCACTGCAAAACACTGCAAAACTTCAGCGTTGTTATTTCTTCCAAGAGATATTAAAACTGGTATCATACCTCATTCTGGAGTTGTCACATATACAGGTACTGCCAAATTTTGTGCAAATTTATTAAACAAATAAATGTATGAAATAATGACTGGTGTCTTGCCTGTTGAGGAGGCTCCAATTACTGAACTTCTGCTGTGTGGAGTTTGCGGGAATATAGCTGTGCAGATCAACAAGCTTTGGGAAGAAATGTTTTACAACCTCAGCAGCCATCACTGCAGAGATAGAGTCAGTTCACAGGTAAATAAACAAACACACATATCTAACCACGTAAACACCCAAACAAGTTTATCGTAGCTGGAGTGCGACGTGACTAATTAAAAGGATATCTTATACTCCTGCAGCCTGCTTGTTTACCTCCTCCCGGAGGGCTGCAAGCGTAACCAAAAGCTAAGTTTACTTACCTCCGTCGCTGAAGTCTCTTGTGATGTTTCTTTTGGGCCGAGACAGAGGTATTTTGTCTATCCATGCGAACAGATCCTGGAGCTCCTCTTCGCTCAATTCTCTGTCCATTATTCTTAAAGTAACATCTGTTCCTAAACACTTTTAAAAACACTTTTACCCGGCTAGCTCGTTAGCTTCCCTAGAATACGGGGTGTTTGGAGCGTTGCTAGGCGACCGCTGATTGGCTGTGGCAGCGCAGATGATGGCGTCCGGATGGAAAAATGAGAAAAACATGTCCGAAATATATTGATTTAAGTTATTTATTGTAAGCTTCAATTTTACAAGCAGAAAGAAGTGAATCTCAATAAATAAAAAAATTCTGAGTTCAGAGTTTGCAGGACAAACCGATGAAGGACCTTGCGATCTGGCTGCATAGAGTAATCAATATAAAATCCCTTGGAGAATTACAATCAACATGTATCAGGTCAATACAAAACAGCATGTAACAATTCAGCCCCATTAAATCAAGCATACATAAAGTAGGTTAGTACAAAAAGAGTAAAAGAAAAATTGTAATTTGTACTTTTAAAATTGAAAACAATAACGTAAAGTGCCACAATTTAAACTCCCTTAACAACATTATTTCTAAAAAAAAAAAGGCAGTACCAAAACCATGTGAGAGAAATTAGTAAACAGTTAGTAAAACACAGCATGGACAGTGCAGTTGTCTTGCAGTTTTCACATATCTCAGGATCAAGGCACTGAGACATTTCCCTTTAAAAAAAAATCATCATGGCAACTTAGCCATTCGTCATCAATAAAGCACAGAAGTGTGTCGATCATAACTTCAGGTTTTCATCAGCATATGAAAGTCTATGTAAGCAAGACACAGACAGCGGTAATCCTCAGGGAGACCACAGTTGACAGAAAAGCTCTGTCACTTAATGTTGCTGATCCCTCAGCGGGTCTGGTTTCCACTTTCGAAACAGACGAGCGTCTCCTGAAAGGATCTGCTTGGTCCTTCTAGGTGGGACAAAGACAACGTCCTCTGTCAGAGGATCTCAATGTTTACGCTAAGACGAATTAGTTTCTCTGTCATCTGGGCCTGCTGGGGGGGATCAGGGCAGCTCTCCCTCCGAGCTAGAAAAGCGAAGAAACACGACACCGTCAGCACACTTTCAATTAGATTCTCTCGCCACAATGCTTTTTCCAAACTCTGTTTTATACATTTGTTTCAGTCTCTTTGACTATTTGGAGATAGTCAGGAGGCTTTTATGAGCCTACTGACTCCCTAACACTGAGCCACTGCTTACTCATTACAAGGCTATGTTGGGACAATGCCCAAAACGGTCTTTATAAATGTGAAAGCCTTAAGAATGTCTGGATGTCGACCGCTGAGATTTAATAGATTTAATAGATTTGGGATAGTCTGGTTGACTCAGACGGCTGTCTGAATACATACCAGCTGAGTGTGTGGCAGTGAAGAAAGTACTGTAGGGGGTTTTGGCTTCACTGGAGGCATTGGAGGCTTTGGCTTCATGATCTTAGAGAGAGAGAGAGGATAATCGTAAATCAATCGTGCAGCAAAGGCACGAATAATCAGGGGTTAGAGGGCTTTCGATGTTACTTACAGGTTTTGTTGTAAGTGGTGGCAGAGGTCTGGACGGAGGTAGAGGCTTAGCCTGCCAAAAACAGTTATGGCAAAATTTTGTACATTATCTTAATAAACAACTTGCTATGGATGTCCTTAAAAAGAAAACAAGACAAGTTGTATCACCTCAGTGTAGACTGGGTTCCTTGACACACTTGACGGCTGCATGAATGGCCTTGCAACCTAAATAATAGCATACATTTACTCAATGAATGCAGTAAGGACTGCTGCAATACATACAATACATGTAAATACTTTTACATTTAAAGAAAGACAAAACATCAGAGCAGATTACCTGTTGGAACATTGATGGCTGAGATACAGCTGGTTGTTTCCTGGGTGGCTGAAGAGAGAAAAGAGAAATAAGCAGAAGCAAAAGCTTTATTATATGCAACTTAACTGCCATAATGGCCAGTGTATAACTCACAATTGTGTACTAGTTGTCAGTGTGTGGCTCAAAGACATTTCCCAAGATGTTTTGTAAATGTGGTTTCATCCAAACTACTAAATTGGTTTTAAATATAAACTACATGTCTATTGTAACCATATAAGATGAAACAAAACGCATGCAGTGTCATCACTACAGCAGACTTTGATGCAGAAGCTGCTGGATCGAAGTGTAAGCTCACCTCTGGAGCTGCTCTGCTGGGCTTCGGTCCTCCAGTCTGTGGTCTGACAGGGGCGGAGAAGAGAGGTTTACAGACTTGAGAAGCAGATGACTCCAAAAATGTAGGCTGGCTGATGTGTGTGGACCCAAGGCGAGGGCTGCCTCGTGTGCTGCTCGACCGAAACACGGGGTTGAATTGTCCTGAGGAGGATGGGAAGCATCTGTAAAGAAAAAAAGACACAGGGGCTATAGATAAAAACGCAAAAGATGAGGGCTTGTCTTAATGTACATAATGACACAACAGGAGACGAAAGACTTCTGTACTTATTTCTGTACCTCTTTGCAGGTCTCTTTTTCTTGAGGCAGCACATCGAACTCACAATGACCAGGACCAAAAGCAGAAGGAAGCCAACCACCAGTGACACTATCAGCACAACCAGGTCTGGCTCTACAAAAAAAAACAAAAAAAAACACGCATTATGTCAAAATACCTTAATTTCTCAAGGAGGGACACGCAAGAACAGACGTCACCCGCTCAGGAAGCAAAATTCACTGTAACATCGTGACTATATTTGTGCGGACTAATAGGGGAATTCCATTACATCAGAGTCTGTTTGTGCTCATCAGAACAGAGCACAATTGTTTTAGGGTCTATGAGAAATCTAATCCAAATATTAAATCTTGCACAGACAGAGCTAAATCGTGGTCATTAAAGCTCAAGCTCAAGCACATGCGCATATGAGGACTGAAATAACAAGCACAATACCTTCAGGCAGTTCTGAATGCTGCACATTACAGTAAGGTGGAGCCCAGCCGGGGTCGCAGTGACATTTGCCCTCATGGTTGCAAACCTGTCAGAAAAAACACAGTCAGTTATGCTGTCGCCTCTCTATGGCACTTTAAAGTCTTCAGAGTTTTAACAAAGTCCTTACCCCGCGGTTGTTGCATTTGGCAGAGCAGTCATTTGTTCGATACGTTTTTATGTTCTTCATCTCTTGACACCGTTGGTTGTAGCATACCTAAAAGACAAACAAAGACTTTGTGTTGGACATCGATGCAATTCACAGAGGTTTTGTACACGTCCAACCGTCAGTCTTCTTACCATGTTGGTGCCACACTTGGTGCCAGTAGGTACCATTCCTAGATCCGATGGATAGTTGTCTTCGGGGTTCATAGTTGCCTCGTTGCATATTTCTCCGTTTCCTACTTTGTAAAAGGACTTCCTGGATGTCACTGGGAATTCCCATCCTCCAGAGCAGAACAGAGTCCCACAGGCTTGATCTCTGTGACCCAAAAACCACACACACACACAAAATGTCATGAAAAAAAATCAACAGTAAATATGTGCTATTATTGTGCAGTTTTGGCTTTCCATTACATACCGGCTGGAGCATTTCTGGCTGAACAGTGTCCTTCTGCAGTTTCCATGCAGGTAGAAACAAGAATCTGCAGCTACATCAGCATCTGACAAGAATTATAAAGGAGATCTCCTGATGAGCCTTGATGCATCAGACTGTCGTTTACATTTTTGTTTTTTTCAAACTGTCATTTACACTTGTTGTACCTGGTCCCCAAAGTCTTTTGCAGTGTTCCTGTCGTGAAGGACATTGTCCATTGTAGCAGTATCCTTTACCACGGTTGCAGGACAGGCCATTTTGGGTGTAGGCGTCAGTGGGACAGGCGGCAGAGAAACCAGTGCAGTACTCTGCCAGGTCGCAGTCTCCTTCCTTTGGTCGGCAGACGCTGCCTGTCGGCTTCAGCTGAAGACAAGAGAGAAACACAGATGGTGATGTACCGACTACTGAAATACATACACTCGCACATAACCAGCCAGACGGCGTAGTCAGACTGCATCTAGTTAGGTGGTAACATAATTAGCATCAGTGTGACTCCACTCACTCTAGAGAGGACGCAGTGAGTAGTACTTACTTGGCACTTGTGGCAGCACTCTCCCTCTGCACACTGAGCTCCTGCATTCAGTTTGCAGGTGGTGGCGTTGCAGCAGGGATTCTTACATTCCTACGTGTCAGACAGTACAGTAGAATATTACAACTGCTTTGCGTGCTTGGTAAGTAATATGGTGCATGCGCAATAATTAAACTTGCATGCACAAACCTCTACAGTGCCACAGTCACAATCCTCTCCAGGCTCTAGGAAAGCATTCCCACACACCGGCCCCCCAAAGATACGATCGGTGGAGGGAGTATCCAGCAGACAGGCGGGGTTGATCTCCTCCAAGAACCTGCTGAGCTGCTGCTGACTGCAGCTGCTGAACCGCTCTGGATACACAAAACTAGAAGGAGAGACAGCAAAGGCAAGATAAGAGCAGGGAGATGTTTACTTTGGGTTTAAGAGTTGTAGATTTGGTTTACGTGCAGGGGAGAAGCTGAACTTACCCAACACTCTCAGCCATGATGCAGCCTTTATGGGATGTCGAGGATCCACAGACACAGTTTTCAGTGTCGTGGGACAAGCCCAGGTTGTGACCCATCTCGTGTGCAATAGTGGAGGCCACTCCTATTGAGTTTTTGTTGTGGTCCTGTGTGCACAGTAGACAAAAGCGGGTTAAGACTGAAATCTTACATTACAAAATTGTCTTTAATAACTTTTTTAATTTCTACCTGTTTTTAAATTATGTAAATATTAAAGTATGATTACCTCATTGACAGCTCCGGAGTTAGATGTGCACATTGCATTGGTGTTTGCTAAACCGACAGTGGAGCCGTCAAAATCCACGCCGCTGAGTAAAGAAGAGACTTGTCTGATGTTTCAATGTTTAAACATCCACTTTGACAGCTCAAACAAACCGATACTGTCTTTTTACCGGAGAATTAAAAGCGCAGCATCTTACGTTATGAACTGCGCGTTGTCGTGCTTGGTCCTGGGCAGCAGGGTCCGCCGACGCCACTCTAAGAAGCGGACGAGGGTGGTCTCAGGGTTAGAGCTGACCTCTATTTGATCCTTGTATGACCAGATATCCAGGCCGACCAGCATCACACGCACACCCACGGGGCGATACAGCTGAAACAGAACAAGCAAGTTAGCATAATCTGCAGAGCACCCAAAAAAAGAAATGAGCAATACATCTGATCTGCATTTCTGAATGTGTGTCAGACACGTAATGCTGCAAGTCACAGAACCTATATTCAGTGACAGGGAATCACTGTTGGATCTTGCTTGTCCTGTGATGCATTCATGTTTGTCCTACTCTCAGAGTACGTGAGGAGGATTGTGAGATATGTGTGAAAATGTTCATCTTAGGTGTGAAGATTCACAGTTTAAGTTACATTTTCACAGCGATAAAATTCTCCCTTCCTTCTACTGGTCAGATTCCAGCCAGTACAGAACGAAATATCAGGACACATTTCTTGCATTTAACCCAGAGCCATGAAGCCTGCAGAGGAAAAATCTGGCTTGAGAACCAACTTGAGCACTTAAGCTGACCGCCTATGAAGAATCGTACCTTGTCCACATGGTTTGCTATTTCAAGTGCTCTGTCCTCCACTGTCTTCTTTCTGCCAAACTTCTTATACTGAAAGAAATAATTGTAAACTTTAGCAATGCAATCAACAGCATTTCATGTGTAAAGGCCCACTTTGAGATGTGAAAAATAGGGAATCGAACCTCTGTGTTGTCGACCACCACAACCAGCTCCACAGTCCTGGGTTTTTCAGGATGACTTTTAACCTGGGCTCTGCTTTTCTGAGTAACAGAAAAATGGAGGACAAGATTAACAACATGAAACGTCTTGAGTTCAGTTAGACCCACGTTTTATGTAGAGAATCAACTCAATAATCAAGTGTTAATCAACAGAACTACAAAACTATTTTGTTACAGTCTCAGACTGTTGTCTAATTTTACACCGTGTTCCTCTTCATTCACACATTTCCTTTCATCTCATCTCATTATGTCAAATGGAAATCTGGTGTGCAGAGCTCCAAAACTGTGACGATAACTTTTTCTATCTCTTATCTTGAAATATTTTTAAGCTATAAAGGAAAATGTTTCGTTGTATCATGAATCCGGCGCTGGCACAGAATCACTGATACAGAACTGTCAGCAGTCCAAATACATCAGCTGTAGTCACTGTATGTGACCGCGTTGTGTGTCTTTACCAGACTGCCGAGCTGGAACAGTCCAGACGGACGAGCTCCATGATCGTAGAAAGTGGTCGTGTTTCCATGGGAACAGGAGCTCCTCTTCCTTCTCAGGTGTTTGTAGTTGTAAACGGCATGAAGACCCTCGGCGCTGTGAGCCTCAGAGGCCTCTCCCTCACCCTGCTGTCCCTCTTCAGCCAGAGGTTCAATGAGGTACATCTGGTCCTGGAGACTTATAAACCCCCTGTGGAGTGAAACAAAAACTTTAACGGGGATAGCATATCTAATTCTCAAACAGATGACTACCTTTGCTTACGCTTCTCTTTCCACCTTATTGACACTAACATGCAGACAAAAAAAGCAGTTTTAACATGAGAATAGAAGTCTGATGATTTCAGGTTTCAGGTTTGCAGAGCTGCACGCAGCCTTTGTGAATCAGGACATAAATGCTGATTTTCTCTTTGGTCTGGACACACATGGTCATGAGTCACAGCAGTAGACTTTGAGCACCATATCATTGCGGGTTTAATTGAATCTGTTGTTCCTATAAGGGAAACAGTAATCTAGTAATTTTTTTATTTTTTTTGCAATAACAGCATAAACATGAAAGACCAATTCCTGGCAGCATTACTCACTTCATGCCTGAGCACAGTCCGATGCTGGCGGAGGAGTCCTCCACTCCCACAATGTGTCCGTGGTAGTAGCAGTGACCCTGAAAAAGACATCCATCATTTATAACAGAAGTCCTAAACTTGCAAAAATCTCAAACGGGAATTATGGTCTATTCTGAGGAAACTGTATTGGACAGTAAGTACATGTCTTGGTCAGAGGGGAAGACTTGACCTTATATGTCGATTCCGCTTCCACATTAAAACACTGTGTGTGATGTCAGATCTCGTTATGAGGAACTTTAGAGTTGAGAAACTTTTTTGACACATTTTGAAATGCCATGACTTTTGTGAATGAACGTGATGACAGTTTGTAGGTATTCATGGTAAAATACAGACGAATCTTAGAAATACTGCAACAATGTGTGTGAGTCGAATTTCAAGACCAAACTTCTCAGTGGAGGATCTGCATTTCACAAAACGTTGTTTCTTATATTTAACGGGCAAATAAAAAAAGACAAAGAACCAACAAATAATCACACACTACAAAAAGACCTTGCACCACAAAGGAAATGTAACAGGATCACTGACACATAAGGTAGATGTCACAGGATATCCTGTGTCTTCAGTGTCAATTCCATTTAAGCATGACAAATAATTATCCATTAACAACGGTGGTAATTCAACACGATTATCAAGTATCAAGCATCCCACATACAAAATTTTTATTTAATATTACATATAAATATATAAATATTATTATTATATAAATATTATATTATAAAGGCAACTAATACATGAAAGAATGAAAACTACATACCCCAGGATCAGATGTATTGGAGACTTCTGTGCCCTGATCAGAATAGTATGTCACAGAAAAGTTTTTCCCCAAAAGATCCCTGAAAAGAAAATTGTTTGCAAGTCAGTAACATTGACAATATAACTTAAAATATATAAATGGCTACACTAAAATAACGTTTTTCTCACTTGTTCTTTTCCAAGTGCAGAGTGTAGTTTGTCCCTGCAATCATCACAGAGTACTGGAGTACATCAGGGTATTTCTATTCACACACAAAGAGCAGAAGTTACTGAGAATGCATTCTGCAAAGGGTTCAAAAAATAAATATATATATATTTTTTTGGCAATCTGAGAAAGGTGCAGCATAGAGTTTGTGTTACCTTCTGTGCAGCAGCATCCGTAAAAAGAGGCGAATCCTTCAGCTTCTGAGGTATCACTGTTTGGTACTTTGTTACATGAGGTAGAGTCCTCACATTGCCCGCAATTAGTCCTGCAAGTATTAAAGATGATTTATCAGACAGACAGACAGACAGAAAGAAAGAAAGAAAGAAAGAAAGAAAGAAAGAAAGAAAGAAGGCATACCCCATGAGGAGATGAAAATCCATATAAAATATCCACAATGTGACATGTTGCTCTACTGGACGGACTCTGTCATTGTGTGCTTGGCAGTCTGAGGGAGACTTCGAGGAGCATCGCAGCTCTCCGCCCATCTCCGCTGTGTAATATCCTGAAAATTTGCCCCAGCCTACCAGCTGAAGCTGAGAAACCACATGAGTCACAACCAGAGACCGTAAAAGTTAACCAACGTCCCCTGAGCGAGACAAACGAAGTTACACAAATAACTATAACCCTTGCAAGGAAAATGTGTAAAAGTTATTTTTGGGTTTACTGAGAATCAGTGGGCACTGGTTTGCATACAGCATACACACAATGTATCTATCGGGCTTTGTTTAGACTACAGGACTATTTGAGGCGCAATAAGTATTTTTTTCTTCATTATACGAAAATGTCCACTCCCCATCAAAAACTCGATCTGGCCGGCTGCAACATCCAAATGTATCATTTGTCGCCATCTACTGATAATACGACGGAGCTGCAGACATTCATATTAACTGTTGATAAAAAAAATAATAAATAAAAAATAAAAAAACATACACGCATTAGCTAACATATTAGCTTGTTATAAGGTTTGTTGTATGGGGGGATAAAGCATAAAAGAAAAACAAAACGTAAAAACAGCAATGGTTTAAAAAATGAACACGGGAGACTAATTTATCTCCTGCTCACTCCATCTAGTGTGGATAAATGTGCATAAATCTGAATCTAATCTCATCTAAAAATAAATAAATAAATAAAATATATATATGCTGAATTGAATTAAATTGAGAGTGTACACAATGACACCTTCAATACTGTGATTTTGTCTCACATATCTTAATGGAATAATTCAGGACCCAGGTCCTGATTTGCCCTCACCAATTGGTGTATTATTCCATGTGTAGTGAGGCTCCAGGCCAGTTGGTGGCAGTAATGCACCATTTTCTTTTTGACAAAAAACATTACGTCATCATCCCGCGCCAATTACAAACAAAACAGACAAGACGTTAACGTAAGCTACAGGCGGCAGGAGTAGGTTAACTTTATATCCAAGAGAGAATGTAAACGTTTGAAAAATATAATGGAGCCAGAGTTTGTCAAAGTTTCACCGACGGGAGACGCTTTAATAAGAAATTCCGACGAAAACGGTCCGTCAGGAGCCACAGAGGAGCCGGGAAACCCGTTCAACTTCACCCCGCAGCTCATCCACCTGCACAAGGACCACGACCTGTTTGAGGTAATCTAGCAACCACAAACTGAATTTCTCTAGCAGTTACTTCTTCTAGTGGTAGCTAGCTTGTTAAAATGCAGGTAAATGCGGTTCACAGGATGGGGACATTCAGAGACACATGTATCTGCAAGACCTGTACATCTCGGAGGTAGAAGACAAGCCAACACTCTGGTAAGGAGGTCACATTATATCCATGTATGATACAAATGTGTATTAACAACAAAGAGCTAAAGATCAATATAAATAGAATTTATATGAACTTGTGTGTGTGTGTATATATATGTATATAGACTATACAACGCCTCCCTGTGAGGAACCAACTGGACTATTATATCTATCCAATGTAGTCTAATCTAAAAGCTGCGAAATGAGTGAAACATGTCTATTAACTCTGATTTGTTGTGACTACTGATGATTGACAAATGGATATTTCTGTGGTTCCCTTTCTTTTGCCCTAGAAATGCCAATTTCTTAGCTGCGGCTGTGGATGTTCCTGTTTTATCTGCAGACCACTGTAACGTCAGTGCTGGAGGTCAGGCTGTTAGTCACCTTTCTCCTCCCCATCTTGTCTTTTCTCAGCGTGTCAGAGTTTGCCTGTCACATCTCAGGCTGTAGTGCAGTCTTCAGTACGTTGGAGGATTATGAACACCACTACAACTCCCTGCACAGACACGTGTGCTGCACTTGCCGACGCTCCCTGCCAAGTGCGCGGCTCCTTGACATCCACATCCAGGAGTGGCATGACTCTCTCTTCGCTATCCTTTCCCAGAGGCAAGACATGGTAAATCAATAATCTACCAGACCTCTCTCATGGCATCTCTCTATGGCTGTACATACTGTAAAAATGACCTACTAAGGCTTTGAAAATAAGTTTCTCTTGTCACTTCGTTCATGTTCTTCAGTACCAGTGTTTGGTGGAAGGCTGTGGACAGATGTTCAGGACTAGTAAACAAAGGAAGGATCATCTAATAAGAGTTCACAAGTACCCTCCAGACTTCAGATTTGACAAAACCAAAAAGGACAGAGGGTAAGAATTTGCTCACTACGTTTTGTCCACTAGATGGCAGCAAAATGTCAGTAAGACTGCACGGTCTCAGTTTAGTTGAGCCCATGTTTGTTGTGTTCTGAGGATTTATGCGTTTGAGCTCACAACTGTAGACGTGTAGTCATGTTTTTATAGCCTTTTTTTATATTCTGTTTTTTTTAATATGGTAACATCAGGCATGTTGCGGAGTGAGTTTTGCTTTGGTTCTTTATTGATAATAGTGTGTAAGTATACCTGTAAAGAGGGGTTTTCTCATATAGCTTCATGTTAAATGTCCTGTCTCTGTTAAAAGAATCAAAGACATGAAGAGACAGCAGCAGCAGAAGGACGCAGCCATGGAGGTGGTGGACGATGTTTGTGAGTCAGAGGGTGTGTGTGAGGTTATGTGTAATGTGCTCTCTGACCAACTTGACCACGGGGAATCCATGGAGACACATGAGTCTGAGGAAGAAGTTGCTAAAATGTCAAAGTCTGCCTCTAAGGAGGACCTTTCTGCTGCTGCTCAGGACACAGATTCTGCGAAAAATGCAACGCCAAGACCACAATACTCCTACAGGTTAGTTTCTAAAGAAATTATGTAAAGTGCTATGGTAAGAAAGTCTGAGTCCTCCATTTTCAAGATGTTTTACTCTCTGTGGAAAATTCTGACAAATTAGGATAGTTTTTATCCAAACAATAAAAGTCTGGTCTTCTTAAGTATAAAACATTAGCATTTATTTAGTTAAGTCTGTGTGAAGTACACTATAAGAGAAGGTTTATTCTTGTTACTCTTACTTAGGTTATTATATAATGAATTATGCGAGTTGATATATTTATAATCCTACAGTTTTTAGCATTTAATCAATAAACGATTTAAGATGAAACATATAACAGTTGTTTTGCATTTTGCCAGAATCCCTACCAATGTGTGCTTTGGTCACGGCTCCGTCCGAGGCTTCAGAGGACGGCGGGGGAGAAGAAAATGAAACTTATCTACCGATCTATAACTTTATACACTTTTAACGTAATATATTCACTCTCCCATTTTCAACTAAAATAAAAGTATTTTTTGTAAAAAAAAAAAAAGTAATGTGTGCAGTTATTTTATGTGTTTTATTAATACTATAAGGCCTCCATCACACTTTGTGTGGATATTCAGCCTATCAGCAGATACCACCATGTGTTTGCTTTTATGATGGTTTCCAAAGGGAAATTTTAAAGAACAGTGTGTGATGCTGTTGACTTTCGCTGGATGAAGTGCATCCCAATTCCAAGAAATTTAAGTTATTTGACTTCAGAGGGAAAAAAACAAACAGTCAGGGGAAGGCCAGAATTTACATTATAGACTTTAATAATTGTACAAAACACATTTTCACCCATGAAATATAAAATACACTGTACATAAATGACAGATTTTTAGCACTTTGAGTGTCTGCAAAAATAAACCCGGACTTTTATTTACATTTAGGAATGAACTGACTCGAGAGCTCTGTAGCATCTGTGCAAAAAACATTCTCCTTTGAGGTAACGACAACGATAAAGCCGATTTATAGCTGATTTGTTACGATTAGGAAATCATGTGCTCTAGATGATGTTATTTCGCCTTTAAAGATCTAATGGTTCGTTGCTGTTCAGTAAACATATTTTGAAAATGAAAGCTCAAAATTAGAATTTACAGACAGATTTTATTACAACAGCAATAAGGCACCAATGAGCATTTCATAGTGTGTTTCATGATCTTTGTGTGGTAGCAAATGGATCTGTTAATCTATATGCACTTGTACATATGACTCACTTATTGTAAATACGGATAATATCTGTATTTGTTACATTATGTTGAATGTTGGAGTTACAGATTTTGCACCAGGCAGGCTTGTTTGGTTACTTTATGTTATAAAATAAGTCTGACTCTGCTATTAGTCGATGTTTAATCAGTTAGGTTTTTAAGATAACACAAAAAGAGTGTTCCCAGAGTTTTAATTTGCTTAGGGACTTCTACCTCAGTTCATAAGTGTTATTTTTTATTATTTTAGTTCAAAAATACTCCCAACATTAACCAATACTAACAGATTATTACCAGATTGTTTTTATAATCTGTGAAAAGTACCAAAATGTGAAAGTAATCGGTGTTATTTCTCAATAAACTATTGAGGGGGGAAAAAAATCATATTTTTGAACTAAAACGTCACCAAGTGTAACTGTGAGGAAGAGTGATGTGTTTTCAATAGGTGGGCAGAACTGGAGCAAACATATGGAAAACCATCAATGTAAACTCTTAAATATTGAAGCAATTCAGTGTTTTACAGCACCAAACTTGAAACTGTGCTTTAAAGGTGAGAAAATCTCCAAGGCCTCTGGAATGGAAATAAAAATATCCACATGGGTCCTTCAGTGGCTCCTCTTGAGTTATTGCTTTCAGCCCAAAGCTACAGGCCTTTAAATAACCATCTTCTGTCTGGACAATAAAATTGCTTGCAAAATATTTCAGGAACAGAAACGTACAAATTAAATCTGAGAAGTTAATCCTTAAATGAGCGCAGGGAAACTTCGCTATGAAAAAAACAAAACAAAACAAAAAAACAATGTTTTACAGAACGCACTGTAAAATGTTAACAAATAATTTACTGTAAATTTTAAATGACTGCTAAAAGAGAAAGAGAATTTCTGAAAATGACAAGCGAGGGAAAATAACTTTAGACTATTACCAGACGGTTCCATCAGCATATTTGTATAAAAAAATATTATTATTTGCGTAAAATATTATTCTCGCACCATTAGATCTTTCGCTATAACGAAAATATATATATTTTCTGACATCAGATTAAATATGAGCAAGATGGTTCATAAGATGGACATTTTTTGCAATATTATTTGAAAGCATTTTAAAGGCAGCTTTCTCAGAGAAGCAGCTTAAAGTTAGTGAGAGTTAAGACAAGTAGTACATCCCATATGGTCCACCGAATAGTCCCGGGACGGGTAAGGCAGGCCGCGGTCCGTTCAGGGTACCGTACAGGGCCGGTGCGCCCATTGGTGCGCTCAGGGGGAAAGGAAAGGCGAAGGCCGGGAGCAGCGGCTTCGCGGCCAGCTTTAGTTTCTCAAGCTCGGCCTCCTGCAGTCTCTTGGCTTTGGCCCTGCGGTTCTGAAACCAGATCTTGACCTGTGTCTCTGTGAGGCTGAGGGAGCTGGAGAACTCGGCTCTCTCCGCGATGGAGAGGTACTGTTTCTGACGGAACTTCCTCTCCAGAGAAAGCAGCTGAGAGGTTGTGAAAGGAGTTCTGGGTTTCCTGTTGTTCTTGTGTTTCCGTAGGTTGCATGGGGTCGGGCTGGGAAGTCCTGGAAGTACATTTAGAAAATCACATCACTGGACATTTGTTGAATTGGATTTTGGCATAAAGATCAAAATAAAACAAAGCCAAATCAGACACACTACACTAACAACATAGAGTCTTATGCAGACGGATTGTCTGTGCTGATGCAGTCTATCCTTGGTGTTGGGTACCATTATTTGCAGACTTTTACGTTACAAAATTGCACTCCATCCTCTCTTTTTAAGGGATGAGATCATGAAAGATTTTTAAAATGTGCCTTATTCGTGAATATTCTTAAAAGACATTTGGTATTAAATACGTTATACAATTACTGCAGCTGCACCGTTGTGCAAGAGTCTCTGGAGACCTTCTGAGCAGCTGAAAATAGCTCGTATTCCTTAGAATTACGACAGAAATCCACACTCACTTGTAGGGGATGCGTAGGGAGCCTGGACCCAGGTGCTCGTCTCCTTGTCACTGAGATCCACCGCCTCCGCTGTGGACAGATAAAATTCCCTCGGTGACGCACACTCGGTCTCCTCCACCCGGACGCAGCCCGAGCCAGCCTCAGGGGAGTGGAGACTTCTGCACGGAGTCCTGGCTGACATGAGGGACTCCACGCTGAAAGGCAGATCTGAACTCTTGCTTTTACGTCTTCTGACAGGTGACAGGTCTAGCTCGTCAGTTCCCATGCTGCCAGCGGCTCTGTCCTCTGGCGAGGGCTCCCCAGGAGAAGCCGAGGGCGGTGATCCCTGCGCAGGATTCATTACGCACGACTGAGGTGCCATACAAACTATTTTCCGTCCGCTCTCTCCCTCACTGTTTATGTTTTCGTGTCCTCACTTGAAGAGATCGGTGCCGTTGCCGAGGTTCCTACGAAGTTGCGCAGCTGCGTGCTAAACTTCAGTTCTTACGCACCGACTTGACTCTCCGTCGGAGAAGTGCCATACGTCTCTCTCTCTCTCTTTCTCATCTTGCTGCCTGCCTATCAGTCTTTGGATGTTTTCACGTGACTCAGCTAAAGCAGTTTCTGATAGGCCAGGCTTGTAATGACAGCGTTATGGTCCATTTCATGCGTCTTAGTTCTTGACAGATAGTAAACCTCCCATCAGTGTCACGGCGCGGAACCATGCCGTGCAAAGTAGCTAAAATGTGCACCACTCACCATCTTAAAACAAATGTTGGGCTTAAATCGCACCAATCAATATTTTTATATTACAAGTGGATCAAATAAGCACTCAACAGTTCCTCTCATCTCTGTGGAGCAATTCTGCGTCTTATGTTTTGGTTTTATGGCCCCGGCTTTATTATTATTTTATTGGCTTGTCACTGCCATCATCACCCTCTTTTTCAGTGGCATCACACAGCTGATGTGCAGTAAAAAACAACCAGGCTGGTAGACAGTGAGTAGAGTTTAGCAGTTTAACAGTATCTTAGCTGTTCCAAGGACTGCTCTTTTCTAGACTGAGGCTTCAGGTGTTGTTCCTGGGATCAGTTGGAGCCCAGTTTTGGGGGGTCACTGCCACAAAAGGAACCACACTAGCCTTAACCTTCCACATCTGTCTGTCCAACCCTTGGTGCTTCTCAACCTTTTTATGTTCCTTCTTTTTGATGTTGGCATCAGCTGGTATCACCACATCTATCCCCACCACCTTCTTCTGCCCTTTGTCCGCAACCACTATGTCCTGTTGGTAAATCAGGACCTGTTTATCAGTCTGGAAGCTGAAGTCCAACCTTGTGCTCCACCACGTACGCAGACCCGGCTATGTACTGGAGTACATAGTGGCAGGGTGTAAGATGCTAGACAGGGACATAGTTGAGAAAACAGCCAGAAGGTGAGTAAATCTGGCACTTAGATCCATCAGGTGGGCACAAACACAACTCTCACTGACTGCCAATGCTGTTCTGTGTCTCCTGGACTAAAGCCGAAACCTCACCAGCCAATCGCCGCAGCAGTTTCACTCTAAGGTTTTGTTATGTTGACAAAAAAAAAAAAAAAACATTAATAGAGACATTACTCGTTGCAGGAGCCTGTCTTGAAAGTTGTGCCTGAGAATACGTTGACAGTGGCTTATCACCATGTTTCATTAAAGTAGTAAGGCAATCCAGGCTGCGATTTACAGCACTCTTTATTCCTAAGAGTTATTATCACTGTAAATTTCTATCTTGTGGCCTGTAATCAAATTGTCTATGGCCATATTTCAGCCTGTTGTGTTCATTGTCTGCGATCCCTTTGAGAGACAATAAAGGGCCCATTGAAAGAGGCCCGTCCAAATTGGCCTTGTTCTGCAGCTCTTCAAATCAAATCATTTTCAGTGCAACCCAATATGTGAGAGTTTCTTTCTCTTATGGGAACCGCTGTTGGGCCCGCAGAAGCGTACTGACTGTCTGATTGTCTGTAGGACAATTGGTTAAATGGAGTTAACTGTTTCTCTGCCCGAGGTATGTTCCTGCTTTGATCCTGCAGCGCCTGGCGCCTGTCTGCTCCCTCTCCCCGTCTCCCCCTCCCCCTCTCCGTGTGACAGTGATAGATCGCTGGGTAACCATACAAGCTTTCAACGACTGTAATTTAGTGCAACATTACATTCTCCTCTGCTCACTGTGAATATTACCACTCTCGCTCTCCGTTAGTTTGAAAGGAGACGCAGGGCACTGTGTAATGTTTTGTTTCCCCTCCATTGTTTTATAATGAATGAGTAAATATTTAAATAAAAATATTTCCTGCTTCACCCTGAGTGGCACACAAACATGCCAGAAAAGTCAACAGTTTGAAAACTGTGGTACAGTATCTGCACTACAGTTATTTTTTATATTTATTTACTTGAATACATTTGGACTAATAGTCAAAAATTGTCTTTCTTTCTTTCTTTCTTTCTTTCTTTCTTTCTTTCTTTCTTTCTTTCTTTCTTTCTTTCTTTCTTTCCTTCCTCACCTTTCCTCCCTGCTGGCTCGCCCCAATGTAGAACTGTGTAAAGAGTTAATTGTGGTTTTCCAAAGAGTTTTACTTTTAAACCGAACGTGTTGAAGCAGGCTTCATAAATGTCATCTTTTTTAAATTCTCCTCTTTCATCTAGGCTGGCAGGGCTTACAGCTAACCTAAGCAAACTTTAGGGAAAGGAGGACCGAGTCGTGTGGAATAAACATTTATGAAACTCGCAGCGGGGAACTTGCGGTGGTGAAAGTGTATCATCTTTAAAGGGCACGAGAGGCCGGCCCGGTGAGGAATAACAGAACATTATTCTGCGTCTGAGCGGACCTGCCGACACTGGTGTGTCAAAATGTCAGAGCGTGTAAGATCACAAACTTTCCTTTCCGCGCTGACATTTACAGTAAGTCACACTCCTGTGATTTGCGTCTATTAAACGAACTGGCGTGGACATTTGCGGCGCACATGTGTGCATGGCCATGTGTAAATGCTGATGATTGATATGGGTGTTACATCAATAACTCAAAACAAAAAAGGGGAGCATACAGGCTCAGTTGGCTCCCGCTCCGTTTCACTCAGGCCCAATCATGCCAACCAGCTACAGAGGATGTGGAGGGCCCGAGGTCTTCCCAGTGATGCGTCTCCTTATCTGATCTGAGACTTAAGGGAATTGCAACAACATGTCGGTCTCAGTCGGTTGTTTCATCTTTGCCGCTGTCAGAACATTGTGACATCGGAGCTGCTCCTCTCTCTGTTTTCTCTCAAGGTCAAGTCTAACCTGTCAGTCCGCACTGCGACACGGCCTCTATGTCTTACTTACCTCCACTACTCCTTCTCACGTGCTTTGGATAATGTCGACGCTCCGTTATCAACTGAGAACATTTGTCGGGATGCCACGGAGTAAAACATGACACGAGGTTTCTCCTATGGGGACTGCGGGTCATCTCGACCGCAACTCGGCTTTAGCTGAACCTCAGCTTCTCTCCACAACCTGTTGACATTTTAACGGTTGTGTCTGTGCCTGACAAGGGGCCAGTGACTGAACTTCTCTTTCAAGGTTTCTTTTTCTTTATTCACACGACTACTCATTGTGTGTGTAACAGATGAAGGACTACGTACTGTACGACTTCAAGGAAGTCCACAAAAAGCGTGCTGACGTTTATAGTGAGCTGAATTGTTTTTTTCCCAACTCTCTTGTGATCATAAATATAATCGCTTGCAGAATTTTTGTGCGCAGGCCGTTATTTTAACGAATGAATGCAGCCCTATACATTATTAGCCCTATTTGACACTTATGACTGGTTTGCCTTCAGACTTCTACCTGTTGCAGGTTTAGTCCACAAAAGTATATTTCTGTTGCAAATTTGTTACACATGTAGATGTCCCATCTAGGAAACAGGGTTGCTGCAACGTACTTTAAGGCTTTGCTGCAATGTTTGTTGACATTCCTCATCCTCAGTCAAGTCATGACAGAACCTTCTAACCCGAAATAGAGACTGTTTCTGAAATACTCATTTCTAATATTTGATCTTATCGCTCTGCATAGTGATGCAATTTAAAAATCAAAACATGCTAAAGCCCCGAATTTGATCATTTGCTCATTTTTGCTCGTCACTTCTTGAGGAAGATGCCTCTGGAAGTTCTTGAGCTCGAGAACATACTGTGGACTCATGTGGCAGACGAGGCTTGGAACCTTTGTAATTACCCGATGGGTTGTTGATTGGTTAAGTGCTTTTCATGTATTCTCTATATGTTAGCATGGCTCAGCTGTCTGGGGAAAGTGTTGACAGGCGAGCAGCGAGCGGGTTATTATGCCTGTGTGTGTTTTGTATGTAGTGTATTGAGTTTGGTGACAGGAAGGCGCGTCCCACATGGCGTCTGACAGAGATGAGCAGAGTGTTTGGCTGACGGGGGACTCAGCACCGGGTCCTGCCCGCAGTGCCAGGTGCTAACAGGTGAACACAGAGATATTGTTTGCTGTATTGTTGCAGTTTGGGAGAAATGGAGGGGTACTAAGGGAACCGGACACCCGCACTGGACCTGGAGCGAGCCAGGGGTTAGAGTGAGCTCAGTAACGCTTCTGACAGCAGGGGAGGGGTGGACTCAGATGGCAGCCTGCACTCACTGATGATAATGACGAGGACGATGATGTTTGAGAATGACCCACTAACAGAGGCCTGGCATGTCAAATTATCATACTGCAGACTCTTCATTGTCCGGGCATGATAGCAGATGTTGGCGACATTAGTATGAGGGCGATGACAGCAGAGGAGCAGGGGGACAAGTGGAAACAAGAGAAACCTGACACACACTACAAAAACACACTCTGAGGTGCACCTCTACCCATGCAGAGTCTTAAAATACAGGGAAGCTCAATTATGAACCACTGACGATGTCTCGGGTATAATGAGAGAAGCTTTTCAGGGAATCCCATTGGTCTAATCCCCTACAGTCTATAGTTTTACAGCGAATTGAATCTCACATGCGCGTCTGCCGCAGGATCGGTTTCTCAGTTTCCTGTCAGCGAACAGCAGACGACAGCACAACAGGGGAAGGCAGTCCACTCGCTCGCTGGAAGACGAAAATGGCGCTCTGATTTGTGCCGAACCGCTGTTGCCAATCAACTATTTGCAACCTTAACATTTCCCAACAACCTTCCTCCGGCCCACTGGAGCGACGGCAGCTGCACCGCAACATGCTGTGACCCTTTAAAGTGTGACAATTCAAACAGCAGCACCTGTTGAGGGATGACTTACCCACTGAGACATTCAACTGAAAAGTAGTCTCTCTGGAAAGTTGTGTCTCTTTGTGTTCAAACTGGAACTAATAATTAGAGCTGAAAGTGCAAAAATGTGGAAGAACGTAATGCAGTTCTAAAACGTGACACGTTGCTTTGCCCCGGAGATGGAAATGTAATACAGTACTGAACAGTAACGACAAGTTAAAGGTTTGTGAAAAATATTAATGATAGGAAACACTATGTGTGTATTCCAGATCACACTGATTCGACTGTTCAGATAAAAGCCTATGATCCTGGTGTTGGTGTTGTCTCAGCCGGACGGTGAAAAAGCATATTTTTTCCACACTATTACTTGAATGAAAGGCTCGTGTAAGCGCCATCTTTCAGTTTCTGATACTCTTTCCATCTTTGCAAGTCTCCGTTTGAGATGATTAAAAAAAAAAAAGTTTCCTAGAGTTTTCCTAAAATATGGGCTCCAGCTAAACTGTGTACAATAAACAGGATTTTATTTGACATTTAACAGAACTAATGGTCTTTTCCATCACATCAACATGTATGAATGCATAAATGTGACCGCTCGCGTGGCAATGGAAATGTCTCTAGAGCAACTTGTTTTGATATATGGCGGCGCTGATCTCAGAGTAGACTGGCCCTATTTCCCCCTTTATGTATTTTCTAATGGCTTGTGACTCACATTGACTTCAAAAGATGTTCTTGACTTTGCCAGTGAATTATGGCATCAACATCTTTCGGAGGCTCTGATGATGTTGCTCGCAGAAGATCTGAAACTGGAACAAATTGGAGTTTCATGCCTTGCTCAGGGGCATTTTCGCGCGAGCTTTAGATGGTGGGAAATGCCCTTTGCGTTCACTTCCATCCGTCACACGTCTACCTCTCGGACATTAGGAGAGTGCTGCGCTTCGGCTGCCTCGTGCGTCTCACGCATCAGTACGGGTTGTGGATAAAATATCGTTAAATTAAATGATATTCGAGGTACTAACCTAAGTTTGAGTGCATGCCTCTGATCTCAGCTCAGTGACAGCTTGAACAAATACGCAGAGTTGATTCTTCTGGGTTTACAATAGAGTCCACGTCGTCTCATGAAGCCCTGAAAGGGATGGGAGGGCACAGCAGAGGCCCCTGAATAAACAACCATTAAATTCTCCCTACGTCTGTATGAGGGGAATCTACAGAGTTGTGCCTGTGCTTTAAACCAACCAAAACACAAAGCCAGACACAAACAGAATTAATTGCAGGGAGCGGGAAAATAGTTTGAATAAGGAAGCCCATTTTACCTTTACCGCTTCATCTCTTTAGATCGGATGCTCTGTAAAAGAGGCATATTAGTGGACAGCGGGATAAAAGGGGGGAGAGAGGAGGGAGATGAAGGAGAAGATGAAAGCTTTGTTGTGCTGATGCTTAATGAGCTGGAAAACACAATTGAACTTCTCTGACTGTGGAAATTGCTGTGAGGGCATCGTAAATTAGCGCCAGTGTGGGAGCTAGCCCGCTGACAGAAAAGGGGCTTTGTGCGGTAAAGGCTTCTTCACAGGCCTGCAGTCACTGGGATCTTCACAGCAGTATCACAGCTCGATCCGTCACACGTCAAGGCGCTCGGCAGTCACTTTTAAATATGGATGAGGGAACCGTTTCGGAGAATTTCGTTCGTCCAGTTGTGAAACTTTTTTTTTTTCTTTTCCCTTGCCATCCTACCTGTTGAACTGTATTTTCCACGTATTCTGCACTCTGGCCGTCTGTGTCCTGCTACCTGTCGATTGTCATTCTGAAAACAGCCATGCCAGACCGAGAGCAGGCAGACAAAAATAGGACATAAGGGAGCAAAGAGGAGATGGTTCTAATTCTTCTCTGATATTTGGTGAACTCCAAAGGGTGACTCTTCATTCTGGCTTTGCAGGCTTGGCACATGCCTTCTGTTACTAAGTGGCTTCATATTGAAAGGCTCTGCAGCCGCTATTCTCTCTCCCACTGGGTGCCAGCCTCTCTGCCCTGGCAGCTGCTGGGCTTTAGAATAGACCCATAGTTTCCCCTCTGCAGGTGAGCTGCACAGCCAAAACAGGGCCCCTCAAAGGCCTTTTCAGAGCCTCAATAGGAAACTGACTTGGGGAAAGAGGAACGGGCACACAATGGCCGCCTTCTCTGGACATAGAGAAGATGGAGATGAGCTATTGGGGTGCTGCTTTAGTGTTGCTTATAGCCATGTCGAGGAGAGGTGATGAGAGAAGAGAGGAGAGGATGAGTCCCCCCTTTTTAAGTTTCTGAAGGCGTGGTTCTTTCCCCTCTGTGTTTTTCTAGCGCTGCCGCTGCTCTGCAGAGATGTCCTGTCGCCCTGCGTCTCCACTGTAATCGGCGTGCTTTTGAAACCCGATGAAACAATGTTTTTTTTTTTTTTTTTCCATGTCCTGGGGTGACGGAGGTGACCCTCCTATCGCCAACCTCTTTCCACTCTCCCTCCCCTTCGGGCCCGTCCCGGGACACTGGTACTCCCCTTCAGCCCCGGCAAAGCTCTTCTCATGCAGACAGGAAAGAATGCGCCTCCCTCCTCTCCCTCTCACCTCCTTTTCATCGTTTGCTTTTTAACTTTTATTAGCAACAGCTTTCACTGACACATGAAGAGTTGGCAGCGGAGAGTCAGGGTGAGGGGGGGGCGTTAAAGCGAGAGGACAGAGAGGGGCGATGAAGGAAGGGAAAAGTAGGTATAATTTTTCTTGGACGGCAGGTTCAGCGCGGCCACATGCCGTCAAAGCAGAATGAAAAATAAATAGAGGCAGGAGGACCAGGATCTGTGAATATCTTTTCCCAAATGATGACGGATGATAATTGAGTGTTGTCTACATTGATATATTCAAAATCATTTTAACGTAAAATTTCTTATGCGAGCCTTAAGGGGGCAAAATCAAACATATCAGCAGCAAGTTATATTTTCAAAGCTGTTTTCTTGATCTCGCAGATGTCTCCTTTTTGCCCGGAATGATTAAGTGTTTGCCCGAAATGAAACCAATGTTTGCATTCAGAGTTACCACAGGCTGTGCATCACTGCTGAGATGTTTTGACTGAGAAATGTTGAATTAAATGAAAGGTTTCGCACAAAAGATTAAGAAAATACCTTTAAAAGCAAAGGATCGAAGACCAGACTAAATGTATTTTGAAATTAATTAGATCAAATAAACTTGTTTATATTGACAGAACGTGTGACTCACAAGCATAGAATACTTAAATGTAGATATTTATTTTTAAACTTATAGGATTTGGTTCTTCCACTAAAACCACAGACTTAATCGTCAGATTTTAGCTGTGGGATAATGAGTACTGGAGGAGAATTCCCATCAAAATGAATACTGCTAGTTGTTATTTTAATTATGGCCATGACTCCAAATTACAGAAATATTTCTACGGCTAACTCTTTTGTTATTCTTTACATTTCTCATGCAATTTTAAACACGCCATTATTTGAGAGATTACGGAGCCTTTAGCTGTCTAATATAATTATGCCGGGTAAGAAGATGCTATCAGTCGCTGTCTCATTTTTCCTCTCTTTACTTTCTCGTTCCCTCCTTCCTTCTCCTCCTCCTCTAATCAGTTCCACTCTGTTATTGCTGGCCCCGGGCTGTTTGCCTCTTTGCTTAACTGCTTTCACAAGCATGAGACCAAAGCCTGCTCGAATGTCTATTAGACCCTTTAAATACCCACTCAGGCCCGCAGTCGCTGTGTGGCTGACCTTGCGCCGGTTGTTGCCGTCATTATGGAATCAATTCTCACTGATCTGGCGCGCTTCACACCTTCTTAAGCCAGGAACCTTTTTTTTTTTTTCCTTCCTTCCGAAGTGACTCGACCACTTTTGAAAGGTTAAGTGGTGAACGGAGGGTTCTCATGGCAACGCAGAGGTCTGACAGACAGACAGGCAGAGACGCGACCGCAGCCTCGGAGGACGTAAACGCTCGGAGATTCATCATAAGTTCAGCATAAGTTCCGAGGACAGATGTGAACGCACCACATCTCGTGTACTGTTTGCTGTGAGGTTGTGAGAAGAAAAGACGCATTTTCCTGCAATCAGACCAGCTGGGAGTGATTTAGTGACATTAGTAAAATCCCATTCTGGCAAGCGTCTTTCCTCAGGGATAAGTTCATAGGGCTATGTAAACCAACAATGTAACAGTAACCCTCTTTAGTGAGATTCATCTTGGCGGTGGCTTATTTGGAGAGGACACCGTGGGCATCATTACTATGTTGGTTTAATTCACTGCGACTTTCGAGTTTAACCTCTCCATGTACATCATTTAACCCCTTTGTGCCAAACGTTGATGAAATATATAAATAAAGCAGCTTCTACTTGGCGACTTAACCGAGGAGAGTTTATGTCCGTGGTGATAATCGTTACTGTCGGCATCCGGGTCTACTGTGGATTATTGAGCAGCATTTGCAACATTTAAATCAAGAAATGTGCCTAAAAGTGCCTGTTAGTCAGTAGACACATCAGGTCTCTAATTATTAACTATTATCGCTGTGTGCACCTCCTCAGACGTTTTCCCACGTCTCATAATTCAATTAGTTGTGACAAAGAGAACAGGAGGAAGAGATTAAGGCGAGTGGTGACACACAGCTTTGAATCAAACCTCAACAAACAGAAAAGAAATCTCACCCACCAAAACTACAGCTGAATAAAATCCGGATAATCGAAACAGCACGTTGTGCTTTGTTGTCACTTTGAACTATAGAAGGACTTGTAAATAGACGTCTAAATACTACGTTAAAGCAATGACACAATTAAGTTTAATGAGAAATTTTAAACCACAACATAATGTGCAGGAGTTTTCTACAATTGTGTGATTTTAATTTAGCACGACCTGACCTAAAACTATAAAGAAAACTGCGCGGCACATATAGAATCATCCCTGTTTACGTCTTGACAGTAAAGTATGTGTAATAATATGATCAATGACACTGAACAATGATGCACATTATATGGTGGCGTGCTGAGGATATTTAGTTCAAAGCTTACTGAAGACCAACAAGCAGCAAAGTCGAAAGACTAATTTACAGTGTTGCCCTTCAACATAAATTAGATGCAGCAGCGAATAAGCGGCAGCAGGCTATCACATATCACGGACGGTGACCCCGTTCCTTTTCATGCTGCGTCTTTCTTTACCCCGCTGTCGTCTGCGTACTGCAGGTATGTAATTATGGTTTGAAAAGGTTGGAGCCAGACTTTCCACAGGGCACAGCGTGGGAACAAAGCAGGGTCTGGGAGCCGAGGTCAGGGAGCACGGTGGCTACAAACGACAGAGGCAGACATCGAGGGACAGTCTTCTTCTTCTTCAGATGAGAGCCTGCGAGTGGAGGTCTGACTCACATCCTCTGACTGCGCTGGGGATAGTTTACGTGGCACTGAATGATGCGTAATGAGCGACTTTGCGATCTCTGGCATGAATGGAGGCTGTTAGAAAAGCTGCAGCTGATGAACGACGCACCACATGTAATGAGATTCCTCAAATCCGATTACAATTTGTCAGCGTGACACACATCAGCAAGAGAGCATCAGAAAACACAAACTCTCCAAATTGACTTCTCCAAATTATGTGAAAGGGAAAATTAATATTGGAAACAAGTAATGCATCTTGTAGTCGTTAATTGTTGTGTATTGTTATTTTTTAGATAACTTTGAGAAGAACAACTGTCATCCTCTAGAAAATATAGACCCTCTTCTTTGCGTGTAATCACAAGACCATAAACATTTAGACGAGAACCTAAAAACGTCTCATGGTGTCCTGTTCCTCCTGCTCTCCTATAACTTGGTAAATATGGGTTAGAAATGTTGGGGATATTTTTGTGATGCTGGGAAGTTTGTGTGCAGAGTAAAATATTTTCAGGCATTCAAGGATAAATCGCAACAGCATTGAGGTCCACAGGAAACAGCCCTGGAAGCAGTGATAAGTGACGCAGTGACCATTTAACTGGATCATCTGAGTTTGACATCCGTTATGTCTAGGGAGTTTAATTATACCGTGACTGTAGAAACCATCTGTATTTGGAAGGAAAAAAAAGAGGAATTAATCACTTTCCCTGAAAAAAGTCTTTTATGAACCATTACAAAGAACCGAACTTGTTATTTAATTTCAAGGAGTGCGTCTGAACCGGCCTTATCTGTGTAAAATCCTATCTCTGCTGAGAAAAAACTAAAACCAGAGAGCTGCGCCGACATTGCTGCTCAGAGCGGGCACATGCTTCTTTAATAAGGATGAAAGCTTGGCGCTCTTGTAACCGGATCTTTCTGTAGCAGAGGACTCTCCATCAAGGAACAGCAGGATCCCCTCTTTAACCCGGGAGCATCAGGACAGATGGGGCAGCGACACGCAAGCCGAGACGCACACGAACGCGGAGTGTGAGAGGAAATCTGAATGCAGTGAGTTTTACGCACGAAGGTGCCGGGGAACAGCATGAAGAGCATCTGTAACACCTGTGCTCGACGCTCAGGGTTTCACAAGATGCGCTCCCCTCTAGGTTCATTCAGCTCTGTAATGAATTCTGTGGGCCTGGGGGTCAGAGGTTAAAGGTTAGGGGTACTCCAGCTGGCAGCTAGGCCTGCGGCGGACTCCAGTGAGGAGGCATTCAAGAACAGGGACAGGAGGGCTGTGAAGAGGGGGTTAAAGTTGTCTCTCTGTGTCATTGTGTTTTGTGCTTTGTGTTTGATGTACTCCACCCTCAAAACCTTTTTCTTTTCTGGCATGAACTATCAATACTCTTGCACATATCTTTATATTGTCTCTGTGTTGTAGGTTATAATGCAAACATTGTCTCACCTCAGCTCTGCAGCGCTTTCTCGTAATTTTAATTACAGCTTTATTTATTTTTTTGTTCACTCTTCCTTCTCTTACAGTTGACACTCGGTACCAAACAGCACAGTTAGCACCTAATATTTGGATAAAGTGGATCATTAATACAGCTAAACTGCTTTTACCTTTCAATATGAATATGTTGCCACAGGTTTAAAGTTTGGTGAAGATAGAAACTCTAACAACAAATGAAGAACACTTGTCAGTGTTCGGGTCCATGCAGTTCTCTGATTTCTCCAATAGAGGGCAGATGTCTTAATTACAGACTCCAGCCGTGTGTGCCAAGTGTTGGCATGATGCGTGTTTAATTTTAACAGAGTTTTCCAAAACATTAGTTCTCCTCCAGTGGAAACTCTATTTAATGAGGAGAATACAAAACAGAGTAAATAGCTATTAAACGTACTTTAACAGCTCCCACATGTTTACTGAGTTTATGAGGGGTGTGATTGAGGGAGAAGGATGTGTGTGTGTGCAAGAGAGAGAGAGAGAGAGCGCACCTTAACTTTCCCTCTCATTATTGTTATTTCCATGAGTGATACACGTTGTCAAAGCTGTGCAATGACTCTGTGTCAGATTCTAGCAGCTAGCCTAGCTAATGGGCATCTTTCACGCAGATACTCAGATCAGATTTTCAGATTAACTGCTCTGGACAAAAAGGGTCAACGTTATTCCCAAACAAAGACCTTCCCACTATTCTGTCATCATTTATATAACAAGTCGCTCTGTTCGTCTCCTGTGGAGCTGCGCAAGTCCCGATCCATCTCCCCTCGTCTGCACTGGCTGTCGTCAGCGCTATTGTTCCTGGAAAGCTGTCTCGGGCATTACCTGAGGAGCCTGATAGTCAGGGGCCCCAGCCTGACTGGCTCATCCCTCCCTTTACTTTAGCTGCCTAAAGCCCCACCTGTTGTTCAAGCAAGACAAGCTAGTTATTAAGCAATCGTAATGTCAAACGCTGGATCCAAAGTGGCTGCATGCGACTGTCGAGCAGATGGCTCACTAATTATTTCTGTGGCCACTTCGTAAGTCTGACAGCTCTGCCGGCCACCAAACCGTCGTCACTACACTTCATGTTCGCCTCCTTCTCTTCCACGGAGGTCCTTCCCTCAGCCCTGTAATTCATGCGAGTAAACTCCACCGTTAGATGTCTAATGTGCGTTTAATGGATGTTGGTGAGGCGTCAATTAACTTAATTGTAGATCATTTAGTTAATTTTAGTTATTTAGAAAACCACAGCTTTCCTAAATGTTGTGAGTGTGGGTGATATGACGGAAAACTGTGTGTAAAGACAGAGAGGTGGTTAGCCTCAAAAACAGCCCTGAGCTCCGGGACGAACTTTGTGGGCTTTACTGATAGTAGTGACGGCGATGATGAGGCTCTGGTGCTGATGATTGTTTTAGTGTACCTTACTCTTCTGTTTGCATTTCATTTCTAACAGCACTACACTGTGAGTTGAGGTTTAGCGTGGAGTCTGATGTCTCCGCCTGATTGTCACCTCCTAAATATTATGTTCTCTATTTGTTTCTTTATCGGAAGAAACATCTGGATGAAGATGCCACTTGAAGTCAAGTAGAAACATGACAGCTGCATTCCTGTAAGGAGCAGTGATAAGGCGTTACTGGTTTCAGGGCAGATTTCAATTTGACGAAGTTTAATTTGTCATCCGTCCAACGACATATTAATCAACTGTATACTGCACTGATCACTGTACGTACATGCAACAAGTGTGTGACGGACACGTTAAGCAACGCGAAGCTAGAAATCTACATTTAAAAATGCGACTTTAGTCAAATATTCATTTTTGTGGTTTCCCCAATAAACTGCTGCAAGCTGCGACATTTGGAGCATGTTTTCTATCCCAGCAATACGAGCATAAATCACAACTTAATACTGCATTTAAACAGTTACAGACAAGCAATTTATTCTTGGCTTAGCCTACTTCTTGCATTTTGTGCAATAACACTGTGTTCCAGTGTGTGTGTGTGTGTGTGTGTGTGTGTGCGTGCGCGTTCTACAGTTTACTGGCACCAGTCATTACTTGCTGACAACTCACATTCGTGCTGTTCTGTGGCACTTGCATTTTCTCAAAGGCTTGTCATTCACTTGACACAGGCACACTCGTACATCGCACCAGCGTGCACCACCGGGCCGGCAGCAGGATGTAAGCACGGTGACGCAGCCTGATGGGAAAAGGAAAAACATATTTGCACATAATACACTTGGCAGATCAAACCAAACCTCTAGTTTCTACAGGTTATCGAGGCACAATCTCTACACACCACAAATAAAGACCTATTAGATTAGATTGTCACCTGCAGACATTTTGATACAAGAAAATGGGTGTGACATTTTTTTTTTTAATGAAAAAACATATCACAGTGATAAATCTTCATGTTAAATTAGACTTTTAATGATACTATACATATATAGTATACATATGTTGAAAATGATGTTTATACTGTATTGTAATTACTTTTGCTTGAGCCTGGAGACTAATGTTAAGTGGTTTCAAAATTTTATCTTTGGGAACACCTATTACACCTATTACCTGTCTTGCCAAGAGACGTTGCCAATAACTAGCTTCATATCTGTGGTCAAAATCATGCTACACTAAGTATTATAATTTAGCAATAGGACTGAAAACTGTGGGAAACAGCTGGTCTGACTCTGTCCAAACACAATTAGCTGAAATTAACATATTACATATCACCCATTTTATGAATGCATTTACCAGCGTGTAAAAACAACAATTTTGAGTTTTATGGGAGTAATTTCTACTGGCCTGTATCAACAGGGATCTTTCAAAATGCCTTCTGTGCCACACGCATTTATTACTTATACCGAGAGAGACTACCTGTCCTAGCTTCTCGGTTGTTCGAACAAATGCAATTTTCTGCGAATGTTCCTGTAAACCTGTGGGTCAGACATAAGTTAATACACTGGAGCTGCTGGTCCTCCGGGCTTCACGTGAAAGATGTTTGCAGATGTGCGCAGTACACAAGCGGGGACCGGTTGAGGCTTCAGCACACTTTATCCATCAAACCTCACTTTCAAGACCTTGTGGAGTTACGGTTTCTGGGAGATCACATCTCCAGACCTTAATGTCAGTAAGAGCCACCGCATGAATTCTGCAGCAGGATTCTGGCAGCCGTGTTTTTACATTATCTTCATGAAAAGGGTTTATTGAACATTCCAACTTGTGGATTCTATTTATTTATTTATTTACGTGTACAGTTTTTGAAAGTTCACAAGTTGTGATGTATTAGAAAATTACCCCCACAAAAGTTTATATTTAGCCTTTTGCAAAGTGAATGTATCTTTAAGAGTTTTTTCTTTATCATTTTATAGCAGGTCTCAGGTTTAGGGTCTTATCTTAATGGTTTCCCTACATTACTTACTGTTGTCATTACCATTACGTATATTACCCAGTTGTTAGCTTGCTAAACTGTTAGCATCATTGGCTTATATGCTAGCAGTTGCCAACACTGTTCTTGCAACATATGGCCGACACTACGAGCTAACACCAAGTGTTTAGTGTTGGAGACATGTTTGTATACAAATCTGCTTAAAACTTTCATGTCCAACTGTTGTCCTCTGCATTCTGTCTGTATGCTAAGCTAACCGGCCTGTAGCTTCACATTAGAACATGAGAACGGCGGCAGTCACCATACGATTTAAGACCTACCTAAATACTATAAATGCAATATTATTTATTTATGTGCTGCACGGTCATGGAGAGCTTGTCTTTGGTAGAAGGCGGCGACCACTCAGTGACCCTGGAGCGGTTCTACTCAAGGGGCAATATTGGATTTGTACATATGGATCTGATAGAAGGCAGATAAGCAGCAGACGCACTGGAGCCATCCCTGAACAAGGCAGGAAGTGTGTGGCGTGTCTTATTGTTCCTATTTTGTTGTACAGAGCGCCGAATCCTGCTGTCGTGAGACACCGCTAACTCATGTGTTTGCTTAATGACCCTCCTACTGTCGTTTGAGCAGCGAAGGAGGTGTGGTGAAGAGTTCTCACGGGCTGCGGTGGCAGCAGCAGTTTGATGGAGGGTCTGCCAGATGCTGAAACACTGGGCTGGAATGAAATCATAGTCCTGAGGGGTCCACGTGTTATGCTAGATGAGTCAAATGGGTTTATGGTCGTCTGTGCATTTCTACCTACAGATGTTTAACATATTCTTAGAGTTCGCGTATCGGCAAAAGGGATTTATAATTGAGTTGTAATTTAAACGACTTGGTGTATATCAGACACCGAGCAGTTTTATTCTGAAACAGTTTCACAGTGTGATAGCATCTCGGCATGGACATAAATCAGAGCTGACACTCAGAGTTGATTCAATGAATGTGGTGCCTGGCACTAAGATCACAGACCCATCATCTGCCTCCAATCTGTCCTCCTACAGTGTATGTGTATGTGTAGGCTAATTAGTCGTTTTAAACGATTGAAGCCGTACACAGTAGGACTCTGTCTGTGTCTGGGGAGGTTCCCATGAAATTAAGCCAATTATGGGGAGCGAGTACATTGTTGCTTCATGATACATAGGCTTTATTTTAATTTTTGTGCGCGACGTCTCTTCTGCTGAACAAATTACTGACCAGACGACTAAAATACTAACAAATCCAAAATCAGTCAAATTAAAATTAGAGCTACAGTTTCCCACACTGAGCCTTTAGAGCAGGACCAAAAGTCGCCTTGAAAGAAAACAGGAACTCTAAAATGTTATTGTAATATTTAATAGGTTGTTAGGATCATTTTTATTTCATTAGGCTGAGTTCAATTGAGATTAACATCTACATTTTCAAGGAGTATGTGAGTACAGCCATGCTTGTATAATATGCTGGAATATACAGTAGTGCTTACTGTGTTCACCGTTTATCTTGTTAGCATTGTACCATTTATAAACAGAGAGTGAGCCCGAGGCTGATCATTATTTTAGAAATTTGGTTTGAAATTTCAGTATTGGAAAAACAAAAAGCCAGGCTGAGTAATATTATCATAATACAAAGTGTAACTCTGGCAATCCATCCGGTGCATTTCTGGACATTTTACATTTTTTCGAACTTTAAATGTCAACCTCATGGAGGCGCTAGAGGAGATGTCAAGGGGATCATTAAAGTCATTGAACTTCATCTGGGGGCCTCAAAGCGCCTTTGTAATTATTATGTTAATATTATTATTATTATTATAATGCATGTGCGTACTTAAACAACAATAATGTTGAGCCAAGGCAGCCTCCCCTTAAGGAGATTGGAAAAAGGATTACTGTATAATAAAGCTCATGATAAAATGTCTTAACCGCAGCTGTCATGCGTTCTAGCCTTGAGAGGGATTGCTTACAAAAAGACGATTAAGCATAAAATGTGTAGTTATAATACTCCTAATTGTATTAAACTACTATAAATCATAAACACAAGAATGACATTTTAATCATAACACTGTGAGAAATACATGGAGTTCATTCAGATTTTAGACTTGATAGCACAAAGTAGGAATTTCACTGTAGTCAATAATTAATGACAACATATTTATATGTTGGCAAAATGTTAACAAAGGCAGTTAAAATTGTTCCGATCACGAGCCATTTTATTGCGTATGACAAGATTGAGGAGATTCAAAGGTCAAGTTTATTGCTGGAACTTTAGTCTTTTGTTTCTACAACAGCTTTCTTCTTCACTTTGTTGAGCTGACAGAAAGAGACAACATGTTCAGGTAGGAGAACTACAACAGAACAAACGACACAAAACTACAGCTATTCAAAGTGTCTATGCTGCAAGTGCTTAGTTTTAATGCTTAACCGTGTGTGGATTGTATGGATTGACTTGTGAATGTGTAACAATTTGTGTGTAGACATTAATCCAGAGTCTTTTTTTACTTTTAGGATTACTCTCATCGTCTGTGTTTCACTGATATGTGGAATCACAGCAAAGCCTTTGGTATGTACAGTATATATTCCTCTACGCTGTCCACAAAATTCCTGATTACTTTTAAATGATAAAAATATTTGTATGGTCACTCATCTGTAATTTAACAACACCTGTGCTCCTTTTCAGAGTAAAATTAGAGACGAAGCCTTGCAGCGAGCTGTTCTGTAAGTTGTGCTAGTGGCTTTATTTTAAACTTTTAACATTGTGTGGCAAACGTACATGCTGGATTAGCAGCGTCTGGTTTTTATAAGGATAAAATAAAATTTGCGGGATATAAATAACATTAATCGGGGAAAAAAGAGAACGTATTCGATATAGTTTTGGCAGTATTGTTTTACTTTTGGAACAGAAACCCGCACTTGTGGGAGTGTGCAAATTAAGCTGGGCACTAAATTTTTATGGTGAAAGGCACATGGATATGGCTTATCAGTTTCTCATGCAACAATCAGTACAAACCAGTAATTTTGCTGTTCTCCACAATAGACGTCTCTTTGTGTTTCGGCTGGAAACATTAGTTCGCTTTGTGCCATTTACCCTCCCAACAAGGTTATCTCGACTTTTAAGATGCTGAATCGCAGCCACAAAGAATTATAATATGTGCCTTTTGCTAATATATCTCAGCCTTCCATCAAAGTCATTGCCCTTTGTTGATTTTATCTAAAACACCCGACGTTGCACAATTCTTCTTCCAGGTCCTTACATGACAAAGGCAAGATGTCCTGGGGAATACAAGTGGAGCCTCCAGAGGACATGGATGAGGCTCATTTTGACATCGACCCCAGAATGAGGATCTGGAGGAGGGTGGTGGAGAGCACACTGAAGCAACAGCCCCGGAAGCCCGAGGAAGACTTGGATGAGCTGTTCCATCCTTCAGTAGAAAAGCTACTCCAAAACCTCCCTGAGGCCAACGTCGCTGAAGAGATGTCGCAGGGAGAGGCCGAAATGAAGAAAAGCGATGCCCCGGTGGAGGATAAAGATGACATCGACCACCCTGCCGTCAGTGAAGTGGCTCAAGAGGACCCTAAACAGGTCTGGGATGAAGACAAAGCAAGACAGTTCCTGAGCCCATTTATGTCCCCACTACTGGCCAGAGGCAGAGCCAATATGGGGCTCCGAGGTCCATTTGCGCTGATGGAGCAGATGAGACACAGGATGAGGGGTGAAGGTGAGGTCAGAGTTCACCTTGAGCCAGAGGTGGACATGGATGACGTTTACCACAAAGAGCCCCACATGCCCGTCGTTTACCAAGAGCAGTCTGAAGTTAAGGCTGCAGATTCTGTTGATTTGCCTTCTCAGCAGAAGTACAGCGAGCCAGAGGAAGATATGGATCACCTCTACCACCAGTGATCAGCTCAAACATAAACCATGTACAACATTATCATGTCAAATTAGATTGCAGCTGCAGCAGGTGAATACGTGAGGTAAACACCTGAGTCATTTGATTCTATTGCACTGTTGTAAAAATAAACACATCTGTCACTCATGCATCTTAATAATAAAGACAACTTGTATCAAAGATTTTGTTGTGTATTATTTATTGAAACAACTGTGTAAGTTATTTTCAAAAATACAAAATCATGTCAGCTCTATATTAATTGAAGATTATGAAAACATGTTCTGAATTCACAGCTTTTGTTGGACACTGACCCACACTGAAAGTCAGTTTAATACCTGGATACTGATGTTAACAGGAAGGAATTACATTAGTGACTGAGATCACTGAACAAACTGAACCATATCAGAGCGCCAGTCTCAACGTTTTCAGGCTCCTGTGGTTTCTGGTGATAACAAAAGCGATTTAATGGGAAGCGACGGGGGTTGTAAAACGAACCTTTTTCACATTCTGATAAATCTGGCTACATGAGTCAATGTCACTTCGGCTGCTCAGGAGGAATCACCCCCTTCTTCAGTATCAGGTTCCCATACAAAGCTGTTTCCCTGAGTAAAACAAGAAAGAGGAAAATTATTAGATTTAAAATTCATGTTTTTTATATACACAGTATATATATATATATAAGACTTATGAGTAGACTTTCCAGCTATTTTCCTGTGCAGTTTATAATCTTTGTGTTAGTTAAAAACACAACACAACACCTTTAAACTGAAATAAATGTAGTGAAACAATGATGCGGTTTAGTCAGATTACTGGGCTCCTGAAACACATATATTTGTAGAAAGGACAGCTAACAGATGATGCACTGGGAAAGATTTGCCTGGTAGAGAATCCTTCCTGAGTTTCGAGAACATACACACCCCGTCGCCACAACAGCGAACGCCTTCTTGGCACGTTCATAGAAGGCAAACCTTTCCACCTTCTCGAGAACAGCCTATGCGTGAAGAGAAATAGGATACAGTCAGAAATGAAAGGAACAAAAACTAGATTTTCTCACAAAGGGTTTCAGTGAATGCGATGCCTTACGTGGGATCCATCCCAGTGTGGTCCAGCCTGGCTCAGGAGCACTTCGTATTTACCCCACACGGATACAGCTAATCCTTTCTGCTTGTCACTGTCTACCAGATCCATCACTGTACCCTGTGGGGGAAATATGACAAAGATTTCAAAGAGTAGCAGAAAAAAAAAAAAAAAGACAGAAAACACTTTTTTAGTTGTGCTGGATGTGTTACCAGATTGGGGACGTAGGTATCCAAGGGGAGCAGCTTCAAAATAGCCTCCAAAAGCTGCGGGATTCCCAAACCTGCAGATCAGACACAGAGCTGATTTAACAACACACACTCACCCAGCGGTGTGTTTATATGTACTGTAAATATATTCATATACCATCAGCTCTTATTTCTTGTGGACCACCAGCACAAATGGAAGATGTTGGGAAGTTTGCATCAGCGAGCACTGTGATAAATATAAAGCGTAACACAGACTGAATGAATGAATGAACGGGCTGCGTGTTGAATCATTAAGTGTGCAGTGTAGCAACATGGTGTTGTTGACATGAAGCGTTTTGTTTTTAGCCTACTGCCATACACTGTACACAGGCTGTGTGGGCTGCGGCTGATAAGTGTCCTACCCAGTTCATCTCCGTGGCCCATTTTAGCCAGAGCATACAGCAGTTCAGGAGATAAAATTGCGGGGACTCCTTTCAGTACGACCATCCTCGCAGACACAGCGACTGACAACCAGACACACAAGACACGAGTGAGAGGAGTCACTCCGTCGACTTCCGCCTTCGTTTTATTTCCGCGAAGACGTGGTGACTATCTAGACCATTAACCAAAAACAAACACGTTGTCGTGGATTTTAATTTCGTGCATAAATTAAATAAATGCCTCCTCTGGTCCGTGAAGTGAATTTTTTAAACTGTCCGACTGTAGGAGGTTTTGGATTAACTATCTCGACCGTCATGTTTAAGGAAAACACATGGGTCATGTGACCAGGTCGCCAACATTTAATTGGTTAAATATACTGGTTTCGATTCTATTTGAAAATAGTAATAACAGACTAAATATTTAACATTTCCCACGAATCCGAATAATTTGGATCCATTTACTTTTTTAAGCCAAATATATCTATATAGTTTACACAGTAACCATGTTGCTACTATGTAAATAACCTTTATCTCTACTGGATAACACAGTACTGCTCCACTCCTCATATTTCTGTTTATATTCACTTTTATATTACCTTACATTCTGGCATCGATTTATATTTAGACATTTTGTATTGCTGTTATCTATCTCTTCCTGGAATTGCAACCAGCAATTGTGTAATTCGGGAAGATACTGAAACTATAAACGTGGGCGACTTTATGTAACTATCCAAAGGTTACTGAGTTTGTAAAACGTCTCTCAAAGGGACATGTGCAACCACACCGCCCTCCTCCATTCACCGGCAGCTCAAACAAAACTAACAAAATGTCCCCACTGTATACATAATATATTGCCTCCTTGTGTTATGACATAACAGATAAAGTCTTAAGATGTCATGGTGCGTTAACGTGATGTATTTACACATTGGACATCTTGTAGTGTAATTTACTTGTCAGCAGTGACCTTATATATTTTAACACTTTGTGGAGCGATGAGGAAACAGCATTTTCTGTGGTCAGCCCAGTTTGAGTAGAATATTATCAGGCAGGGAGACGGCTGTAACGTAGAATACGCTTATAGTATGAATGCATCCTAATGTTTTCCCTTTGATTTTGTGGTAATAATTACTCACATCCTTATCTTGTTAATAGAATATTTTTTATGTTCCACTATCAGGAGCAGTCAGGCCATATCACAGGCATTGTCTTGTGTTGAGTAAAGTTTATCACTGCTGGGAAAACTGGGAGTAGTTAAGAAAAATGAAACTGAAAGACACACTGTAGATTAAATACACACCAAAAGACCATGTTTAACAAAGGTTTCATGAGTACAGACAAACATATAGGGACACTGGTATGATATGAGCTAATTTTGCACTATAATCCAGCACAGAATCTAAAAACTCTCAACTGAGTGGAAAAAAAGTACTTGATAAATGACTTAAATGATTTTATATGAAGCTAAAGATCATGTTTTGTATTCATCTCTGCACATTCCCTGACTAAACGATGTCCAATGACATAGCGGCAGTTAATCTGAAGCTATAAAATAAGGTTGTGTCATTAGCTCGACAGACTACGTAGTTAATCTTTCGTCTGTGTTGTTTCTGACACCCTTGGGTGGGCATAATTCAAAGCAGACACCGGTGAATGTGTTATTCCGACGCGGCCTCTGATGCCAAGAATGTGAGATAATGAAAATATTTGTCAGATGAAAACCACTCCACCCAGCCTGTTTCATGAGAGCCAGAGAAACTCTCAGCTGGATGGCAGGAAAAATGCTGAGGAATCCTTTCCATGACCACAAAGGTTGGTTAAAAAACAAAACAAAATCCCCCAAAAGACTGATCTGCATATAAAAAGGCTTTCATAAAATTGAAGTCACAGTTGCACGATTGTTGCCTTATACACTGACTTTACAAATAGCTGCTGTTAATAATGAAAAGAATGTTACTTTATTGCATGTTTTTAATCTGCAAATTAACGTTTATAATGTTTCTGCATTCCACACATATACTGTAGTTTAGTGATTTATCTTTCAGGAAGATAAGCCCGATTCATCTCAAGTTTATTATTAACTTTATAGTAACTGTTGTTGTTTTTTTGTTTTTCTTTTTATAGAAAATGATTGAATAGGTGATTAAATCAGATGTGAGCTTTCTTTGCTTTTGGGTTTACTGCATAAAAACATTTTTTTGTGTGTACAAGATTGAATTAAATTGGCTGTAAAAGTCACCAATATGACTGGGTGGCACAGATGCAGTGTTGTTTAGGGATATGAAAGTGGTTTTGGGGGAGAGACGGGAGGCTGCTGGGGCAAGAGAAAAGGCCCTTCCAGGAGCCAGGCCTGCCTGCCAGACTGAAAGCCCCTTCTCCCTCTCCGGACCCATGCTGCTCACTCTTTATTTCAGCTTCTTTAAATGAGTTTATCACGCTATGAGGGTCTGCGCTGCCAAAATGTAACGTTTTGCCCCCTTTGTCTGCGTGGAGAGCCTCAATTGAGTCTACATTTATTATTTTGACCTTTCGGTAGCCTCAAAGAAGAGTTTCTTTTCGGGCCCTCTCTGCAGACTTTTGTGCTTCCCCACCGAGTGAGGAGACGCGTTTTTTTTTTCCTCCTCCTTTTTAATGTTTTGTTCCAGGGGGCTGACAAGAAAGCAAGCTCCAGGGGAATATTGAATGAAAAAAAAAAATCAATTAGGCCACGGCCTTGTGAAGATATGGGGCGCCGCCGTGTGAAGATCAGAGAAAAAAAAGGTTCCTCCTGATGATTGGAGCGCCAAAAGAAAGTGCACACTAACCAAATTTGTTCTGGTGTTTCCTTTGAAGTTAAAATTATGGTTTGAGTTGGCTAATAATTTCAACAAATAGGTGGTGAAATGTGCTATTTGTCCTTCGTCAGCAGGCACTTAGTAGCATATCTGCAGCTGAGATTATATAATTATTTCCTTTAAAATTCTAGATAAAAGTGATAAAAAGTAAAATCACAGAGAAATATTCACTGATATTTGTCAAAGGGTCAGCGATTATAAAAACCATTTATTCCCTTATTTTGAGTAAAAATGTGAAATATTATATTTATTTGGCAGACTGATGAGATGCCCTAATAAGAGCAATGTGATGTAAAGGACCCATGTTTATTTTGCTGTTTTTTTTTTTTTTTTTTTTTTTTTTTTACACTTTATAACCTAATTTCCTCTCTAAGCTCCTATCTGCATAAGTATCTACACAACAGTCGCTAATTTACTGTCCAGACCGTCTGCAATTTTGTTTAACGGCACAACAGCCCCATCTACTGGCAAGAAACACACAGTGTCGGTAAACATAGGGGCAAGGATTACAAACAAGTAGATATGAATAATATGAAGTTATTGCTTATGAATGTGTTGTAAGTTACACTCATATCTTTATATAGGCAACTATTTCTATTTCTCTTCACACTTTGCTTAAAATACTGGAAAACATTCTAGAGTTTTATTTGTAAAATGTACACAGAAAAAGTTTGTCCCACAAAATGTAGACAAACATTTGACAAATGAAAAGGCAAAGTCCGTACAAGTCAACGAGACTAATTCCTCTTGTTATACACTGGTTATAACACAGTTATCAAATTAGTGAAACCTCTGGCAGCCACTTGATTATGAAAGTGAGCCTCAGCAGGCAGGGCTTCACTCCGATAAGACACTTCTGTGCATTCACGCAGTGCTGAATTTTAATCTTAACAGCTTGTATGCTCCACTACCATCAGGATTTTCTTCATCAAACAATCAATCAATCAATCAATGTATTGCAGACAAGAAACAGAACCACAGATATCAGGAAGCGTGTGTTCATGGTCGATCTCTTAATCTGCCCCGTCCTAATTGTCCTGGAAAGCGGCCTTTCTCTTTTCCACAAAGGCAGTCATGCCTTCTTTTCGGTCATCCTGTTAGGAAGAAACACACAGGTGGACACATATTAGATGGACTGTCAAAATAAGAGCCGACCCTTCTAACTCACACTTCTCTAAATGGGTTCTTCTACTCACAGTTGCGAAGGTAGCGTGGAATAGACGCTTCTCCAAACGATTTCCCTCAGCCAGTGTCAACTCGAAAGCTTCGACAACACAAAGACTAGTCAGATAAAACTGAAACATATTTAATTCAGCTTTTTAAAAAGGAGTAGAAACACACTTTACACACCTGCGTTAACAGCCTCTTTAGCCATAGCAGAGACCAGTTTGGAGTTGGAAGCAATTTTCTCCCCACATTTAACAGCTTCAGACACCAGCTGGTCTACAGGAAAGATTTTACTCACCAACCCTGGGAAACAAAAAAGCCACTAAGTCAAGTATAATAAATATAAGAATGTGTCAGTTTATTATGTCATGTCTTATGAAAGCCATCCAGAAACCGAGCTACTGAGAAAAACAGCGACTGATGGTGCCTTTGTTCAAGTTTCTGTCAGATGCCAACAGAAATTAAATCATTTTTCTGCCATGAATTTCAGCGTGGGCTGTTTTTGTTGGATGGTGCAAATGTAAAATTCAGAGTGTGTGTGTTTCGCTATAAATGAAAGTTTTAGCCCCTTAACTTTCACAGATGTGCGCTCAAGACATTCTTCAAGGTCCCTACGATAAATCTGAAAACACTTTGAACTACAAAGTAATGATAGAAGTAAAAGCTACAGACTGGGGTGGAGATGCACTACAACGTCCACACCACAACAAATGTTTTCCTCAAGATGGTTTCACCATTTCCATTGCCTGTGTTATTCAATTCATGCATTTGCATGTCTGAATTTTAGTCAAAGTGTGATGTAATGTTATTTCAGATGCCTTTACTTTGTTGGTAACACCCATCTCCATGAGCTTGGGCACACTGCTCGCATGCAAAGCACCCTGGTACATGTAGGCAGTATAACAAAAAGTGCAACTCTTCTTGAAAACTCTTCTTTCTCAGTCAGTGAACAGCATGCATGACAAATGTAGTGCTTCACTGACTGGACATCCACATGAAAAGTAGCAGAAAATAGAAATACTACATTTCTAATAAAGAAGGTTTTACCTTTTAAAAGAAAAAAGAAAAACTTCACTAACTACTTCAGTAAAGAATGTTTCCACTTCAGTTGTTACCTGATTGCTTGGCATCTTGAGCAGTGATTCGGTCTCCAGTTAGAACCATTTCCATTGCCAGAGATTTACCCACTGCACGAGTCAGCCGCTGGGTTCCACCAGCCCCTGTGGGTGGAGAGATGTCATGAAGAGCCACTCAAAAAACAAGAAGTACACTTTTAACAGGAAAGAAAGAAGATATGACAAGAGTCGTTACCAGGAATGGTCCCCAACAGGATCTCTGGTTGGCCAAACTGCGCCTTCTCTCCAGCATAGATGATATCACACATCATCGCCAGCTCACACCCTCCACCCAGCTGGAAACCACAGGATGAGGAAGCGAATGAGATTCAGAGATCAGTTTTCATTTAATAGTTCTGATTTGTGTCTGGAACATATGGTGTTTTTTTCCATTCCACATTCATTTTGTTTCTTTGAACAGGTTTTAGTGTCCTTTTTTTGTAAGGTTTATTTTAAATTCAATGTGTTGGAAATATCAAATATGTGACACCCACAGCAAATCCATTGACAGCAGCAATCACAGGCTTCTTCACTGTGGACACTCGGTTCCAGTGAGCCAGGAAGTTTCCGCCATAGCACTCTTGGAAGGTCCGATTCTGCATCTCTTTAATATCTGCTCCAGCTGAAAAGTACGCAAGTTGAGTTCAGTTCTACTCTGTAGTATTGTATCAAACTTCAGAGCAAAAAAAAACAAAAAAACTTAACACACCAGCAAAGGCTCTGTCGCTGCCGGTAATGACAATGGCCCCAACGTCGCCATCAGATTCAAAGACATCCAACGCCTGTCCCACCTCCCTCATCAACCCGTCACACAGAGCGTTGAGAGCCTTCGGCCGGTTCAGCTGAATGAAACCAACGTTGTTCTTCTCACCCCGCTTCTCCACCAAAATATACTCATACTGACCACCTGCAAGAACAGGAAAACAAATATAAAGTTCAGGTAAGACTTGCAATTTAAATCGATTTTAAAAACATTTTTGTGGAAACTGTTATCAGTAGTTTCCCAATGCATTTGCACTGTCGACACATAAATGACCCTACAGTTTAGTCTTTAAACCAAGGTTAGGATTCATCAAAGCAGTAATCCGATTTATACTCATTGAAACAGTGATATAAATAGGCATATTCTGGTCAATTATTAACAGAAGTTCAAGGGCCAACAAAAATAGCCTTGAGAAAGGGCTTTGCACACACCCTGACTAGAGGGTCCTGAGTTCATTTATTTATTGAGCCTTGACAAGAAACTCTGCAATAAATAGGTTTTGACATTTTTTTAAATTATGGTGCTTACAAGACACCGATTTAGAATAAGCCTGATCCCTCTACATAAATAAAGATAATATACAGCTTGATTTTTATTAAGATAAAATAATAAACAAAACAATAAAAGACAAGTTCATTATTCTTGTTCATACCGGAGGGCCAGTTATTAAAAAGACACCTGCAATTTCCATTTACGCTGACGTTTTTTTTTCTTGTGTGATCAACTACACGTTATGAAACTGATTCCATTAAAAGAGCGTCGACGTTTTGTGCTGCAAACTAACTTAGCGCCTGCCCTGTCTGTGTGCGCTCCTCCAAACTGGTCGCACATTCAATGACGCAGGTTTCATGACATTGTGATGGGGTCCAGCTGTTGGTGCAGCGACCATGAACTGACCCCGGGCCTCTTCTTAAAACACACACCTGAGCTGTAGAGACGAGCCGCGGACAGGACGACTGGAGCAGCTCTGGAGTGCTTCAGGAGCGAAGCTGCACTTCTGCAGAGGAAAGCCATGATGTCAGCAGCCTGTAGTCAGTGAACTTGCTTCAGGTTTGCTAGCACAGCTCCTCCTTCCTCCTGCGGCGTCTTCTTCGCTGGTGTTTCTTCTTCTGCTTTGATGACCTTTAGTCTAATTCTCCCCTAATATTATTTCGTTTCTTTAAAAAAAAGAGTTTCCAGACAATTTGCCATTGAAAACGAGAAACAAACATTTCCTCCTCTGAACCCCATCTGTTATATTTCTAATACAGCTTTAACGGTGTCGTCATTTGTCGCTGTCTTTCATGAGAGTTACCGCCACCTAGTGTCTGGGAAGTGTAAAGCAACGAACCAGAGACAAAGTCATGATAATATTTTGCCCCACTTTAATGTTGTCACAATAAATCGGTTACATCACACAAGGACTGATTCAGTCCGACATAAGCCAGGCAGTCCGACTGAGATACTACGACATTCTGTTGTGTTACAGCATCTTATGTTACTGTTTATGTTGTTGTATCCAGGGTGTGCCTCCGCCTCCTATGTTTAAGCCACATACTGTCTACTGTTGTGCTGATCATAAAAATCAAACTAATAAACCCCCCTAAAAATGGTTTAAATACGTCTATGGAACACTTTTCAATCATGTCTTTCCCAAGCACCTGTTTTCCCCCCAAAGCATCTTATTTTTATTTCTATTTGTATTTAGCATTTTCTATTTTCATTATTTTATTTTACTTTTGTTGTTGTGGTTGTTGTTGTTGTTGTTGTTGTTGTTGTTGTTGCATGCTGTTCCTTCAAAATGTCTTGTACTCGTACACGTCATACTGCACACTTGTGCCTTAAATTGCCCCCGGCCGGGGACAAATGATGTTTTCTGAATGTGAATCTGAATTCAAGCAGCCTTAGGTTGGAATTTGAAAAAAAAATATCTAGGCCTATTATTATAAGGCTATCTCATCAGTATCTTGTAATGTATGAAATATGAATATGGCATTTTGGAAGGATAAACATAGACTAAAATGTGGTTGATATAACCACAAAATTTCTGTGTGAGAATAATCAGGCATTACACCCCACTTTACAGTATCTATAAGAAATCAAACACAACTCCCATCAACGATCTTCAAGCAAGGCAGTCATTATACAAACAGCATAAAGAAATAATTCTCTCAATACGCATAAAAGTAAATACACAGGACTTTCATCCAAAATTAGATTACAACACGCTACTGACTCGACCCGCATCTGATGGCATCACAGTATTTTATGCTCCTCTGCTCTATCACAATAATCAGAGGCGCCTGTATGAACGCGCTGCTCGTTCTCGCTATCGTCTGCATGAACGAGCTTTTATCGTTCGCGGCGATTCCCTTCATTTTAACCGAGTGCCAAAACAAAAGCAAGGACAACAACACAAGGGATAAAGGTAAGCGTCAGCCTTTGGGAGTGTGGAGGTTAACACGGACCTGGGTGCGTATGCATAGCGAGATTTATTCGGGCTAATGTGCACCAGAGTCCAGGCTAATTTATGAGAATAACACAATTAACATAATGCATATGGCATTCATATTGCCTTTGTAATTTGTGAAACGGTTTATTAATAATAGGGCACGTTTTCACAGCTAGAACTCATTTTAAAAGATGGTCTTTTATTCATAATCGTCCAAGGAGGAGATTTTATTTCATGCAGGCCTATAGCCTGTTTGAAGGCTGAAATCCTGTAGCATATTTATTAGTAAGCATATTTATTTTTAAACTGGCCTACTTTAATGGGGGAGAGCAATGAGCAGCACAAAAAAATGTTTCTTCTCCGAGACCATATTCAGCACTGACAAAGGACATCTCATATTACAGGCTTGTTGGCTCAATGCATATTATGTAACACGCTGATGATATTCTGATTTTATGCAAAACTGATCGGTGAATAGTCAAGAGAAGCCGTTTATCTGCAGCTGTTGGCAGAAAAGCACACAAAATCAAGTGATGGTCATTTAGCCCTCTGTGAAGGTCCTCAGATAAACAGATCATGGTATATGGAGGAAAAAAAAAAAAAAAAGCTGACACAAAGGCAGCTGAACTTGTTGATTTTCCGGGAGAAACTCAGTTCTCTTCATTTCGAAGTGTGTGATGTGTTGTTGTTTGGAAAATCTGTGGGTGGTGACTGCTTGAATCTCACATTAACATGATGTATTATGACCAGATCCTTAGATGTAAGTGGAGGAATTTGTCTTCTTGATCATGTTTCCATTCCCAAATGCAATGACTCCAATCTCAAGATGCAAACAGGGATGACACTTTTTGGGGACACATGTTAAGACAGATTTGGTCCGTATGGGGATCTCAGTTGTTCTCAATTGGATGCTTACATTATTTTATACATCAAATGTGGAGTTTGGCCAAAACATTTAGGTCATGATGTTGTTCTTTGTTCTAGTCTTTCTGCACAGATGTCAGGGATGAACCAGGTGGTTGCAACATGCTGGACTTGCATCCTGCTCTCGGCTTTCTTGTATGAGCCTGTGCTTGGAAAAGGTGGTCGTGGAGGGTCCCGGGGCTCCTCTCGAGGATCTCCTTCCCGCAGCTCCACAGCGGGGACCTACCGGGGAGGAGGCGCCTACGGCGGAACCCGCTCCCGCTTCAGGGCGGCAGGACGCACGTCCCCAGTGAGGGTGGCAGCTGCAGCCGCAGCAGGAGCAGCTGTGGCTTTAACCGCGGATAAATGGTACGCGTCGGCCTACCGCCAGAGCAAGGCCGACAGCTCGGAGGAAGAACTGGATTACTACAACAGGACAAACTACTTTGATGCATTAATGTCGGACTCGACTCAAAATGGATCCTCTCTCTCTCAAGTGGTTTCTATAATTATTGCAACATTTTCCCCCAAATATGGACTCTTATTGGACAGTATACTGTAAATGTTCAGGTTATTTTTTTGAGACAAACTTGTGATTGAGCGAGCTCCTATGATCTGATAATGTGCAGGAAACTGCACAGGAAAGACCAGTGAACGTTGCAAATAAGTGATGAAAGGATCAGTCACAGAAACATCACCGTACTGTATGTTTTTACACTAATCATCTTTATCAACAGACAAATGTACATTACCAGCAGAGTATTCATTGTGACGTTTCACATTTGTCAAATAGCCTACGTGACAGAAACTAGTGCCAAACTTAAGAATAACTGTAGTTTCTTTGAAGCAGATGAACATTTTCAATTACAGATATCTTCACTGTCTATACAAACTGCAGTCTGCCAACTTTAATCCTACTGCCAAACTCAACTTTACTAAAAAAAAAAAAAGGCCTCTATATAAATAATATGCAAAGTGACTTATGCTGCAGCTCAGAGGAAAGTCTTATGTGTCTGCAGAACCTGAAACTGAATATCAAGCCCGGACTTGCTGGAATTTGTACAGAAGTGCGGGTTTCTAGTCCTTCCTTAAAGGTTCACACAGTAAAATGTCGGCACCAGCATTATTTCACCCACCAAATTAAACTTGCTTCTTGTAATTTTCTTCCATTGGATTTCTTGCTTAGAAGTAAAAAGAAGAAGAAGCCTCATTTGCTATTTTTCTGCAAAACTTAATTTTTGAGATAGGATTTAAAAATCTTCTTTAGTTAGCTGAATAATTTATAGGATTCTCTGCAGTAAGACGAGGCAAATAAGAGTGCTGTGTTTTGGGACTAAAGCGAAACGGCTTTTTTCCTGAAATCATCTTCCCTTTCTGTGCAATTCATCTCTTTTTATGACTGGAATTTAGCAATTCATTTCTGAAACCTGTGTACAAACCATGACATGGTTTGCAAACCAACTGCTGCTCTCACAGTTGCTCATGTCTCTGAAGGTTATCTTGGTGCGTCCATCTTCCCAGAAGACCTCTTTACCCACAGAAGACACTCAGGAGCAACAGACTGTTCCGTATTTATAAGTGCACTCTATTATATGCTACAACACTTATGTGCATAATAAATAAAGAGTTATGTTGTTATCACTGTCTTTATGCTAATAAATATCCTGTTTACATCATATCAGACATCTGCCTCGTGAATTCTGACAACTGTATATAAAAAAAATGTTGCTATAATAATATTTAGCAAAATAATGTGAAACAAAGTTTAATTCTTTTAGTTACAAAAAGGTTTGGAATCTTCATGTGACATTAATAATCCAGACACACTGCATGATATTAGGGTTGCATGACGCAGACTATACTCAGTCTTTGTGACGCTAAATATAAGTCTTTCCAGGTTGAGGGCAAACTGGTAAAAACCCAGAAACAGTCTTCCAAAAATAGAGGTCAGTCCAGCATCACTAGTCCCAGCTCTCCTTTCCTGAATGCTCTTATGAAATCGTAAGCCGCTGCTGTGTAGTTTGGGATGGTGACGGTAATGTTTCCTGAGGGAGACGAGCAACAAACATTCAGTATTTTCAGATAATACTGGAAAAAGAAGAACATTAGATGAACTATAAAGTCTTAAGTTTAATGTTAGCTTAATATAATACTTGAAAACATGGAAACACGTATCCTGACACTGTGTAAATAAAGGGATTGAAATGGTAAAAAGTATAAGAGGGATGGTATCAATATTAACCTCACAATCTCTGCAACTAATTAACCTTGAAATAATTAATCAATAACACTGTTTGTGTCAAGTGTACGTGTAGAATTATCTCTTTCTTACCGACTCCTGTAATGGCTTTTACCCGCTGAGTCTTTCTGAGCTTTACAGCGATGCGTTTGAGGACATGCTGGATGTTGTCACTAGGCTCTTGGAGGTCGTATTTCTCCACATAACTGCACATGAACACACATGCAGTAAGAAAAATAAATAAAAAAAATACAGTATTGTGAAGCAAAAATATTACACCAAGTACATACTTTGCATTGATATTATTAAAATCACACACCTGAACCTCCCTAGCCTGTTCAGAGAATAAAGTAAGTAGTCAGCAATAATGTCTTCACCCACTAAATGGTCCAGTATAGTTCCTGGAAGAGATAAAGTGTTTTTTTTTTTGGTAATATAAGAAACGATTATGATAAAATTTCCACAACACGTCATAAGATTGACAGTGTTTTTTTAAATAAATGTTCTGCTCACCACATAAGGCCAGCTTCATGCCTGTTTCAACACTCTCAATCTTAGGAGGCAAGACTCCCGGTGTGTCCAGCAGGTACATAAGAGGTCGCTCACACACCTGGGAATAAAAATGACATTTTCAAATACTGTAGAGCTGCACACAACATACCTGTGAATACACATACATAGAAACCAACCTGAATTTTAGTCAGCACTGCTTTAGTTATACCTGGCTCCCCTCCTACTCGAGATGCACGACCTGAAAATTTTGCATAATTAAGAATAAGTGCTGTTATCTTGTATGAATCAATTCACTACTATTGTTTATCTTTACCTTTTTTCAAGTTTGTTCTCCTCAGTGAGTTAATCAGCGAAGACTTTCCCACATTGGGCACTCCAATCACCATCATGCAGTAATTTGTATTCTGAAAGTTTACCATGACAAAGTTAGAGCACACACTGTTTTAAATAAGGGGAGAGACATTTTGAATAAATGCAAAAGGAAGTAAATGCTTCAATATGGATGTAGCTCCATTAAGTTAATAGAAAAGGATCTTCAGAGTCGCACTGAAACAGCATGTCGTTGAACATTTTGCTTCAATATTTCTGGGCAAAACAGACTTTTGTGGAAGACCACATTCCACTGATGGTTGTAAAATGTGTAATTCAGAATTTAAATAAATTAAAATATGTTCAATTTTCTTGGAGTACCTCCTCTCTGTTAAAGCGCGGCTCCTTCTCAATAATTTCCAACACCTTTGGCACCAACTACAGAAAAAAAAGAAATGATGTTCAAACTCACTTTTTAAAATTTACTTTCAAAGACACAGCTCTTCTCTTCACAGGGTGGAATATTTAACATCCAATAAAGACGACCCCTTACATTTTTGACATTGTTGTCTCTTTGCTTCAAACAGTCTGTGAAGATAACATTGCTGACGCCACTTTGTTCGAGCTTTTTGAGAACTGTCTGCAGAGTAAAAACAAAGACTTTGATAGGACTTCAAAATGCTGGTGACACGTGACTCAGATGAAGTAGCATTGAGACTTTTCAACCTGCTTGTTGGATAAATCAGCGAGGTCCATCTTGTTGAGTACTAGCAGATGCGGTTTGACATTCAGCGTGTCCTGAAACACAGGGTTTCTTCCAGAGAAGGGAATTTGCTTAATGTTAAAGAAAAAGCAACAATGGTCAGATCTGCCTGGTACAGCTCATGTGTAGTTGTTTTCTTTTTCTTTTTATTAATGTGCAAACCTTTGTTAACCATGTTAAAATTAACAACAATACTAGAAGATATACAAATAATAAGGACAAAGCTGAATTAATGAATAACTTAAAATTAAAGTTTGGATATCGGAGAGTACTAGAATTGGTTGTATTGCTCAGTTAGTAATCAAATCTTGAACTAAAAATCCTGGTGTCATCTTGGATGCCCATTTGAAATTACATCACTAAGGTAATTTTACCTGGATTTGAACTGTTTTTACCCAAGGTATCCCAACAAAATGTTTAATAATGCATAATTTGTTTTAATTAAGAAGTTTGGATTCAAAGTCCTATATTTTCAAGTACACATAAGCTTTAGATTAAGATTTCGTAACAGTAATTAGTCCTTTTTCTTTTTGTTCTTTTAAAAAAATACATATATACCATACATGCCATAAAACATATTAGTACAACAGGTAACACTTCATTTACATGTTAAAATTGTAATAAAACAATGACTGCTGTAAAAGGATATTCTGGCATCATGGATTTCTATGATGCAGTCCACACCCTTAAGGCTGGCTCTCATCTGCTTCAGACCTACAAATATCCAACATAAATTTACCAGAAAATTGTCAAATCTATATTCCAAATTCAACGCATGTATTTTCTTGACATTTTCTGAGGATAACTTAAAGCTGTCACCTTTAGCCATGTGTCCGGGGAACCAATGAGCTACGTCCCGTCCACCAAAGTCGAAAACGGTTCTGAATTTATCGACATTACGGAGTGCCTGGTACAGTTTCATGGCTACTGGTAATTTACAAAAGACGACGCCTGAGTTTCATTTGTTTTAATAAAATATCCTTTGACCCTACCTGCTACGAAAACTCATGATACACTCTGTGTGCTACACTGTTTACATTCCGATGCGAATCTCTCCTGGAAAAAAACTTGGTTCCGTTATATTAAATGTGCGATGATTTCTTCTTCTATGCTTTTATTTTGCATGTTCCGACGTTTAACGATATATTCCTGCCCCCTGTAGGACATAAAATATTAAATAAAGAAATATAAAATGTTACTTAATAAGAAACTGAATGTTGGTGGTTCAACTGGACGAATACAGTTGTAGATTAAGAATTTGAATTAAAGTGTTAAAATTACATAGAAAATATTAATTGCAATATTTTAGTATAACTTCTGCTAATTTTACCAATATGAGTAGCAGACAAAACACAGCGCTGAGATCCTGAACTAAACAAGTTTCTCACAGAATGTGAAATGATTAAATTTGAACTTGTTCATATTGTACTTTATTTCACTAAAACAAAGGTAAACATTTGGAGTTGTTGTTATTTATGTCTGCCAGTACAAGTACAGAAATGTACAAAATCAGAATTTCCAGAAATAATCAAAATTTATTCTTAGTTAATTACAGTCCATTAACAATAAGACAATCCAATTGACAAAGAAGTTGCAGTACTAAATAAGTGTAAACAGGATTACATGTTAATTGATAACTACTGTAAATTTATTAAAAAAAATTTAAAGCGGTATGTTTAATGGGTTTAAAAAATAACTTCTCAATAAAGTGCATGTATACTTTTGCTCTGTCGACACTATTAGTGAAGTCCATTTGTATTTTAGTGCACTGAAAAGCCTTAAATCATCAGTATCACACTTTATTGGTTGTGGCACATTTAAAATTCATGATTTAAATAAGCAGCAGCTTCCGCACAAGATCAACTGGGATATCATAGTAATTTGTTTATCACATATCAAATGTAATGGGTAGATGCAAGGGTAGATGGTTTAGTGCAAGACAGTATCAATCTTCAAAGCTTTGACTTGGAATGGTCAGATGAATTAACGGAGGAGTAGTGAGAGATAAGCCTGTCAGCTTCTCTCCACCCAGACAGAAGAGCTCCATGGACGGTCGAGTAGTAGCAGTCATGAGTCGCCTCTCCAGCGAACAACACCTGCAGGGGCTTAAAAAAAAAAAAAATTCAAACAGTTAGAAGAGAGTTTCGGAGGGAACATATTTGTGTTTCCGCATCGACATGTACGTACTTGTGACTGTGATTTCTGCGGTGGCAGTGGCTCCATCATGTTTTCAGTGTCCTGGCCTGAACAGCCTTTCCCAGGGTAACTGTAGGATCCACAAGTCCAGGGATCATGAAACCACTGAGAGCGCAGAATTCTCTTTGGGGTGATGGTGGGGTTCCCTAAACATCATGCGGATATAGGCCACACTAAAATATTCAAGACTGCTTTGCAAAATAATCTTGATAAGGTCTGAGCTGATGAGTTTAACCTTGTTCTTGTGACTTATTTGGACTCACCTGTGAACCTGCGAATAAGTTGTGTGACAGCTTGTGTGACCTCTTGCTCAGACAGTGTCTCCATGTACTCTGACTCATGGCCAGCAATCCAGCCACAGAGAACATGGCCGTACCTGAAAATGAAATCAAAAGCACAACATGTGTCACATTTCAGTATTTACCATCTAGTTTGACATAAAGAAGCATTGGCCGTTATTGGCTTGTGACCTTTCAGTAGGTTTGAGTACGGTGAAGCCAAATAACTTCTTTATCCAGGATCTTTGTACATCTGGCACCTTGTCCACCAAAGCATCCTGGTTCAAAAAGAAACATTACAGACAGTCAAGAGCTAGATTAATGAATACCAGATTTAGATTGCAGCATAAAGCATTTTTTATACTGTCACATACACACACGCACACGCATTTATGCACCAACCACATGTCTCACCTCATCTTCCCACACCAGATGGATGACCTCACAGTCAGCATCCCACCACGGTACGTCAAACTCCACAAATATTTTATTGTTTGTTCCAAAGCCGAGCCTCTGGACGGAATGCAGCTTGTGTAGAGGGAGCGGAGGGTCGAACAAGGTTGAATGGTGCTTCTTTAGGTATCCTGACAAAACACAAATTAAGTTTGCTAAGCACAGGGTAAGAAAACTTGCACAGATGTTGCACAGAGATATTATGCCAAAGCCTGTAGTTAGTAAAGTAGTGTAGGGTTGATAACTCGTGTGACAGGCCATAGTATGAAGGTGCTATTCACAAAATTTAAGATTAAATTGTAACTGAAAGCAGATAAAGATAAGTGACAAATGTGATCTGAATCACAAGTGATGCAGATTTAAAACAAATATCTGACTTTTGTCCTCGTGATTAAAATATGAGTAGCACAAACCAAAGAAGCATCGTACATGCGTTATGCCTCAGATTTTACCTAGAGGTACTGTGACAATAACATGATCAGCGACAATCCTTTCACCGTCATCACACTCGACGGTCACGGGGCTTCCTCCCTTCTCGGCGTTGTTCCAGTGAACACAGCGCACAGGCTGGTTGTAGGTTACTAAACCGCTGGGGAGGTCCGACAGTAGGCCCTCGACCAGACCTTCATATCCACTGCACAAGACCAGAAAAATCAGTAGTCAGTTCCATAAATACTGCGAATGCGTGCTGAAACAATCAGTTAATTAAATAGTGTATCATATAAAACATGCAACACCTGCACATTACGATACCGTACATATATATATATATTTTTACATACATCTATCAAATAAATGCAAACTATATACGTGTATGTCACGAACCGTGGGAATATGCAGTCCAATCCAGGCAGAGTCTTGTAAAGGCCAAAAGCCCCCAGGCCCACCTCATCCATGCTGTGTGTCCCATTAACACAGCACTCCCCCTTCAACAGGTTGCTGATCATACACAGTCGCAGGGATCTGGCAGTAGGGTCAATATCCTTCCAATTCTCTGCTGCTCGTTGCAGCACCTCCACCACACAGCAAGCAACAAAACAAAGCCTTAATTTACGTGAGGTGCAAGACCATGTGAGATATGGCAGTCAGCAAACTGATCACAGTCAGACGCACAGCCAGTATTACATATTTTTTTTTTGTCAATAAAAGAAATGCACCTCTGACCGGATGAAGTCTCCCACACAGGCCTTGGGTTCTCTGCCTTCGCTGTGAAATTCTGAACATTCATTCAGCAGCTCGGCAAACATCTCCTGAGCTGGATAGATGTCCTCAGCACTCAGCTGTCGACCTGCACGCATTCAACAAAAAAACCCCACAATTTATCAACTTAAACATCTGCCTAACATCTAAGTATCAGTTTCAACCTGTTTATGTTGCCACACCTTGACAATTCAGGGACTTGCACAATATACATTCATAGAATGTGGATTTAGGAGATATAAAAATGTACATACAACAACAGCAGGTTTGTACGGTCTAAAATAACTAACCATGGTTTGCCATGAATTTTCACCATATCCTTACTAAACTAATGTATTATTTTCTATGTTTGAACCAGTATTGTGAAAATGGATTTTCTTCTCTAGAGACTCAGACAGGTTGATGGACACCTAAGTACCATCTTCATATTACTTTGAACTATCTAACTAACTACATCTGGCAACCTGAACTGCAGAAGACACTGGGGACCCAGGGGGGATGTCCTCCAATGTCCATGGCCTGGTTCTCTGGCGTGAGGGCTTCTGGATCCAGCAGTCCATACTGACGGGCCAGACAAAACACTGGGTTCTCCTCGGATGGTCCATGTATCCAGTTTGCACCGATCTCAATAACCTTATCACCTACAGAAAAAAAAAAGAAAAAAAAAAAAGAAAGTTTAATGTTATGGTGTGTTATGACAAAGTTAAAATAGTTCTGAACAAAAAGTTCATTGTAAAAAAAAAAATAGCAAGTGCTATTTAGGATTTCTTTTATTTTTGTTCCTGAACTACTTCACTTTACTTCAATCACTTTTTGTTTACCCCTTACTCCAGCTGGATTAGAGGTATTCAGCAACTCGTCTCGTTATCATTATTATGTATAATTTAGAAAATGAGAAAGACTGACAAGACAGATTTTAAGTTTGAGACACTTCTGATTTAAACCTTGTACTTGCATGAAATGACGTTTAACCCTGTATAAACTGTAGGTGTTGTTGTGTGCACTTTGTTCAGAGGGGCAGCTGTTGATAAGAGACAGTTTAATATGTCTATATGGACTTGTTATACATTGTTAAAGTTGTTGCACTTTTACGCAACGTCTCTGTTTCTACAAGCCTATAGAGGGGTCGTTACCTGAGCGAGGCTGTGGCCAATAATGATGTTGGAAGTAACGTTAAACTTTTTTGCAAGTTAATGTGTTGATGTCACTTGCTGAAAGGCGACAGAAACACTGTTGTCTTTCGCTCACCCAGTCTTCCTGTTTTTATTCGTCCTCCGCTTCTTGCAGTCGCCTCAAGTATCCGCACATGATGAAATCCAGCGTTGACGAGCCTCTGGGCCGCAGATATGCCTGAGATCCCGCATCCTATTATAATTATTTTTGCGTTTACACCTCCGGACATGGTTGTCTTTATGGCGCTGCTTCCTCTCTGGAGCAAAGAGCCACGACCGACATGCCTTCCGGTAGGGACTTTCAAATTAAAACTCACCCGGTAGTGTTGTAATACAGTGGTGACCGGGCACACGCAGGGGCGGTGCTAGACTTGTGAACCAGACGGTGTGCTCAGCTTTATCGGGGGGTCTGGAGACTAATGAGTGAAATAAATTACTATTTCTATCTATTGATTACACCTGTTTCGCACTTCTTCTATCCATGTGGTAGCAGCTATCCAACACAACATTCAGCTGCAGAGAGGCTAATGTAGGGTGATCTGTCCGACACCCTATGTACAAACATCTCTAGATGTTTCTGATTGTTTTATTAATAAACATGCATATGGGATTTGACTTACATGATACCCTGTAGATGTTATGGACATAGATTACGATTGTGATTGCAACAGAAAATCATGACACCTTACTCACTCCATCTCTGTTGCAAGAAAAAACTACAAACAGGCAGGCTACAGGTGACACACACACACACACACCTAACCCCTCCTACTGGTGACTGAGTGACAGGCATGCAACCCAAAACACATCCCTTGCTCCCACAATCCAGCTCCTTCTATTTTTTGTGCCTCATTTTATACACTACAAAGTGTTGATATCGCATGATCGTACGTGAATTCCTTCACTACCACGACACCTTATTTTTAGCTGCTGGCCGAAGCCGCACCGTGCTGTGTGCACTGAAGATGAAGCTGGTGTATTTTGACGGACTGGCAGAGGACAGAGTGGAAACGCAATGCGAACGCAACCAGTGTAATCACCTGGGTGGCACCCGAGGTGTCCAATCAGGTTTCAGGGGTGGCCCGTGCTACCCCAGCCATTCTTCTAGCCCTTCCCTTGGGCACACGTGTTAATGCTGTCAGGTTAACTGAGAAAAAGTGCAAGAGTCAGTGCTGACAATCTGTCCCCTTTAGCTAAAGCAGCAGAATAATGAGCTAAATCACAAACACACTAGTAAATAATCACAGCTATTTACAAACTAATGAACGACCAATTTTCAGTATTTTATGGCTTATTATAAAGTCTATGTGAATATCTCTATAAATGACACTACTGTGTATCTCAGTAACACTTTAGTTACAGCATATTTGGGTATAAATTGACTTTTATTTTCTATTCTGGCACCCTCACTGTGTTTTGTTCCCTTCCTATCATCGGCTTGTTGTCATAAATGTCTGCCCTTTTCCCCATTTACCATCTATTCTGTTAGATCCTGCCTCACCCATCCGCTCTAAAGTAACTCTCAGTGTCTTTTGAGCTGTTCACTATCACCTGATTCACACACGTGCCTACTCACCCATTCGCACATTAACCTCATAGTACTGACCCAGTTTCGTATAGTCCCTCGCTGATTGCCTCTTAGGCCTTTCCTGCTCTAGTTTTTATCTTGATCCATGTGCTCCTGCTTAAATGTTGACTTTGCCATGGCCAACTTGTTTTGCTAAACTTTGACATTATTTTCTTTGGTTGATATAGTACACCTATCAGTGCCTGGTTGTGGGGGCTGTCTTTGTAGATGTGGGCTCCATCCTGTTCTCCAGGTACTGAACTGAACATCATACAGCTGAGTGAGTGTAGATCCACACGATGCCCAGGTATCATGAAACCACCGGGATTTACTTTGGTGTTCCCTAATCAACAAACAAATAACTTAAGATTTTACAAAACACATAAATATCAAATAAAAGCACACACAGGGAAATAATATAATATATATATATATATTATTTTTTTTTTTTTTTTTTTTTTTTAATTATATGGTAAAACCTGTTCCAAGACAATAAAACGTGCTACATTAGCTACATGACTTCAAACAAGAAGAATCCACTGAAAAAGCAAAAAGTGTCCTGAGAATTTCTGGATAATAAAAATGGTTAATTTGTTTAGTCTGCAGAGGTCATCATGATACTGGCTCCCACAATAAGATTATAAACGGTGTTGGAATACACTGTGTTCAGAATAGATCATATAAATTACATAAAAACTTTACTTTCCTCAACATCTTAGGGTCCTCTTACATCAAGATAACTGACAAGTAGCAGTATTAATATTCTGATTAACTTAAAACACCCCTGAGGATGTCCACTGTGAGCTTATTCCCTTCTTCTGTTTTCTTTGTTAGTGTCTTAAAAGAAAATGACTCTGCTAAATCCAAACCACAAGGGGGCACCAAAAGAGAGGTCACATTAATGGGTAAATCAAAAAGCGGTTATCCCTGCTACAGTGGCTGATTCTGTAATTTTTAGATAGTCCACACAAACCTATCATAGATACACCAATCAAGTAAAAGGTTATGACCACATTCCTAACATTGTGTAGGTCTCCCTTGTGCCTCCAAATTTGTTGTGACTCATAGTAGAATGGCCTTCTGAGGGAGTCCTGGTATGTGGTATGTTTTTTTTCCAATAAGGGGAGGGGAGGGGTCTCTGTGGATCAGACTTATTCCAGTATTTCCAGTATTTCCCACCGATACTGGGATCTAATGAATTTGGAGGCCAGGTCAACATTTTGGGCTGCATAAGTTGTTCCTTATATGGTTTTGTGTGTCTGCCTGTATCAGGTTGCGTCTTGCTGTGTCATTGCTATGGGGTGGGGGGAGGCTGGTCTGGTCTAGGTGGGTGGTACATGTCTAAGGAACAACCACACGAATGAATGCCCGGTCCAAAAGTTTGCCTGTAGAACATTATATTTTCACAAGATGGTCAGTAGTGTTTACATCCCTTGCCAGTCGTCATAATGTTATGCCTGATCGGTGTACATTTGCTACATGTCTCTATTTGGAACAATTTAAGGACTTATTATAGTTAATGGACTTACTGTAGTCCTTAAATTGTTTTTATGAACTGTGTTCTAAAAATAACGCAGTTTATTGAAACTCATTCACTCAAATTTAATTTACCAGAGACACACAATCAGAAGCATATGACTCACATGAAGCACATTGTTGGTAGTTTTTCCAAACTAAAATAGACTCAAAATTCAGCACTGTATGGAAACACACTGTTCCTCAACTCTTGAGAAAAGAATAGGTGATACCAGAGAGCACACACTGAAGCACTATACTAAAACTTCTGTGAATAAAGGTTTGGAGGAATAAGACCACAGGTGCCAAACATACAGCCCATGTGCCATAAGCGGCCCACCAAAGGGTATAATCTGGCCTGCAGCAATTTGAATGAATTTGTCACCACCTGGATTTAACTATAGGTTTGAGCCTCATATTAGATAATTACTGCATGGTTGATTATCTTATTTAATCCCAACTGATGGAATAAGCAGCTTTTCATTTCTTTAACAACCATGTGGAACGACACATCCTGTGGTCATGGAAATCTGTTTGAGATGAGTCAAATCATTGGCACGCATCAAGAAAACATTTAAGAGATTGAAGCAGAAACTACTAAAACTGGGATAAAAACAGTCCAACGCGACTGTAAGGATAGTGGGGAACCATTGTCTTTGAGGACGAAATGTGGTCGGGGAAAACAAATCCTGATTGACACTTGGTGAAATCAAATCAAAGAAAAATAACAGGAGAACTCAGGGCTATGATTAATAGTGAAAGTAAGAGCATTTCCACACGTACAATGTGAAGGGAGACTGAATAGCTGTGTAGCCTCAAGAAAACCACTAATCAGTGAGACTAACCAAAGAAAAAGGCTTCAATTTAGCAATTTACAAGGGAGCATTAAGATTGAAGTCTGGAGCAATGGAAGAAGTCATGTGGTCTGATGGGTCCAGACTGACCCTGTTCCAGAGTGATGGGGCATCAGGGTAATAAGGGAGGACGATGAATTGATTCCCCCATCATGTCTAGTGCCTACCGTACAAGCCTGTGGGGGCAGTGCTATGATCTGGGGATGCTGCTGTTGCTCAATCAAATCTAAAATTGATCTAAAGGTAATCAAAGCTAAAGGTAGTTCAATGAAATATTAGAACGTGTGACCTCTTTTTTTGGTAGCGATTTCTTTTTTTTTTTTTGGCCAGGCAGTGATAAACATGATGTGTGTATATATGTTATGTGTGTCTGGGGAGATGTGTCAGGGGACATTATTCTTAAAATGATCTGATAAATGAAATAACAACAATGACCAACTGTTTGTAGGTCAGGGTATAAGGCTGAGGTTGCTCCGCCAAACATTACAACAGTCTCACTGTTTGTAAAACTGTGGGAAAAAGGAACAGCCCTCCTCTCTCAGGATACCCCCATTGTGTAATGTTGATAAGTTCACACACACACACACACACACGCTCATGGGAACTAACTGGCAAAGTGGGTTTCTCAGATGAACAATGTTAATCTTTGCTCAGTCCGTCGAGGTACAGGAAATAATAAAAATTGCTGTTTTCTTGTTGGGAAGTCTGAGCTGGGTATTATGTTTTCTGTCAGAGATCCAGAAGCATTTGTTTTTGAGGGCAAAGCTGCAGAGAATTTATTACATAAGCAGGCACAGGTCAGAGAAAACATTACCAAAAACAGTCTGTATAAATATCCATATATGCAGTCAGAGTTCCTTGTACAAAATGTGAATATATTAAAAGCAGATATCAAAACATGTAGCTAGAAACTAAACGGATCATACAAAGAGGAGTAATATGTACAGTCGTTTTAAAATCAGAAGCACATTGCATTAAAAGCACCCCTCACTCATCACTATTTACTACAGTATTTGGAAACGTTCCCATAGTAAATCAACAAGCATTAGTGTTGCACACACCCTGTCTTCCCACACATACATTCGTACAGAATAACTCATACTCTGTCACTGGTGTGAGCTTTGCCTTCGAGCTGATGTACAATCATTGACCTCAGAGCGCTGTACCTGCGGAGGTCAGAAAAAACACACGGGTAAAGACTCAAAGACAAATACAAATTCTAGGGAAGAGTATTAGTGCCACCTATGAGAAAAGAAATTAGAGGAGATAGATTTTTTTTATCACGCACACAAAAAGTTGAAATTTCAAGAAAAAAGTCCAAATTTCGAGAAAAAAAGTAAAAATTTTGGGAAAAAAGTCGAAATCCTGAGTAAAAAGTCGCAAGTAGAAAGTAGACCTTGAAACCCGGCATTACTGTATTGGTATCGTGGAGTATCGATGCGGTACAATACGCATATGGTACTACTGATACTCCGCGGAAGAATATAGGGGCTTAATTTTAAATTGTATTGTGATTATTTTTTCAGTCATCCTGCTGATATATTATATTAAACTGTTGCAATTCAGCAGTGATGTGGATATTGTCACACACTGTTGCCTTTTTCTGCTGAGGGTGGGACATAAACTCCAAGGCTGTTAATTATATTAATTATTCATTAAGTCCCAATACTCTTTCTCTGAGTATCGATGGTACTCATACACAAATGGTACTGCCTGTTTTAAAGGTCGACTTTCTACTTTCGACTTTTTACCCAAAATTTCAACTTTTTTCTTAAAATTGTACTTTAACTTTTTTTTGCAAAATTATGACTTTTTTCGCAAAATTTTAACCTTTTTCTCGAAATTCTAACCTTTTTCTCAAAGTGCATGATGGAAAAGAAAATCAACCTCCTCTATGTTGTTTTCCTCACGGGTGGCCCTAATACTCCCCCATACAAATTCACTCATTTTAGGGTATTTACGACACAACGTTTGTGTTGTTTTTCTTACTGACACACAAAGGGAGTTTTTTCTTGCCACCGTTGCATTGAATTAAATTGAATTGAATTAAATTGAAAACCTCACTGAAAGGACAGTGTCACATTTAATTGAGACATACACCTTCAAAAATAGACTGTAAACTGAATTTTGGTCACAAACGAACTGTCAGCATTGACGTAACCTCACAACTTACCCAAAGTTTAGCCTGAACCCAACCTCGTCCTAACCTTAAATCTTCCCATTAGTGGCTTACATAATGACCCCATAAAGAGAGTGTGTAAACAGATTCATGCCCCCACAATACAAGTCTACACACACACACATACACACACACACACACACACACACACACACACACACACACACACACACACACACACACACACACACACAAACACACACACACGAACACACACACAAACTCTATGCCTGAGTTAAGGGGCTGAAATCTCAGTCATATGAGGTAAATGATTACACAAGCTTGTGAACTTTTCATACAAACACTGTCCTGATTGAAGATGCACTGCTTGTTTTGATTTTGTACCACGAGGAGGAGACACACATTGGTTTCACATAATGAAATAGATCAGAGAAAGAGCTGTAACTAGGTTTGATGAATTAGGGAGGCTCTCTACTTACTTTTTGGTCAGTTTGTTTATCTCACGTTCCTCTTCCTCTTTAAGTTTCTCCACAAAGCTGTCTAAAACAGGGATCTCAAATTTTATGTATTGGGCAACCTAGGAAGGTAAGAAATAACATAGAATATGAACATGAGAGACATTATCCAGACTCATACTGCAGATACACAGGCGTCCAAACAGCTTTGAAGCCTTTTTGGCCTAAAAAAACACAGTAAAGATCAAATAATAACATAGGACTGCCTGCAAACAGTATTTTATTATTCTAAATAAAATACACAACAAACTATTTACAGGACAAAGTAGTTTCATTAAAAACTTGGCTATAGTTAGTGCTGTGGTTCACCAAAATAAACTAGAAATATTACTTGAAATATTATCTTTTAGGCTTTGGACAACATTAACAAAGGTCCATTCATCTATGTTGAGTTGAGGCAGAAATAGAGTGATGTCCATGATTCTAATCACGGACCATCCAGAAAATGTGTCCAGCAACAATCCTGTTTTATTTATAATACTCAGCCTGGTCACAACACGCCGTCTGTCATGTAAGCCTATTGTTACATCAGTCCCTAAACAGGATATTTTTCCCTCGAGTTTCTAAATTTAACCCAACTATCATTGGCCTATTGTGTCACTGTGTGTGTCCATGTTGGGGACTATACAAGATGAAAGAAGAGAGAGTGTGTGTGTGTGTATGTTTGGTGGCTTGAGGCCCAGGCTCACATCGTATGTGACTTCCTCTCCTAGGTCGGCCTCCGTGATGAAGATCTTAGAGATTTTCTCACAAGGTCCGTAAAGCACACGAGTCACCAGCGGGTATTCACCATCCCTCAGACGGGTCTTCTCTACAAAGTCACAGATAAATAAAAAAACTGTTTAAAACACACACACACACACAAACACACACACACACACATTCGTAGAGACAAAACTGTAGCAAAAGTTATGACTCACCACCAGACTCGTGCACCATATAAAGGAAAAACTCGTCGGATTTATTCTCCACCTTAAACGACACAAACACAGATTATGTTTGTTTTTTTAGGTTTTACTCAAACACCACTTGAGGTGAAACCAGTTTCATTACTGCTCACCCTAAACTTGTGCAGCAGCAGGTTGAGGACTTGACCAGTGGTCATGGAGCTGTTTACTCGTACGTTAGTGACTGAACCGTAGGCCGGCGTAAAAACGGACGTCTGGAGGACAAAAAACAAACATGAAGAAATACACGGGGCGCAGGACATGATGTATCAGTGAGGGAGTCTGCTTCATCAACACTTCTAGGATTGATGGGGGGTTCCTGGACCTGAACAACGTGAACATGTTGGACAGTACATTTACAACATAAAGGAAATCCCTCCATCTGGAGCTGGAATCTGTTCAACAACAACACAACCAGAAGAAACTGATGCAGGAACTCAGTGTAACCTTGCTCTCCGTGGCACATTAATGAAATCAGCAGGCGCACCCGCACAGGAAACCCCTGCCCCTCTGCACCTGCAGATGTGTCAACAGCAAGAGACATTAATGTGTGTTCTTGTCCCTGGGCTTTGTTTATTGTACCTTGTGGTTGTAGAAGTGGCCGTTGATGGAGAACCTGTGTGTGCGCAGGCGCTGCAGGTCCCCGGCCGTGTGTGTGTTTGACCGTCTCTGAACTCGCATGAAGGAAGCGTCACTCCTGGTCCTCAGCAGCTGAGGGGAGTCCTCTTCCTCCTGGCCACCATTGTCAGCACCTTAGGGATGCACGTAAACAAAAATCACACCTCCCACATCACATGTGCCGGACAGTGCCAGCTCACCATGTGTTCAAGAAAAGCCTCTCTGGGCTCTCTAAGCCGAGGACTTGTTTGTCCTTCATTTGTTGATTTAACCAATATTTGAGACCCATTTTATAGAAAGCAGTTCATGCTAAGATTCAATACTGTTTACATTTTTTAAACAATCCTATCACTATGTTTACACCCACTGAAAATTAATTAATAAACCTGGCTTTACAGAGGGATTATCTGTAATGAAGAAAGATCCCTATGTTGATATCAGCCACCCATTTAGAAAGGCCATCGTCAGAGTGATCACTTTATATTTGATGTGATCTGATCTGGTTGGCATCTCTAGGTGATATGTGCTGAACGCGTGAGCTAACCTTTGGATTGCTAAACAAAGCTCAGGTGGAGCTGTAATCTGTTTGAAAACGTGTATGAGTAATCTTATAATCCAGCATGCGTGTGCGAGAGTAGCTGCACATGTCTGTGCTCACCTGCTGGTCCAGTTTCTCTGTCCAGTGAATTATTATTAGACTCCGCTGATAACTGCTTTGCTGCAGAAGACCTATCATTTCTGTGGAAGGATAGAGGAAAGGCGTGTTTAATGTATGTCAACATTTCAACTAACAAAATTATATCTCAGATCTAGGTGGACTTGGGGAGCTTCCCACCACGTTTTGATGGAGACTGTGAAATGAGGTTGAAAGTCTGGATGTAGCCACTTTATGCACATTGAGCTACAAGATCTAGTCCAGAATTTTGTTGATTATGCTTATTAAACTCACATGTTCACTTGAACATATTTATATATATATATATTTTATGTTTTTTACACTGATGCGTGTATTCTTATTATAATTGCCATCTTATTCTTACATATTCTTAATGCCTATGTGGCTCTATGTTCTGAACACTGGTACACTTTACGTAGGAGCTACTGTAATGAAAAGTAATTTCCCCTTGAGATTAGTAAAGTAATTCTGATTCTGATTTGGTTTCTTGCAGACAGTGCAGGTTCTAGGGGACCCATACAAAGGTTCTCTATACCCCCCAGATCAAACTAATGAAATCTGTGATAGGGTAGCTAGAAGGGTGCCCCTGTGAGGGAGTATAAGGGTCAGTACAGACTAATATTGGTCAGATTATCTTAGTTCAAACACAGGAAGAAGGATCAAAAGACAAAAGAAATTATTTACCTTCTATCCCCAGACTGGATATACTGTAAATCTAAGAAAATTGCCTTGTCCCAAATTCCACTATATATTGAAATTTCTTCTTTTATGTTGACAATAGTTCTACTATTATTGTCACTGAAGAAATGCATCAAATCGTGGCATTTGAAAAGCTGGAAAATACTTTATTATTTGTATTGTTCTTTAAGCTGCTGTAAACTTACTAATTAGCAATCATATAATTGCAATCCTGCAGCTATAGCATGGGTCTAGAACACCTGGTGCTGTCAAGAATTAGAGGGACCACATCTTTATTCAGCCCTGTAAGGCCTCCATGCGTCCGTCAAGATCAGGTCGTCGTACCTGTTGAGACGGAATCTTTCATTGTCATCGTACATCTGAAGTCTTATTGGTCGGCGTAGGCCCCAGTAGATGTTCAGCAGCCCTTCGAGAATGAATTCACCGTTCTCCTACACACACAACAGACACAAAGAAACACACAATGATGGTTATTATCAGCAGCCCTGGTCAGAAAGGGGATATCCTGCTGGCCGGCCGCCACAGCGGTTCAGTATCAGGTGTACGTGCAGGAGCAGGCGCTCATAGATGCAGGCTTGCACACTCTCCTCCTGGAGAAAGTCTTCAAGGTTTGACCCAGCCTTTTCTTTTTTTTTTTTTTTCCACAGGACAAGAGTGAAGTCACGTCCGAAAAGGCAGCAATAGTGAGAACAAAGCCACGTATGCTGCGAGTCACGTACACGCATGGGGAGGCTTTTGATTTTTAAAAAACGAAACTCTATATTTAGAATAAAATGGTCACTGTGGAATTTTTTTTTTTTTACAGTTGGCTTTCAAAGCTAAAACAAAACAGAAACGTAAGCGAGCGAGAATAATACAATAAAAGACCTTTGGCATGTTAGTCTTAATGGTGCCTTTATTATGTCTGAACCAGTTAATCAGATATTACACCAAAACTGTGACTGTTGTAATTGATGACGCCGTTTATGAGTAGATTGTTTTGTTTGCCCCATCTGAAATATGTTGTTATATCATCACTATAACAGATTCAATATCCCGTAATGCAAACCACATCTTTCAACATGGATTTTTTTTTAAATCTATAAAATATATTCATTACAGAGATTTTGCTACCAAAGAAATACAGATAATACCAGTAGCTGAATTCTCACTTTTAATACCTGAAATATACTGTAGATGAAAGCATCACTAAACAGTATATCTGCTCATGCTGTAAGTGATAAACTTTATCAGCGATTTCATACGAGATGATTTTATTAAAACAGGAAAAAATGCAGGCTAGTTAAGAAGACGCTACATGCACTATGATGCTATTAAATGTGACTTATAGAGAAAAGACAAGATGTTACACTCAAATAATGTCCTAAATAGAAACATATTGCATGCAACTGGAACAATCAAAAGGTGAGTAGAGTACTGATCTGAAAATAGTTGGCAGGTTGAAATTTTTTAACTGAGGCAAAACTGCTGTAAACAATCCCTGACCTCCTGGAGCCTGTGGCCACTCATTAACTCTGCATGAAAGCAGCTGACATGTGGATCGTAGATTTCTCAAGGAGCCACATGATTTGTTGGTGTTTATACTCAAACGGCTCATGGCATTAAACACATTTTTCACGCCATCTGGGCCATCAAATCCAAGCTTGTGGTGTTTTTAGATGGCTAGCGGTTCAATTTGCATGGATAGCTGTGGATGGCATATTTTATAAGAAGAGGCCTGACAGTGATAAATGTGCAAATTACTGAAAGAATAATACTGGTGGTTGTTTTAACTTTTTTTTTTTTTTTTTTTTTTTTTTTTTAAGACTAATAACAATCCCAAATGTGCTCACAGTACTTCATTGTTTCTGGAATATAAACATTTGCCGCAGCTGCACAACTGAACCTCACCAACCCGCCACTCCTGAGTTTCCTGAGCAGGCATGAACACACCCTCACATGCACACACACAGAGAATTCGCACAGATGCAAGTAAGGTCAACAGAGCTATTTTTGGAAGCGGTGGTTAATCGCTCTGGTGCAGTGAGCCTATAAAGGCTGGACACACGCTCTGGTCCACTCATACTCAGCTGCACGGACAAGAGATCACTCTGTCTTTTTCTGCACCCCAGAACTACGACTGAAGCCACAAAGGTGAGAACTTTTACTATTATCAGCTTTATAATTTTATCCAAGTTTTATGGAAAACGTAGCGACAGTGGAAATTTTAATCTACATGATTTAAATAATGAAAGGCTAAAGAATAAAAGACAGCAGGTATAACCAGTATAAACAGACAACAGTGACGGACCATGAGAAAAAACTTAAAGTTTTACTATCTGGCTTTTTTATTTTTTTTTAATAAAAATAAGTTAACACAGTCTAATTGTTTTCTTTTCCTCTCCTGCTGCAGCATGAAACAGAGCCGGTTGCTACTTTCGTTGCCTCTCCTACCCACCATTACTGAGACGCTGGAGGACTTGCCGGTCTACTCCTCCCCCTCCCAGTCCACCCAGGGCTCCCAGTCTCTAGAGGACTACATGACCAGCATCCAGGCTCTCGCTCGCCCGGCTGAGGCCCCGAGCTACGGCCCCGTCAGGCTCCAGAGGTCCCCCAGGATGCGGCAGTTCTCAAAGGCTCAGATGAAGCTCCCCGTCTCAGCCTCAGCTCCTCGCGGGTCTTCCCGCACACTAAGGACTTCCAGACCTTCCAGTCTGAATCTAAACAGCTCCGAAGATTTTTCTCTGAAAATGAGCAGAGAACGGGACTGCAGGGGGAAAGACCCCGTGGACTGGCTGTTTGGACAGATAAGGACTTAAAGAGACTTTTGTTGGTGTTGTGTGAAGCCCTGTAGGTACTTGGTGGAGTAACCGAACAAGGTTGGAGGACTCTCAGGAGGAAATGCACTGTTTCCATTGACTGAACAAAGACAAATTCACCATATGGCTCAAGAGAAGAGTGAAGATCTATTTATTTCTATGCACTAAGGACTCAAATATTTCTTGTTTACATAGTTTAATATTTTGTAAAGATGCAACTGATATAGTTTTTAATAAAACACTAAAATAATATGAACAAGCTGAAGTCGGTCAGTTTTCTTGTAAAACCTGTTCTGGTTATAAACTGTTGGTCAGTCAAAACTAAAATTTTAATCTGAAGTTATCATCTAGGAACTTGTGAAAAATAACTGCCTGTTATGTTTTAGACTCAGTGATTCATTGAACAGGCTATGATGCTGTAAGTTTCAGACTTACTGTAGCTGAAATGCCAGGACAGCATCTGTAAGTGTGAGTGGTTGTCTGCAGGGAAGTGGTCCATATTTACTAAAGTAACCATCAAAAGAACACGTTTGAGATGGTTTTAAATGCAACTACAATCTTGAACTGTACTGCATTTCAGACTGAAAGATTTTACACTTTCATCAACTACATACCCCCACTTGCCAGTTCATTAGGTTCACTATGATGTCAGTAGTAGTAACAGTCCTTGTCTTAGCTTGTTTAAAATAACTTCATTCAGCTGTGTTTTCATTATGATGGAGCTGACTGTTCCTATTATTCATTTATTATTACAAGCTATAATACATTAGAATACATGAGTTATTCAATCTATGTTTTCTATTTTATTCCCTGCTACTCCACTCCCTACATTTACAGTTCCCAATAGAGGCTTTTTTAATGTCATGTTCAACCACTTAATTTTGATTTCTAATTATAAATAAGAGGAACACATGAAATCCAGCATTTCCATGACAAGTATATTTACCTTTGGCAATTCAAGTATGTTTCAATTCCAATACAACACTAATTTTATTTAAAGTACAGTTAAAAAAATAAATAATATACTATATATATATATATAAACAAATATTGGTCTAATAACTGATGTGAGCAAAGTAATCTTATCAGTTACACAACCAACATCAGGAGAGGATTATAAAAATGACTTCCTTTGATCCTGCTACGACACAATGCAAATGTGGCTGATAAATGCAGGACTTGCACAATTGAGTAAGTGTAAATGCATGTATGCATGTAATGCATGCTTCAATATCACATCAACTTCACCAGCGCTTTTTACAAGATTTGTGCAACACTAATCTGACATCTAGTGGTAAATGTCGGTGCTACAATGAAGAACGTTTAAACTGTAGTATCTGTTATAACCACTAGAGTGCGCTACAGCCACATGGATTGATGTTGGGGTCACTTCATCAGGGGAAAAATACAACATATACATATATACGTATATGTTTTACTGAGTTCAGTATTAGACACAGATCAGACTAATGTGTTTTGACTATATAATCTGAACAAATATTTCATTTAATGTTACCGTGGGGTCTGGGGTTAAAATGATCAGATTATTTAAGTTTACAGCACTGTTTATGTAAATCTATAAATCCAAGAGCTGAAGTTGTCTTGAACATGACAGTGAATCAACACATTACTTTCCAATCCGAGCAGAGAAAGGGGAAAGTACCTCTAGCATGTTCTTCTTCTTAGAGTTGCACTGCCGTGCATGTCCGGACATGTATCCTACGTGGGCAGAGCTTCCACGAAAAACCACCTGACATGTCCTCCCGCCACATGACACACATCAACTGAATACACCTGTGCCGTGTGGTCATGATCTCAAAACAACCCATAAATCTCTTCAAACCACTCAATCACACCTAGTCACACCCAGTTTTCCACACGGAGCCTGCTGACATTAGATGCATGTGATCAGCCCGGGTAAAAATGGTGCAATTATTTGGCTCTGCGGCATCAGTTCTCACTCACACTGTTACTGTGAACTCTAGACATATCCAGATGTTAGCCAGCCTGCAAGTGAAGAATGTCACTGTCGAGTAATGTTTTGCCCCTCACATCCACCAAATGTCTAATGAGTCAGGGGTGGATGACATTCAGGATATTGTGGTGAGATTGTTGATTCAACCCGTGTCAAGAAACTTTAATTCCTGGGAAGAGTTGTGATACTCATAATGTTCAGTGAGCAGGGGTGTAGGCAGAGATGCGGAGAAATCAATTCAATCCCGCGTTGGTCGTGAATGCGATTTAATCATACACAAGTTATCAAGAAAGGTATTGTTTCCCAGCAGCGAACAGCATGACACTGTGGCCGCATATTCACAAACCAGAAGCAGCAATGGCAGAGCTGCCCTAATTCTTTCAGTCTGAGTCACATGCACTGTCACTGTCTGAGGTTCACGCATTGTCCAAACAAATATTCAACAAAATAAAAAGAGTCTTATTTTCATCTTATGAAAACACGCAGCTTTAAAAGGACACACAGGACACCATTCAGAACATCAAGCTTTTCTAGATTCTAGTGCCAGCAATAGTCCATAAAATTCACGGAAGTTTCACGCACGGAAGGCGAGATAAAAAAGAAGGTGGAAAATAGGCAGATAAACAGATAAAAGGCAACCTTATTACAAAGAATGCAGAGTTTGCAACGGTTGAATCAAGAATCAGACAAGAATCTGTGTTTTGACAAGAGTAGTTTCACTAGTTAGTTGTTTTGAGATTTTTGCAGTCTTTCTTCAGACTTTATTTCATACTAGCAGTTTCATAAAGCAGCAGGAACCATGTGCAGTAACTTAATATAATGGCATGTGACTGTGTAGCTGTGTACAGGTGAGCTGTCACAGTCCAGACTTCAGGTTGAGTCCATCACAGTTAGATTTTCTTCAGTAAAAAAAAATAAATAAATATACATATTTAGTGAATAATGTGCTGAGGGTTACAGGCCTCTCGAAAAGATCTGAGTCATTATCATGAGCCTGGAGCAACAAAAAAAAAAGAATGTTTAATAACGGGGGACTTCAGCAATGTAGAACCACATTCAGGCTTCTACAAGCAAAAGCTTTAGTCGTGATTACATTCCTGCATGTATGTTTACTTTCACTGCTGCAATCCGAACAGAAAAACAAGAGTAAACTTGCTTCCTCTGAACGTTTATACATCCAGTGCCATCCGTAGATTCTCAGTTTGTGTTGACATATAAATTCCATCTTTTATTTTACTTTGGCAGCAAAAGGTTCTTTTCAATCACACCAGCCTGAACAGCCTATGCTATTGGCGTCCAGTATCACGTAGGTTGGCACAGTAGGACCGAGGAATTAATCTCCACCCAACATCCTTATCAAGTCAAGTAAATACAGGGGCTCTTTCTTTTTGTTGTTCTTACCATTAACAATACCGGTGAAAATTACTAATCGTATTACTTTCCTATCTATACACTGTATCTTTGGAAAAATACATGACACTTCATGCTGAAAGGAGCTGATGCCATGCATCATATGAAGTCTATATACTAGAGTCATTGTCCTGTTGGAGCTCAAAGGAAGTTTATATATTTATATTGTCTGTTATTTTTTTAATTTCTTTTTTTTTTTTTTTTTTTTTTACGACGTGAGTAAAAACACAGGAACACACACATACACATAGTAGAGATTTGTCCATTTCCCCTCCAGCAGCCTCTATTTACAGCCAACAAAATAATGAATGAACTGAGTAAACACACATTCTGTTTCATTTTTAAAGTTGACACAGCTAAAATTCCACTTTAAATCGTCAGAAGGCTTCCTGCAAACTGGTGTAACACACCACTGTGTTGAGTCGTTCTCTGTAAGTCCCACGATAAATGAGTCTGGTTTAACATCTTTTCATATTCATATTTGGTTAATATCGAATCTATGTTGTGATACCACTGGTCATCACTGGATCTCCATTAAGTGCACCGCTGCCTTGGGATTTTCCCCAGAAAATGATGATGCAGTGGCTTGTAGTGCAGTGATTCTTACTCAGGGGGGGCCTGAAAAGAGGGGCCACCCTTTCCTGCTCTTACACACACAAACACACACACAATGCCTTCTGTCAAAAATCTGCTGGTGAATGCAAAGGGGAAGTCCAGACCATAAAACCCATAGAATGATTACCAAACAAATAACCGCCAGACCCTTGAAAACAGCTTCACAGACTATAACAGAAAAAATCCTTACTGAAAAAATGCTAGCAGAAATTTATGACTGAAATTTGAGCCGGCCCTTGTTTTTCCATCTTAATTCTGAGGGAAACAGGGGCTTTTTGTGGTTTACCAGCCATTTGCTATGTTAGAAAGGAAACCAAGAATCTCAGGTCTGTGTTAAGAACTGTTTCTACAACAAAAAAACAGCTTGGCCTCAGGTTTTGGTGTCCTGATTACCTTTAAATCCGTGCTGGTTTTCAGTAACTGCTTCCAGTTTTGGTATGAGTGTGAGCAGCTTCACACTCACTGACAAATATCCTGCATGCCAGCAACCCCACTTGTTCACCTTTTTATTTCCGAGAACCGGTCCCTCGCCACGTGACCTGTCAGCTATTCTTACCTCTCGAGTCCTCAGCTGAAAGTTTTTCCCCTCATGATAACAGTTGTAGGTCCTCAGCAGCGACAGGATGTCAGACCTGAACGTGAACACAGAACCACAAAGGGGAGTTGGCGCAAACAAGTCTTGGACAATGCATAATTGCTGTGCCATTTCACTTTATTGTTCATGAGGACTTAAGAGGGACTTACTTTGGTATTAGTTTCTCTTCACTGAGCTTCACGTAGGTCTGGCGCTCACCCATTCTGTCTAGAGCCCAGCTGCAGCAGAAAAACACGAAAAAATGTCATGAGGTTCGTATTAGATATGTGCATATGTGATTGCGTCTATAAAAATGAACGATGCCCATGTTAACCCTCTGGAGTCCAGACTATAATTGACCGTTTCGGACTATTTTTGGTTTTACCTTTATGTTCCATCTTCCAAAAGGTTCTACATTGCCTTGTTGGGTCTCATTCTTTTCAGCACAACCTCACCCGTGTCATTTTACAATTACTTTTTCATTGACAAACTGTATTAATGCACTGGACCTAAAACCACACTAAAACCATAAAATCAGAGTAGGAAAATATTAGATTTTTCCATTTTTTTTTTATAACTTAGAATGCAAATCTAAAGTGTAAATTTCATGTTTACCACGAATGGTGTCATGATAATGAGCTAGTCGCTGACATTTGACCAGGTGGTCATAATGTTATGGCTGCTGTATGTTACAAGCATTTCAAACGTAGTATGAGGTAAGCAAATTAGTGTAAAATTATGAAGCATAAAAGTCCATGCATATGTTGCTGTTCAGTTAAAAGAGGACTTAGAGAGGATTGCTTGTAAAGGAGGGATTTATAAGAAGTCACATGGTGTTATTGACACAGAGCCAGACGACCGATAATGGTGTCATGTTGTGGCGAAGTGACAAAGCCCGGAGGTTGCTTCTTCTCTTATTCAAGGATAACTGCAGCTACTGTGGCCAACCTATGAATAATGGTAGAAAGGAAACACAGTTGGCTTTATTTCATTTACGTTAGGGAAAGAAAAGAAAAAATTAGAAGACTCTTGAGAAGCATATAAGAAAAAAAAAAGGAGGAGGGGGGGAGAAAGAAAACGGAAAGTTATTAATCACTGCTGTGTTTTCTCTGACAAACATATGAACCTTGTCCCTGTCCCTGATCCTTGCGTCCTGATTCCTGTTCCCTAATATTCCGAAGGAGAGAGCAGTGGCAGGGGGAATTTCCTGATTTGGAAAGCCCAAGCATGACTGAGCGGGGGAGGAGCATGAGTATATAACAGCGCCTGGGTCCTAGGCTCTATCAGCATTCAGCCAGTCGCCAGCATGAATCTTAATCCCCAGTCCGTCTGCCAGCTCGCCTTCCTCAGCCTCTGCTACCTCCTGGTGACAGGTAAGAATCTATGGATACAAATCTGTGCCTAAATGCAGTAAAAGTAAAGATTATTGTTCGTTGTGTTGCATTGAATTAACCTTTAATCCTGTTACTATGTTTGCGTGCAGTAAGAACGACAGACAGTTCATTTGTCCCAGGAAGATGTATCTGTCCGCAGACACAACGAGGTGTGAGAGGACAACTGAAAGAGCTCATAGTTCACCCGAGAAACCACCAGTGTGAAAATATAACACTCATGTGAGTACGCGATGCTGCAGATACACAGTAAAGTATTCACACTTCTGGACAAGTTTCACTAAATGTGTGGTTTTACAACATGTTTTTCAGAGTGACACTGATTAACGGCAAACAAGTGTGTCTGAATCCAAATGCACCGATAGGCAAACAGCTTCTCCGCTGCTGGAATAGGTGAGAAGCTTTATTTTTTACCAGTTCGTAAATTCATGGAGGCACATTAATAAACGGCATGCGCAATGTGCTGTGACCCCGAAAGGCTCTGTGGACACTCCACCCTGCAACGACCTTTGCACATCACAACAGCAATATAATCTTTATATAAAACCTTACCAGACATTTATCAGTCTAAATTGTCTAAAGAGGATCCACCCGTCTTTGTTTTTCCCGTAATTGGTGGCAAACGATATCTTATTTGTTGCCAAGCCTGTTCTGATAAAGCACCTGGTTGTGCAGTTTCTTTATCTTTATTGCAGCTTATATACAGTGAATGAGTGTTAGATAGTGCCAGTCAACAAATTTAGCGTCACACCCCAATTTATAAACGTGATTCTTCCATAATGCATACACAATAAGTCATTTTTTGCCCCTCTACATGCATTCTATTAACACTTTTAGCCAACCGGTAATATCACAGTTTGTGTTTCCATAAATTATCAACTCACACCAGCAGAGAAGTCTGAAATGAAATGTCTGATGCTGACAGTGTGGGAGTTTTCACCTTCATCTAAACCGAGTGTTGTGCTCTTTCGTGTGTTTTCCAGAGCTCAAAACTTGGGTCGCGATGTGAACTTGTGCCTGAAGAGGAAAAAAGGGAGAAGGGCTCAGCGCCAGAGGAGGAAGGACGAAACGCCTCAGAGGAGGAAACGTGGCCACATCCAAAAAGCCCCATCCTCAGACTCCCAGTAGTCAAACAGACTGACAAAAATGACACAAAGCTACTGAGTAGAAAGACGTGTGTGTGTGTGCACAAACTGATTCTTTGAATGCTCTCGTTTCTGTAAATATTTGAAACATCAACCAACGTTTCATTGTTGTCTGAGATGTAAATTCAAACTGTTTTGAGGCCAGCAGCAGCAGCAGAAGAAGACTTTATTTTTACTTTTTTTGTACGAATGACTGATGTAATTTTCAAAACACTAAGCCCTGGAGGCTGAAGCTTTATAGTTAAATGGTCAATATTTTATTATATTTTATATGTAGTTCTCTATATGTAGCTAGAAAATCCTATTAACTTTGTTGGTTATTTATTTTAGAATGAAAATGGGGATTTTTTTATATCATAAATAAATAAATCAGAACAATACAGTGTCGGTTTCTGAATTCTGCCTTTGATTATGTTTAAAGTGAAGGAGGGGAAAGTATGACTACCTTGTTGTCAGGATATTAGAGATCTCTTGAACCATAGTCTCAGCTTTAGTTAATAAATTACAGGATGTGAGTCAGCAGCAGACATTACTGTAAACAAGTCTCATTCACAAATATCTGCACAAATATCTGCACAGAAGGTAACTTTGAGTTGTTTTACATCGGAGGTGATCTCTTAATGTTCATTCAAGATATTTCAGGTTGCGCCAATTTACAGCTTTATGGTCTATTGTTTAGTTAGTTTCGTTTTTTTTTTTACAAGAGGTGATAAATCATAAAGGCTCGGATGTTCAAAAGTGAGTGTTTTACGATACCTTGTAAATGTTTTACAGAAATCTAAAACAAGATGGATCCCACTTGGAGCCATGAGAGACAACGGACAGTTTACATTCGTCTTGCACACACCCAGATCTGTTAATGTTAGGGGAATGGCTAAAGCAGGTGCCAACCTGTTTTGTTTTCATTAGGGAAAAACCGACGGCATCGGCGCAGACTCTTGCCACACTGTCTTGTGATTCCATTCATATTCCAATCCTAACAGCACATGTTAGTCAAACCGAAAGTGAAAGTTAACTGCTCAACAGTGTTAGCTTTGTTAAAGGCATGGGAATAAAAAGGGTCCTTTCTTAGCTAGTGTGTTATTACTGGATGCAGTAAAGTATCTGGCTACTTTCCAAGTCAAATATTAATCCTTGGTGAAAACCTTTGACACTGCGAACGAAGAACAGTTTATCAGCTTATAAACAGTGTTCCTTTGTTCTCCGTTAAACATGAGCCTCAGGTAAACTAAAAAACAATATTAAAGTTAATAAGTACTAAAAAAAAATGCAGTAACAGCTGCATTAAGCATTGCGAGGTTGAGAGAAATCGCAATAACTGTGGTGCTCCACAGTTCCCTCTACGCAAACCTCAGGAAGTGACCTGTGACCCCTGTTTGTTACCGCAACTATGAAACATGCAGTCGACTCTTTGGTCACCTGGAGATTAACACAATGAAGATGGTGGAGCGGACAGTGGACTTAAGGATGAGCCCAGCGTCACCATCCGACAACACTGTCTGCAGTGGCAACATTCATCCACCATCTGCCATGGACCTAAAGCACCCAGTGTAGAAGCTACATTACCACAAAGGCCCAGCAGGGAATGGACTTCCTGCATCAGCTCAGGAAGCTCAACCTGCCTCAGGAGCTGCTGATCCATTTCTACACAACTGTAATCTAGGCTCTGCACATTCATTACCATCCAGTCTGGATCAGCCACCCACAAGGAGGAAGCCACAACAAACTGTGAGGATTAGGTGACATCACTGCACATCCCTACGTGCATATTTAAATATAAAAACAGCACCATGTTATCAGAGAGAAATTCGTTGTGCGTGTTCATACACGACCGTCGAGAATACACACAGACTAAGAGAAGCATGCTGCTTTATGAAAACTTGACTTGTAATTACATAAACTACAATCCACCACAATCCCAGCTCAGATTAACAATTTAAATGGGATTTTGTGCAGGGAACATTGTGGATTTAAACATTAACTCCCAGCTGAAAAAGATTGATTTTTCAATCGTAACATCGCAAACACTGTCTTCAAAACACACTAAATGTTTTAATTAACTTCTAATTGATGGTGTTTGTCAGTTATCAATTATTATTATTGTTATTACTACTACTATTAATTATTATTAGTGTTATTATTATTAATTACCTGATGTAAATGTCAGGTGTACTCCATCAAAGATAATGGAGTGTTAGTGTTACATAAGGCTACAAGAATAGGATTAAAACAGAAATGCATCATTTAAAGTAAGAGTGTGTCATGATTCATGGAATTTTACTAAATAACATCCTCTAAACTGCCACTGGAGGGTCACATTTCAACACTTGCTTCCAATACCTTACACCATTCCCACTTTGTCCACAAGCCTAAGAAAGTGTTGATACAATGGTGCCATCTAGTGGCTACAACTTAACACTGAACTCTATTAAAATATCCTGTGTAACGGCGTGGTTCCCTCTTTGCAGTGATGGCCCATGAAACAGCTTGAAGAGACAGTGTGTGTTATTGTGTACTAGAACTGTTGTCTCCTTTCACACTGTGAACACTGTAGGGACAGAGCCGGCATAGCAGTAAATAACTTTAATGTGATCTTTACTTCAAAGTACAGATGGCTGAGCCATTGGTTCAGACTTTCTGAGACAATCCATTTAGTTACAGCATTTAAAACAGAAAGTTGTGAAACCAGTGTGACTTATTTAACACAACTAAAGCTAAGTCAGAATTTCATACACTAATTTTACACTTTAATTTTAACCTTAAATGTTAAACATTTTATAGATTTCTTTAAAGCAATGGGAACAGATCGTTCTGAAGAAAGCCCTGCTGTACATAGGAAGTGATCCTTTCGCATTTCTTGCAGCTGAAACTGAAGCAGAAAAAAATAACAAAAAAACAGAAGAAGAAATGCTTGCATGAGCAATGGTAGCCACCGCAAAAACCAGGAAACAGACTACTCACTACTGTCTGACTGGGAAGTGATCTTTGGGAGGCGAGGTGCTAATTCAGCGGAACAATGATGAAACATTGTGTCTGGATTCTTTTAGATTTAGTCCCATTCCCATTGCTTATCTGCTAAATTGCTAGTTTTATCCCAAAATGGTTTTGTTAATTCATGAGGAAAAAGCGGCACCTGCCAGCGCTCCATCTCTTTTGACCTTTGCCCACTTTCATCCAAGCAGTGCTGATAAAGTATGCGCATAATGGGATGGTCAGTCCATCTCGCATGCATATTAATGCACAATAATGGGTGTATAAATTTTCCATAACTTAAAGGATTCTAGTCTGTCACCATTATTATGAATTATTCAGCCGCTACACGTGACTGAACAGGAGATGGACCAAAAAAAATTGAAGGTGCGCAAAGAAAATAAGGGTGGTACTCAAGATTTAGGTGAATTTACAAATTCTCGTCTCTGGTACGTCTGTGTGCGAGCGTCCTGGGCGGACAAAGAACCTTCATCGCAGGTCTGCTAATTGGTCTGATCATCGCGAGATTCGTACCCAATTATCGTACCTACACTGGCAGCTGCGCCCAAAGACAATCCATTCCCATGCGTAAAATGTCCCGGAGAGCTCCAAATAACGCGCACAGTGCCATTTTTAGTAAAACCTTTCCCACACATGTCTACATTCTGAGACAAACGCTGACGGAATCTATCAGTAAATCACTTACTGGAGAGGTTATCTGTTGCAGTTGTGACAAATACGAAATTTTATGAGTAGATCTACAGCAGACGAAAGCTGACGAGAAGTTTTTTATACCATTCATCACAAGTGAAATACACTAATGCAACAACAGTTAAATTTTCAACTTCAAAACATCTCGCGTCGTCCCAACAGTTTATTTTTTGAAGGCTTGTTTGCGTCTATAAAGTTCCTTCCCTCCACGTATTTTCGTGTACGCATCTCATGCAGACAATTTGGTTAGTTTAAACCCTACCATAACACAGCGCGTCCCCAGTCTTCTTCCGTATATCCACCGGCGATGTATCCCGTTTGTCGTTATCAGTTTTCATGCCTCCTTGGCAGTGCGGCATTCATAGCTGGAAGATAAAACTGACAACAGCATGGTCCAATAAAAGACCGCACACAGGCGTCTGAGCCAATCGGAGTTGAGTTTGGGCGGGCTGAGTCGCGCCTTCTCCCCCCTCTTGATCAAGGTGTCTCTTGAGGCTTTTGCCTCCGTCTCATCAGTCACACAAGTGTCTTAAATTGTGGTTTTAATGTTTAAACCTCAGATCAGAATACATTTAGATTGCGCTTATATTGAATGTATGCACTTTTTAAATTATGCTTATATTATGTTTTGCACAAAGAATCCAACAAAAGTATGCTAGATTTGTGTAATTCTGCATCATGGAAATCCATTTTATTCCTGTGAACTATTGACCACAAATAGCTGGACACCCAGATAGTAAATATATTCTGAGTGGACACCCATATTTGTGTTTTTTAACACAGTGCAGATTTAATATTTATTTTTAGTGTTTTGTTTTATGGATATTCGTTGATGTTAGATGTTTGCCATCTGAAACAGTCACATAAAACCAGTTGCACAATCAGTAGGTATCATTCTTTACATTTCTTGCCTGCTGTTACATGCACAGCCATATGAAAATCAGATTTCTTTGCTGACATTACTGCTTCAGACATCTTTGTTTTTACCCACAGCTAAGCAAGGGAAAGAATAAGAAGGAAGTGGTTCCTGTTACCTGTTAAGATTTATTACACCCATCCTGTTTTTAAGCCTGGATCTGCCATCTAGGAAACCATTGTAGGGTGGAAACACAAACGGTAGGAAGTCTCTCTCTCTCCCTGTCTGAATGGGATTTATGTTTTACCATGCAAAGAGGAAGTAAGTTGTTCCAACAGCTGAACAACTTCCCTCACAGACCACAGCTCATTCTAAAGGATGTGTGACAAAGCTGGTGGAGCGTTTATGGAAGCGGACTGGAAATAGTGACACCGTTTTCCTCTCCTCTGTTCATTATTGGGTCACTCAGCTGCTAATGGACCAGAAAACACTGTGAAGATAATAACGCGGCTCAAATTAGAAACCAGTGAACGATGTCAGCGAATCGTGGACAAAGGCTGTCTTGTTCTCACCGTGAAACACCAAAGTGTCCCAGCCCTCCTGACCGAACTCACATGACATTGTACTATTCCTCGAAAAAGAAAAACACATTTAAATTGTTAAAGGAACGTACGGCACCATGCAGCTGCTCCAAGTGTAATCTGTGTCAAATATGGAGACCAACCCAGTTGTTTAACCTCCAAGCTATTTATGTGCATGTGTGTCTTCGCATGTCTGGCCCCGGTTCTCAGCGAGGCGCTTTCTGATAAATGAGGCTCTTTGCTTTTATTGATTCTCTCTTTAGCTGTGATGCTGCAGAGAGATTGCTTCTTAAGGCTATACGAGCGGTTATATACACCTACAGTTGAGTGAACAAAGGGCTGAGGAGTACAGTGTGTGTACAGTGTGAATGTGTGTTATGACAGAACGAAACAGTATTGATTTATGACCTGAACAAAGCCTGTTCAGTGTAGAGAATCACATCCTTTGTAGCGTGGAAAAAAAAAAAAGAAAAAGAAATGTATCGTTGAAACAGACTTTCCATAGCAGCCTTAGTATTACAATTATGCACATTCTGTGGTGATTTATAGAGCTTATTAATATTATCACTATTGAGTGTGTCACATAAATACCTGGCATGGAGCATTGGTTGGGTATCTTTTGGTGAAACAGGCCTGTGATGAAGCTTTGGTGGGCGATCTGATGTTTCTCTCATCACCATAATAACGTGAGTCCTCCTCCCAGAGCTCTGTCTCCATGGTCACCGCGCACACACGACAAACGCACAATGAGGAGGCCTGCATGTGACTAACACACGCACCTGCATATGCTTCGCTGCCTGCCGCCCCTACTCACACATGTTTTCTCTGAATGAATGACACAGTTGATCTAATTTATTGCGTTATGCATAATGCATGACTCACTAACTGGATTGGATTGCTCTGCATTAATGTCTCCCCTTCAATCAATGCTGGCTTTGTGAATAACGGACCACCCACACTCACGTAAAGGTACAAAAGATTTAATTTCTTTGAATGCATCCACTTGAAGCTCCAGTAACAGTTGTTAGAAACGGATTTCAGGTGCAACATTTTAATTTTGTTCGTAGATATTTGAAGTAAAACTATACAAATCAGTCTAATATTTTTATATAAAAAACTAATAATCTTTGCATTTCAGATGTGCATAAAATACACAGTAAAATACACACAATAAAACACCCAGAAATGTTTTTTTGGATGGACATTTTTTGGCAATGCTTCTAACAAAATGTTAGAAGCTGAAGTGTATCACCAGCTACCTTAACCCAATGAGTGCGACTACATTATAAATGTACCGTGTTATCAGTAAGAACCTCAGTCTGTTTGTGTGCACAGCAGTGTTCAGTCAGTAATCATAGGTGCCGTGTCTGACGTGGTGTCTGGCTCAGACTCGCAGTATCCGTCCATCTCCTCCATCTCCCTCTCCACAGGCTCCTCCTTCCCTCTGAGCATCGGCCTCATCTCTTTCCACCTCCTCCTCCTCCTCTCTCTGTCGTTATCTTTAGGTGCTGCTGTCTGATCCAGCTCCAGCATGGCCTGCACGCTCTCGCCTCTCTCCCCCTGTCCAAGGCACTGGTCTCTGCTTATTAGCGCCAGAGCCGGTCCTCTCCTTCCTGTTACCACGTGGAGGAATGAGAATGTGCTGTCTGAGACACTGGTCGGGCCTTGGTCGCTGTAGCTCTCCTGCTGGCTTTTTGCGGACTTGGTCTTTGTTTTCTTGCTTAGTATGAAGTTGAAAAAGGCGGTTACCAGAAGCATTGTCCCTGCAATCAGAAATCATATTTTATTTCTATAGAGTTTTGAAAAGACAGAAAAAAAATGGTTTCAGGATCCTTCTACTGGGCGCCCTGGTTCATGTTCAGGAACATTTGAACAGAACAGTGTCATGTAATTCAAAATGTCTCCTTTTGAATCTGGACTGCTGGTGTCATTTTACCTGGGATGACTGCATGCCACACCAACACAGGGTGCAAGAAGCAGACCACTGACATGATGGAGTAATACAGGAATTTATGGAAGCCTCCGATGCGAGACATCTTCCCCCACAACACAAATACCTGCCAGTCTGGAGGACAGCTACAGAGGAAAAGGTTAAATAGATGAGGAACACGGCCAGTTCTGTGTCTGTAAACCTGTCAGTTTCTTGCACTGCTTTTGAAAGTGATGTGCTAAATATGCAAAAAAGGCTAAACATGTTAAATAGGATATTCATGCCACAATATTCTCGCCGAGCATAGATGATGAGGGTTGTGTACTCACGGCAAACACATGGTGAGAAGGGCATCCAGGAAATATGCCAGCTCAAATATCATTAAGCCAACAGAAGACGCTCTGGGAGGACAAATTATGAGCAGGATGAAAGTGACAAAGTCTCACAGGTGTAATCAGTGAGCTGCTTCTCTTAAGCAGGTTTAGACTCATGGATGAAGACAGTATTCTGTGGTTTTTGTTCGACAAAAGGGTAAAAAATATGGACAGTAAGTACCTAAAATGTGATGTAGAATACTTGGGATGTGGGTCATATGATGTTTTTGATATTTGATATTCGGCCTCCAGCCGTATACCATCCCCTCTCAAGTTTTATCACAGATTTGCGTCTTTCTTTTCATGCGAGTGTACAGTAATCATCTGCATTTTTTTCCCTGTGTACTGATGTTATAAACAGTCACGCATTTCTGGCGTCCTTGGAGAGATGTTTTCCTGTGGCTCTGTGGGAGTTTGGCTGAGGGACACAGAGATAATAAGAGGATTGATCTCTTCTGTGCCCTCTGCACTCCCTCGTTCTGCTTCTGACTCCTTCCCAGCGGCCCTTTGAAAGTGAGTGTTCACTACTTGAGAGACAGTTGTGCCTACAAAATCAGGCACAACTGTTTTTTAAAAACTTCAGGCCGCACATTCCTTAACATATTAGCCAATGCAGGCAGCCTGTTTGTAAATTAGGACCGCCGCCAGTTTAGAGTCAGGAGCGGCTCGTTAGTTTTAGATTCTTAGAGTACGTCACAGAGCACACGCACAACTTACATCAGGTAGATGCCGAGGCTGGTGAATTCCCCTTGGTGAATGGTCTCGGCTCCAACAGCACACAGCACTAAAAAAAAAAAAAAAAAAAAAAAAAAAAGAGAGAGAGAGAGGTATGAGAAGATATTATTTTTCTTTATTATTATTATTATTATTATTATTATTATTATTAGTAGTAGTATTATTATTATTATTAGTATTATTATGTGAGGTACTGGTGAGCAGATTCTGTCCACCAGATGTCAGACTTGGTCCACAATTTTCACATTCGCTGGAGGCATGGATGCAGCGGAGAGTAAACCTCTCTGTTTTTATTGTGCTGCTATTTTTCCACTGAAATGTTACTTTGTATAACCCCACTTTTTTTTCCTTGTCCTGAGGATTTCGCCGTAGTCTTTACTGTATTCTTGCAGCCATTCTTGCAGCTGTGAAGTTTGTGACACCTTGTAACTAATGTAAATCTTGAACATTTAAAAACATTTCATGTTTCATCGTGGAACGACAACTCACTCTCTAAAAGCAGCCCAATTTGTAGTCATAGTTTGCCCGAGGATGTATATTATATGAAGACAATCGAGGGCACCCAATTAAGGCAATTATCGATGTTTCTGTGAAGGTCACAAAACATTGGTAATAGCTTACTCATGCTCGCAATAATCATATCACTGTCAGAAAGCTATGCAATTTGATCTGAGCGGACATTTTAATCATCAAAGAGCGTCTGCCAATAAACCGCAAACATGGCACCCAAAAAAACAAACAAAAAATTACGTTATACTATGACCGGGCACCTTCTTATTCCATTCTGTTCTCATTAACAATTACTCACAAAGTCACTTTCACTTCTTATGGCAAACATGGCCAACAGAGCTTGGTGAGCTGGCGCAAAGTCTGGGAACAGGGGGAAACACCTGGCCTGACTCCAGTGAAAGCTAACTACACCCTGTGCTGGTACGGATGGTAAAACACCTATGATAGTACATGAAGACTACCGTGTCACTGTGAGAGAACACAAGAAATGTTGCAACAACAAAGCTTTTAAAACTGTGAAGAAAGACCTGTCTTTCCCTGTGAGGTAATCATGATTAAGTGAGGATGGCTGCTAAACACATGGAAGCAATTTCTCCAGCCTGCTTTCCAGAAATCCCGAGATACAATCTGCACCAGAGGGAAAAATCAGGGGAATGCTGCTTAATGTTTTCTGGTAGTTTAGAGAGTGTAAGAGGAATTAACGCTGCATATAGACCAGATGCATATTAACATGTATGTCCTCCCTGCATGAGCAGTGTGTCTGCATGGAGAACACACACAGAGGCCTGCAAGTCAACCCAGACATGAAGGCATGTGAACACAGAGTCAGCCCGTGAGAAACACAAATACGCGCATAAAAATACATACATGCGCACACGTATAAAAGAACGTGCACAGAAAAAGCCCACGTAGGTGTGAATGTGTAACAGCTTGCGATCCCAGAAGCCCAATAACCCAGCTGGGTGCAGAGTCTCGGTGCTGGCGTTATGTGAGGCGCATGTCTCTCAGTAAACGTTCAGTGTTTGCAGCTGTTTGAATTTAAGTATAGGGGGTCCCATATTTTTTGAAGGCGGCTGCACCCAGAGAGCCATTTCCCCCATGATGATTTAATGTGGCTGAGAGAGCTGAGCCCAATCTGTCCCAACATGCCAGAGGAAAACAGGGGAGGTGGGACAATAACGGCAAGGATGCTGCACGATCGACTGTGGTTTTATTTCTTGTACATATGAGCCAAAAGATGGCGGCTTCATGTTGTTAGAGGTCAAGAATATGGTTTGCTAACATCGTGGTCTGGCTTTTTAAGATTTTGCGTGCATGACATTCATAAAAACCCCAGCTGGAGCGCAACTTCAGCAGTGGTAGAATCAGATATCCGATCCCTAAACAACACTTTACAGAAAATACTATTTATGTTTTCTGTTAGATTGAATTTTGGGTTGTTTTCATTTTTACAGGAATAACCTCTGACCTGAGAAGTTCACAGAAACAGTCTGCTGTGAATCTGCGAGTGTATCCAGCGAATCCAATCAGGTTCATACTGAACCAATAAGTCACACACATGAATTTGATCTTGTCATTTTGTCCGTTTGTTTTCACATTTGCTTCTCACCTGTTGCCGTAGAAACACCAAGGATCCTGCAGATGCACTCCACTACAGTCCAACAGATGCTTTCTAAGTTCCCCATCACCTCAAGTCCTTGTCACTGTGTAAAAATGCAACGCTAAATGAGGCAGTTGTTCACCTAATGGTAACTAAAGTTGCATTCTAGAGGCGAAGTAGACTGTTAGCTCGATTCATTGAACGTAAAAAGGCTAAAGTGTCGTAATCCATCAGCGCCATGATGTGGAGCCCTTCAGACCGGACGAGTTTACTTCAGAAAGGTTTGTGACAAAATGCCACTGTTGCTCCAGTAACTGCTAATCACATACACATACACACACACGCGCGCGCTCACACAATTCCACTTTCAGCTGGTTTAGTTTTCTACCTTGTATGCCAAGGTGAAACCGTTCAACTCAGGGTCATTTGCTCGGCCCGTCACATTAGTCATTAAAGTTGGTTGAAGATTATCTGTGAATCATTAATATAAAACTAGGTCTTGACAATCTAACTAATTATTAGCTGTAATTTGTGTGAACTACAGAGAAGATCATTGGCCTTACTTTCCAACCAGTGAATGTTCTTTCAACTTCCTCATGCCTTACGCCACTGTGAAAGCGATTCCGTGCAATCAAACCATCTGATACACTTCACACAATTTTTTATTTATTTATTTTTTCTTTACCGAGGCCAGTGTAATTCTCACATCTTCCAGTTTGGCATCCACTAACTGCAAGTTTGTTTTAGCATGAGTGAGCATTGACGAAACGGACTACGGCTTGCGTCAGTAAACAAAAAGCGGTTTCTACAAACCTTGCAAGTATTCTAAACAAACTGCACTTTAAGAGCAGTGCAATAATGCCGCAGATATGGGATAAAACAGCCCGAGAACAAACAGACACCCTTTGACACACTTGCGCATGCATGAATGCGAGCCCACATAAGCGGTTGACGCAGGTTTGAGGGGTAAGCTTGTTCAGGCACAGCAGAGGCGAGCAGTCGGAGTCACAAAGTTCACACACACAAACACACACACTGACTCCTGGTAGGGGCCAAAGTAAGCTACATAAATCCCCTTAAATCTCTAACAAAGACACTTTTGTGTTTTTGTACCACTTTTGCTTGTTTCCGGCTTAGCATCCAAGTTATTCATGGCATTTACGACACAGAATGTAAGTAAGTGTACAATAACAGTGCACCAAAACTAAAGAAGTTTCATGAAATGTAGTTATTGATGCAACTTTGGCAGGGAAGGTAATATTTATTACCCTGTAAGCCTACTATATATTCTTCATTATTAGATTCATTGCTATCCACATTTAACTTAAGTGACCACCTTTGACTGAACTGTACCACCATAAAGTTAACATTTGTCTATGTCGAAATGTCTTCTCATGGTAATGTTATCAGGTCAAAACATCTCTACTTTGGTTTATTTATAGCTGTAAATGTTAGCATGCTAACAAAACGAAACATCAACATATTAGCACAGTCTTTGTGAGGATTTACAGAAGTTCAAAGCCACATTAATACAGCTTCACAGAGCAATAACGGTCGTAGACTCTTAGTCTTGTTTATTTAATTTGTATGTTCTTGAAAAAAGTGTTTAATTTGACTTATTTGACTAATTTAACTATTCATTCATGTTGAGCCAAAAAACTGAGGCCCAAGGATATTATAACTTTCCAAAGTTATTTGTCATAACTAGGTGTGAACAATAAATTTGATTTACTGGACTAAAAGGGAAAGCCTTGCATGTCTGAACAACCTTAACTCTGTGCCCTTCTCAGAGTGTTTCATTTTGTAGTTCTAACTTCTGAGATCTTGGCCCCCGAACCCCCATGTACCAGTAATAACAGAAATTAATGAAAACTAAACCAAAACTAAAGATGTCTAAACATTAATAACTAAACTGAAACTAACCAGAAAAGAAAACCAAAGCCAGAAATAGTAATGAAAAAATAAGTTATCACCGAAGAATATGAAACTAGAATAACTGTGCGTTGACTTGTGGACGTCTGAGGTGATGTTTAAGGCACTCGTCTAATAATTGAGGTCAACTAGGATTTAGTGTTTTGCTCAACGACACGCTGACATGGGGACAGGGTGAGCTGGGGACTGACCCGGCAACTGTGTGATTTAAGAGAAAGGAAATTTTGCTGCATGTTAAAACTGCAGTCCTGTGTGTTATTACTCATAAACAAGGAATGTGTATAGCTGAATAGCCATGCCACTCTGGCCACATCAGGCTGCGTGTGCAGAGTTATTTGACACGCTCAACTTTCATGATGACAAATAAAACAACATTATGAAAACACCATTTATGGTAATAAATCACTGTGGACTGAGTTTGGATAAGTGCAGACACCGTGAGTCTTATGGAAACCAACAAGATATGCCACAGGGCAGAAATATTTAAGCGGTCATGAGTGATTGCCATCTTAACTTTAACTCTAATGTTACAATATAAATACAGTCTCATGTTTTCATTTGGCCTGTGAAAGCTACAGACACATCTCTTCTCAGCATCACTCCTCAGCCTGACCGCCCGACTTCTCGCCCCCTTCTCACACTTTCACTCGTCAGTTTTGCAATCATCTCCCCCGTTATGCCTCCTCACACTCCTCATCATCTCGGCCATCCAGGGCCTAACTCCTCTGTGCCCACGGTTATGAGAATATTAACCAAGGTTCACCCTCTCAGCCTCCTCCTCTTGCCTCCTCTGAGTCCAGCAGATTTCCGGCGTGGGCGTCTGATGCCAGAACCAATGTAAACGACTCTGATTTTAATTACATCAGCAGCTCTATTACCAAGCTCCCTTGCTTTGCTCAGACAATCTCAATCAATATCGTTTCATTTTATCTAAAGACTAAGAAAAAAGATCACAAAAAGACAGAATGTAGCACAATACATTATTATGAAGATATTGTCATTGCTGAACACAATGTGACTATTGCACCACACATGCATGAACACCAGGTATCTCATGACTACACAACATCTACAAATGCGAGGGAGTCACCTAGTGGTTGAAGGTTATGCACTGCAGCCCCAACATGACCGGGTTGGTCATCGTCCGCTGATTCATGAACTGTGAGCACACAGAGAAAAAGAAACTGTCGTGTTTCTTAGCTTCTTTCTTTCTTTTTTTTCACTCTAACCATTTATAATGATACCAAAAGGTCAACAGCATCACCCAGGAAGATGAAGCACAGACACGGGGAAGGAGCAGGAAAAATATGCGGTTGTGAAACAGATACGGATCACGGAGAAAGTTTCGGGAAGACAGAGCCTAATCCTCCCCTGTTTAGTGTCTCACAGTCGACACAGATTATATTCATCATTACCGGGTGGTAACATGTATTTCATTTTTGGACCTCTCCACACTTTAAAAGGATGAATTACAGTGTTAGCGAGGCATAAAATTAGGTACACAGGATCAGATCACATTTCAGGTATGCTTTTAAGTCCCTGTAGCAGCAGTGGGGTGCCAGAGAGAGTGAGCAGTCATAATATTTAATTTATGGACAGTTTAAAATTGTAGTCGGTGACTTTTATTTTGTCTACATACAGCAAACTGTTAAAACCTTAAGTTGATTTAAAAAACAAAACAAAAAACAAGCAAACAAAAAAACATTTTAGATGGACCAGTATAGATTTTACTTCCCCTTCACAATCTTTGAACCCTTTTATTTTGCCAAAGTCTGTGTGTTTTTAATTAAATACTACTTAACCCCACAATTAAATGAAAAGTAGTTAACTATTAACTTAGCCTGGTCTTTACACGTCAAGCATGAAGCATTGCTGTCATTCTTCATCTGAGGCATGTACGTCCAATATTTGCTCTCCTTTTGGCTCTGTTTTTGTTTTCCACCAACTCCTGAGAACGCTTTGCTAAAAAGCAACCTTGCGCTCCAACAAAAACAGACGCAGAAAATCTAAACAGTGAGCTGAAAGTTGGTAAAGTGCTTGTGTGGACGCAGTGATGAGAAGATGAACTGCAGCACAGTGCTACCATCTGCTCACATGAACTTAATTTTGATTGGCAGAGTGTGACTTTGCTGGATGGTTGAGAGGTCCTGACTCCCAGATGCAAATGAGCTGGCTGAAGACAACATAGTAGAAATTCTATTGCATGTGTGCGTGCACTACTGTGGCTGGTAATCCTTGGCTCCTCAACTGTGAATTTAAGGCCGGCTTCTTTAATGCATGTCCAAATAAAACCTTATCCCTGCTCTCTCTTCCAAAAACACAGAGACACATCTTTTCTGTTTTAGGTTTTAATTTCAGCAGCCCTGACTCCGCAGGCTTACATCTTCAGACTTTGATCTGTTGTGCTTATTCAGCACATGCAGTGTATGCTTAACTATTTTTGTGGTGATTGTATTTTGGGATCCCTGTCCTTTTCACTTTACATGGCAGCATATTACGGTGAGCAAAAGCAGCGTTTTCTCATTTTCCCATCATCCTGCTCATAACGTGTCTCCTACTTAGTGTGAGGACATTAAGCCTGTCTGTCTCGCATCATCATCACAGTCAGGCCTAGTAAACCGAAACAACACAACTCTTTTGATTCTGACGAATGCCATCAAATGAGCTCTCTGGACAAGAGAAGAATTTCTTTGTGGCCAGTGAGATGACAAAGGGCACCCTGTCAGCAGTCATATTGAGCAGTCACAGAGCTGATGTGTCTGTTCACATTGTCGTGCAGAAGCAAGGTTAAGGACTGTAGTATGAGAGGGCAATTCATCTTAAGTGTAAAAACAGACACACATGTTCATATCGAATCAGATCAGTTTTCCACACTGATAATAACCAGAGAGGAGAACTGTATGCAATTCAGAGTTTGGACTTGGTTCTGAGGACTTCTGATATCTCTTCTACATTTTTTCATTTCTGTATGAGACAATATTTCTGTCCTGTGAGTAGTTATTCTGTGGTCAGACATTTTTTTTAAGATGTAGTATTTGCCCTGTAACCAAGAGACTGCAGCCCAAATCCAGGAACCACTGTTCTATTCAAACTGATAGCAACCTCGCATGCGTCCCGCTTGGGCCCGTGCTGGTTTTGCTATATGCCGTCACCAGCCCTACTAATCCGACAGGAGGAAGTGCATATAAAATGATCTTAAAAGTTTCAACAAAATCCCCACTTCAAAACATGATAATATCTAAGGCAATGCAGTATATTATTACAAACAGGAGGGGGGGAGGGGGGGCTAACATAACATAGTTTGGCATTTCTGCAATGTTAACCAAACCTTAGTCATAAAAATCTGCTCTTTATTTCTTCCTTGTTTCACTCAGGAGTGGAGAAAAACCCTTCACGGTAATCTGGCCTAACTGTACAGATTTTCTGAATCTGAAGTCTTCAGAGACAGAAGGTCTAGTTTAAAAAACAATGACCTTTCAAAAGAGAAAGAAGAGACGAGGACAAGGGAGAACTAGCCAAAGTCCATAATATTGACTACACTACAGAGTGCAATAGACTATAAGAATATGACAGTGGATATGGGAGTTTGTTTTCCTTCCTGGGGAAATTCTGTTGTATTTCACAACACACAGTGTCTGTGTAAGGTGACAGAGCTAACCTGCATGTTTGTGTCAAAGAACACAGAAAAGGCCTGTTTGGAATTAAAGTGGAAAGTCCTCTTACTGTATCGTCCATCTGGGAGCTATAAGATACAGCCATAGGTCACACAGATCGCTTCGAAATGAGATAAATTTAGTGAAATAATACGGGCAAGGTTTCCACACAGAGAATATCCTGCTGTTTTTACCCATCACACCGTTATTTGTCCCCCAGCCTCTTTTGAAGAAAATAATATTCATATATTAAATTTATATGTTTAGTATTACTGATGCTTTTAGAGGCCAGTCGCAGGCCACAGCTTGAGTTCACACAGATGGAGTTTAATGTGTGTCCTTCTATTTCAAGTTGTGGTTGCATGCACAGATGTGTTACATAAAAGAAAGAATTAAAGTATCATTTCAGCCTTCCTCTTTCTGTCTTCCAAACGTAGAGTTTAAATTAAGCTGTAATTTCACCATCAACTGCTGAAGTCCAACTACTCCATTATAGTAAATTAAAAACATTCTTTTTTTTTTTAACAATTATTGAATTTAATCCAATTATATTTGTCGCTGCTGGCCTGGCACACATCAGGCATCACTCATAGATTTCAGGTCATTATGTTTGTATTATAAACATGATGACCTAATGATTATTATTTTAAATTGTCCATCCTAGTGTCTTTAATAGTCACAGAGGCACAAACAGGTGGCTATTACTTTTGTGTTTCAGTATTTGCAGCATTTTAGGGAGACTGTTTGACAGAATTTTGGATTCCAGATGATGAAATTACTTTTGTTGGAGGAAACTGGACTGTGTCTAGGTGTAGTCTACCCGTCAAATAAAACACTCTGCAATCTTGTGTGCAGTCCCTTCCAATAATCCCTAATCCTGTAATTGACTTTCACAGTTGCTGGCTCTCTCTAAAGACAGCTAATAAATTGGATGATAAAGTTCAAACATCCAAGTTAAGAGAGTGGAATCATGTCTCATTACATGTCACATTATCCATTATCCTCCCTGCGTTCTCTTATGGGGACATTAAGTTTTAGATTTGTGGTAACTTATTCTGTTTCATTATTCTGCTTCCTTTAGACCTGTTGTCCTCATAAGTGGACACTTTTGTCTGAAATCCAGTGATGGCAAATCTGGTTCATTTTGTTTTGTTTCAAACTGCGACACCAGTGACAAACTACTGAGTGCGTCTTCAGACAGTGATACGAAGTGACTTTCATTCTACATTTCTACATCAATCAGCCCTGAGCAACAACAACTGGTCCAAGTACCATATTTCTATCAGTCCACTGCAGGAGCAGGAGGACTAACAGTTCTTTACCAACCTGGAGTCAGAAGGAAGTCAAGACATGACTCTCTATCTGACCATGGAGCTCCAAAGATCAGAGACGCACTTAAAGGAGCTGAAAGCTCGGCTCAAAGGAGCAGAGGAGGACAGTGTCTTCCAAAAGAAACAGCTCACGCAGCTATCTTCAGACCTGGAGTCAGAGAAAACAGACAACAAGACTCTGTGGAACCAGGTGGAATATTTAACCAATGAGGTCCACAGAGCAAAAACCAGCACCGAGGAGCAGGCCAGTTTGTTACGCAAAGAGAGAGCCAAGTGTTTACAAGAAGAAACACTGAGGATCAAACTGCAAAAACAGCTTGATCAACAACTGGACATGACAAAACAACAGGAGGCCTTAGCCCAAGAGATGGAGGAGCTTAAGGTTCAGCTCCAAAAAGCCAAGGAGGACAGTGTCTTCCAGAAGCAAAGGGCCTCACAGCTCTCCACAGACCTGGAGTCAGAAGAGAAGGAAAACAAGACTCTCTGGGACCAGGTGGAATATTTAACCAATGAGGGGTAAACAGAGCAGAAACCAGCGCCAAGTGTTTACAAGAGGAAACACTAAGGATCAAACTGCGACAACAGCTTGATCAACAGCTGGACCTTCAGCAGCAAGTTCAGTCTCAGTTTGAAAGTGAAACTGAGTACCAGATGCTGAATACTGAGCAGGACGCCATCCAAGAAGACGCGGAGCAGGAGACTGCCAGACATTCACAGGATATGAACCTACAACCCCCAGAAGAGAGCTCAGGAAGCTCTAGGGAAGAGGTTCATCAAGCCCTCCACACAGAGACCTCCCAGCGCATTAAAGGACCAAAGGAGGAGATCTCCATGCAGGAGGAGGAAGAGGAAGAAGAAGAAGAGGCGGATGTGGTGGATGAATCCACTTCACCGACACCTGAAGTCAAAGAAGAGATCCGAGGTTCAGAGGAGAAGGCTCCAAAGCACAAAAGCTGCTTTTTCATCTGGATTCGTTCTCTTTGTAAACGAGCAAGACGAAAAAAGAGGCAAAAGGACTGTGATGATTAGGACGGAACATCACAACAGAACACTGAGAAAGGAAAGTTTTGCCATAGTTAATGATAATAATGAATTTGGATGATTTGGTTTAGGAAGCTTCCTAAACCTGTCAAGGCAGGAAAAAAAATCTGACTTCTTCATTAAAACTATTTTTGTTTTAATTAAGAGGTTGATTGATTATGAGGCAGTGGAAGGAGTACATCTTACTGAGAAGTTGGAGATGGGCTCCCTGCAGCTCCTCATCCATTACTGTGGCTGTTCTTTCTTTCAAAGATTACCATTTTAACCAGATATTCATGATTACCATTTTAACTATGTGATTCTTCTCACATAGTTAAAATGGTAATCATGAATATCTGGTACATTTCTTCAAATGTCTAACCTGTCTAACCCTAAACTGTCTAACCATAACTTTCAGGCTGAGATACTGTTAAAGCTCCTGAGACCCTGCGTACTCTTATGGGGACTTATGGGGTTTTAGGTTTGTTGCAGCTTGTTCTGCTTCATTTAAACCTGTTTAAACTCTGCTTCATTTAAACCTGTTTAAACTCCTCATAAATGGACGCTTTTGTCCGAAATCTGGCGGTAGCAAAGGGTCACTACAATGACGTTTTATGATTGGAATGTGTTTGTTTATGCTTTTTGAATTTTCTAGTGCAAATTTAACAAATTTTATCAATAGTAACAAGTTTCGACATCGCTAATTAGCTAATTAGTACTCATTTGGGAATTCATTGTTTGCAATCCTGTTTTTGTACAGCCATGTTCAGGTATTGAGATAGTTTTATACATTTGTTGCACAATGGTGACTTTATTGTATTACACAACAAAATAATCCCAGCGTCCACATATGAGGAAAACTTAAAACTTTGGGTCTCAGGAGGTTATAAACACTGCATCGTTAGTCAAGCCTGCTGCCCTTGTACTGGATAACGCTGGATAAAAGAGAAGTCATCATCCTTTAAATCGTTTACATGTGGCTGTATTTTATGAGCATTTGCGGTGGTCAGGGTGAGGGCCATCCTTTAGCCTGGTTAAATGTTTCCACGCTGCTGAGTTTTTCTAACCACAGCTGGTTGCCCAATTGTACCAATGAGGAGAGGATTCAATCAAGGACAGCCTGCGAGGAAGAGCGCTCCGGCTGCTCGCGTGCTCGCCTGCTTCCAGTGTTTGTGGGAATGGATACATTTATACGCACATGTCGGGGAAACAGGTTGAGTTTCTGAGCAATGTAATTGCAGTCCAGGGACTTGAATGTTTTGCACGTTTTATGAGGCAGCAGGAGTTGAGTCAGGCATCATAATGAGGCCGATTTTTTAATGTTGTTATTATTAGATCAGGTTAAAAAAAAAAAAATCTGAACAAACACAATGTGGTAGATGAGCTGCAGTTCAAATAATTCCTCTTAGGGTACTTTGAATATTGGCCAACTCAGTTCAATTCCCAAATCATGAATTATAAATTACTTCACAGGATAAGTATTCCTCTTTTGCATTATGAGAAAGGACACATTTGATGACAGAAATTTCCAAATCGTTTATTCTGGCCCTCGCATAATTGTTGGACTAAGGAGAGAGGAGCAAAGGTTTTCTTCTGTGAGAATATAAAATTATGGGAATAACGGCTGCAACTCCAGAGAGTGCGTATATTTGTTCAACACCTGCCATGTACATAAATCACACCAGTGGATAGAATTTGAGCTTAGTGAATTAAATGACACAAAACAGGGTAGATGCAATATTTCTTTTTAAAAATCCAGAATTTAATGTTTTGTTTCGTTTTGTTTTGTTTTTTTACCAAAGACAAAGTGATGTGCTGGTTAGCACTGACTTCTGGGTTCGAATCCATCAAACGCCTGGGGCCTTTCTGTGTGGAGTTTGCATGTTCTCCTTTGTCTACATGAGTTCTTTCCAGGTACTCTGGCTTCCTCCAACCATCCAAAGACATGCTTGTTCTGTGATTCTAAATGTACTGTAGGTGTGAGTGTGGTTGTCTTAGCCCTGTGATAGACTGGTGTCCTAGCCAGGGTGTACCAGATGGAAAGAAAGGGAGACGAGTGACTAAACAGACCATTGATAGATAGATCCATGGATGGGTGGATGGATGGATGGATGTGTTGCCTGTATGTAGGTGTCCTCTCAGTCCTGCCTAACCTTTCACTGCTCCGTGCTGAACTCGTGACCCTGTTCGACCACACAGAAGCACTCCATCAGCAGGGTCATGGCCACACTTTAACCCTCTCTGCTGCGTCCATGCACGTCCAGCGCAGGACGTGCATGGAAGTGCAAAGTTGTCCTTAGCACTCAGCAATCTCCTTGAGACCCTGACATCATGGGTGAATCATGCTTAAACCACTTGCTTTGCAAGATGGCTTCATGGAAAAGGGCAATAACTTAAACAGCAAGATTAGTCAAGTATTAGACCTTTTAAAGTAAAAGCACGAGGTGAGAGGGTGGGGCATGAGGGAAAATGTAGGAGGGTAAAGGGTCACTTTAAGTGATGGTTGGTGGAAGGTTAAAAGTGAGGTCAGCCAAATGCTTGCATAGTGTGAAAATGCAAATCCTTCATTTTCTAAGTTTATTGGATGTGGTGAGAGATCCCTAGAGTCCCTTTTCCACTGGGGCCATTTGTCTAAATGGAGAAACTCAGCACAGTAATAAGTCATGCGTGAAATGTGTGTTGATGCTTAACGAGATGGAGCAACAAAACTCGGGAGTTTAACATGTCCTGCACGTAAACGGTTAAATAAACATGAGTGAACATGATTCTGTTACAGTAATAACAGCAGTAGTAATCACTGTAATTGTTTCAGTTGATCCCACAGTGGTAGGTGTTCATTCACTAGAGGTGATTTTTAGATGAAATTATTTGTTTTGCGAGAATGTGACCCTGTGGCATGACTCCAGTCCCACCAGTGCCAGTTTCTGATTAAAGCAGCTCTGGTTTTCATCGAGACAAAGAGTTATGATCCCCTCATAAAGCACGAAAAGCTGAAATCCAACTGTAACTGGTAACTCATTCTCAGAAATCAAAAGGCAGTTTTTCTACTACGAGCACCTGATGATTTTATAGTTTGTCCTCTTCCCAACCTGCTATTCATGGAGTTGCGGTCAGAGGGTAGCGAGTGATTCTGCAGAGCTGTTAACCTTTGCATCTGCTGCACTGCATGTCAGCCTGATTAAAAGCTGAGGGCAATAAACATGCCTGAAGTCCAATGGGTATATGAAATTCAGCCCATGACTCAGTTCCCTCCAAAAGTACAGAGGATGAAAAAATGAAACAGTTAAATCAGTTAAAAATTGCACTACCTGATAGCAGCAAGTGCATAAAAAACACATTTCAGACAAAACTACAACTACTGTAGTGAATTAACATACAGCACCTGCATATTTAATATATATGAGTTTCCTCCAATGAAAGGGTTTTACTTGTAATGGTGTATCCATTTGTCTACAACCACTCTTAAAGATTTGCCTGTCAAAACAAAAAACTTTACAGTTTAGTATTGTTTAGTACTGTTTCATAGAGCCATGGAATAAAACTATTATTTTTCACCTTCACAATAACATACAGGCAAAGGATTAGCAGTTAATTAAGGTTCATTTGTACTTTTCAAGAGTTCACTGATACGCTGCTACATACAAGTAAATTTTTAGTATATATGTAGCATATAATTTTAGATTTAGACAATTGTGTTTACATTTTTTTATGTTTAAACATTTAAACTTGGTATTTTGTCTTGTTGTAATGTTATTATGTTTACTAGAGTGTATAAATATAGCATTTGAAATTGTGAATTTGAGTTTTAGGGCAAATAATACATCTTGATTTATTAACAAAATGCTTCTAAACGAGTTTTTCTCAAAGGATAAAAAAAATCAAAAATGAAATACACATTAAATTGGCGCAAAACAAACCCAAACACCAATGCTAGTCAGCTATACCAATAATGCAAAAAGTGCTTACCGACTTTTTTCTTTTTCTTTTCTCTTTCAATTCATTACTGAGAAGGTGGCTACCAGAAAAATTAAATATGTCCATTTGTGCGTGCGCATGTGTGGGTTCAGAAACTGATATGACATCCCACTCACTCATAACTTTTTGTTTTTTATCAGACTGGAGACATGATCGTTGACAGGTGTTTTTATGAACAACCTTCCCCATCCGCTTTGATGGGACCCTCTCTCAGGATTTATTATTATTAACTACCCGAAAATAAATGTGTGCTATTATTCAATGAGGTAAATAAGGGCCCCATACAGAATGATGAATTCTGGATAATTATGCTTTGTTAATATCCTTTCACTAACATTGACTCAACAGTACAAACACATGAAGGAATCAAAACAAGCACACTCTTCCAGCAAAAAACTTAAGAGCCAACAGATACAGTTTATGGACAAATTGGAGTCAATTGGTCACATTAGCAGTCCCATCTGACAGAAGAGACGAGTCGCTGAATTAAACTTAAAATTACAGATCTGTATTTTAAAGTAGGCTAGTTCACATTAACTGAATACATGGAGTCAAGACTCTAATATTAAATCTGTTAATGTAAACTCAACTCACATAAATTAAAGAAAAAAGTCCTATTATAATAAGAAAAATAAAAATGGGAAACGGATGATGGAGGAGGATGAATAATCAGTATGTAAACATGTGTGGACACGGTTAAACTACCGTTTTCTTTCTGCTGTTATATTTCATCTAAATAACAAACTTTTACAGTGACTTTCTGCATTTAAATATAACAGGATCCTACTGTTGATAGTTTAACGTAAAGACAAACAACCATTTACAGTCACACCTAAGTTACATAACATGCATGCTTTTGGACAGGGGGACGAGGTCAGTACATAAAGGAAATACCGGGCACAGCGAGAACATGCAAACCTCCCAGAGAAAGATCCTTCATGCTGTCACAGTGCTCACCACCACACCTCAGAGCATGCACAAGTAAATCATTCGAACACCTCTACCAGCACAACATCTAGCTACTCCTCAGGATGTGACAAAAACCTGCCTGCTGTGTGTCATTCTGCAAAACCACATGATCATAATCAAATGAAATTGAGTTCAGCATAATTTGTATGATAAAGATATTGGCTCCACATACCCCTGACATGCAAAGGGGAATGCGTCACATGACCTGAAGGGAGACTAGCAATCTTTATTCAATCTCCGCATACCAAACTATGTGAGCAATTTGTCCATTAGCTGGTCAGTGATGCCTGACACTACACCTTGTCCAAATTTCACGGTCACTTCGTGTGATGGAGGTCGCTCCATGATATATCCTTACAGTCCTGACCTTTAACCCTGTGGCCTCTGGCTGCAGCGCAGAATCTGCGAAAGAGCGAATGAGCGATCCAAACACGATGTCGGACTGCAGCAGGAGGTTTGCTGTTGACAGTAGTAAACCTTCACGTCTTGACTGTTGCACGTGAGACTTTATTGTAATTTGGAGTTATTGTAAATTAGACACCTCACAGTCCACACACACATGTGCAATCACACTCTCAATAATGCAGACATTGCATTTAATTACAAGTAGACTTGGAAGGGAAACAAAGCTAACAGAGTTAAGGAATGACCTCTCATTTATTTTATCTTACTAACATACATTAGTTCCAACATCTGCACGTGCACACAGCCGGTTACACATATACAGACATACACAGACCTCTCCTTATCCACACCATAATGTGCCAGACGTGTGCACATTGCTGCATGGGGTCACAGCTTCCCTTATAAAAACATGTGAGCTAATTGGTGTATGCATCGTACCATTTATCACATGTGCAAAAAAGCAATGATTGCAATACACCAAGGTTTTTACCTCACTAATGTTTCTGATGTTTTAAGCGCAAGTAAAAAATGAGTCAGGTTATCAGAATCTTAACACAAACAAATGATGCAAACTTCATTAAAAAAAAAATCCTGCACAAACTCATTTTTTTACGTCACCGTCTTCAACAGTGGTTGACTTTGTTAAAGAGTGTTTATATTTTCCGTTGAATGAATGCGTGAAATAGCTGTAATGGGTTTTTGGCAAGATGTGTGATTTCCCTTCGATATACGTCACAGTCCCAACTGCTTCTGGTCTTTTGGAAAAGCAACAAGTCAAAGAAAGAAACACAAACACACTGTTATAACATTTATTGTAACGATCAAATACAAAGAAATACACCTTCAAGCAAGTCATTAGCCCGTTAAACCAATGTTATTTATCTTTATTACGTATCTCTGCTGGTTATGTAAGACACTGTAATGACTGCAACTGAGGTAACATCATTAATTTTACAGTAAATTTGAAAAAAGATTCAATTCAAGGTGTGCTTACAATATGGCAGTTTTAAAGGTGGATTGGTGTGTCAGACATAAAGAGATTTATTAGCAAAAATATAATATTTGTTTTTTCATTGGTTATGTTATTAGAATATTTTATCCCTTCATACCTATAAAGTTGACTTAAGTTCTCCTGCACTATTAAAAAGATTAAATCCTGCACAGTGTTCTTCCTCTTGACTTAGATTTTATTTAGAAAATCTGTCCACAGGGGATACAATAAATAATAGGGATTACCCTGACAAAACAATTAAATAGCAATTTTGCCATATATACAAATAATTTACAATTATTTATATTAGCTAAATCCCATTTCCTGCATTCATTTATTTTATGCACAATGGCACACACAACTGTTGTGGTGTAAGCCAACACTGGCAGTACATAGTTGCATGAGGAAATGATTTGTTCCCGGATCCTCACCATAAATCTTTTATCAGACTGAAGTTGAGCACTCTCTGAAAGCTGATTTACTACCATCATGTTCTACGCTCCAATCTTGTGACTGCAGCAAATGTGTGGAAGCTTAATTCTGGTGCTGCTTGTCTTAACGGGCCCGTTGCCTTTTAAGCCGTAGAACTACCTGAGAAGAGATCTTATCGCAGCGTTTTTGATGGTGGTGGGGCTGGATTGACAGGAAACCAGCTTAATCCACCAGGATCAGTCGATTGAGACCCAGACAGATTCAATTAAAGGAGATAATAACCACCCTGGGCATGCTATCATAACACAGCAAAAGAACAATACTGTCTCAGACACATGTGGGCAAATATTCAAGCATCAAAGAACAAACTGAAGTTTGATCATTGTTTTTTTTATCCTGGATTTCAGCCTTAAAAAAATGAACGGTGGGGTCTGACAAGGTGACTGTGATTTCATGGTTGAAAATGCGAGGCGAGTCACTTCAAAAGGAAACAAATGCTGCTCTCTGTGCTTGTTAAGCGTTGAAAATATCTTCCTCAACCCGAACTGAAGTAGAATGTTAATAGGTTTCAAATTAACATTGTTTGGTTGTCAAAATACGTCTAAGTCCTTCCACGCAGCCTGGACCAGCTGCGCAAATATATACGATTTACCCACAGGGAGTATGGCTTTCATTTCATACTTCAGTCCTGTGGCAGACAATGACAGACAAGCCAATGCATATAGAGTTCAAACCTAAGAAATGAAATACGTAGAGTGGACACCTAATATTTCAGAACAATAGCAACTTCCACAACCTCAGACATGGAAGCAGAGGAAGGGAAGTTCACTAATCTCTTCCAGAAGTAGCTGTCACGCTTTTATCAGAATAAAATGTTTTGTGATTTCGATGAAAGAGACAGATCGGGTAATGGTGCTTTTATAGGCTCAAGATTTTGGACTGAACGATAACTGCGTTTATGGCTCCAGCTCCAGAGGACTGAAAGATAACAGCATTTTCATCATGCTGCTTTGAAAAACCATGAAGAGTAAATCTGCATTTTGCAAAATATGCTCATTGCCAAGTGTTCTTGTGTGCATGTCTGTCAACATAAAGCCGCAGCCAGCTGGGTTGCTTACCTCATCCCCGAGACTGGAAACAGTCATCCTGGAATCTACTGCTTGAAGTGGAGAAATGGTTCAACAAATAACCCCTCACGAAATGACAAAATTGCTGTTTTTAGTTTCTGTCTTTCTAGAAGTTGTGTGGCATCAGTGGGCAGATATGAATGAGATAATAACCTTCTGATCAAAATCTTTTGCATGAACAATAGTGCAAAAATTTCCCAAATATGCATATTCACACCGTACATTGAAGATTTCTGCAGATGGGAACCACCATCCTCTCCTCTTCCTCCATCCTTACAATCACAATGCAGCTGATTATATTTCCTGTCAACCCTTTTTACAGCTGCTACATGTGTTAAATTGTGGCAGAAAAGAAAAACGTTTCCGCCACTTCTCCTTCTGGTGTTTCTCTTCAAGTTATCAGGGTTTATAAGGTTTGAGATAGCACCTTAGAACTGAGATGCTTCCAAGAAGCCCCCCATGGGCCCCAAAATCAGGTCAGGCCAAGGGACAGCAGGCATCCAGGTGCTGGCCCGTGCAGGCCTGGGAACAAGACGACTCTTATCAAAATCAGAGCGCGACACAGACCTGCTAACAAACCTCACCTGATAACAGTGATTCAGAAAGAGCAGGAAGAAAAGACGGAGGTTGCAAAGGTCTGTAAAATGTGGAGAGGAAGGGATGCATCAAAGAGGGAGATTAACACTGAGGGTTTTTATCTGGGAACTAACTTCTAACACACAAAGGTGTTAATGATGAGAGTACAAGCTGTGGTCTAGAGCTCGTGTCACCACAGCTTGTCTAGTGAAACAAATCAAATGCTGCTCTTATTCCTCAATGGCCTTTAACTTAAATACATGTCCTGCTGTGATCATTAAGGATATGTGGAAGATAGAAGTTTAAATGTGGGCATGTTCTCCACAGGGTTTGTCATAATAAAAGTTCAAAATCGTCAATGGAACCTTTTATTAAAGCCCAGTTAAGATTTCCAGAAACCCCCACAGTTACGTTCAGTGTAGCTCCACACCTCATTCGCTGTACACGAGTGCATGCGAGCCGCGTAAATTGCGCTGTTCTCCAGCTCCCTGCCACGTAATAAAGAGCGAAGTTTCTTTCTTTATCTGTGGCTTTTATTGAGTGTTATGACCGAAAAAACAAAGAGGACGTGCTTTGTGAAAGTGCGTGAGGAGGAGCGAAAGCAGGGGTTCACTTCGCTGATCGCTCTCCGTACTCTACTTCCCTGTGTCCTCTTTAATGGGACTCAAGTGAAAGCCACAGTTGCTGAATAGCCACTGCACCAACCCACAGTAACTTAGACATACATTTCCAGTCAAAGACAGCTCAGATTGCAACGGCCAGCCAGCATCTGAACAGCAGATTATCACAGCTTCTTGACCATTATACACCTCTTGAATGGTCTTGATTCCCCCGTTAATGGCAGCCATACATTTGTAAAGCGAGGAAGTGAAAGACATAGTTGAAAAAAAGAAGAAAAGAGAGAACCTTATTTCACATTCACCTCCCGAAACCTTTTCACTGCACTTAGAGCTCTTGGACACAAAGCTGCTTTTGTCTGGAGAGTCTGGGGTTAACAGAGACAAGGCCACTGGGAACCTGCGCACACACATACGTACACACACACTGATACAAATACAAACAAAGAACCAGTTTATATTGAATAAATTAACATTGATGATTAAAACCAGAGGTATTGTCTTCATTGAATTAAATTTCCTGTGAAAAATGGCTGGATGTAATGACGGCACTCAATAGGTAAAGTTGTCGGCCTTTCAGTTTCTGCAAGTAAAAATACTACTACAACAAAATACCACACTGATGAAATCATTCTGTGTAGTTTTTGTACAAGGGGAACAAGAACTAACTCCACACGTGGAGGCTACTCTATGTTTGGCCGATAGACAACCATAGAAATGAACACGGAGGCTCTATTATAGTTCTAATTTCAAACTTAGAAAGCTTGCTTGGACAGATCATAAATCTGGAGCAAATTATATCAAAAAATTCTAAATTGGTTCCTGCTCACATGGTTGTCACATGTGAGCGCAGTCAAATGCACTTATCTTTGGACAGATGGCCCGTGGTAAACATGCAGTTGTAGGAATGTGAAGTGAGTACTGCATTCAGAAAGTCAAATTTTAGGCATAGCTCGATTAAGCTCTGCATGTAAACACACTGAGATTCGTTTGGAAAAAAGGAGGAGACGAGAGTAAAAGAGAGGACGAAGAAAGTATTAAAATATGTGAACGAGCTGCTAAACCCTATAAACCTCCCAATATTGGACCTATTTTCCCTCCCTGCGTAAAATAGCCCGGAGCAGAACACTAAAGAATTACAGCTTTTGAAATTGTCCCTCTGTGGGTTTGAAGAGTCACAACTGGAAATTTGACTATTTTTCATCCATTATTTCTTTCTTTTTTCTTTTGTCCGGTGCTGGCATCTTATTTCACCACCACTCCAGATCAGCGCTTTTCTGTTTTCACTCAAGAGTGGTGTCGGATCTTCAAAGTATATAGCTGTTCCTGCTACAACAGAAAGAAATTAACTCCCAATGAAAGTTTAAATCAACGCAGTGTCTAGTGACATCTTCCCATACGGGCAGAAACACTGATTTCTTGGTGCACGTGTGTGTCTTGCTCACAGTTTATGACTTTCGAAGCATAAAAACACAGGTCAGGTTTGCTCAAGTGTTCAGGCCACATGTGGAGAAAGTTGAAAAGACCACTTGTAGTGGTTGATGTGGCAGCTTCAAAGACCACCCGTAATTGGACTACATGTATGTACTGCTTTGCGGGAGACTCCCTTCCAACCATGGCAACACTTTTCAAAGATATGTAATACTTTTAGACTAAGAAATCATGTCTAAATCCATTTCTTGTGGAGGTGAAGCATGAATGGAAAACATTACCTAAAGCGTGTCATAAATCCTGTATTTGCCTCGGCTTTAGCCACAACTTCAACTTATGACATTACGTGACTCTGCTGATTCTTGGAACAATAACTGCGTTAGTTACTGCAAAAGAAATTCAGTTGACTCTTTTTTTTTCTTCTTTGTTCAACAAATTATTGTTTTCCTGAATGGTCAAATTTAACAAAAAAAGTCATAAGTACATCCAAGTTATTTCAGTTCTGGGAACTAAGGTTTGTTTCAGATTTCATAGCATTCGTCCAGTAGCTGTTAAAATCCTTCGTTCCGTATCAAGGAGAAGCAACGGACCGACATTGCTGAGCACATGTTATTGTTTCCATACAAAAGAAAAAAGCCCACGATTGAGTTGTGAGCGGACAGAGTGAGACCAAAATTAAAATTTGTGAACTTGACATTCCGTCAGTTTTGGCTCTTTGATGAAGACACCAGTGGGTTTTATTGCGCGTAAGGTCACTTTATTCTAACACACTTATTTTACACCAGTTAAGAGTGTGAATCCCAGGGCGGAGCCGCCAATCAGATCAGAAGGTGTCTTTGAATTATGGTAACATTAGTTTTGAGGGGTGACATGCGGAGGATGAATATCGGCACTCTGCGATGTCCAATCCCTCAGAAGGAGGCAGCGTTCTCTCTCTGCTTCACCTCCACGCTGTGCCGAGCTAATGAGGAACAGAACATGGTTACAGTCACTAATCAAAGCCAGCTCTGGAAACAGGCCTTCAGCTGGATGCTCATTTTTCTCCTTCACCTCTTGTTACTTTGTCTTTCCTCTACATCATCTGTACCTCTCCTCTCCTCTCCTCTCTCTTTACCTGTCGTTGACTCTGCTTCCTGTTTTCTCCGTTTTCTGTCAGTACTTTCCTTTATGTGTCATTCATTTGTCACCCACCCCCGGGAACATTAGTGCTCTGTATGCTGCTTTAAGTGAGCCTAGGGGAGGCCTCTAGGAACACATGGCTTATTAACAATAGCAGAGGAGCAGAGGCAAATAGCTCCAGGCCAACCGCCATGTCATCATTTATCACACACACATAGTCAAAATTATTATCAAGGAACATTTACAAATCCAAAACTCTAAAAATACTTGAAGACCATTGTTAATATCTCGCTATACATTCATGTTGCGTGTCCACTCACACATGAGCAGATCTGCACACGCAGTCCCCTTTATGTTCATTTATGCCTCATGAAAAATCACCCTCTATGTCCCAGCTGGGGAATTACTTCAAAGGCGCCACGCAGGATGAATAGCATGTAACAATATCTCGTATTTGTCCATGTGAAAGAGGACAAGATACTCTGTCTTCGCTCCTCTGCGTGGGCCATTTCCTCATTCTGATTAATAGGCCTTTGATTGTAGCCAAAGACCTGTGCCCATCCACGCAGAGCTGCATGGCTGCCTACTATTACAGCCTGCCTAAGTGGCAAAGAGCACCCGTAAAAGTGACAGCCATGTTTAAACCACTCCATCCGCCTGATTGACAGCTGTAGCTTTAACTCTCTCTTTAAATACTCTTTAAGTGTTTTATGTAGTGACCTGGGCATGGACGAGCAGTAAAGAGACAGCAGCTGTGGCGTCGCAGCTCAGTGGACGACTGAGAATAGAAGGACCTCGGGGGGTTGTCCCAAAAGAGAGGTGACAAAGGGAGTGGGGAAAAGATGAGACAGAATTGGGAGAAAGTAATTTCTTCAAAATAACTGCATGATTCTCCCAGAACAGATGAGTCCAGGAAACGTGATATGTCCAGTGCACTTAGTAAATTAAATGCATGCGAGGTCATATTGATTGCCCCATGTATAATTATTCTTAATCTGGACAATCTCGAGGTTTGTCTGGCACATGGACTAAATTGCGTTTTTCTTTGTTTTTTTTTTGAGCCAATATCAGTTTTCTTCTTGCTCTCATTAGGGTTTGATGAATTTCTGACATGAATTCCAAAATGTAAAAACATCTCTCTGGGAGACCAGGACTCAACTGCCAGACTAGAATAAAAACTGTTAAATTTTACAATGCTGAATGGTTTTATGGGCCACATTATTCAGTGTTTAGCACTCATCCTTTGGGGCCAGGAACCACATCGGAGATGCTTTTCTTTTTTTTGTTGTTTTTTTTTGCGGGGTTACAGCTGTCTCTGACACTCACCTGTTTCTGCATCTTTCACGGCACAGAGAACGTGGCCACATACCAACTTGATGACAGATCGAATCAGTGTAGGGGATCACACTTGAGCTGTGTGACACAAAGGAATGAATGAATAATGAAATATTAACAGACTCCATGTGTCTTTCAGTCTTTTTTTCTTTTCTTTTTTTTATCGCACAAATGGATCGGCTTTAACGACCGGCCAAAAACATCAACTGTGCGAAGATGCTTTGACAAATGCAAGAGCCAAAGGGTCTAAAAGAGTCAGAAAAAGAAAAGAGGGCTAAATGTAGAAAGGGATTGTGTGTCAGCGCCTTTGTCAGCCATTAAACATGTGGCTGGGGCTAAATCATGGAGCATATTGTTTGTGTTGTGGTTTTCAGTTTCAGTGACAAAATAAACTGCAGGAGTTTTCGCTTGTGAGAAAGAGTGTGTTTGCATATGCGTATCTGTCCTTGTGTGTAATGTGTGTTTACATACAGTTGCAATACAGTAACAACAATGTGGACAAAATGTGCCTATATATACATCTTCACAGTCCACAGACTCTGACCTATGTGGAGTGGAGAAACAGAAGAAAACCGACCCGTGTTACACATCAGACGAAATCCAGAACATTTTGTGCAAACCAGCGCCAATCTTTGGTTTTATGACTTGTCTTTTACAAATGTTGTTAATCATCACTGATCTATACACCCACTTTTTTTTCTTTTTTTTTAAAGAATCGAGATGAAATACCGCAGCCGCATTCCTTTCAATTAACAAAACACATACAGTAACAGCATGACGGCAGTATATCATCACCCCAGACTTCAAAAAGCCGCTTCAGCAGCCCTGCCCTCAGCACTACCGTGTCTCTGAGCCCTTTCTCGGCTCCTCCTGGGCAACATCACAGGAGCAGCTGAGGGGTTTCTGTTCCCGTGGCTGGACAGCACCAGGTGTCAAACTCCATGGATCCACCATCGACCAGCTAACCAGCCATCTCCACACACCAGCTGTGGCTCATGAGAACCTGCTCGTGGCATAACCTCACAGCTGAAACTATAAAAATCGCAACTGCCGCTTGCTTTAAATCTGACTTTATGGTTTAATGCAACATGGAGAGTTATTTTTTAAGAAAAGCTCGTGTTTATGTAGTGCATCTTGTCAGTCCAGTATTATTTTCTATTCTGCAAGAAATGAATGATGGCAGCATTGTGACGTAAAAAAGTCCACTGAGTGTTTCATAGGCCTTTCTGAAGGATGACTTGAAAGACAAAACTTGACACTGATTATACAGCATCTTATTTAAAACAAGAAAACAAAGAGAACTAATTTGCAAGGGCAGCGAGGGATTTATGGAGACAACAAACACGGGGTCTCTGCCCAGACACAAAAATAGAAAAATTCTGCCATGCTATTTGACTTCTTTCATCACTAGGCAGAAAATTTCTTTTTCAGGGGGGAGTTTCGAGGATTTTACTTACAAGTGGTTATAAAGCCATTGTCCAGCACATTGTTTCTCCTTTGATTCAACATCTATGGCTAAAGACTTTGTTGACAGGCCATTGAGGTGGTCCATATGTCGGTATAAAGGCGCAGGACTCGTGACTCTCTAGAGGATGCAGGGGAAACCAGACAAAGGGCCATGCCAGAAGGCCCACAGCCTCACAGAGCCTCAATGGAGCAGTGGCAGATCTCCTGCTGGGGCCAGTTGCCTGCACGTTCTCAAACCAAAGTCTGATCTATGGAGACTGGCAACTCCACCATAATACGTTCAGCCATCCATACTCCAGCCCCCCCAGGGACACATGCTCTCCTTTTAAAGATGAATAGTAGTTATGGAATGTTTAACAAGCATGCGACAGAATCATGTTTTTCCACCTCAACATCAACGCTATGCAGATTTCCCTACGAATACCCTGTGGAAACCTGGGCTTTTTAAATATTTACATGGAAAATCAATCAAAAGGCACTTTGTAGAGGAATTAATAATGATGAGACTGTTTGATGGGTGTAGGTTTGACGTTCAGATGCTGTGTTGAGGAATAAACTGTGTGTATATGCTACATATTCACTTACTGTAAATTGATCCAAGATGACTTGTGAATATAACACTAGAATGTGAGATACACTCAATCTATTCTAAGTCTGATTTCTTCTTTTCTACCACCAGTTTCTCTTTCGCCTTTCTTCTCTTTACTTTGGCAACAAGCCTTAAAGTAAGACAAACTGAACAACAAAGAAAATGCTTGATCAAACCTTATCAGGATGCTTTTCAAACCCCTTGAAGAACACCTGCTACGCTTCTTCGGAACGGAGCAAAACCAGATATGTGATTTACACTTCCAGTTAAAAGAAGCACTTATGGGCTCTGAGAGACTACAGTAAGAAATGACTCATGCAGAGGGCAGGAGATGGACCCCTGGAGTGAGACCTCCCGAAACACAGATGAGGACAGATGGGCTGCAGATCACTGCGCCGCAACTCAAATAAATTGGAAGGTGGACAGGTGTGAGTAAAACTTACCAGAGTAAAACTTACTGTATATTGTCAGTGCAATGCATGTGTGCGGCACATATTCAAATACCACCATCAACATTCATCATTCACTATGACACTATAATATAAGACTTTCTCTCTCACTTTCAGTATTATAAAAGCCCGTAATAAACTGTTTATATAAATGGCTCCCAATGCTGAGAAAAAGAGCTGCTTCACTTCAGGAAAATGGAAACCGCAAACTTGTTAATGCAAGAAAGAACAAAACAATAGGGCAAGATGTACTGCCAAATTTGCTTATGTAAGCACACTACTAGAGTCCTTTCACCTCCGCAGACAGGAGTAAATCTTGCTGATTGTGGCAGAAATGTTGTAATAGTTGGATGTGCTCTGACTTCTCCCCTATGACATGTCACAGGTTGGCCCTCATTTACAACTTTCATGTGTGTGCGAGCTCAAGACAAATGACTTCCATTTGTATTTGTGCTTGCGCAAACCCCGCCGCACACGTTTGTGCAGGCTCACAGCCCTCTGTTGGGGAGAGAGCAGAGAAATGAAAGTACAGTGGAACATGTCGGGCCTGTGTGAGAGCGGGCAGGTCGATGATGAGCTGTTGTGATCATAGCACTTTGATCTGAAACACTCTGAAGTCACCAATCACCCTGAGCTGAGAGAACCTTGCAAACCTTGCAAATACTTGAGCTATCGCACTGCGCTCCTTTACTCTTTGCTTGTTCAATCAGTCTCTCTTTCGAACTCACACACACTTGGAGTCAGCCTTTGTGGCCTGTGAGAGAAGTCAATATGTTCTTTCAGCTGTCAACTGATTTTACCCTCTTTGCGTCTCCTCCCGTCTGTCTGGTCTCCATGGCTTCATCTGTGACTACTGTTTGAGACCCAAAACCCAGACGGTCTGCAACATATTGAACTAAATTTCTCAGACGGACACAAAATTACAAACAAACTTTGTCTATTGGTTGTGAAATCACTTAATCCTCAAGAACTTTTTGCATGAGGATACTTAATCAATGAGACAGACATTGTCCACATATCTCGAATAAAAGATGATTTGTACTTCCTTTAAATACGTGGACGCAGTAAATCACAAGCGTAAAACCCTGTTATTCTCCTTGAACTACCCTTTTCTATTCCACACTCATTTTCATGATAAAGTGTGCTGTCAGCAGGTGGTTTGCTTTCCCACAGTTGTTTGATGAGAGTATGCGTTTGCAATAACTGACCAAAGAAAGAATAGAAAATACAAAACCAATAAAACATATACACTTTATTCTTGTCGCTCTGTGATTCAGAAGGATACGTAACAAAACATCCTTAATGTGAAGCTTGTTCCCAGACTGGATTTAAACTGCGGGATCACATTGAGTTTGTCTCTATAGTGAATGGCTTGAACAGTGTGCAAAAGTATTCCTGCATATTAATGCATGAGAGTAACCTAGTATTTGAGCAATGCATTGACTCATAATATTAACGCGTACCCAACATGTACACTGGACTGTTTGTTCTGGAAGATGAAACGTCTGGAAAAACTTCACATCTGCATCTAATTAAACACACCAACAGAGCCCCAAGCAGTGAGGACCTACGCACAAACACATGCACGCACCCACACACACAAGGCTTTCGGCTGAATAAAAGAAATTGCTCGAGAATTATTAGTATCATTTTTTTTTTTCATTCCCAACCACAGACTGGGGTGTGTTTGTGTGTTCTTAAACTAGTAGGTGTAACACAGCACTTACCACACGCTAGTCCTCTCAAGTTACACTTTTAACTTTTAATTAATTTGGGCCAATGAAGTCCCCGAGAAGAAAAACCATGACTAAAAACAAACACATGCCCCGAAATGTCTCTTATTTATTTTCATAGCCTCAACAACTGTCTCAAGGACCAGGCTTAGTAGAGTAAAATGTATCCCTTGCGATATGAATGTGTAAACAAACCAAATTAGCAATTTGCACTACATGCACAAAAATTCATAGCCCATTAGAGCATAGAAAGTCTTTCACGCACATGCAAGAGGTGCATGTACTCAGTCGAGCGCATGTGTGAGTTGGGGGCTGGTATTGGCTTTAATGTTCTATTGTGCGTAATTTGGATGGCGTGGATCACATCCGTGATAACCCAAAAGAAACAGGAAACTGGAAGTTCTTATAAAATAAAAGCATTCGCGCTGAAAGGGCAATGTTGACAAAGTTCTGTGGTACTGATTGCCAAAATGTACCTTTGTCAATTATCAAGTATTAGTTTCATCTTTGGTTATAGATTGGTGAATGATCTTAAATGATCCTGCTCCACTGATAATGAAGTCGGTGTAGTTAGAGCTTTTATTATGCAATCAGTGGCCGGAAGTGTATTCATTTTCTTTGTGTAGCTTGACAGTAGTGCGTAATTTAACACTCCACCGAAGTCCCGTCTGTCACATCTCCTCTGGACTTTACTCTGAGCGGGATCAAACCTCTACGATATTACGCACAATGGATGTCAAGTTTCTGGCGGTCGTGGCTGCACTCATCGTGGTGATGTATGCGCCTCCATCACAAGGTAGAGATGTGATTATTATTATTATTATTATTTTCTGTTTGTTTTGTTGTATTATGTTCGTGAAGGTTTTTGATTAGACAAATTTGCAGCTGTCGGTGTAAAATAATGGGAACTTTGCAAAGTACGCCTTGTTCTAACGGTAATTGACACGATATGTGGGGTTAATAAAATAAGTTTAAAAAAATGCATCAGAAATCTAACAGATGAAGCTTTCCATTTCACACTTGTTGCCATTTAGAGCGTCAATAAAAATGCCGTGATACAGTAGTGAAGACTGATTTGTTCACCACGTGAAAATCGCAGTTTCCACGAGAAACAATGCTCCAAAGTCAGAACTTATTTTTGACGTCTTAAATCAGATGACAGATGATGATTCAAATAATTACAAACAATCAAGTCGCAAGTGTTGCATAGTTTAAATGCAAACGCAAACCCTTTATATTTTGATTAATGTTTGCATTGATTTACGCAAATTTTATATTACTGAAGTTTTATATAAGCTTGCCGCGTTTCCTGCCGTGCGTAAAACACCACCAGGCTGCACATGTGGCTCATGGTGTCGCAATAAATCCGTGCTGGATCACTGATCAACGCGTGTATTTGTCGTGACTTTTGTTTTCATTTAATTACGTGCAAATGAGGCATCTGTAAGCTAGTCTACATGGCGACATCAGTCACCCTACTTGAAGGTGTCGCGCTCTTTATCATGGTAATGCCGTTGGATCAGGTGTAAAAAAAAAATTAGCATAGAGTTTATCTACAGCGGTAGTTCTCACCATATGTCTCTCCTTAAAACTCGCTTTTGTTTATTTAAACTGGTATTAAATGATTTTAAGAATTTTTGACAGTGTCTGCTTAGATAAACGTGTTTTGTCACGAAAGTTTAAAAAAAAAAGATTATTTTTTTTTTTCACATTCAACGTGAACATCTCTGTGTACAAAACTGAAAGCGGAGGTCGTAATGGAAAGCATGCACATTCATCATGAACTGGTTTAAGGACCACACAGTACATGGTTGTATGTGGCTGAAAGAGTGTAGTGTTTGTGAGTCTTAAACATACATACACACATACATAAATGTTCCATATCTCTGAATGGGTTCTGTGACGCTGATGAGCCTTGACTCCAGGCTTCATGATGCTGCAAGAGACACACAAGTTTGGATCTCCAGAGAAAAAAAATCTCCAGAGCGAGAGGACATGCCAGATTTCAATGCATACATTTTTTGCCGTTGGCTTGCAAAGGTCCCGCTGCACTTAAAGGTGCTGATCCAAAGAGGATAGAGTGCATAGAGGAATTAGTTTGTTTCATGATTTGTCATCTCATTTGGTGGATGAATTAGTAATTCATTTTATTTATATCCCTCAATACTACATGTAAATAACCTACCTATAATAGGTAACGATTTGCTCAACACATTGCACTTCCACAATCATATTCCCTACTCCACAGTCAGATTTATGCTTATTTCATATTTTTACTCACATTGAAATCCCATTCATCTCTAATTTAGATTTAGATTCTATATTTGTATAGAATCTGTACTGTACAACGTGTCTTCCACAATGACAGTAAATAGAAAATAATCTTTCTAGAGGTCATCATCCATCTAACCTGAGTCGTTGCTTTCTGTAAACGTGCACCGCTGTGAATATTGTTTTTGTTTAACTGATACTTATCTCCACCTCCTCAGCAAAACCCTTCAGTCTGGTGGAGAGGTGCTACTGCCGTTCAACCGTCAACACCCTCCCACGGGGATTCATCCGAGAGCTCAAGTTCATCCACACACCTAACTGCCCCTTCCAAGTGATGTGAGTATTGTGGGATTTTTTTACGTTGCTTTCAGTGGCAGCATGATTTCCATCATGGCCCTAAAAATTCAGACATGTTTTTTTCCTCCCTTGTTGGACATTTCTCACCATCAATCTCAGAGAGGCGACAGGCCAGAGAAAAGAGTTGTGCATGCATGTATACGCACACGCCCCTCTGTCACTCGCTCGCACATTCACAGAAAGCAAGACGTTTTTACAACTGTCTCGCTGACGCGTCCTCCAGGAAGTAGTCCATTTGAGCATAAGTGAACATAAAAAGGAGGTGGAGAGAAGGAAGGCCACATCTGAGGGTTTTGTAATTGGGTTTCTTCGATTTTGTTTTTCATGCATGTGGGGGTTCTTGCTCAAAATTGCGCTCACAAGCCTTAGTTCTGATCACGTTCATTGTTACAGCTTGTAACAACACAAGGATAATGTGGTGGGTCACAACAGGCAGTGGAAAAATAAAATTGGCAGGTCTCACAAATAAACATGCGGAAAGACAAAGAAAAGATTTTTAGTTACTCAGAAACAGCACATGTGCGGCAAACGAGGTATGATCGCCCACATAGAGACATATGATCCAGTTATGACCCATTCTTGAAATAACCACAGGGCTGTGCTGGATTTAGAAAGTAGCCCGTAGCTACATGTTGAGGGGTTGACCTCCCCAGTGCACTCATATGTTCTCTGCACATAAATTTGGCGAGTAAATAAAAGAGTGAAACATTAAAGATGGTCTCCCATGAATACACATGAATATTTAGAGCAGCGTCACAATTTGAGGTAAAAGTTTGATTGGCAACACTGTGAAAAGGTTCCCTGTGTGTGTCAAACTGACAACACAGTGTTAATTTGGTCTTTTGATGACAAAGTGCTAAGATGTATAGTGTCGCTGGTTTTGCATAATTCACACTTTCATTGACGTATAGTGATGTTCTTTTCCTTGTTCTGACCAGTGCCAAGCTGAAGAGCAATAAAGAGGTGTGTGTGAACCCTGAGCTCAAGTGGCTGCAGCAGTACATGAAGAATGCCATCAACAAGTAAGTGTCTAAGATGGATTTAGGTGGGAGTTATATTTTTGCTGCAATACACAATCCTTTTCGTCTGTTGTCACCCTTTAACAGGTAACTTGTTCAGAGGCTGGAAAATCACTTCCACTTCATAGAAATTTAAAGTAAAGAATGCATGAATATAAAAGCCTGAATGCGCATTTGGCCATTTACCAATAGACCATTGTGAGTGTGACAGCTCTCAATTGCTCAATTTATATTGGAGCCCGAACTTGGAACATGTTGGTACATGACCAAATGGGTGCAGAGACTAATTCAATGTTCACACACAAACTATTGACTTGATGTGGGTTTGTGCAAAGGCTTTGAAACCGCATGTAATCTGCTCTCGCTAAAAGGCTGTTATGGGTTCACTGCTGGTCATAACTGAATAACTTGATAGAACAACCCTTATTTTTTTTTTTTTTTTTTTGGCACTTAATGTGACATCAGTTCAACAGCTTGGTATTCTGTTTACGTGTTAAAGTAAGTCTGAGACTGAAAGCCCTGTAAGCCACTGCCAACATCAACTGTCTCCTTCCTGCCCCGAGGAAGGAGACAGTACTGAAAAAACTTAAAGTTTATAGACGGGATCAAGTTGCCATCTCTGTGCAGTAACACCTTCTTAAAGAACTAAAACAACCTGTCTAATAGAGACAGATAAAAGATTTTGATTGAATGCAGGAAAAAAATAAAATAAAATAAATGGATTTCATGTCTTCGGGATCACTAAATGCATTCATGCAATCAATCTCGCTTCTGGCTTGTACACTCAATACCCGCTGAGTGATCCCCGTCAGTCCTGCAGTCAGACTGTCTGTCTCAAGGATGAGTGTGGAGCCCCTGACTTCTCAAGGTGTGACCAGTCTTCTGCATAACAAAAAAAAAGCCCATGTAGAGAGTAGATGGTGCTCATTTACAATGGATCAGACCTAATGTGTTTGCAATTACACATAGAGGCAAAGGGGAGGAGGGATAAACTTCTTTACAAAGTGTAGAAATGCACACGGCTGTAACTCATGCATTATGCTACTCTTTAGGCTGGTAAACAAAGCCATGATTACCTTGTTTTATCAGTCTCAAATGTGGTAGAGTATTTTCCCAACGTCAATAATGAAAAAGCCCACCCACACTCAGGAATTTATACCATTAAGATATAGTTTATGCTGTGGTATGGGTGCATGTCTCTGTGACTGCTGCAGATTAAAACTCTGCACAATTACGTCTTTAGACAGTTTATTCTTTTTTTTTGTTGTTTAAATATAACAATGTAATTGCTTAATTGCCAACAGGCCAGCTAAAAATAAAAGAGTGAATGTATGAATTACAATGTTTAGCTCTTGTTTACAAGGCCAACGGTTTGGTCGTATAAACCCGTAAAATCTGTTTCTGTTTCATAACCTGGAACCGAAAGTTTTCAGCATTTTGCAACTTGAACACATTGTTTTTTTTCAATGTGGTGTTAATTATTGACAAGTTAACATACAATTTATTGTCCAGATGGATTATACAAATCAAGATATTGTCACTTGCCAAAGCTGCTTTTTAATCAGTTGTTTTCATTTCCATCCAAAAATTGACAGAAACGTTGTTAATCAGCACAAAATACAACTGTTCTCATGCCAAATTTGGTTTTTCCTTTCCAGGATGAAGAAATCCAAACAGGCCAACTAAAAAAAAGACAGTAGGCGCCCTCCTGAAGCCGCCACTGAGCGTTCGGACCATCGTCACAGATATGTTACGTCACAGATCTTCTGGTGTGTTGAACAGCACTTATCCCCGCTGCCATGTGGCGGCCTTTTGCATGGAACGACCCAACGACTCTTCACCACGAACACCGACCCACCTGTCCTGCCGCCCGCCTTCACCGCCACCACTCTCACCACTTATAGCAAACATTGTTAGTGCAAAGTGCAATTATATCAGCGAGGGTATGTTTTTCTAACCACAATGTATATACTTTTTTGTTAATGGACTTTAAAAGGAAAGAGCTATTTTTGGAGGTTTCGTCGTCCCTCTGGCCTCTATGTAATTTAGGAAAAAGACGTAAACCCCGGGGTCAAAGTGTTTAAAGGGGAAAGGTGTAGTTCACGACAAAGATAAGTCAATGTCCCACTTGTAAGTGCAGGGTTCTTGCTCTTCTGAGCCAATATCGTATCCTAAACACGGGATCTTCTTATCTTGATCCTCACTGATTGGACAAAATAAGGAACAATGTGTAGTCTCTCTTCTAAAAAGTCAGGTTAATTAACACCAAGGAATTTCAGAGTGTGCTAGCTACCCACAAGACTCAATACAAGATGTTCTTGATCCTAATAAAAATACCAATTACAATGTTTTTGTGATGGAAATTAGGATTCCAAAAGAGCTTGGGCATTTCCTGAGTCGTTCTGCGGCTGTGATTGTGCGACCATGTGCTGCTTGTGTCTGCTTGTTCATTCTCTTGGGAAAAGCTGAACATCTGGTTCACAAACTGTTTTAATTGAGCAACCAATAAGCAGCTGAAATTTACTGGAATCACAAGAGTTATGTCAGTTAACGAGATATGGGAAGAGCAAATCAGGACGCTCAGCAATCACAGTCAGCTGCCTAACTATAACAATGTGAACCTTTTTTATTGGGATTCTGCTTGAGATACTTTCTCAATACAAAATTAAAAGAAGGGCGCACAACAATCTGAAACCGCATCAGTAGAAACAATGCAATACTGTTGCATCACAGAATGTATCACCATTACTCGCAATTAAAAGCTGTACATAGCTGCGACTACCTACAACTGTCAAGCAGATAGCACTTTATATCTGACGTATTCATGTTTTAACAACCAAATTTAATATTACTCACTAACTCTGATCATTAAAGTCATTATTTTTCTGTCTTAATTTTTTTATTTTTTTTTATGTTTCCTTTCCTTTTGATCACTGAATGTGTAATTGCATTTAACTGTTAACGTTTGGGAGATCTTTTCATCTATTCATTTGGATCTCTCCTGTCATACATGTTATGTAAAATTAATACTATACAAATGTTTTATTTTTGTACTCTTCAACACATTTATGTATCGAATCCAAACATTTAAATGAAGGAACTGTACTCTCACAACTGAGCCATCCAGTGTTTCATTGTAAAACTTGTATAAAGCTGGTCTACTAAAAAAAAAAAACTTTTAAATCTTGGGGTTACTGTTTTTAATCGATGATTTATGCTTTCCTGCACATGCTATGGAGCCTTTCAGGCATAAATAATCACAATTTTACCCTCACATGCTGCACACTGCTCATTTAAGTGACCTTTACATCTTTATATTGAGTGTAGAGCAAGCTTTGCCAGGGCTCGACACACACAGCTGCCATGATGTTACTGTAGCGGTGGGTCAGCGGGTCGGTTTACGGGCTTTGATGTGAGAACATGTGTTTAGCTTTACTCACAAGGGCGAATGAAATGCAAGGACAGCGATCCTGCCTGCTATTTAACTATTAACTCAACAAGCGACCATTAGGAAATCATTAGAGTTAAAAAGGATGAACTTTTAACTCCCCTCTCAGGGCGGAGTGCAGTAGTACAGTATATGTGATGGGAGTGGTGTGCTGATTGAAACATCAAGGGGAGATAAGGAGATGTGAGTGGGAGTCCACAACCGAGTCCACAATCTGATTAGCTTTGAAATCAGAGATTAAAAAAAAAAACCCAATGTCGGTAGCACTCATGTGGAATGAAAACGAATCAGATGTAATTGACTGTGTTAAAGTGAATTCCCTGCAGGTAGAAACAAGTATTTTTGTCCAAGGTAATGTGAACAGTAGGAAGCAAAATCACAGGGGCAGATTCTCATATCTCACTGCGTGGGCCATTTCCTCTCCAAAGTGGTCCATTTACAAAAGAAATGCTGACTGAGACTCTTTCATTGAAATGTTCGATGACAAATCGCTCACATCATTCATTTGTCTTCTATCGTCTATCAGCAGTATGCTACTAACTGCTTATCTTTTGTGGCCATATCATCACAGACGGATCTACGTAGGTTGCCTAAGAACATATACAAACACGAAATGTCCTCTAATGAAAAGCAGTTGTTTGTAATAGTTCATAATTCATTGTGTTCCTGGGACCGCTGCCAACACCCACCAGTTAAACTATGCAGGTGCTGTGCGCTGGTGCCGTGAAGGCTGGGGCGTTGTAAAACAGGAACGTAAAAGGGCTTAACTTTGCATTTTATGTGCGTATTACATTTACTTGAAATGGAAAAAACGTGGCGAAATCTCAAAGAATATCTCACATAGCTTGTAAAGCTCTGTCATTCATTCAACTCAAGGACCTAGAAGGCAGAAGGAGATGTGTTAAGGGACAGATGTGTTTGCACGTCAAGTTTACTGAGGTGGAACAGAACAACTGATTAACTGACAGATTTACATTGCGGATCTTATTCTGTGCCATGTTGGTGCTTGGGGCCGGTTGAGCCCAGCGCCTAAATAAACACACAGCAAATCCAGCCAAAGTGTCTCACATATTCATCTCCCCTGAGAGAGAAGCGCAAATATATAATCAGCTTTGACTCACTCCAGATTTTGCTAAAATTTTCGGGAACTCGGGTTAAGACTGAAATTGAAGTGATTTAGAAAACTTTATTTGTCTCCAGGGAGCAATTTAAGGCTCAATTGTGCAGCATGACGTGCAAAAAAAAGTGTTGCAATGCTGTGTTTTAAAAAATTGCGAAATATTCTAAAAATATTTAATACTCAGCACCTTGGTGTGTTTGAGCTCTGGTTTGCTTGAGGGCCGAGGAATGTACAAGACAGGAAAAGACGTATGAAATTCATATTCAGCATTGCCTCCAGAACTCTGTCGGGGTTTGGAGTTCAACCGCAATGTCAAGCGAACAATTGACACCTGGACAGACGGATGAAGATTTGTCATGTGAATTGCAGGGAATGACACAGAAATAAGAGAGACCATGTGAATGCGTGCGCCCATTTAACTCAACGTACATTTTCCCTCGATCTTTAGCCATAAGAGCTCCCAGATGTGGTGCCAATGAAATGCCACTTAGCGGTTGTTCATCATGAAAATATGAAATATCACTGTGTGTGTGTGTGTGCAAGGGCAACAAGGGTCATAGAAAAGCCACTTCAAGAACTCACCCCTAATTTGATTGCTCTGTGCGGTCCGACCAGGTTTTAATAAAAACTACAAGGTGGTAAAGTTAACCAAGGTCAGTTTTAATCTTCATGTGCGTCTACATGTGTGATGTGTAACTTCTTAAGTTTACTCCAAGACATAAACTTTACTTTGGCTGTGTACGCTGAGTCAAGCTGTCATTCAAGCACAGCTATTTAAACCACCCAAAATGTCAAGGGATGATGGAAAATTGTTGTGTGGAGTCTTTTAGGTGGTCAGAGCCCAGACACCACTTAGTCACTGCGGTTTTGATGAAGGACAAGTAAAGTGACAGTGATAATCGCTTGGAGGGAAGCGAGGAGTCAGGTCATTGTGAATTGTTTAAACTGGCACAATGGACATGTGAATGTGCAGAGATCTGGGGTTTCTCTGCCCTTTGCTATGCACTGGTTTGCTTACATCTGTTAACTCCCCATGGAAAAGCTGGTCTGGTTTGAAAGACTTTTGAATGACACTAATTTGAGTCTTAAATTCAAGCACGACAAAGAAATTATAAAATTGTGTTGGGCTGCCAAACTGTTTGACGTTATATTTCTGTTTTTGTTTTCCATTATGAAACAAGGAGCAGTTTGAGTCACTTTTGGTCCACCAAGGGAAACCTTTTCACCCTTTTTCCAATTAGCTCGGAGCACAGGGTCAGCTACTGCAGGGCAGACACCTGGGTGTCATATGGGACTGATCTTCAGTTTTTCCTCTTCAAATACTGTCTGTTTAAATATTTTGGCACCCTGCTTTATACTCTGAACCCATGCATAATATACAGAGGCGAATATCTCATAAAAAGTACAGGTTAACTATTAGAAACCTACAGTGCTGTGAGAAAAGCTAAAATAACAGGTTTGTGTCTAATATTTATGCAATCTGCAGTGCATTTACTCCATATAAATATGCTGGGCCTGTAACCACTGAAATCCTGAAATCCTCCTTTGTTTTATTTACCACCAGTCAACAAACTTCTCTAACACCATGGAAAAGAAAAACGCCTTGCCTAGCAGATGTAATGTACTGTGTTGTGTCTTTCTCCTGTCGCCCGCTATGTGCTGAGGACCAGACATGTCGCTCATCCTCCACCACTGCAGGAAATAAACTTTTTTTAAGAAAGTTCTTTTTCTGAGAGGTTGGTGTGTGTGCGTGTGGACAGTCTCTGCTCTCCATCAACCAGAGCGCCCGTCTTGCTCCCTCCTTCTGTTGTTATTTACCCCCACTGCCCCGACCAGGCCACTGTCCCGGGGCACTGTGTGCACAAAGCTTACGCTCCTCAAGGGAAACATTAGCAGAGTCATAGTTGTTCTTGTATCAGATGACCCGTAGCGCATTTCCACGGAATCAAGCAATGATTGGGAAATGACTTGTTGATTGTGCGGAGGGGAGGGGGCGTTGTGTGTTGTTAATTGTTTTAACACTGCCAGTGACCCTGCAGAACATTAATCAAAATTAGGGCAAAATTACTCAGCCGAACGTCTTAGAGGAATTAGTCTCTGTGGCGGATGTTGAAAGTGACCAACATGCGGTGTGTAACAACAGCGTCATGTGTGTCTGTTTGTGAACGAATGGGAGGCTAATAGATGGGCCCCTAACAGCGGTTAAAATAGCCCTCCTGCAGTTTCTCCACCTTTCATGTGCTAATATTGCCAAGGTTATGAGTCTCACCACCATCCATCTCCACACACATGTTTGCCTGGACCTGGGGCCTTCCCCCCGGTCAATGCCACCAGCTAAATTCCTACAGAGTGAATCTGTTTTGCAAACCCAGGAGAAACACTGTGAACTCTGGGTGTCAGTTATGGAAAAGACACAAAGGCGTCACACACTCAGGGGACATTAGGAGGCCTCTGTCCGTGGGGCCCAGAGAAGCTGAAAACAACTTTAAACCGCACATTTCACACACTGTGTTTCCCTTCATCTCCACTCCTTTCAGGATTATCACCCTCATTGTAATTGGTGGATCTATCCGTGATGCCTCAATGATTGGTGTTTTGAATGTCCTCTCATATGTAGTTTGTGGGTGAACTACGGATGCAATGCAATATCTATAGAGGAGGGGCGAAGACTATAAAGGCTGTGACTAACCATGAAAAAAGAAACAATCTGTCTATTTTCTGGAGGTGAAGCCAATATACAATGGTTGCTTCATCTCCATTGCCACACAGTGTTTTAACTTTCCTTTTTCTTTTTGTTTTTAAACCATGAGATCAGCCACTATAGAGACACTTCTGTTAGTCTCCAGTGTGACTCAGTGCCTGGGCATGCTGTCCACAAGCGACAGGCACGGAGGTCTGATGCATTATACCTTCCACAAACATTATTCACCGTCAAACAATTAAATTTTCTAAAATCAAAGTGAAGAAACATCCATCTCACCCATAATACATCTGACTAGTATTTCTATGTAACTGATATTTGGGATTGTCTTTATTTCATTAGGTAGTTAGCTGCATTGTTTTGGCCTGATTTGACGAGGTTTGTTGAAAAGAATCTAATCCTGTGAACAGTATATTCTCCGAAAGACATGACTCAGTGGTGACTGTGGCTGCCTTCAAATGGGTCGAAAATGGAGAGAGCTCCATGAGAATGGCCTGATCTTGTGATATCCACAACTGGAAATTTTTGATGAGGTCAACGATTGTAACATGGGCAAGTGGATGCTGAGTCTGTGTATTTTAATTCGAGTTTTCTCCGTTAGTGATAAATGTGTGTGAGGAAAAAGTTTATATTCCCCGTGACCACATTCTTTCATCATGACTTTGCATTTCCTACAATAAGTTGACCAGTTATTGTTCCACTGAAATGAGCCGAACTGGCTTCCAGCAATTGCTGAGGTGTTCTCACTACTCACAGCTGATGTTAATGCTCCATCGCCAAGAACTTTGCATACACAACTCCCCACGTAGCTACCACAAGTTAACACAAGTTGAAAAATGTACAACGGTCACTTTCTTTTTAGCGTATCACAACCCTTCAATGGAGCCCGCATGTTCTGGCCCTCTTAAACAGAACAGGAGCGTAATCAGCGCTATCTATTAAATCTGTAGTTGACACGTCACAACGGCTGCTGTGAAAAGGCTCTATGTTTTATGTCGAGATTGCTCTAAATGGAACTGGTTTGTTTTGGGAAGATTTTAGATTACTCTGGAAATGACTTTAAATTTGGCGCCACCTTAGCTTAAAACCGCAATTATCCAATATGAGTAAAGACTTGGGAATCTCCAGAAAATGGTAAGGTAGGCCCCTGGTATGTCAACGTTGTTAGTGTGCAGTGTTAGTGTTAAATTAGCATTTAGCTCAAAGCACCACTACATCTGCCAAAGAGTCACTAAGTTAATAAAGGTAAATGAATTCAAATTTACTCAACAGAAATTAAGATTATTTGAGTATTTGTTGATACAGTATTTGACTGTTAAAACAACTAACCAAACCCAAGAGACTATTATTTCTTGTCGGACAATCACTCTTAAGTCAGACTTTACAGCACAGCTAGGACAGAGTTGATATTGCTACTTCCACTTTCATTCATGTTTCTGGTCAGTTCTGAGAAACTCAACAAATTCTCACCCACTCAGAAGTTCAGCATCCAAACCAAACATCACCTAACATCACACAGATTGCAGTTCCCATTTTCCACTAGTCTTTCGCAAGGAAGTGGAATAAAGCCATGAAGCTGCAGCCACGAGCTCAGAAGAATATTTAAGACCAACCACCTTACAGTCTGCCCACTGCATTTGTTTCTATCCATCTGGCCGACTCAATGAAGCCTTCCTGGAATGACATCTATTGTTATTTGAGAATTCAACTCCATAGACAAACCAGTTGTCTGTAGCAGTTTACGTAAAACACATCAAAGAAACTTAGAACAAAGGCTTTCTTATACCCAGACTGAAAGGAATTCTCTATCAATCTGGTATAAATTGTTCGACACGCAGACAGATTTTTATTGCTGACCTCAGGAAAAAGTAATACCTGTTAATAGGAGCAAGTAACATAAGTTTCTCACAAATGTCACAGATCTAGCTTAGTCCAAAAACGAAAATAAGATAATTGCTACATGTGTATTTCATCTGTGTCGTTCTCACAAGTCCATTTTGTACTGCTCCATAAATCTGTGTCCAAGCTGAGTAAAAAGAATGAGCAACAAACTTTTGCGTTTCGACACTGCAGCAGAGGCCAGTTAACAGAAGTTGAACAGGGCAGAGACAGATTTGGCATGACTTTTGCCTTGAAGAGCCTGCAGAGGAGTGTTTTAGGAGTGCTTTTCTTTCTTTTGGCCTCTTTACGAAGGCTCACAAATCATGATGCAGTCGCTTCTGAAACACTTCCTCACTTCCTCAGAAACAAATATTTCCAATTATTTTTCCATGTTCAAAGTCTGTATACATTGACGATGAAATCAAACAAAAACCATAAATGTAATGATTAAATGATTTCACAAGCTTAGGGATGACAGATGAGGTCAGCACCATCTTACAGCTGCAGTTGCAGCTTTGGTGACATGACCCAGCTGGAGAACTCTACTCTGGAAGATTGGTGCTTAGTTAAGACTAACTATTAGTTATTTAACCAACAACAGTGACATAGGCCACAAGACTCATGAACAGATGAGCCATTTCATCTAACTTCTACCTCTTTAGGACATTTTAATTATCTGTGTACTTAGCCCTTTGCACTTTTTGCAAGGATGTTAGATACTTCTTAATCCTAATTTTCTACTGATTCCCACTCGACTGTATTTGCAAGTTATTTTATCAAGTTCTTTTATCTGCTACATCTGGACAAACTCTCCCAGTTGAACGTGCCTGGCACCATGTGCAGGTGGATCACAGACTTCCTGTCTGGCAGGAGACAGCATGGGAGGCTGGGAAAGCACATCTCAGACCATCAGTACAGGTTCCCCCCAAGGCTGTGTCCTGTCAAGCTCATCAGACTCTGAAGCGTGCAGCTAAGATTGCGGCTGATACCTCTCACCCTGGACGCAGACTATTTAATACACTCCCCTCTGGCAGGCGGCTGCGATCCATCGAGTGCAGGACCACTCGAACAGTTTTTATCCATCCGCAGTGAGCCTGTTGAACGATGCCAGGGCTCCCTCATGAACACATGAAATCCACGACCATCCCACTGTATTTTTTGTTGTATTGTACAGTGAATCTCTTTTTTGTATATTTTAGTGTGTATATGTTTACAATTTATTTTATTTTATCTTATCTTATTCTATATTTTGTAAATGCAACTTCTGCTTGGAGACCATTGAAACACATAACCGGTGTTGCTTTAGCTCGCGTTTAGCATTAGTGTGTAACATGAATGTGGAACAAGAATCGCCCAAACAATGAACAATGAATCTTAACATAACCTCAGTCATGATTCAGTCTATTCCATAACGTTATCCATAACGAAACTGATGATGCATTAGATGTCAATCTTATCTGATAGGAAGTGTCTGTGTAGACGACTGTCTCACCCCAATCCTTTGTTTTAATCGCCAACATCAAACCACAGTGTTCTACGACTGGCAATGGTGATGCTGGTATGTGATGAAACTTTAAGTTATTTCTTTTGATTCTAAAAATTTAAAGTTTTTGGTGCCAAAACTTAAAATTTTCATGGTAGAAAGTGACAGCGTTCGCTTCAAGCCTCCCTCTGTTTTGCAACCAGTAAGCATTGTGACGTCATAGTGACGTAGGCCAAGAAGGGGTCTATATACTTGGCAATAAAGTCTTTTCTGATTCTGGTATGTGAATCATATGTACAGTATACATCCAAATGCTCTGAGACAAATGAAGTTTCTAACCGAAAAATAAAGTTCTTTCAATTGAATTGAATTGAACAAATGGTAAATACAGATAATAATAGTTGCTCTATGTTCTGTCCGATGTTTGAAAGGGCTAGAACCAAAAAGCAACGAAGGGTTTTGCCAGGTCAATTTGGGTTACTTGTGACAAAACCTTCTTTCTGATCAAAATCGATCATCAACAACAACAACATATTATTATTCAACAGGTTAGTACACAGAAATAATGAAAAAATAAAGAGTAAATCGTTTTTACATGCATTCACTGGATAAAGCCATGAAAACAGTACAGGTTCAATAGCTGATACACCATAAAATTCATACAGTGATCCTTGACTTTATCCCAAAATGGAAACTAGAACAAAGCCATTTGTAAAGCAGCCAAAATGTGAGTCTTCCGTTGGAGTAACTGAAGATGTCTCCTCACCTACAACAAGACTCTGAAGTGAGAGCTGTTTCTTCTCATACTCCAAGTGCTACATGCATTTAAGTGAGTCTTGCTGTCGTGCTCCACTCCACTTTACACACCACAGCTGGAGAAGACAGAGTCAAGTGCATTTATATATTTAATTTTTTTTCAAAGTGCTGAGAGCCTGCAGTGTTGGCCTAATTTGGAAACTCCGCAGCGAGAATAAGCACGGTGAAGTAGAAGTAGAATGCTCGTCTTGGGACCTGACATCGGAAGATCCTCTTCAGCGAGATTTAACGACACCTTCAGCACAAAAAGATTTCACTTCTAAGAGCTCATATATGGAGCGCTCACATTGCTCTAATTTACCATAGTCCTTCAAAAGAATAGCCCAGCATTTTGATAAAGGACTTTATTAGCTTCTTGCTGAGAGTTAAAGATGAGGAGATTAACACCATTTACGTCGGTACAGTAAATTTATTGCTGCATTCAGCAGTCAATTACCGCAGCATAAACACTGGAAACATGTTGTAATAGCTAGTCTGGCCAGATTCAACAAAATGCAGCCACCATGTGGTATCACCTCTCCATTTAACTGTCAGCAAGAATGAAAAAGATCATATGAATGGGACAGTACTTTAAATGAATTGTGCAAATTGCTAAAATATTTTGTTGGAGCTAAATCTGCAGACTGTAAGTAATTACTACTACTATCAGTTAATGGACTGTATCTGTGAAACTACAACCAAGCATGCAGCTATATATTTCTTTCACAAACTCCCTGCCTGCCTTTCAGGACCTCTTACCGAAATAATCACGTCAACACCATCGACCACTTTTTCTGACAGCAGTATACACCCACATGCATTCTGATAGCGGCCCCTCCCCCTTCAGAGGGGCCTGTAATTTTCACAATTGCGGATAAATCTCTCCGTTCTCTCTTAGCTCTCTTAATTCATCCCTTGAAATAGAGCCGCTGTGACATCCAATTCTGCGCTCGCTTTTGATGGTTAGCTCAATACAGAGCTAATTTCGGCCCCCAACCCCCTGCCGGGCTTTTATTGCTTGCATCAAACCATGAGAAAATATTGTCAGTGTGTCAGGGATGAAATTTCAAAAACAATTACGCTGACGCGGAAGTGAAAGCCTCGGTTGATTTTTGTCAAAATAAAACCTAAAACAAAAGAATCGGTGACAAAGATGTCTTTTATATGCTTTATCACTGACAGATTTTATGGGATATCTTTTTTTTTTTTTTTTTTTTGGCTTTGTCTTTGTTTTGCGATGTTAACGGTAATCACAGTTGCCCACATATTGCAGACAGATCTGAACAGGGCACCTCATAGCGCAATTCACATGCTTGTCCTTCACACAGAAATAACATACATCATTCTTTAATGGATATAAGAAGACTGAATTATTGAATGAAAGCACCTACTTGAACTGGAAGAGACATGACAAGATCTCAGTAACGGTAATAAAAAAACGAGGAATCTGGGTAATAAATTACAGATGTAGGATGGATACGTAGATGTGAGGAGGAGGACAAGGAGAAAGAATCTGTTCTTTTCCTTAGCACGGCAGAATTTGAATAAGGAAGAGTATGAGTCGAGGTAGAGCCAATACAACAGACAAAAGAAAAATAAACCTCAGTAACAAATGGAAGAAGATAGTTGTACATAGAGGAAATATAGTACACAAAAAAATACAGTGTAGCTAAATTTGTCCTTGTTTGTGTGTGTGCTGGAGAGACAAGAGTGGCTGCATTGTGTGTAATTTCCTCTGAGGTGAAAGAGCATCTCACAGCTTCCCTGGCCTTTTAATTTCACTCCAGAGAGCGGAGCAGTTATTGCGGTTCCATTCAGTAATTACTCTGCAGTTCAGAAAATGCTTAAGGTTACATCCATGTTATCCTGCCTGTTCAGCCCCTGGGATGGACCTGAATATTGCTCTCAGAGCTAGCTCCTGCAAATGCGCTGCTTTCAGTTCACTGTGCGTTCAGTTTGTTTATCCGCAGCGTTCATGAATGTCAAGCTGAATCCAAATTGCACCGGATAAACAGTAAACAGAGGAAATATACAGTGGTTTAACCAAAATCTGATATTTCATAAGACCTTTGTAGGCTCAGTCTGGTTCCTCCCACAAGAGCAACTACCCTGGACACTTTTTCGCTCTTGAATCTTTCAAGGTTTGGAGGAAGAAACTTCAAAACACAAATCTGGAAACCAATTCTTACACAAACTAAGGCTGTTCTACCAAGCCCTGTGAGTCCAGTAAAGCAAGGCATTTCCCGCACAGCTTTTACAGACTTCTCTGCTGCATTTTAAAAAGCTCGCTGCTGATGCAGTGATAAAAATGCACAATAATTATATGTTAAGGTTTGAACTAAGTGGAAAAGACAAGGAGTCTGCAGCAAGTCTGTATTCTACCATGCATGTTTCCCCTGTTCTTTGTTTATGTTGTTACAATAATAAGCAGACGAAATGAAAGTCTGACCCAAAACGAATACAATTCTGATGAGGTCATGGATGTTTGTACCAAATACATTTATGGCTGTCCATGCAATAGCTGTAAAGGCGTTGCACCTACTGCCATGTTTCACTTACAGATACTTACAGATGTGAACCTTGTGGCGGAACTAGAGGAAAAGTCAAAGGATGGCCAGAGTCATTAGCCAAGATTAATCTTTGTGTTAGACCGAAGAGGCAGACAAATACGCCGGCATTTCTCTCTGGAGTTGAGCTCCAATTTTGGCAGAAAATCCACAGCAATCTTATCTTATTGTGCAAGTTTAAATATTAGGATTCCATCTAACAAAATGAACATGTGTGCATAAGCAAAGCAAAGGAAATGAGGACTTAAAAGTGTGACTCACGATGCTTTCATCACAGAACAGTACTATACAGTTTGAGTAAATGTTTAAAGAAATGCACATGCCATAGCGGACTCTCAATTTTTGTCTTATCAATGAAAACCAAACTTAATTCCAGTAAATCTCTATTTGGTCTTCAGCTCAAAATGATTAGACGGCAAAACGCTGAGTTTGGCTTCTATCTTTAACAACAATAACATGTAATTTCTGAATGCCAGTACTGCGTGCATGGCGTGTCACCGTGTATAAAAATAACACAGTGTTTTTAGAACTTGAATACAGAGTTTTGAGGTGAATTGGTGGCAGATATTTAGTTTTTATGCAGAAAATCTCCAGAACCCACACAATGGTAGCTTTGTTCTTCACAGACGGCCGTCGACCCTGAGACCCGGAAACCGTTCACAGTGTCTTTTTGCAGTGATGCTTCGCAATGATTTGCTTGGTAGCGAATATTCAAAGTTGCCACCACAGGCAGCGAGGATTTAGTCAGACTTAAGCAAAGGAAAGTATTTAATTTTGATTCAGAGCAGTAACTCACAGCAGGAAAAAGAAGAGATCAAACTTGGGGGAAAGTGCCAGTGAAGGATTGCCCTTCAGAAACTAACCTTCAAGGGATGGAGAGCTTTTGTTTAGGTTTCTCATGTTCTGGGAAAATATTTTTACCTTCAAAACAAAGGCTGTGTTTTTGTCTTACCTCATCATTTTGTCCGTATGGACAATCAGAACAATATTTCACAAACCTACAAAGAGACTCGTATTATGTTCAGTCAACTAAATACTGTTGCTCTGTTTTCCAAATATGTTGTTTTGTCAACTGAACTAAATAATATATCAGTACTAAATTACATGCAGGTGGTGAGCTTGATCTTTATGACATTAGAAATTGTAAATTATCATTACAAAACAAACAACTATTTGTATATTTACAGCGTATTAGATGAGTAAGTCAAGTGAATGCTGTCTGGATTCACTGAGAAAGAATAAGACAAACCATAAATTGAGATAAGTTTATAAATAACCCAAATAGACGATTCACATTCTAACCAAGGACATTTTCAAGGGTTGAGAAATCAAATCCAGAGAAATCTTTCAGCATAAAACTGTTTCATTGAACCTCTCAATATTCCTGATGTTTTCATGTGAAGCAAGAAGGTCTGACAAGCTGCAAAACACTTAGAAGCATTTACATCATCATCAGAATATTACATGACTTGTTTTAGACGTATTAATGATTTTTGGAATAAATCAATCACTGTCTGATTCTTTGGCAAGGCGCTGCAAGAAACTATGAATAAATGCCTCAATAAAATAGTAAGCTTATATAGTATTGTTAGTGTTTGTGGGGATGGGATGCCAGCATGAATGAGTGCAGGGCTGTCAGCAACAGATATATTTGCTTGGGAAATGTTACCGTATTTATTTGGAATGACAGCTTAGTCGCTCATCGCATCTACAGCCGGGTAATGGGACTCAAACTGAATCAAAATCAGGTGCTGGAATTAACACTGACAGATTGGGTAAGTATGCATTTTACTGCTCTGGAAATGACCTGTGCAACTTCAAAGGGTTGCATGCTGCTGCCTATTAAATCCACATTACAAAGCTGCATGTCCATATGTGTTGTATTGTGCTAGCCCCTCATGCAGTCAATGGTATTTTCAGTCAAGACAGTGGGGGGACGCAGGAACAGGACTCGCCGTTGCTGCAGAAGAATGAGCTCTCTGGGGAGGCATGGTATCTGTTAAAACAGATATTGAGTTTGTTATTTTAGCTCCGGGAGGGAGAGAGGATCTGTTTACAGATGTAACTGCGGGGGGTGCCATGTGGATGTTTATTTGTCTTTCCCATTGACAGAGGCTGTTATCTGTCACTACAGTTTAAGTCTGAAGAAATCACCAGCGGGTCCTCTGGCTCTGATTATAATCCAATAAAACATCACCTGCAGATGGCGGTTCATGCCACCGGCTGATGCTGGTACAACAAATACACGCCGAGGCAGACAAACACTCATGTCGAGTGCTAACTAGCAACAAGCTGTGGGTCACACCGGGTCTGAAGATTTTGAAGATCAACCTTTGAATTGTGCAGACCTTCGTGTTTTCACAGTAAGTCATAACTTATTGTCTCGTAAAGGGGAACCATTAAGCTCACTGGTGAAGGATGTCAGTGTCAAATTAGACTAAATCCGATTTGTTCGATGTGTTGACAGATCATGCAGACAGAATAATGCACTGCGCCAATTGAAAGGGAACTGGGTTACAGGGCATGTTACTGTGGACGGAGGCCCAGACATAATGGCACCAACTGGCTTGTTTTTTTAATTAAAACTTAGTTTTGACTTCATGAATTGCAGAATTATTATATGATGAAGGGTATTCAAAAGGTGTTGCATCATAGTCTTAACCTAAACAGCATTTTGCCTGAAGAGACCAACAGACCTGCAATGCACCACTTGCCCCTTGAGGCAGACACTTGCATTAGAGAGGATGTTTAGATGTTTAGTCTCAGGAACCCCCAAATCCTTCCGGGAGTACTGGCAACGCAGAACCATGAAACCCCGCTGACCTCTAACCTCTCGGAGGGGCTCCGAAAACACGGCACGCACTTGCGCATTTTGACAAAAAGCTACACACTAATGTGTAGGAAGAGATGAGAAGGAGAGGCAGCAGGAGGGAGAGGGCAGCGAAGGGGAAGAGACAGCGGCACAGGAAGGCAAAGCGCGGCCTTGGGTAAGTGTTAAGGATAATAAAGAAGGGCTTAAGAGGTTTTAGGGGCTGTTGGTGGATAACAGCAGGACAAATGAGTGGTTCCGTCTACCAGAGGCACTTGACTGAGCCCAGCTGAGTCAACAACGAGCCACGAGAAATTTGAATTTACCTGCAGGGGAGGAGAGCAGGAGAAGGTCGTTATTTCTCACAAGTGAGAAAAATGTGTCTCGTCACAGAGGGTGGTGAATCATTTGGTGTTTTATGTCCTATTAAAAATGATTTGTGCATGAGAAAGAGGTATTAAAGGGATGCGGCAGACACAGATACGGTTTCATGTGCCATCCTTATCTTTGAGCGAGGGTTAAACATAAATGTCAGGGTGGATAAAACAGGTTTCTCACAGTGTTGTGGTTCTTGCGCAGTTTATCACTCTACGCACAATGGACAGGGAGCACAACAAAAGCACAGGGGCGTTTTTTCCATTTAGATATTTTTATTTTTCTTCAGAGATTTTGAGATAGCGTTTAAATAAATCAAGAGGGAATAGAGATTTTGGCGCAATGCGGTGAAAAAAGCACTTTAGGAAATACACGTCTATCCGATGTCAAGGTTATGATAATTCACAACCTTCAACATTATCCACTGTCTGGCAGAGTTAGACGAGGAGATTGATACCATCTGTCCGTTATATAGGCTCCTGGCCTACGGTCGCTTAGTTTTTACAAAGATGGGAACTAGTGGGAAACTCATAGCCTGACTGCGTCCAACACAAACAAAATAAACCTACAGCTTTCATTTATACTGCACAAGGGATTATATGTCAGACAATTTGTAGGTTGGGACCCATAATTTTCTCTCACACAACCGTATTCACACTTAAGTTTTTGTTCAAAGCATACTGTATTCAACAGACAGGTGTTAAAGTGGTATCGCTGTCATCACACAAACTGCTACTGTATTTCCTAAAATATTATAACTGTATGTTTTCATTCACACTACTTTTTTTTTTTATAAATAAAAAGAGCTATGTGGTCCAGATAAAACGTTTATCCTACCCAGCCCATTCCAAGTGGCAAATTTCCAGTTTATCTTGGGTATCACTGAATCAGTCTGAACGGCCTCAGACGGCCTTAAGCACGAAGAGCGGCTTCCCTGGAGGAAGGGAGGCAATAAACAATTGCTTCACGTCATTAACACTGTGTGCCAGCTAGCTGAAGCAATGAGAACATGCCTGTGCCAACAGTTATAGAAAACCACTTCAACTTTCTGTGTCTGCTAATAGAACACGAACCATCTGAAGAACAAACTGGACAGAAAGCAAAAGAAACATCTGCAGTTCATTTCTCTGGGAGCCAAAATGTTGCCCGTTTTACTAAAATACTTTGCATCCAAATAACAGATGCCAGTAATGTTAAATCAGCTGTTTTTTAAATTTTTTTTGTGTAGCAAAGCATCAGAGCTGATGAGCAGGTGAGACCTCACACAGTTATGTTGATGCAGCGCAACTGTGACTAAAACAGATAAAGCAGGAATAATAAATAGAGTTTTATTTTTTCTGCAAGCACAAGTTTTCGGGAATAGTTCAAACTTTTACTGTGAAGCTGCTCAGATAGGAGCTACTCCATTGAGCAACAAAGGCAGACGTGTATGATACAGTACGCTTCTCTTTCCAAACTGTATTTTCCATTGTTTGATGATGAAGACTCCCTGGTTTCAGATCTTGATGGGATCAACAGAAAGCGCAGAAGATGAAGAAAAACAAATGAAGCTATGTTTTTATAGAAAGCAACCAGACTTCTGCATAGCTTTCCCTCCTTACGCTACATTTTTCTTGGCAACTCCTCTTACTTTGGTTGTTTGAACACAGATATTTTAGATGTTTAAACCAAACAATGGTAAGAAATGTTAACAGCTGAGAATTATCTTGATTGATTTGAGTTTGTAGGCTTCACAGTTATGTCAATTTGCATGAATGATTTCAATTTACCCACATGTAAGAGATTATTAAATACCATTTAGATTAAACTGTAAACGTTGGCGTGAAAAAGAATCATTTCGTCTTTGTCTTAACCAGCTTTCCGTAACTAATTTTTGCATATTTCGGGATGAAGACTCATCTAATAGCGCTCAAGGACTATTTCGTGGGCTGGGAGCACTAAATTAGTTGAGTCTCTGACCCAACAATTTATTTACACTTCAGTTTTTATATAATGACTTACTATTTTAAGAAGTCTTAATTTTAAATTCTTAACTCGAAAGCTCTCCCTCAGTGTAAGCATTTCTCTTTGGAAGCCACTACGCTCTCATTCCCAACCACCTGATAGTGCGGTGATGCCAAGGGAACAGTTAAGTGATGTCAGACAGTTTCATTTAATGAAAAAGGCTGACCTTGACAACTGAAAATGGCCAGAACGTTTCCTCTTGTCAATGTCAAGCTCAAGGTTACATTTTTTTCAGGCCACGTTAGCCCATTAGAGGAGCTTTAGTGTTCTTAGGGTACAGTAAATCCCTGTGGGCTGTATCCACAGTGAAAAAGGTATGATAGAAGATGTAACAAAATCATTAAGTCCTTGGTTTGAAAAATGTATGTGAACTGAAATGCGGCCAACACAGTAAAAGTAATATAGATCCATGTTTACATACAGGAGAGATGTGGTCGGCTTTTTCCAAGAATTACTCTGCATTTACTTTGTATTTCATTCTTCTGTTGCTCCCTCTTTTCCTGTTTTGCCTTGCACCATGCATCACTGTCCCCAAGTAGGAGTTCCCCCTGCACATCCACTCTGAACACACTCCAGGTCACCACAAGCATGAGGCTACATAGCAAGACCCCCATTAACCAGGATCATGACTCTCCAAAGGATACAATGGAGCGAGGGAAAAGTTGTTCTGGACAACAAAATAATCCCCTAATGCGGGAAATGCACAAGCCTGTGCTGAAAAGAGACAATAACAATGGCACGACCTTAAGCACTCGCTCCCAAACATAGACTACGGGCCGACAGTGAATGGGTACTGGGGTCAGGAGGTCTGACATGAGAAAGTTCAGTGTTCGCAAAACACTGACATTAAGGATTGCCAAAATGACAAAAACAACAAAAAACATCATTAATCTAAACTAATGAGAAATAAGAATAATTCCCTACACAATTATAAAAATGAAGGCCTGGGACTTTTGTCATAACAGGAAACATGTTTCATGGGACAGACAGACTGTCATGTCAGCAACATTTTTGATAGAAATTTGCTTATTTGCTTTCTTGCAGTGATTTGAATGAGAATGTTATTGAATCTGTACATTGAGCAGGCACAGTTGATAAAAGAAAATCAATACTTTTTGGTGAACTGAACACAGCAGCTTTCATGTTATAAAGCCTAAAGTAAATTAGGTGAGAATCAGCGCTGTGTATTTACAGGTTACTTAAAATGTGATCATGTTATAACTACCTGTAAGTTCCCGGCACTGATTCTTTCACATGCTGTACTTAGGACAATAACAGGAAGGATTAACTGGCCTTCCAGCTGTCCCCACTGGACTGAAAAGAAGAGAAGATGCATCACTTAACAGTTGCAGCATGCTGCGTGTAGCTGTTGCGGTGGGCCTCAGGTTATGCATTTTAAGTCCCTTCCATAATCTGGTTAATCAATTGTTGAGTTTAGAAACATGAGAATGAATGGCATGAACTGAAAGGAAATTAACAAAGTTATATTTTGTCACATGTATTTCATACTTTTTTTTTTTTTTTGGTGGGGCGGCAATTAACAACCCCTGCTAGAGGAGGACTACAATGAGAAGTGAGTGATGAGAGTCAGGAAGGAAGGGCCGTTGTGGGTAAGGAGAGGAAGGGGACATGGTTGGCAGCAGCAGGGAACATCATTTTCCATGGTTAGACCGCTTGTTTGTATTAAAGTGTGAAATTGAGGTGCAGAGGATATGGGGGGGCTTAGGATACAGAAACACACATGATGAGGAAAAGTTTCTATATTTGTTCATTCTCCTTTCCTCTGAATGTTCCCACTTGGCCTGCAATAAGCTTTTATTTTTCCGCACTGACATGATTCTGTTGCTGATTTTTTGGCCTGGAGCTCATATCGGATTGAGTTCCACAGCAGCTAATAGTCTCTTGGCTCTCCGGCATTGAGCTTTATCTATTCCAGAGGCTACTTTTCACTTTCCCAGCAATGCTCCTCATTTATCTGAATGCGTCTTTGGGATTTATCCATAAATCTGCTGTTCCTCAGACTTGTGCACTCCTGGCAAGAGGTGTTACTTTGCATCAAATTCTACAATAAAGTTCACATAATGGATTCAACCCCAGTGTCTGTCAGTCTTCACACAGTCGGGCTTTATACTTACTGGTATATTACTGGTACTTTTTATGCAATGATGGGGTACATGATACACTTATAATGAGAACCTTGTGTTCTGAAGAAACCAGAACACACTGCAAATGAAAGTACTTCATAAGAAAGTGACACAGAGCACTTGTAATTAAACCAAGTGAGACTCTGCGGACCAGTGATGTGCTGTTCTTCGGTGTAACACTTCGTATGTTGCTTTAATACACTGGGTTGTTTTACAAAATTGGTCATTGCCTCCCACACTCGATATCTTTGTGCAGCTGGAAATACTTCTGAGTCTGCGATTAAAACTGTGTCTCAGAAGACGTCAGCATGTTTTGTTTAGTCCACTAAAGAGATCAGATAATCTCATGCATGCATTTTGTTTCCCTGGTCAGTTTTTCTCATCAGATCGTTGAAACATCAGATCGTAGAAGGGAATTAAAATATATTACTCAGAACAAATCGGCAGGAGACTGCAACGGCTAGAGGCAGCATGCTGCACATGTGAGGAGTGATGTGGTTTCCCTGCTTTCCAGTCCACTGGGGACAGCTATCGAGCCAGTTAGGCTTTTCTGTTATCGTCCTAAGCACAGCCACCGTTACATACCCTGGGGCTCCTGGCTGCTTGACGTGGGGCATGCTTCTAATCATGCTGAGTGAGGACAAGGGCCAAGTCAATGGGGATAAAGGGTAAGTGTGGCAGAAGGGTAGGAATAGAAGAACGAGAAGCTAACAAAGCTTTTGGCCAATTTATGACTCCCAGGGCAGATGGGGGCCTGGTCCTAGCTCCTAGACCACGAGGAGCTCTTTGCTCTGCACCCTGTGAGCGCACCCTGGAGTAAATCAACCACTCTAAATCATGCCATACTGAGCGACCTGTGGTCCCCAAACTACACTTCATACGCATGTTGTAAATCAGCGGTGCATCATAGAGAGGGACAGGCCGACAGCGGAAGTATGGACAAAAGGCTCTCTTCAGACCGGGGTCCTCAGAGAGTTGAAGTGATCTGTCTCTTATCAATACATAGTTTTTGTTGAGTACTCTTGGGCCGACACACAATTAGAGACAGAAACTGACTGCACCCCAACAGGCCATCACGCAACTACACACTATAAATAAAATATGAACATCTATTGAAACAAAAAGATTGTATTGATGTGTTTGGGGGCTAATAATTGTCAGTCATTTTTTTTTTTTTTTTTTGCAAACTTTCTGGATATGTTTTAATGTGAAAATCATAGTCGAATCATATCAGGTCACATTGAATTAGCCAAATGAATGTCCAATAATTTACTGCTCCGGCTTGTCCTATTAAAGGATTTCACGTTCTTCATAAGAATTACAACACATGTTGACTTTTGACCTTATTATACACTTGCCAAGACCACGTCAAATATTGCAGCACCTGAAATGTTCCGGTGTGAGCATGACCCAGTGGCAACGATAAACTCAATTTGGACACGGGCTGCATAAGAATTCCCTAACCACAGCATAAAACAAATGCTTTTGCAGTGACCTCAAAATATATTATCTGTGAGACAGCAAATTCCTCCTGAGACAACTAAAACATTATTTATATCAGGAAAAAAATCCTTTTGTCCAACTAGTCTAGCTTTACACACGACTAAACACTCCGAAGGGTTCAATCTACTGTACATCATGTAAGTGCAGAGTTGGCAAGATGTGTTGTTTCTTGTTCCCAGAACATCTGAAGCATGTCTCAATAGGGAGGTTTGAACTTGGACCTTAACCTGACCTTTATCACCCAGTTTAAATCTGGCCAGTGCTGTTTTGACCTTCTTATCCCGTCTTTGATCCGAAGTTGTGAAATTGCAATCGCTTCATTGTTTTCCCCGAAATAAGCATATAAACACCAGATTCCAAATAAAAAAGTCTGCCTCCTTGCATTATTTCCTGTCCCCTTTTGAACCTCATCGTGATTACTTCAGCAGCGTACGACTTTGCTCAGCACATCGCTGCCACTGATTCCTGTTGTTGCGCTCTGTCACTGAGTTACACCGCGAATCTGTTATTATCCCCAAGAAGCTAATTTCCCAGTGGGTGAGGTCTCTGGTTCGCAGGGGTCCCACAGTCAAAGCTCTGTGTGTTCAGCACACATTTGCGATGACGCTACACATGTTTCTGATCAGACTGGGAGAACAAACACACAACAAACAATAGAGCTGTTCAAATGTTCTCTATAGATCTGTCCCATGTGGGCACAGCAGCATCAGACCTATCGAGCATAAATGGGTAGTGGCGCAGAGAAATGTAAAGAATCTGATGCTGACGGCTGGTGCTGAAAGGCATGGAAAATCACAGCGCGGAGACGAATAAGTCAGACAGAACTTAGTACAATTGCTTTTGGTGTTTTGGAACCAGAATAGTTGTGCCAGTGAACGCGTGAATATTATAGGAGAACATTATATGTCTGGGTGATGGTAGCTGTCAGTATCAATTTACTTTCAGTCTTAATGTTGGTGCAGTTTAAGGAAAGACATCTTTAGTAACGGTCAAAGTATTACGTGAATAAAGATATCGCAGAAGAAATGGTGGTCGAGGTGCGGTGATGAAAAAACACACATGAACATTTAGACACACTGCATTAGGGAAGTGTTTGGGGGCTGTTTGGATTGCCGAGTACAAAACTATTTAAATACCGGCTTTTTTCCTTCTCCTGGTGGGGTCGGAAAGGCATAACTCAGTTTGAACCATTGGTAGACGAAGCGAAACGTGGTCGACTGAATGTTTTCCTGCTGTATGATGTTTACGTTTAACTACATATCTATTCATCAACCTCCCTTTCTGCTCACTTTCTTCATAACTTGACAGATAAACTGCTGTTTTTACCGCCGGCACCCATCCAGAACCCATTGCTCATCAGCTTGACAGTTGTGAATGTATATTTTTGCGATTTTGTGAACCAACACTGGAAAACAGACGTCAGAAAAATGTGAAATGAGTCCCAGTTTCGGGTCCGCTCCTAGCCATGTGTACATCTGTTGCGCTGTATATTCCCTCTGCTTATGTCAGCTTGTGTTTCAGGTCATGCTCTGCCAGGGCCCTGCTGCCACTGTATATCATCAAAACAGCCCGGATCCCATTGTTGTGGTCCACAGCTATCACTAGTTGGAGTCTCTGCAGCCACATAAAAGACAAGACTGTAGATATCTCTGGAGAAAAGTCCATACCCAGGCTAACTCTCATACACAAGGCACACATACTCAAGCTTGCATTTCCACACAGCCTACCCTGCGGTTCTGGTGGTTTCACATGATGAGTCAGTGTACCACGAAGGCCTCATCCTGATTCATGCTTTCTGGAGTGGCATGTTCTAGCTGTGTTTGAGGTCTACTGTGTTCACATTTCTTTGCGAACCCCCCGATAATGCATTAACACAACCTGACCTGGAAGAGGTGGACGCAAACTATGCGAAAAGGTCACAGAACCAGCTTGCACGCATGTGTGTTCACTCACTAGGGGTCGCTTTAAAATGCTTTTATAGAGGAAGTTAAATTTAAACCCGTTTCCTTGGGCTCGCCATTTTGAATAGTTCACCTCCAAAAGCAATTTTGTCAAGATATTTACAAGCACAGTAGTGTCCTGCTCTCTTGTGGCTATGCGCGTACATAAACACACACCTGCTGCTGAGTGAAATCACGAGCAGATGAATTAAGACATGTACAGCCGCATGGCAATGCTCTGATGCACCCAGATGAGAACCGAGCCCACCGCTGTAATTACTGTCAGACACACAAACAGACATGCATTAAGCGGGACAGGGGAACACATGGGAGGCATTAGCACCGCCAATATGGCCACGCATGTGTTAAGTACAATGTGGTTCGAATATACATTAATATAGACATTATGATGCTCTGCTGATGTTGATTTATTGACCAATTTAAGGCTTAAGAGAACATCATGGTCCTCGTGCCTTCCTTGTTAAGCCCCGAGGCGCTGACTCCAAAACCAAGTGTTAACTGCATAACTACAATACTCTGAACTCCACCTGCACACATGCAAGGATTTAACTGTGCGTGTGTGGCCTCTCTGTAACCTACACATGTATGTTTGTACATCCACACTTAGTATCAAGTTTCTGCCAAGACAAGGAAATTGGATGTGTATAATACAATAATGTAAGACAACATTATCATTTCCTTGTCATTTAATCTGCAAATTGTTTTCTTGAGTGTCCTTTAATGTATAAAACGTAAAGAGGATGTGAAATCCCGCCCTGGGAGTAATATGGTGTTCACGGAGAACACACAAAAATTGCATTGCATTAAAATAAATAATAATTAGCTGTCTAGAATTTGCTGCTCATTCATAATCAAATCTCTCACTAGGAATTTTAGTTCTTATTTATTTTGCGCATCTGCTTTTAATTGAATTATCTGCTCATGACTTTGTAAGTGCAGGGTCTTGTTGCAAATTTTGGATATTCGCTAGAAGAATGAAACGTGATGGAAACAAAGCGCCCTTGAGCAGTGGAATTTCTCAAGTTAAGAGCCACAAAGAGCCAGCACCACCCGTACGACCCGTCTGAAGTTGTACATTCGAGTTACGACCGGGGAAACGACCACATAACATGCTCACGTTTCACTTTTTATTTACTGGAGCACAAACCACAAAACACAAGAGAATTTTAGAAAAATAAGTCTCCTTGAAGATACAAATACAGGAGTGGGGGACGCAGTTAACCTATGTAGTACATCAACATTGAAGTCCTGGTATATCAAGATGTTTTGTTTTTTTACACAACAAAGAGATATGTTGTGGGCTCGGTGCAGACTACCCCTCAACTGATTACTGTGACCAAGTATAGCAATAAGACAGCTCAGCTTTTCAACACATTTAGGATTTTTTTTTTTAACACACTGTGGTCATATTGCACCAACTTGTAGAAGATGCTAAATGCGTCCTCTTATCTCACAGAATGATTTCATCCTCGAGACATTCATCTGTTCCCAGACAGCTGATGAAGGCCATACACGCTTAAACACATATTATCAGAGAGAGGAGGACAGTGTGGAGGAGATAACTGATGAATGACAACATCACACTCCACCGGCATACAGGGAAGATCGAGTACGGAGCAAGGATCACCCGTGGAAGTTGACGGAAAGGCTCTGGAAGGAGAATCCACCGAGCTTTGCACATGCAAACCTAAACCCATAACGCTCTGTTTTCAAATCTTGCTCAGCTTGTTATTCTACTGTCACGATGCATAGCAGCACAGACCAGCAGTGTTAACAGCAGTCTACTGCACCGTCTGGGATTTGCACCCTACCCTCCTACATCCTATAAATCTACAAACGCCTTGCATACAAAGAAGCAGGATTTATATGCCAGCACATGGATACATAAAGTTGAGATGAACAGATTTGCCACCCACTAAATTCTATGAGCCTATTGTGGTCTATCAGCTTACAACTTTAACCAGGTGAACTTTATCTAGTTTATGATGTGCAGAAATGTATTTGCAGCTATAATCTCCTCCTGAGATAAAGTGCAAGTTAAATACAGATGAGAAAGACAGGACGGAGGTTTGCATTCCTCTCTTTAACTCAACCTTGCAGTCACAACATTGTGTGAATGTGTCTGGGTTTATTTCCCATCATAGGTGATTCATCAGGAGCTTGATAGTTTATTTGACTTATTCCTATCTGTGGGCCTTTAAATCCCAGAGGAAAGCCAACAAAGAAAACACTGTCTGTGCGCTACCTGATCAGAGTTCTGCACACTGCTGGTCCTCCTCTAATTAAAGTACAGGGTCTTACTGTGACATACTTCCCTTTCAGTCCAATACTTTTTAAATTGAAATCCCCTACAACTATCCCTGGAGAGGTTCCACTAAAAGTGACCTGCATTGAAGCAAATCAAACAGACCAGTGTCTCCATTTTCCAACAAGCCAAGGGTGACAGCAAAATCTGCCCTTATATAGATGTGTTTATTTAGGCAAATAACAAAATGTTCTGGCGTTTGTCCAGGCACTGCAATGCAAGGCAGATAGGGTGATTTCATTAAATCTTTAATTTATTGTTGCAAGACACTGGAAAATAAACTTCCTCTCAGATGCAAATACTTGGCAGCACTCAGGCCGGTGACAACCACGAAGCAGAGGCTTACCAAACCTTTTTATAAAAAAAACAATTACACTAAATAGGACTCATGGTGTACAGAGGAACAGAAAGTAAGGTTCAAGCCAGAACTTTTTATGCAAGATCTGGCTGGACCTGCTTTGACTTGATACTGGTTCAAATTAAACGCGTCGACTTACTTGTGAAAATGTGATCCAGACCGACACATTTCATGTTAGGTTCCTCCAAGGTTACGTTTATACTGAAATAAATGGAGTTGTGGCGCCACCTAGAGACTAAGACCGCCTGCAGGTGTGAACCAGCAGAGGCCGCTGTTTAACAAGATATGAGATATTCACGGAACAGAAGCCGGAAGTTGAGAGGAGGCTTGGAAGCACCAGGACCAAGCCAGTGATGTTGTGTAACGGCACGTTTTGTAAGTAATCTCTGTCATTGTCGCTCTGACATGTGGTATTAATGTACACATTTTCGTTATGGCAGCACGCATAACACAGGATAACCTCGTCGTAATGACTTGTTTCGTGTTAAAGAAGCCGAAGAGCTATACAGGTGCCAGAGCTGAACAGCAGATGATGTTCGGCTCGCTGTTAGCTTAGCAGGTTAGCCTAGCCACGTAAACAATGGACGGCTCCGAGAGAATTTGACGTTTCTTTCGACTTTGTGTCGCTTACATAACCTTCTAGTTTATTACGTTTGTAGTAAATTGTTTGGTTTAAACACACATCGTATACCTTCACTTCCCCATTTCACACTTTGCCTCTTCACATGGTAATTTGCCTAAAATCAGTCACCCGTTCATGTTTAGTGTGCGAACATTGTGCATAATATACCATTAACCTTACATAACCCTGCTAAAGTGAATTCATATTTAACATTTTTGGATAGGCCGCACACTAAAACTTCATTAGTTAACTGTATATATTTTTTATTTAAGTTGTTGAAGAGTTTATACCTGGCAGTGATTTAAATGGGTGTCAATGACTGTGTTTGCAGCTGCATCATTATGCCTGTAGAAGGTACAGAGGACCAGGCGTCCTCCTCTCTCTCCAGCCCGGCTAGTGCTGCTCTTACCCCGGGAGGGACAGAGGAGGATGGAGCTACTGGGGGCTCAGCAGTCTGTACTTTCCCTCAAAACAGCCAGGGCTCTGAGGCTGCAGCAGTCTATCCGGCCAACACCGGACCTGGGGAGAGCAGCAGTGGTGAGCTATGCAACACACTGACACAGAAATTAAAACTAACTGACCAAAGAATCTGTCATCGCAAACACTCAGTCGCTTAATGTATTTAAACGTGTGGTGCGTTCAAGCTGGCAAGAGGTCTGGAGCCTTGCTGCACATCAACAGACAGCGCATCCAAGCAGCGTCTGCCAGTTCTGGAGCTGATGAACTGCAAGGCCTTGGTGTGGCCGTGTACGACCAGGATGTCCTGGAGCAAGGGGTTCTGCAGCAAGTGGACGAGGCCATCCAGGAGGCCAGTCAGGCGGCTGCTAAAGTTGAGGCTGAGAAGGAGTACGAGTCTGTGCTGGATGATCTCAGGTAAAGAGATGTCTTGGTAGAAACATATCTGTGTCCGTTTGAACCTCCTTGTGACAGTGTTTCAAGCAGTTTCCTTGTTTATTTATTGTAATTTCAGTGTTATAAAGTTTTAAACAAATGCTGAATACCATAACATTCTTAAAGCTTAAGATTTAGTGCAGTACTAATACAATAGAATGCATTTGATTTACTTGTATACTAGGGTGAACAATTACCTTGCAATACCCCAAAAACCTTATAGTAGCTGATAAATCTCATTATGCTTTTAATGGTTTGTGTTTCAGGTCCGTTACAGCGTCTCTAAAACATATCAACAAGATTATTGAGCAGCTGTCCCCTTACGCAGCCTCCAGCAAAGACATCAGTAGGAAGATTGAATCTGTCAAACGTCAGAAAGAAAATAAGGTAAAATACTGCATGTGACGAGCCTTCAAATGATCAATAATATGGCTTAGATAGTAATGTTATAATTGCGTGATGTCGATAGTGACAGTGATGAATCTTTTAATTCAGGAGAAACAGCTAAAGAAAGTTAGAGCCAAACAGAAGCGTCTTCAGGCCATTCTGGGAGGAGAGGACACTCTGAGGGTGGAAGCTGAGCTTCTGGCAGAGGATGACGAAGAGGAAGGTGATTCATTTTAAATTTGTTCTTATTTTTCTTTGTACTGACTAAAAACTGTACATACTTTGTGAGCAACTGTAATCAGCAGAGAAACAGAAATCAGAAACCAGCGTCTGGTTCGAGACTGAAACCCACTGAACTCAATAATACCAGTTTCTGTCATGGTCACCAAAAAGGACTTTCTGTGCCATTAGATTGTATTTGAAACGAACATACAGAACTATCATCGCGTCTTTTCATTGTTTTAACATTTACATTTATGATTGTATTGTCTTTCACTGTCCTGCAGTGGCCCTTGAGGCCAGTTTACTTTCATTCCAGAAGTGAAAACCGTGAACTAATGTCTGTGATGCATAATACCAAAGCCAAAAAGCTGTCAGTCAGTAGATCACAGATAGGGACAAAAAACCTGCATTCATTTGCTGCAGTTATAAGAATGTGTGCTAAAAGTTTACACATCTGTTACTATAATTACAACAACCCGGCTTTCAATTGATTTGTAGATCAAAATAAAATCATCACTATCTGATTAATTTTTTATGATCACATGTTTTATATTTCTAGTACAATAAATCATTTTGGATTTTGGACTGTGTTCAGTTTCTGTTTTCTCATGTTTTAGAGAAGAGCCAAGCGGAGTGGAGTTCACTCACACATTTCCAGATTGAAAAAATTGCAAATGTAAAAATATTTGCACCATCAAATTTACACATTACACATACACATAAATTAAATCTTTAAATTCTTCTTGCAGTTGTGCACAATGATTATTGTGATTGTCGATAAACTGCCAATGAAATCGTATCGTTATTCACACTAAGAAAACTCACCAACGTATCATTCAAGACAGTTCTGTGTTTAATCCTGTATTTGTGTGTTTTATGGCAGAAGCCGGGCCGTCCACACTGGGCAGCATGCTCATGCCAGCCCAAGAGACAGAATGGGAGGAGCTTATCAGGAAAGGTCACATGACTCCATTTGGAACCCGAATCCAGCAGGAAGTAAAGAAGGAGCCTCGGAAATTGATGCTTGCCGAGAACTCTGCTTTTGACGAGTACTTGGCCGACCAAGCCAAGTTGGCTACAGAGAGGAAGAGGGCCCCTCTTCTGAAGAAGAAGAGGGGCTCGGGATTCAGCCCTGATAAGAAGTCCAAGGGGGGAATAAAACGAAACTCTTCCTCTTCCAAGGATAAAAAACTGAAGAAGCGTATGCGAAAGCTGCAGATCACTGCTCTGAAGGCCCATCCTAAAGCTCGGCCCAAGACTGAGCCACAGCCGCCGAAGCTAAAGAGACGACGTCACACTGAAGCCGAAGAGACAGACAGCGAGGGGTCAGTGTACCTGCCCAGTGATGAGGGAATAGATCCTGACCAAGAGGAGAGAGAAGCAATGGAAGAGGGCTTCGGGGAGGATGATGATGATGAGGAGTATGAGTTAAAAGCGTACAAGAGAAAAATTGAAGGTAGAGGAAGGAAGAATGTCAAGAAAAAAGACAGTGAGGATGAATATTCTCCCGAGAGTTCGGAGGAAGAGGACGATGTTAAGGCAAAAGACAAGAAAAACAAAGACGATGGAGATCTGGAGTTCTACAGGCGACGAATAAGGTGCGACCATGTACTATAAGTGTATAAGTATATGCTGCTGTAAACTTTATGTTTTGATGTGAAGGTGTAGAAAGTTTTCATCCTCTGAAGACCATGCAGAAATCCAAATGACGTGGTTAACAAACACCAGATCGAGCCTTTTACTTTGCTTCCCATTTGTAATGGCAGCGGTGCAAATGTGCTATTGTTATTCCTTTCACTTAAGGAGAAAAGCAGTTGGGTTTTGCTGGCTACATGGTGCAGAAACAGAGTTAATCCCAGATGAGATTGGCAGCTGTTTCTTGACTAAGCAAATTCACTCCCTGCTCTTCTTCTCTCTCTGCTCTCACACTGGCCTAATTATCCTCCTGCACATGGTTTTATACACTCACTCACTCTAATGCTCAAATTAATGGAAGAGCAGCCCTAATGAGATTTCATATTTATAGCTGCCAAATAAATTGTGTTGGCATGTGTCCTTTTTTCTGCACTGTAGTGATTGAATGTCAATTCAACAGCATAGACACGGCATGGATGGATGGTGAGGCTAGCTTATACGAGGAATGATATTATTAGAGTGGGCGGTATTTGTAGTTTGGTGGGGGGGTGGAGCGGGGGCAGAAAAGTGTAATTAACTGAACCAATGCTTAGTCTTGACTTAATTAGAGAGTGTGGTCTCCCAGGCCCAGCTAAAGGACCAGTTTCATGGCAGGGTGACAGGACCAGGCCCAAATGAAGATGGATTCTTATCCTCTGCACCTCGCACCTTTCTGGGGAACTCGCACTACTAATTGTCTGTATCAATCTTCATTTGCTGTGCGACGACTGTGCCTCTAACTGCCCTCTCGCCTGCACTATTAAAACTGTTCTCCTTTACATTTCCCTTTTTGCTCTAGATGTTCCTTCGCTCCAGGGAAATACTCAAAACATTTGCTTTACATACACCTGTGTAGACAGGTCTTGAAATAAATCACTGAGTGCAAGAGGTTCAAATTCAACATCTATCTTTCTGTTCTCTGTGTCCACTTATCCTGTTCAGACATTAATGTAGCTGAACCTTTTCCAGCAACGTAAGGGGGCAGCTACACCCTCTATAGATTGTTGGCCTGTGACAAGTCTAATATGGAGACAACATGACACTTGATATATATCATTCTTATTTTTTTTTTCAGTGTCTCCTAGCTCAACAGTTTCCATTCTCGCGTATCCGCCCAAAACTCTTTTCTCTAAAACAGAGAAATCCATCATTCCCCTACTAAGGTGTGCTAATTCTCCTTCTACATTTATTCATTTTCTTTCCAGGACGTGGAAGCGGCAGCGTCTTCTAGAAAGGGAGGAGAAGAGGGAAAGGGGCGAAGAGCTCACAGACGACAGCGATGCAGAGTTTGATGAAGGCTTCAAAGTTCCTGGTTTCATCTGGAAAAAACTCTACAAGTAAGTTTAATATAAGACATTAGTGGAAATGGAGATAAATGGAGATAAACATCTTTTATCTATCGCGAATGTGATAACAAAGCACAAACGGCCATAAAAAGATTAATGTTCAAAAAATTACCTGTGTTCCTTGCTCTGCATTTCACCTACTGCCACTTTTGTTATCCAGTTGTAATAATGAACCAAAGGTTATTTCATTGACTAACTATAAATCTGGTCAGTGCCAGTGCAGGTTACTGCTTGTCATTGTTAAAAAACATTTTGTTGAACATTGAGTTCTGCTTGATTGATAAATAAAGATTTGCCATCTTCTAAAACTTGGCTTGTGCTCCTGCAATACATCTACTCAGAGCCTACGCAATGTCTGGTTTAAACATTTATACTACTTCTGCAGGCATTGTTTTGTTTGGAGGTTTTCATAATTGTGCTCCTAAAACACTAGTTGGCAAACACTCGGTGTGTTGAGTCTCTCTGTGTACGTCACACGACTGGAACTGAGCAGATTATATTGGAGGTGGAGCAAATAAATGTCAGACAAAAGTTACTTTTACTGAAATCTAAATCACTGCAACACAGAAAAGAGAGAGGGCGTCTGAGTAGATGTTTTGCAAAAGGCAGAAGGAGACGATTGAGAAAATGCATTTCAGACCTCAGCTGTTGCAGTCTTTCTCACCGTGAAGCGTAGTTACATTTCTGGCGACTGGCATATTTGGACGTCCATGGTCGCTTTCACGTGCAGGTGTTGGAAATTTTTGCATAAACGTGTGTAATATTTTCAGATACCAGCAGACGGGCGTGCGGTGGATGTGGGAACTCCACTGTCAGCAGGCAGGTGGCATCCTGGGAGATGAGATGGGACTGGGTAAAACCATCCAGGTCATCTGCTTTCTGGCTGGACTGAGCTACAGCAAACTGAGGACAAGAGGGTGCAACTACAGGTATATATACACACACACATACGCACACACACACACAAACAAACTGTGTCCAGAGACTGTGTGTCTGTATGGTATGAATATTTGATTAGGGGGATTTCTGCTTGAGAGTGTTCGTCTGAATTATTAAACATGTTTCAATTATCAGACTCTTCACTTTCTTACTGCAGACATCAGAGAAAACAGTGACACTCTGTGTGTGGGGTTGTGTGTTTGAGAGAGAGTGTGTTTGAGTGTCTTTGTGAACACTTAAAATGAATTTCCAGACTCATGAAGCGAGGGTGGAGCAGGTGCGGGACAAAATAATCAGCCACAGGAAAAAATAAAGGAGTGGTGGTGGTGGTAATCTGGTTTTACTGCACGAACAGCTCTCGTGCATTTAGTAGGTGGAGCTTCCCTGATGGTCAATACTCTGTCTACTATAGACGCCCACAAATTGATTGCTTGCAAACTCAATTATGGCCCAGTATCAATAGCTACCACCAGGCAGAGGTTCATACCAGCCCATTAGTGTATCTTTGTGTGTGTCTGTGTGTGTTTGACGAAGTTCTTGTAAATCTTCACAGAAGAGCTGAGGATATCTCCGTGCACTCTCCTCGACTCATTTGTTAGCCTCAGAGATTGAGTTGAGAAGTAGAAGAAGACTATGTAACTGGATCATTCTGTTGGCCCATGACTTCTTCTCTCATGCCCGAGTGCATCATACATTGCACATGCAAGCCAAGCATATTTTCATTTGTTTCTCTATTGGGCAAGGCCTTTATTTTCTATGATTTGCAATAGAAATGATGACTTTAATTTGCTGAAGGTACCCAAAGTTAATTAAACAAGTTGCTTTGTTTACCCATCTGAATCACAGGTTTGGGATTAAACGTGCCTCTGCTGTGTGTGTTGGTTGCAGGTACGCTGGCCTGGGTCCGACCGTCATTGTGTGTCCAGCTACAGTCATGCACCAGTGGGTGAAGGAGTTTCACACCTGGTGGCCTCCTTTTAGAGTGGCAGTTCTGCATGAAACTGGCTCCTTCACCAGCAACAAGGTACATGAGTATTTGCGCGTGTGTTTGCAAATTCTTCTTATTTTTATTTAGCGTGAAAGTTCTTCTTTGCCTCTGGGGGGCACTAGAGGGCTGTTTATACATTGTTTCCTCCTAACCTTCACCCCTCTTTCACATTGAGAGAGGTCCCCTATTTGGAAAACTGTCTCAAATAAGTAAGTTGCACTGACAAAGAAAAACTTAACTGACTGTGGCCTGTGTGTTTTCCTGTGTTGCAGGAAAAGCTTATTCCAGAAATAGCAGCCTGTCATGGTATCCTGATCACCTCATACTCAGCTGTGAGGCAAATGCAGGACTCCCTACAGCGCTACAACTGGCACTATATTATTCTGGATGAGGGCCATAAGATTAGGAATCCAAATGCTGGAGTTACTACAGCGTGCAAACAGGTATTGTTCATGCACAGACATATGCACATTTATGACAAAGTGGTTACTTTTGTTTAACTTTTGAGGTAAGAATGTAACATGATGCCATATTTGTAGCTGTGCGCCACTTCTATGCTCTTGCTCTGTCATAGTTCTGCATCCTATGCCGTAGTCTGACAAAAAAACTGTAACTGCACATGCATGTCTACACAAATTCTCCCTCCTTCTGCCTTCCACAAACCATCTGCCCAGATGTTTTCTCTGTTTTCTATGTTGAAGTGACTTCAGTAAAACAGCTGTTTAACATTTATTAACTCCAATATGAGCCACTCAGTTTGAGTTGTTTGTTGTTGTTCTCAGAGAAACTCAGCACAGCTGACTAGTTGTAAAGTATTGTAGCCTAACTAGCTTTTGTCTTGTCTTTTCTCTAGTTTCGCACTCCTCACAGGTTCATCCTGTCAGGCTCTCCTATGCAGAACAATTTGAAGGAGCTGTGGTCTCTTTTCGACTTTGTCTTCCCCGGAAAACTGGGGACATTGCCTGTTTTCATGGAGCAGTTCTCTGTGCCAATTACCATGGGAGGATACAGCAACGCCTCACCTGTACAGGTACACAAACAAACACAAAATGTTTGAACTGAGTTGGAATTAGTTTAAATGCTGCGTATATCCATCAACTCTATAAGTAAACCTGTAACTGTAACAAATGGATGCAGTGATGATGATGATGATGATGATGATGATGATGATGATGATGATATGCTTAAGGGGCTTTTGAAAATTCACATACATTCATATATGCACACGTTTGGAGTGCTAGATGGAAGTAGGTTTAAAAGGAGGGAAAGTGGAACAACAGAACCATTAAGTGTAGTGCAGGATAATGTTGGTCCATGCAAAGGAACTTCAGCCCATCCCTTGTGTGCGAGAGAGGGAGAGGCTAAAGTAGAGAGCTAGTGAGCTAAATTGTGGCCCTTTGTCATTAGTGTTCAATCGTTAATAACCCACTGACTGTATAGATTTAATTATTTAAGCTGGCTATTGATGCTTCTTCCGCTGTCGATAATAAAAACCTTTACTAATTATTAATGTTATTAAATGGTCAGAGAAGGCAAAGCTCTGCTGCTTTATCCTCTTCTCGAAATTCTCAGAGTAGCATGCCCTTGAATGATTTATAATGTGTATGTACAGCTGGATGTACAGTATGTAAAAATGTATGTGTTTGGGGTGTGGCTCTGTGAGCATGTGGATGTGGGGTCCATCGCTAAAGCCCGATTTTAAACGCCCATGTGAATCCACTCAGCAGCCTGAGCAGAGATCACCGGATCGTCTGCTGCCCTCCTCTCCTCCTTTCCCACTCCAGTTCATCGAGCCCTAAATCCCTCCGTGTTATTGTCCCCTCCAGCTTTGCCCGGTGTGTCTTTGATCCCTCTGCGGACCCCCAGCGAGTTAATGTTTAAAAGGCTAACCGGCTTTTAGCACCAACTCTAGATAAGGTGTAGCAGGCCATTTGCAGTGGGGCTTCTGGTGTAGGGTGGGACCGAACTCCCCCTCTGTTTCCAATGGTGCTGGCCTGTAGTGCTGATGAAAGAGGAGGGCTCTGTCCCACGAGACCAACAGCACTCTGATCAATGTTTAATGGCTCGTAGTGCTGAGAGGGACAGCAACATGAGGGAGGTGATGAGAGAGCGGAGGAAGAGCTAAACGACAGTCATGGCTCACGTACGCGGAAACGTTGGTGTGTTCGTTTGTTCGATGCGCTGAATTTAAGCCTGTTTTGTTGTAAAGCAGATTGTCTATCCTGAAAGGCTTAACTGTTGTGTATTTCCAGGTCCAGACAGCGTTTAAGTGTGCGTGTGTGCTGAGGGACACCATAAATCCTTACCTGCTCAGAAGAATGAAGGCAGACGTCAAGGCCAACCTCTCCCTGCCTGACAAAAATGAACAGGTATTCATCATGCTCTGAGGCTTTTGACCCTGCTCTGTCTGCGTATTGAACCGCCTCTAACATCTAGATCTCTTAACAGGGGAGATGTTTATCTGATTGGATGTGACTCTATGTGCCACGTCTAAGGAGTATTTGATGAATGTGCATTGCCCTTGTCAGGTGAAGCCAGCTAATAAAGTCCCAGTAAAGTAAAAGGAGCAGGTATTCATTAAGGTGGCCGGTCTCTGGTCTGTCCTCGTGGCTGACGCTGGTTGACTCCTCGGTCCACTTCAGCTCATTAAGTCGGTCCCTGAGGACACAGCTGGCTTCAAAAAACACATAGCTTCCCTCTAATTTCTCTTTTCACGCACTTCACTTCATCAAGGGGCTTTAAAGTGGATGTTCAGTGCTCATTACATGCTCTTACTCTGCCCTCCTTTTGTGCGTAGGTTCTGTTTTGCAGATTAACAGAAGATCAGCGGCAGGTGTATCAGAGCTTCTTAGATTCCAAAGAGGTCTACCAAATACTAAACGGGGACATGCAGGTAAGCCTGCCTCTCATAGAGTTTTATGTTGCGCTCACTTGCTTAAAGAGAAAACTTACAACAAGACCTACTGTGTTATTTAGCCACTTAACTGATACGTTCATGTTTGACGCTCTCACTCTCCGTGTATTTGTGTGTATTTTTAGCAACTCTTGTCACATTAAAGGTCACCAACTCGAAGTGGCATCTGTGCAATTTGCCGTGTGCATTTTGTTAAACCCCTAATAGCTTGACTTTCTTTAAGACGCTCACTTTAAGAAGGTTATGTTCCTCTCACATTAGCCAAACCCTTGAGAGAAACATTGGACCATTTATCACCACTGACCAAATGGACGTGGTTGGAGAGCCAGGGGTTACCACTGACCAGACACACACACACACACATGCACATGCTTTCATAGATGTATTCAGTGGTCAGTCTCCGTCCATTAACCACCATTACTAATGCAGTGACCGTTGGGCCTTCATCAAGACACAGCCTTTATTGTCCGTAAATAAATTATTTAACTCGTTCTTGTAAATGTGTTCATTTGTTTAAAGGTGCAACACAGTTAAATTTGCTGTTTTACACCAGGTTTGTCACCAAATGTATTCGTTAAGGAAACAACCTTTTTTCTTTCTTTTTGCTTTTTGTGCCGTTTAGGTTTTCTCGGGTTTGATAGCGCTGCGTAAAATCTGTAACCACCCGGACCTTTTCTCAGGCGGGCCCCGGATGCTTAGAGGAATCCCAGAGGACCAGCTGACTGAAGAGGAACATTTCGGGTTTTGGAAACGGTCAGGGAAGCTGATAGTGGTGGAGTCACTGCTGCGTCTCTGGTTCAAACAGGGCCACAGGGTCCTGCTCTTCACTCAGTCTAGACAGGTTAGGAACACGACTTTCTGATCGCTTCCATTTTGCAAATGCTTAGCGTTGTGCTAATGTCATTTCTCTCCACTGCGATGCCACATCTATGTATAGCGTTTGCTGCTGTCTACCTGCAAGCCATGTGTCTGTGTGACAGAGAGAGCGGTGCACAAGTGAGAGAGTGTGTGTATGTGATAGAGGCCCCAGCTGTTGCAGTCAATACCAATGAGATTATACCTCAGAGGGAACCTGAGACCCTCCCTGTCGGTATCTCTGTCCATGTAATATTAATCTGCTCTAATCCTTTTAGAGATAATCCAGACCTCAGCCCCCCTTTCTCTCCATGTCTTTGCCTTTTCTGCGTCTCTCTGATGACTTCATCGTCTCCCTCCTTTCCAGATGCTGGACATCTTCGAGGTGTTTGTGAGAGAGAAAAACTACTCATACCTGAAAATGGATGGCACAACCCCGATAGCTTCGCGGCAGCCGCTCATTGCTCGCTACAATGAGGTAAGGATTAGTCATCCCTAATGGCTTTGAGTGTTTCCCATGAAAAATCCTGTCCTCGGGGACAAAATGCTTCAGTGGAACCCCGCTCACCCTGAGGTGGAAACGCTAATTGGTGACAATCTGTTGTTCAAAGTGGATCCTACCTTATTTTCTGTGTGTGGAATGTGTTAGCATTAAAGCTTAAATGTGTGTCTTGAAAATTTTAACATTTATGAATGTTTTTGGGATTTAATGTGTTATCTCTGCTGCTGAGAATAGTTTATTGTCTTTATATGGGATTCAATTAAAGTGAATAAGAGACTGTTATTACAGGCATATAACATTTTTACTAATCATGTATAACTACATCCCAAAGGGATTATTAAAAGGAGTAAATAACTGGACATTTTTCCCCTTGCCTTTCTTTGTTGTAGGACAAATCCATTTTTATCTTCTTGTTGACCACTAAAGTCGGAGGTCTGGGAGTCAATCTGACTGGAGCCAACCGAGTCATCATTTACGATCCAGACTGGAACCCCAGTACTGACACTCAGGTTAGACAGACACGAGATAATTCAGATAAAACATTAATGATTCTCATCCTCGTGTGAGTCTTACTTAAAGCTGCTTTATTCGACAAAAGCACTTATTAAAAACGGTGCACTTCCTTCCTTTCTTCCTTTAATGCCTTTAATCATTTAATTGAATGTATTATGATGTTCACAGGCTCGGGAACGTGCATGGAGGATCGGTCAGAAGCAGCAAGTGACAATCTATAGGCTGCTTACTGCAGGGACCATCGAAGAGAAAATCTACCACAGGTCAGGAAGGAGGTTTTTTTTTTATGTTTGTCTGTAAGAACGTCTTTACAATTAAAGAATCAAATTAAAAAGCGTCATTTGGCTGCACTCCTTTCTCTCGCTCCGTCTTTCATTTTAGCTGTCTTTCCGCTGGCTTCACACATTTCACAGGTATTAGTAATGACGGTTACGGTTACTGCTTGCATCACTTCTGTATAACTACTTGCACTATCCTAGTTCTCAGTAATTGAAACGCTTTCCTGCATTATTAAATGGCCAATTGAGGACTTCTAAACTGTTGCTCTGTTTGGTTTGTCTCTGTAAAGTGCTTTCAAAAAGCAAGGTGGAAAAACTGCAGGGATTCTATTTTGATACATACTGTAGTGAGGTTAACTAATTTTCTCATCCATCAGCCAAACTACTCTGTAGTGGTTGTGGATCGGGATTGCCTGCTGGGTTAAAATAGCAAATTACATACGAGTGTCTAATTGTGTTTTATGTCTGTTGTAATTCAGGCAAATCTTCAAACAGTTTCTCACCAATCGCGTTCTCAAGGATCCCAAACAGAGACGGTTCTTCAAGTCTAATGATATCTATGAGCTCTTTACTTTGTCTAATCCTGATGGGGATCAGGGAACAGAGACCAGTGCCATATTTGCAGGTATGTAGATTTTTCTTTTTTTTAATTCTTACCTGTAAAGGTTTATAAATGACTTGAATGTCTTTAGAAAAAAATCCACCTGACAATCATTGGTTATCATCCTCAAACAGGTACAGGCTCTGATGTCAAAGCACCTAAAAAACCTGAAAGGCCAAGGTCGGCACACATGGTAAACAATGGTAGACATACACATAAACGCTCCTCAATAAACTGCGGTGAAACGGGTACCGACAACAGACACTCCCTAACAGACATTCCTCCCGTAGGGGATGGAAACACCTCTCCATGCAGTAAAATCTCTCAGGATAAATCCAATGTCCCCGTGGACATTGAAAGCACCAACCAAAATAATGTAAATCTAGTGCCAAATATTTCACCAAATGTACAGCGTACAGGACAAAATAATAAAGACTGGGATCCAGCCAAGCCAGCAGTGAAAAACTCAACCGACCATCACCAGCACCGAGATCAAGACTCTACCCTGAGTAGCCCACAGAAACACAGGGAGAAGAGAAAGCACTGTGACTCCGCTGACCAGGACAAGCATAAGAAACGCAAACACTCCAGGGACGTTCGATTTGAAGGCCGCCGTATTTCTCATTTGGTGAAGAAAAGGACCTATAAGAAGGCAGAGGATGACGACAATGCTACAGAGGATGGGAAAAAATCTGATGATTACGTCTTGGCAAAGCTCTTCAAGAAGTCTGGTAGGCTTTTTGTGCTCATTTCCTAGTATCAGAATTTTTTTTTTCTTTTGTGTAAATGTTATAAAACAGTCATTTTGTCTCACCTTCTGTGGTCTCCTTCAGGAATCCACAGTGTGATGCAGCATGACACCATCATGGAGTCCTCCAACCCTGACTATGTTCTCGTGGAGGCAGAGGCCAACAGGGTGGCTAAAGATGCCCTCAAAGCTCTTAAGGTTTCTCGACAGCAGTGCAGACTCCCCTTCAATAGACCTCCTCCTACACCTGCTAAGTACGTCGTCCCATATTGCCACTCGTTTTGTTTAGAGCTTCACTAGTCTGACAAACCTCACTCATTTTTTCGCTTATGTCTCAGGAAACGTTTTGGACAAAAGAAGAATTCTCTCTTAGTTGAGCAATCAGTTCAGTCTGCCCCCACTCCAAGCAAATGCAAGGTAATGGCCGTGTTCTTATGGGGTGATACTACACTTTGATTATGGCGTGTATTTGTTAATTTGTGTTGCCATGTTGTGAATATTAATTGATTTCTCTGTTTAGGACGCTGCCGTCATAAAGAAGTCTGTGCCAAAGAAACCTGGTTCAGGAGCTCTTTTTAGTGGGGAGGGGCCAGAAAGTGACTCCGCCCCACTCTCCTCCTCCTCTCTGCTGGCTAAGATGAGAGCCCGTAACCACCTCAACACGCCCTCCAGCCAGAGAGAGGAAGTAGAAGAGGAGGAGGAGGAGGACGGCTCTGGAGCTCCAGGAACAAGCCTCCCTCCTGTTCCGCCCACTGAGCATGACGACCTGCTGGTGGACCTGCGCAACTTCGTCGCCTTCCAGGCAAACGTGGACGGGCAGGCCACCACCCAGGAGGTCCTGGAGTATTTCAAACCACGGCTGACCAAGGAACAGACGCCCGTCTTTAGGGAGCTACTCAGGAGCATCTGTGACTTTCATAGGACCTCTGGCCAGGAGGGAATCTGGAGACTGAAGGAGAGCTTTCGCTGAGTGAAAGACAGTCACCTGTGAATCATATTTGAATGTGTCTGTCAATATCTTTTTTTTTTGTTTTGTTTATTTGTTACTTATTGTCTGTCAAAATGAGATCTCCAAAATGCATTAGATCAAATGTTACAGTTTCTAATGGAAGGGCCAAATAATACTAAAGCCATTTTGTGGTACAATAGCGAGTTCGCTGATAAAGCCACACAGTTATCACTTAATTCACACTTGAAAGGTTGATCTCTTCCACTCTCTCGTTTATTTAAGCTGTAATATAAATTGGTTTTGAGTTTTGTGCTTTACATTGTTCAAGCGTGATCGCATTTGCTTCCGTCTCTGTTCAATGTTTTTTCTACCTGGTCATACTTGAATTTATTTGTTTTTCTTAACTGAAGGTTCCATTGGAAGGATTAAACTATATTAACTCCACTAAATACATGCTGAGATATGTGCCGTTTGCTTTCAAACACGACCTCACATTTTATAACATCCATTCATGTGTCAATTTGTTAGTCAGAGCATCCTATAGGATTTGGTAGATTTTGTAATGACTGACTTTCCTGTACTGTAGGGGTAAGAGTAAATTGAAATGGGGAAAAAAATGTCAATTAGCTGCCAGAATTTCATATATGTATATAAAAAAATAAATATGTTGAATTGTCTTGCATATGTTAGTTACTGATTTTTTTTCCTGCATTGGTTGTCTCGAATGTGCACAGAAGTATAACAAAAAACTGACTTGACTTGAAAATATGTAAAAAACAGAAACAATGGACCATGCGGAACCGGTTTTATAGGATTTTGGTAAATTTTAATGTTTATGAACTGTACTGTATTCAAACCATGTGGTACATTTTGAGATTTTGAAATAATATATCAGCATTTGATACAGTTTAAGGCCACTAGAGTTGTACCTATGTGTGAATTAAGTATGGTGCTGACCAAGGTCCTGAAATGCTGCCCTGTAGATGATTGTTAAAAATGTTGGCCTGAACAGGGAACGCATAATCTGCAAACCTAGTTAAAATTTATTTGTAAAAAAAAAAAAAAAAAAAAATGTCTCTACCAGCGGAGATGAGCGAGTAATTTCATTTAGTCATTTAAGCAATCAGCAGAGGATGGAGGAGAAAGGCGCTGACAGGAAGCATACGCACACTTTAGGCCTGCACTCTTGTCAGAGTTGTCTAGACCAAATATTGGGATAAAGTTATCAACCGTTATTTGATTTCAATTTTCTCCACGCACCTCGCCGAGGTCATAATAACAACTTTATTTTCAGTGGTGCATAAATTAATTACGCGCATTTAATAACTAAAATATCATTATATTCCCCCTTTAATAACATAAACGCTGCACGCCAGGGAAACCCTTAATAGCGCGGGGCCCTGTAACTGGCCATTATCCGCCTGTAATGATATTACAGAACCAATTACGCGCCATTAGAAGGGATTTTCTGCACTTTATGTGGTTTAGTCCAATCCCGCACTCCTCTTCTAAATTTCAGCTGCTTCTCGAAGCCTCATTTTGCCTCCACCTCAGAGACGCATGGCGTCTGCGCTCTGTCGTCCCAGATGCGCTTTAAAACTAATTGAAAGGGTCCCGCAGCAGATCATTTATCTGAGGAAGCGAAATAAATCGCAGGACCCCTTGCTGTGAACAAAATCAAAAATTTGGCCTTGTGAGTGTTCTACATGCGCAACCCCTTGTAAAGTGGACCCCCTAACACACCCTGACGAGCAATTAACCCACCCGACAGTCAATCTAAAACCCAAAAGCAGTCATCCTCCTTTTTTTAATATATGAAAGAACCAAATAAAAAGTGCAGCGGGTATGTGTGCATGTTTATGGTTGGGGAATATGCTTGACTCTGGAATAACAATCACTTGTGATGAATTTTTTTGGCACCAGAGCAGAGCTGCCGTTTGCCACCCTGGCCATGTTTCCCTCTTTCCCTCTTTCCGTCTTTCTCTACTGACACATTCACATACACACACACACATACACACACACACACACACACACACACACACACACACACACACACACACACACACCAGGGGTTGGGGGTGAGAGAGACAAAGCCGTGATAATCCGATTAGGACCAATTAGGCGTGAGATTCTGCGACACTAGCTGAAAGCCTTAACACTCTGTAGACAGTTATACAGTTATAGAGACATCTGGACACTCCCAGAGAGGAACAGAGGGAGAGCGATGTGAGTGTGGTGTATATGCATGTGTGTGTGTGTGAGTGCGCGCGGGAGAGAAAGAGAAGTGGGGGGGAGGTGGCGAGAGGAAGAGAGAGATCTGGACACTCCCAGACAGAGAGTCAGAGAGTCAGTGGAAGTGCAGCAGCCACTTCTCTCCAGAGCGCGAACTCACTCACATCAGCATCTTTACTGCAGGTAGGAGGCTCCCTCACATCAACTTTGAATGTCTCATCTACTCGTCCTAAGACCATTTAACGTCTTAATTTGTCCACCACATATCGGAGTTACTCTGTAGGTTTTGCAGCCTATCTTAAGCGCCGAGCTGAAACTTTTGTCTGTGTTCCAGGTTCAGTTTCGCGGCACCGAGACGCTCCAGGATGTTCTACTTTCACTGTCCGCCACAGCTAGATGGGGAGTGCTGTCGCTCCAACACATGTAAGTTTTCTATCTTGCATTTTTTTGTTGTTGCTTTTCGGTTATTTTAAACTAATTATTTATCACTTTTAACGCCGTAGTCTGTGGAGTTCCGTGATGTTTACGCATCGTACTTTTGCGCACGGAGTGTGTGTTTTTTGGAGACAGGCCAGAGTTCCATTTTTTCCAAACTATTTTATATTTTTTTATTATTAATTTAAACCATGTAAACCTTTAAAGAAAAAAAAATGTGATGTTGTGTTAAAAAGTTGAATTGTCAGTCTGTCCTACTAAAGCGAACCTTAAACTCGTTGCCTTTTTTACGGATCTGTATAAACTCTTCAGCCTAAAGCGACGAGTCCTATATTATCTTATTATTATTATTATTATTATTATTATTATTATTATTATTATTATTATTATTTTCACGATTCAAAGGGTGGGTGTAAAGGGTTAAGTCTGATTTTCCCTCTGCACTGCTGTGTCAATCTGCTGGCTGTTTTGGTGAGAAGCGCTGGTGGTTTGGCCCCGGGGCAGAGGGGGCGTTTTGTCCCGGGCACAGATGTTGGGTGTCATGGCTCTTAGTCCGTCATGGTTCCCCTCATACTCCCAACATCAATGTTTCATGCAACTAATAGAAAAGCAAAATATATCTGCTTTGGCCTGCATTTATATTTGACTGCATTTCCCTTTGTCAGTCCAACTTTTGTTTTATCATTCACTAAATTATCAATTTAAATAACAGGGAACAATAAACCTCTCATTAATAATTTGATTACATCTCTTTTATCTGCTTTTTTCCCAGTGAATTCAGGAGGTTTTGGAAACCACGCTCCGGCTGACTTTGATGATGGATTCCTACGTAGGAAACAGCGCAGAAACAGAACAACATTTACTTTGCAACAGGTAATTATTTTACCTGGATTAATAAAAAAGAAAGAAAAGAAAGATAGCAGGTGTATATACAACAAGAAATGGGCCTATCTAAAACTTCACTCAAAACAAAACACGCCAGGGAAATTATTAAAATAAGGATAAATTATTTAAAAAAGTTGGTCAAGTTTTAAAAAAATAAGCAGATCCCTTTTTATATATAAATTAAAAATTCAGGAAAAAATTAAATATCATTGGTTAATGACACACCAACTGTAATACAAAATAAAAAATAGAAGATTATAGGCTTACATCTATAAATTAACATTTGCCATTTTCTAAAGGAACCTATGCATACGAGTACATTTATCTTTTTTCTATACGATAGAGGTGTGCATGCAGGTCACTCGATATTAAGCAAATAGTTAAGATCTGTTCACCTGACAAATGTAAGAAGAAAGTTTGAAGTTTTCTATGCAAGAAAGAAAGGAGGAAAATTTGAAGTGCACAGATAAATGAATCAATACTAATAGCAAATCATAACCCTCTAAGCACTAACTGGTATTTTCTTTCCACGCAGCTGGAGGCTTTGGAGGCTGTCTTCGCACAGACCCACTACCCGGACGTGTTCACCCGGGAGGAGCTGGCCATGAAGATCAACCTGACCGAGGCCAGGGTGCAGGTACGGCCGCAGCACCATAATGTGTCCTGGGCACGTTTGACCATGCGAGATGGGGGTAAATTAAGCCACTCTGTCATTCCGGCGATGCACTTTAATAACATCAACATAATGGTGAATATTAGATTAGCTTGATTAATCGGTCATTCATAATTAACCGGCGATAATGTTCTTCACTAATTTGTCCGCGTCTCAGAGGTAGGAATACATCATCCACGCAGATCTCTTTCCCTTGAACAGAAAACGGCGTGTGTTTAAAAGACAAAAAAAAAAAAAAAAAGATGGCAAAGTCTGTAGCCTCCAAAACTCTTCCCCTTCTCTCTCTTTCTCAGCCACACACACACACACATACACACACACACACACACACACACACTCTTAAAACACAAATACACACGTACCTTAAATTTGGCAATTTATATTCCGCTCCTGCCCTGCACATATGCGCTGTTATAAACTTGGCCAGATGTAATTAAGTTATGTGTCCTGTATGTAATTTCCTGCATTCCAGATTTGCTTTTGGGTTTTGTTGTGCGCGCAGATCTAATTGTGGGAAATATAATAGTTTGCCTTTTGTTCCCCAGGGTCATCTTACTATCGCTTAAACCCAATGGCGGGGTTGATAATGGAATCCAGCGCTGTAAATTAGGGATTGTAAACAAATTATTCCCCTCGTAATCCGATTACCACATTCCTATTATTAAATCTGAACATGAATCCACCGCAGTATGCAGGGATATTAAACTTACATTATTATTAGAAAATAAATTTCCTTTCTGTTGTAGTGTTGTTGCCCCCCTTTTTGTAAAGTGTCAATGGGCCTCCCCCGCATTAAGAGCACGCAGCAAATTGAGATTAATGGAGCAATTATAGCCCATTCAGAGATGGGTGTGTGTGGGGGGGCGCGACTTCTAGCTGGAAGGTGCAGGGGTGAGATAAGTCCATTGGTTGTATTGTTGTCCTGCCACCAACATGTCGTCCTTTCTTTATGCCGAATGAATGCATGCGTTTTGTTTGGCTGTTGACATCATTTATAGCCCCGGTACAATAGGAGGGATGCAGAGCACATGCACACCGACTAACCTCCATTCACGCATCATGATTAATGCCTGCTAGAACCGAGTCCTAATCGAATCTGATGTTGTCAAACAATCACTAAATAGGGAAATAAACGACTTCATCATAGCCGCCTCTCTCTCGGGCAGCACAACTGTCAGTGGGAAGTCATTAAAATATGATAATGAAAAATTGCTCAATTAAATGTTGTTATAGGCAGTGACCTTCATTCGATTAAGATACCACAACTTGGCTATATGTTCTCAGCTGTGCGGATGGGGAAGTTTTGGAGATAAGTCGAGGGGGAGGACGTGGGAAATCAGAGCCCTGGTTTGACAGATTCAAACTGAGAGCAAAGCAAATAGAACAATTGTTTCAACCCCACTTGACCTGTTAGTAAGATCAAGTTTACATTTGTTTGTTTGAGATATAAAAGAACGTATAAGAGTAGTTAAAATCTTAAATTAAAGCGGCATTAACTGCTAGAAATCCAGTTCAAATTAATGATTTAACTCAACAGTTTTGTCTTACTTTTTTCTTCTTCTTTTTTTTTTAATGCAGGTTTGGTTTCAGAACCGCAGAGCAAAGTGGAGGAAGACAGAGCGAGGGAGCTCAGACCCTGAAGGGGGGAAGGAGCAGATGAATGAGGGCACTCCTCCCTCTCGCAGCATCAACTCTCAGTCTCCAGTGGACCAGGGCAGGAAACAGAAAGAAACGCTGGAGATGCAGCCAAGGTGAGAGAAGGTGACAGGCAGATGACTGTTGTGGCTTTGGCTGTAGTGAAACGGTGTCTGAATGAGAGGGGAAGTTGGAGCAGATTTTCAGATTGGTGGAGATAAAAAAAAACAACAGGTGACGTCTTGAATATTATGTGTACTTACTCTACAAATATGAAACACGGTTGGAAAATAGTTAAACAAGTATTAAAAAAAAAATTCTCTTGATAATAAGATGTGTGTTTTCTCCAGTATCAACAGGACAGTGGGTCCTGGTGGTCCCTTCTTCCCATCTTGTATACCTGGCACACTCCTCAACTCTGCCACTTACGCTCAGGCCCTCTCACAGGTCGCCACACTGAAAGGTAAATATGAGTTTTATCAAATGGCAAGTGGTGATAATGTTCACGGAGATTGAGATCGTTTTTATGATTCGCCCCTTCGTTATCTTTCAGGTAATGGTTTGTGCTCCTGCTGTGTCTCTGACCCCATGGGCTTGTCCTTCCTGCCACCCTATGGTTGTCAGGGCAACCGCACAGCCAGCGTGGCCGCCCTGCGCATGAAGGCCCGCGAGCACTCGGAGGCTGTGCTGCAGTCAGCCAACCTTCTCGGTGCGGCAACTGGACCCGGCGCCGGCGTGGGAGTCCTGTCCGGAGTTGGAATGAGCACGGCCGGGGTCGTAAGGCCGACACTGGGTCCCGCCATCGAGGTGCCCGTCTCTGTTGGGAGAGGGGGAGACAGCTCCAGCCCCATCCCGGCCACCAAGATGCCAGGGTTGGGCAGCGGCAGTTCTGACAAACACCCTCACTGCTCCAAGGACCCGCAGGAGAAAAAGTGAAGCGCTGGACACAAACGTGGATGTACTGATACTTTAAAATCTGTGTGATCGTGCCTGTTATTACTACTCTACTCTGATCCCATGAGCCACTAAGCACAACAACCGACTCCAGAAACAGCCGGGGACAGACTTTTTTTTTTTTTTTTTCCTGATTTCACGTTGTATGGATGCAAACATTAAAATATTTATTTGAAGGTAAATTATCATTGTGTGAAATGCTGAAAAACTGGGGCCTTGTGACTCCCCATAAAAAGCACAACTGTGGTTTTGGATCTATATTTGTCTTCATGCACTCGTGGACTCTGTTTGATGGACTAACGCAGACACGACGCGCGCGCAGCAAAGACGTACTTGATAATGTGAATTTAAGTAATCGTCCTCGTACAGTCGCTCTTGTTTTCTCTGAGAGGACAGATGCTTACAATGTGAATGTTAATGCATGTAAACTGTAAGTGTAGCGCTGATGGCAGGGCAGGGTGAGGATTTTTTGCAAGATTTTGGCAATATAATGTTCATGCCATCGGGTCAAGAGTGGGCTCAAACAATCGTCTCTCATTTTTTTAATAATTTTTTTTTTCGTTTTTACTTTAAAGTGAAATTGCACTTTAATATTAATCAGCCATTTTCCGTGTAAATGTGTACATGTGCCAGATTACAGTATGCTCATGTGTGTGAACCCCAGGCAGGCGGCAGCAGTGACGGAGCGGCACTTGTCCCCTCCACTCTGTTAGCACATCTGTAGCGCCAGCAGACAAGGAACACACCGGTCCTGTTGTGACATGTTCTTTAAAACAATTAAAGATGTAGTCGCTCATGTTCCTCTCCTGTTGCCTCTCGCTCCAGCCATCTGTTCTGATACATTATTTATCAGCTTCCCCTTAAAGCCGGGAGAGGAGAGCAATTGCGACTCTTATTATTTATTTACTTTTAGGAACGCTCCCTCCTCCTCTCAACGTCTCTCCGAGCATTTTTTTTTTTAAATAAACCCCATTAAAAGTGATATATGCTATTTATTAACCTTGAATTCACATTTTAAAAAGCATAATTACTCATCACCTCAGGGCTCCTCAAACCCCAGTTTATCACGGGCAATATATATGTTGATTCATTATCCCTAAATATCTCTTCCTCCCTGCAATGACTCTTGAATAAAGTAACAGCTGATCAGGCTGAGAATACTTAACTGCAGAGTACACAACCAGTAGTTGGGCTGATTCAATTTGCGTCCTTGAGGATTTTCAGGAAATTACTTTTGATAGTCAATAACACAATTAAGTAAACTACACACACATTATCATGAATAATTGATAAGAAATTATGTATTACCATGAAGTACTGGTTCAATAATTGATGAGGCGACACCCTGGTGACACAGAAGAGGGAGATAATGTCAGAAGTCGTGCCAGGTTGTACACAGAGTACTCACATCCTGTTTTTAACACCATTGTGCGTGCATGTTGTAAATATCTTACAACTATACCAATAAAGTGACGCTTATATGGACTGTGATAGCATTTTTATTTTATTGTTCAAAATTATAAACCATTGCTTTTTTTTTGAGCCAGAATTTATTTAAAAATCTAAAAGTTGGAAGCCTATTATATGTTTTTAGTATCATTATAATTCACAGGTGCTCTGCTGGATCTGTTCATCCCCAAAATAATTTAAAAAATAAAACTAGCGACATTTTACAATATTCTGATTTAAGTGCATAAGAAAGCTACAGAGCAAAAAAAGATGTTAAGCCCAGTGACATGGCGGCTAATGATAACACAATATCCTCGCACACATCAGCCCCTCTTCCTAAATGCACCAGCGTGGACGACAGAATCCAGCCAGCTCGCACAAAAGGCGTGAAAAACACATTCAGCCTCTCCAAAATTGAATACAGCAGTTGTGGAATTTAATCATTCGCCAAAACAAAGGATGCTGAAGTTATAATGACTCCGATCATCATTAAGTTCTGCGCGGCTCCCATAATTCACTGCTTTAATATTTCATAAACAAGTCAAGTTGATGTTGACATTCAGCTGTGCATGTGGCATCATTGATAATTTTCTGTCACCTAAAAAAAGTCCTGAGGCGGTTTTCGTGGAGCATTGTTATATCAAATTAGCTGGAGAGCGGCCAGAAAAGCAGACAAACACGGTGAATGTGGGGGACAGCAGTTGAACTCTGTTCTTACAGTGCAGTTAATGGGCTTCTTTTGTTGCAATAATGAAATATTTTTTTTATTTTTTTTGTGGGGGAAATATGTCCTGAAACGGGGACTTGTTGTGCACACACACGCGCAGACAATATAAGACGCACAGAAACAGAAAACTCAAGAAAGATCGTACATACATTTCTCTCGCTTAATATTTCCTGCAGCTCCCAAAGTTTGCTGCTCCCAGATCTAGATTCCAAAAAGCATTTAGGGGCAGTGCACTGAAAGGCCCAAACAGCCCCCCACTTAAGCGTCGTCACTGCTTTTAATTCCTGCAACAGAGCTGGTCAATAACCCAATCAATTAGAATCAATTAAGATCATCTCTGAATATGGATAATACGAACAAAGCATTTCTTAATGCAGCAAGTAATGTGCCTGTCTGCTGTCTGCCACATAACCACAGCTCTGCTCCACCTTACTCAGCACAGGGGAACAGCATCCTCAGCGTTTGGGATCAATGATGCTCGCAGTTCCTCAGTGGCTTCGAGATAAAAGCATCTCGAAGGAGAGTTTGTGCAAAAACTGGAGAAGTACAGCAAGGGGCCAAAAAGTCTGAATTTTAGTACAGATCAGCTGTGAAGTGGATGGCTGCTCTCAGTTTGTCCACTAGAGGGACTTAGTGAGCAGGAAACCAGACAAGCCACAACAGGCTTCATTTCAAACCTCAATGGGGAAATTGAACATTTTAGATAAACACACACTGATTATTTTTGCTGAGGAACGTTTTTTGTAAATTCATTTTTTTTTCTTAACAAGTACTCTCTCATCAGAAGGGTCAAAAGAAGATGTGATAGGAATATGAAAAGAATCAGGAAGCGGATGTTGGTGAGACGGGAGGAAAGAGGTTAGTTAAAAAGGGATTACCTCAGCCTTTTCCCAAAAGTTTACTGAGCTGTGTGTAAAACCATCTGGGTACGCGTGTGCGTTTGTGCGCAGAGTGCAGCGCGTCTCCATTAAGGCCCATGTGTGTGTGTCCATCATCTCGACCAGGCCCGCCCAGCTGCACCCGCCAAGAATCCCAGGATGCTATCTGCTACAGTGATGTCCTATTATAGCATCAGGCTGCACCGAGGGGAGGGAGATAGGGGTGAAAGGTGGGAGGTACAGTTCCTCCCCTTCCTTTGCCTTATGGCCTTTTCTGCGAGGGGGGTGAGAGAAGCTCTGGGTCATTAAACATCCATGTATTAAGAACTGCAAAAAAAAAAAAAAAAAAAAAAAAAGTTAGTGTGAAATTCATGTTGAAATTAAGTTACCCTCAGATCTGTTTAATCCATGTTGCTAAAAATGTCATTCACTTTTTATCGTAAATAGAAAGCGTCATTCAAGTCTGTTGTTGTGTGGGACCAAGAGCCACTTGTTAACACTCCATATAGTGCTTGTCAGGCCTGTTCACTGAAGAGCATGACACTTCAGTGTGAGGCAGTTGAGTTATTTATGTCTCCCAGAAGGACACCCAAAACTCAGCCCCCCTACCCACTCCCCCTTCGCCCTCACATACACACACAATAACAACACATCTTCAGGAAATTAGCCTTTTCTCCTGGTTTAGACACCACAACCTCCCCGCGCAGTTGCAGTGTTTCACCAGTTCACTGATAGTTAGCTGTAGCTGCTAATGGCCAACGGTGGCCGTCCAGATTTATAAATAGTTGAGAGGCTGTTTGTTTCATGCGCCTGACACTCGACACCAAAGGATCTCGCAGACCCGCGTGGTAGCCCGAGCGCTCATTCTGTCCCCCGTGGTGGACGCTCTCTCTGGGACAGCTCCTCTATTTCTGTCTGGTCTCCAGCCCCGAGTTTTGCCGCCTGTCTTCTGCTCAGATGCTCAAAGACCTAACTACGTAGAGGTTTCTGCGGTGACAGAGCAGGATCAGATCAGCAAGACCCTTTTGGGGGGACGGGTCCCTTTGAGGAGGTTACAAAAAGGCCCAAATTATGGATTATATAACTGGAAGGTAAGACAAGAGCTCGGTGTTCGTTCTTGTTCATGTTCAAAGAGGAACACTTAAAAAATAGACAAAAACTAAATAACAAAAGACAAATAACAACAGCAGATACAGTTTCTAAGTTTCCATACAAGCATCAAGGATCTTTTGATATAATATTAATAGTAGGCATTTTATTTGGAGACATATAAAAGATATGACAAGTTTCTCTTGCAAAAATTTACTGTCATGATTTTATTTTATCGCTCTGACATTTATAAACACTTCGTCCTGTCCTCTCAGCACTCAGAAGTGACAGCTACGTTGCTGTTCAGTCTGCCTTTGCACCAGGGTCCCACTGAAAGCGACCCCTCATGGTGTCAGGTTTTAAAGCTGGAGGTCCGTCACTGGTCAAAAATAAACCTGTCACACGCTAGAATGGATAGAAATCACACCAACGCTCTCACAAGGGATTATTATTGCAAAATAGGCATGAAATTGAGGAGCACTGTCATAACAAAATGCTTCCCTCTGATGCAGATTTCTCCGTCAGCGCTGAGATGAATGAGTAGTTTAGGTAGAGAAGGAGTTTGACTGTTTTTTACCGTTTTCTTAAATGCTTTAATGAACTGAAGAAGTTACTTAACTAAGTGGCTACCGTTTTCTGCTCAGCGACAAGTGTTGCATGATCCAGTTTTGTTTGATGCTGACTTGGTGGGCAGATGATTAGTGGATGCGTAAGGGACGGGTAGGTCAGAAGATATTAATGAACCACTGGGTATTCTGAGGGAAGGTGACGGCTGCCTGGCGGCTACAGCGTGTTTAACCAGAACGTGTTGATGATATCACCTCGACCTGGCTGCCTCGAAATCTACTAGCATTTTATTTAAGAAGAGATAGATAGATAGATCTTCAGATATGTATGAACCACTTCTACACACTTCCCGTTGATGGTTACTGGCTGCAGATCCTGAAATCCACAAGTAATACATAGCAGTGGTGCATGCAAACATGAAAGCAAGGAAAGGCCACTGTGTGAGCAAATGATAATGTCACCTGTGCCCTTAGATTGTATAAATAAAGAAGCATGATTTATATTTAATGCTGATGCTTTAAAGTGGTGTAAGCCAAGTTGGTTTTGAAGAAACATGTTCACATGAACTTCTGGAAGCTATTTCACTTTACCTCCAAAATCTCAATTTAGCAGCACTTCTGCTTAAGGAAATCTTAGTCTGCCTTCCACCTGCTCTGTCTGTACCGTAGTAAAACCAAACGGGTTTAACTACAAGATTAGTTTTCAATATGCCACACTTGTCTCTGGTCCAAACAGGACGATCTTGCTGTTTGACCTAAAGGGAAACAGCTTGATGGAAGCTTGCTCTGCTGGTCCAACTATAACAAAGTCCTTATTAGCATTAACAAAATGAAAATGAGAAATTATATGTTAGTGTCAACTGTTAAATATCGTTAAATCAATAACAGCACCTAGCTTGTGTTTGTGTGTGTGTCGAAGTGCCCCAGGTTTGCGTATGAGCTTGTCTAAATTTGAGCGGATGCGTCACAATTACCAAAAATAACTCACGTGAGGCCATCCTTACTGTGCCTAGCAACAGTGTAGTTTTATTCACAGCATGTGTCTGAAGGTCACAGTGATTGAGTGGAAGGATTTGCAGAGCTGTTTTCAGAACCACATACAGTACATTGCTGCTTAATGCAAATGAGAATGTCCCCCCTACCAAGAACAGCTATAATGAATTACAAACCACAACAAATGAGTAACAGTTTCTATAGTAAAATCTATAAGCTACTATTATAAAGCTATTTTTAACATCACCTTTTTTTTTTTTAAAGTGGAATGTTCTGTGAGATTGAATTGTTCAGGCCCAGGCTGATTCTTTCTGTTTTTCTCCTTAAGGAAAGCAACAAATTCCAGGATAGTTTGGACAGAGGTCAACTAAAAGGCACAATGCCTTAGGAGCTGCTGGCTTGACAAAATCTGGACAGAGGGCCCCAAACCCTGGGGAAGGCAGCCGGCAGACTGTACAATTTTGAGGTCTATATTTGCATGAATGACTGAACTACTGAAGTCAGAGTTCTTTGTTAGCAAGTCTGCATCATGACCTCTGTTGAGAAGCGCCGCTCAGGCCGAAAGAGTGGCGGGCATCGAAAGCACAGCGATGGAGGCTACAGCGACACCTCCAGTGGTGGGTCCTTCCTGGACGAGAACGACCGCGAGGTCAGCAGTCTGACAGACAGAGCATTCAGGAGTCTCTGCATCGGAGATGAGGCCGTTTACAATGACTCAGACCTCTCTTTGCCTTCGCCATGCATGCAGAGGGACAGGCAGATGGCCCTCAGCCACAGTGGCCAGGACAGGGACAGAGAGAGGGAGGAACTTAAGAGAGCTGCTCATGAGAACTTCAGCTTCAGGATGCAGCAGTATGGACAGAACTGGATCCACGGAGGAATGTATGGGGCCCAGATGCACGGAGATCCACAGTGGGACGCCTATGGGGACAGGACACAGGGGACGATTTCTGCCACATTCCAGCACTCCTTTGTGGAAACCTCTCAGCAGGAAAATTCTCTGAGGGAGGAGCAGCTATCCTTCCTCAGCAATGGAGCCACAGAGTTGAGTTCACAGCAACGCAGAAGCCGCTCCAGAGTGTCCTCGCTCATCAGGGCTTTCAACTCGGAGGGATACAGGGATGGAGCAGGAATGGATGATAAACTAAGAGAGTGGAATGATGAGACAAGCTGGGATAAATCCGCTCTGATGAGCATCCAAAGGGAACTTTCTGAATTCTCTACATCGTACCAGCAAAATTTTAACAGTAGCCATTTCCCCGCCGCTGGCCCTTTTTCATCTCAAGACACCAACTTCTATTCGTCTGAAGTAGCTGCAGTGGCTCACATGTCCCACAATTCTGCATCTTCTTTCATGAGAGCTTCACACAGTACGCACAGCATGTCCGCACAGGTCAATTGCAACTCTAACTTCTTTATACACAGTGAGTTTAGTCCCTTTAAGGTATGGAGGGACCACAACAGGTTTCCCTTCCAGCGAGGAGAGGTGTCAGGTTTTATGCACTGTTCAGAGTTCCCTAGATGGTATGAGACGCCAATGTACAAGGAGATTTCAATGGACGACCAGGCACATGCTCCTCATAGGAGTATCAGACACCCCAGGGGTATGGCACCTGTGGTTGCTCCAACTCCTCCACGCTCCACCTCAACATCCACAATGCTGCAGAAGGCGTCAGCCGTTGAGAAGCGCTGTGAATCGGAGTTGGCAGGTCACTTCCCTCACAGGAAGAGGACCCAAAGCCTCGGATCGAACAGGCTTCCTTCCCACCGCCCATCAACTGCATCACCCACCATCGAGATGTCACGACGTGTCCGTGACACCATCAGCTCCGTCAAAGCCCTCCAGCAGAAAATCAAAATGATGACAGAGCAAAATATCACAACAGAGTCGATAACAAGCCAACAGTCAGCATTTTGTAGCAATGATAATTCAGTGGTGTCGAATGTTGTTAACAGCAACATTAGTACAACTCCCTTTAACATGAACCAGCTTCGCACCCCGACAGTCCACGCACATCAGGAAGCAGAGACATTTTTCCAGTCATATGCGGCTTCTCCTCAACCAGTGGAGCACGCTCCAGTGCGAGCCGAAAGCAGGGGAGCCACTCCTGACGTTAGGATGTCCAGCTACAAATCCCGAGCCACCAGCTTACTCTTCAATCTCAAAGACAACAGGAAAAGAGTAAAAAGCACCTACAGCCCCACCAAATTCAAAGGCTTGGAAACACTGGACAAAAACAAACAGCATCCTATGCAGGAGCTGCCTAGAGAGACTGTGATAGACATCCCTGATTTTCCAGATCAGGACATTCAGTTTACCCAGCTGGAAGAATCCGGCAGGACTAATGCTGCTATTAACCAGTATCATGGCTCCGGATATTCAATGCTGAATTCTCAGCCTGCAACAGCACATGCAGGCCTATATCCAGAATACAATTTAAGTGATTACCAAACAGCTCAGATGCAAGGTCAGATGGTTCATCACTCTGGGTTCAGTGGTTTCATACCTGAAAATTACACCGGCAATCAGCTGGCTAATGGACAGAATCTTCATGAAGATTTAACATCGTTTGCTCCCTATAAGCAAGGCGTGATAGATAATGTTGGAACCTTGGTGGGGGATGCATACAGCCTTAAACCGTCTTATTCTGCTGCAGAAACATCGAGGCTAAGTGCCGACAACAATCAAAGCAGAGAATATTTAATAAGGAAAACAAATACTGAACAACCTTTTAATGAAACAGTGGGAAGCGTATTCACAAAGGTGGAGAGATATGAGCAGCTCAAAGACAACAGACACAATTACAATAATGCGTCCTCACAGGATCAGTGGAGACAGACAAACAGCCAGGATACAGAAAAGCTCAGCCTGAAAGCGGGTGTGTCTCCATGGAAACAAGAGATAGCTGCTTTAACGGAAAAGACGAAACAAGAAAATCAGCCAGGTATGAGTAAAGAGATGGAGAAGGTAGAGATGACTGAGAGTTTTGGTGTTGGAACATCTTCTAAGAAAAAGCCGGGCTTGGTTAACAGTAACATTTCAAACCAACCGGCCCCACATTCGTTTAGTAATACTGTTGAAAATCCAGCATATTATGGACTACAGCCACCTTTGGCATTTAAGGACAAAAATGTTGCTCAAAAGTATTCTGGACACAATGAGAAAGATGAACAGAAAGATAAGTATCTGGCACAGAATTATACCGGACTCACCAATCGAGAACACAGAAGCCAACATGCTGTTTATTCTGCAACAGACAAACCTATTGCCATGCAAGAAACAAATCAGAGGAAACAATATATGTCAATTCCAAAGGTGCATGAAATGCAAAGTTTGCAGCCAACAGAAGCTACACAGCAGTTTGAACAAAATATTGAGAAAAAATCTCTACCTAACCCAGACAATACATCTGCCACCACCATGGAAAATCAGACAAAGGATAGACAGTTTGCTGAGGTCAAACAGGTCATGGCAGAACATATAAAAGCACAACACGCCCAAGCAGAGCTGGCAAAAGCTCAGCAGCGAGCTCAAGTGGAGCAACCCAAAGCGGAATTGGCTAGGTTAATTTTAGCAGGGCAGACTGGTTCAGAGGCAGTCAAAACAGAACAAGCCAAATCAGAACAGAGCAGAGTAAAAGAAGCCAAATCAGAATATAATAACGAGGAGAAGAGGAAAGAAGAACATACACAACAGTTTCAAGAAATTAAACCAGACTGGGCCAGAGAGGAACAGGCAAGAGCTGAGCACACCCGAGTTCAGAGGGTAACAGATGAGCCAAGATATATTACAGAGGAAGCAGGAGCCAAGCACACGAGAGAGGAGCAGCGTAAGCAGGTCAAAGTAGAACAAGCTGAAGCAGAGAGGCTAAAAGAAGAACACATAAAAACTGAACTGGTCAAGACCGAGCAGGCTGCACAAGTAATAGTAAAGCAAGCAAAAATTGAACCGGTCACAGGAAAAAGGATCCATGCAGAGCACGCTGAGGAAGTTAAAAGAGAGCAGATGGAGGCCAGACAAATCGGAACAAAAAAGGTTAACACGAAACAGATTGAAGCAGATTGTGGAAAAGGAGAACAGAGAAAAACAGAGCAAATGAAAGAGCAACAAACAGAAGCTGAAGTTGAGACAAAGCTTGTCGAAGTAGGAAATGTCAAAGCAGACTGCATTAAAATTGAGGAGATTAGACAAGCAAAAGACGAGGGAGGATCAGTAGGTAAAGTAAATGCAGAGCAACTTAAAACACAAAGACATACGCCCAAAGAGATCAAACCCGAAGAGAGAAAAGTGGAATGGGCAAAGTTGGAAAAAATCAAAGTGGAGGGAGCTAAAGCAGACCTAATAAAAATAGAAAGTATGCAGGAACGCTCAGCTAAACTAACAGCAAAGATCACAGCCACACAACAGTTCAAAAGTGAGCCAGACAAAGTTGAGCAAGTTAAGACAGAGCTGGCTAAAGCTAAAGCGGAATTGGCCAAAATAAAAGAGAAAATGAGAGGCGAGCAAATAGAGAAAGTAGGTCATACAGTCATAAGAAAAGAGGAGGACACTGCAATCAGTGCTCCTTTAAAAGTAAATATCAATAAAAAGGAAGAAAACAAAAAGCAGGAACCGGCAGCACAGATTCATCCAGAGAAACTAGAGACAGTCACCAGAAACAGCATCACTCAGACTGACAAAGGAGCTGAGGAGTACGACAATCTCAGAGAGAAATATGGCTTCAACAACGCCGTTTCGACAAACATAAACAAAGTGTCAGCTACAGGGAATGTGTCCTCAAATGATGCCATTGAAACACAGACTGTTTCTCTTGATAGAACTGAGACGGTAAACAAAGAGAAATCAAAAGATGAAGGATCCATTGCAGCTAACACAGAAAGTAAGGAGGAAGTAGGCAGCTCTAAGGTGAAAGAAAGTCAATATGTTTACAGTGAGTCATCCAAAGAATTCAAATTATCCAGTGCAGATGATGTATCTACGAAAGTACATAAAAGTGATAAAGTGAAGAATGATACTACTGAAAAGGTAGAAAAAAGTGACCCTGTGAGAAACCCTGACGCTTCACTGCAAAGAGATTCTGATTCAGCTAAACCGCTCACAATTGAACGAAAACCTAAGTCCATCGAGCTGAATGTGGGCCCAGCCAAAGATCTGCAATTTACCCCTCCCAGATCACTGTCCCACAAAGAGAAAGCTCAGAGCAAGCAGGAGATTCTGACTTCCAAGATTAAAGCTCATGCTGAAAAGGAGATTTCAGCTATTAAAGAAAAGGGTTTTGCTCTACGAGATGGTTTCATATCCAAGAGTTCATCCAAGTTATCAGTAGGTAGTGTCCGACAGAAGCCAACATCACAGGAAGCAATGAAAAAGAATGAAATGTCCAACACTGGTACACCAAAGCACCAGTTGGAGCCTTCAGGAGTGCAGGTGGAACCAGCTAAGCCTGTTTTAATCTCAAGCTCGGCTACAACACCACTTAAGTCTGTTGCGACCACTAGTCAGTCAGTAGACCAGTCACAGAAACCGGCTCCAAAAAAACAATTGAAAAACAGCAGTGATGAACCAGAGCCAACCACAAGCACAAAGCAAACGGGAAGCACAACTGAGGGAATCGTAAAAAATCAAACGCAAGAGAATCAACCCGAGATGAAGTCAACCAAGCAAAATAAAGAGCACACTTTCAAGACCGACCAAGGAAAGCAGCAAGCAAATCATGGAGAAATCTCTGTAAAACAAAAAGAGGGACTGAAAGACAATTTAGACATCAATACTGACCTTCTCACCAGAAAGAAACAAAACCCGTCACAAACTACAAGCGTTAAATCTGAAATCCCTAAATCTGTGACAACAGAAAAGGCTGAAAACAAAGAACAAGTTCACGAAGACTCATCAGCACCTTCAATAAATCTTTTCTTAGGTCAAAAAGAGAGAGCTGTAGTCGACGACAGCTTGCAGATTATGGGAATAATGGTAACTGTACGCGAAAGAAACCTTTCTCCAAGCACTGGTCAGGGAAATAATAGCGCTCTAAAACAAATGAATGAAACAGAGAGAGGGAGCAGTAATTCAGGGGTTGATAAGCATGATCCCAACACTGGTCGAGAAGTAGGAGAAGGTAATAGACCTACAAATAAGGTTACAGAAGATCACATGGAGATTTGTATGAAAGGTCCCACTGTAAATGTACCAGAAGTATCAAGCTTAGAGACACCAAAGAACAATACTACTGGGAATGTCACTGTGAAAAAGACAAATATCCTGCAGGAGAGTTCAACTATAAATGCAAAACCCCAAAAGAAAACGCAGCCAGAAGCACTGGCTGACAAAGAAGTGCCCTTCACAGTCACTGTACCTGCTAAAAATAAACTGTCAGCTGAAACTGAAAGATACAAGGAGGACATGAAAGCAAGTGAAACAAACAACTTTGCAGATAAAACGGTAAAAGAAAACTCAAGGGCAGATGAACTTAAGACTCACACCAATGAGAAAAATCCACAAAAAGTGCAAAACAATGAAAACTTAATTGTCAAAGTTGTGGACACTGGAATTAAGAATAAGAATGATGCTTCAGCTCATGGTGTCAATCCGTCAGTCAAAGAAGATATTACAGCTGTTAAAAATCAATCCAAAATCAGCAACATACATGGCACAAGTGCACCTCTAGTGGAAGAAAAGAAACATGACTCAACAGCGCCAAAAACCTTCAGCAAGGCCAGCCTTTCTAACAATTTAACTGAGAACAAAAACGCACACGAATCTCCTAAACTTCAACATAAGGAGACAAATATTGGACTAAATTATCAAGCGGACGATGGTGTGCACATTGATAGTATTGCTGTCAGAGTTGTGCCAGCTGGAACAGAGAAGGACAACATAAAAATGGGAGTAAAATGTCCCAGCATCACTTTCCCTACAGATGTGGTGCCATCAAATGAGTCAAAACAAGTTGTCTCATCTATTCCGGCTGTCTCAAATAGTAAAATTCAAACCAAAGACCTCACTCCAGCAAGCAGTGAGACAAAGAAAGACAGTTTGGAAGACAAATTACGAGTACAACAAGTATTGTCCAGTGTGAAGAAACTGTCTGATGCATTGAAAAACAGCAATCCACAGAGCAGCACAAATGCAAACAATGAGAATATTCAAGCTGAACATGGAAAGTCTGAAAAAGTAAAGAAAAGTGGGAAATTGCTTGAGGATTTAAACGTACAACCAGTGCTGGGAGACTACTTTCAAGTACAAGGAGTAACAGAAACAAGCAATGACCTACATGGCAATAGAGGCACTGCAGGAGATACAACAAATGGAAGGGAACTTCCAGGGATACTATCAAACAAAACAACTAACAGTAATGAATCACACAAGGATGGAAAAATTGAAGCCTTTGTGTTCAGTGTAGATCAAGAGAAAATGAAAACAGCTGAATTAAGAATTCAGAGTGACAACCTGAAAGGGAAAACTTGGGAAACAGAAGAAAAGCTGGCTTCAAGACAAGCTGATGGTTCCACTGAGACATGGAGTAATAATGAACAAACGAAGCCAGGTCAAAGTAATCCCACCAGAAAACACCACTCAGAGAATCGATCCAGTTTAGTAGCAATTGAAAGACAAAGTTCAGGAAATTCCCACTCAAATACGATTAAAGAAAAACCTGAAGTTAAACCAAAACCAAAAGAAAGGGTGTCCACAATACCAGAGATATCAGCACTGGCAGACTATGCCAGGTTAAAGGTAATAGTTTCAGAGGACAGAGACGTGAACTCAGTTCAGGAATTCCCTCCCAACAAAAGAGAAGGATTCTTTCCACTAATACAGTCTCGTCATAGTAGACGCCCTGTGTTCACCGCTGACCCACAAGAGCCATCTGTAAAAGAGAAACGTTTGCCAAATAAGACAGAGTTCAACGCCAAAGCGAACAAAGAGCCAAAAGCACTAGTATTTCCAATTACAGAGAAAGAACACCAGAGGACGGGGATGTTCAAACTGGATGCCAAGGTGAATGAAGGTGTGTCAGACAATGTGGGAAGAAATCATAGAGAGATAAATAATTCACCAACAGTTCAGACAGAACAAATGGGTGGAGGTGGTAACCAAGGACACTCTCAAGTAGATCAAAGTATCTGTCAGCCAAACAATCTGTCTTTGCAAACAACAACCACAGAGGGATCGACAAATTCTCTTCCACGTCCAACCATGGGCCAAATGCACAACTGGAAAGAAAACAAGTCATCTCTAAGGAAAAGTGAGAGGACTGAGAAACAAGATGTATTCACCGGGGCTAAGACTGAAGGTGAGAAGACAGATAAACTAAATAAAGAAAAGCTTGCAACTCAGCATGAAGAAACCAAAACAAAGCAGTGGGGTAGAATAAAACAACTGGAGGAAGTGTCCAGGAGTGAAGAGGACAAAAGAGAAGACATGAGAATAAAACAGATGTTAGAGGAGAGTAGAGCTTCTCTGGCTGAAGAAGAGAGGAGAGCTATCCGTAGAGAAGAGGAGAGGAGGGCAAAAGAGCGTGAGGCCATAACTATTAAGATCAAGGAGAGAAGAGAAAAACAAAAAGAAGCTGAGAGAAAAGCAGAGGAAGAAAGAAAGTCAACGCAGAAAGAAGAAGAGAGAGCTGCTCAAATAGAAGAGAATATGAGAGCAAAGCAAAGGGAAGAAGAAATGAAAATAAGAGAAACTGAGAAGAGGAGAATCAAAATTGAGGAGGAGAAAGCTGCTCAAGAGGAACAGCAAAGGCGAGCTGTACAAGATGAGCAGCAAAGGAGAGCTACACAAGAGGAGCAGCAAAGGAGAGTCATAGAAGAGGAAAAGCAAAGAAGAGCTGCACAAGAGGAAAAGCAAAGGAGAGCCACACTAGAGGAACAGCAAAAGCGAGCTGTACAAGAGGAAAAGCAAAGGAGAGCAGCGCAAGAGGAACAGCAAAGGAGAGCAGAACAAGAGGAACTGCAAAGGAGAGCCGCACTAGAGGAACAGCAAAAGCGAGCTCTACAAGAGGAACAGCAAAGGAGAGCAGCACAAGAGGAACTGCAAAAGAGAGCTGCACTAGAGGAACAGCAAAAGCGAGCTCTACAAGAGGAACAGCAAAGGAGAGCTGCACAAGAGGAACAGCAAAAGCGAGCTCTACAAGAGGAAAAGCAAAGGAGAGCAGCACAAGAGGAGCAGCAAAAGCGAGCTCTACAAGAAGAAAGGCAAAGGAGAGCAGCACAAGAGGAACAGGAAAGGAGAGCTGCACAAGAGGAACAGCAAAGGAGAGCTG